>NW_027491070.1:1478333-2956666 GCF_021521415.1 Bidens hawaiensis | reverse complement strand
TCAAACGATTAAAAAACTGATCACAATTGGTGCTATCAATATTCAGTTTTTCTTAGGATCACTGTGCATCATAAATTCATAATATACAGATTCCTGCAATATGCAAGCTAGATATTAATCAATCTATGATACATTAATTTCATAAATATCATATTTACTGGTTTTATTTCAACATATGAGCAAAGACCCCTAATCAGTAAATAATAATACCTACATTTAGCAAGATTAACACAAAAATATGATAACTTGAAGAACATAATATATATATATATATACATATATATATATATAAATATATGTGGATAGGAACATGAGAGAACTAGAGGACTCCATACTACATATGTATAAATACATTGGGTCCGGTTAACATACAAAGTGAAAAAAATTATATGAAGTGAAGACGCGGTGGCAATTTGGTAATTACACGCATAGGGTAATTACGCTAAACCAAAAAATTCAACTAGCGTAATATTATTACGCTAGTCATATACTGCATTGTAGCGTAATTACGAAACTGCCACCACGTTTTCGCCCTTGGCAGGTTGCAATAACTTTGTATTTGATCCATCACACACACATATATTTAGCCCTAATTTCTTCCAAACGACAGAAGCAACTTAAATTCAGCTGAACAAACTCTAGGGCTCCAAATTCATTCAAATAATAATAATCAATTACTAAAACTCAACTGAATTAGCAAACTGACATCAAATTCATTCAATTCTGTAACCGATCGTAAATTTATTATTATTATTATTATTATTATTATTATTATTATTATTATTATTATTATTATTATTATTATTATTATTATTATTATTATTATTATTATTATTATTATTATTATTATTATTATTATGTACCGATTGCCGTATTAAAATGAAATCAAAAATTGAAATTGAAATTAAACAATTGAATGATCGAATTACAAACAACCGATACGAAATTGAGCACATACAATCTAGGGTTAAGATTTAATAATTAATAATAATAATAATAAAAACGTACCAGTGATTTTACGTTGGAATTAAAGGAGGATTATTTGTTGTTTATAAATAATATTATGATGACGTTAAAGAAAGAAAGAAAGGAAGGTTAAATACGTTTGTTTAATTATTAAACTTTCCGTCCGTAAAACAAAACAAAATATTATATTCTAAGAACCGGTTATACGGCTCGTATGACTTCTGAAACAACACCTGATAGGCTCGTATGAAGTTTTATTTTTATATTCATACGCGACGGTATAAATATCTCGTATGTTGAAATAGGGCTGTTCACGAGTCGAGCCCGCGTCGAGCCAGGGTGGTTTCGAGCTCAGGCTTGAAATTAAACGAGGCATCTCAGCTAAGGCTCTAGCTTGATTTTGAAGCTAAACGAGATTTAAATCGAGCCAACGAGCCGAGCCATGATCGAGCCGAGCCTAGGTCGAGCCAAGCTTGATTACAAAAATGAGCCAACTCAACTCAGAATGTTTCAAATCAAGTTTTTTTAGCTAGTTTTATTCGAGCTTTTATCGAGCGAGCCCGAGCTTCGAGCCTCGAGCTTTTTGAACAGTCCTATGTTGAAATACTTATCACTTTGTGTTTGCCATAATATATAGGCCTTATGAGGTTATACTGTTCATATGAATTTTAAGACTGGTCGTATAAGATTGTACGAATCGTGTAACTTCACGTATCAAACCTTATTTTATTCTGTAAGGGCTCGTATAAACCTTGTCAACATATAAAGAAGCATGTCTTGATTAAGTACTTATATTGGCTATTGTATTGTTTTGAATGTTCTCGAATACGGAATATCAGTCATCATCACCATTATCATTACAACAACAATATTTATATTTTTGTGTGACTGTCATATTATACTAACCTTATGAGGTTATTCGATTCATATGAATTTTGCAGATTGGCTGTATGAAGTTATATAAGTAGTTTGATGCTTGACAACACTATCACATTGGTCAATTCCAACAAAATTATATGGGTCATATAAGACTCTCGCATAAAACCTTATATTATTTTTATGCGTGCATGTATAGACCTTGTCAACATATCATACGCGGTCGTATTGCCTTATATAGGCATATGATATGTTAAGAATGCTATGCGGCTCGTTTAATATATCAGATGCGATAACGATAAAAAGTAAAAAAAAAAAATGTAATAAAAAAAATATAGTAAACATGTATACATATTCCTTTTGTTTTTGTTGTAGACTGGTAGCACACTCTACCAAACATTGAATTTATTAAAATTGTTTTTGCCTAATAATAATAAAGATATATAAAAACAACTACTTACCAGTAGTTGGATAAAGCATGGAAAATAAATTAATAGTTTAATTAATATATTCTATATGCTACATAACAAATTTAAATGACGTTTAGAAAAAAATATAAACCTTGTTTAGTTTATCTTTTAAAGATGCTTAGTAGAATACATAATTAATAAACCTTACGATAAATATTAAACTATTGAGAATTTTAAATGCAAAGATTTTAAACCTTAATCATCACTCTTATGTCATTCGTGTATTAGTTGAGGACTTGCAACTAGTTTTCTAACATGTAGTGTTTCATTTAGTTAATTTAAGTGATAGCCATGAGTCTATAAGTAGCTATTGCCCAACCTATGTGATTCAATTTTGAAAATAAGACAAAATAATTGATATATAAAACTGACCCAAAATAATCGACCCAAATTGATAGCTAAGGGTCATTTAATAACTGTAAACTATTGCTCGTGTCTATTTCGGTTATGCCTTGTTCCAAAACTGAACCGCGTAAAATCCTAACCAATCCACACCAAAACCTAACTGGATCTGGGAAAGAATCACAACTAACTTGTTTTAATGTTTGTTACAGGATTTATGGCGATAAATATAAACAATTTCTTGTGTTTTTTCCCTTGCCAAACATTAAACACCTACCATTCTTCATACCAGATGCCATGCCCGGGCCGTATGGGATGGGGAGGCAGGGATGTCGGCCGTCTTAGGTCTGATCATCCCAGAGGCCTGAAAATAAAATAAAAAATTATATATGTATTTATATTTAAAAAAATTGTATTAGGTCCAATTAAAGATTTTGTTTAAACAATACCTAATAAGTCAGGCCCTAAATTTAAATCATATACAATACTCGATTCGTTCATATATATGAGTTATCGAATTTATATTTTACTTAAGGCCCGAATTTATGCCCGCCTTCATCCCAAAATTTTTTAACGATTCTCGTAGATGACCTTGCTTGATAGAAAGTTGGTATTTTTTAAAACCTCAATTGTGACACGCCTTCTTTCCCAAATAGGAGTGCCAACTATCTACACCATAATAAATAGAGACATCCAAGATGACTTGAAGCCTATATATATATTGGAAGAAAATCCATATTTGAGGATTCGTTTGCTATGGCTACTGGTGCTTCATACTTCACGATTTTGCCCTCAGACCATCGTGTACCCATCATGGTATCTGGTAAGTTCGGTGGCAAGCCAACGATTCTAGACATGTATGAAAATAAACGAAAATTGGCATCTTCTTGGCGTTTGAGATTTCAAACCAACGTTCATGCGAAGGTAATGCTACTAGAAATTTTAGTTATTTTTTTTAACGACAAAAGCTACTTATAGTAATGGATCGCAAAAATGGTGACTGGTCTGCGACCCGTGTTAGTTAGCATCGAAAAATAATTAGTTGGAAATCGATCGCCAATTTAGTAAAAATATTTTAATTAAAAATTATAATCCAACCAGCCGCGATAATTACAAGAAAAAAACTAGAAATTAAAAAGTAAACTTATTTAAACTAAACACCCAAGAAAAATTAGAAAAAAGAAGTAAACTTGTATAAACTAAACACACAAATAATTAGAAATACCAAAGGGTATTTAGCCCAATGATATCAGATGATGTAATAGGCGCTCCATCTCGTTGGAGGTCAAAGGTTCAATTCTTGTAGCAGACAGGTTGGGTGAATTTAGACCTAGAATATTAGCTATAAGATATATAAAGTAAACAGAACGCGAACCAATAGCAAGTTTTGTAAATTGCAAACTTGGTAACATTAGTTGTTAGAAAAAAAAATTTTAACTAGTCACAAATTTTGTAAAACAATATATTGATATCTATATACATTTATCAGAATATTATTCATTATACTTCATTTATAAGTTCATGATTTATGGATGCAGTGGATGATGGATGATCAGAATATTAACCATACCAATTTTGAACAATTTGGTTTAGGAAGCAAGGTTGATAGTTCTTTATTTCATCAAACTTTCGATATTAGGTCATATGAAATTGGAGTAGATGGAAAAGCTTCAATAGAAACTATAATGAACCATTTGCAGGTATGATAACTTTTCTAATGGAAAATTTTAGTAGTCGGTAGTTATGTATCATGGTCGTTTCCGAGAATTTTTAAAAAAAATTAGGCCAAAGGCGAAAAGATAAAGGGTTTTTGTTGGGTTTAAACTTTAAACAATTAAATTTTTAAATGGGCTTAGTTGGTTATGATTTGGGTTGTGCAATTTTTTTATATAAAAATAGGCTTAAATGAGTCGAGTAATTGGGTTCAAACATTAAAATTTCAATTTTCTCATAAAAAAATATATATATTTTAAAAAAAAATCAGGCATGTTGATGATTGGGCCGGGGATCGTCGACCACCCTGCCCTCCTTTAAAGTCGGCATTGTTATGTATCACCATAAATCGAAGGACTTCTGGTGACGAAAAAAGTTGTCGAGATACCAATCATCAGGTAATCCGTCAGTGAAAAACTATGGGTGGGAAATTTTAACAATGGATTATTGACGGATATTTTACGTTAGATTTTAGATTGTGTTAAAAAAGTTACGACGGATATGCGGTAACAAATTTGCGCTAACGTCATGCATAGTTTAGAATCACTTAAATATGTACAAAAAGAGATTAGACAATAAATGCTACAATTTCATCAAACTCCGTGGATGAAAACCAGTTTTCTTGTAGTGAATGTGGTTATTAATGTTGAAACAAGTAAAGTTTGTTTTTTCGTCCCAGTGGTTTGACCATTTTAACCATTTCATCATAATCGGTTAAGCCACGTGAATGAAAAACGAACTTTAACTCTAGTGAAGTTATTGGGTTGTTAATTTGTTATGATTATTCATGGCCACACATAGATCTTCATTTGATTCGGTTTACAGGAAGCAATCGTTAGTTCTGGAAAATTAATCGGCTTTGATTCATCGTCTAATGTAACTTGGGTGGTAACACGGATGCAAGTAGAAGTAGATCGTTATCCGACTTGGTAAGGCTAATCTTACTCCCTTGTAAATAAACTACAACAAATCTTTCAGTTCTACTCATGTGTGCACCTTAAAACATGTCTCTTAACATTTTAATCTTGATTTTAGGATTTTACGGTTTTTCTAAACGAAATAAATACAAGAAAACATAATCAGATTCAATATCCCATATTTAGCAGGTTAGGGTTTGCAATTCAGAAAGGGGTGGCGGCGCAGCTTATTGCCCGCCTACCTGCTATGTTGATGTAATATCTATGTTTTTTTTAATGAAGAAAAAAAAATATCCCATATTTACAGAAGAGATAATTACAACTAAATAAACTTTCGATAAAAAATTTATCCCTGTCCAAATTTATCTATTGAACCTCAAATCAATGATAGGGGTGATGTCGTTCAAGCCATTGAACCTCGTTTAACTATTTCCGGGAAGCATGGCTTGCGTTGTGAATGGTTGTTTTGTGATAGCAAAACAAGTGAGATATTGGTAAGAGCATCGAGGTAAAAAAACTTTTTTAACACTAAGAAATTGAAAGACATGCAAAAAACAACGAGGGATTGATTATTTTAATGAAGATGAAATGTTTTGCAGTAATATGGTAATGATGAATACATCGACAAGAAGGTTATCGAAATTTTCAGATGAGATTCGAGCAAGACTAGATCCATTCGTTGTTGATAGCCCTCCGGTTATTGTCAAGGATACAAGAATACTGCCAAAACTAGACGAGACCACTGCTGGTCACGTTTGTAGTGGACTAATGGTGAGTAGTGTTTCTTCTAGACTTCTAGGGGCGTTTACTGTTTGGTTTAGCCGGTCTTGACAAAATTTTTGGGCTGAACAAGTGACTATAGCTTTTTGAGAAACTTAATCTAATCGATTGAGTTCACTGCGGCCAAACCGGTTCCATTTGGTCAATTTATTCTAGCATGAAATTGTATATATGGCCAGTTAATATATTATTGAACATTTTACCTTTTAAATGTAGGATTAACAAAAAAAACTTTAGATGAAAATGGTTAAACTAAAAACACATGAGTATTATTATTATTATTATTAAAATACTTAAATAGTTAAATGTTAAATAATTGTATATTCATGTATGTGAATTTTTTTTTCTTTTATAATTGAAATCATATAAACTAAAAAAATATTATTATTCTTTTACCATAGCCTGGGTTATTTACTATGGTCTGTTTAAAGCCATAAAACTGGTTGTGAATCCTAATTTATCAAATGGTAAACCGAGTGCGAAACATCTAATCATACGGTTATATCGATTTCGACGGTTCGACAGGTTTCAAGGGTTTTTAAACATCCCTATTTTCATCAATCCGTTAGATTGACTGGATTATCTATAGGTTTCTTGTTTCGGACATAACTTTTTATGTGTATTGCATAGCCAAGATGGAGCGACTTGGATCTTAACGAACATGTTAGTAACGTGAAGTATGTTGGTTGGATTATCGAGGTATGTAATCAATCGGCTTATCTTAACGTATAAGCTCGTTATATGACGGACTTTCACGTTTTAGTGACAAATTATTCATCCACGGGACAAAATAAATAGTAAGTAAACTGTGGTTTTCGTCCTTGTAGTTTGTTCAGATTGTCATTTAAGTCTAAAACTTTGAAATTTGCTAATTTTGTCCCCAAGGTTAATTTATATTGCATTGTTCGTGCTTTTTGTTCACATATTTTGGACTAAAATATCATATTTTAACAAACCACATGGACGAAAATCGCAATGAAAACAAAACCTTATGGTATGGACGAAAATCGTAACGTAATTAAAACCTTAGGAACGAAATTAGCAAAATTTAAACTTCTGGACTAAAATAACAAATTCGAACAAATGGATAACTGTCAGAGAAGATAGTTAATCCAAGTACTATATTTTTTTTCTATGAGGAGATTTAAACATTCAATTTTTTTCTCTGATTAAACGGATTTTAATATCGGTGAAAGTCCTTTGATTTGTAGTTTCATGGTCGATTGATTATTATAGTTCATTTTTGTCTTACAGAGTGTCCCAGAGTCAATTGTGAAAAACTATGAGCTTGCTAGCATGACGTTGGAATATCATCGAGAGTGTGGGAAAGAGTGTATATTGCAGTCGCTTACGTCTGTGCTGAGAAATGATAATGACCATGTTGAATGCTACCATATGCTTCGACTCGAGGATGGTGGTGGCGTGATCATGAAAGGATGGACGAGGTGGCGCCCAAAACGAGTTAGGAGTCATCTTGGTTATTCAACTGTGAAATAATCATCAAATCGTGCTTTTGCTCAAGGAATACCTTGTAGTAATTTGTACATGTATGCATACTATTTTTAAGACAAAACTTGTCTACCTATTTGTTGGTTTGTAATGGTTCATGAAATAACCGGTTCATGCCGTTTTGTTTGGTGAAGGTGAAAACATGTGTGTACGTAGTGTTAGTAAGCGCATCCTCGACTCAATTGTAACCTGAGTTGAAAATTTAAGCTTGAGCTTGGATCGTGAAAAGCTTAAGTATTTGTAGTATTCATAATGAATATTATCTAGCTACTTTTTTGGTAATAAACCACATATTTGGAGTGGCATGTGTGTATAAAAGATAACAAAAGTAATCAAATTTGTAAAGACATTTATCTCTCTTAAACTCTTAAAATTAATGTAAAAACACAATTCCATTTTCAAATGCATTATATACAATGTTTGTGTAAGTGTGTGTAATTGCAGTACAACAAAACGAACAACCGTAATAAATATTAAGTGCTTTTAAAAGTATAGCATAATTATTATAACGTTAGTTGTATATTGAGTTGTAGCGTAATTACAATATTCACATAATTAATAATATCAGTATTCCACCACGTCACTTTTTCCTTCACTTCCCATGCACATTTGGTATGAGTTTCTATTTGCACATTAACCCACACTATACATATAAATTAAGTTTTTATTAAAAAGAGTAGTTCATTTTTCAAAAATTTTACAGAAAGAACTAGCGGTTAATATATAGGACGGAAAGTGTGACAACATACAAACTTTATAACGTCTAGTGTTCTTATTGAAGTTAAAAGGACGTAATTTGTAATTCACCCTAAGCTATATATTGTAGTTTGCATTAAACCACAAGCAAATATAATATTAACATTTGTTTTAAACTTCGTTAGAAGTTTACTTTCCTTCATATGCAAGTATTCTTATCTTGAATTAATTATGGTTGTGACAGAGATAGGTATTCATTTAATCGAATAATGAAATTTCAAGTTAAATCAAATCAAATAATCCGAATAATAATGTTTTTTCAGTATGTGTATTCAGTTAAAAGTTGAACTATTCGATTTGTATTCGTAATATATGCCCAATTCGAAATTCGATTCGATTCGTATTTGAAATTCGAATTTGAATAAATTTAAATAAATTCGATCTAATTCAAGTTCACCAATGCAAAAAAATTTCTGAAAACCCATAATCAAAATTGCAAAATACACATAAATTTAAAATAACTAGAATATCACATCATAATAAATTTAAAGCTTAATTACAAATAGTCTCAAAATCAAAATATTCATCACGGGAAGTCAATAACACCCATAAATTATGGGCTAAGAAACAATAGTATGATCTACTGAGTTTAATTAATTTATAATGGAGATTTATTATTTATGGATTTGAAAAAAGATAGTTATATATATGCATGTATGTATATATAATTTGAATTCAAATTTCAGATCGAATCGAATAAAAATCATAAATTCGCATTCGATTCGCATTCGAGTTATATACTTGAATACAAATCGAATTCGAATTTTTAAAACCGTATTCGAGTTTTAATAATCGAATTTCGAATGTTTCGAACTAAAATCAAAATCTAAACACGTGACAAACACAACAATATTTCTCATCCAATACATTCTGGATAACGAATCAAACTAATTTTTTTAATAGGAACTGTATAATTTCATTAATTTGCTCATCCAAAAAAGTTATACAGATAGCTAGGTCCAGTTATTGCCTAACCTGTAATGCGGTTTAATTAATAAAAGAAGGTGGCATTTATTTTTTGGGCATGGATTTGACTAATTACCAAAAATAAATAAATAAATAAATAAATAAATAAATAAAATAAAACCATGGTATTTTTCTTTGTAAAAAAAACTAAGTGGTCTTTTTTGATCAAATGCGTTGTCCAAATCACTATGAATATGCAAGACAAATAATGAACTTCAGTGCCGCAATGACCTTATTTGTCTACTTGACGGCAACATTAACATAATTCTACATTGAAGGACAAACACATATTGTTTTTAATTAAAAACCCACATTACTATCTACGTAATTTACATAAACATGAAGAATTATAGAAAATAAATATATCATGAACCGTCATATCTATATGTTGAATGAGTGACAACAAAAAAAGGTTTGATAATTTTAATGAAATGATGGAAATAATTACTATTTTAATTTGTTTGAAAAAAGAATTAAGAGATCTTTTCGATCGCCCTCAATGCAATATCCCGGTGGTTAAGGTGGGTGCCTCACGACCAAAAGATTAAGGATTTAAATTATACAAAATACATGTTATGATGTATTTATCCTAGAAAATCTAGTAATTGATGTTAAAAAAAATCTTTTATGATCAATTCCGTTATCCCTCAGTCATCTGAAACCAAAACGGAGGCGTTAAGACTTAAGAGACCCCTCTTGGCCTATGCCAAAAGTTCAACACGCTCTTTAACCCTGTGAGTAGTATTAAAGTCTAACTATAATAAGCAATGACGATAAATGCAAGAACGAATCAAATGTTAGCTATCCACACCACAATAAGTAGAGTTTCCCGTGACACCCTGAAAGTATGTATTTGAGAATTGCACTAGATCACCAAGGCTAATATGGCTACCGGTGCTTCATACATTCCCATTTCATCCTCATACCATGGCTTAGGTGTCATGATATTCGGTAAACTTGGAGGCATATCAACAATTCTAGACGTGCATAATAACAAAAGAAAATACGCTTCTTCATGTTCTTGGCGTTGGAGAATTCAAACCAACGCAAACGTTCCAGCGAAGGTAAATGCTACTCACTATAGAAATATTTAGAAGTTAAAAGAGTTTGTTATATGACACTAAAAGTAGTATATTTATATACATATATCATATCATATCATAACATATCATATACTTTAATATATTATGTCTAGTTTCATAATTTTATAATGCAGTGGAAGATGCATAATCACAATATTAGTCATCCAACTTTGGATCATGATGGTTTAGGGTGCAAGGTTGATGATGGCTCTTTATTTGATCTAACTTTCACAGTTAGATCCTATGAAATTGGGGCAGATGGATAACCTTCAATAGAAACACTAATGAACCATTTTCAGGTATGATAATTTGCTAAACCAAAATTTTTGTACTACAGAATAAAGGACTTTCGAGAAAAAATCCTCGGTAATATGTAGGTGAAACTCCATCGGAAAATTTGGGCGTGGGTAATATGTTTACTAATGGCCAACGAATTATCGACATATTACATACTGTGTCAAAGAAAATTGTGATAGATTTTCTGTTACAAATCGATCGCAAACTCCTATGGAATTTTTTTAGTTGTATCTATTTAAAAAGATATTTGAAATCACACAATATATGAATATAAAAATCAAATTAAACTTACTCACTATAGCAATGAAAACCAAAAAGATACAGTCCAGGGCCGGCTGGATAGTATATGGAGCCCAAGACAAAGCTTGAGGCCTCCACTTATTTTTGGCCCCCATTTTTTCAAAAAAATAATTATGTATTACTTACGTTCTTTGTTTTGAATGTCTACTTCATCTTTTATGTTAAATACATAATGAATTAATTATATTAGTATTCTATCTAAGGTTAAGAAAAGTAATTTTTGTGTAAGTTTATTTATACACAAAATTAATAATAATAATAATAATAACCAAAAAAAAATAAAATTTAACTCCGTCAACTATAAGCTTTTTAGTTTATTATTGTCGGTTCCAAGCCCGGGTAAAGGAGGAGGGTTTATATCAAATCATTTTGAAAAAAGCCCCCAACAATTTAGTAAGCTTTAGGTATCAAAAACGTTGAGCCAGCCCTGATACAATATTATAATAAACCAAAAATGTATTGAAGCATGTTCGGTTAATTGGTTGGGTCCAAGCCCGCGACGCCATACCTACACGCTGTGGCAAGTGCGAACCTAAAGATAAAAACCATAAAATATAATGTGTTCGTTAATTAATTGCTTAGATAAACCTATGAGTTAACTATATATATATATATATATATATATATATATATATATAAATAATTTGATGCGTAAGAAGAAAGGGAGACCGGAAAAACAAATAAAGTGGACCAATAAAAATCAACTATTGTTCAAGTGGGTTTCCATTAACAATATATATAACAATCTCTATTTTTATTAGAAAAACCTTTATTATTCTCACAACATCCTACATTCATAAACCGTCATATTAGCTTCACGTTTCAAACTTTTTTAAAAACCTTTATTTTTCTCACAACAACAAACATGCACAAACCCCACTAAAAATATTATATGGGTATGTGTGTATGTGAAAAAATGGCCACATCATCCACTTGTTTCTAAGAAAGACAAACTCCATCTCCACAAAAAGGAGATTTGTGACTAAAAAGTTTACCTCTTGCCACATGGATTCAAACTTTGGGCTTTATAGCTCATTGTAATTGCTCTAACTATTAGATTGTTATCGTCCATTTATTGGGTTTACAGGAAGCGCTCGCTAAGGTTGGAAAACAAATAGGAGAATTAGGTGACGGCTCGGATTCCTCTTCAAAAATCTAACTTGGGTGGTAACAAGGATTCAAGTTGAAGTAGATCGTTATCCAACTAGGTAAGAGACTAATGTAAAATAGTTGTAGAATTATCGTTGTAGTTAACTAGTTTTTGTAACCAAGGAAGTGTTTATTACGGAACTGGCGTTAACAAGAGAACCTTAATAAGTGCATAAACAGTTGCACTTTTTTTTATTGCTTTAACTATGACACATAAGACAATTATGTAACTACTTACCTGTGTCTCTTTTTCTAAACCTCGTCATATCCGTTAAGCACTACATACACGTGCATTATGCAGTTGTCATGTTTTTGTACTTGTTCAAGCGAGCAAATTACAAGATCCGTGTATTCACTTCTTATTTCAATCTTATTACTTAAATTTTGTTGTATTTTGGCATGTTTGAATCAATTACAGGAGTGACGTTGTTCGGATCATCAAACCTTGTTTAACTATTTCTGGGAAACATAGTTTGCGCTGGGATATGTTGATTTGTGATTGCGAAACAAGTGAGGTATTGGTAAGAGCTACAAGGTAAGAAAAAAAAACATTCGAATATGAATTAGAAGAATAAGATAAAATGTGATCAATTATTTTTAAGAAAATGAAACAATGTGTAGTAATACGGCGGTGATTAATAGATCGACAAAAAGGTTGTCGAAAATTTCTGATGAGACTCGAGCTAAATTGGATGAATTCGTTGTTGAAAAACCTCGTGTCATTGTCAAGGATACAAGAATATTGCCGAAACTAGATGAGACCATTGCTGATCATGTTTGTAGTGGTTTAATGGTGAGTAGGTTTTTTCATGTGGCAAAACTCCACGTTTCGACGGTTTTGACAAAAATTTTGGCTCGAACTGGTAAGGGTGGTTTTTGGAGAGCGTAAACCACATCGGCCGGGCAGTCGAACTGGCAGTTGGACCGTTTTTTATGAAGGAAATGATGCAACTATTATGTCTTCCAATTTAACAGTGGCGAAGCTTGGACGTGAACGTCGGGGGGGGGGGGGGGCGAACTCAAAATGTATATAAAAATTCATAAACGAGGGGGGGCGGGCTTAAATTTTTGGTCGAAAACAGGCAAATTTACACTACGCATAAAATATTTCAGACAAAAAACGGCTAAATTTACACTAACGCGCGGAAAAACAGGGGGCTCATTATACTTCGCCTCTGCTTCCAAAGTTAGTAAAATGGTGGACTTATAAAAGAATATAACGTTTTGCATTATAAATAGTAAAAGTTTATGAAAAAATAGTGATTTTTTAAGAGAATGAAATTGATTAAACTATTAATATATAAATATTATAACTAAAATGTAAGGTCCCGTTGCCGGTAGCCCTACTTTCGTGTTGGATTTACTCATAAACGCAGTTCTAAATATCAGAGTTATTTAAAACATTCGCGGAATATAAAAGCTTTCATAAAACATTTCATAACAAAACACGTCTTGTCTTAAAACATCATTTTGTCTTTCAAAATAAACGAAACATTAAACTTAAACGCCTTGAGTCTTCCGATGCCAGCCTCTTATTCAGTGCCACGTGTCTTCTCAAGCGAGCTGCCTCATCCTACTCACCTGCGTGCATACTAAAAGTCAGCTACGCTGAGTGAGTTCTAGTTAATCATACACTATACAATACACATAAACTTATATTCTTTCATTCATACTTACATACTTTCATACTTTCTTTTGTATTAACTTAATTTCATATCTTACGTTATAAAGAGCATTACGCCCTACCTTCCTCGAGTATTATTAGGGCTCGGTACCTTCCTTCCTCGAGTATTATTAGGGCTCGGTACCCTCCTTCCTCGAGTATTATTAGGGCTCGGTACCCTCTTTCCTCGAGTATTATTAGGGCTCGGTCCCTCTTTCCTCGAATATTAGTAGGGCTCGGTTCCCTAATTCTCGAATATTAGTAGGGTTCGATTCCCTCTTCGTTACCATACAACCATCATTTCCTTCTTTTATTAACTTTATCACATTCATACACATAAGCATACATATCATACTTACTTTATACTTAGCGTTACAGCATGGCAGTACGTGCATTATCCGAAGATCGTTCACGTACCATCAAGCAATCATTCATACATATCACATCATTCACATAAGGCATACACTTATCTCTTAGGATAAGCGTATTAACAAACATATCGAGTATGCACACAGCCCCGAAAACATAACACATAAATGGGGCTAGAAACTCACCTGAACACGGTTACGTTCACCGTTAATCGTAATCCCTTTCTTCAGTTGTACACGGCTGACTGTATAACAAGTATACATATCAATTAACTATCACTACTCATATCATCTTTCTAGTCTTAATTACTACCCACAACGAACGGGTGTCTGGGGGCAGCGCCCCTGGCAGCGGGGTCTAGGGGCGGCAGCCCCTAGCAGGGTCCAAGGGGCAGAGCCCCTGGCTGGGGTCGAGCTGCCAGGTCAGTTTGGAAAAATTTTATTTACATTAACTGTCTTAACACATTTTTCATTAGGTTTTTAATTTATTTTCTAATCGAACTTGACTTTAGGCGAAGTTAAACCTTAGGCGAACTTAGCTTTAGGCGAAGTAACCTTAGGCGAACTTAGCTTTAGGCGAAGTTGTCATCAGGCGAACTTAGCTTTAGGCGAAGTTAACCTTAGGCGAACTTAGCTTTAGGCGAAGTTGTCATCAGGCGAACTTAGCTTTAGGCGAAGTTAACCGTAGGCGAACTTAGCTTTAGGCGAAGTTAACCTTAGGCGAACTTAGCTTTAGGCGAAGTTGTCATCAGGCGAACTTAGCTTTAGGCGAAGTTGTCATCAGGAGAACTTAGCTTTGCAGGCGAAGTTCATCAGGCGAACTTAGCTTGCAGGCGAAGTTGTCCAGCTGCGGTACTGTTCGTTCTTAAATCACTTAATCATCTTCGTTTCTTAACCAAATAACTCGATTTAGGTATCCACGGAATCGTCTGACCAGCGCCTACAAACCCCAACCATCAAATCGACCTAACATCGATGTTTAAAGGGTGCGATTTAGGCATATAGGTTACGGATTCTTTTATCAATCGATTAACCCATCAAATCATAACCATTTTCAGTAAGTTTAGCTTTGTTGGATTCGTTTTTACCATACAAACACAGATCTATCATTTCTATACTAATCCAAACCTAAACGAACAAGTTCTCGATATAAACGTACCGTAAATGAGTCAAACTACGAACACGAGCTGGTCTTGCTGCTTTGGTTCGTGAAGACGATCTAGCACCAACAAGCTCGGGTCCTCGTCTTTGGATCTTGGTTCGGGTCGTGTGTGTTTTGGAGTGTGTTAGAGAATAAGATGGAAATGAATGATGGTTTAGGGTTTAAGGGATATTTATATCCCTTAAAGCCCATGGACCTAAGGCCCATTCTCATTTAACCCATCTCAATTAATCTAAGTCCATGATCCGTTCTTTACTCGACATTAATTAATTAATAACGCGAAATCACTAAACGTAACTTTCTTTATTCACATTATAAATTTTAGGATGTTACATAAAAATATCTATATCACTATATGTATAAATGTTGGATTTCTAAACGTAAATAATACATATATTTTTTTATTAAATTTATATAAACTAAAAATAATTTTACGCAAATTCTTTTGATATCCTGGCTGGTTCGGTTTACCCACCCGACGTGAAACCTGACTATTTAAACTGTAAAACGAATCATGCAAGTTGAAAATCCTAACCCTGCCAAACCATCCGATTTAGCTAGGTTTGGACGGTTCGATCAGTTTCAATAATATCATTAGTAGCCCTAGTTTTATCAACTTGTTAGCTCGGGCGGGCTATCTATAGGTTTCTTGTTTCTCACGTAATCTTTTTCATGTCGTGCATATGCATACATGTTTAGCCAAGATGGAGCAATTTGGATCTTAAAAAACATGTTAATGTGAAGTATATTGGTTGGATCCTCGAGGTAAGCCACCTTTTTTAACTTATAATTAAGGTTAGGCAATGTGATTCCATATCTAAATAAAAGATTTTTAGTGACAAAATAATTATTAGCGGGAAAATTATTAACAAAATCTAAAGAAGATGTCTAAACATTAATTTGTAGTTTTGTTATGGATTGATTAGAACAGTTGATTGTTATTGTAGAGTGTCCCAGAGTCACTCTTGAAAAACTATGAGCTTGCTAGCATGACATTGACATATCTTAAAGAGTGCGAAAAAGACCATATTTGCAGTCACTTCTACGTTTAGGACTGACAACGCTGGTTCTAATCATGTTGAATGCCACCATATGCTTCGACTTGAGGAAGATGGCAGTGTTGTCGTGAAAGGATGGACGAGGTGGCGTCCGAGATCCAAAAAAGTTAGGACTTAGGATTCATCATGGTTCTTGCAATTGTGAAACAATCACCAAGATGTCTCTTTGTTCAAGGGACACCTTGTAATAATGTGTACTTAACTATGTTTTATATAAAAACACATATGTTTATAATTTATTGATTTGTAACAATGCTTTATGTAATAACAACATGCTCTTTGGGGAAGTTTAATAAAATTGTAATAATACACTACTAAGTATAGGGCTTTCAACACTATACAAGTAATCTTTCGGTGGTACTAGACGATAATTTTCGTTAATGGTATTTTTAGGGACGAAAAGTGTATGGATCGAGCAAACAATAATTTCTAAAATAATTACTTTGGGTCCGAAATGAAATTAACTCCGCAATGGCAGATATGTACACAAAAAAAAACTTCATTGGACTAAAAATGGTTAGATTGGTTAAGCCACGTGAACGAAAAACGAACTTTAACTCTACTGAAATTATTGGATTGTTATGGTTATTCATGGCCACACATGAATCTTCATTCGATTTGGTTTACAAGAAGCAATTGTTAGTTCTGGAAAATTAATCGGCTTTGATTCATCGTCTATTAATCTAACTTGGGTGGTGGCATGATCATGAAAGGATGGACGTGGTGGCGCCCAAAATACCAAACAACTTAGGAGTCATCTTGGTTCTTCAAATATGAAACAATCAGCATATTGTACTTCTGCTTAAGAAATACCTTGTAGTAATTTGTACATTTATGCATGCTATTTATTGGTTTGTAGCAATGGTTCATGAAATAACCGGCATATGCCATATTTTCGGAAGAAAGAAAACATTTGTATATGTAATGTTGGTAAGCTTAGGATCACGACTCAACTGTAAACCGAGTTGGCTTGGCTCGGTTTGAAACGAAGTTGAAAATTTGACCTTGAGTTCGGATCAAAAAAGGTTCAAGCCAACTTGTGAAAATATTGGTATATAAAAGGTGAAAATATAATATGTTATCATTCGCATAATAGAAGAGTTATAAACAAGAGAATTCATACGTTATATGTATTATACATACACACACGATGCGATAAGGAACATAACACACTTAGTAGGCACTAGGGAAGTATCATAAAATTTTATAGATTTAATTAAAATATATAAAATAAAGCAAATATGAAAACATAATAAATAAGAACGATTTTGAAATTTTAGTTAAACATAAAATATATTGTTTACATAATCAGATTCCTAAAGGAATTTCGTTGTTAATGAAATTATCTACGAAACTGAAGTTGTAGTGTTGTGTGCTCACATTGAACGTTAAACATTGGTCACGTCAGCCCCTTAATGCCTCAAATACCACGACGAGCTTGTTAGGGAGGGTGAGAGAGGGAGGGGGGGGGGGATTTTTCTTATTCCTCTATTCGTTAACACATTAACGCCCATGAATGTCGAATTAAGTGGGGTCCACCTCTAATGCAACAATCAAACCTTTTTTTTTTCACTTTTTCTTTTTTTTATTTAACTTCTAGTTAGTTCACAACACATAATTCTAGGGTTGGTTAGCTGATGGATTCTTGCTTACATGACGTTGACGTTAAGCTTTAACTTAAGTTCTCTCTAGTTAGCCCACAACACATAACCTGACTAACTTATAATATTTATAATAAATATAATTCAACTGCTTTATTTTATATTTAATAATATAATTGAAACGTGTGTGTAAAAGATAATTAAGGTAATCAAATTAATAGAAGAGAGTTTTGCCTCTCTTAAAAATTAATGTAAAAAAGACAATCTCATTATCCTCAAATGTGTGTATTTGTAACAGTACAACAAAATGAACTAACGTAATAAAATTTATTTAGCCGCATTTTGAGTTCTAACGTATTTATAAAAATGCCACCGCGTGACTCTTTCCATCACTTCTCATGCTTCGTTCGTGGGATAAGAACTACTTATACATGAACTCACCTTATATATATAATCCAGTGAAATCTGATTTTATTTTAAGTTTTAAAATTTTATTAGAAAGGGTGATTTAGTTCTTTAATTTATTAAATTCAACCGTAGAAGTTAACAACAGTTGCTTTAAGCTATTATAATATTAACATTTGGTTCAAACTTCGTTGGAAGTTTAGTTTCCAGTTTTCCACAACAATATTTCTCACCCAATAATCCAATAAGTTTCTATAATAGGCAGTGTGTAATATTTTATTAATTTTCTATAAATGGGTAGTGTGTAAACTTTGATTAATTTGGTCATCCATAAAAGTTACACCAATAAGCTATGTCTAGTTATTGCCTAAGTGCCTAACCTATAATGCCGTTTAATTAATAAAAAGAAGATCACATTTATTTATTTTTTTTCCGATCGATGACTTTCACAGTTAAGTTATCTCACTGTCGCAAACACGCCGCGCCCCGCCACCCCACTCAGGCCAACAATGTTGACATGATCGAGATCCACGCTGGCATCCGAGTTTGGCTTGGCTCGGTAAAACCCAGTTGGCTCACCCCACCCAAAGGCACGACAAGTTTTAATGCTCTGGTAAAATCTAGTCGGAATCAAGATTCGAACCCGGGACATCCATCATGTTCCTGACTATCGGGGCAAGCCCTCTTGACCTATGCCAAAAGTTCGAAACACTCTTTAACCCTTTTGCGTACTACACTATTTGAGTACTATTTAAGTCTATAATAAGCAGTGACTATAAATGCAAGAATGAATCAAGTTGTAAGGTATCTAGATCAAATCTTTGCTAGGCCGGCATGTTAGCTATCCACACCATAATAAATAAAGTTTCCCGCGACACTTTTAAAGTATGTATTTGAGAATTGCACTAGATCAACAAGGTTGCTATGGCTACAGGTGCTTCATACATTCCAATTTCATCCTCATACCACGGATTAGGTGTCATGATATCCGGTAAACTTGGAGGCATATCAACAATTCTAGACGTGCGTAATAACAAAAGAAAATATGCTTCTTCATGTTCTTGCCGTCTAAGAGTTCAAACAAACGCCAACGTTCCAACAAAGGTAAACGCTACTAGCAATAGAATTAGCTAGAAGCTAAATTAGTTTGTTACGACACTAAAAAGAGTATATCTATATACATATATATCAGATCATATCATATCATATCATATCATATACTTTAATATATTATGACTGTTTTCATAATTTTATGATGCAGTGGATGATGCATAATCACAATATTAGTCATCCAACTTTGGATCATAATGGTTTAGGGTGCAAGGTTGATGATGGTTCTTTGTTTGATCTAACTTTTTCTGTTAGATCCTATGATATTGGGCAAGATGGAAAAGCTTCAATAGAAACAATAATGAACTATTTTCAGGTATGATAAGTTAATTACTGAAAATAATTTGTATGTATATATCACTGCAAAATAAAGAAATTTTAATGTAAAAATCGTCAAGTATATAAAAATACAAATCAAACTAAAATTCCTACAAATTCAATAAAACTAAAAACATAGTCGTAATATAACTAAAAGGGTATCGCAACATGTTCGTTTTGTTGTTTTTTATTATGCAACATCAAAACACGTGTTTAAAAACATGTGCGCTATGACATGTACCAAAACGAAAGATAAAACCCAAAAAGTTACAATGTCTTCATTCAATTTTTGGATTGTTATCATTATTCATGGTTATATGCTTCATCATTAATCGGGTTTACAGGAAGCAACTGCTAATATTGCGAAAGTACTTGGAGAAACAGGTGATGGCTCGGGTTCATCCTACAAGGATCTAACTTGGGTGGTAACAAAGATTCAAGTTGAAGTAGATCGTTATCCAGCTTGGTAAGCTAGAGACTAATGTTGCTTTATTTGTAAACAATCCTTTCTGTAGAGGTAGGGTATCAAAAAGACCCAAATACCCTTAAGTACCACCCGCGGGTTACAGAGAATCCTCTTATAAGCCACCCGCGGGACACATGGACCACCCGCATATCACGAATGAGGAGGAACGTCCTCACAACACGCGCGGAAGCATCCTGGAATCCTAAAAAGTCATCCGCAGGACGGGATATCTGTCCGCCTCAACATCCGGAAGACAATGCCAGCGGGACAGCTGTCATCACTCAAATACTCTCTAAAAGAAGGTTCATGATTCTTACTTGGGGGATACGTGACTAAACAACCAATGAATAAAGGACATCTGGCTAGTTACATGGCCAGGGTGCAATCCATCCTATCATTGGGCGACGCGTGTCTAGGTTGTTATACTCATGCACATGGGACGTATAGCTCAACCTATCACAAGAGGACACGCGTCCAGGCAGTTATCAAATATCTTCTAGAAGAGGACAGCTGGCCCAATCACTTTCCTACATCCTTCGGCTATAAATACATTGTCAAACGGTATGAGGTATTCATTCACTCACTTGCATTCTGACTACACTTAGTTTGTTTACTTCAGTACTTTATTCATTTACGAACGTTACTGATTCTCACGCCGGAGGGTGGTTACAGGAATACCCCCCCCCCCTCTTGTCCTTCCTGTAACGAGACTCACGGTGTCTGTTTTTCAGGTTCCGGTCATTGGACTTTAGGAAGTCACACTCATATCATTGGTAGTAATTATCGTATCTTACCCAGTAGACTCATTGGATCCAGGACCCATACCCGGGGAGTGGATCCGTGTTTCTTCATTGGCGTCATCCGTGTTGGTGTTAGAACTGCATAATTTTGTCTCTGTCGGTTTTTGGTTCGTTTGATATGAGTAAACTTCCTGAAGGGCCGATGGGAACTGCTGCACCCGATTCACGTGTAACTAACACAGAAGCACCTCCGGGTCTTAGTGTTTTTGCACGTATCACGACTCCGGGTGGCCGTGCTCTTGAACGTGTCACTGCTCCGGGGTCACAAATCACTGAGGTAACACCTGGGGGGTTTTCCCTAGAAAATGTTACAGCACCAACCGATCCCACTCCCACAAACATGGGACGTGCCTTGGCACCGGAAGTATCTAATTTGGGTAAAAAATGAATTACGGATGAGACTCGCCGGATACGGCCAGAATTGGATCTGGAAAATGATTCAGGCGATGCTGACATCGCGAGATCTCACCAACGCAATTCTAGATCCAGTGGAGCATTAACTCTTGAAGAGTGGCTCCGCATGCAGCAACAAAATTTGGTGGCTGAATACGAGCGAAGAAAACGTAATGAAAGACTTCACGCTCGCACTTTGGATTATGAGGAATCCCCTAGAGGATCTCCTTCCCCTCCACCAATAGTTCGAGGAAGTCAGATTCGTTACAACCAACAGGCGGAGCCGGAGTTTGGCGAGTTACCAAGGCTACTCCCTCGTCCTCGTATAGACATGCGGATACCATCTTACTTGGACGAGTTTGATAGTTAAGATTCATCTTACCACCCGGGAGATTACAATATGTATACTGGGGATAGTAGGATGAGCTCCCAGGCGAGAAGTAGTCGTCTGCATGACACCATCCGCCACACCGCGTACCATAGCAATGCTGAGCGAGACTTTACCAAACCATATCGCCCCGCGGCTTTCGCCGAAAAATCAAAATTTATAGCGAGCATTGCCACAACACCCTTTCCTGTTAATGCTAAAATACCTACATCGGTAGGTAAATACAATGGTATGACTGATCCAAGCGATCATCTCCAGAACTTTGTGGCGGTAGGTGGTGTTAGTGGTTGGACGCTTCCCTATCGGTGTCACATGTTCGCATTGACACTAACAGGGGCAGCAAGAGAGTGGTTTGAAAAGTTGCATGATGGTGAAATTTCCAACTGGGACGATTTGGTGAAAAAATTTTCTCAGCAGTTTAGTCAGCAGAAGAAACATACTCGAGACCAATCAGAAATTTTAGATGTTGTTCGTCGCGATAACGAGTCTATAGAAGATTTTATCACCAGGTTCAACGATGAGAGCCTGAACATCGGTGGAATTATGGGTGTCAAACGTGTCGGGTTGGCAGGTTGGCGGGTTAACGGGTGGCGGGTTGGCAGGTTCACAGGTTGAAATGTTCAACCCGAACCCGACCCATATTATTATTCGTGTCAAATATGTCAACCCTAACCCGCACACACATAAATTCGGGTCGACCCGAACAAGACCCGTTTAACCCATATTTTTTAAACAAGTTAATTTATATAATCAAACATACAAATTATAATAAAATCAAACCATATAATGCAAAATTCAAATGAAATTTAAGCATGAGTCGATTTAGATATAGATGGATTTAACGATATGTTCATGCATATTGGTGAATGGATAGAAGAAATGCGTCTTGGGTAATGAAATTTTGGTTGAGAACTTAAAAGTGTCGTTCATGAAAAATAGAATTTAAGAGAAGACCTAAAAAGGTAATATGGGGAATGAAAAATAATTAAATTCTTCAACACATTTTAAAAACTAAAGAGGGAATGTAAAGTTAATTTTAAAATATCTAAAATTAAACGGGTTAACGGGTCAACCCGTTTTTATACAGGTCAACCCGAACCCGACCTGTTTAGAAAACAGGTCAACCCGAACCCTACCCGTTTTTTAAACGGGTCGTGTTAGCCGACCCAAAACCTGTTTTTTTTTCGTGTCGGGTTCGGGTTGGGTTTCGGGTCGTGTCAAGAATTGACACCCCTAGGTGGAATTAGTAAAGACAAGCTTCAGGGCGCCTTCCGCAAAAACGTCAGATGTGATGATTCAGTCCGCACACTTATTGGCAGAGATGGAATGCCAAAAGAGTGAGACGATCTCATGACTGCGGCAAAGGTGTATGCTAACACTGAGAAAACATTGAGAAATGGTAACCCGAAGCAAAAATTCAAAGTCGAGTTTCAAACTCCAAGACCTAATAGACAGGCAAAAGGCCCTATTTGGTCAAGGCTTCAGCCAAGTGCGGAAGCATCAAAGCCATTTGATGCACGATCCCTCATAGGCAACAAAAACAAAGCAGGACCCTCGAACCGAGGTCCCAATAATTGGACTCCTCTTTCAAAGACTCCTGCTGAAATTCTCACCACGGAGAATGTGAATTTTAAAAAACCACAGCCACTGACAAGAAGATCATTCCTTGACCCGAAAAAGCGTTGTTCGTATCATGATGACATTTGTCATAATACGAATGAATGCGGAACATTAAAAAATGAAATTGAAGCAGCTGTAAAGTCTGGAAAACTTGGACACTTGGTAAAAGGTGGAAAACCTGACAATGGTAAAGCTCCCGTATGGGATATCCAAGGCCCGAGTAAAAAGCAAGTCAGAGATTTAAACGCCCATATGATACAAGGCGGGTACAATACAAGGAAAAAGAGGAAGGAGTCTGATGATGAGGACTGGAAGAATGAGCCACTGATCTTTCCTCGTATCAAGGGGGCCCGAATAACAAAAACCTCTTGATTATCACTGCCCAATTCGGACATTACCGTTCCCAATACGTCTTTTTCGACACCGGTAGTACTTCCGACATTATGTATGAACAATGTTTTGAACAGCTTGACGAGGAAGATAAGGAAAGATTAAAACCTATCCACGCTCCAGTATCGGGGTTCGAAGGGGAAATAATGCATCCGCGGGGTGTAATTTCATTCCCAGTCACCTTAAGTGACGGAGTTCACTCTAGGACTGAGGAAGTCGAGTTTTTGGTTCTGCCAACAACATCAAAACATGACATTATTCTTGGACTAGAAGCGATTGGTAACTTTAATGCTCATCCGTCCACAGCACACGGTGCAGTAGGAGTTCCAACTTACACCGGCATAGCAATAATTTATGTTAATCGGACCTGCTTTGCAACCGAGAGCTCAAAACCAAGCAAAATTCCAAAACAAACTGTGAAGACTGAACCAGAGAAATGGGGTTTGAACAAAAAATTTCCTGATCAAACCGTAACAATAGGATCTGCTATTTCCGAGATAGTGCGGACCTTCTTGAAACAGTTATTATCAAAGAATATTGATGTTTTTGCATGGCAACCCGCGGATATGACCGGTGTTCCGAGGAACATTGCGGAACACAAGTTAAGGCCAAACCCGTTGTTTACGCCAATTGTTCAGAAACAACGTAAGATGGGTCCGGAACAAACAAAAGCAATGAATGAGCAAGTCCAGGACCTCTTACAAGCTGGGATCATCTGCCCAATTCGTTATCAGACCTGGGTTGCTAATCCAGTTATGGTTCCCAAAAGCAATGGGTCATGGCGGATGTGCATTGATTTCAAATATCTAAATAAAGCATATCCCAAAGATTGTTATCCCTTACCCAAAATAGATCTCAAGGTTGATGTTGTGGCACCATTCAAATTCAAATGCTTCCTGGATGCCTACAAGGGATACCATCAGATCCGCATGGCAGCGGGCGATGAGGACAAAACAGCATTTCGTACCGATCAAGGCACTTTTTGTTACAAAATGATGCCTTTTAGACTGAAAAATGCGGGAGCCACATATCAACGATTAATGGACATAGCGTTCAAATACCAAATTGGCCGAAATTTAGAAGTGTATATGGATGATCTCGTAATAAAAAGTGTTGAGGAAGACCAGATGTTGAGAGATATTGAAGAGACGTTCGAACCCTTGAAAGGTATCAACATGAAGCTGAATCCGGCCAAGTGCTCATTTGGAATGGAAGAAGGAAAGTTTTTGGGAGTGATTGTCACGGATGCGGGCTTCAAAGCTAATCCAGATAAAGTTCAAGCTATAGCCCGCATGTCTTCCCCATCTTCTCTCAAAGAAGTTCAGACATTAAATGGTCGACTGGCTGCCTTGAATCGTTTTTTGGCGAATCATGCAGCCAAGTCCCATCCTTTCATTTCAACTTTAAGAAATTGTCTTAAGAAAACACAATTTAAGTGGACCGCCGAGGCCGAAAAAGCTTTTCTGAGGTTAAAAAATGTTTGATGGAACTCCCCACGTTAACAGCACCCCAAGCGGGAGAACCTTTAACGTTATACCTATCAGCTTCAGACATTGCTATCGGGGCTGTCCTTCTGACAGATCGCAAGAATGTTCAAACACCAATCTACTACGTCAGAAGAACACTATCAGACCCAGAAACAAGATATTTCATGCTAGAAAAACTTGTTTTGGCACTGGTCTACGCTGCACGACGCCTCCGCAGATACTTTCAAGGGCACCCCATCAATGTCTTAACTGGATACAAGCTCAAAAACGTTCTCAGCAAGACAGAATTGTCTGGGCGATTGGCCAAATGGGCCATCGAACTAGGTGAAAACGCAATAGAATACAAACCTAGGCCAGCAATCAAAGGGCAAGTGTTGGCGGACTTCGTGACAGAGGTCCCGCATCACAAAGAAAAAGAATCTTTGATTGAGAAACAACCCCAAGCACCCCCGGAATCAGAACAGATTTGGTCCTTATTTACGGACGGAGCTTCAAGCAGTGAGGGATGTGGCGCAGGCCTCAGGTTAGTCAATCCCGAAGGCCATGAGTTTACATATGCCATAAAGTTGGATTTCAAAAGTACCAACAACGAGGCAGAATATGAAGCTTTTTTGGCAGGCTTGAGGATAGCTAAAGAGCTTGGGGTTAAGCATTTGGAAGCCCGAGTGGATTCCATGTTGATTGCGGGACAGATCAACGGCACATACGAAGCAAAAAATGATATCATGGCTTCATATGTGTCACAGGCGAAAGATCTGATGCTCCAATTCTCTTCTTGCAAAGTCATTCATATAAAGAGAAGTGAGAACAGATCAGCGGATGCCCTCAGTAAATTGGCTTCAACAAACTTCGAACACTTTGCCAAAGACATCCGCATCGAAATATTAGACCGTCCGTTTGTCCCGCAATGTCAGGTTTTAGTGATTCAAACGGGAGTGGAATCCTGGATGACACCGATTACAGCATACCTGTCGTCTAGAGTACTTCCGGAGGGTAAAACAGCGGCCAGGAAGATAAAGCACAAAGCCTTGAATTACCAGATTCTCAATGGTGTCTTATACCGACGTTCTTTCCTCGGACCACTATTACGATGTGTGGATGCTGAAGACGCGAACTACTTAATCAGAGAGGTTCACGAAGGCATTTGTGGTCTTCACGCTGGCCCGCGTATGGTCGTGGCGAAGTTAATGAATGCCGGATATTATTGGCCAAGGATGCACTTGGATGCTGTGAAAGAAATCAGAAAGTGCGATTCTTGTCAGCGGCATGCCCCTAACACGCTGCGACCAAAGAACGAGTTAGTTCTAGTCACCTCAGCTTGGCCGTTCCAAAAATGGGCTATTGATATCATGGGACCTTTCCCTGAAGCCCCTGGATGGGTCAAACCTTTACCTCTGTAGCTCACCCGCAAGCGAATGGTCAAGTTGAAAGAACTAACCGGACCATCAAAGAGGGAATCAAGGCCAGACTAGGAACTAAAAGGACGGGTTGGGTCGATGAATTACCTCATGTGTTATGGGCCTTCTGCACTCAGAAAAATTCCAGTAATTGCGAAACCCCCTTTAGTTTAACTTATGGCACAGAGGCCATGATTCCGGCCGAAATCGGAATCCCATCCGTCATAGTTCTCATGATTGAAGATAACGATCATGAACTCCGGATGAACCTTAACCTCCTTGAGGAAAGAAGGGAATTGGCATCGATCCGAGAACATAATTATAAACGCTAGCTGCAAAAATATTATAACTCTCAGATCCAAAGATGTGAATTCGACGCGGGAGACTTCGTCTTCCGCAGTAATGAAGCCTCAGGGCAAGAGCCTCCGGGCAAGTTAGCCCCTACCTGGGAAGGACCTTATAGAATCCAGAAAATTCTATCTAAAGGTGCCTATAAACTAGAAAGGCTGGACGGGATGGAGATCCCTAGGTCTTGGAATGGGGCTCAACTGAGGAAGTGTTACTTTTAGTAAGTTTGTTTGTTGGCATGCATGCCTAGTCAGATGTCAAAAACCATTGTAATTTTGTTTCCTGTAATACGGCTTACGCCTCAGTTATGAAAATTTTCTTTTCAGTCATATAAGACTTGTATTATTATGTAATCTTTTATTGGCATACAAAGAAGATCCTATACACATTTATATTATGACAAATAAACAAAATATAGCGGATACAAAATCAAACCTTCTTTATTCACACAAATGGGATTACAAACAAACAAAAAAAAGGGATCAAGTTACAAGAACAGAAAAATTCATGGTGCAACATCATTATGCTCCGCACCCTCGCCTCCCGCATCATCGGCATGATCGTCATCTTCTTCTTCTTCGTTTTCTTCATCAAGTTCAATAAGAGTCTTTAGTTGCTGGATGCTATACTCCTTATCAGCAAGCTCGGATATCTGTTCCGTCAAAGAGAATTTCAAAGAATCAAAGTCCTTTGATTTCTGTTTAAGGATGGCAACAGTATCTTGGCCAGCCAAAACATACTCCTCGGGAAGCTTGGAGTTTAATCCAAACTGATAACCTTCTTGGAAGCCTAGTTGGCGACCGGCCTGTTTGGAAGCTTTGAGGAGGATAGCAACACAATTCCCAAGCTCATCACTAGCCTGGACATCAGCAATGACATGCCAAAATCATCATGCATAAATAACTCTAAACACTTAGATTATTTGTGGCTAGAATAAAATACATACCTTGGGAATAGCTTCCGCTAATAGCCATTTTTGATCCGCCTTGGCCCGGACAAGCTCCATCTTGTGACCAGCGCATTCCAGGGCTTGATCACGATATCTGACATTAAGATCAGCCAGGCGCTTGTCCTTGGCTGCTGACTCAGCTTGCAGGGTTTCCAGCAACTTGGTCTGGTCAGCCATCATCTTGGATTGTTCATCCAGTTGCTTTTGGAGAGTAATCTTGGCTTCCTCGGCAGCAGATCGGACAACCTTCTCCGCCTCCAGAGCCTGGTTGGCTTCCCTAGCTTCATTGATAGCCCTAAGAGCTTCTTCTTTGGCATCGGAAGCAGAGGCCGCCAGTTCATCCCATTCTTCATTCATCGCCAGCCAATCTCTGGTTATCTCATGGGTAGTGGAAATAGAATTTGCCACATAGTAAGTATGGGAGTTCAGCAACTCCTGGCGGACACTGAGGCGACGTCTTTCCTTTTCACCATGCGGAAGACTCTCCCGCATAAATTCATAACATGTGTTCACGTCACGGAATGTCGAATCCCGACGTAAGGTCCAATTAGGTTGATGTGGGGTAGGGTCTTCCTCTTCAGGAGTAGGGGAAGTTTGGGAAGCATAAGGGAACGTGCTTATCCCCCCCATGATCCCTGAAACGGTAAACATTATAAGAGGGCGACACCTTGGCATGATTAGTCGTGTCGACCCTCTTACCCTTTAAAGGCGAATCATCCGCCACAACTACCGGGCCCTCGACAATATTAGGAAGCGGTGGTGGCGGACGAACAGGAGAATCCTTCAAACCGGAAATACCTTCAGGAAGGTTATCCAGGTTTACTGAAAAACATCACCAAATGAGTTAGACACATTCTAATTCACATTAATAAAGATTTAGCTTACCTAACGAAGGATCGTCAGCGTCGAGTTGATCCAAACGAGCTCCCAAAGCAGCAAGGTTCGTCGTTTTAGATCTCTTCTTCTTTGAGACAACCTTGATTGGATTAACCTTGCGTTTTCCAGCCGCTTTGGAGACGCCCGCCTCACTCGCTTGACGATCACCCTCAGCAGTGAGGTCATCAGACGCAGGTCTCTTACCTTCTGCCTCAATTGTAGCATCATCTTGATCCGCCGTTTGGCTAGATGCAACCCTCTGGCGAGTGAGACCTGCAGATGAGTCCACAGCTCTATTAACATCAGTTGAACAAGCTTCTTCACAAAGTGATGACTCCTCGCTAGACGAGAAGAGCACAATCACTCCGTTGGAAGTAATAGCAGTCATAGGTTTGGGTTTCAAAATGCCCTCACCTTTCTGGATACAATCTTTAACATATGCCTCACCTTTGGCATACATCGCCTCGGAAACTTTAGGTTCCGGGCGGAAAGCTGTAGGGAATATAAAATTATGACGGGTGCGCTCAAGGAAAGGCGCATCCCTCTTATCGATTGGGCGTCGCACCATCATTCCCCCCTCGCAATCCAACAAAGTACTAAAGGCGGAACCTTCACCTACATAAAGCAAGAAAACAAAGTTAGAAAGTACTTAATGATAAAACAGAGATAACAACAAACTTACTCTTGTTGGTCTCCTTGTAGTATGGCTCCAGACTTGGAAACGGCCACAGGCGGCTCATCTTTGCACACACCATCGCCCCTTCATGAATTGGGCGTAGAGGAGTTGGGGTGGAGATCAGCGTTTCATACCACGACTGATATTCGTGAGCGCTGGCAAGAACTACGGACATGGGAGCATCCTCCTTACGCTTCGTCATCTTGAACGGAATGACGTCCTCATGAATCCAGAAAAACTTTGGCTTCCAGCCATGAAGGCTACGGAGCCATTCAGTGCCTATAATCCTCTTCTCGATGGAGGCAAAACTGTACCATCCATCACGAAAGGTCATCTTATAAAAAACGGCAAACATGCCAACAGTCGGTTCTAAGTTATGAGTTTGGCAACAAAATTCTAAATGTCAAATTCTCAACATTCCAAAGGGATGGATCTGCGATAGATGAATCCCATAAGTCGTTAAGATCGATCCGACAAATTTGGTAATCGGAACCCGAAAGTTCCCCGTGGTGAAATGGTCCACGTAGACAGCCATTTTATTCGGAGGAGGATTAGTGGCAATAGAACCACTAACAGGATGTTCCGGTTTCCACTCCATCGTTAATCCGTAAACATTAACAACGTCATTATAATCTTCTTCTTTAAGACAGACGACAACGTCGTTGATGGTGGGGGTATTCTTCTTCTCTTTAGCCATTTCAGTTTCAAAAAAATTAAGGAATCTCAGAAAGTTGCAGAAAAGTTTCAAGTGTTTGGGAGAAATCTGAAAGCGATAAAGATTAAGTGGAAACTGCAAGGGTTATATTTATACCCATCGCAATTAATGCGGTACATAGAGTGACAGAGGAGAGAGAAATGGCGGACCGCCAAATAGTTGACACGTCAGGCGGGAAATTCAAGATAGTGAAAACAGGCTATCATAAGGCGCCAGACACGTCTTATCAGTTGTCCTTAGTGAGCTTCTCTCTCCGCCACGTCATCATAAGTTATCCAAACGTTTAAACATTTCAAAAAGCTGTAAATTTCAAAAATATCTTTTAGAGATATTTTCTCCAAACAGTTGAATGTCCACAAAATTCGAAGAGGTTTTCTCATTAATGATTCAAAAGATAATTACAAAATGAGAAAGAAAAATTACAAGTGATAAAAATCTAAGAACATCCTAAGGGTTCGAGCTTGATGGATCTTCCGGAACCTTCTGCGAAGCATCTTCGGAGGAATCATCCTCAGATTCCTCCCCAAGGTAACTCTTCAAAAGTTGTACGCCGTCGTATACGGAAGCAAACTCCGGAAGCGCATCTTGTAAAGGAAATACTAGAGTGTCATGCTCCTTGACCCGGTCTGCACGATCTTGTTTGACGTTTACACCATATAGCGGATGGTCTTGAAATGTGCGGTTGCTTCGAGCATAACTTACTCCTTCATGGAAGCCCGCCACACGCTTAAGCGAAGAAGAGGCAGCCATCACATTAGCAAAGCTATCATTCAGCTCCTTACTTCCTTTAATATGGCGGACGACCTGTTGAGACAAAAACATAAGTTCCCAATATCAAAGAATAAGTGCGAAATAATAAACGATAAAGATTAACTTACAGCATCAACTCCCTGAGTAAGGAACCACTGACGGTCCTGCTCTGCACGCTCCGCCCGCGCTTGGAATTCTTTCGATTCCGCGATAGTTTCCTCATGAGCTTTGAGGAGGGAGTCATAAGCAGTCTGAATTTCAGCAGCATTTTGATCTTTAAGACTGACTCGTTCCTTTTGCAACTTTAGCTCCTCCTCAAGCTCATGAATTCGGGCACCCTGAAGAGCAACTTGATTCTCTAATGAGGAGTTGGTTTCCTGGGCACGGGCTAAATCATCTTTATCCTTCTGAGCCTTGGCCCGATCTGCCTCACGAATAGAATTTTGCCTTTCACAGGCTTCTTTCCATCGTCGAGCAGCGTCCGCGTTACGATCCTTCTCACTCTTGAGGGCGTTCTCCGCGTCGGCTTGCTTCCATCTAGCAGTTTAGGCGGCAATACGATGCCCCTCAGCCTCTTTTTTGGCAGCCTCAGTGGCCCGCCGAGCTTCTGCCACTTTCCCGCCAAGAGTACGCCACTCACTTAAGACCTCCTGGCTACCGGCCAAAGCATTAGCTAGATGATAAGATACGTTCGTGTGAAGGTCATGGCGGGAAAGGTCACGTTGAACTGCCATCTCAGCGGGTGGCGTACAATGTTCAACGAAATCCATACAAGTTCTAGGATGGGAGAACCGTGACCCGTTAGTAATCCCCCATGAAGGGACAAACAATTCGTGAGTATCACCCAGACCCGTATCCCCATAGTAACGAGAACCCAAAGGTTTAAGGCGAGCTGGGGTTGAAAAAGGCTGTTGGGGAGGAGACTGAAGAGGAGACTCCTCAGTCCTATAACCTTCCTCATTAACAGCAGGATCGTCCTGCTGACCACCAGTACCACCCCCAGCCTCAAAAAGATAGTTAAAACGATCATCAGTCTCAGACTGGACGTTAACCCCCTCTATAGTGGCAGTATCAATCTGAGGGGTTGGCGCTCTCTCCTCTACCAAAGGTGAGGATGGTTGATCCTCCGTGTTAATATTACTAGGAGGAGTCGGAGGCTTATCCTCTACATTTTTCTCTGGAGAAGGAGATGGTTGTTGATCAGTTTGAGGAGTTGGTGTAGGCAACTTCTCAGAGACATCTTCACTAAAGATCAGTGGATCTACAAACACAAAAGCTATTTTTAGTTACACACCTTATGAAAATATAGTACTTAAAAAGATTAATATGTACCTTCAACAGTGTCAATACGGTCAGCAAGGCTATATTGTGGCTTTTTAGGACGGCGAATTTTTCGTTTCTTCTTCGAAGGTCCCGCCTCAACATCCGCAGTCTCGACGCCCGCTTGTCCTGCTTGAGAAACCATAAAAGCTCTCTTTTTCTCTAATTCTACCAACAAATGGGAGACAGAAGAAGGTTCAGGTATGTCATCATCAGATTCCCTCTCTCCTTGGGAGATCGAGAAGTCAGAACTATCGCCGTCATCGTCACTCGACAATAAAGTGGCGATCATCCCATCAGAAGTAATAGCAAAAAGCGGATGAGGGTTCAGAACATACGCACCTGTTTCAAAGGTGGCGTTTGAGACAATGAGCTCAGCCCGCACCTTCTTTGGGAAAATGAAGCGGGACTTAGTTTTCTCGAGAATAGGCATGTCACTGGCATCCCGGATACCATGTCGGACACAACCCCTATCTTAAAAAAAGGGCGTCGAACATCGAATCCCGACCTGAGGAAATAAAAAAAAATCAATTATAGAAAGTATCGCAAAAAGAAGAAAAAATAGTAAGAATAACTTACGTTCATATAAGTCAACAAAAATAGGCTCCATAAATTCTGAGGCTCATAAGCGACTCATGCCTGCCCACACCAGGGCTTCTTCTGGCAGTGCCTGCATTGGTGTTGGTTCCATCGTAAGTACACGATACCATTCTTGACCTTCATGATTAGCAGTAATAACATCCGGAAGGGCAGAATTCACCGTACGGCGAACCATGTTCAACGGCACCACGTCCTCAGAAATCCAAAGGAACTTATTCCGCCAATCTTTAAATACCTTTTCAACTTCATATCCGATGCTTCGGTCAGAAAACCCCTAACACGTATACCAACCATCACGAATGGCAAGGCGGTAAAAAACTGGAAATCGATCAATATGTGGCACCATGTCACGTGCTATGCATACGAATTCATAATGACGAATTCGCATCATAGCACGAGGATGCAATTGAGATAAATGGATTCCATATGCAGTTTACACCTTCTGAAGGAATCTCGTTATGGGTAAACAGAAGTTCCCATGAACAAAATAATCTGCATACAAAGCCATTTTCCCAGGCGGTGGGAAACTGGCTATAGAACCGATAGAAGGAAACTCTGGTTCCCACTCTGGTGGAATACCATACGTTTCCAGTAATTTTTCATATTCTGAGTAGTCCCATGCAATTTCTATCTCATCAACTTCAGTCTGAACATTCGACATTTTAGGAAGATTTAAGGAAGACATATAAGAAAGATTCGATACTTTATCAGAGAGAAAATAAGAAGATAATCAGAGGAAAAAAGTGATAAAACTTATGAAGAAATGAGTCCCTCCTTATTTATACCCATCACAATTAATGCGATGGGATATGAACATTAGAGAGAGAAAAGCATCACCCAACCGGTGACTGCCACGTCACGCGGGAAATTCGAAAAAGAGAAAAAGTTGTACAGTTGGGTACAGTGACAGCCGTAAAAAACGTTCCATCACCTGTTCACGCGCCTGCGAGTGGTCAACTTGTCCTTTTTCATAATTATCCATACCATCAGAAGATATTTTCTACCTAACTTCTGAACAATAAAAATCCCCAAAACGCATTAAGTCCAGAATTTCACCAGCATAAAGATTTCACACGGAAGAAACACTGGACTGGGGGAACTTGTAGAGGTAGGGTACCAAAAAGACCCAAATACCCTTATGTACCACCCGTGGGTTACAGAGAATCCTCTTATAAGCCACCCGCGGGACACATGGACCACCCGCATATCACGAATAAGGAGGAACGTCCTCACAACACGCGCAGAAGCATCCTGGAATCCTAAAAAGTCATCCGCAAGACGGGATATCTGTCCGCCTCAACATCCGGAAGACAATGCCAGCGGGACAGCTGTCATCACTCAAATACTCTCTAAAAGGAGGTTCATGATTCTTACTTGGGGGATACGTGACTAAACAACCAATGAATAAAGGACATCTGGCCAATTTGTTATAACCTTGAACATGGCCAGGGTGCAATCCATCCTATCATTGGGCGACGCGTGTCTAGGTTGTTATACTCATGCACATGGGACGTATAGCTCAACCTATCACAAGAGGACACGCGTCCAGACAGTTATCAAAGATCTTCTAGAAGAGGACAGCTGGCCCAATCACTTTCCTACATTCTTCGGCTATAAATACCTTGTCAAACGGTATGAGGTATTCATTCACTCACTTGCATTCTGACTACACTTAGTCTGTTTACTTCAGTACTTTCTTCATTTACGAACGTTACTGATTCTCACGCCGGAGGGTGGTTACAGGAAGAACCCCCCCCCCTCTTGTCCTTCCTGTAACGAGACTCACGGTGTCTGTTTTGCAGGTTCCGGTCATTGAACTTTAGGAAGTCACACTCATATCATTGGTAGTAATTATCGTATCTTACCCAGTAGACTCATTGGATCCAGGACCCATACCCGGGGAGTGGATCCGTGTTTCTTCACTTTCTATTCTACACATTTAATTTGAGACATTTGTGTGCAACCTTAAAACATGTTTTAACATTCTAATCTTGATTTAGATGTTAAATTTTATTATAACTAACATAGATGTGACAAAAAAAAAATTCAAGCATTATTTATACTTTCTTGTTTTAATTGTGATACATAAGACAATTATATAACCGATCACCCATATCTCTTTCTAACCCTCGTTATATCTGTCAAACTCTACGTACACATGCATTATGCAGTTCTTGCGTTTTTGTGCTTGAATTTGGTTTTGTAATGAAGCTCAAGCAAACAAATTCCAAGATTGTTATATTCACATGTTATGCCGAGCTTATTAGTTATACCTCATTATATTTTGGCATGTTCGACTCATTTACAGGGGTGATGTCATTCGGGTCATGAAACCTTATTTAAGTATCTCTGGGAAACATAGTTTGCGTTGGGATATGCTGATTTGTGATTGCGAAACAAGTGAGGTATTGGTAAGAGCTACAAGGTAAGAAACAAAAAACAACCTTTGAAATACATGAATTAGAAGAATAACTAATATAACATGTGATCAATTATTTTTAAGAAGATGAAATAATGTGTAGTAATATGGTGGCGATGAATAGATCGACGAAAAGGTTATCCAAGATTCCTGATGAGATTCGGGCTATACTGAATCAGTTCTTTGTTGAGAAATCTCGTATTATTGTCAAGGATACAAGAATATTGCCGAAACTGGATGAGACCACTGCTGGTCATGTTTGTAGCGGTTTAATGGTGAGTAGGTTTCATGTGGGGATGCTCACTATACGATTCGACCAATTTTGATGAAATTTTAATCATTTTATGGAGTAACTAAATTGAATCGACCAAATTGACCAGATCGACCAAACTGGTTTGATTTGACGGTTGGTTCGTTTTTTATGATTGAGATCATACGGGCCATTAAATCTTAGAAATATTTGTGAAATTGTATACTTATAAAAAAGTACATAAGATGTTACCTTACAAGTATTAAATAAAAAAATGATAAAAAAGTATTGATTTTTTAATAAATAAATTGGTTAAATTGATAAAATATAAACATTATAATAAAACTAATTGTTGAATTTTTATACGCGAAAAAAAAATATTTGAATTTTTCTTAAAAAAGTTACAAGCTAAAAGGTTTTTTTTTCTCTTTATGTAATATTCAAGGCGGTAAAGTACCTGACATATTTCAAACCGTAAACCATAACTTGAACTGTGAAACTATCTCAAACTATAAAACAAACAATGATACTCCAAACTCCGTCAAACGGTCTGATTTAGCTTGTTTTTGGACGATTTTATTGGTCACAACAAATTTTGAACGATCCCTAGTTTCATTAGCTTCTTATATCTATTAGCCCTATCTATAGGTTTCTTGTTTCTTACGTAACCTTTTTCTTGTCGTGCATATGCATACATGTTTAGCCAAGATGGAGCGATTTGGATATTCAAGAACACGTTAATAACGTGAAGTATATTGGTTGGATCCTCGAGGTGGGCCGCCTTTTTTTTACTTATACGTTAGATGACGTAGTTTCATATCTAAATAACATAATTTTACTGATAAAATCATTATTAGCGGAAAAATTATTTACAAAATCTCAAGAAAAGAAAATTTGGCATCCCAGAGTCCTATAATTTATAGTTACTATTGATAAGAATAATTGATTGTTATTGTAGAGCATCCCAGAGTCACACTTGAAAAACTATGAGCTTGCTAGCATGACATTAGCATATTATAAAGAGTGTGAAAAGGACTGTATTTTACAGTCACTTACTTCTATACTTAAAACTGACAACAATGGTTATAATCATGTTGATTGCCACCATATGCTTCGACTTGAGGAAGATGGCAGCGTGGTCGTGAAAGGATGGACGAGGTGGCGCCCAAAATTCGATAAATGTTAGGAGTCATTATGGTTCTTGGTTGTGAAACAATCATCAAATTGTGTATTTGTTTAAGGGACACCTTGTAATAGTGTGTGCTTGCATGCATACTATGTAGCAAATAAAACACATGCCCATTTATTGACTTGTAACAATGCTTTATGAAATAATAATAACTAACATGCTTTTTGGGGAAGTTTAAAAAATTTGTAAATTTAACACACTACTAAGTACAGGGCTTTAGCACCATACAAGTAATCTTTCGGTAGACGGTAATTGCCGTTAATGGTATTTATAGGGACGAAAAGTGTATGGATTGAGCAAACAATAACTTCTAAAATAGTTAACACGAGAAGTGAGGTTTTGTGTAGGGGTGTAAACGAGCTAAGACACTCGCAAACTAAAAATAAGTTTGTTTAATAAACGAGCCCGAGCTTAAGTTATCGAGCTCGAGCCGACTTACGAGCTTTAATGAGCCTAGTATTTATACAATTTATTTAATGTATATAACAATATTATAAAACATTTTGAGAAAAATAACTAAATAGCAAACATTATATTACATTATATAAAAAAGTTATAATAAAAAATATATAAAATAGTTATAACTTATAAATATATAAAAGTTATTTAATAAACAATGAACGAACCGAGCCAGACCGAGCTCGAGTTTATAACACTACCCACAATCCAAATTTGTGCCTTAGAGATAGAGTTTGAAATGAGCTTAAGCTCGAGCTCTCTGCAAGTTAAACAAGCCGAGCTTGAGTCTAGTTTTGTGGGACAAAATGTGATGTTATAATAAACTAATATAACATATAGTCTATACAAAATCACTTTAGTTAGTCCACTGGACCACAAATTCTAAGTGGACCGAACCACTGGTCCTCTAACAGAAGCCCAAAATGAAAAGATGAAACGTCGGTATGAGAAAAAAAATATACATTGTTCGAAGTTCGAACAAGACCCATATTTTTATTTGTGAAAAAAAAAAACATATCCCTAACCAACACACACATAAATCGTATAACCAGAATACAACCCGTTTAACTCATTTATCAAAATGTCTTAAAAGGTCGGCGGATAATATTCAAGTTCTAAACACGTTGATCGATTGCTGGGTTGTAACAAAAGTAGGTTAGACAGGTTGTGAGTCGATTTGCTTAGATAAATATGTTGGGGGGAAACAGGTCAATCCAAACACTAATTGTTTTATTAAAGAAGTCAACCTAAACACGACCCGTATTTTAAACATATAAAATATGACAACCCAAAACTTGTTTATGTCCATGTCGTGTTAGAATATGTTTCAAATTGTATCGGAAATTGTCACTTTTACATATAAATCATAATATATAAAGTATAAATATACTACATACACAATGATAAAATATAAAGTAGGTTATCTTTAAAAATAAACAAAAGTATATTATTAGATTTGAATGGATCAACTTTTCATGTTATAACCTTTTATGTTTGTGTTGCTTTCTAACTGTAGCCTTATTTAATTATCATGAATTATGAATCAAGGATTCTTTTCCTTGATGAACAATCATATTCACATGGGTGTGATAATGAGTAGCTAAGAGACATTCCATTATTAGGACAACACATGACATACGTTAATTTATCCAAAAGAGTAAAATTACATATTTATAAACTATACTAGATATTATGTTTTTATTATTGGGAAAGTAAAATCACATATTTATTTTTTTTCTTAAAAAGTAGTTTCTCTACTCAAAACTTGAAAAAGTAATATTACTTCTTCTGTATTGAATATTTGAATGACTCTTATATAAAATAATTAAAAAAATCTTTCTATTTATTTAAGTGATGAAATTTGATTTTAATATTATGAGTTTATTAAAGGCAGTGAAAATGGTGAGGGCCATATATCATTATGTCATATTGTTACTTGGTCTGTTTTACACGCTCATGTCTCATCTTGTTCTCATTACTTTAATTATTATAATTCTGGTAATTAAGTGGATGAGATTAACTTTTAAAATATGGTAGTATTTGTAATTTGTTAAAACAAATTAGTAATGTAATCAAAGGCTCTAAAAATATCCATGAACTAGAAGAAAAAGAAATTGTGCTAAAACATTTGAAGCATATTAGGAGAATTGGTAAAAGATGAGTCCGACTTAACCCGACAAGGTCAGGCCGGATTCGGTAGTTATTATGTTATCTCTACGTGGAAAAAGTTAGTGCAATGTGACATAAGGAATGTTGTTTTTCCTCCAATGAGAGAAGAGATTACATTATCAAATCAGTTACACCTGAATAAATGATCGTATAGTGTGATGATGACATCAGGCTCTAATTTATCAATTTAAGTACATCACCATGATGTAACATATTCATTCACTCACATAGTGACTCACTCATACTCATGCTTAGACCTTGTTCGTGCCTGATTACATTTTCTTCCTAAAACCCCGATATATATTCTTACGCTAGCGAGTGGTCACAAGGAGAATCCCTTTTCTTTTGGTGAGACTAACGGCAATTTCATTTTGCAAAGACAGTAGACCAAGTATTGTCATCCAGAACTTTACAGGAGATATATCTTATAGATGAAAGCAATTACCTTATTCGATAATTCATTATTTTGATGATATTATTCACTCACAACCTGAACTTAAAATATGCCCGAATTTAATACTAATAGTTAATACAGTGGAACACACTAGTTAAATTTTAACAACAGAATCATATTAACTAACATAACTGTATCCGATCAAAAACCAAACCAAATCAAACGAAACCATGGTATTTGCTTTATTTATATAAATTCTATAACTCTATAGGCCATATAAAGTTATAAACCATATACCATTTATGTTATAATATAATATACCATTTATGTTACTATAATATATTGGTTCTACATTTTTTAGGATTCGATAATGGGTTAAATAGTTAAAATAATTCACTTTATTCAAGTTGTAAGCCTTTGCTTTCGGTTAGCATTTAAAAAACTAATTTTTACACAAGTGGTAAGCCTTAATTTGCTTTTATAAATTTCAATCAAATAAAGTACTTTTTGCTTTTGTAATTTTTCTCCCTTTTGTTGGAAATCACTAAAAGACAAAAGCAATATTTCAAACAAGCATATGTAAGCTTAAGCTTAACTTGGTTGTATCTGATTTAAGTTAAATTTGATTCGAAAACACTTTCATAAAGCAAAATCTAATTGTAAGCTTAAATAATAAAGAACATGGCTTTTACAGAGATGTTGGAGGTTGTTTATAAAAAGTATATAAAATTATTGTATTTTGAAATAGATTAATTAAATTAAATTAAATAGGTTAAAAAGTTTATATAAATATTTTTTATCACTCATAAGTTATATCAAAGAAAGTAAACAAGTCGAATCTCATCTCGTTTAAGCTTGAAATAATTTCCAAGCACAAAATCTAAAGCTTCGCCTTAGTTTGTAAACTTTTTTAAACTCGAGTTCAACTCGTGTGTAATTTTCAAACAAAGATTGTGTTGGTTAATTTTTTTATAATTGAATGAAATCCACGCATTTTTGAGCTTTTTTGTGTTTAACTCGATTCAAACTTTATTACACAATTGTAAGTAGCACACCGACGACACTTCTTGTTTACAACCCTATTAAGATATTAATTTGTTCATTGAAACAAATTTAAACAAGTAAACCAAAATCATATGCGGTCTAGTAACTCTTGTAGTATTAAAGCATGAAGAAAATGTGACACTTTAGTTGAAAAATCTTGTATAAACAAAAATGTAGATTCATAACAACGATAAAGTGGAAATGTTGACAAAATATAATAAACGTTAACCCACAGTCATGTCACTAGATTTGAACACTGCACATGCACATTGTTACAAAGAGGAGAAAGGGTCACCATTTGAGGGGAGGCGTTAATTGAATTGCGGACGCCAAGGCCCAAGGGAAAACAGCTCGGGGCCAAGGTGGTCTCAACTAGTCAGACTTTTTTATATTTTTTTTTAGTATTTAGTTAAACCCATTACTAAATGAAATGAGGCTTTACTCAAATGATCTTTGCTATGTGACTGGCTTGGTATAATAAAATAATAAAAAGGAAAATTGGTTTTTATTGGTCCCAACTATCATCTTTTGGTCACTGCCGGTCCCAACTAACGAATTAGCTGCTGACGGTCCCAACTTTTAACGTATTTGTTCCTAACGGTCCGTGACTAACAGAATTCCAACGTCGTTAGTTTCAGGACGCCGGAAAAACGTTTTTGGCCGGAAAACACAAATTTTTTCCCGAAACTCAACAATTTTGTCCCAAACATCATGGTAACTTTGTATCGTACATTTAGAAACATTTTTCTAGTAAAAGCCTCAATTATTGAGGTCGCCGGAACCCTAGAACCATCGTCGGAATCAGTTGATGGTGCTTAAGTGATGGTGGTTGGTTGGTTGTGAGTCAATTGGTGGTGGTGGTGGCGGTGTTCAGGTGGTGTTTCCCGGCAAAAAAAAGTTGAATTTCCCGGCTAAAAACGTTTTCCCGGCGACGGCGTTAGGATTCTGTTAACCGTGGACCGTTAAGAACAAATACATTAAACGTTAGGACCATCAGTGACCAATTCATTAATTGAAACCGACAGTGACCAAAAAACAATAGTTAGGACCAATAAAAACTAATTTTACTAATAAAAAGGACAGAATTACAAATTTTGTCCTTTAAAAAAAGTCAAATTACGGTTCGTGTCCTTTGTTAAGTTTCCTTGCAGGCGGTGTACTTTAAACATTTTTTTCCTACACGTTATGTCCTTTACGCTAACTGGGTTAGAAAAACTCAGTTAAGTATGACATGTGCCAGACATGTGATGGGCATAATTGTAATTTTAGTGTATCTTTAAATTAAAAAAAAAAAGAAAATATATATAATCCCCTCCTTTCTCTCTTCTTTCTCTCTAAGCCACCACCATCACCATAAACTCCGGCCACCATAAACTCCGGCCACCGCAAACGATCCCTATCACCCGAACCCGACCCATCCTTTTCCAAAACCCGTATCCCTATCACCCGAACCCGACCCATCCTTTTAAAAAATATTTATGGTTACATAAATTACTAACATCAACAAAATCATACAGTATCCTTAACAAATTCTTGATTCTAATAACAATTCACAAATTATTTTGGTTTCATACATGAATCAGGTAATGATTGAAGTAAATTAGTAAATGAGTAGCTAACCTATTAAGTCCACAACATTAAGAAGTAGTCGTTCGCTATCGTTTCCGTGCCGGAGAATCATCAACCGGACCTAATATACAGCCTGTAACAACCAATTAAATATAAAAACCTAAAATTCGTAATTAACTAAAAAAATAGACAAATTAAGACTCACAAAACTTATGGCGGTGGAAACGAAGTCGCTTTATCCACCCATCAATTGGAATTGGATACCAAGACAACTAACCACTCTAAATATTTTCATGTAGTTGGATCTTGCAACAAAAAAAAACAGATGGCTTTGGATCTTCAACAAAATCGTCGATGTGAAATTACAAAATTAGGTTTTGGCTTCAGATTTCAAACATATATACGATCCGGTGTAGTTGGCGACATAATTAGGTTTTTTCTTGGCGAATTCCGGTTCTTCTTCATCAGAGGATGGTGACGTGGAGGTTGAATCTGTGATGGAGATCGAAGCTGCGGCTAGGGTTAGTATTTGGAAAAGGATGGGTCGGGTTCGGGTGATAGGGATACGGGTTTTGGAAAAGGATGGGTCGGGCTCGGGGTGATAGGGATCGTTTGCGGTGGCCGGAGTTTATGGTGATGGTGGTGGCTTAGAGAGAAAGAAGAGAGAAAGGAGGGGATTATATATATTTTCTTTCTTTTTTAATTTAAAGATACACTAAAATTACAATTATGCCCATCACATGTCTGGCACATGTCATACTTAACTGTGTTTTTCTAACCCAGTTAGCGTAAAGGACATAACGTGTAGAACATGAACATTAAGTTTGAAACAACAAACAACATTAAGCTCAAACTTTCACACTTTAATATTCCAACTCCATTTCTTGGATCCTTATCTAAATAAAAAGAGGTAGTAGACATACACACACGGAGATAGATGGGCTCCGTAATTATCATTATTATTATGTCTGCAAATTCATATCAAAAAATTTTAACCTGAAAGAAATTTCTCTCTCTTCCAGCTTTCCATCTCATTTGCATGTCTTCTTCTCTCTGATTCTCTCTCACTCTCTCTCATGTCCATTTTTGTCCCAGAAAGTCCAGGTATATTATTATTATTATTCTCCATATATAAATATATATGTATATATATGTATGTATAGATCTTCTGTGAACACCACCTGATTCTTCTTCAGTGCTCTGACTTTTAGATTATTATTATATTACTACTACTGTCTTCTTCAATCTTTTATTTAATGTAAACACATGTTGCTAAGTACCCTACTGGCATTATCAAATTTTTATTCTTGTTACAGTTTGCTGCTGCCCACATATAATTGTTAAAGTTGTAACTTTTTTTTTTTTTTTTACAAAATTTGGGGGTTTAGGGCTTTTTATGATCTGGGTTAGTAGATCTTGATCTGGGCTTCAGTCTTTAGTTTCAGATCTGCAAATTACTGTTTTACTATTTTCTTCTTATCTTCAGGTTTTGTATGGTTTTGAGTGTGTTCTAGATCTGTTTGTATGTTTTGGTTGTGTTTATGAGTAATGAGTGTTATGTTTTCTTGTAAAGTTATTTTTTTTTTCATATAAAATGTTTTTTTAGATAAAAAAAATTCTTGAGAGGTGAAGTTTTTTACAATGGATATTATTAGGGATTTTTTTTATAAGTTTTTCTTGAATCATTTTCTTGAAAAGCTTTAATCTTTTTTCATTTGAAATTGGATCATAGGAATGGTATTTGGTTTTTTTTTATTGAAATAGTTTATTTAAAAGTTTATTTTTTCCCATTTAAGATAAGATCATAGCTATGAATATTAGATTTTCTTGAAATATTTTCTTTGAAGTTCAAAGTTTCTCATATTAGGTGAAATCATGTAGGGAATTTTTTTCTTGAATATATGCAATTAATCTTAATTACTTTCCACCTTTATGCTCCAAGAATCTGCTTATTATATCCCTAAATATTTAATAATTTCTTGAATATTTTTTTTGCTAATCATGATTCTGATATGTGTATTAATATGTGTATTTCAGGCTTATTATTGGCTGCAAATTCAACTATTCCTACTATGATTAAACAAATTCTAGCAAAACTCCCCCGAAAATCATCAAAATCGAATCAAAATTGTTCAGACGGGAGCAATGCAACCGGAACCGCAACAACTACTAATTTAACCAACAATGGCAGCTTCACCAACACGTGTAATGTTATTTCAAGTCGATTAAACGTGGTTAAAAAGATGTCATCATCCATCTTCCCGACATCCAATGGTGACATGATCCAGCCACATTTATCCTTTAAAGATGTCCAAAATTCAGAAAAGTCAAGACTTTTGATCAGTAAGTTGAATCTTTGCTCGATTGTATACGATTTTAATGATCAAGATAAAGATCATACAGAGAAAGATCAAAAACGGCAACTTTTAGTCGAAATTCTTGATTTTCTTGGGTCGGATACGGTAAAACTCACCGAACCCGCCATGTCAGCGATGTGTAAAACATGCGGGGCCAATCTTTTTCGCGAGTTTCCTCCAAAAAACTCCAACTTGCCACGTGGCGAGACCGAAGATGAAGATCTATGGTTTGATCCATCATGGTCACATTTACAACTTATTTATGATATACTCCTTAGATTTGTTAGTTTAAATTCTCTTGATCCAAAAGTTGCTAAACAATATATCGATCAACCGTTCTTGTTAAAACTACTAAATCTTTTCGACTCTGAGGACCCACGAGAACGCGAGTGTTTGAAGTCGGTTTTACATAGAATTTATGGCAAATTTATGGTTCACCGACCATTTATCCGAATGGCAGTCAGCAATATAATGTACCAGTTCGTTTACGAAACTGAAAAACACAACGGGATTGCTGAGTTACTCGAGATTTTCGGGAGTGTGATTAGTGGATTCACATTGCCATTAAAGAAAGAACACAAAATGTTTTTGTCACGGGTTTTGATTCCGCTTCATAAACCGAAATCCATTGGTAGCTACCACCATCAGCTAACGTATTGTGTGGTTCAGTTTATAGAAAAGGATCCGAGGCTTGCAAGTATTGTGATAAACGGGCTGTTAAAATATTGGCCCGTGACTAGCAGTCAGAAGCAATTGATGGTTTTGAGTGAGTTGGAAGAATTGCTCGAGATAATTCGGACCGATGAGTTTGAGAAAATTATGGTTCCGTTGTTTCGACGTATACGTTGTTGTCTTGACAGCTACCATTTTCAGGTAATTTAATGCTTTAACTATTTTTATGTTTATAATGTTAGATGGTAGATGTTTAACTATTTCGACCCGTTAGCCAATAAACGGGTTGATTCAGGATATTATCTCTAATGGGTTAGAGGGGTACAATTCAATGATTGGTTAAAACTGAAGCGGGATTGAACGGGTCAAATGGGTCGAAAGTCACTCGAAAGCGTATTCAAAATGCATAGAATCTAATCAATCTTATCATTTTAGATATTCATTATCATATAGTTTCTTAATCTTATTTTAAAAGTTTTATGGGAAAAAAAGTGTTTGCAGGGGCCGAGCCCGGCCCGGCCCGATTCCCACACTAAAGATTTTCTCCTTCTTACTGCTGCATTTGAATTATTTGCAATTCAATAAAGTGAATTATTATAACAATAGTTTTTGTAATTATTTAATACTAAATTATAAATTATAGATTTAAAAATAAAAATGGTTCGGTTTGATTTTATGGTTTAGTGGTATATAGACGTCACGTGCATATATAAATACTAATGTAAGCATTAATAATGTTTAGGTGGCGGAACGAGCACATTTCCTATGGAACAACGAGCACATACGTCATCTTATAATGAGTAACCGGCAAGTGATTATGCCTATTGTCTTCTCCTCAATACAACACAACTCAAAAATCCATCGAAACCGCACGGTTCTCAACCTAGCACAAAATGTGATGAAAATGTTTCACGAGGCGGATGAACAGTTGGTGCTCTCATGTCAAGGTAAGGCCGAGGAGGACAAATCGGCCACCAATGTGGTGGATGAGAGGCGGAGATTGACATGGGAGCACCTTGAAACCGTTGCAGGTAATGGTATCTCGTGTCAGTGATCAGTAATCGGCCACCAATGTACTTGTTACGGTTTTAAGAAGCGTTTTAGAACGGGCTTCTAGAGATGTCACAAAATGGCATGTGAAGGCCCTTGTTTAATATTTTGGTTTTTTTGAGGTTTGAGAATGTTTTTGATCTCATTTCAACAATGGTGTTTATGTATATTAATGGCGCCACATCATTCTTTTGGTTATGTTGTATTCTGCAAGTTAGTTGTCCATCATTGTGACTTAAATCTTGTATGTGACAAGATGGTAGGAAGATGGTTTGTGTAAACAAGAAACAATTGTCAAATCATTTGACAATGGTCACCTTATTATATAACTTGGTTTAGTAAAACACGAGCGGCTCTGATACGTTTTGGTCCCAAGCCGTGAGAGTACGTATCATGTATGTTTTAAACCTAACGATTTCGGGAAACAACAAACCAAATTGAGCGGGCTGGGGTCAGACGGGTAAGTTTTAAACCTAACGATTACATAAATATCAAATAAAAATTGACAATAAGATCTAACTCTATACGATCGCCATAATAATCTATACAACTATCACCAACATGATGACAACAATAATCAACGGACAAGATAATATGAGTTCAAAAAAAATGAAAGAGATGAACTCATATGACAAATAACTAGCGGTTTCAAGATGCGAGCAGTGAAGAAGATGTTTGATGATCATCTATTCTCGCTTAGAGCTTTCGATATAAGAAGATGAAGCATATTGTGCTCCAAATGACAACTCTAAATGTTCGCACAGGTGAATCAATTGAGGTCAAGTTAACAACTGGAAGAATAAACAGTAAAGTTGAATACTTGGTAAGCTCTAATAATATCTAAACTCGTGCTTCTATCTATAAAACTGGCAATTTAGCCTATAATAATCAAAAGTTAAAACACAGAGAAACATCATAAACATAAACAAAATTGAATGGTGGTTATGTGGTTACTTTAGTTGATAAGACGGTAGCTTTCATTGGCCTTAGATTCATCCTGGAATATTGCGTCATGTTATGTTGACTGGACGCTGACTAAGCTTCGGATAACGCCCCTGGTCACTCACCTAGCCATGTTGTGGATAAAGCCTCTGGTTGCGAGCCACTTTCCCAAACATTCCCCTCCAATTTGCCAACTGGAGCATCTACAACAACAGACCTTAACAAACCGTCATATAGGCGCCACATCATATTCCGAACTTTTCTTAAAAATACTCACTTTTTATATAATTTATATAACAAACTTTCACAAACCGTATTTAAAATATTATAATTGTATCATTGTATGTATATGTAATATATGTATGTATGCATGAGAGAGAGAGAGAGAGGGTGGCCTCACAAATTTGCCATTGTGCAAATTTGTGTTCATAAACCCCACCCCCACATCATTTGGACCTTGAGTTGCGTAGCCTGTTATAGATGCTCTTAGTGTCTGTGAGTCGGCTCGTGGTTGCCTGTTCGTGCCCTCATCACTGACACCTATTGTGGTGTTCGCAAGTGACGTGACACAAATCACCGTTCGGCCCCCGTTGGACTTGCCACAAATGGGGGTGCAAACTAGGCTCGTCTAATTTACACGGAGCTCGAGTTCGGCTCGTTTACTATTTATTATTTAGTTTTTATATATTTATAATTATTTTTATATATTTCTTTTTCATTTACAATTTTATGTATAATAAAAATATTTTATTGAGTTATTTGTAGTTATTTTTCATAACATCAAATATTATAATTAACACCTATTAAATATATAAAAAGAATTATATAAATGACATGCTCAATTAAGTTTGTAAGCTGGCTCGCACTTGATTAGCTTGGCTCAGTCGAGCTTTTTCATAAATCAATCTTAAATAGTTTGTGCAACAGCTCAACTCGTTTGCACGCATAGTGACAACGTAAAGTCTAATTAAATTATTTGAGACCATTTTGGTTTTACAAAAACTTTTCCCAAACTCCATCTTTGACCCGGATAACAAATAGACCTTTGACTTTATTATTATTTCCTTCGCATAGTATTATTATTATTCCATCTCTCTACACCGCCGCAGAGTTCACCACCCACCACCGTCTTCCGGCGATCAAATCCGGTAAGTTCGCCATCATTCGTTAAACCCTTCATAACCCACTTCAATCATCCAAAACCCAGATCGAATCTTACTTCTTTCACCAAAATCAATGGCTATTTCACACTTAATTTTGCTAATTTCATCATGCGTTATTATAACCCTGTTTGTACCCATCAAACCCGATCCGTTAAATTGCAGTCAATCCAACACTAGTTTAGTCAATTTCACTTCTCAATTTGTCATGGTTCAGCATCAATTGAGAGGATCTTTTAGTATTATTAATGATTGCTCGTTTAGGGTTAGTGAATTTGATATGCTTCCTGGTGGTTCTCATGTTCATTGGTGGGGTGCTTTAGGTGATGATTATGAGAATTTGGCATCTGGGTTTGTTATATCTGAGGCTCAATTGGATAGTATTACTTATAAAAATGATAGCTTTACTGTTAATTTGATGAGTAATGTTAGTTGGGATCTTATTAGGGTTGTCTCTGTTTGGGATTCTGATATGGGTTCCGATTTCGGGCATGTTTCGTTACCCGAGATGGGATCGAATAATTCGGGTAATTTAGGATCGAATAATTTGAGTGTGCAGCCGACGATGTTTGAAAACTGTAAGGTGTTATCGGATACGTATCGGTTAAGATGGACGTTGAACGAAGAGGATAATGTGATTGATATTGGGTTAGAGGGTGCGATCGGGATTCAAAACTATATGGCGTTCGGGTGGACGGAACCCGACCGGGAGCATGATCATATGCTTAAGGCTGATGTGGCGGTGACGGGTTTTACGGAAGAGGGTGTGCCGTTTGCGGATGATTATTATATTACGAAGTATAGTGAGTGTATGAAGAACGATGATGGTACGGTCGAGGGTGTGTGTCCTGATACTATGTATAATGTTTCGGATTCGGTTGACTTGGTGAATAATACTCGGTTAGTTTACGCTCATAGGAAAGACGGGGTGTCGTTTGTTCGGTTTCAAAGACCGTTAAAGTCGGTGGACAAGAAGTATGATTGGGATATTAATGTTACGGCCAAACGAACGTGTATTTGGGCTTTGGGTTTGATAAAACCACCCGATTCGATTCGACCGTATTACCTTCCGCAAAACCATGGTAAGACTTACGGGCACGTCCACGTTAACGTTTCCGAGCGGGTTAATGATTGTGTTGGGCCACTTGATGCAGAAGATAAGGAGGATCAAGAGTTGGTAATTGCAGATAAGAAAGAACCGATCGTTGTCACTTCGGGCCCTGCTTCGCGTTATCCGAACCCGCCAAACCCGTCAAAGGTTTTGTATTTAAACAAGAAAGAATCACCTGTTTTGCGAGTCGAACGAGGCGTGCCTGTAACGTTCTCGATACAAGCGGGTCATGACGTGGCATTTTACATCACGTCGGACCCGCTTGGCGGGAATGCGACTTCTAGAAATATGTTGGAAACGATTTTCACGGGCGGGCCGGAAGCACAAGGGGTGCAGTCGAGTCCTAAAGAGTTGACGTGGGCCCCGGATCGAAACACACCCGATCAAGTTTATTATCAGTCGGTTTTTACCCAAAAAATGGGTTGGCGGGTTCAGGTTGTTGACGGGGGTTTAACTGATATGTATAAAAACAGTGTTTTGTTAGACGATCAACAAGTTAATTTCTTTTGGACATTGTCGGATAAGTCGATATCGATAGCGGCCCGTGGCGAGAAGAAAAGCGGGTATCTTGCGATCGGGTTCGGGTCAGAAATGGAGAACAGTTTTGCGTATGTTGGTTGGGTCGATGTTAACGGTACGGGTCGGGTCAATACGTATTGGATAGACGGGATGAACGCTCAAAGTCTCCACCCGACCAAGGAGAATTTGACATATGTCAGATGCAAGTCGGAAAACGGTGTCATCACGCTCGAGTTTACCCGCCCGTTGGATCCGGGTTGTAACCGAAAAGAACGAATAGAGTGTAATAATATTATTGAACCGACAACTCCTCTCAAAGTGATCTGGGCCATGGGGGCAAAATGGTCATCTGACCATTTGACCGAAAGTAACATGCATTCGGTAAAAAGTAATAAACCGGTTCGGGTTTCGCTTATTCGTGGATCGGCTGAAGCCGAGGAGGATATAAGGCCCGTCTTAGCGGTTCATGGGTTCATGATGTTTCTTGCTTGGGGCATGTTTCTTCCGGGCGGGATTCTAGCTGCCCGGTTCACAAAACATCTACCCGGTGACATATGGTTTAAAGTTCATGTCTACTTACAATACGCGGGTTTAGTAATCACGTTTCTCGGGATTCTTTTTGCGGTTGCTGAGCTTCACGGGTTTTATCTCGGCTCATTACATGTCAAATTTGGATTCTTGACGATTCTCATGGGTTGCATGCAGCCCGTTAACGCGTACTTCCGGCCCAAAAAGGGGGGAAACGAAAACCCGTCAACGAAAAGGGTAGTTTGGGAATACATTCACACTTACGTCGGAAGGTGTTCTATTCTTGTCGGGATTGCCGCTCTGTTTACTGGATTGAAGCATCTAGGAGAACGATACGATGATGAAAATACCCTTGGGTTAAGATGGGCTTTGATCGTTTGGGTATTGTTAGGCGGTCTCACGTTTTTGTATTTAGAATATAATAAAAGGCGGAAGCAGGAGACGGTTACACATGGCAGTTGGGTTTTAGGTAATTCGGAAGACGAGGATGCGGATCTTTTAAGATCAAACGGGAATCATCGGGAGAACGATTCGGTTATGTCTGAAAGAGGGGAAGTTCAGATGGAACCGGTGTCAGGTGGGAGGTATACGGTTATCTAAATGTCGGGTTGTTTTCAGTTTTCAAGATTTGGTAGCCCATTATTATTCGGTTTTCATTTTTTATATGAACGATGTCGGCCCGGTTACCAGTTTTGATCTTGATGGCTTGTGTGTGTAATCAACATATTTGCAGGTTCTTGAGGGATAATTATATTTTTATGTACCTTTTTTTAACAGTCAATACATTTGTTATATTCATATACAGTTAACATATTTGCAAATAATTTTTAATGTTTTTTATGCTAGATGGTACATGTCTGGGTTCAAATTTGATGTATAAAGGGTGGCACCTAGACATGGAAATTTCGACCCGTTAGCCCATGAATGGGTTAGACCGGCACAATGATTGCCTAAAGCTGAAGTCAGTCAAACGGGCCGAAAATACTCGAAAGTGCATTTTAAACATCATTTTTATATAAATTTTAAGAGTGGGAAAGTGTTTGCAGGGCCGGGCTCATCTTGGCCCGGCCCAAGCCAACCCAATTCTCATATAAAAAGTTTCCCTTTTTACTGCTGCATTTGAAGTATTTACAGTTCAATAAATTGAATTATTCTAAGAATAGTTTTTGTAATTATTTGATACTAAATTAGAGATCTAAAAATAAAAATGCAAACAAGTATTGGTGGGTCAACTTGGTCCAATCTATCCTGGAATTTATGTGTTTAACCCAAACCCGTTTTGTCATGTTACCTGACTCGACCGGAGCTGTACGCAACTTGACTATAACTTGACCATCTTGGGTTGGTTCGGTTTGATTTTGTAGTTTAGTGTAATTTTCTATTTAGATTTGCATCTTCGGATCGAGGTCATTTCTTATGGAACAACGAGCACGTACGTCATCTCATTTCTTATAGACGTTTTGGTCCCAAAAATCGTGAGAGCACGTATCATGTACATGAGACGTGTAGATGTAGAACCAAGTTAACTTTATTACCATGTAGTATGCAAGTGAACTTTGTCAAATGACAATCAGAAAACAATTCCGGGTTGTATAGAAATTTATGGAATGCCAAAGGATTTTGGTTAAATGCAGGGTGTCCATCCATCCCGATTCTATCAGTTTGACAAATTATGGAATAACTGCTAACAACAGTTTCGGGAAACAACAAACCAGAGTGGCAACTGCAAATTAAACTCACTACCTCCAAATAACAAAAAAATGTGACTTTTGTAATCATAAAAGCTCAACCGTTTTAAAAAAAATAAAAAACAAAACCTGTTTTAACCCGACTAACCCATTTGATGTGACGCACGTGCAGATACCGAGCAAAAATTAACACAATATTTGCACAACTGCAAGAATTACATAACATGTAGAAGCATATGAAGGTTGATGCTAATGGCTCTCAAAGGTTTACACCACCATGGTCAAGTATGATAGGGCCCGGACATCCGCTTACAGCTGGTTCAGGTTTAACAACCTGAGGGAATAGATTGTGTTAAATATGATTACAAAAGCCATCATACATAATAATATTAAACATTTAACATTAATAAATTGAGCTAATTACCTGACAGTGCGATCAAGAGCAGGAATCACCCGCCTCTGCCACGTCCCCTCCCTCTTCTTCTACCTCGTCCCCTACCCCTTCCTCTGAACTCCCCCCTACCGTGGGCCCCGGGATCATCTCTTTCAAAACTAAACATGCTCATCCTGATATTATCAGCTTCTGTCACATGCTGACTTTGATGACCCTGAACCAATCACAACTTACCGTGTCAAATCAAAGCATTAACATAATAACAATAATAATCATGATTATAACAAAATAACTCAAGCAAGAATGAATGCTAACATGAAAATCTTCCAGATCAAACTGGTTTTGAAGCTGTCGTGCGAGATCCTCGTCTTGATTAACATTAAGGTTTTCTTGTTTCATTGATGAGCTCCCATTGGCTCGTTTTCTCTCCCATTCTTCAAGAGTCAACACAGAAGACTCGTTATCATCTTTACCCCTCCCTCTTGGTTTCCAACCTCTAGAATGCCCTTCATTTCGGTTAGAATTACTCATTTTCTGTAAAAGTTTCTGTGCAGCAGCCTGGTTTTGCACAGGTACAGACTCGGCCACTGTCATCAAGAAAATAAAAACTCAAATCAGTATTCTTATGTTATAAAAGGTAAGAGCAAAATTCAACATATTCTAATCATATTGTATTATATACAGACCTTCTTTTGGTCTTGCTTCGGTAGCAGGTTGTTTTTCTTCACTCTTCTCGGTAATAGAATCTGTTTTTAGATTATCGTCCCTGTTACCGGCCTTTTGATCAGAAACCCGTGAGCCACTCGTCTGTAAGGAGCCAGTGGGTCCAGAAGCTTTATCTGCAATTAACCAACCCGGAATTTGAATTAAAACAAAGTTTTTGATTGAACACATGCAATTTCCGAGATAAATAAGGGTTTTCGTATGAACCAGAAGATTTGCTGTGTTGAGTGATCCGCCGTGAAGGAGGGCCGGTCTGAAACTTCTGGAAAGGTGGTGGCCCACCAGTGTCATTACTTTGTGACAGTTTTAAGGTTGAGCGTGTAAACCCTGCATATTTTTGGTTCATCTCCCACTCTTCATATAGTGATGGAACAATACCTCCAAGAACAGTTACTACCTTTGCATTCAAGCATAAAATACCGCTGTGAATTACAACTTTATTTTCCAAGCGGATCTGTGAAGCAGAACCAACAACGGAATGAGAGGATACCCTTTAGCATAATAAATTTCATTAGAAAACAGGTTTCCTGGCCCTGTTGCATGTACACAACAACGTAACTACTGGAAAAAAAATGACTACTTTTCATCAGGTTATGACTTAAAGTGATCATTTATCAAGAAAAAAACTCACGGAATCAAATATGTGCACAATCGGAAACATGCATAGCAGCCACAAAATGACCATGTACCATGTATGCATAAATATTAATGTCTCAATCTTACTCTGAAGACAAGTATGATGATGCACGCACATTGTATGCATAGACGTTCATGCACAAGCATCTGCTATATATTTGTTTGTATGCATCTAAAGATCTAGACATACGCTACCCACATTTTCTGATTTTCAGTTCATGATCAAACTTTCTTGAAAGTACGGGTAGCTCCTAAGTTGTAACATTTCATCATATTAACTCAAATTAACGAATTACTTCATGAACACACCCCCATAATGAGAAATAAACAATTTGTGATTCAATGGTGTAAACTATAATCAACATCTAAAGAACATGACCATAATTCATAACTTATAATCACCAAAGGCCACACACAACTGTCCTAAACTATAATCAACACATTCTAAATGTATTAAATTTATCTATTATAAGTACCTTTGTGCCTGGAACAACATTATCAGGAAGGGAGGGAATGTGACTGAACTCTATTGCAGTCACCTCAGAGTGTCCATCAGTGAGCTTCAATCTCAATAACCGTTTGCTGCTCGAACCACCTGAACTCTCAGCTATACTACTTTTACTTATATCCCTAGCAGAAGAAACCTGCATAAACGCACCAGTTATATGCAAATTGCTCAGGATCGGCTCGAGAAAAAGATAGATCGAGACAGGCTTAAACGAGCTCGAGCCAAAAAATAAGCATGTTTAATAAACGAGCCTGAGCTGCACTTATCGAGCTCGAGCCAGCTCGCGAGCCTAAACAAACCTATTATTTATATAGCTTTAATTTAAATATATATTTATAATAGTTATTATTATATAAATTGTTGAAAAAATAACTAAATATTATATTTAAATTATACATAAGATTAAAATGCATGGTCAGTTCCACAAAAGAGTCATCCATGTTTGATTGGGCCATATGGCAGGCTGTGGTGGCGCCACATCAGCATTTTATGTTTTTTTCTTTAAAAATATATTATTTTGGGCTGACTAACTTATGTTTACAATCTAGTGCTGGTACCATCGATACCAACACAGTTCGTGTCGGTTCAACGCCGTAACGTGCCGTTATTTTGGTTTAAATATGTTCATATGATGTATTTTGGCATGACGAATTTATTTTTTCGATTAGTTCCGGTCCATAACCTGATACGGGCCGACAGCTTGCTGACTCGCAACCACACCGGGCGGGTGTTACCAACTAAGTACACATCATTTTATATAAATAATTTATATATCATAAACTATACAAGTAGCACTACTATTCCAGGCGTTTGCTAATTTCCTTTTTGGTTTTATTGCCATTGCTGTAACTAACGTAACCTATACCAACGCAATTCACATTGCTGCGCCAGCAGGTTTTGTTACCTAGTTAATTAGTAAATAGTAGACGAGCCGAGCTCGCGCTTGAAAACCTACTCACGAGCCAGACTCAAGCTTTCAAAATAGAGCTCGAAACGAGCCAAGCTCGAGCTCGAGCTCATTGTAAGCTAAACTAGCCAAGCTCGAGTTCGGCTCATTTATACCTAGGGGAAAACACAGTAACACCTACAGTTCTAATGTCAAACTTCTACAAAGAAGCTACAAAGAATGCAATTAATTGCTGATTAGAGTAAAAACCTAAAAGAACAAATTGATTTACGAGCACATGTAACTTGCCTGAAGAACTTTGGGGCCTTGAAAATGAGTAGATTTACGTAGAGTGGATGAATCAGGCAACGATTTGCCTCCGCTTGATCGTAAGTCAGTGTTAAGTAGCTCAGATTCAATGGAACGAATGTTGGTTGAAGGTCCAGAGAGTTTGGTTTCAATTAGGGTTTTGATTTGATTAATGTCTTGAAAACACCAGCCGCTGTTAGTTAGCGTTTGAATCAAAGCATCTGAAGAAGAAGCTGATGAAGTTGCCATTGTTGTGAATGTGAATGTGAATGTGAATGTGAATGTGAATGCATACCAGGTGTTCGATCAATTGTTTGAACGATATAAAGTTATAAACAACGGTTGTTAGTTTTGAAGCAATTTGACTAATCGGTTTTTGGTTAATGAGTTCGGTTTATTTGGTTTCGGTTTTGTTTGTTTAATTTCGTTAATGACTAAAATTAAATTTGGACAAAAAAATATCTTAGAAAAGAAATACGGTAAACAGATCTATAAATACATGAAATGAAAGAAAGTATATATACTTGAAATGCAAGTTAGATACACTCATCTACTTTAAAAATATTTCAGTTATATTCAGTTGATCGTTCAAAAGGGATAGGCTAAAATTTGAAATCTTGTTCATGATTAATGAACCTTCATGATAATTTGTTTGTGTTCCATTTTAAGGCTGATGAGTATACATCAGTGGGCAATCTTCAACGATTCAATGGTTCTAGGTGACAGCCACACGACAACCCATCCCTCACTAGTCTTATTGATCATAATAGTGTGTTGAAAATAACTTAAGCCCTTATATGTCTCCAATGCCTAAAACTACTTTTTACAAAACTCTTTGTTGTGGGGCTTCAAAGAGAGGGGCTAAGGTGATGTGACAGGGCTTTAAAGCCTCAACACCGTGTTGGGCCTTTGAAAGAGGGGCGCTAAAGTGGTGGCCGGCATTGTTTGTTGGGACATGAAAGGTGTAGTGGTTGAAGAATGTTGGCAAATGGTGGGCTTTTAACGTTAAAGCCCTCAATGTCTACGTGATATTAACGTGACACTTTATTGTAGACTTTAAAGCCTCTTCACAACTAGATGTTTAATCAAGATTCACTTCATCTTTGAATACTACCACATAAAAGTTTCATAACCCAATCCTTGTTTTTTTTATTTATTTAACAATGTTAACATATAAAAAAGTTTATAAACATTAATCATTTATAAATTTTCAAATAATAAAAATGCTCACAGGTCAACCAAACATCAATCACTTATAGAAACGTATGAAAAGTTCAACCCAAGTTAGTCCTATAGGTTTGATCCAAGTCCAAAAAATGCAACACGTTTCGACCTACGTTACTATTATCTTAAAAGCATGTTTCAACAGTTACCAATCTTGTTCAATATGATTTACACTTTATTTTGTTATGTGCTCTCCTTTTTTGGAAGCGGTCAATCGCATTATCATTAATAACACCTACAAATCCATCTTTTATAAGACACAAATTACACATACGCTCAAGCGATAATCATATACGATGAAATTAATATAAGCAAATGAATGAAAAGGTTAACTTGTCATGTAATAAAACAAGATGAATAATGAAATGAAAAGGTAAAAATGTAGTACCTTTCTTTTGTTGTTTTTTAACTTTTGGGTGGGCCTCATGAAAACGACTTTACTGCCCTACGCCCCTACAATAGACTTGTGTGTCCTTGCATAAAGATTTTGTGTCCTTCAATTTATCACTTTGAACTAAATACATATCAAGTTTGTTACATGCAAGTGGACAAAAAGACAAAATTGTAATTTCTGATTAATATGATTCAAGTTCATATTCTCTCATATTGTTCAATTTCGACTTCAACACTTGTTTGGATAACCTACCTGTGTAGTTATTTGATTGTTCTTTTGTATAGTTTAACTAATTAGCTTGAACATATGTGCAAATTTTCTTACTAGTTCCTTAATAAAAAAAATGTGTTTTGGAGCTCTTGCTAAACAAAATAAGCAAAAATATGTGAGCATATATCACATGTTCTAAGAATAGTTGTAGAACGTAAATCCACACGTTACAGCGTTACAATGATTTTATTATTATTGATTTTCATTTTAACGTCAACGTGTTACAGCGTTACAATGATTTTATTATCATTGATTTTCTTTTTAACGTCAACGTGCAAGCGAGATACAATGTGTAATGTGTGAGTAGTGAAGGCTTATAAAGTCCCTATCCAGTATTCATGGATTTGTACTTGTTTTTATACAATTAAATGCAAAACTGTATATGTTTTAAACCATAATTAAAGTAGTAGATCTTCTAGCCCCTAATTGTTGTGGTGGAAAAATCAAACTATTTGGGGGAGCCAGTTTGGATAAGACAGTACACATTATTTTTTTTTTAATTTTTTTTTTGGTTCTAATATTTTATATAACACAAAGCGAACTACATCTGGATAATGGATAAGCGAGTAACAAGCTGCGCGCTATCCCCTTTTGAATCGCAAATCCTATCCTACTAAATATAAATCCTTGGTTCCTCGGACTCTGCGAGTCACTGTGGACCACCTTCTGCACTCGCTTCAAGAAGCGAACCGCCTCGGGAGCTAGGGATCCAAATGTGTCGAAGGCAAAGGGAATGAACACGTGCTGATTCTCCAAACACGCTGCCTCATGCTTAGCAACCTTCCTAGATTCCGCTCTCAAAACCGCCTGTCCCGGTACGAAGCCACTGTCTCTCAGCCCCACCAACGGGGATACCCCAGTGAGATCAACACACACATGCTTACCCCCTGCCCAGCCAAACACAAGAACGTCCGCAGGACGCAAGGTAGATCTTCCCTCTCGCGGATCATACAGAAAGTTAACAGGTGCCTCTTTCTTGGCTGAGATCCCGGCACGCCTAAGCACATCCCATAAGACATCTCTAACCCAGTCATGACGATACTTGAATCCCGGCAATTCCTTACAGTGGAGGGCATGCTCACCAAATCTATCCAAACAAGCTTTTTTTACAAATGGGGCATGATTCATCTAAAGGGAAAAGAGGAATCATAAGCCGGTATTTAAGGATGGCTCTGTATTCAACTGCCGACATCCGTTGCCCAAGACCTTCAATGGGCACAACAGTCAAAAAATCCTGGGCATGAGCCCCCTTGAGACAAGCTAAAACTGCCTTTTGTCTCGGGGTCATATCGAATCGCTCCTCCAAATCATGAACGTGTTTACCATAAAGAGCACTCGCCAAGGTTTGTTGAGGTTTCTTTGGGGCGGTCTCCTTATCAGTAAAACCGCCTAGATCAAGGTCAGAGAGAGTTGTTCCAATATTACCAAGTGCATAAGAGTAGTCAGGATCTACCCCCAAAACACCAGTGTTTCGCAGAATGTGGTCCTGCAATTTCCACGACTGGGACCTGGAAGCCACAAAGGCATATGCGGAGACATCCTCAGCCAAGAAAATTCCTAAGCCTCCGCAACGCATAGGGAAGGAAGCCAACCTCCACTGGAGGTCCCCAAAATGCGGTCCTCCACACACAACAATATCTTCAATTGCCCCCCCCCCCCCCAGGCCCGCATCAAAGATGGACACAACCTCTTTGACATGTTCAGGTTGACAGGTCCGGAGCCCAAACACTAACTTAGCAACCCCCATGCACGAGTGCAACAAAAGGAGCTCACTTTGGGGGTCCCTCAGGTCCGGCAGGCGTTTCATAAGTTCAACCGCCCTCAAAGCTCTTTTAGTTGCCAAAGACCGAATAAACCCTGCATCCCGACTAACCGCTCCCCCAAGGAGTTTAACTCCCGTCACAGGCCTGCTAATCTCGCCAGGGAATAAACCCGGCACTTTCTTCGAATCATCACATGACGGCCAAAAAATCTCTGTTTTTCGGATATTAAGCCTAAGCCCTAGAGACGCCCTCTCTGAGCGAATAATGCCCAACGCTCTAGCAACCTCCTCAGACTTACCAATGATAGTGCCATCGTCTAAATACCAAGCATGGAAGGGCAATGAACATGCCCCCTGCACCCTAAGGATGAGCGGATGAAGGACCAACGCAAAAAGAAGAGGGCCAAGGGGTCCCCTTGCTGCACCCCAGTAAAAGCCCCAATATGAGTATCCCCCACATATAAACGGGCAGGACGTGGATATAAAAACTGGACCCATGGGAAGATGGATGGACATATGCAGCTAACTTCCCTGAGAAGGGTCGTCCGATCCACTTCGTTGAAGGCGTTAGAAAAATCAACAGTGAGCATAGCCAGGGACCCGTCAGAATGAAACGCGCTAAAAAATCTATTAGCACTATGCAATACCGCTTCTGCCCCATTAGGGATCCCAACCCCGAAATGGAAATCCCCTAGATAAGCAGCCACCCTTTTCCCTACTTTACTCATAGCGACTTTCGACACCAATCTTCTCCAAATGGCCCCCACTGCGATGGGTCTAATTCCATTGTCAGGTTTCAACAGGGGGGTCAACGGTGCCGAAGCAATGAACTCCGCTAGAACTTTAGGACAAAGCCCCCCAAGCCACAAGTTGACAACATCAGTGATGGCCTTTAAGAGCCCGGAGGCGGTTGGAGACCCCTGGCCACAGAAAGCGTCTAAAATATGCTGGGCCCGCAAACCATCCCCCCCGCAAGATGTACCTTTCGGGAAGGTTTTAATACGTTCCAGCACACAATCACCGTCCACCTGCAAGACCGGTTCCGATGGCACGACTGAGGGCATGGTCGGAGGGTCCACCACAGGATGTTTATCTATCAATGCTCTCAATGTATCCCCCCAGCAGGCGCGGCCCCGGATGAACACAGGACTTTGATCGCCGCTGTGTAATGGCCATCTGCTACCTTCCGGAGGCACTGCTTGATATTGCCCCCCCCCCCCCCCCTCTTCTTTATGTTGACAATCCCTCATCACAGGAGGTTCAAGGAGCGACAGCACCAACTCTTCTAAACCTGCCCCATCTTTCCAAACAACCAAAGCCCGCATAATAGAGCTACATTGAAGCGATTTTCTGTTACCGGACCTTCGTTCCTGCCTAGTAGCCGGTTTGAAAACACGTAACGTGCAACGAGGCAACAACAAAAGTTTAACCCAAACTTCAATAGACCCCGGGGCATCCACCACTTTACGGAGACCCCCTGACAAGGCCTAAGCAAAAGCCATGCGACACGCGGGCGGGATACTCTTGACAGTAGCAATAGGAATGGCGAGGATGCGCTCAAGGAGAGCGACATCGACCACAAACGTCTCAGACAGACCACTCCCAAGTTCCACCTGCGGATCGCGGGGTTAAGGGATCCCCACAATAAAATCAAAGTCGCCTCCTGCACGTGGGGTGCATTTAACCTCTTCTTTTCCGTGCCGACAAGGCCTATTCAAGGCATGCAGGGCCATGCACTCCCCGCATAACCAGTTCTTAAGCAAACGCAAGGTTTCGACAACGTCATTGTACACATTATGGAATTAATCAACAACATTATCAAAGCTCACGAAGGCATATATGTATTTGATAGAATCGGTGAAGAATACTCTACCCAATAAGATCAATTTTCATGTTTTCTCATCTCACTTTTTGCATAAATCGTCAGGCTAACATTCGTTTCTACTTAGTTGTAATACAAATATGGCACTCAAAAGCAATAACATTGGTAAATTATCAAGCAATTATAACGTAATAAAGTATGTAAAATGCATCAATTTACACAGTCTTTCCTTTTGAAACCCAAACCCATTTTTCATCCTCTTGACGGGTGTACCTCAATACCACATACGTCCGATGGTTGGGTCGGCCGGGTGGAGAAGATCTTTTCATGGTTAGATTCACTTCTCCTTCCACCACCTTCAAAGAAGGAAATGTGAAATGCTGGAAATTTTGTGGGATATATCTTCGGGGCACTTTTTATATGAATCTGTAACCACCCTCCAAATTTGGTTCCGCCTTAGAGTTTCACCCTAAACATGAATGCATTGTCACTATAAATACCCTTTGGTTTTTCCAATACCACCAAGTATTGATAGCCACTATGTCGAGGCAGTGCAGTTCGGTATTCATTTTGAATGACTCTCCAAAAACATGTTCACCTCATCTAATGAAATGCACCGGCCCCCTCCCCTCAACGATACAACTGCAACCTGTCGTTCCCTATAGATGGGACTAGTTCTTAGGGAATGATTCAAGTTCATTAGGGACTAAAACGTCGTTAACCAAGGCAGAAGAAGCCCAAGCTGGATAACCTGGATGAGTGTAGCTTTTAGGTCAGCATTTATGACATATAATCTTTATGACATAATTTGTTGTTTTGACCCCAAAATTTCAAAACTCAAATGTCAAAACCAAAACCAAAAACTGAAAGGCGGAAACCCAAAGGTTTTCAAAAATCAAAAACCGAACCAAAGTATTGCTTTTGATATACAACACTAGCTTTTAAATTAAGAAATAAAAAAAAAGTAGTAGTATTTTACATGGGAAATTTCGTTTAATAATAAAACAAAACCACCCACTTATGGAGAAATTAACAAAAAAAAAATTTTTATGAAACACTTGAAAGAAAATAATATCATATTTCAAGACAAGAAACGCAATCGTTCGTAAAACACATAACAAATAGAAATCTAGCTAACTTATTAAAGAATCAAACTTATTAAAGAATCAGTAATTAATATAAGCTAGGTTGAGTGAGTAATTAAGCACCTGCAAACCGTCGTTATTGTTACAGGAGAGAAATGATTAGTAGATCTGAAAATAAAAACAGGGAAATAAATGAGTTAATTAGTTAATCAGTAGAACAAACAATAGATATTTCGAACAACTAGCTTCATTAAGACTCACCTTTAAAGCTAAGAAAAACGTCATTAGTAGCTCTTCCGAATAAATGAACTTCAAAAACCCGCAATTGATAGCTTGCTAGATTGATCTTTGTAAACCTCATTTGTCTGGAAAAAAAAGTTTATCCGGTGTGGATCTCGGTTTGCCACTCAACGACTGGCATGGCAAGTGGTGTCGGTCGCAAACACCACCCCGGTGTAGTCGGTGCCGCTCAACGGCAAAGTTATAGTTGAAATATAACCGCCCGTTTCCACTGCGGCAAAGTTATTATTGTTGTTGAGCTTTTTTTTCTTCCTTATTATTTTAGTAAACTGCAGCTTGAGTTGAGGGTTTGGTGAATGGTGAGTTGCAAGAGGTGTTTTGAACTTTTTATTTTGAGAAGAAGATGGGGAAGAGAGGTTGCAGAGAGAGAAGATGGAGATATTAATACGTACATTGCTTAATTTATCCATGGAGATATATTCTCATACATGTTATTTATTTATATTTGTTATCATAATAATAAAAAGAATATATTATACACAAATCCACCGAGTCAAAACAAACACAAAACCATCAACCCGAGTCTACTCCATCCATCCAATCACAACCGTCCATTTTACCTCCAACCAATCAAAAACAACCTCACGGATCACCAATTCCTCTTACATATAGAGATATTTTAATATAATATGTAACTAGTATTTAGCAATGTTTTAAAAACCAGTATCTTACTTGTACTGGATTGGGTTAAAAAATGATACAACCGGTTAAACCGGGTTATACTGGGAGGTTCAACCGGCTGAATAATTTACCTTATAATATTTTATAAATGTAACTTTAATCCAAAAATAGCCCAAAACTAATTGATTTTATAACAAAAAATAATCCAAAAGTTAATCCATATTATAAGAATAATGTAAAAGCATTTAATCTTTAAAAAATAGTCTTAAAGTTTTACATATTTGAATGTTAATTGTTGAGTTAAAAGTAGTTACTATTGGCTGCAAATATCAAAAATTTATCGGACCTAAAACCGGTTTGCCGGTAAAAACCGGTATTTTAGACAAAAACCGCCGGTACGATGTTCTAGCAAACCGGACAAAAACACCGGACTCAATATACCGGCCTGTTGGGCGAAATCCGGTTTAACCGGCCGGTTTGAACTGGTTTTTAAAACACTGGTATTTAGACCCGCCGCAATGGTAAAGTTGGCAAAACAAACCTTTTTGGTGTCCAAGTAATGCTTTCTAAACAACTTAACTACTCGGCGAGGCAAACATTTAAATAGTAGCATGTGACAAAGGAAACAAACTCATAAACGTTTAAAAATGCTAGCGTTAGTCAAAACATAAATGAAAAGAAACGATACACAAAGAAACCATAAGAACAATTTGTATAACCATCCAACCATTAGTTATACTTCCAAATAGAAGCAATTCAACATTGATAAAATACCACTACAAAGCCTTTCAACTCTTGAAGCCTACAAAATGGAAACATACAAAATTAGTAGGAAAAAAACAACAGGTGGATATTGAATTAAAGCAAAAGACAAAAAAAATCAGAAAGTAGATAGAGCACTATTGAACAACTAAATGTTAGTATTTTAATGTATGGGTTGTGGGTGATTATTTTTTGATTGTGGTTAGATAGAAAAATATATATAAAAAATTGATGGAATAAGATTAAAAAATGACCTTTTGTTTACACAGCTTGAGATTTATCAACAATGTCACAGGTGCCTTTGTTGGTATATCCAACCTCTCTTCATCTTTGATCTTTTATGGAAAAAAGTAGCCTCTTACAAATCTTGACTTGTCATATGTAAACCTAAACAACAATAGCAGCGGCTTCAAATAGGCACAAATAAAATTCAAGAATAAACATGAGTGTGAAAGTAAACAGCAACGACAACGACAATAATAAAGTAGTAGACTTAAGATTGCAGCAGTTATGTAAATTTATATGACAGTAACAATGTATAATACAATTTTAATTTAATTAATAATTAATTTACATACCCAAAAAATATTAGTACTAACCTTGAGTTTAAATGCTTGTTCGCCGATTTCTCTGTCTATGCCATCTCTCTTTATTCTTTGACTGTGCTCGGGCCAAAGAGGTTTGGAGGGATGTCTCTTTGTGGTGTGGTTGGGACTTGACCGGACTCGAGTCGTTTGATGAACTTCTTCAGGTACCGACTCATTTCGATTTTATGTTGGGTAAGAGGATTCTATCTGCAATTATATATACCAAACTTGTAAATTCAAATGTAAAAGCTTCAAGCTAGTAATAGTAGCGTTCAAATATGGAGTTTTTTCTACCAACCTAAAATCTTGAAGCTACCTTAACCAAACAAAGTTTTTTATTGAATATGAATTTTTTCTTAAAAGCTTGAAACTCCTAAAAGCTACTTGTCAAACATACCCTAAAACATCGTTAACCAAGGCGGAGGAAGCCCAAGCCGGATAATCTGGACACGTGTAGCTTTTAGGTAAACCTTTATGACATAATTTGTTGTTTTGACCCCAAAATTTCAAAACCAAAACCAAAAAACTGAAAGGCGGAAACCCAAAGGTTTTCGAAAAACAAAAACCGAACCAAAATATTGCTAGCCCTAGCTTTTAAATTAAGAAATTTAAAAAAGTAGTAGTATTTTACATGAGAAATTTCGTTTAATAAAAAAATAAAACGACCCACCGATGGAGAAATTAACAACAAAACAGTTTTTATGAAACATTTGTAAGAAAATAATATCATATCTCAAGACAAGAAACGCAATCGTTCGTAAAACACATAGCAAATAGAGATCTAGCTAACTCAGTAGAGAATCAGTAATTAATATAAGCTAGGTTGAGTGAGTAATTAAGCACCTGCAAACTGTCGTAGTCGTTACAGGAGAAAAATGATTAGTAGATCTGAAAATAAAAAACAGTAAAACAAATGAGTTAATTAGTTAATCAGTAGAACAAACAATAGATATTTCTAAACAACTAGTTTCATTAAGGCTCACCTTTAAAGCTAAGAAAAACGTCATTAGTAGCTCTTCCGAATAAATGAACTTCAAAAGGCCACAATTGATAGTGTACTAGATTGATCTTTGTAAGCCTCATTTGTCTGCAGAAAAGAAAGTGTATGGAGAAGAAAGTGTGGCAACCATTTTTAGGGTTTAATATGCTAACTTAAAGTTGTGTGTTTTGGGCTGGAAATGAATAAGCCTATGGCTGCTGGCATATATATATGGTACATATATTTTTCGTTAGCCCATTTCTTTTTATATAGAACTGAAGTGAATGCAGGGCCGGCCCAACAGTAATATTGGGCCAAGCTTGGGCTTAAGGCCCCCAAAAAAAATAAGGCCACCATTTTAAGAATTTTTATTATTTATATATAGTGAAAATCAGTACTAATAATTTGTAATTAATAAGCTTTCTGTTAACACACTTTGTTCTAGTGGTTATTTACTTATTTTTAACTTCTAAAATATTGGAAGCTTCCTATTTTCCCACCTGTGTTCAATTCCCTAAAGCTATTTTTTGATTTTTGTTGATTTCTATGACCATTTCTAATTTACTTTGTTTTAATTTATATGATATATAAATCACATTATTGTTCTAAAGTAAAATTTTAAATTTTATAATCATATACAAAACATAATAATCCCTCTATAAATTTAAAAAATTGGTATTATATTTTATAATTTCGTCTCCTTAACTTTTAATAAAGGCCTCAAAAATTTTTTGTTGCTTTAGGCCACTAAAATGGTTGGGCACCACTGGTCAATGTAAATATGTAATATTACCGAATTTGTTTTTTCACTTGATGTGTATTATTTTGTAACTTTCATAAATCTTAAATCTATACTATGTAACAGTTTTGTTTTATGTACTATCTCTTCTATGCTTTGTATTTATATCCGGTTCGATTGCTTCGACGAGTTCAATAGATAGGCGATCAATCAGATAACATTAACCAAGTGAATTATGTATATAATCACACGACATATATAGCATATCTTCACAAACAAAATAGCATAGCATGTCATTGATCATATTTAGCAATGTAAACAAGGCTGAGACGGACTCATTTAAGATATTTTTTTTCTAAAACTCGAACATCTTTTTATTTATTAGTTAACTAATATATATTGATAATTATATCATGCATACAAATTACTCACAATTATTATCATTCTGTTAGAACGATGACTTTCTTATATGTTAGGCCAACCGTTATTGACGGCTACCACTTGAAAGTGTTGTGTCACCACAAGTGCAGAACTCTCTAAAGGTAAGACGATGGGACTAAAACCGGGTGGGCTCGAGATTCGAACCGAGAACCTCGCAACATGTAATTCATTTAAATATATACTATATATAACATAATATATATTTTATAGTACTTTTATAAATATTTTATAAATAAAAAATATAGTAAACAAATCAAATCAAATATATATATTTCGGTCCAAAATCGTCCAAAATTGGATGATTATATGTCAAAACTGGACCAAATCGGTTAAATGGAACGAGTTCTTACCTCAATTCAAGCTAAACTATGACGTCAAAATATATATCTCGTTTGCACGTTGACATCAAAAAGGATCTCCATAATAACAAAATTTGTGCTACAATGTAACATATGGATTTACGTTCTACAGTTATTCTTAGAACATAATGTGATATAAACTCACATATATTTTTTTATAAAGGAGTTACTAAGGAATATTGTACACGTTTTCGAGTTAATTAACTAAACTAGTAAACTTTAGAAAGAACCACTATTAAACTCGAGATTGAAGAATTTAATAAAATATTGAAATGAATATTAATTAGAAATTACACTTTTGTCTTTAGTATTCAAACTAATTTTATTTATATTTAGTTCAGACTTTAAAGTGATAATTTGAGGGACACAAAATCGTAGTGGAAGGACTCACAAGTCTTGTAAAGTTTTTTTCATGAGGCCCACTCAATACTTAAGAACTAAAGAACAAAAAAAGTACTACTTGTTATATGTAACGTTTTCATTTGGGTTATTCATCTTGTTTTATTACTCTATAGTTAACTTTTAACGTTGGGAATGACCCACACATATATATTTTTAATGAAAATATTAATAATATGTTATAAACTAAGTTTTTAAAAAGCTTCAGTTCACGAAGCTGAAATAATTATTTCAGGTACTATAATGGATTTAACCGAATGATTTGTATACCCGTATATATAGTTGATTAAGTGTGAGTTGTTTTTGTAGGTTTAAAAAAAATTCCTCCACCAATTCATCCGTAACAAATCGGTGACAGTTTCCCGAATCCCATTTAAAGAACCCCGGATCCAAGGGGTGGTGTTCCTGATCGCGCCAGGCTTTCCGGTTTCTAACCCGGCTCCACTTCATGCCCTCTAATTAATCAAAGTCAATGCTAAGAAATATATAAAAGAAAAAAGAAAAGAGAAAAAAATATAAACCACATGAACTATATGTGTAACGAATTCTTGTAATTACAAAATGTATATGTCACATAAAAAGATCCCTAATATTTCTTACATATACAAACCCTAAAACAATAAACCGGTTTTTGTGTCTCTCTCTATGGAAGACGAAGGTATGTATATTATGCTCATCATGTTTTTGTTTAAGCATTAATCAAGATATCTGCGATCCGTTACGGGATTTCTCAAATGTAAGGTATGAGTCCGGATAAACGGGTCAGGTCAAATGTAATAATTTTGTAAAACTACCACCACACCTATTGTGAATCTATGATTCTATAATATTATTTAATAGCATAAAGAAACATAGATATTACTTCTAGCAGGTAGGCGGGAAACAAGCTGCGCCGCCACTCATTTTTTAATTTCAAACCCTAACCTCCTAAAGACATACCCCTGCTCCTTTGGAGTCGACACATTGCTATGCACGATCCGTTGGACCTGGTTAGGAAACGGATAGCTTCCGATGCCAAGAGCCAAAGGTATCAAAAGCCAGAGGGACAAAAACATGTTGGTTCTCTTCGCAGGCTTTAGCATGTTTTTTCATCTTCTTCGTTTCAACCCTTTTCATTGCTTGCCCAGCTACAAAGCCATTATCCCTCAAACCAGCTAAGGGAGATACCCCTGTGAGGTCAACACAAGCGTGTTTTCCCCTGGCCCAACCAAAGACGAGCAAATCTGCCGGTCGTAGAGTGGATCTCCCTTCCGTGGGGACCAAAGTGGCCCGCTTAATGAGTAAAGTGTCCCAAATTGTTAGTTATATGACCAAAGTGCCCCTTAAGTTGATAGTTACGCACTTACGTGTAGAGGTGGGCAACTAAACTGGTTTGAAACCGATTATGTTGAAACCAGTTTGGAACCAATTGAAATTGTTGGCTCGGAACTGGTTTATAATTTTCTCCACTAAAACCGGTTGACTGAACCGAAACCGGCTAAATTAGGCAAAAACCGATCAACTCGAACCGAAACTGATCGTAACTTGGTCAAGAAACAGGGAAACCGATCATATGCTGGTTTTGACTTTTGTTAACCAAACCGAACCAGTTTCAATCCAAAACCGGTTTGTGCACCTCTAGTTACATGACCATAGTCCCCCCCCCCCCCCCGAACTTGATAGTTATATGACCAAATTACCCTCAAGTTGGTTCTAAATCTAAAGCAAGATATGAATGATTTGTGGATCCTAGGTTCCCTCCCTAATTGTAAGCTGAATCCGTTAATGCCAGCAATCTTATTTTTAAACGACTTGGTTTTTCTATCCAAAAAAGGGCTAACGACGCAGCTTGTTGTCCGCTTGCCTTCTATATTGATGTAAACACTACGTTTTAGTGAAATATTATATGCACATAGGTAGAAAAGCTCAAGTGAAAGGGAAGCGCCCTTGTGTTAAGACTCAAAGCTCTGCATCAGCAGCTACTGGTAACTACTCGTTTGATTGGTTATAAAACATATTAAGAGATCTGTATACAATACACTTGTACAAGTGTTTTTGGTTGAACATTAATCAAGATACGCAATCTTAACCAGCTTATAAATGTGCATAGGTAGAAAGGCTCAAGTGAAAAGGAAGCGCCCTTGTGCAGAGAACCCAAGCTCTGCATCAGCAGCAGCATCTACTGGTAACTCTTTGTTTAGTTGGGTTGGGTTAGAAAACATATTAAAAAGAAGTCTGTTGTTACAAAACCGATTCGACTAAATAGGATGGACGGGTAGCAGATTCATTCATTATATATATAGTGTTTTTGTTTGAGCATTAATATAATTAATAATTTTACGTACGCAGGTAGAAAAGCTCGAGTGAAAGGGAAGCGCAACAACCCTCGTGTTGAGAATTCAAGCTCTGCATTAGCAGCAGCAACAACTACTGGTAACCTCTTGTTTGGTTTTGTTGTAAAACATATTAAGATACATACAGGAACTTGATCCTTTATTTTCCTTTTTATAAATTTTAGTTTAATCATTTTATACATAGATCATATAAACACGCTTGTATGTGGTTGGTTAATAAAGAAGAAATAATGAAAAGTTTCAATAGAGCCACTCAAATTGAAGCAAAGTCATGTGATTCCTATTGATTCACTTTTAAACAACTGAAGAATACTGATATATGTATAGGTTTTCTCTAAAATGAAAATACTACAACAATAAGCATTAACCGGAAAACTTGAAAATAATAATAAGAGGCTGTATTATATTTAATCTGAATTTCCCTACAGTGACGGATGACGAGGCGGAAGTCGATTTAGTGATCTCCATTGAGATGCAACAAGCTGAATTAAGATATTTTAAGATATTTTAAGATGCAACTTGCTGGTAATCACTCCATATTATTAAGATATTTTAATATGGAAAATGCAATTGGTAACTAATTCTATACATGTATCATGTTCCCGTTTAACGATTTATTAATAATGAATTAATAGGTACTGTAGCTCCACGGAGCCCGTATTATGTGGATTACTCAGAATATCCACCTGGTACAGGTAACACCCTCTCGATGGTTAAGCTTGCTGGAGTTTCATATTCTTGGCTATAAAAGTAGTTTTAGAAGAAACGACTAAGCTAAGAATATTTTTGTCAAAACTGAAGCAAAAACTTACTTAATAAATGGTAATGATCAGATATTAAGTACTAGCTGCACTGGGAGGATGATCAAGTGGTTAAAAAAGTACCGAGGTGGGCTCGCGAGGATAGGCGACTGCGCCTCAAGTATCACGAAGCAGCTGAGGAGTTGGAAGTGGATGATCGTCCGGAGAGTCCTGTACAAGACCTATTGCCCTTGAGTGAGAATCCAAGCTATGCGTCACTAGTTGCTAAAGGTATTGATACAGTTTTAATGATGAATTGATCACTCAGTCTTATGTTCTCAGTCTTATGTTAACTAACTTAACTAACACTTGATATATAGGTTGCAAAGTTGAAGTCAATGGAACAAGCTGGGAGACCAGGGGGTTTGTGTAACTGTTAGTATTATTATTTCAGATGTTTTCACTTCTTGCTTTTGACTTTTCACGGTGTTGTTACTTTGAAACCGGTTGGTATTCCTAACTAATGATTGTGGCTTAAGATAAATTAGTGTTTTTTTTAATATTGTTTAACGTATAGTTTAGATTAATCTAGACAGCATTCAAGTCCCGTCAAGTTTCCGCTTCAACTCTCTAGTCTTTCCAAAAAACCATAGGCTTTTAAAGACGGGTAATCTTTATATGACAATTGACACTATAACTTATATGTTTCAAGAGGGATAACTAACCTTTACTCCTAAAACATAATTGGATTTTTTTTGGGTTTTTGTTTTTGGGTTTGCGAAGAATCGACTCCCGTGATAAAAAGACGTCTGACATTTGGTTATATGAGCAACAAAAACTTATCAATGTTTTGTGTGTGTTATCACTTTCTACTTTGACTTCTGCATAGACTCTAGCCTTTACTTCGTAACTATAGAGGTAGGGTACCAAAAAGGCCTAAATACCTTTAAATAAGGCCCGCCGGTCAATCAGAAGTCTCTCATAAGGCACCCACGGGACATATAAACTATCCGCATAATCAATTGAGGAAGAAACACTCTCATAGCACATGCGGAAGCATCATAGCACCCTCAGAAGTCATCCGCAAGAAGGAATAACCTTCCGCGTAAATGGCCACGAGGTAATGCTCCGGGACAGCTGTCACCTTCTAGAAGATTTACCAAGATGCTTTCTTGGGTAATACGTGATCTTTAGGCCAAATAGCCAATGACATCTGGCAAGGTCGTTATAACTGTGCACATGGCCAATATTCCCCCGATAACCAAATATAAAAAGACACGTGTCCAGGTTGTTATACATGCACATGCAACGTATAGGTTGAACCTATCACATAGGGACACCTTCCCACATCCTTCGGCTATAAATACCCTCTCGATCATCATAAGGTATTCATTCACAATCAATGTACTCTCTCAATTTACTTAAGTACTTTATCTTCTCATCAGGACTGTACTTATTCTCACGCCGGAGGGTGGTTACGGGAAGACCCCCCACCTCATCCTTCCCGTAACGAGCTCACGGTGTTCTGTTTTGCAGGATTCACGTCATTGGACTTTGGAAATTGTGTTCATATCGTATTGAAAGTTAACCGTATACTACTCTGTGGATTCATCGGATCTAGGACCATCAGTGGAGAGTAGATCCATGTTTCTTCATTGGCGTCATCCATGCTTATGTTAGAATTGCAAAAAAATTTTCCGTTCTCTTTACGATATGGCTCAGTTACCTAAAGGGCCGACGGAGAATCGAACACAACCTTCAAGTGATCTGAACCTTGAAACACGTGAAGGAGTAACATCTGTGTTTAATCGAATTACACCTCCTGCTACACGAACTGATGCCATGAACCCTGGAGGTTTTACCTTGGGTGGTTCAACGGCTCGGGGGTTGTTTGCTCAACAGGAGGACGTCACTCCGGCGGACACCGGAAACGTTGTTACACCAACTACTGACTTGGGGTATATCACAGCCCCAGGAGGTTCTAATATAAAGAACCTAGAACGTATTCCAAGAGAAGTCCATCGAACTCAGTCAGAGTTAGGTTTAGAAGAAGATTCCGGTGACTCTAATCTAAGAAGAGCTCACCGTCATAATCTCATAAACGAAGAAACTTTGTCTCCGGACGAGTGGCTTCGTGTTCAGCAAGAAAGTTTAAAAGCAGAGTATGAACGTCGGGTCCGGAATGAGCGTTTCCATGGTCGTACCTTGACATACGATGAGCCTCCCAGGAGATCAATTTCTCCTCCCATAAGGGGAAGCCACATCCAATACAGTTTGCCACCAGAGCAAAACATGAGCGAAACCCGAAGGTTGCGTCCTCGTCCCCGCATAGATATGCGGGTGCCATCATATGAGGACGATCTGGATGGGTACGACTCATCTTTTCGGCCGGATGGTAGTTTTTATAGCGGGGATAGTCGTCTTCCTTCTTCGGAGGAACTAGCTACTCGCGACCAGGTGTCCGCCATGCGGAATATCACAGCAATGCTGAACATGATTTTTCGAAACCATACCATCCGGAATCTTTTGCAGAGAAGTCGAAATTTATTCCAAGTATCGCACAGGTTTCATTTCCAGTAAACGTGAAGATTCTAACATCTGTTGGAACATATAATGGAATGACAGATCCTAGCGATCATTTGTTGAGATTTGTAGCAGTCGGGGGAGTCAGCGGTTGGACTCTTCCGTACCGGTGCCACATGTTCGCACTCACACTCACGAGATCTGCGAGAGAGTGGTTTGAGAAACTGCCTGCTGGACAAATCAAAAGCTGGAATGATTTCGTAGCAAAATTATCCCAACATTTTAGTCAACAAAAGAAACATACTCGTGACCCTTCGGAGATATTAGATGTTACAAGGCGAAATAACGAGTCTATTGAGAACTTCATTACTCGTTTTACTAACGAGAGCCTTAATATCGGAGGAGTAAGTGAAGACATGTTGCGTGGAGCATTTTGTAAAAACGTCCACAACGATGCCTTGATCCGTACTTTAACAGGAAGGGACGGAATGCCTAAGTCATGGGATGAAATCATGAAGGCATCAAAGTTGTTTGCAAGAACTGAAAAAACTCTAAGTTCCGGCTGTCAAAAGCAGTCTCCAAGGGTCGAATTCCAAACTACGAGTCCAAACAGACAAGATAAGGGACCAATATGGTCAAGACTTCAGCCATGTGCAGACTCGCCTAAACCTTTTGATGCAAGATCCTTGATCGGCAACAAGGGTAAAAGTAATTTTTCAGCTCGTTCCACCAACAGTTGGACTTAGTTATCAAAAACTCCCTCGGAAATTCTCACAACCGAGAATTTGACTTTCCGGAAGCCTCAACCAATACCAAGGAAGTCATTCCTTGATACTAAAAAACATTGCTCATATCATAATGATGTTGGACATAACACGAATGAGTGTGTGGCCCTCCGAACAGAAATTGAAGCAGCAGTTAAAAATGGTAAACTCGAACATTTGGTTAAGGGCGTACGAGCAGGGACTGGCAAACCTCCCGCAAAGGATAACCTGGGCCCAGCTAAAAGGCAAATCAAGGATCTAAATATCCACATGATTCAAGGGGGACATTCAGGTAAAGGAAAGATGAGGGATTATGAGGACGAAGAATGGAAGAGTGAACCGGTGATCTTTCCTCGGATCAAAGGCGGTTCGTGTAATAAAAACCCACTGATAATTACTACCGAATTTGGTCACTACCGGTCACAATATGTATTCTTCGACACAGGCAGCACGTCCGACATTATGTACGAACAGTTTTTCAAACAGTTGGACGATGAAGACAAAGAAAGACTACAGCCAATCCATGCTCCCGTATCTGGTTTCGGAGGAGAGATAATGCACCCGCGCGGTGTTATCACTTTCCCGGTCACATTAAGCGACGGAGTACGTTCGAGAACTGAAGAAGTAGAATTTTTGGTCTTACCAGCAACTTCCAAGCATGACATTATTTTGGGACGAGAGGCGATTGGAGATTTCAATGCCCACCCGTCCACAGCACATGGTGCAGTAGGAGTTCCGACTCGCACTGGTGTGGCAATAATTCACGTAAATCGGCATTGTTTTGCAACAGATAGCTCAAGACCAAGCAAGGTCCCAAGATAGGCTCAGAGGACTGAGTCAGAGAAATGGATCCTCAATAAAAAGTTTCCGGACCAAACCGTAATAATTGGTCCGTCCATCTCTGAAATCGTCCGAACCTTTCTAAAGCAGCTATTGATAAAAAACATCGACATTTTTGTATGGCAGCCTGCGGACATGACCGGTGTCCCGTGGAGCATTTCAGAACATAAGTTGAAGGTGAATCCATTAATCACCCCAATCGTACTGAAGAAGAGAAAAATGGGCTCGGAACAAACGAAGGCCATGAATGAACAAGTACAAGATCTTCTTCATGCTGGGATTATAAGAGAAATCAAATACCAAACATGGGTAGCCAACCCAGTGATCGTTCCAAAAAGCAACGGAACGTGGAGAATGTGTGTAGATTATAAAGATTTAAACAAAGCATGTCCGAAAGATTGTTACCCACTTCCGGAGATCGATTTGAAAGTAGATGCTGTAGCCTCATTTAAGTTCAAGTGCTTCCTTGATGCCTACAAGGGCTATCATCAAATCCATATGGCAGCTGGTGATGAGGACAAGACAGCATTCCGCACTGACCAGGGAACATTCTGTTACAGAATGATGCCTTTCGGGTTAAAAAATGCGGGAGCCACATATCAACGACTAATGGATCAGGCCTTCAAAGGACAAATAAGTCGGAATCTTGAAGTCTATATAGACGATCTGGTAATCAAAAGCACTGAAGAGGATCAAATGTTGAGGGATACCAAGGAAACTTTTGAAACACTGAGAAGTATCAACATGAAACTTAACCCAGCAAAGTGCTCCTTCGGGATGGAGGAAGGGAAGTTTCTCGGAGTAATTGTTACAGGCACGGGCTTTAAAGCTAACCCAAACAATGTTTAAGCAATAGCCTGCATGCCATCTCCCGAATCTCTCAAACAAGTTCAAACACTCAACGGCAGACTAGTAGCATTAAACAGGTTCCTGGCAAACCACGCTACTAAATCTTACCCGTTCATTTCAACATTAAGGAATTGCCTCAAAAAGGCACAGTTCAGATGGACTCCGGAAGCCGAACAAGCATTCCAGGAAGTCAAGAAGTGTTTAATGGAATTACCCACGCTAACTGATCCTCACGCGGGCGAACCATTAACACTATATTTGTCGGCATCTGACATTGCCATAGAGGCGGTCTTACTGACGGATAGGAAAAATGTTCAAACACCAATTTAATACGTCAATAGAACACTATCGAACCCGGAAACAAGATATTCAATGTTGGAAAAGATGGTTGTGGCATTGGTATATGCCGCCAGACGGCTCCGCAAATATTTCCAGGGCCACCCCATCAATGTATTAACCGGGTACAAACTCAAGAACGTGTTGAGTAAACCCGAGCTGTCTGGACGACTGGCGAAATGGGCTATCGAATTGGGTGAACACTCGATTGAATATAAGCCGAGACCAGCGATCAAGGGACAAGTACTCGCGGACTTCGTTACAGAAGTCCCACAGTACAAAGAACAAGAATGCCTAATCGAACAACAACCCCAAGCACCTCCGGAATAAGGGCAAGTTTGGTAATTGTTCACGGACGGAGCTTCCAGCAGCGAAGGGTCAGGTGCAGGCTTAAGATTAATCAACCCGGAGGGGCATGAATTTACGTATGCCATCAAGTTGGACTTTAAAAGTACCAACAATGAAGCGGAATACGAAGCCTTCCTGGCGGGACTGCGGATAGCAAGAAAGCTTGGAGTGAAACATTTAGAGGCTCGGGTGGATTCTATGCTAATTGCGGGACAAATAAACGGAACATACGAAGCTAAAAACGATGTCATGGCTTCTTATTTGTCACAAGCACGGGTCTTTATTCGCCAGTTTTCCTCCTTCAACATTGTTCACATTAAGAGGAGCGAGAACAAGTCGGCGGACGCTCTTAGTAAGCTAGCTTCAACGAATTTTGAGCATTTTGCCAAAGATATTCGTGTAGAAGTTCTAGACCATCCATCCGTTCCACAAAATCAAGTCCTGGTAATTCAAACTGGTGTCAAGTCTTGGATGTCACACATTATAGCTTACTTATCTTCCGGAGCACTTCCAGCAGGAAAGGCTGAGGCTCGGAAGATCAAGCATAAAGCTTTGAATTACCAATTGGCTGATGGTATCTTGTACCGAAGATCATTTCTTGGCCCACTCTTGCGCTGTGCAGACGCGGAAGACGCAAATTACTTAATCAGAGAAATTCATGAAGGCATTTGCGGATTACTAGCGGGACCAAGAATGACGGTTGCAAAAATCATGAATGCAGGGTATTATTGGCCCGGCATGCACTTAGACGCTGTGCAAGAAATCAGAAAGTGTGATTCGTGCCAGCGCCATGCCCCCAACACCCTGCGTCCAAAGAACGAACTGATTCCAGTAACTTCTGCCTGGCCGTTTCAGAAGTGAGCTATTGACATTATGGGACCTTTCCCAGAAGCCCCGGGACGAGTCAAGTTCCTGATAGTGCCAATTGATTACTTCACCAAGTGGGTGGAAGCCAAACTAGTCGCATCAATTACGGCTTCAAGCGTGAAAAAATTCCTTTGGGAATTTATCATTTGCCGGTTCGGTCTCCCGCAAGATGGTAAGTGACAATAGGACCCAATTTGCTGACAATGGATTGCAAGCATGGTTGAAAGAACTCCAAGTCATTCAAACTTTTACATCCGTTGCTCATCCACAAGCAAATGGTCAAATCGAGAGGACCAACTGAACTATCAAAGAAGGGATTAAGGCAAGACTAGGGACGAAACGAACAGGGTGGGTGGATGAACTGCCTCATGTACTTTGGGCTTTTCGCACCCAAAAGAACTCCAGCAATTTGGAGACACCCTTCAGCCTGACATACGGAACCGAAGCCATGATCCTCGCAGAAATCGGGATTCCATCCGCGAGAGTTCTGCTGATCAATGACAACGATCACGAACTCAGGATGAATCGGATCTGTTAGAAGAAAGAAGAGAGCTAGCATTGATTCGTGAACACAATTACAAACAACAACTTGAAAAATATTACAACTCACGAGTCCAAGTTGCAAGTTTGATGCGGGAGACTTTGTCTTCCGCAACAATGAAGCTTCCGGCCAAGAGCCTCTAGGCAAACTAGCCCCAACTTGGGAAGGACCTTACAAAGTCAAACAAGTACTAACAAAAGGTGCCTATAAGTTGGAGAAGTTAGATGGGACTGAGGTCCCTCGAACTTGGAACGCAGCACATTTGAAAAAATGCTATATATAACAGTTTTGTTCATCTTTTACTTTTTAGGCCTGCGTGCCCACATAGATTAGCAAGATATGCAATATCTTTTTGTAAGGCTTCTGCCCAACGAATACAGAATGTCCAGTTATTTCCATGACATTTTAAGATGTAATCTTTTATTGACAAAACCGAAGCTCCGGATAAGCACTTATATTATAGTACATAAGACAAAGTGCACCGGAAAAAACATAAAGACTTCTTGTTTTAGATCAAAAGAGATTACAATAAAGGAAGCAAGATTTACAAAATAGAAGTACATATACATCTACGGAGAAGCTTTTTCGCCCTCCGCAGAGTCTTCGGCGTCCTCATCGTCTTCCTCTTCAAGGTCTAGCAACTCCTTTAGTTGCTCGATGGCATCCTCTTTATTTGCAAGTTCCGATATATGGTCAAAAAGAGAAAACATCAAAGTATCAAACTCCTTGGTTTTCTCATCAAGGATAGACAAAGTATCCTTGCCGGCCAACACATATTCTTCGGGAGACAGGCCCTCGGAACCAAACTTATAACCCTCCTCAAAACCCATTTGTCGGCCCGCCTGCTCGGAGGCACGGAGGAGTATCACAACACAATTCCCGAGATCATCACTGTTGCGAACGTCGGTAATAACCTGTTAAGTCACACAAGTATAAGTAAGCACGCATAAACCCGGATCACTTATATCGGTAATAAGACTCGATACCTTGGGAATCGCTGTCGATAAGAGCCATTTTTTATCCGCTTGAGCCCGGAGGAGATCCATATTATGACCAACACATTCCAGAGCTTGGTCCCGACTCCTGGCATTCAGGCCAGACAAACGTTGATCTTTTGTCGCTGAGTCGGCTTGAAGGGTCTTGATAAGCTCAGCCTGTTCATCCAATCGTTTCTGGAGAGCAGTCTTAGCCTCCTCAGCTGCAAGTTGCGCGGCTTTCACCACTTCCATAGCCCGGTGAATATCTTGGGCGTCGGTCAGCGCCTTAAGAGCCTCTTTCTTTGCCCCAAGCAAGTTCCGCTCAGTCTCCTCCAACTCGTCATTCATAGCTAGCCAATCCCGGCGAAGTTCCTGATTGGTAGACACAGCGTTCGCCACATGATAAGAGTTAGAGTCTAACAGTTCTTGGCGGATGCGACGACGTTGTCTTTCCTTCTCTGCAGGAGGAAGGCTCTCGTTGAGATATTCCTGACAGACATCCGCATTGCTCAGTACTGAGTTTCGCCGTAACGTCCATCGAGGATGATACGGAGCAATGTCCTCACCCACCTGAGAGGAGGAAGCTTGTCCCCGCGTTTAAACACACCTACTCCACCCTGATCTCCAAAAATATGCTCATGATGAGATGGAGATGTGTGAAACTGTCTAGCTTCACCAATTTCTTTATTCTTAATAGGAGAAGAGTCCAACAAATCAATCGGCTCTTGAACAGTGTTAATTGGTGAAGTGGGTGGAGTCGGGAGTTCAGTAGCAGCAGAATCCTTCAGACCTGAAATAAGAACCTTCAAGTTATCCGGAAGCAAGGGATTAAGAAATAATGATAAGAAGTCAAGTTTTACCTTTCGAAACGTCATGGGCAGCAAGCTCTCGAAGCCGAGCACCCAGAGTCGGGACCTCAACCTTGGTCTTTTTCTTTTTCTTCTTCTTGGGCTCAGCATCGGAAGCTCGTACCTTTCGTTTCCCAGCAGCCTTAGAGGCACCTACCTCCACAGCCTGAGGTTCACCCTCAACGGATTGAGGACCGCCCTCCTCACCTGCGGATGGATCGGTGATGGTCTTCAAATCTTGCTTACGGGTCAAACCTATAGACAAAAGTGGAAGGTTAGCAGCACCAATCGGTAACTCCCCCTCACAGAGTGATGACTCCTCGCTGGATGAAAGAAGAACTATCACTCCGCTTGAGGTAACAGCGGTTACAGGGCGGGGTTGAAAAATACCTTCGCATTTTTTGACAAATTCCTCACCTTGGGCGTACATAGCCTCGGAGACAATAGGCTCCGGCGTAAGGCTTGAGGGGAAAACAAAAATACTTTGTGTACGCTCCAGAAAGGGTACGTCACGCTGAGTGATAAGACGGCGAACCATCATGCCTCCTCTCGTGTCCACAAGCGTAGAGAAAATCGTACCTTCACCTACAAAAGAAAAACGTCAAAGAAAGAATACTAGGAACCAGGAGTATGACAAGTAAACACTTACTCCCATCGGAATTCTCGTAATATGGTTCCAAGGTAGGAAACGGCCACAATCGACTCATCCGGGCATGAACCATCGCCCCTTCGTGAATAGGACGCATGGGCGTTGGCGTGCTGGTCAATGTGTCAAACCACTTGTGTCCCTCATATTCAATAACGGAAAATTCGGGCGTTGCGTCTTCCGGTTTCCGTTTCGTCATGGCAAAAGGAATGACATCTTCCCGAATCCAAAAGAACTTGGATTTCCATCCATGAATACTCCGGATCCATTCGAAACCAATCGGACCCTTTCCGGTGGTAGCAAAACCGTACCACCCATCACGATATGTCATTTTGTAGAAAATGGCAAACATGTTAACGGACGGTTCGTAATTGTGGGATTGGCAACAGAATTCGAAGTGACGAATCCTCAGCATCCCGAACGGGTGGATTTGAGATAAATGGAACCATACTTTCTTAATATGAAACTAACACACGGGCAACCGGAAATTACCCGTAGTGAAGTGGTCTAGGTATACGACCAACTTCTTCGGTGGCGGTGCCGTTGCAATGGCCCCAGGCGCAGGGCGTTCAGCCTCCCACTCCGGGGGAAAACCGTATACATTTTTAACATCCTCGAAGTCTTTTTCTTTAATATCACATCCAACTTTACTAATGGTGGGAGAATTCCTTTTCTGAGCAGCCATGGGAATCAAGTATTGAAGACAGGTGTATGAGAGCAGAATTCTCTGATTAAAGGGAAAATTTTGTAAGTAATAAGAATGGTTGAAGACATCAAGGCTTATTTATACTCATCGCAATTAATGCGACCGTCTGACTAACAGATGAGAGAGAAAATAAGGACCATGGGATGATGGACACGTTAGGCGGGAGAATCGAAAAAGTGGTTACAGGCTGTCAAACAAACTTCCTGTCAGCCCCCGCCCAAAATTTTCTCTCTGCCAAGTCACCAGTATTATCCATTCAACTTGCACAAATCTAAAATTTGAAGAAAGATATTTTGCAAAGATTCCTTTCATTAATATCCAAATGGTGATTACAAAAGCATGAAAAGAAAATCACAAGTGTGAGTTTTGACACATACATCTACCCTATGGATCCTAAGGCGCCGTGCCTTCCGGAGCATTCTGGTCCGCATCATCAGCCTTGTCATCACTCGATTGGTCATCATCAGACTCATCGTCAGACTCGTCATCAATGTATATCCGCAACTGCTTCACTCCATCTTCAGACAAGACAAATTCTGGAAGCATATGTTGCAGCGGAAAGACCAAATTATCATATTCTTGAACCCACATGTCAAGTTCTTGCTCCGCGTCAAGTCTGTAAAGAGGATGGCTCTCGACAGGTTTTTCGGATTGGCCAAAGGTCAACCCTTCGTTAAAACCTTTCACCCGGCCAACCCCTTTAGAAGCAGTCGTCAAGTTCACAAAGCAATCTGTGAGCTCCGTACTTCTCTTAACATGACGGATGACCTATATAAGCGGTCCGTTAAACGTCATAAAAAGAAGTAAACAAGGAAATTAAACAATATCCAAGAAAAAACTTACCGAGTCAAGACCGCGGGTGAGGAAATATCGCCTCTCCTGCTCAGCGCGCTCCGCCCGGCTTCGAAGTTGTTGCAATTCGGCGGAGGCGCGGTCACCAGCTTCAGTGTGAGACTGCAAGAGAGAGTCGTATGCGGACTGCATTTCGACAGTAGTCTTGTCTTTCATCTCAGATTGTTCTCCTTGCAGTCTTAAAGCTTCCTCGAGCTCTTGAATCCGGGCGTTTTGTTGAGACACTTCATCCTGTGCCTTCACCAATTCATCCTTTTTTCTTTGAGTTTCTGCTCGGGAAGCTTCAAGGGTGGCATTGGACCTCTCGCAGGCCTCCTTCCACCGCTTAGCAGCATCAGCATTCCGCTTCTTTTCTTGTTCAAGTGCAGCCTCAGCATAAGATTGTTTCCACCTAGCTGCACTCGCCGCTTTGCGGTGCTCCTCAGCCTCCTTTTTGGCAGCTTTCACTTCATCGGAAGCAGCACCAAGCTTACCACCCATTGTCCGCCACTCCCGTAAGATTTCCTGATTACAGGCGACTGTTAGTCAAGGAAACAGCTAAGTCAGAATGGAGTTCATCGCGGGGACGGGTCAGCTGGTATGCTTTCTCAGCCGGTGGCATACAGTGTTCAACAAAACTCAAACAAGTCTTGGAAGAAGTAACCGGGGATCCGTTGACAATGTCCCAAGACGGGACAAACAAATCATAATCTCCCCCCAATTGAACGTTCTCCAAATACTGGGAACTAGATGTCCCGAGACGAACAGGAGTGGAGGAAGATTGTTGAAACCCACCTTGGGTGGAACCTCCCCCAGCTTCATGGACATACGGGCCAGAAAAGAAATCATCTCCCCCACCCGATGAGAAGGGTAAGGAGGTAGGATTAAATTGAGGAACAGACTGGGGAAAAGTTTCATCAACCCTAAAACCTCCCAAAGTATCTTCAGGATTCTCTTGTTGAGGACCAGTGGCTTCAACATCTTGGAACAAATGGTCCAAAGACCCGGAGGTTATTGATTGAACGTTAGATCCCTCCTCGACTGCCTCAACAAGAGGAGTAACTGGTTTTTCCGTCTCCTTCTCCGGGGGAGGTGATGGTTGTTTCTCAAAAGTCGGAGTTGGCTTGGACAGCTTACCAATCACCGGACGCTCAGCAATAGACGAGTCTGCATAAGAATACCATAGTCAGATCCCATTACAACGGTTGACAAAAGTTAGCAAGTAAAAACTTACCTTTTACTGTCCCCAAACGCTCCGAAAGGTTGGGTGGTAATGGCTTCCTCGGTTGGTGCGTCCGGTGCTTCTTCATTTTTGGTTCCTTCCAGGCATCCGCAGCACTGGTGCCCGCGTCACTTGCCTGGGATGCACGAAGGGAACTCTTCCGGTACAGCTCTGCCAATAAATGAGAGACAGATGAAACTTCAGGAGCATCATCTGAGCTTTCCTCCTCAAGAATGGCAAAATCGTCACTTGGAATGACGATTATCCCGTCGGAGGTCAGCATGTTAAGAGGAGGAGGGTTTAAAATGTACGCACATGTTTCAAAGATAGCTTCCGAAACAACTGGTTCAGCACGTACTTTAACCTGAAAGAGGAAATATTGGGCAGTCTTCTCCAATATAGGCGTATGCTTCACATTGCGTATAGTTTTACTCACGCATCCCTTGTCATCCTCAAGCACGTTCAACATCGGACCAAAACCTGAAAGCAAATAACACACGTCACCAACAAAGCCTCAAAAACACGAAAAAGTAGAAAAAATAAAAACAGTAAGACTTACGGCCGTTTAATTCAACGAAGACAGGCTCCATGAAAGGTGAAGACCACAACCGGCTCATTCCCGCCCATACAAGGGCCTCCTCGGGAAGTGTCTGCATCGGAGTGGGTGATGCGGTCAACTTGTGGAACCAGTAACGCTTCTCGTGAGCGGCTGGAGCGATATCGATCAGGGCGTCGTTCGAAGAACGACGAACCATGACCTCCGGTATTACATCCTCGGAGATCCAGAAGAATCTTTTCTTCCATTCCTTGGAAATTTCTTCGGCCATATTGCCGATAATCCTATCCGGCACACTGTGGCAAGTATACCATCCGTTCTGATTCGCCATCTTATAAAATACAGCGAACCAATCCAACCGAGGAACTAAGTCGTGTGCTATACACACGAACTCGAAATGTTGAATTCGTATGACAGCACGCGGGTGAAGTTGGGACAAGTGAATCCAAAATGCCTTAATCACCCGTTGGAAGAACTTCGTAATAGGAAGACGGAAGTTGACATGCTCAAAATAATCGGCATATAGCGCCATCTTTCCTGGAGGAGGAAAGCTGGCTATAGAACCAGTAGAAGGGAACTCCGGTCCCCACTCCAGTGGAATACCATAAGTCGTAATAAGCTTTTGGTATTCCCCTTGGTCCCAACAGACTTCTATCTCATCGACCTCAGATTGCGCAGAAGCCATAGGAAACACTTGGTAAAAAATGTTTGGATTAGTTCAAAGGAATTAAACAGAAAGATCGAAAGATAGAAGAAAGAAAGCAAATCCGTAGTCAAGATTTGAAGGCGATAAAACTTCGAAAAGAAGTTAATTCTCTCTATTTATACTCACCGCAATTAATGCGATGAGATATGAACAGTAGAGAGAGGAAAAACCGGCCAGTAACATATAGCCACGTCACACGGGAAATTCGAAAAAGAGAAAAAGTTGTACAGTCGGGTATAGTAACAGCCGTCAAAAACGTCCTGTCACCTGCACACGCGCCTGCGAGTGGTCAACTTGTCCTTTTTCATGATTATCCACAAACAACAAAAGATATTTTCCACCAACTTGCAAAGTCAAAAACCCCCAAATCCATATCAAGAACAGAATTCCATCCGCATAAAATACTTCACACGGAAGAAACGTGGACTGAGGGGGGCTTATAGAGGTAGGGTACCAAAAAGACCTAAATACCCTTAAATAAGGCCCGCGGGTCAATCAGAAGTCCCTCATAAGGCACCCACGAGACATATAACTATCTGTTGGTGCATGTTTTGTAACAGATGATCTTTTGTGTTTGTTAGAATTGAGAGCAACGGTCAAAGGGGAGACTGTTGGTGCATTTTGTGACTGTCGCTATGCAATTCAGACCAGCAGAACGCCACAGGCGAAGTTAGCACAACTTCGCCTTAGGCGAAGTTAGAACAACTTCGCCAACGGCGAAGTTGTAACAACTTCTGCCTTAGGCGAAGTTATCACAACTTCGCCATAGGCGAAGTTAAGAACAACTTCGCCTACTGGCCCAAGCCCAAGCCCGAGAAGATGTTTTGTCTATATATATATGTGTCTTGTTTAGGTTTTGTATCCAGAAAATAAGTGTATTGTGTTATAGTTCATTTGTCTAGAGAGTAAAAGAGAGGAAGTGTCGTGAGAGACGACCCGAGGTAGAGCTCACCTCGGGTCGGACGTGTTTCTGTTTATGTTACGGTATGTAACGTGTTTTAATGATTATTATATAAGAATCTGCAGATTTGTTTATCCCGTTCTTGTATTTGTTCGTGTATTTGTTCGTGTACGTGTTTGTTGTTCTTCATCTTTACACCAATAAACGAGTCTAGGAGGATTCCGCACTCCTAGACCTCGTGCGGATCTCGTATCGATCAGCGACGCCCCGGGGGAACCTACAAGTGGTATCAGAGCCTTAGGCTCCTATGCTATGGTTCGAGATCTGCGTTTTGGTGTTTCTGGCACGTTTCTGTGCGTTTCTGGCCGAACAGCGCCGTAGGCGAAGTTATTGTTCATCAGGCGAAGTTGCCGTCACTGTTCGTAGGGTTTCAGCGAAGATATAAGGTCTGGCGAAGTTATGAACAGGCGAAGTTGACTTTAGGCGAAGTTGACTTCTCGGCGAAGTTATAGCCATGCGAAGTTATGGACAGGCGAAGTTAACTTTAGGCGAAGTTAACGAGAAAAAAAAACGTATTTTGGTGTTTTCGTCTGTATGGCCAGGTGTACACGATTATTGTGAGACCGAAGATGTTGTTCCGTCAACGAGTGATCTTGTTATCTCTTGGTCTTACGTGTGAACAAATACGTGTCAACTCTGGATATGGAGTTGAGTTTGTGAATGGGATATTGATTGAAACTGGATATTGACACATATTTGGGTGTTTGTGGGCAATGAAATTGTTGTTGTTCGAGGTGACCAATTGAAGAAAGTCAAATTGAACTGAAGGTTTTTGTCATTACTGGATTGCGGTCAGAGCATATTATTTATGTTACTTTCAAGGCGTTCGAGAATTGGATCCTGAAACGTGATGCTTATTTATTAGAGTGAAAATTCTGGAACAAGTTGGATTTAATCGGGAACTAAAGTGTTTATGTTCTTGATCGTTATCCCTGGTGATTGAAGATGCTTCGGATTAATTAATGGTCATGTGTTAGATTCTATCAAGGTGGTTTTGTGATGAAATTGATCACTTGATGTTGAGTAGTTGAAGATTAAACCTTATCGTATGCCGACGAGTTGGTGAAGTTGTGGAGGAAGCCCAACTTCACGTGTTGGTGAAGTCAGATGGACTCACGTGATTGGTTGAGATGATCTATTGGCACGAGGATGCATGCATTTCAAAGATCTCAATCGTTATAGTCGGAGAAGCTTACACTAAAGGGGAGATCTGATATGGAAGACGCTGGGTGACTGGTAGATTTGTGAAGCTATAGGACAGTTTCAGACACGGCTGGTTGATGAGCAAACAGAAGATCATCAGTTAAGAGGGAGTCTGTTGGTGCATGTTTTGTAACAGATGATCTTTTGTGTTTGTTAGAATTGAGAGCAACGGTCAAAGGGGAGACTGTTGGTGCATTTTGTGACCGTCGCTATGCAATTCAGACCAGCGGAACGCCACAGGCGAAGTTAGCACAACTTCGCCTTAGGCGAAGTTAGAACAACTTCGCCAACGGCGAAGTTGTAACAACTTCTGCCTTAGGCGAAGTTATCACAACTTCGCCATAGGCGAAGTTAAGAACAACTTCGCCTACTGGCCCAAGCCCAAGCCCGAGAAGATGTTTTGTCTATATATATGTGTGTCTTGTTTAGGTTTTGTATCCAGAAAATAAGTGTATTGTGTTATAGTTCATTTGTCTAGAGAGTAAAAGAGAGGAAGTGTCGTGAGAGACGACCCGAGGTAGAGCTCACCTCGGGTCGGACGTGTTTCTGTTTATGTTACGGTATGTAACGTGTTTTAATGATTATTATATAAGAATCTGCAGATTTGTTTATCCCGTTCTTGTATTTGTTCGTGTATTTGTTCGTGTACGTGTTTGTTGTTCTTCATCTTTACACCAATAAACTAGTCTAGGAGGATTCCGCACTCCTAGACCTCGTGCGGATCTCGTATCGATCAGCGACGCCCCGGGGGAACCTACACTATCCGCATAATCAATTGAGGAAGAAACACTCTCATAGCACATGCGGAAGAATCATAGCACCCTCAGAAGTCATCCGCAAGAAGGAATAACCTTCCGCGTAAATGGCCATGAGGTAATGCTCCGGGACAGCTGTCACCTTCTAGAAGATTTACCAAGATGCTTTCTTGGGTAATACGTGATCTTTAGGCCAAATAGCCAATGACATATGGCAAGGTCGTTATAACTGTGCACATGACCAATATTCCCCCGATAACCAAATATAAAGAGACACGTGTCCAGGTTGTTATACATGCACATGCAACGTATAGGTTGAACCTATCACATAGGGACACGTGTCCAGACGGTTATGCAGGCATATTCTTAAGGGACAGCTGGCCCAATCACCTTCCCACATCATTCGGCTATAAATACCCTCTCGATCATCATAAGGTATTCATTCATAATCACTGTACTCTCTCAATTTACTTAAGTACTTTATCTTCTCATCAGGACTGTACTTATTCTCACGGGTTACGGGAAGACCCCCCACCTCATCCTTCCCGTAACGAGCTCACGGTGTTCTGTTTTGCAGGATTCACGTCATTGGACTTTGGAAATTGTGTTCATATCGTATTGAAAGTTAACCGTATACTACTATGTGGATTCATCGGATCTAGAACCATCAGTGGGGAGTAGATCCCTGTTTCTTCAGTAACTAATGACCAAACTGATTACATGTCTTGATTCATGCTATACTGTTTGAGTTGGTGTTCCGAATTACAAAACTATGACTTGCTTGGAATGACTCGGTTAATCTCGTAATGTTGTTTGGGTTTGTAAACAATTGACATTAAGACATAATGATTAGTGTAATGTGCCTTTAAACAACTACGAGTTTTCATAAACATAAATACCTCGTGATATTGTATTAGGGAAACCGGGTTTTGATATTGTATAAAGATTCTCTAGCAACAAAAAAAACGCACATTTCATCATTACATATTGGCAAAATAACGACGATGGAATACTCACAAATCACAATGCCTTATCAAACTGGAAAATGTTGCTCTCTTGTCACGCGTCTCCAATTCAAGACAATGGTAACAAAAATACCTAGTGATCAAGGTAACCACCGCGTTGATTCAAGCCACCTTCTTTTTAACTGTTGATATTATTATTGAATAAAAAATAGACTAGCAAGAGGCTAGACTAGACACAACAAAAAAACTCGGATAAAGTTCACCAAATTACAAAGTAAAGATTCAAGCCACCAAACCATTATCTAGATATGATTATGAAAAATAATAACACCATCAACACTCGTTTTTAAAACTTTCTAAGGACTCTTATAACTTGTTTTTATTCTATATTTTTCCCAACATATATAACTATATGTTCAACTAATAAAATAAATAAAAATATTTCTATGGTAGATAAAAATGGATATATAAGTCATGGATAGTTAGAATATCAAGTCTGACTGATATTGTGAGAAGTCCGCTATAGAAAAAGAACAAATCTTTAACTTTCTTGTTTCACCACCGTTAGTCGGTAATGTGGATTGGCTATTAGCCTCATAATTGTCTCTAAAGTTTGATTGTAAAGTTTGGGTCAAAAGTGTATTTATCAAATAATATGTTTAGTGTCTATTAAGTATTTAGTAATCGATCAAGGACTCGTTATGTAAAGATTGTATCTTAGATTAGTGTTGTGTCATTCATTTAACGACGCATTTGTACATCATCAACCTGTGTATGTACGTATGTATATCCGGTGAGCACAATTGTAAACTTTGAGTTCATGATGTTTGATGGATTGAATAATGCTGGCCCGATAACTTTCAAGTGTCTCTTTCATACATCGTTCCTTCTCTTTCACGTTAATCAATAATCAGAGGTCTAGACTCTTCTTACTTTAGGGTTCGTTAAGATAATCCCAAAACAAGACAAAATTTTCAAGGTGCACTTAGATTATTTGGAAGATAAAGTTATAGGGGCCATCGACTAAATGTTGATTTGAAAGAAAATAAAATGTGAAAATGGTACATGTAGTTTTTCAAAAGTATGCATTTATGAAACACATGGATCAATAATAACCATTACACCTACTATATTTATTACAATTTATTATTCCACAACTATTATTTTTCACGTTTCTTCAATTAGTATGATCTCACTCATTCAATCAAATAAGTTATTAGCATATCCTATATATGTGTTGTTTTGTCATGTATCATTACTTGTTAGTTAAAATGCAAATGGAAGTGTCTAGAAGTTGAAATATTTGATTGTTTTTTCTGATATTTATTTACCTTTAGCTTTTATTAAATGATTAAATTCCACAGTCAAAACCACTTACCGGGAGCACATTACTCACAAATATCTTTTTCGTAACGCATTGGCAAAGCTTTGGGTAAATCATAGGAGTGACTAACATCACAGGAATGACAAAACTCAATACCTATAAAATTTTTTAGATGAAATTTCTAATATTTACATTACGAAGTGAAAAAACAGTGGTGACCGGAGACACCCATGCCCATCTTATCAATGTTGTTAAAACCGGACCGGACCGGCCGGTCGGACCCGGAATCGGTCCACCAACCGGTCCGGTTCTATACTGCTCGATCGGTATCCAGAAAATAATCGGCCGATCCGAACTGGTTGACTGGTCCGACCGGAAAACCGGACCGGTTCAACCGGTTTTCCTATTAAAAAAATATTTTTTTTTTGAAAAAATTGTTTTTCTAGCATTTTTTAAGCCGAATTCGTTCGTCCGGTCTGACCGGTTCGATCGGTTGAACCGGTGAACCGGTTGCCCAACCGGTTCGCTATCCTATCCGGTTATGAAAACATTGTCTCTAAGTCTTATCCTACACCCCTGTCATCGCGACAATAATAGAAATATTTGTCACCGTTGTATTAGTAGTAATAATAATATATTGAAATGCAATTCATAAGATTTTATTTATTTTGAATTATCATTCTGTCTAATTATTTTACTTGTACTCATGCTCCATACTTAAAAAAAATAGTTATTTAACATATCAATCTTTAACTTTTTTTCCGTTGGTATTTCTCTTCCCCTTATTATGTCAAATAAAAATAATTAAAATAAAAATAATTAATTTTATTTGTCTTTTCTTAATTATTTTTTATTTTTATTACTACTATTTGGACTAAATTTGAATTATTATTTTTGCTTGTTGGGCAGATGTACTTGATGTGTCATACTCCAATAATGGCTTCATAAAGCCTTCGTTGGATCACTTTGTTTTTACACCATTCATAAATTTAATGTTATTCTTTTCAAACATTGTAATTTGATTTTTGAAGCTATTTCTTTTATCCTTCATTTTTCATTCATAGCTACCTCAACACCACATCATCACCTTATCATCATTCATTCATATCACTTAACCCTATAATTATAAAAATCACACCTAAAGGTCGAGTATTCCCCGACTAGGACAAACTCTCAGAGAATAATTCTCGAGTACTCCCCGACTTAAGCGAGTGCTTGCAACTCCCTAGTCAATGACCTGACGGCGCTACAACCATTATGAAAGTTGTATGATAATTACAATGTTTATATATTACTTAAATATATATTGATTCAAGTACTTTATATATTCAAATACAAGCTCTTGCACCGTACAAGTGTACATGAATTAATAACCCGATTATATAAATAAAAATAAGCATGATCCTGTTTGATAAACTCGTGAAATGTTCTTTTCATACGACCAACTTTTACGTGTAACAATTTTTAAAAATCAATGTTCTTGTGTAACCTTTGAAATGATAATGACCCTCCATGATAAGATAGTTTGTTTGTGTTCCTTTTTAAGTATTACATGATTTCGGTGTTTGATGTATAATTATATATATCATATTATTGGTTTAACATTGAAAACAACAATTGTAAGTCATTAAATAACATGATCAATATGTTATATTAGTAGTTTAGTTCAAATGATGATGTTTTAAGATGGGCCACCTAGTTATTATAAGTTTGGATGCATATTTGTATAATGACATGTGAGTTTGTGACAATGTTATCTATTTCATAATTGATGTTAAAACAAGTCATTTATAACTTATTTCATAACTGATGTTGGCATAGATGGTTGACAATTAACATCATGTTTTAGAAAAGCTCACTCGAATATTGGAGGCATGGATAATTTCAAACGTTGTTTCTTATTTTAAAAAAAATAATAAAACGATGGGATCATCAATTACGTCAATCAAACATATTTATTCAACGCACCAATTTTATTTTTTAACCTCTTGATTTATTTTTTTCAATTTAAGATTTGACACCAGATACTGAATTTTTTAAAAAATAATATTAGTTTCCACTCAACATACATTTTTTATAAAGGTATATTGACTTTTATTAATCTAAAATATTATCTTTTGTTCGTTGTCGGCTCCAACTAACGAATTAGCTGCTGACGGTCCCATCTTGTAACGTATTTGTTCTCAACAGTCTGTGGCTAAAAGGATTCTAACGTCGTTACTTGCATGCCACCGGAAAAACGTTTTTGGCCAGAAAAATCACATTTTATGTCGGAATACTCAACCTAAACACCACCTGAACACCACCACCACCACTTGAGCACCACAAACGAATCCGACAATGGTTCTAAGGTTCCGGCGACCTCAACAATTGGGGCTTTTACTAGAAAGTTGTTCCTAAATGTCCAATCCAAGATTGCAAAGAAGTCTGGGACGAAAATGTTGAGTTGTCTAGAAAAAATGTGAGTTTTCCGGCAAAAACGTTTTTTCGGTGATCTACAACTAACAACGTTAGAATCTGAGTCGTGGACCGTTGAGAACAAATATGATAAAAGGTGGGATCGTCATAAACCAATTTGTTAGTTAGAATGAATAGCGACCACAAGACAATAGTTGTGATTAGTAAAAACAATACACCTTTTATGAATTATATTACGTTCTACGGCTGTTTAGTGGAGGGGCTACAAAATGAGGCGATTTGTGTCATGTGGCGTCCAGTCAGCAAAGAGTGGGGTTTTGTTTTAGAGGTGTAATGGCGTTGTAGCCCATTATATACATATATATGTATATATATCTCACACACAACTTATTATGATAATAATATATCCCAAAACACAACACTGGACAAAAATTTGTCCCCCCCCCCCCTTTTGTAGCTCGGGGGCGGTGTTCGCGTCTCTTTTCGTTCAGATTTGTAGCCCATTACACATAGCCTAATATATATCACCTACTAATGCATGTTTTCATTAAGTGTCACCTACTAAGAACGTTCATAATAGGATCACTGACCTACATGTAAGTATGTAACAGTCTAATCGGTGGCCAAAGACTACATTATGGCTAGGGTCCAAGCCCTTAGGTGATTTTTGTGGTTGAGAACTTAAGATTAGTTGGACTGCTTCCAAAAGATGAGGCTATTCATTTTATTCATGTTCTATTTTTCTTATTTTTGTTTTTTCTTTCTTCAACCTAAAAAAGATTTGGATTTTGGTTGAAGAGTGGCTTGTAGTGAAATTGTTGATTCTGAGATTTCTAGCAGGCTTGATGTATTGGCGAGTAGACTCGTCTTTAAATTTGGCTAAGAAAGAGATTGTTGGAGCGGTTTTTATTTATTTATTTTTTATTTTTTCTGATAGTCTGGTGGGCTATTTGGAAGCTTTGGATAAATGATACGATCTTCATGTGTTGTTGTTTGATGATATTATGTACTTTTTTTGGTACTCAAATAGGAAGAGTAAATACATATTAATTTGGATAGACCGGTTACAAAATCCTCTCATTTTCATGTAGTTTTTTTGTTCTTACGCAGCTAGTATCTTGCTAGTCAGTGTTTAATAAAATTCCGTCGTTAAAAAAAACTAATGAAATGTTAATCTATTTTTTATACGTAAACTTGTATATATTTTTTTCTTATGTAAAATACAAATATAAATATATGAATTTGGTACAGCTTAATAAAATTAAATATATCAACTTAGATCTACCTTTTAAGAACTCCATATTAAATTCAAGAACTCGAACTCGTTTATATAAACAAGTCATGTTCATATTACAGAATAATAAATTATATAATTTGGTTATGAGAAGCAAGAAGGTTTGTGAATTGTGAGAAGGACGGGTTACTTTTGAAAAGCTTGTAGTGATTTGTAAGTTTAGAAATTATAGATACTCTTTGATCCAATCATTTACACGTATAAAATATAAATAAAATACTTGGTATCAATACCAGTTCAATTTAAACAACGGAGATGCATGCTATACTTAGAAAGTATTTATACTCCGTGTTGTGGCGGAATACATCCGGAAATCGATCGGTATCGGTTCAATTCGTCATGACAAAAGTTTTATGATAAAAGGTTTATTACTAAAGTTGAGGGACCAAAATGTATATATTTAAATTTTATGAAAAAGTCCAATTAGCCAAAGTTTGTAACTAAAGTTTTCGATATCTTTCCTACGGTAACTGAATTCATGAATTATGACCAACAAAGAACATGTACGAGCCACGAAGTATATCGGTCAAGATTTTATTATTACCTTCTCACATGCAAATTGCTTTCTGTTAGGGGTGTTCATCGGATCGGATAACGGATTATTCGGGCTATTCGGTTCGGGTTATTCGGATTTGAGAATTTTTGGACCCTATCCGAAATCCGATCCGAATTAGGAATATTCCTATCTGATCCGAATCTATCCGAATTCAATTCAGATCGAATTCGGATAATATCCGAAAAATCCGAAATTATCTGAATAATCCGAAATAAGCCTAAAAATTTTTCCTATTTTTTCTGTTCATAACATTTAATAGCTTAGAATCACAATAAAAATACAAACCGTAAAATACGAATTACACTTAACACAAATTTAAAGATTAAACTTCAAATAATAGTTTAATTAATATACTAAACTGGAAAATATCACTAAAAACATATTTTTTATTCGGATTAAACGGATATCCGAATAATCCGAACAATCCGAATTTTTTGAAATTCCATATCCGAATCCGATCCGAATCCGAATTAGTTATTCGGATATTCGGATTGATCCGATCCGAATATCCGCATAAGAATTCGGATCGTTTTATTTGGGTTTCGGTTTCGGTTCGGATTTCGGTTTTATTCGGATTTCGGATTTCTTGAACACCCCTACTTTCTGTTAATATTTTTCTAAAACTGTCATACAACCTCAAAGTAGATCGAACCCCATACGTCCATATTTACATTTAAACCATTTTTGCCATCACGTCAAATGATGTGAAAAAATATGTATACTTTAAACCACATCAAACTCGATGCAGCTCGTTGTAAGGTGGCACACATTCACTTTTTAAGGTTTCATAAGGTTGTGTTCCCGAGTCTCATTTAAAGAGGTGATGGGAAGGAAATGTGAAGGAATCATGTTCTAGAGATTTATTTAAGGAGGGGAGGGGAAAGAAAAGGCTAGAAAACTTAAGTCCATACCCATCCTTCCAAATTAGAGAGATCAGAAGAGAAAATGTGTGTTTATAACATTAACTAGCTATTAACTTCTACATTTTCTTTTCTTTTCTTCAATTTTTTATCAAACTCAGGAACATGAAATGAAGAGACACGTTTTCCTCTTCCTCTCTTTCTTTTCTCTTTCAATTCTCTCCTTAAATGAAACTCGAGAACACACTGTAAGGCTGTGATTTCTATAAAAGGGATGAGGAAAAAATACGTATAAAGTTTGTAAGATGCCATTTAATACAATATAATTATAATAATAATAATAATTACAATTATTATTGCACACGTAAATGTGTGTTTTCAACCTATTTTTGTTTCTACATTAATTACAATCATTTGTTAGTATTGTAACATGGAAAATCAAATTTCTTATTAATTATTTTATTTGATAAAAAATTGCAAAACGATATATTGTGTCCATCAAAATCATTAATAAATGAACATTAAACTAATAATAGTAAATGACCGATTTGGTGGTTAAGAACTACATTTAGTTGTGACTTTGACTTATACACCAAAACCAAACAACGTATATACCTTCAATATACTCTTTTCATTTTCAACACAAGCTGATAAATGGCAACAAAAAGTTATATATTTATAATCAGATACAGTTGTATGTCGTAGATAATTTAATTTATTTTTATATTTAACTGTGCTCATCGGAAGCAGCTTCTCTATCCCTATAAGGTAGAGGTAAGGCTGTCTACATTTTACCCTGCTCAGACCCTACCATAGCTTTGCTATTGATGGGATATACTGAGTACGATAATGATGATGATGATGATTCAACTGTGCTCAGTATTTGGTCTCGGTAATTGTCGTTTTAAGAGGAACAGCAGTTCCCATCGAACTAGAATTCTCCGTTACACCTCAAATTATTAGTAAAATTATATTAAATTTTATAATAAATAGGCACCCCTTTAAATGAAGTATTTTATAGAATATTGATTGCCCATAGGAAAGCCATCATGTACCACTCAACCATATAAATATATAAATCATTAAATTGGTGTACCCTTATAGATCCTATATCCTATGCCAAGTCCTTAGGGTGAGGGACATAATCTTTCTTACCAAAAAAATGGAGAAAAACATAACAAAATAAATTCGTTAAAAATACATTAGAGAAAACATAGTAAAACTATTTTCAATTCCAACGTCTTGTGATTTCCACCTCCAGTTGTAGCATATCTTCACCGATACGATTGCTAATGTTAATTTCTCTTAATAAATTCTTACACTTTGAAGTCAGTTGGTAGATAGTAAGATCTATTGCTCTACTTTCTTGCATAAAATGATCAAACACTCGTTTTCAAAAACGATATGATCTTTGTGGGTTCTGGTGTCCTGGTCTTCGGAAACATGGACCAAGCCTTTGTCAATGCAACTTTTGCTTGGTAGTTTCATACTTTCATGCTCTTACTTATTGAAAGTTAATCTTGAAACGGTTCATCAAAAAAGTTGAAGAGGCTAAGTGAAAGAATTTTAGTAAGTTTATTTTGGTACGTTTATTTAGTATGGTAAGAATAAACTAGTTATTTAGTTTCCTAAAATGAGTTGTCATGTTTTGCAAGTTGTTAGTTTAGTATAAATAGATGGTTAGGGTTTATGTAATTTAGTTTCCCAAAGGGTGCCCCGACCACTCTTAAATTACTTAGACACATGGTATTGACCGCTCTTAAATTACGCGTCTAAATCAGGCTCTTATAAATTTTTAAACCAATTTGATTAATCTCTAATGGACACTCCCCTAGATATATAAGAATTAATGAAGATGGTCTACTAGTTTTTGTTTTAAAACTGAAAAACTAACACTTGTTACTATGGGTTCATAAACCTTGAAATCGACCGAGCGACCCAAACCTAAGCAAGTCGATAGTTCTACCAGTTTTGAGAGTTGTACGGTTCAACTCACAATTCAATTTCAATGGTTTAACAATATGAGAGACACTAGGAATTTATAATCGATGTGTAAGAAGCTTGAGTTTCTCAATAAAGACCCATGTTGTATCTCCACTAATAACACTTTGGGGTGAGGGGTATGAGTGACTTAATGAAGGAATACTTGGATCTTTTGTGATCACCAGTTTGATCTTGAAAGCTCCCGGATTTTACCATCAGTGGGTCTTTGACGAGTGAGTTTTCCCTAAAACTAAAGATAATTTGAAGAAGTTTACAGACTATATACGATTGGGTTGTGCCATCGGGCGGTGAACTTTTTTTCAATTGAGAGAGCCTGTACAAATTATATAGACAATTCTATGTTTTTGCTGATTTTTTTTTAAAATAAAAAAACCGCCAAATCATCTAAGTCTATAAAACCAGCTGGTTACACTGACCCCCCAACTTAATTGGTTCAAAACTGGCAGAACAATCACAAACACTCACTTTATTGCCATTAAAAAAAAACACTCACTTTATTACGTCACAACTATTATTTTCAAATTTCATCAAACTTATAATATTCTAAATAGTATAAATTATTTTTTAACATATTAGTATATCCCGGTAATGTCTATGGTTTGTCCGGTATGTGAGAAGGAGGACCCGGTCAAACATGTTTATGTATAATGTGAGTTTGCTCAAACGACATAGTGTTTGATCTCTCAATGATGTAAGGTAATCCTAATATTTGCTTTGTGTTCGGAATTTGGTTGAGTTGTATAAATTTTCTACGTTTCATAAAGCAAAAGCGAAAGTGTTCCATACGATTTGTTTAATCAATACGTGTTGCCTTTGGAAGAAACGGAACGTCCTAGTCCACAATGAGAAGCCGGTTAACCTTCAATATATGATTGAAGAGATTAAAGCTCTTGGTTATCTTTGGATCAAGCACATGTCTAAAAGAAAAGGTTTAACGTGAGAGGATCAGGCGAAATTTCGATTGTAATAAGTCATTGTTCCTACCTTTTTTTTGTTTGGTGACGGGCCTTGGTGATGTCAAGCCCAGTTTATTCTTGTAACAGCAATCGACAATGTTAATGTGAGCTTCTTACTAGTATTTTAATAAAAATTTTGTTTGCTTTATAAAATACAAATTATTATAATATCACTTAACAGATTCTACATAAATAAATTAACAAAGTAAATTCAAAGTTGACTTGGCATAACACTTTTATAAATTATAAGTAAAGTCAAAGTATAGTGGAGATTTTTGACCACATAGCGTTGGTTTTTCGTCACTAAAAGTAATTAAACCATCTCCCCATCCGTCACAATTAAGATCCTCATGCAATGTATACCCCACCCACGGACCAGCTGAAACCCAAACAACAAGTAGTAATGTTTCCTCCACGTGGTATGTAAGCCAACAAATATTAACACAATATTTTTTTAAAACTTTTTTTTTTAATGACAAATGTTCAACATCCAGATCACATGACAAATAGGTCTCCATTCCGCCCGAAAATCAGAACATGATGAATCGATCCATTCATACAGGAGAAAACTCACAACTAGAAACGAGACTCGAACCCACAGTCTCTCCTAAGAAAAGTAACGAGACTACTATGGCATGACCGACTTCAAGGATTATTAAATTTTTTTGATCGAATGCGAGAAAAAATTTGGGGCTTAAGTAAAACTTTTTTTTATTGGATTTAAATAATTACATTTTTAATGGGTTTTATGATTTGTGTTGTTTAATTTTTCATTTTATAAAAATGAGCTTAAATAAATTAGGTAAAAGGGTTTAAACATTACAAATTTATATGTTTTTTCAAATAATATGATATAATTAAAAAAGAAAGAATCCCAGCCTATCTAGATGATCGGCCATAGGACTACCTTTTGATCAATATTATCTTTCTTCCGGCTTAAAAGATGAATAAAGTACAGACGGTTAGTAAACATGATTTTGTAATTGACTATAACAATGAGATTATCAAAACTCATTCCATACCTTACCATTGTCACCAATAAAACATGTATACAACACTGCTAAAACACATGAAGAATTTTGATGGTCCATAAGTTCGTTTACTTTATCGGTTAAAGACCAAAATTGTACTATCCTGTAAATCATGTGTGTACTCCTTTTCTTTTCTTCAAAAAGTTAATCAATTTAAAAGTTATATACATACTATATAATATATAATGTACTTTAACACAAGAAAAACATTAAATTCCGGAAAAAATAGTCTTATAAACATAAGTGAATTATTAAATAAATACAACTATATTATTAAAATCAATTTAATAAATGTTATTAAAAATTAGTTTTAAAATATGAATAAGTAATTTAACAACTAAAGTGCATTTAATAATGGTACTTGGAGGTTTAATGTATCCTTAATTTCTTTAAAGATTAGATCAGGTCCACAAACATGAGTCAATGTTAAAAAAAACAAAGGTGCAAACGAGCAGAAATGATAAAAAAACTACTCGACCCTGAATCGATAAAAAGCTTGAAAAGAGTCGAGCTTTTTCAAATTCAGCCCGAGCCTCAAATAAATTTCCTTTAGTTATTAAGCTCATACTCGAAGCATGTATGAGAAGCTTGTTTAGACTTACCAAGCCTTAACCAACCTTTATATTTTTAAATTACACCTCTTTTGGATTTTAGTATATTAATTTCCCACCGCACAACCAAACTCGAGTCGAACTTTGTCTTATTTAAGGTACTACAAGAGCTCAAGCCAAACTTAGGCTCTTTTAAGGTTTTTATCAAACCATATAAAAAAACTTAAATTTATATAGTATAAGTTATACATAATAATAAACGATCCAACTCCAAGCTTGAAAAACAATTCATAAGTTGAGCTCGAGCTCGGGATATTGTGTGAAACAAAAGGTTATGAGTTCAAACACTATAACATATATAGTTGCAAAAATTTAGTCATTCAAAAAAAAAACTGAGCTCGAGTTTTAGAAAATTAGCTCGAAATAATTCGAACACAGGACCTTATGTACCCTAAGCATTATCCCACCACCAAGATGCCAAAATAATAATAATAATAATAATAATAATAATAAAGTATATATAAAGTTAACGTTTTGCTGAGAAAGGAGAGAGAAAAGAAAACCCGCCATTTAATGCTCACTCAACTACTTGAACAACAACTACTTATGTATGTAGTTAATAATATACTCCACATTACATTATACATGATAACAACAACAAGCTTTGCCTTTGCCTTTGCCATTGCAATTGCATTTACATTTCAAATCTAATCGTATAGGGTTTCGATTTCAACGTCTTCACAATAATGTGGAACTCAGCCGAGAACCTATCGGCGAGATCATCCTCGTTCCGTGAAGACGGTGACGACGAGGAGGCGTTACGGTGGGCGGCAATCGAGCGGTTGCCGACTTATAACCGGGTTCGAAAAGGCATATTTACGGATATTGTTGGTGACTCCAAGGAGGTGGAGGTTAATAAGCTTCAAGTTGAGGAGGTGAAGCTGGTGTTGGACCGGGTGTTGACCTCTGATGATGAGGATCGGAGGCGGTTTTTCGATCGAATGAGACGGAGATTTGATGCGTAATATAATTTAACTTGATTTGTTTTTTTTATGTGTGAGGTTTTGTGGTGGTGAATTAGATCGGGGGAGGAGGGAGCGTGTGGGTCGGTTTTGTGATGAAACCGAGGCGTCGGGTTTTTAATTTTGAAAATAGTTTAGTGTTTGGTTTGGGTTCGGTTTTGGTTTTTGGGGTTTCTATTTTTGGTTTGGGTTGGTTTTGTGATGAAACCGAGGCGTCATGTTTTTTATTTTGAAAATAGTTCCGTTTTCGGTTTGGGTCCAGTTTTGGTTTTTTCGGTTTCTATTTCTGGTTTGGGTTGGTTTTGTGATGGAACTGAGGTATCGGGTTTTTTATTTTGAAAATAGTTCGGTTTTCGGTTTGGGTCCAGTTTTGTTTTTTGTGATGAAATTGGGACTTCGGGTTTTTAATTTTGAAAATAATTCGGGTTTGGTTTTGGGTTTGGTCTTTTTGGTGTCGGGTTTTGGTTTTTTCGGTTTTGTCAGGTGAGCTTGAAAGTTTTGGGGCGATTTTTGTTGACCTAAAATAATGAATTTCGGCCTCAAATCATTTTGTTAAGTAATAGCTAATCATTATAATAAATTTGGGCAAAATTATCTATGTTACATATTTTTAATATCTAAAAGTCTATAAATTCGGTTATTTTTTTGGTATTTATTACACGCAAAACCAAAAGTGACCTGTAAGTTTGGTTTTTTTACGAAAACATAAAATCAAATCGTTGGCTTTTGTTTCGGTTTGGTTTTTTCGGTTTCACGCACACCTTTTTTGTTTCTTTTTTTTTACAATCTATTAAATTTAGAATCTTTAGTCTAGATTGTGATTTATGTTAGAAAAATTGCAAGATTCAAGTTTAAAAATGTCAATTGGTACAAAATTTGCAAGCATTCCTTTGTACATATTTTTATCTAAAGTTTTTAATGTTCTAATTGCAGTGTGGATTTGGAGTTTCCAAAAATTGAAGTCAGATTTCAGAATTTAAATGTAGAAACTTTTGTTCATGTTGGTAGTAGAGCATTGCCAACCATTACCAATTTCATCGTTAACATGACCGAGGTACGGTTACTTAATCGAATTTCTATTCATCAAACTAAGAATTTGCGGTTTTTATCGGTTACACTTCGTTATATATGAAACAGGCTTTCTTAAGACAATTGAGAATATACAAAGGGAATAGAAGAAAACTGACCATTTTGGATGATGTTAGTGGGATTATTAGACCTTCAAGGTGCGTTATCGAGTCAAAATATTGTTTTCGTAGTGAAAGTTTTAATCATTTAATTAATGATTAGTAACTTTATATATATGCAGAATGACATTGCTTCTTGGTCCTCCGAGCTCCGGAAAGACAACTCTGTTGTTAGCCCTCGCCGGTCGCCTTGGAAACCATTTGCAGGTATTAATATTAACTTTGTGTCTGCAATAACACGGTTTCGTTTATAAATCCTTTGTATAACATCTTGATTATCTCAAAGGTGTCAGGGAATATCTCTTACAACGGGCACAGTCTTAAGGAGTTTGAGAACATCGGCTTATGTTAGTCAACAAGATTGGCATATTGCAGAAATGACAGTTAAAGAAACTCTTGACTTATCTGCACGTTGTCAAGGCGTTGGATTTCAGTATGGTAAGCTCTTGGCTGTTCTGTTTGCTTTTTATGTTATATGTAATATGCATATTTTTTCGGGTGCAAAAATGATGAATGGCAGGTCTGCATTGTAGATATGCTTACCGAACTTACAAGAAGAGAAAAAATTGCTGGAATTAGACCTGATGAAGATTTGGATATATTTATGAAGGTATGTGATACATGTTTTTCCATCCTTGGTTATATAAATTTATAAATATATATATATTTTTTAGGCGTTGGCGTTAGGGGGACACGAAACATCGCTTGTTGTGGAGTACATTTTAAAGGTATTTATAAACATATTATGTTGTGGATCTTTAATAATATGTAAATTTTTTAAAGTACTAATGTTTTAACTTGACCAAGATCTTAGGCTTGGATACATGTGCAAACACCTTGGTTGGAGATGAAATGCTCAGAGGGATCTCCGGCGGGCAAAAGAAACGGCTTACAACCGGTGAGCTGTTGGTGGGCCCATCTAGAGTTCTTCTCATGGACGAAATATCGAACGGTCTTGATAGCTCAACCACGTACTAAATAATTCAGTATCTTAAACATTCAACCCGTGCACTTGACGGAACCACAGTGGTTTCTCTTCTTCAACCTGCTCCCGAAACTTATGATTTGTTTGATGATGTTATACTCATACGCGAGGGACATATCGTGTACCAAGGTCCACGAAACACGGCTCTTGATTTCTTCGCGCCTATGGGATTTCACTGTCCCAAAAGAAAGAATGTTGCAGATTTCCTTCAAGAAGTAAGTTATACATTTTATACATGATTATAAATATGTATAACATGTTTAATATAATAATATCCATATTTTTTTTTATTTCATTTATTTACATAAACTATATGCTACAGGTTGTTTCCGAGAAGGATCAAGAGCAATATTGGTCTTCTCCAAATCGACCTTATTGTTACATTCCAGTCAAAAAGTTTTCTGAAGCGTTTCGTTCATATCGAGTTGGGAAGAACTTAGTTGAGGAGTTAAATGTTCCGTTTGACAGACGATATAATCATCCAGCAGCATTGTCAACTTCTAGTTATGGTGTAAAGAGAAGTGAACTTCTTAAGACAAGTTTTGACTGGCAATTGCTACTCATGCAACGGAACTCGTTTATCTATGTTTTCAAATTCGTTCAGGTAATGCAACCGTGGATCACTTAGAAGTAGGTTATGTTTTATTTTTAACGGGTAAATGGATTAAGCTAAACGCTTTAACTAAATATAATGCTTTTTTTCAGCTTCTGTTTGTTGCATTCATTACAATGAGTGTTTTCTTCCGAACAACTTTGCATCATAACACGGTTGATGACGGAGGGCTATATCTCGGGGAACTTTATTTTTCTATGGTTATTCTTCTTTTTAACGGGTTCACAGAGGTCTCGATGTTAGTTGCAAAGCTCCCGGTGCTCTACAAGCATAGAGATTTACATTTCTACCCTTGTTGGGTTTACACACTCCCTTCTTGGGTTTTAAGTATCCCAACTTCACTCATTGAGTCTGGTATTTGGGTGGTGGTTACATACTATGTTGTCGGACTTGATCCAAATATTATCAGGTACACTATATACAACACGATTCTCCGCATAAGTCAAAATCCAGTGGATTATAATTTATAAAAGTTTTTTTTTTAATAAATTTTTCAGGTTCTTGAAGCAGTTTCTGCTGTATTTCTTCCTACACCAAATGTCTATCAGTCTTTTCCGTTTGATGGGATCGTTGGGTCGTAATATGATTGTGGCTAATACTTTTGGATCTTTTGCCATGTTGATTGTTATGGCTCTTGGTGGATATGTTATTTCAAGAGGTAAATTGATTTTTTTTTTTGTGATTACTGTACAAATATTAATATATTTTTTTTAAATTGTTTCTCCTTTTTATTTTATTATTTTTTTAAAATCTTCTGCATTGTAACAGATAGCATACCAAGTTGGTAGATTTGGGGTTTCTGGATTTCACCTTTGATGTACGCTCAAGATGCTGCGTCTGTGAATGAGTTTCACGGGCATTCTTGGGATAAAGTAAATTATCCCTCTTCAAAATATATCTAAACATGGTTAAATTTTTTAATTGCATGTATGTTATTAAAGAAGTTTTTTCATACAGAGAGTGAATCAATCAATGATGACATTAGGCGAAAAGGTGCTGAAAGCACGCAGTATTTTCCCTCAAACTTATTGGTATTGGATCGGTGTCGGTGCCTTGCTTGAATATACACTCTTATTCAATGCCCTTTTCACTTTCATTTTATCGTACCTTAACCGTAAGCCATCTCTGCTTTCTATATAATATCTTTTCTTTTAGTATAGTGTTTGTTGAGCTTTCTTTATAACTTATAGCCTTGGGAAGGAGTCAAGCTGTCGTTTCAAAGGAAGAAGTCAAGGACAAAGATGGAAAAGAGAACGGTGAAAGTGTTGTCATTCAGCTCAGAGAGTTTTTGGAGCATTCAGGCTCTTTTACTGGTAAGCATTGCTTCATTATAATGTTTAGATGAGCTTAATGGGCCTGTGGGCTAATGGGTCAAAACGGGTCGGATTTGATTGACTGATAGTACCGATGTACTTTCGCTTTTGTCATGTTAGTCGTTATACTTGTTTCTATACATTCATTCGAGTCACCAAAAGATGGCCTTGTCCCGTTTGGGTCATTATGCAAACTTCTTGTACTTTTTGGGTCATTATGATATTCTTTAAGAAATAGTCTAATATTTGGATTACATTGCTTTACAAAGTTTTATGCATTAAAAATACGCTTTAGGCGATTCTCAATCCATTTGACCTTATTTTAAAGTAAAAAATTTATTTGTTACACCATTTTGACTGGCTATGAATCAAAAAATTTATAATGTGGGTTCTTTCACACTATATTTCTCTGCATATAAGCTGATGAATCAAAACTGTGTATCATCATTTGTCAGGAAAGAATATTAATCAAAGAGGCATGGTTCTACCATTCCAGCCACTTTCCATGGCATTCAGCAACATCAATTATTACGTTGATGTCCCTCTGGTATGTACCTTGACATCATCATTTTCAGTTTTGTTTATTTATTTTTATTTTTGGCTAAACATTGCATGATTATGTATGTATTTAGGAATTGAAGCAGCAAGGGATCGTAGAAGATAGATTACAGTTATTGGTGAATGTTACAGGAGCGTTCAGGCCCGGTGTGCTTACTGCATTAGTGGGAGTAAGTGGTGCTGGCAAAACCACCTTAATGGATGTATTAGCAGGCAGAAAAACCGGTGGAGTAATAGAGGGAAGCATTTATATTTCTGGATATCCAAAGTCACAAGAAACTTTTGCTAGAGTTTCTGGTTATTGCGAGCAAAACGACATTCATTCGCCTTGTTTGACTGTTCTAGAATCACTTCTATTCTCTGCTTGGCTTCGTTTGCCTTCAGATGTTGACTCCAAAACACAAAAGGTACTTCTTTTATAAATATTAGCAATCATATGGACCCCCCCCCCCCGTTTGGTTTTCTAGGGCCTATACGGGTCGAATAGACGTTCGGTGCATGACAATGGTACGGAAGTGTCAGACCTGCAGTTTGACATGTCTGTTCGACTTGTATAGACCTATACGAGCCGTATAGGTCATAACATCCCGTATAGTACTTCGTGGATAAACTATATGCCTCGTATAGCCATAATATCTCATTCTTTGTTAAAAAAATTCACCTTCACTCGTATACATGCTATACGACTTGTTTAGGTTTTCCTCAACGCCATCTGACACCGTCTGACATCTATACAACTCGTATGTACCTATACAAGTCGTATAGATGTCAGACATTTATTGAATAACATCCTGGTGTATGTATATCCCGTGCCATCTAGAATGCCGTATGCATTTATAATAAACTTTTTTTTTCTCTATTAGATATTTGTTGAGGAAGTGATGGAACTTGTTGAGCTCACACCAATAAAGGGTGCATTGGTTGGTCTGCCTGGTGTTGATGGTTTATCAACCGAGCAAAGAAAACGGTTGACTATAGCCGTCGAGTTAGTTGCAAACCCATCTATAGTGTTCATGGATGAACCCACTTCAGGGTTAGATGCAAGGTCTGCAGCCATAGTCATGAGGACGGTTAGAAACATTGTAAACACAGGCCGGACTATCGTCTGCACAATACACCAACCGAGCATTGACATCTTCGAGGCCTTTGATGAGGTTATTGATACAAGAAACTTATTTCTTATATAATAAATATATCATCGTTAAAGCAAACTGATTTATACTGTTATGCAGCTCTTGTTTATGAAGCGAGGAGGACAACTCATTTACGCGGGTCCACTTGGTCCTAAATCATGCAAACTTGTCGATTATTTTGAGGTTTGGTTTTCTTATATTTTTCACTTAACGGGTCACATTGATCATAATAAATTGTTTCGTTATATATATATTTTATGCAGGCAGTTGAAGGAGTGAGGAAAATAAAATCCGGATATAATCCCGCAACATGGATGTTAGAGGTTACTTCACCAGCAGAAGAAGCCCGATTAGGTGTTGACTTTGCTGAGGTTTACAGACAATCCAAATTATTTGTGTAAGTGATGTGTGTGTGTGTGTGTATATATATATGTTATTTCTTATATTTGAGAAACTAATTATATATAAAAATAATTCTTAATATGTTTTTACAGACGCAATAGAGAGTTGGTCGAAAGGCTAAAGAAACCAAGAAATAATTCGAATAAACTGCATTTTCCAACCAAGTACTCGCGATCATACACGGATCAGTTTGCCACCTGTCTTTGGAAGCAATATCTTTCTTACTGGCGGAACCCGCAGTACACTGCAGTTCGGTTTTTCTACACCACTATCATTTCACTCATGCTTGGAACAATATGCTGGAAATTCGGTTCTAAACGGTGTGTAATAAATGCTTAATTATATATCATCTTTCTAGCAATGATTTAATTTAATTTAATTTGATATAATAGGGAGAGTCAGCAGGATTTATTTAATGCCATGGGATCCATGTACATAGCCGTACTATTTATAGGGATTACTAACGCGACGGCTGTCCAACCCGTCGTTTCTGTTGAAAGATTTGTTTCATACAGAGAAAGAGCTGCTGGCATGTATTCAGCTCTACCCTTTGCCTTTGCACAGGTCGGTTTTTATCGTCCGAATAATAATAATATTAACTTATATAAAACTTTATCTAAATTATTTTTATGTTTTATTTGTAGGGTGCAATTGAGTTTCCATATGTGTTAGCACAAGCACTTATTTACTGTACCATATTTTACTCTTTGGCTGCATTTGAATGGACCACATGGAAGTTTATATGGTACATATATTTCATGTACGTAACGATGCTATACTTCACGTTTTACGGGATGATGACTACTGCTGTGACACCGAATCACAATGTAGCCGCCATTATCGCTGCTCCTTTTTACATGCTGTGGAATCTTTTCAGTGGTTTTATGATTCCTCATAAGGTATTTTATCGGTTTATTATGTTTTCTTGAAAGCCTATAAACACTTCTTGAGTGTTTAGATGAAATATACACACACACATAGGGGAGAGATCACGAGAAAACTATTATTCATGAGAAAACTAAAGAAACTCCATACTGTATGTGCAGTAAGGGTGCGCGTGTCCGGTTTTGGGCTAATACCAAATCGAAAACCAAAACTTCGCTTTTTGGATATTTGAAACTGTTCGGTTTCGGTTTTTTCGGTTATTGCCTTTTGAGCTTGAAAATTATAGGCCGAAAAGAAAGTTGGCCGAAAATAATGAATTTAAGCATAAATAAAATTGTTAACGACTATTAAACATTTGGCCAAAAGTATTTAAGTTACATATATATTAAATTCTTATAAATTACTTAAAAATAAAAAAAATAAAAAAAAATCTACAATTCGTTTCGGTTTTTATTACATGCAAAACCAAAACCAAATACTAAAATATAAAACCAAACCGTCGGTTTTTGTTTTGGTTCGGTTTGGATTTTTCGGTTTTTTATCGGTTTTTTCACTTTGTTGCACAACCTTAATTTGCAGTATATATACTACATATATGTAGTACTAAACTACTAATATTATATTTGTAGTATAATATACTGCATATATGCAGTATGGAGTTTTTCGGTTTTCTCACGAAGAATGAGTTTTCTCTCTGTATATATTGTGTATGTAAACTGATTTTCGAAATGGTGATTGCAGAGGATTCCGATATGGTGGAGGTGGTATTATTGGGCCAACCCGGTAGCATGGACACTATACGGGATCTTCGTATCTCAATACGGGGACTTAGATAACCATGTGACATTATCAGACGGTGTCACTACTGTGCCTATAAATGTACTGGTCAACAAAGTGTTTGGTTACAGACATGATTTCCTTGGTGTTGCAGTTTTCATGGTGTTTGGCTTCTGCTTCTTGTTTGCGGTTATCTTTGCTTTCGCTATCAAATCGTTTGTCTTCCAAAAGAGGTAAAGGAAGAAAGCCAAGAATGTTGGAGTTATGTTCCTTTTTATGAACTAAAACAATATATAGAAAACATTTCAAATTTGTTAAATTAGTTATATATATATAGAATATGTTGTAGAGTTTTTTTTAGATTTATTATTTTTGTTTTTCGGATTGAATAATGATCCTTTCCTAGTGTTGTATTTGCAGCATAGTTTGTGACTTGCAAATTCATTGGTTTATAATACTTTTATATCTGGCTATGTGCAAAGAACTTCATTAGAATATGCGCTTTAAAACCGAAACGCAGCTCGTTATTAACATATCTATCCTAACATGTACTAAAGTGGTAATCGCATAACAAAACATCATATCACCTTCTAAAATCTACTATTAAGCACATAAATAGTTCTAAAGGTATACCCCAAAAACCTATTCATATAAATCCGTCGACGTCACCAAAAGATTTATTTACTACTCCAAAACGCCAAAATACATTAAACGTGTTGAAACGAAACTACTTCCAAAGCTTTAGGACATTGTCATTGTGACCAGCCGATGCTACCAAACCAGAGCCCGATACCACAAGTGCAGAAATAGGTTCTTCAACCGGCATCATCATCTTGTTCTCCGCCATGTTCCATAGCTCCATACTCTAAGTATTAACAAAATCAGTATTAATATAAAACTTTTTAATTTTGTTTATACTTTATTATTTTGTTTTTTTAAAGTAAATTACACAAATAACCCCCCAACTATTAATAGTTCAATACCCTTGATATTTTTCATAACCAGTACCTTACATGTAAAATGACTAAATTACCCTTCTACTGGTTAAAAGATGAAACCACAGTAACTGGTTAAAATGGCGAAACCTCAGGGACAAAAGGAGTATTTTAACTAATTTAAAAAATGAACAAAAGGTTTTTTAAAAATGTGATCTTTGTACCTGATAGCAGCCAATTATGATCAAAGAAGGATAACACGGATGGAATATTCCACAACAGAATCTTTTTCCGGGAACACTTAGATCATGAATGCAGTTTGCTTTCCCACCCAAATCCATTCTCCACACTTTTAACGACTCCTCACTTACGGATATCAGATGCTCGCCCAATGGATCCCAGCATAAAGACACCCTGCATTAAACGAAAAATAATAATTAAAATATAATAAGGTTGAAATAACTAACAATAAACCTTTAACTAAACTAATAATCAACCTTTAAAGCATTCCTACGCGCATGATTATTCTCCAAATCCAATAAAGATACAGTCTTTCCAGAAACAGATGCAATGTGCTTCCCGGTACCAGACTGAAATCTAACCAGATTCGCACCACCCTAAAAAAATAATAAAAAAAAGATTTACAACCAACACAAGATGTGATTATGAATCTTCTTCTTTTTTTTTTATTATTTTTTTTAAATATATTTATTTACTTACCTTGCTAACTTTAACACAACTAGCATTCTTGATGTTCCAGTAACGAGTCTCCGAGTCATCACAAGAGCAAATTAGGTCCTCTTTTTTAGGGTGAAAATCAATCGACATAACTGACCCAGTGTGCCCTGTGATTGTCTTGATTAATCTGCCCGGCTGCATATTACAATATATCAAGTTTATCAATATAACTATAAAAATGTAACTAGAAAAAGAAAAGCATTTGCGGGTCAACCACTTTGTCTTAAGCCCACAAAAATACCCATTTTATTTTAACTGTCACTGAAACAATATAACTGTACTCGTATTTGACATGCTAATTATTTATAAACACGTTCGAAAGTGAACAAAAAGTTTTCAAGTCAACTCGACCCGACCCGACCCATTTCAAAATTCACCCTTTTTTAGTCGACCCGACCCACCATTCATATAAGAAAAAGGATATGAAGCAATTGACTTACATTTTCAAGATCCCAAATCTTGACGGTTTTGTCAAGCGAAGAAGTAGCAATGCGTAGCATAGAGGGACTGAAACGGATATCAGTTATTGCTTGTGAATGTCCATCAAGTGTACCTTTAGTTTCAAGGGAATTTGTGCACCATAGTCTCGCCTGCGCACAAATATGATTAAATTAATAGAAACAAAAAAAAAGTAAAGAAAAAAAAGTAAAGTCAAGGTAACACCTTTTTGTCTTGCCCGCCAACCGCAACCAGTTTTCCATCAAACGAGATGTCACAACAATTAACGCTAGTTGCGTGAACACTTCCGATTTCCAAAAATGTGAAACCTTTTTACAAAAAATTATAAAATGCTAATTATCCAATTAGGCCCAAAAAAAAAGTTAAATGACATTAAACAGGACCTGACTTGCATACCGTTAGAGGGGTCCACATCAGCTTCTTTACCCGGCCGAGATAACTGGGAATTATCAATACCTTCCAATGCTCCATAATTCAAATACTCATCAATATTAATCTGCAAAATAATTTAATAAGATTAATAAATAATGGGTTGATTTCGGTCAACTCAAATTAGTCAACGGGTCAAACCGAAAACTAAACGCACCTTATCATTATGCGGAGAATGAGGCAGCGATGCTTCTGCTAAACTTGAGCAGTCTCCCGTAACAGTTGCAGTTCCTGATGTATTAGAAACACTTGAAGGCATCAATGGCCACTTTCTCATGTTTTCCATTGGATGATGAAGTTGACCATCACTTTGACTTCTTTTTCTTTCGTTCGGAGGCTGACTTTGACCCTCGTTTTTACCTGGGTAAGATAGTGAGGGCGGGTGTAGTGCACCCTGACCTTGATGCTGATGAATTCGTGCCCGAATTCCATCCGGTCCCTGTTGATTTCCATAATATAATCACATATCAAATATTATTACATGTGTTACACCTTGAGCTCTAAAAGTGATTATACAATATTGAAAAATCAGCTGAAACTAATATATTAATTTAGATATTAGGTTCAGACACACCGTCAGCGGCACTCCCGTTAAAGGCACATTATTTAACACTCCACTTGCTGCTGAAACATACAGCAAAACATAAGTGAATAATCCAACTTATGAAATTAAACAAGTCAATTCCGATTTTTTAAAGCTTAATTTACATTTTTGAAAGTATCACACTTTCCAAATCTTTTACAACAAGAATGGAAACCGACTCAGTAAAACTACTCAAAACGTTAAAACACACACACACACACACACACACATATATATATATAAGTATTAAGGCCAATCCAAAAGGACCATGAGCTCCACTCAGTAAACACTCAGACTCTTGAGCACCTTGATTGATCAAGTTATTGACCATAGCATTTATGTCCTGTTCCACCAAGAAACATTAGAAAATAAAGTAATGACATATTGTATAAAAAAAGCCGAAAGCTACACACAACTGAAGGTACCAAAGATTGATTCTCATTAAGGTGATTCATCAGTAAGCTCACATTGTCTCCATGCCATTGCTATATAAAAAATTAAAAAAATATATTGTTTTAATACGTATTATTATATGCAAAATCATAAAGAAAAAAACCGAAAATGCCATTTCGTAGTTCCTACCTTAGGAATCGCTTGCCTCATTGGGCCTGACGCCTCGGCAACCCAAGTGTTCCTTCCAGTAACAACATTGTTTGCATTGACATTTTGACTTTGACTGTGACGTTGACTTCCTTGCTGCTGCTGATGCTGTGGTACTCTAAAATTCTGTAATTAAACTCTAGATAAGTTAAAATTCATATAATAAACCTCACTTTATATAAATAACATTTGTCAGAATAAAAAGAAATGTGCTTTGACTTTCCAAGTCAAAGATATCAACTTGGAAATTAATCTTTTCTATAAACTTAAAAACTTGAATTTGTTAATTCACACATTCTGAGAGATTTAAAAGAATAATCGTGAAGTTTGACTCGTCCCAGTTGACAATTTGACTTTCAAATTCAAACGCAAGCTCACCTCATTGCTTGGTTCCATAAACCCTTGGTGGTGTTTGTACCTAGAAATAAAGGTATCCCAGAAAACCGTCCACCATTCACATAGGAAACCACGCGGAGCATCGATTGCTAGTGTCAAAAACCGATAAAACAATATAACGTTTAGATCCCTTAGATAAAGATAAAAACACAAACACAGATAAACTATCATATTCATTTACCGCGAAAGTTAAGGGGCACTTTTGCTTCCTCTAAAAATGTTCTTCTTGAAGCATTAAGTTTCCTCTTTGTAAGATAATCAAGAATATAAATATCCAACCTGTTTTCCAACAAAACAAACTGAAATTTCAAGAAAATCTCAAAAATAACAGTATTCATTCATAAACATTAACAAAAACATAATGTAAAGTAATTTTACATCAATATTTCAAGAAACATCAACATAGCATTTTAATCATCTAAAAATAAGAACTTTGAATTTAACCTAGGATTCTTGAACTGGTGACTCTATATGTATACACAATTACACATATATTTTACATACAGTTGATGATGAACAGTGGATCAATAAACCCCAAAAAACACCCTTATATAAAAACCAAAACTTTACACCTAATCACACACTAAAGAACCAAAAATCCCCATTTCAAGAAACATGCCAAGAATCTTGAAACAATAACACAATTACACATATTTTTAACACACAGTTAATGATGAACAGTGAATCAATAAACCCCAAAAAACTCTTGAATAAAAACCAAAACTTTACACCTAATCACACATTAAAGAAACAAAAATCCCCATTTCAAGAGACACAGCAAGAATCTTGAAACACGAACACAATGCAAAAGCGTAAACTCCGTTCGATAGAATCAAACAAACCTCAAATAACAGTATTCATCCATAAACATTACAAAAAATACATAATGTAAAATATTTCACATTAATAATAATAATAATAATAATCATTTTACACTTCAAATAGTCAGATGATCAAAATGCTATTTCAAGAAACATAACATATCATTTTGATCATCTCAGAAATTTGAAAAAAAAGTAATAAATAAAAAATTAAAACGTTTGCATTTAACCTAAGGCTCTTGAAATTGGTGATTCTATACACATATTTTCACACACATTTAATCATAAACAGTGGATCAATAAACCCCAATAAAAACCCTTGAATAAAAACCAAAACTTTACACATAATCACACACTAAAGACCCAAAAACCCTCATTTCAAGAAACACATGAAGAATCTTGAAACACAAAGACAATGCTAAAGGGTAAACCCTTGTTGAATAGAATAAAGCAAACCCACAAATAAAAATACAAAATTGATGGATGATTCATGCTTACATTGCATCACTGTCCATGATGTGTGGTGATTGAGACATGATTGTTAAACCCCAGAAAGTTAATAATAATAATAATAATAATAATAATAATAATAATAATAATAATAAATAAACTGAAAACGGCCACAATATACGATGAAATAGGCGAAAAGAAATGGTGATGAAAAGTGTAATCAGAATGTTTTTTTTAATATAGAATATAATATATAATAATATAATTATATGAAAGTAGAAAAATGTTTCTTTTTGACTTGGAAAGAGTACGGACTTGCTTCTACAAGAAGGTCCAAAGGCGGTTATATAATAATAATAATAATAATAATAATAATAGGGTAAGTTGCAATTTTTATCATAGTTAATGATTTAATGAATTTAGTGTCATATCATGTATTATTTGTTTTGAAAGATGTACTTTTTTATTTAGGGTGTAAATGAGTCAAATCGAGTTGAGCTTGACTATGTTTAAGTTTGACTTGTTTTGACTTATGAAAGCTCGAGCTTAACTTGTTTCGAGCTTTTTTTATAAGCTAGAGCTTGGTTTTGTGAGGTGTTTCTTAAGCTCGAGCTGGGCTCGGGCTTGGCTCGTTTTATTAACTATTAATTAGTTTATTTAAGTTTTTAATTGTTTTTATATATTTTGAGAAAACTGTAAACAAACCTAAACTCGGCTGGAGCTCGTGTAGTACCTTAAACGATCCAAAGCTCAGCTCAAGTTTGGGCTCGAACTCTAAATAGGCTTTATTGAGGCTCATGCTCGACTCGAGCTCAAGTAATTCGCGAGCAGCTAGACTTGTTTGCACCCAACTTTTAATTTAATTAGGTTGATTATGTTGATTAGTTTTTAAAGGTTTTGGTTATATTGTACTAACAAATTTTGTCTCGGTCACTAATTGGCAACAACTTTGTTGACAACACAAAGACAAATTGATAATACAACTTTGTCTCGATTATCAACATGATTCATGCACTTCGTCATGCCAAGTAACAACTTTCAACCAATGGTACATGAGAGGTGCAAAAACTATTGTTGCAAGACCTTCCTTAATTGTTGAAACTCCCCCGATGAGATACAGGAGTAGCCCGTGAACCTAAGCAATTCATCGTAGACAAAATCTTCAAACGTTGCATATCACACTGAGCTCAAACTCGACTATTTTTTAGCTGTATTGTTAAAGTTTAAGCTTAGCTCATGTACAGTTTTTCAAACTCAATTATATGTTACGAGTCCCACACACGTTATACATATTTAAAACACTAACTTAATCATCATATCGATGAATTTTTATGAGTAAAACTTTATCAATAACAACATAATTTAACAATTTACAGGAAAAGAAAACATGATTCAAAGAAACAAATAAGGAATTTGAAACTATAAAGGTATTAAAAAACTAATAAGATAATTAAATATATGCTTATTCTCCAAGTTAACATAAATACCTTCTTGGACTTTATGATCTCTACCAAACCGTTATGTAAGATCTACCGAACCGCCATTTGTTATTAACTTTATCACATATACACGATAAAAGGACAAAGGTGATGGTTCGGATGTTATAGTGGAACGGAACTATCTTTTAAGTGGTAAGCTTTTCACCTTTATTTCCTCCCATGTTCATTGCCTTTCCAACCATTCTCTTTTTTCGTTTGTCTTAAATAAATTAGAAAAAAAAGTGAATAAGAACCCACAAAAGCAATTGATGATGATTCTGATTTCATTTTATTTTTTGTTTATGAACCAACTAATACCCTATTCTTATTTCTTTTAGTTATGATATTTTTTATTCCTAGTAAAAAATCGAACTTATAAAATATTTTTTTTAAGTAAGATGTTATTATGAAATCGTAAACACTGCAAGAACATACGAACTTGATGATAATTTCATCGTCTCGACTTAAAACCGTGCATTCAGAGACGCACCTACCTTATATGCGATTCACCATTTTTTTGTTACATATGATGTTCATTTCGATTGACATGGATTTTTCTATGACGAACCCATTTATAAGAACGTATAGGTGCACAAATCGAGTATTTTGTAGGAACCAAAACTGGGTAGGAACTGGTTCCGGGTATGGTCAACAAAAGTCAAAACCGGGTCGACTAGGAACTGGTTCCAGGTATAGTCGGGTATTTGACTAGGCTTTTTTCGGGTAGGGTCGGGTTGGGCTTTGGTGGGTAAAGGTGGAACCGTTCCGGCGGGTCAGGTCCGGTTCCGGGGATACCATGGCGTACCCGAGGGTCGGATACGGGTAGGAACTGATTCCGGGTCAGGTACACCGGGTCGGGTTCGGAACCGGTTTATTAGTTATCGACAGTTGTCCAGTTGGCACTGCCCTCCGGTCATTTTGGCGGACAGATGTCTTGTCCTGCGGATGACTTCTGAGGGTGTTGGGATGCTTCCGCGCGTGGTACGAGGACGTTCTTCCTCTCCCGTGATATGCGGGTGGTCCATATGTCCCACGGGTTTAGGAGGTTCCTCAGTGACCCGCGGGTAGTACTTAAAGGTATTTGGGTCTTTTTGGTACCCTACCTCTATAACGTGTAAGCTCTAGTCTCTGCACCCAAGAACCCGCATTGTTTTTAGCCCATTACTAGAAGCTCATCTTACTAAATTTAGTAAACACAAATTTCATTTATATTTCAGTAACTCCAAATTAACAATCCAAAATTACCTAAAATAAACCAAAACTAAGGGCATGCTTGGGATTGAGTTTGAAAAATGGTGCGCTGCTAGGTTAGCTCTCTTAGTGCATGATTTACAGCGCCTAGGTTGAAATTTTGCCACACTACGAAGCTTGAATTCGGCCTTGGCTCTGGACCCAACATGGTACACTTTAGTAGTTTAATCCTAAACAATGAGGGTCAAGCACCAAGGGACTTGACCAAGTTGGCACCATTTCAGCCTAGGCGCTATAACGTCAACTACCTTTGATGCCTAACTGGTTTGGCAGTGCTACAACTTAACTAGCTTCGTTAGGCATTGAAGTAGCCTAGCTGATGTATCTGCATCCGAGTTCAAAAGTTGTCTGGGTATTTGGCTTGCCTAGGTAAGAAAGGTGACCGACATGGCCTGTTGCGCATCTTTGGAGTCTTGGTAGGAAACGGACCATCTTAGCCCGTTTATTCATGTTTGAACACTTCTGTGACCAGTTGAGACACATGTCATGACAAGGGAAGTGACAAGTTATTTTGAATGGAAAACCGGCAGGGCCTACTTATTGCGTAGCGGTGCCGAATGAGGTTGTGTTTAAATCCCTATTGAGCATGCATACTTTGGTTGAGAATTTTTTTTTCTTTGCCATTATTGTAAAGTTTTAAGTCAAACATACCTATGAGTAATTTTACCTAAGTTAAGTGATGCAAGTTGAGTAAAGTTAAACAGTTGTGGTTTGTCAAAATATTATTCATTCATCCTTTTTTTTTAATACTTTTATTTAGATGTCAAAACTATAAAACTATTAATCAAAGGCCGACAATCCTTTCTAGCTCTTTTCTTTTTCTTTTTTTAAAAAAGGCCAAAAGTAGATGATCACAAACAGCCTTAACACATAATAAATATAAACACCAATATGGATTATGGAGTAAGATAGACAACAAATGCATCCAAACATTCTTCAAATCACACCGGAAAAAAAAAAACCATTCTTCAAACCACACCGAAAAAAAAAAACATTCTTCAAATCACACCGAAAACTATACATTTACAACTGAAAAAAAAATATAAGCTAGTCAACATATTTTTGGGATGCTAATAGGCAGATTAACTTCTTGAAGGATATTATCCAATCATCCTGGAATATCAAACATATCACATTAATACAAATATGTACAATAGGAGGACACTGAAGGAGGAATACAAATAAACAAGAACTTACTTTATAACTTGAAGAACGAAGACGGTTTTTATGGAATCAGGGATTCCCTATATGAGCACGCCATTTGTTGATAAACGGCAAGTCACTTGGATTCATGCCTGAAATATTATCACCGTGATCTTTATGAAGGGTTTTGATTATTTCCTTAGTCTCACCTAGAAGTAGAGCCGCATCTTTGACACTGTCTTCCCTTTTCTCTATCGCATTAGTATGGCATTTCATTGTTATAACGTGGGGTAAGTTGGTGAGACAAGCGGCTATTATGTCAGCGATCATTGATGATAAACTATCGAACAGTTCCTTTCGGCTAACCTTGTCGTCAATGTTGGCTTGGTAGGTAAGCAGGATTGTTTTTGTTACATGATACATTGAGTTGGCACAAATAGACTTGCAACGTATGTAATCATCATCATTTATGCCTCCATCCGTTTTATCTATGTTTTTCGCTGTATCCCTGAACCATTCAACAATCTGTTGAGTTGTTTTCTTTGAGTCTTGAACCTTGTATCCTAGCCATTTTTGGTCTAGAAGAACTTCTTTCCACAAAATATCAGCTACCTTTTGACAGCTTACATCTTCATCAGTAACATTGAGACTTTCTTCCACATCTTTGACATATACTAGACCTTTCCATACACGTTCCAACAAGCTTTCAACTTCATTGTTTTTCTTTTCGTAAAGAGAAACGGCGATGGTTGTTAGGGTTATCACCGGTAAGCTCCAACAATCTTGATGTTCTACTGTTGATAGTAAAGATGGAACATGATGTTGATCAATGTCGTCGAACTTTGCAACACCTTTAAAACCACTACTACATTGTCCTATCAGCTTTATGATTTCATTGGGTTGCCTTTTTTCGCCCATTTTAATTAATCGGTTTACAGATTTCGAAAGGCCTACCAATGTTCTCTCAGCAAGCTTCATCTCATCTTCAAGATGCAAAACATACGGGCGAAGATCTTTGTTTCCTTCAAACTTATCAACCTTCTTACCTAATAACCACTTCACACCACGGAAACAATATAACACACATATCATAAAGACGAAGGGGACCAACGATATTATCTTGCACAATGTCACAACCTCCTTTTGGAATTCTATAGAAAAACCGAGAATTTTCCTTTTAAAAGTCTCAGTGATCACCTCGAGTTTGGGGCGGCTATGAAACAGGAGTTTTATACTAGCACGTTTCCAGTCATATAACTTGCTACTCCAGTAGCTTTCTACTTCAAAGACCTTAAAATGTTTTGAAATGATTTCGGAGGACACTTTAAAGCTTAAGGTTGCAAAACATCTAGAAAGCGGTGCAATTGTGCCAACTACGACTCCGATAAATTGTACTATGAGAATCACTATCATGGACCAACTATAATCCGAGTTACAATCCTTCTCTAATATAGAATTAATCGTCCAGGATATCGTAAGAGTGTGTAAGATAGTGATTATAACACATATTACCCCAGATGCGGACGTGGTTTGAAAGCAAGCTGTTATGAATTGGGGGCTGCCACTCCCCGCCATGATCCAATGGTTGATCACATGCTTTTCTAGCTTCTCAACCGTTAATAATTCTCCTGATGATGGTTGACTGTCTTTTAAAGCTCTTTCGTGTCGTTGTTGGTATTTCGATTCTATAATCTTTTTGGATTTTAGAATCGCTAAAGATGAACATACATGCACTATCAACAATACAAGTAACAAAGCTACATAAATGGTAGCTAGTATTGAATTGCGATGTTTACTTACGCCCAATGATTTAACATCATATTTTGGAGCAATATGCTGAAGAATTTGGGCATTTTCACTGTACGAAACAACGCCTGTGTGAATTTGAATGCAAACATTCACAACCAAGGTGATTACAAGAATACCCAAAGCTATGATGTTTGACAACAATTCATTGTTGTCCATGGTTGCTAAACAAGGCAATAAGTTAGCCATCATGGTGCACATAAAAGCCATGCTTCCAAGCTTTGTCACTTGGTCTACCTCGCCCGGCATAGAACCACTTAGATCCACAGGTAACTTCATTGCAATTGATATTACAGTGAGAAATGCAGCATTGATTCTAAAATATGTACATGGAAACCATAGCTTTCTACTACGGAAACCTTGTAGTAAATCAGCCACCATCGCAAGGACGCAAACCAGAGAAGCTACCGCGATATACATCCCAATCCATAACATAGGTTCGCTGTATTGGTTTGCTAGATCTGCGCGGTATATAGACTTTGCGTAACCCATCAACAAATTCTTCGTATTTTGATTAATCTCGAAATTATCGACGAGATCATCCAAGATGTTAAGATAAACATCTGTTGAGTTGTAACCCATAACGACTAAAAGTAATGTGACTAGAGCTTTGGACTGAGTTTTGGTTTCAAAACTTGCATATAATAAGGATGATCATTTACCAAATGGTAACGACAAATACTACCAGAAACACATGAATCATCTTCTTCCTTAAAGCTGCTACTTTCCAGCAAAACCTGTATGTATGAGTGTGACTAGATAATGTTTTTATGACTTCATCCTATCACCCGGGCCACGCCATGAAACTTTATTTGCAGTAATAATTGTGGAAAATAACACTTGAAAGCTGTCCCACACATAAAGATGTCTCTAAATGGATACCTTTTGATTTCCTTTCAATTATGCAAGCTTTTGTTCAATAATGCATTCAAAATATACGTACCAATTTGAAATGTGTGGGAATAATGATAATGATTTGATTTTTTAGCATAGTATAAGCAACATTTTTTGAAGCAAACTCGAGATAAAAGTATACGACTTAAGATTTGCATGCATGAGTCTTAGCAAGGGGTGTGCATGGGTCGGTTTTGGCCCAAAACCATAAGCATAACCGAGATGTCAGTTATAATGGATAACCAGTAACTATAATTACCGATCGGTTATGGCGGTTTCAATTAATAAGTTTTGAAGATTATAGCTGCTCGGTTATGGATCGGTTAATCATGAACTTGGGCCTAGCTAAAAATAGCTCAAAACAATAAAATTGGGTATTATTTGGGCCTAAAAGTTTCAACTTGAAGTTTTTTGTACATTGGAATAAATTGTTAATCCATATTTGTATATATATACTAGCATAGTACACAACATTAAAAACGTACATACAATTGGTTCGGTTTGGTTTGGTTTAGGCAGGCATGGAAACCATGTTACCATAACCGACCCACTATTTTTGGTTTTCAGAAAATCATTAAACTGACCAGTCGGTTTTTGATACGGTTCGATTATTGGTAAGTTAATTTGATTATATCGGTTAATTTGATTATTGGTAAGTTAATTAGTTTTTTGTACACCCTGATGAGTTTGAGTATACAGGCCGTTTATAAGAACATGCATATCATAAAATATAAATGTCACAACCCGTCTAAAGTTTGATTAAAGTTGTGTTTCATGAGTTTTCTATTTCGTGGGCCTTGAAGACTTTATGGAATGGAAATATGGTTCAAAGCAGTGGTGGAGTTAGTTAGGATATTCTTTATGGTGTTAACATCTTTAGTGCTCGGATTTCTTACAACCAAACGTCATAATTTCGAGTCGGGTGAGTCATCTACTAAAAGACAATTTCATAATGAAAGTGCATCGTTAAAGGAAAAACACACAATAAAATACAATGTCATTAGGCATGTAAACGAACGTGAAGGAGTGGCTGATTTGCCTAAGGTGTTACAAACATCCCTGGACTCATCGTCCTTGATGAGGCTTGCCCCACCATCGTAAACAGAATAAAACTTTAGTAGCTCTGATACCATTTGTAACATCTGACCTCTCATACCACAAATATTGTCTAGTTTACGGACAAGGGTTTTTGGTTTCCATGGTGACATTTCCCAGGATGTCACCTATCATGATATTATTCCACTTGAGCGTATTTAACGGTGAAATTATTTCTCTCATTCATTAGTATTAAGCTCAAAACGCGTTTATGAACCTGATATCTCTCTTATGGATAGAAAAGATCTAAACAATATGAGATTTACTTAAGGTGTAATAGTTAGATTGGTTAATTTTAACCCATCAACGATGACATACATTTAATGCACTTTGAAACATAATATTATATTAATTCCACATACTCAATTTCACTTCTCCTTCTTGATTGGTAGCTTCCCTAAATCGGTGTAGTATTTATATAGGATACATGGTTTGAAATATAACATAGATGTCAATTCTTTCACAAAAAGGATCTTGATCAATTATAAATGTAATCTAGTATACATCAGTGTTCTTAATATTTTTTTCTGCTGAATACTCCACCTTCTTCAAATGAATAGTAGCTTTCAAGCTTTTAAATATATGTATATATATATATATTACTGGAAACACATGAATCATGCTGCTGCATGAATTGATAAAGAGATGAAAATGACAGCAGCAGCCAGCTAGCAAAACCTGCATGAGGGTGACCAGATAAGCATATGCATGATCATTTTGAGGTCCTTCTGTTATATTTTACTATAAGAATCCAAAAATATTAATCCAGTCACCTGGACCAACCAATGAAGCTTTATGTACAATAATTGTGGAAAGCAACTCTTCACTTCCACATATAGTGCGGTCTAAAAGTTAATTTCTTTTCCGATTACAAGAGGGGGACGGGGTGGAGCGTGGTGGCATCCCATCTAGCGTGATGGCCTCACAAGCACCGCCACCGGTGCCCCCATCTAGCGTGATGGGGGGTTTTTGCGTGATGGTCATCACGCGGTGATATCTCACAAAACCTAACACACACACATAAACCTATATATATATGTATATGTATATGTATATGTATAGCCAGTGGCGGACTTAGGAATTATTTTCTTGGGGGGCGACATCGGAACTTAACACTAATCTTAAGGGGGGACGATCAGGATTTTCACATAAAAATAACACTAAAAAGAAAATTTAAGATGGGCGGCCGCCCCCCTTTCCCACTACATAGGTCCGCCTCTGTGTATACCAAAATCCATCACACTAACACCACACCCACTAAATTCCATCACTTATGATGTAACGTGGTGGGGTGATGTGTCATCATACCATTGGATGTGGTGGGTGATGGATTTGGAACCCACCCCTCCCCTAAAAGAACCAATTTGAAATGTAAGTTGTTCATCATTGAATAATGAATATATAATGATTATTTTCTTTCTTATTACTAAAAGACATCAAATATAGATGGACTTGACCAAAGAAGTTAACTAGGTCACCATAGTAGTCGTATAGCCTTATACGACTCATATAGATATATAGTTTTATGTGCAATTCAAGATTCAATCCGATATACATATTGAACAAGAACGACTATTTGACAAGATACAAGATTACGATAACTATTTGAAACAATATAAGATTTCGTCAATTATTTGACACGATACAAGAACCCGCCAATTATTTGACACGATACAGATTCCACCGTTAATTATTTGACATTTTACAAGCTTCCACCGGAGCTACTCTATACAAGACTAGAAGTTTCAACATTTTATTCATTACATTCTTGTTTCCTTTAATTCGTTCTATCACTTGTATTATCAATAATTTTAACTATATCTAGATCGAATTAGGTGGTGAATGTTCCAACATATCAACGATTTCCATCGATAAAGTTTAATCCAAACTAATTTTAATTCATTATGTTTTGTTTTAGTCATTCGTGTCTATAAAATCCTTGCCGATTTGGATTCAAGCTAGTGGTCGTGACATTCGTGTTGTTGTACTCTTCATATGGTCGAAGAAAAAGGTTGCAGGTCATGTGACAAAGTTTTTCTCAAATGCGATTGTAGTGGCGAATACACAGGTACAATGACAATTAAACGTTTTGGTATGAAAAATGCTAAATGTCCATTTGTAACATCCTACTTTAGATAATAATAAATAAAAGAATTTTGTTTACATAATGGTGTATTATTAATTAGTTAAGTTAAATAATAATAATAATAATAATAGAGTGTATGCTTTGAAAATAGAATATGGATTAAGGGATGGTGATTAGCCTAAGGTCCATGTTCTTGGAGGTATTCAGACACTTTTAAACCTTCCTATAACCCTCATTCCATCACCTAGCCTACATATACACACTCAAAAACGCACACAAACACTCCTTCAAACATGGATTCAGATCTGAGCTAAAGAGGAATAGATTTCATGTTCTAACATCATCGTCAAACAAGAAACATGTCTAAGATCCACGTGTTGAATCTGGTCCGAAGCAATACTGGAACCCAAAAAGGTATGTTTATGATATAGATGTTAGTTTTAGAAATCAGTTTGTCTTTAAGATTTGATATGGAGGCAAATCGGATCTTATAGTGTTAGAAAAACATAAACTTTATAGTAAATGACTTAACTTGTGTGAAACGGGACAAACGGGTGACGTTCGGACCTTGTTAAAGCGAGAAGTTGAAGTTGTTATGGCCCATGACTCGTTGTAGTAGTAAAACGGGTCTTTAAGAGACGAAAGAAAACATTTATAACTGAAAGGCATGGAAAACAATATTCGAATCGAGTTCTTGAGGAAACTCGATTCATTTGGAAGAAAAGTCTAAACGAATAGAATCGAAATGAAACTCGATTCGATTTAAATGAAACTCGACTCGATTAAACTCGATTAAATTTAAATGAAACTCAATCCGACTTAAATGAAACTCGACTCGATTTTATCAATTAATGGTGGAGCCAACTTCAATTCTACATTTACCGGCTACATTTTGTTAATTCTTGCTCACAACACTTTAATACTCCACATATTAATTCGTGGCTACATGCACACATTTCACTTTCTTTTAAATTGGTAACATAATGTTACCAATTATTTTAATTTCACCACGGGTTTAATCACTTGTTCGAGCATTAAGCTGAAGAGTGAATACGCGTATGTCTTGCAATGTTTAATTAATAGAATAATTCAACGTTTTAGCTTGTGCTCTCTTGGAACCTACAAAACATAAAAACACATTTGAAGTATCATAATCTTAACTTCAAACTAAATAAATCTATAAAATAAACTATTTAAAATTTTAAATACATGAAATACACTCGGTCATCAATAGATGGTCAGTAAAATGTGATATTTTGGTCTTTTTATGAATCAATATATATTCATTAATCGTGCCCTTTTATGCAAAATTGTGTGATGATGTTGAGTCCGAATTTCTCGTTTTGATGTTGTTAATTGACTAAGTACATGATCTTTGTTAATGACTGAAGCCTATTCCTGAACCTGTTATGATACGTCACTTGACCCGGCCGATCCACTCGTTTTATTAAACTTATTTGGTAGTAAAAATGCCCCAAATTCAGAGACTGTTTTAGGCCTCCAAAAGCCGACCCTGCGATCCAAAATTACCAACAAGACATCCATACAAGGTATTTTATGTGATAGGCTTAGCGAGAGCGTCTTACGGGTTTCAATGTTCCTCCACTCTTAGTGTCACAACAGTATCCAGAGCAAGTCACAACGACCTCTGGATCAAGAGAACCAGTGTTATTGGTAGATGTATCATGATTGATAAACTTTTGTGTTTTTTGATGTACTTATTTTGGTTGTTTGTTTATATTATTTGTTTTTTTTGTTTATTATTAAAAATTACCAACAACAACAAACACGTTAAAGTAATAAAAAGTTTATAAAAAAGACAACTCGTATAGCTATATACTAAATTATTAAAAGTTATAAATTTTGACAAACTACAAAAAAACAAGTCATATAAACTTACACGACTTGTATAGTGACCTATACAATTTGTATACACCTATACAAGTCATCTAACCACAAGACAATATCTAACATCTATATGAGTTATGTAGATTTATACAACAATTGTATAGATGTCATGTATCTGAAGAATGGAGTAGGGGTGTGTTTTTTAACCATACCAGAATACCAAACCCGACCCGAAGCAACCTGATATCCAAATAACCTGACCCGAATGAACCCGGCCTGATTAAACTTATAGCCCACCCGAGAACAAACAATCGGATATTTGGGTTGTAATATTCAAAATCGGGTTGACCCGAACAACCGGAATAACCCAAATAGCTAGGTTCGATGTATTATAAGCCTAGGGTAACCAAATGTCTCATGCTTTCAAGTCTTGGAAGGTGCATGCATACATATCATTAATATTAATAATTAGTTATGGCATCCTATATTCATTCCATTCATAATTTAATTTTAAAAAAACCCGAAATCTCTATTGGTCATATGTAATTATGTATTGATCGGAGGTTCTTCTTCTCCATTCCACAATCGACAGCCGCACATCACATTAATAGCATCACACAAATCCATGAAGCACTCCTACCAAGCTCTGATTTGATTATGATTTTATGAACATTCGAATTATGGTTTTATTTATGATCTTGTAAAAGATGAACTTTTATTAACTTGTTAAACTCGAAACCTGACCCAAACAACCCGACTTTATTTGGGTCAATTTGCTTTGAGTTCAAACCCGAACAACCCGACCCGAACAATCTAAAACCCGAATAAATAACCCGAAGAACACCCCTAGAATGGAGCCCGACCATTTACAATCAACTTCATAACAACTTGAACCAACCCAAAAAAATCACACACAATCTTAGTCCCATAGAATCTTGAAAGAAAAAAAAGAATATCACACAAGAGCATAAGGGTTTATGGTGTGACGGTACTCGTACTCAATGTATCTCGGGTATCTGTTGAAGGCGTATCAGCATACCCTTTCGAGTGGTCACATGAAGACAATCTCGGCCACTTATCAACCATCATGCTAACCACTTCTTCCATTGTTCGTCGTTGATCTCGCTCTTTCAACACACAATTCTTTGCAATTCGCAACAATTGCTTCATCTCTTCAATATTATGCTCCCTCCTTAATTTCAAATCAAAAATCTCAGCCTCCAATTCCTTGGATACAACCGACTGAACCAACTTAGAAAACGAGTCTTGCTTTGGATTTTGGCCCGTTAAAAGCTCCAATAACAAAACCCCAAAGCTATACACATCAGATTGGAATGTAACTTTGCGGTCCTTAGGATCTTCTGGGGCCCGATAACCTGTGATCACTTGATACTATATGGAGCTTGACTCGTCAAAAAGCTTGTTGAGACCGTAGTCAGACAAGGAAGCTTCGATGTTGGTTTCTTGTGATCTGAGGAGGATGTTTGAGGATTTGATGTTGCCGTGAACTTTTCCGGCTTCATGTAGGTATTTAAGTCCCCTAGCGGCACCGAGGGCAATTCTTATACGATGGTCCCAATCAAAGTGTGTTTGTCCCAAAGCTGTACTTCCTACAATTTTGTGGATTTAGAAGCTAAACTCAATGATGTAGTAGGAGTACCACATAACATGAGATATAATATAAATAAGTAAATAACAATTCGTACATTTTATTCATAGAACGTGATCATATGATAAAAGTTGGTATAAGGAAAAATAGAAACATAATAAAGACAACACATTCCAAAAGATTGTGGCAACAAATGATCGACCACATGCAAAAATGAAATCAATTATTATGCCCCCAACATCAATTATTGTAACACCATGATTTAATCATTAGTTCAAAATAAAATCTAGAGATAATAATGAAAGAGTCAAAGAGGGTATGCATCATTATATCCAGCAATTGTGAGCAATTTTCCTTCCGCGCTAATGACATGAGGATGATTTAGCCGTTTAGACTTGTGGCCTTAATGGTCTTAGGTTCAAATTCTGACTGAATATGATTTTTATATAGTGGTAGGTTTCCTTAGTGTTTTTGGATGAGTCAGATCTAGAGCGTTAAAATCAGTATGGACAATACATCCCCTCTCAGAAAGGTTCACTATGATATTAGAGATAGTTTCAAACACAGTTAAAAAATCAATACGTCCAAATGGAAACATTTTAAGCAATTATTATACCCAAACTTATTGTATTTTGACATCGTGTGTGTGTGTGTGTGTGGGTGGGGGGGGGGGGGGGGGTATTCACGGGTGCTTCAAAATACCTATAATCAAATCCTATGTTTGCGGTTAAAACAATTCAATTTCATTCTGGTTCAAGTTTCAAACGAAGAAACGCATCGTTAATGTTTAACCTTAACTTTTGAAAACATAAACTGAGTCATTAACTACAAATAAGTATAGTTCTTCATAGTCTTTTTTAAAATTATATAATTCAACCAATTTTTTGTATTCGTATTTTTGTGTTCGTATGAATCATCCGAAATTTCAGGGATGACTTTGTGTTTAACGATAAAATAATTACCCTTTTTTAAGATTCATTAATCCCTTTTAATATATACATATACCCTATTATGATCTCTATCTAGTTGCTACCAAGGTCTTTTTCTAAACACTTTGTTATATTAAAACTTTAGCATATAATTCTCTTTATAGAAATGACACTTTTGCAGCCAAGGTCTTTTTCTAAATAATTTGTTATATTAAAACTTTAGCATATAATTCTCTTTATAGACATGGAGGATTTGAAAATATTTCATGAGAATGTTTAGATTTTCTTTTTTTTTTTGGGAATACTTTTAAGGAAAACTCTACAGTACTAACTTATTCAAAATTCAGTGATAATAAAAGACCAAAAGACGAAGAAATTACCATGAAGTCGATCATATAAACTACCATCAGGCATGTAATCATAAACAAGCCACTTCTCATGTTTTGAATAATAATAAGCTCGCAATGGCACCACATTGTCGTTCTTCATCTTCCCCAAACTCTCCATTGTTGTCCTGAATTCGTTTGCGGTCACCATGACATCTATGATCAATCTTTTCACGACCACCGTTGTGTTCTTCCCCTCGAGTACTTGTTTGTACGACCTCCCAACACTCCCTTCTCCAAGAACTACCGCGGACGCATTCCACAAGTCATCCAAATCGAGACGGTAAATCCCCTCATCCAACACCACAATGTTGTTTCTCTCCTTGTATAATATTATAGGTTTTGGAGGTTGTTTGGTCTGCTGGTGTATCCTGTTCCGTACAAAGCATACTCTATCAATACCAGCAGACCAGACCCGACCGAAATACCTATTATTTCTGGTGTCTTTTTAGGGGTTTTCAATGGTTCATGATCAATAGGACACAAGGGTAGATACGAACTATTGCATACATTTTTAGAAGGAGCACCGCAAAGGAAAACATTTTTGGAGAATAAATTTTCCGGAAACTTAGAAAGCGAACGTGGAATCGAACTATTTAGTTTATTAAACGACACATTAAATTTTCTTAACTTCTTTGCATTTATGCACGGGAGCTGGCCAGTGAAATTGTTGTCACTTAAGTCGAGTCGAATAAGATTGGGGAAGTTCGAGAAACCCGAAGGGATGGTGCCCGAAAAGTTGTTATTATTTAACGAAAAGTGAGTAAGGGAGGTGAGGTTGGAGAAATCCGGAGGGAGTTCACCCGAGAGGCGGTTAAACCTGAGGGATAACACCCGAAGGCCAATTAACTTTCCAATCGTATTCAATGGTATTTTTCCGACGAGACTCCTCCCGGGTAACTTAAGGTAGACGACAGTTTCGTTGTTGGTGTTACAAGTAATGCCTTTCCAAGAGCAAGCGGGTTCGGAAGTGTTCCAAGTAGTGTTGTTAGGAACATTATGGAAGAAGTCAACGAGCGCTTGCCTCTCCTCAGAAAATAGCGAATCATGAGGTTTTGGTTTGGGTTCGGGTTCGGGTTCGGGTTCGGGTTTCACATGATCACTACACTCGTTTTGTAGTGGGAAAACAATAAGGAGTGAAAATAGGAAAATGGTTACTAGAGACATGGGGTGTGATGTTGTTTGGTAAGATAGTGAGGAGGTTTAAAGGGGGATACTTATAGAGGTAAAAGGCCTGGCTTGGCCTGTCCATTAACCTTTTCCAAAACTAACCACGTTAAATCCTGACAACTCGACTGACTTTTAATTATTAACTTGACGAGAATTTTAGTCAATCAGATTACGCCACCTGTCATAAAATCGTTGATTTGGCAATTTTATTAACAAACCATCTCTAACGGGATTCACGCAGCCCATGTCTTCGGTGGTCCGCCTAGTTGTTTGTTTGGTGGACTCGCATTAGCGTCCCCGTTGGGTTTTTATTGATCAATTTTCATATATATTTTTTAAATTCGTTTGCCGCTAGGACTTTGACACAACAATTTGAACGTGATCGGCTCATCTCCCACCTTTGGATTCTAGAAACTGACGAGTGAAACAATCAAATCTTTTAACAGCGTTTGTAACTATCATCAATACCTTATTTATAAAATACAGTAAGTTTATGAATACGTTGTTACCAACAAACCAGATGGTGACGGATTATTTTCCTATTTGGACTAAGTTTTTCCCTCTTCCGCCAAACGTATGGTGACGACATGTTGTTGGAATAGGTAGCCCTAAAACCAAAAAAATTCTAGAGCTTATCAACGATATGTCATCATTGCAGGCTTCTTATGTCGAACGACTTCATGTCATCACTAAAGGGTCGATGTACTAGATGATAGGGCACCTTGCTTATTGATATGCTTATGTCACTAGCTAGTCTCATTCTTCCAAGGAGTTATCAATGGAGTGGTCACAATTCCAACTAGTAGTACACCGTGTGCGTGGAAATGCAAGTACTTCCGACGTTGCATGACTTTCCTAAATCGTTGAGGCTCTCATGACGAGATGTAGGAGCAGCAAGTGACCCAAGCAATTCATCACAAATCGAGTAAAAGAGATTTTCAAACATTTGGCACGTCACACAAGGCTCATATATGCTCGACTCTTTTTGGACTATATTTTTAAAGCTTAAACTCAGTTCGTAGTTACACTTTGAAACTCGAGACTGAGTCAGGTTAGACTCATTCCTTTATATGTTAAAGAGTCATACTTGTGTTACACATACTTAAACCACTAGATTAATCAACATATCAATGAATTTTGATGACTAAGAACGTTCCAAGGAGGTCATTGTTGGGATGTTATAGTGGAGCTATTCGAAAGATAAGATTGGGGTGAAAGGGCACAAAATGATGTTAATGGAACGGATGGTGTGTTCCGTTTTGGGAGCCTGTATACGGATAGGAAAAGTGGAATCGCATGCCATTATGAAATATGAATGCAATGCAAAATTGGTGGAAGGAAGGGTTGGCGTTGTGACATCAAAATTGTTTTATCTTAAGCTCAAATTGTGTATCCAGTAGCTTTCTACTTCAAAGACCTTAAAATGTTTTGAAATGATTTCGGAGGACACTTTAAAGCTTAAGGTTGCAAAACATCTAGAAACCGGTGCAATTGTGCCAACTACGACTCCGATAAATTGTACTATGAGAATCGCTATCATGGACACAACTATAATCCGAGTTACAATCCTTCTCCAAAATAGAATTAATCGTCTAGGATATCGTAAGAGGGTGTAAGATAGTGATTAAAACACATATTACCCCAGAAGCAGACGTGGTTGGAAAGCAATTCAGCTGCTATTAATTGGGGGCTGCCACTCCCCGCCATGATCCAATGGTTGATCACATGCTTTTCTAGGCATCAGTTCGGGTCGGGAACCGAACCGGTTCTTGATTGGAACCGGTGCCATTTTATAACCCGGTGTGAAAAAACCGGTTTGGAACCGGTTCGGGTTTTCCATTTGAACCCGATTTGTGCACCTCTAGTTTAAACGAATAAATCTAACGGCTTGCATCACTCTTCCCCACTATTCCCTTTGAGAACTTGCTGTAATAAGATACTCCAAATGCCAAAACTGTTTAATAACAGATAATAACAATAGTAATATAGTAAAGGAATATATATCTCATAGAATAGTAACCAATTTTCAAAAGTGTTACAATTAAGTCACTCATGCATATTTTTCTTAAATTGGGTCACTAAATCTTCAAATCGAGTCTCACCGATTTTTTTGTGTGTCAAGAATAAAATGTGGAATATAAGATGTGGGTGTCGAAATTTGCAATATATATAATTATATTTAAAAATAAAAATAAAAAACGTTAATTATTTCAAAATTCAAAAATAAAAAATAAAATTCACGTCGTCACTCAACGTCAACATCAAAAAAATATATAAAAGGATTTTCTATGTGAAAAAAAAAACGCTAAAAAACATGTTAAAACCTTTAATCTAATAAAATATGAAAATTGAGTTATTTAGTTGGAATATTTTTTAAATTTAAGTGATTTAGTTGAAACATTTTTGAAATTTGGTTATTATTATATGAAAAATAGTAACGAGTAATGACGATTTCAATTAGAATTTCAATTAGCAAGGGCTATGTAGACCTACCAAAAATGCTAAAAACCCTACTTTAAAGCTTTTTACATTCACATTATTACATGTGTCACCTATTGATTGTAGCACACCTGTCCAATTCCAAAATTGTTATCCAAAAATTATTCTTTTCTACTATCCAAGTGAAATAAAATTAATAATTAAACTATAGTTAAACCCTAACACCTTTTATAAATATTCCTCACTCCCCCCTTAATATTCATCACACACACACACTCAAACATCCATGTCTCCGGTAGCCATTTTCCTGCTTTCACTTATAATTCTTCCACTCCAAACCGCCCGCAGCGCCGGCGACGACGACAACCCCAAAGAAACCCTGAAATCCAACGAGCGGGACGCGCTCCTCACCTTCATCAATGGAGTTGATCATGACCCAACTAAGCTCACCTGGGACAAGTTCAAACGCGCATGCTACGACTGGAAAGGCGTTATTTGCGACCCCGAAAAAACCACCGTCCTCTACATCCGCTTACCCGCCATCTCTCTCCTAGGAAAAATACCAGATAACTCACTCGGAAAGCTACCAAGCCTTCGTGTATTATCCATCCACGATAACGCCCTATCCGACAAGCTCCCACCTGATTTCGCCGAGCTTACCTCGCTCACTCGCCTTTACATACATAAAAACCAATTTTCGGGCCAGCTTCCCTACATAGAAGCGGATAATTTAATCAAACTTGATGTCTCGGTTAATAAATTAGTCAGTTCCATTCCACATCCGTTTTCTAAGTTCTCGTTGTCGTCATTCGACAACAACGATTACTTATGTGGTCCTCCGACCAAAAACGTGTGCAACGACACGTTTAATCCACCTCCGGATTGGGTAAAACCGAAGAAACACAGAATTGACGTACGGTTAATCGTCTGGATTACCGTAGCGTCAGGGATAGTGTTATTTATCCTTCTTTTGATCATACGGAAAATGATGTATAGTGAGACCAAACGACGTCGTCCTCTTTTAGTAGAGGTTAACAATTTGGTGTTTTTGGAGGACGGGTTTGGTTTCAAATTGGACGATTTGTTGAATGCGTCCGCGGAGGTTCTAGGGGAAGGGAGTGTTGGGACGTCGTACAAACAGACGGTTGTGGGAAAGGAGATGGTAATCGGGGAGTTAGGGAGCGTTGGGACGTCGAAAAAACGAGTGGAGGAGAAGAAGAGGATGGTTGTGGTGAAAAGATTGAGAGATGTTAAGGTGAAAGAACTCGAATTTAGAGATACAATGGAGGTTTTTAGGAAAGTGAAGAGCATAAACTTGGTTCCATTGGTAGCTTATTATTATTCGGAGTATGAGAAATGGCTTGTTTATGATTACATGCCTGGTGGTAGCTTATCTGACCGTCTTCATGGTACGTTCTTCATATTCGTTTATTTATTTATTTATGACAGCCAGTAGCGAAGTTTGAAAGAGTTCGTTGGGGGCTCGGTTAATTTGCATCATTAATTAGTTTTCACTAGAATTATACGAGTCATAAAAGGTTACATTGGTCGCATAAATTTATAAAGACCATATAACTTTTGCGAACCGACTTAAAGGGTGTATATGTATGTACATTTCCTGATCAAATGACAACTTTTATTAATAACGGCAAACTAACAAGACGTTATATGTCGGGAAAACAAATAAAAATGTTACATGGTTTATATGACAGCTTGTATACAATATGTACCATATATATAAAACCTTCGTTGTGGTTTAATGATAAGTTGAAAATGTTACATGGTTTAATTTGAAAAACTTGAAACACGTGAAGCATGAATGTTTCTTTGAAACATTATGCTTTAGTGCCAATGATGAGTTGGGTACAGCCTTATGCAATAGCTTTATTGAGAGAAATAATCTATAAAAGTAGTAGTGATATATTTAATTTAAAACTTTAGTCTAAAATATTTTAGATATATATTTGACAAGAACATAGATGTGTTTAAAAAAGAATTTATACCAAAGTTTAAGATAGATCCTAGAATTCCTTGTCACTTGTCATGAGTGATGCTATTTTCTTGCAACAAGAGAGAGAATGAGGTATAAATTGGAAGGAGGATACTTCTTAAAACTGTTAAAAGTTAAAACAAAGGGTGATTGTAAATCGTTAATATCAACCGATCACCATTCAAGTTAAAGATCGACTGGTTTGATCGTTTGGAAAACTATATGGCTCGGTTTACATTTTGAAAAGTTAGGTTAGCATAATATATGGCTTGAAACTCAGCAATATTGAATTAATTGATTAAAACACTATAAATTTTCAGAATTATAGAAAACCATCATCATATTTTCTTAACACTAGATCATCAATATGTGAATTTTTTTTTGGTTTTCAATTCTATTTTTATTATTATTGTTTATATATAACACAAACCGAGCTACATCTGGATAATGGGTAACCGGGCAACAAGCTGCGCCGCTATCCCCTTTTGAATCGCAAAGCCTATTCTACCAAATATAAATCCTTAGTTCCCTCGGGCTCTGCGAGTCACTGTGGACCATCTTCTGCACCCGCTACAAGAAGCGAACCGCCTCGGAAGCTAGGGATCCAAAAGTGTCGAAGGCAAATGGAATGAACACGTGCTGATTCTCCAAACACGTTGTCTCATGCTTAGCAACTTTCCTAAATATACTTTATGTTTTTATCCATAATTTTATAAGAAATGTTTGAAATCGGATTTGTTTTAACCGGTATATATAGTATGTTTCACACAGTGGCGAAGCTTGGACTCGAGCGTAGGGGGGCGAACTCAAAATGTATTTAAAAAAACCATAAACGAGGGGGGCGGCACAAATTTTTGGCCGAAACGGGTAAATTTAAACTACGTATAAAATTTTCGGACTAAAAAACGGATACGTTTATACTACTGCGAAAAAAATATGGAGTTTTCGGGGAAAAACGAGTAAGTTTACACTACCTATTAAATTTTCCGGGCGAAAAAACGGATACATTTACACTACTGTGAAAAAAAATAGGGAGGTCAGGCTCATATTTTCGGGCGAAAACAAGTAAGTTTACACTACGTATTAAATTTTCGGGCGATAAACGGATACATTTACACTACTATGAATAAAAATAGGGAGGTCGGATTCAAATTTTCGGGCGAAAACGAGTAAGTTTACACTACATTTTAAATTTTCTGACGAAAAACGGAAAATTTTACACCACTGCGCAAAAAAACAGGGGGGGTGCGAGGCCACCTCTGGCCCTAATAAAACTTCGCCATTGGTTCCACTTGATTTCTTGTTTTCCAAAAATATATTTTATGTTTTTATCCATAGTTTTTATTAAAACCAGACCATAGCTAGACACCCTTGAATATAAATCAATCCTTTGCCATTGAAAACTCAATAATTAAGTTGAGAGTATACATATTCATGTATGCAATTATACTCTCTTTCGTCATCATTTTCTATTCTTATTTTGAATTTTGTAGAACATATATTTTTACTCCTGAAATTCATTTAACCTAATTAAGTATTCATATTCATAAAAGTTCCTCTATATTAATATGAGTGAGTTCTTTATATTGTATAGAGTGGTTGTAAATGAAAGATAGAGAAAATATCACTATTCATGAGTAATTTTGGTAAAACATTGTTCGTACTCTATAATTTTTTTAATGTTTGTCTATAGTGGTTATAAGTAGAGGAAATAAAAAATAATAATAAGTATATGAAAAATATAATTTAATTGAAAACGAGAGAGATAGAGAGAGAGAAAATATAATCCTTTTAGTATAATTAGAGAGATAGAGATAGAAAACCTTTTGGAGATGCTCTAATTGCAAGGATTTAAACCTACAGTAATTTGTTAAAGGCAAACAATATAGCACTACATCACTAAGTGATGGGTTTATTTTGAATTCATAATAAAATTATGGTGTTACAATTTATGTTTGAGGTATAATAATTTCTCAAAATGTTTCCCATTTTTTTTGCCCCCGTCCTTTAGTTGCCACAATCTTTTTGAGATGTGCCATCTCTATTATATATCCTTTTGTTTTCTTGCATACTAACTTTTATCACATGATCACATTCTATAAAAATCCACGAAAGGTGATTTTTTTAATAATTGATATTATTAATCTACTTTTAGATGGATTATAAATCATCTCTCACAACGATTAATGGGTTGTATAGTTGGATCCATTTATCAAATACGAGTAAATGACTATTTTGTAGGAAGTATAGGTTCGCGACAAACACGACTCAATTGGGACCAACGGATGAGAATTGCAATGAGTGCCGCTAAGGGACTGGCATACTTACATGAAGCTGGAGTTGTTCATGGCAACATTAAATCATCAAACATCCTCCTCCGTCAAGAAACCAACGAAGCTTCCTTGTCTGACTACGGCCTCAACACGCTTTTTGGCGAGCCAGGTTCTTTAAACCGTCATGTCACTGGTTATTGGGCCCCGGAAGCTTTCAAGACAAGGAAAGTCACATTTAAATCTGATGTTTATAGCTTTGGGGTCTTGTTATTGGAGCTTTTAACAGGCAAAACTGTAAAGCAAGCCTCATTGGGTGAGGAAGGGGTCCATTTTTCGAACTTGGTCGAGTCAGTTATATGGGACGAACCAAAGCTTGAGATTTTTGATGTGGAATTAGGGAGAGATCGTAATTTTGAGATGTTGCAATTGTTACAAATTGCTAAGGATTGCGTATTGATTGTGCCTGAAAACCGACCAACAATGCATGATGTGGTGCGGAGGATGGATGATATGTGGTTGAGACCATCATTCGATGACCACTCTAGGGGATATGATGAAACCCCTTCAACGGACACCCGGGATACACCAAGTACAAGTATCTTCACACCGTAAACTCGTATAATCTAATGTGATTGCTTTTCGGTTTGGTGGTTTATGTTACTAAAATTGCGTGTGATTTTTATGGGTTGGGACAAGTTTCCATGAAATTAGGTGTTTAGGAGGTTGTGTACCTTTGTTTGGGGTGTGTTCTAAAATCTAAACCTTTTGGATCAATGAATAAATTAACAAAGGAAATTCTAAATGTAAAAGCCTTTTTTTTTGTTCGTGTTTGAGAAGATTCATTTAACTCGACTATGCAACATAAACTTGACACATTTAACTAAACATGTCGTTTATTTAAATACTTACACATACATGTTAATTTAATAAGTGGGTTAGATCACATGCTTAACATATTATATGTCAATTCGATCAATAATATGAATTAATGACATGACATGAATTTTGCACGGCTATATATAAGAGTTCAATTAGTGTCACATATTTAACATAATTACCGGCACACTCATTAACAAGGTTAATAAGCAATTAGACATAACTAACACATTAAAATAAAAGTTACCAAAGGTTAGGGGAGGAAGTTAACTTATTTTTTAGTTTAATTCTCATCAAAGTGATAAACGACTCTTAAACGTGTCATGTCTACCCACCCATTAACGTAATTATCATGATTGGTTAAACGTGCTATTCATGACAAACATTATAGGTGTGTTCCCTTTAGATAAGTTTCTCAATTGTGGCGTCCGTTTACAACTCAAACCTGTTTAACACAGATTTATCCGAATTCATATAGTCATGCCGTATTAATAGGCCGTTTATATTTCATATATGTATGAAAAATAGTTATGAAATGAAACCAATAAACCTTGGAGTCTTGGACACCAGCATTGTGTTTAAACACATTTTTCAAACAGTACTAATTTTGTAAATACTTTAATTTTTAAACTCCACCATTTTGGTAAAATAAGTTTTTCAAATACATCGATCCTTTTGGGAAAAAGATCCCGTGAAGACCGTAAAGTACTACAGAAGACTTTATATTAGTTGCAATTGCAAGTAGTTAATTAAGCTTTTGTTTTTAATTCGAATAATGTGGCATTATTAAACATCAACATAATGAAGTTTGATTTCGATCTAACTACTTTAATAATTAATATATATTAATGTACCGGTCTGTCAGCCTTAGTCGGGTTGAGTTACTAAAAGTAAATACTTGATACTATATATTTAACCAGTGTAATACACGTGTCTTTAACCTAGCTATATGTTTACTAATGATACATTATTTATAAAGCAATTAAAATATAATAGCATATTCGTTATTCAACTATTCTTAAACAAATTATTACATATTAATTAGGCTTTGAACACTAGCGTTTTATGTTTGATAAGAACTTAGTGGATGGTGAGCCAAAGAGGCTTTTGAGTTTTGAGATGTCTTTTCGACGTAATGGTTGCAATTAAAGTTTAATCGATGGTTCCCAGCCACTCACTTTACATAAGTAAGATCAAGTGATCGATGGGACCAAAATGTGTGGTTGTCGCAGTTACAATAGACAAGGAATGAAGTAAAATTGATGTGTATATTGTTGTTTTGTGCTATGATTTTTTATGTGAGACTGTGAGTTTGTTTTTTTATGATTTGTAATTTCTTGTTCGTAGAATTCTTTCATGCAGTCATGTGTCTTTTTCTTGGCTTAATTTTTTTTTATTAAACGATATTTTTTTAAATTATTTAATCTCATTAAACTCAAATCAAAACGATTACAAAAAATATCATGTAAACGGACAACAAGTTGCGCTACAACCCTTTTCGAATAGCAAAGGCGATCTTGCTAAAAACGAAGCTTTGGGACTTAGGAGCCGAAAAAGTACTATGCACGACCCGCTGAACTTTGCTCAGAAAATTTACTGTCTCTAGGGTCAGGAAACAAAATATATCAAAAGAAATTGGGAGAAACACATGTTAATACTCTAAACAAGCTTTTTCATGCTTAGCAATTTTGTCTGATCGATTCAACCTTCAAGAGAAGACACTCATGTAAGGTCCACACAAGCGTGTTTCCCGCTTATCAACCCAAACACAAGAGTATTAGTTGGTCGTAAAGTAGATCTCCCTTCAAACGGAGCCGTCAAAAAGTTAACAGTACGTGGCCTCCTTTTTGTCGGAAATCTCTGTTTGTTTTAGAACATCATACAGAGCATCCCTAACCAACTATTGCATGTATTTAAACCATGTAATTCTTTGCAACGCATGGCTTAATTACTTTGAAAAAAGAATAAACGGTTTATAAGCTAAGTGGTTGTATTTGTAAATTGTGATTATTCATGTACGGATTAAGTGATCTAAATGGTGTAAGTTATGAATACAACTAGATTTGGATTAACAGTAAAATGAGATACAATGCCACATATATAAGCTCATAAATAGAATGAGAATCGCTTGCCGCCGATTTTGTTACCAAACATTTAGCGACCAATCGTGCGACCCAAACTACTAGCGACTGTTAAAAAGTTGCTACCGGTTTTGTGATCCTCATTTTATTGATCAAATATTAAAGTTGTTATTCTTCCCAAACATTTCACACTACATTCAATATGCATTATTGAATAAAAGCTTTTAAAATTGAAAAAAAAATCAAATCAAATGGAATTCACTTTTTTAGACATCACGTGCAATGATTGTGAAGCTTTCAAGAAATTGTTTTCCACTATTATTGCAAATAAAGTTAAGGGTTGGCCCAGGAGATTGGATAAATTATTTAGTACGTTCCTATAATAAAATATAAATCAAAATCCAAAATATTATCATCTATCTACTTTTTTGGGTCACAAAATAGACTAGTGACTGCTGCCAAAGCAGCTTTAAGGAGGAGCATGATTCATGTGTTTCCCACAATATTATTACAAAGTTGTTAGACGCTAGTCAAGCGATCATGTATCGTTAAGGGTAAATCAGCTTTAAGGAAGAGCATATGTTTAGTACGTGATTTCTGAAGATGGGATTTTTGAAGTTTTCTCATAAAATTAATTTTTTTTATAATCTCTCCTTTGGTGTTTTGGCGGCCGGTTACATTTGTCGGTAATCACTTGCGACCATTTTGGTGACCACAATATTGTTTTTTTTTTTTTGTTTTTTTTTTGCTAGTGTTATTACCATCACAAATTGAGCGTCCGGATGCAGCTGATTTAGTTACTATTCCTTTAATGACAATATTATTGCAACCTAACTGTTAGTGACCGTAATCATGACGAAAACTATTTGCGACTAAACCTATCTAAGACCTTTTTGTCAAGTGATTTAGCAGCCAAGTTTAGTTCTAAACTACGACTACTTTTGTGATCTCCATTTTCTTCGCAAACAATTATGTGCTATCCAGCCGGTGTACGTAATTCATCATCACACCGGTTAAAGAAACCGGTTGAAAGTTAACTACTTCCAACTGTAAGTCAATTTAGCTATTGTGACCATAACAATAACAATACTAATTAACAACTATAATAAGTATTAGTCCAAATTAATTATGTAATTAAACTAATAATTATTATGCTTGTAAATCTTAACTCCTATACTTTTATCTCAACTGTGCTTTGCAAAATGTTTATACATTGTTCAAAAATCAAGTTGTTACTATTCCCAAACATTGCAAACGGCCACGTATATATTCTATATGCATTATTGAATAAAACCTTTTGAAACCGAAATAAAAATCAAATGGAATCCACTTTTAGACCGTACTATGAGTCTTTGAGTGGGAAGCTTTCAAGAATTCTTTTAATTCCACAATTATTGTAAATAAAGTTTCATGGATTTGATATAATATTTTTTTCTTATAATAAAAAATAAAAATAAAAAATCCACACAATTATCATGTATCTGCTTTTGGGTCACAAACTAAAGTAGTGATCAGTGATCACTGCTAAAGCAGCTTTAAGGAAGAGCATGATACATGTTTTTCCAGTAATATATTTAGTTACCGTCCGTAAGTCTAACTCATATGCAAATTTGAAATATAACAACTTATAATATAGCTCAAATTCCTAATCCTAGAGACCCAACTTCAATTCATCTCCAATATCAAATCCAATATGAGTTACACCTACTCAACAGATGACTATCTCCAACTTGTCGATGAACTCGTCGACGGCTACAATCTTCCCAAGAATATTATATATACGTTGCTTGGTTACGTGAAGCCTATATACCGATCCGATATGGAAAAAAAGTATAGTGAACCTATGTTATGGATTGGTTTGTTTATCGGATTAGCAAGCTTGGTGTGCATCCTTGCTATGGTGGCTGATTTTTTGCATGGTTTACGTAGCCGAAAGCTATGGTTTCCGTGCAAGTATTTTAGAATGAATGTTGCTTTTCTAGTTGTTATATTTGTGGCAATGAAGCTACTTGTGGATAGAAGTGGTGTGATACCGGGTGACGTGGATCAAGCCGGAAAGCTTGAAAGCATGGCCTTTATGTGCATCATGATGGCTAACTTATTGCCATGTTTAGCAACTGAAGAGGTAGGTCACAGCAGAGCCCAGTTGGTCCCGCAAGACTCACCTTGAACAGGGACGTCTGCGCAAAGGCCATCTGCTCCCGCAGGACCCACCATGCTCAGAGAACCTTACGCGCAGTACGCAAGCTGTACACGCAGGGAAAGCCTCCCAATGGTAAAGTACCCCGCCTGTTCCCGCAGTTGCGGATACAAGCCATCAGGGAAGGCTACCCGCAGACAGCAGGGCTACACGCACAAGACACTAGATACTTCAGTAGTCACATGAAGGGATGAGCAAGGCGGGAACAATCCCGCCTAAATGAGCCAGTCTGTATGATTCTGAAAGATCTTTTGTACTATACCTACCAAGGTATGGATAGGACAGACGATCTGACCAGAACAGCCCATGAGCCAATCACAGGGTGACAGCTCACCGACAACAGTGCGAGGAGGAGCACCCTCTAGTACTGTTTGTCACTATTAGCCGCTGCCTACTCACCAACCCTTACTGTGGGGCATGCACAGCCTACAGTTGGTGGAATAGTGTTACTGTTGGCCGTAACCTATTCACCAACCAGCATGGCCTGCGTACAATCCGCAGTAGGTGGGACGTGCATAGTCTACAGTTGGTGGAATAGTGCAGCCGACTTTGTTACTGTTGGCCGTAACCTACCCACCAACCAGTATGGCATGTGCATAGTCCACTGTTGGTAGAACAGGAATACTATTCAGCCGGCTGTACCTTCTAGGAAACCTACCTTCGGCTATAAATACTCCAACATCTTGGAATGGTAAGATCATCTGCTATCCAGTTATCTAGCAATCTCTTAATATACACTTATATTCAGAGCAACCTAGTCTGATTCTCACGCCGGAGGGTGGTCACAAGGAGGAACCCCCCCTTCTCAGTGACGAGCTTACGGTGTTTGTTTTGCAGGTCTCCTGAAGAACAGCCTTCTCAGCTAGATCTCATCCGTGGGAAACATTACTTAACCCCCAGATTATCTATAATCTGTACCGGGTCACTTAGTGTTTCTTCATTGGCGCCATCCGTGCATAAAAGCTAGAACTATTTTAGTTTTTTCACAATTTCTGAAGAAATGGTTAACGTTACTCCGGTCCAAAGGCCTGTAACCGACCAAGAAACCCCGATAACAACCCCAGCAACTGGGGGGAACACCGGCGGTTATACAATCCTTACGAACACTACCCCGACTACCCAAGCCGGGGCAAGTGCAGTAAATATTCCACTGGGGTTCACCGATACCCAGCTGGAAAAACGAACGAGGGTCCCTCGCCAAACACTAGATCAAGTGAAGGCGTGGGCCGAAGCACGACAAAGAGAATTCCAAGCCGAATTGGATGAACGCTTGCGTTCAGCTCAACAGGCCGACGAATTCGGCAGTACTCGCCAACACCTCAATATGAGCAGTGACTGCGAGTACTCAGACGACGAGTTGGAGTCCGATACCGACGCGAACCCTCGCCATAAGGCGAAAGGGAAGCGTAAGGAAACGGACGTCCAACCAAAAAGGAATTTTGGGGAAGCTTTTAAACCAATCGCGGAGAGAAACCCGCGTGACTTCTCCAAAACCTTTAGACCAACTGCTACAAATGCAGGAAAGTCAAAATTCGCAAGGGACATTGCGGAAGCAATCGCCCCGAGAAGTGCCAAACAAATGTCCAACATTGGCACTTATGATGGTCTATCCGACCCAGACGACCATTTGAACAGGTTCATTGCGGGGGCTACCGTCAGCAACTGGACGGAACCCACGTGGTGCTACATGTTCCAAATGACTCTGGTCGGAGCGGCCAGGGCATGGTTCGATCGTTTACCGATCCACCACATATATGACTGGGCGGACTTTCAGAACAAGTTCAGCCAGCACTTCAGCCAACAGAGGAAGTACACTGAAGAGCAGTGGACGATCCTCAACTGCGTGAGAGAGGAGGATGAATCTTTACTGGACTTCATCACTCGCTTCAACACCAAAAAGCTTAGTCTCGGCAACATAAGTGAGGATCTGGTTCGCGCCGCCTTCATCCAAGGCGCCGAATACCCAGAACTTATCAGCACATTGACGGGTAAGGATGGCATGCCATCAACTTGGGATGCCATCATGACGGCGGCAAAGCGCTTTGCCGAGACGGAAAAGCAACTGGGAAGGGATCTTCCCCAGAGTACACACCTCTACACGCAGAGGACAAGAGAGAACAATGTCCGGATCGCCCGGCAGAACAAAAAGAGGAGGCTAGGTATTTGGCAGTCAAGGGTAAACTTTGACACCTCATCCAGCTCTCGCCCTCTTGTTGGCGGAAGGGATAACACACACCCTTCAAACCGAAAACACCGGTGGACGCCACTCACGAAGAGCGTCACGGAGATATTTGCCACGGAAAAATTGCCATGGCCAAAAGCCCCATTGATCCGGCAGAAACCTAATGCGGATCAAAGCAAATCCTGTGATTTCCACGGGATAAAGGGTCATGGTACTGAAGAGTGCACATCCTTGAAGGATATTATTGAGACATTTGTCAAGGATGGAAGACTTGCACATCTCGTGGCATCAATCAGGAAGGGAGGAAGGAATGACAACCGGTACAGAGGTAACGGACGAAAGCCCGTCGACATCAGCATCAACATGGTTCATGGTAAGGTCAGAGGAAGAAAAAGGCGAGTGACAGAACCATGCGCGTGGAAGGAAGCTGAGGTGCGCTTCCCGCGAGTGCCAGGAGGCCCCAGCAAAGAAGGCCCCATCGTCATCAGAAGCCAGCTGGGGCATTACATCACTTCCCGCACTCTTGCTGACAACGGCGCTTCGTCGACAGTGATGTACAGGCAGTTCTTTGATAAGCTGGATGATGAAGATAAAGAACGCTTGGAAACGGTCTACGCTTCAATGGAAGGGTTTGACGGCAGTACAGAAACCCCCCTGGGTATCCTATCTTTCCCCGTTACTCTTACTGATGGGAATCATTCACGCACAGAAGACGTGGATTTTGTCGTGATGAAAAAGCCACACCACACGTACGACATCCTATTCGGAAGAGACGGGATGGCAAGATTCAATGCCGTGGTATCTTCAGTCCACGGCATGATGGGATGGCCAACAGCTGAGGGTGTAGCGATGATCTCTGGCATTCCCCATGTATGCATTGCATCTGTCTCATCTAAACCCAAACCGAAAAAGGCTAAACCAACCATCACTGAACCGGAAAAATGGGCCTTCAATGGCAAATACCCAGACCAGGCCGTTACCATTGGACCAACAATCGTTGATCCTACCCGCACATTACTCAAACGCTTACTGCAGAAAAACGCTGACATCTTTGCGTGGGCACCAGCTGACATGACTGGTGTACCCCGAAGTAAGGCGGAGCATAAGCTCAAGTGCGATCCGGCTGTTACGCCAGTCGTACAAAAGCGCAGAGTAATGGGGCCTGAACAAACTAACGCGTGTAGAACCCAAGTCAAGGAACTCCTTGACGCAGGCATCGTACGCGTTAGTAGATATCAAACATGGGTTGCAAATCCCGTAATGGTACCGAAGAATGACAAACAATGGCGCATGTGCATAGATTTCAAAGATTTGAACAAAGCATGCCCCAAAGATTGTTATCCGTTACCAGAAATTGATCTCAAGGTGGATTCGTTGGCACCATTTCGCCTTAAATGCTTCTTGGATGCGTATAAGGGGTACCACCTAATCCACATGGCCATAGATGACCAGGACAAAACCGCATTTCGGACGCCCGATGGTACATTTTGTTATAAAATGATGCCATTCGGACTTAAGAATGCAGGGTCCACGTACCAACGACTAATGGACAAAGAGTTTCATGCCCAGATCGGGAGAAACTTGGAAGTCTATATGGATGATTTGGTCATCAAAAGCCTCGAGCCAGAAGCGATGTTGAAAGACATTGAAGAAACTTTCAACACGCTCCGAAAAATAAACATGAAGCTCAACCCGAGCAACTGTTCATTTGGGATGGAGGAAGGGAAGTTCTTGGGAGTCATTGTTACTAAAGATGGCTTCAGAGCGAACCCTGAAAAGGTCGAAGCCATTGTTAAAATGGAATCACCTACCACCATCAAACAGGCTCAGACACTGAATGGACGACTAGTCGCACTTAATCGCTTCTTGGCAAACCATGCGGATAAGTCGTTTCCTTTCGTGTCAACATTGAGAAACTGCTTGAAGAAAACGCACTTCCGCTGGACACCAGAAGCGGAAGCAGCTTTTCAGGAGATTCGGTCACGCTTGATCGAACTTCCAACACTTACAGCACCACAAGCAGGAGAGGAGTTAATCCTATACCTTTCCGCAACAGATAGAGCAACCGGGGCAGTCCTGCTAGTAGAACGAAAGGGCATCCAGATGCCAATCTATTATGTAAGCCGAGTACTAACAGACGTAGAAACCCGGTACTCTACCCTCGAAAAATTAGTCTTAGCACTTATACACGCTTCACGCAGGTTAAGACGATATTTCCAGGGTCACCCAATTACCATTCTCACCAACTTCAAACTCTCAAACGTTCTAGGCAAACCCGAATTATCGGGACGTCTAGCCAAATGGGCAATTGAATTGGGAGAATATGCAATTAAGTACAAGCCAAGACCAGCCATAAAAGGCCAGGTCCTGGCCGATTTTATTGCAGAAGTCCCCGCTTCGCGGGAGAAAGAGTGCCAGGAGGAGGCTCAACCCTCCCCAGCACAGGACATCAATGATGTCTGGCGACTCTACACTGATGGAGCCGCCAGTAACGAGGGTTCAGGCGCAGGGTTAAAATTAACCAACCCAGCAGGCCAAGAATATACTTACGCTATTCGGTTGGATTTTCCAAGTACGAATAACGAAGCCGAATACGAAGCATTCTTGGCCGGTTTGAGAATTGCGCGTAAGATGGGAGTGAAAAACTTGGAAGCCCACGTGGATTCCATGCTGGTGGCCAACCAAATAAATGGGACGTACACGGCTGTGAACGACACAATGGCCCTGTACCTCGCCCAGGCAAAAACCCTCATGCGTGATTTTAATGATTGTAAAGTCATACACGTCAAGCGCAGCGAAAACAAATCTGCGGATGCGTTAAGCAAGCTTGCGTCACTAGCCTTCACCCATTTGGGAAAGGACATCAGCATTGAACTCCTCGAAGCACCATCAGTCCCGCACAAGGAAATTTGTGTCATCCAAACCGGTACAGAAACGTGGATGACACCGATAATAAATTACCTTGCAGCAGGAACACTACCAGAGTCAAAAACACAGGCAAGAAAACTACGCTGTAAAGCACTAAATTATCAACTTGTCAATGACATCCTTTACAGACGTAACTTTCTTGGCCCACTCTTAAGATGCGTGGACAACCAAGATGCTGATTACCTCCTAAGGGAAGTACACGAAGGCATCTGTGGGGTACACGCAGGTCCCCGCGCTGTTGTAGCCAAGCTAAACAACGCGGGATACTTTTGGCCGGGGATGCATACGGATGCACTGGCATACATCAGAAAATGCAAGTCTTGCCAGCTTTACGCACCCAACACGCACCGCCCGAAGAATGAACTTGTTCCAGTCACTTCTTCATGGCCATTTCAAAAATGGGCCATCGATGTGACAGGCCCATTTCCCACGGCAGCAGGAAATGTTCAGTTCCTAGTGGTAGCCATCGACTACTTCACCAAGTGGATAGAAGCAAAACCTTTAGCCCAAACAACCGCAAAACATATCAAAAAATTTATTTGGGAATTTATTATTTGTCGTTTTGGACTTCCACAGAATTTGGTGAGCGATAACGGCACCAACTTTGCTGATAAGAAGCTACAACAGTGGCTAAAAGAACTTCAAATCACCCACACCTTTACCTCAGTGGCACACCCGCAAGGTAATGGTGAGGTGGAAAGAGCAAACAAGAGCATCGTCGATGGCATAAAGAAAAGACTCTTGAAACACAGATCCGGCTGGGTGGACGAGCTTCCGCACGTCCTTTGGGCAAACAGAACGCTGAAGAAGGCCAGTACGGGAGAAACCCCGTTCAGTCTCACTTATGGCACTGAAGCCATGGTCCCAATCGAAATTGGTTTACCCTCACCAAGGGTCTTGATCCAGCCAGAAGACAATGATGCGGAAAGACGGCTAGACCTTATGCTAGCCGAGGAACGCAGAGACTTAGCCGCAGTGCGTGAAGAGAACTACAAACGACAAATGCAAAAGTACTACAACACGCGGGTAAAACTCTGCAACTTCAAGATAGGAGACTACATACTGCGTAACAACGAGGCTTCAAACCAAGAGCGCCCGGGAAAGCTGGCCCCGGTTTGGGAAGGGCCATACATTATCAAAGAAGTCCTGGGAAAGGGCGCATACCGGCTCGAAAGGCTCGATGGCACTCCCATCCCAAGAACATGGAATGGAGCTCAATTACGCAAATGTTATATGTAGATCAATTCCAAAACTTGTAAAGAAAAGGCCTAGAGCCACTTCTAATGGAAATGATTCTCCTTTCATAATGTGTTTACCTTTATCCTTATGAACTTCCCACTAGTGCCGGTATTTACCGCATAAACGGGGAGAAGTAAGTCGTTACGTGTGTAAGGCGGCAAAACCCGCATAAACACAACGTTAAGGGAAACCTACACGCAGGTATGATGTAAGTAAAGTTTAGCCATCCTTGTAAGTGCAAGTGACGGTCCTACCCGCACAATCACGAACAAAGAAGCAAAACTTCAACCTATCATCTACCACGTTCAAAGGTTATCCTAAAAAAAAAAAAAAAAGAGGAAAACCTACACGCAGGTCAGATATGGGTAAAGTTTAGCCATCCTACTAAGTGCAAGTGACGGTTATACCCGCACAGTCACGAAAGAGGAAGCAAAACTTCACACCTATTATCTACCACGTTCAAAGGTTAACTTATCCTCAAATAAGGTAAACCTACACGCAGGTCAGATGGTAAAGTTTAGCCATCCTACTACGTGCAAGTGACGGTCCTACCCGCACAATCACGGAAGAGGAAGCAAAACTTCACACCTATCTACCACGTTCAAAGGTTAACTTATTCTAAACACTTGGAAAATTGCTAAATTAAACTTAAGTAAGTCATAACGTTTATAAAGCAAGGAATCCAATGAATCAAGCGGTCTTAGCCGCGCAAAGATTTACATTTCATAAATATTCGTTTGTTACAAGAATGGCCGGGTAACTACCCGCCTACAAAGTAAATCTATACAAACTAAATCTATCCAAGAAGCGGGAAGGGATCTTCAGGATCAGGCTTCAGTGCCACTTCCACTTGGACCAGCGCCGTCAGTAGAGCGTGGCTGTTCAAGATAAGCCTTAAGGATAGGTAGCCCGTCATCTGCAGCAGCAATTTCATTCACCTTCTCCACCACCGGATGCGGGAAGGCGGCGTATTGATTTACTTCTTGGTCATATATGGCTTCAGTATCTACATTATACAAAGGGAAGTTGGATGGCGGGACGCCTTTCTCAACAAACCCTAGACCAAGCAGGAAGCCGACCCGTTCCCCATCCTCGTGAGAAGCGTTGAGGGCGGCGCTCATTGCATCGTCGTAAGATGTCTCTGAAAAGACCCGATGCACAACCTGCATAAGAAAATATACAAGTGTCAACACCCTATCTACAAAGAAAAGCGTGAAGACATGAAGATAGACTTACCTGAGACAACGCTTCTCGAAGAAGCCATTCCTTGGCAACCAGAGCTTCTTTAAGGGCGGCTTGAGCTTGGGTGCAGGCGCGTTCGGCTTCGCTTTTGTTAAGGTTGGCAAGTAGCACTTCCTTTGCGGCAGCCTCTTCGACGCCCTTAAGCTTCCGCTCTGTATGGTCAAGCACGCCCCTCTGGTCCAAGATCTCCTGGAACTTCTTGGCATCTTCCATCGCCAAGGCATCATGAGCGCGTTGGAGAGCCTCTAATTTGGCCTTGAGCTCCTCGTTCTCCACGCGTAAAGGCTCAGCAACGGCTTCAGCCTTGGTGGCCCTCTCGGTCGCGTTCCTCGCAGTCTCCTTAGCTAGCCGAAGCTGTTCGTTAACAGCTTGGGCAGCCTTGGAGCGGGCCTCGAGTCGCGCTTGAACCTCAACCTCGAGGGCCTTGAAGGCCTTCGCCTTCTCCGCAGCAGCTGCGGACAGCTTTTGGTTCTCCTCCCGAAGAGCCCGCGCTTGGGATACTTCCTTGGCGCGAGCTACTTTCAACTTGTCATTTTCACGACAAAGCAGCTCGACGCGCGGCTGCATCCGGGCTTGGAGAACTCGAAGCTCGTTGGTTAGCCTACCCTCCTGGTAGCTAGCCATGGCTTCCCCCAACGCACCATGGGGAGCAGCGTGGCGAGCCCATTCCACGCACTCCACAGGGGTACGAAGGGTTGTTCCTCGGCGTATGTTCCATCGAGGAACATACACTTCATTGGAATCCGAAACTGCAGAAAACAAAAAGCAGTTAGGAAAAGATGATAAAATATATAAGTAAAAAAGGGCCAAAGGAACCCTACGCACCTGTAGGGTCAATTACAGGCCGATAGCCGCCGAACCCATCACCTGAACCCAATGGAAATCCATCCAAGAGGTCAGGCAGATGGGAAGGTGGCGGAAAGATGCGAGAAGCCCCACGCGTACCTGAAGGACCGGCCGTCGTTGCCGATGACGGGGGCATGGTAGCAGCCGCCGTAGTCGCCGCCGCGGTCGCTGCCGCAGAATCCACGGCAAAAGTAACCGCCGCCTCTGTGAAGGATGCTGTAAAAATTGCACTCACAGCCGGCGGTGACGTCATCTCGGCTGGAACAGTCGGCTCAGAATGAGCAACTGAACCAGCGGAAGCAGGCGCAGGCGCCTGGGTCGTCGCCTCAGGTAGGCTGACCAAGCCTACCGTCATTGGCGGAGAGGTTGTACTCGGCCCCTCACCCTGGAATGCGCGAACATCCACACCTGCGTAAAGAAGAAAAGTGTTAAAAAGACTTGAAGATTATACTACGAAGATAAAAGCTAAGAGTTGTACTTACAGGGTTTCTTCAGCTTGAACGTACGGACGGGCGGGGACGAACCCGATGGAGCCGGTCTCTTGATGCCGGTCACCGTCGTCGTCATTGGTTCTCCAGAGGTAACAGTCGTAGCCTCCGGAACAGTGGTCTTCTCACCACCGGGCTTCCCCCCCGCCTCTTCACTATCTGACTCAGTGTCAGATAGGAGCACTGGATCGGCTGTGGAGGCCGCCTTCTCCTTCCCTTTCCCGCCGGCAGCCCGCTTTTTCCGCACTAACGAAGGACCATCTGCGGATTCCTCAGAAGAAGACAGGGTGTAAGCAATTCCAGCAGCGGGTACAGCACTGAGGGGTGGAGGGGAGAATAACGCCTTACCTGGCCGCCGGTGGCTCAGGATCTCGTGGCCCAGCGGATAAACCTCCACAAACCGATCCGCTGTTTGCTCCAGGATGGGCAACTCGTTCTCGTCAAGAGCACGAGTACCCATCCGCACAGGATCGTCAGCTTCCCGCGGGTACAGGAGCGACTCCAAATTGTTTCCCTCTGAAAGATAAGAAACAGTTAGAAGACAAACTCATATCAGCAAGAAAGACAAGACATACCATAAGGAGTAGAGTTCAAACCGTATTCGAGAAGGATGGGAACCTGAGACGCCTCCTTCCACACCCGGCTCATCCCCAGCATCACCATCCCGGACTCCGCAAACCGGTAAACCGGAGATTGGACCAGGGATATCTTCGAGAACCATTCCACCTCCTGGTAGTTGGGGGCGTGAAGGCTCGGAATTGCTTGGCCATTTTTAAACTTCATGGCAAGGGGGACGGCGCGGGCGGATATGTAGAAGAACTCCCGCTTCCACGATCGGAGACTGCGCTCGGTCGCACAAATCTTTAAACCCTTGATACGGGTTGTCAGGGTGTACCACCCCTGGATGCACCTCCAAGTATAGAAGGTCATCAGGCGGTCCACATGGGGCTCGATGCCCAGAATCCGGCACACCCACTCGAAGTGGCGAATCTTGGCGACCGCCATAGGGTGCAGCTCGGTCAAATGAACACCGTGCCTCTCAAGGACACGGTAAACAAACTTTGTCAATGGGAACCTAAGATTCCCATAGACAAAGAACGCTGCATAAACCCCGATCTTGCCTCTGGGGGCATCGTACACGGTCTGGTGGGATTCAGGAAACTCAGGCTCGAGAGGATCGAGCATGAACTTCCTAACAACATACCGGTACTGATCGCCGGGCAGAGCACACTGGCACTCGCCAGCAGTACTCCTATCATCGGTCGTAGGCTCGAAATCATGTGAAGACATCTTGCAAAAGGAAGAAGAAAACGATTTCAGTGGAATGCTCGACTAATTAGAGTATTCACCGGAAATCGCTGTAAAGATGAAGAGAAAATGTGAAAGTATGAATTGGAAAGGATCCTCCACCCCCTTTATATACTAATCGCAATTAATGCGGTGAATTTAATGCGGAGGAGAGAGAAATTGAAGGTGCAATGAAACTATGACGCGTGGCAAAAAGCAACCTGGCAACAGCTGTCAAAAGGACGCGTGCCAGTAATTTCGCGGCCACGCGCCCGAAAAATCGCGCCCACGCGCCTGAAAAAGCGTCAGGAATGACCATGTACTGTCACGTCACCATAACTTCCTGCACGTCCTGACACAGTCAGAAGAAACCGTCGCACGACGTTTCAGATGTTTGGACTGTTCTTATCCTTACCAACCTTTCGAATTTCAAAATTCAAAATTCAAAAAGATTCAAAAGTAAGCGGGAAAATACCGCTTACCTTGGCAACCAAGTAACCATAAGACGGATGCGGGTACAGTGTTAAGGCAAAACCCTTCACATACCTAGCACCCGCAGGGAATTGAAGCCAAAAAAACCCCGGCAACAAAGTAACTATAAGGCGGGTGCGGGTACAGTGTTAAGGCAAAACCCTTCACATACCTAGCACCCGCAGGGAATTGACGCCAGGGGTACCTTGAAAGTAAAGTAACTGTAAGACGAGCGCGGGTACAGTGTTAAGGCAAAACCCTTCACATACCTAGCGCTCCGCAGGGAATTGAAAGCAAGAAGGATCTTTTGGGCAATGCTTGTGGAAACGGAAATAACATCCCCGCATAGCGGGAACGTCGAGAACTACATTGTTTTGAGGCTCCAGGATGGAATTGGTGGTTTAAACATAATTGATCACTATGTTCAAAACCACTAAAACCTCAAGGAGAATCCACACAAGTGAGACTCAACGCTCCTGACTTGCGAGAAGGTTACATACCTACCCGCATCATACCCAAAGATCAAGCAAAAAAATCGGGAATTTTTGCAAGTGACATTTGGAAATCCGCGGGAAGAATCCCCACGGAGAACCTTAAAACTAAAAACCTTTTCAAAACCCCTTGCTTAAAGTCCAAAAGTTCACCTCACTTTATTGAACATTCATGAGAAGAACATTGGACTGGGGGGACTTGAAGAGGTAGTTCCCAGCAGAGCCCAGTTGGTCCCGCAAGACTCACCTTGAACAGGGACGTCTGCGCAAAGGCCATCTGCTCCCGCAGGACCCACCATGCTCAGAGAACCTTACGCGCAGTACGCAAGCTGTACACGCAGGGAAAGCCTCCCAATGGTAAAGTACCCCGCCTGTTCCCGCAGTTGCGGATACAAGCCATCAGGGAAGGCTACCCGCAGACAGCAGGGCTACACGCACAAGACACTAGATACTTCAGTAGTCACATGAAGGGATGAGCAAGGCGGGAACAATCCCGCCTAAATGAGCCAGTCTGTATGATTCTGAAAGATCTTTTGTACTATACCTACCAAGGTATGGATAGGACAGACGATCTGACCAGAACAGCCCATGAGCCAATCACAGGGTGACAGCTCACCGACAACAGTGCGAGGAGGAGCACCCTCTAGTACTGTTTGTCACTATTAGCCGCTGCCTACTCACCAACCCTTACTGTGGGGCATGCGCAGCCTACAGTTGGTGGAATAGTGTTACTGTTGGCCGTAACCTATTCACCAACCAGCATGGCCTGCGTACAATCCGCAGTAGGTGGGACGTGCATAGTCTACAGTTGGTGGAATAGTGCAGCCGACTTTGTTACTGTTGGCCGTAACCTACCCACCAACCAGTATGGCCTGTGCATAGTCCACTGTTGGTAGAACAGGAATACTATTCAGCCGGCTGTACCTTCTAGGAAACCTACCTTCGGCTATAAATACTCCAACATCTTGGAATGGTAAGATCATCTGTTATCCAGTTATCTAGCAATCTCTTAATATACACTTATATTCAGAGCAACCTAGTCTGATTCTCACGCCGGAGGGTGGTCACAAGGAGGAACCCCCCCCCCCCTTCTCAGTGACGAGCTTACGGTGTTTGTTTTGCAGGTCTCCTGAAGAACAGCCTTCTCAGCTAGATCTCATCCGTGGGAAACATTACTTAACCCCCAGATTATCTATAATCTGTACCGGGTCACTTAGTGTTTCTTCAGCAACCATGGGTAGTAATGAGCTTTTGACACACATCATAGCTTTGGGTGTTCTTGTAATCACCTTGGTTGTGAATGTTCTCATTCAAATAGCAACAGGAGTTGTGTCATACAAAGAAGATGCCCCTGTTATTCAGATTATTTCACCCAAGTATGCTGATGTTCAATCAATGGGCATAACTACAAATCGCAATACCATGCTATCCACCATTTATATGACTATGTTACTCGTGTTGTTGGTGATACATGTATGTTCGTGTTTAGCAATTCTAAAATCTAAAAAGATTATAGAATCGAAATACGAACGACGTCATGATAGTGCTTTGAAAGACATCCAAGGAGAATTATTAACGGTTGAGAAGCTACAAATGCATGTGACCAACCACTGGATCATGGCGGAAAGTGGCAGCCCACAATTCATAATCTCTTGCTTTCCAACGACGTCTGCTTCTGGGGTAATCTGTGCTTTTATCACTATCTTGCACACTCTTACTATGTCCTGGATTATTAAAGCTGGTTTGATGAAGGACTATAATTCGGATTATAGTTGGTCCATGATAGTAATTCTCATAGTACAATCTATCGGAGTCGTGATTGGTACAATCTCGCCGCTTTCTAGATGTTTTGCTATCTTAAGCTTTAAAGTGTCCTTCAAAATCATTTCAAAACATCTTAATGTCTTTGAAGTAGAAAGCTACTGGACTAGCAAGTTATATGTTTGGAAACATGCTAGTGTCCAGACTTTGAAAAAGCTTACTATTAGCTTTTGTATAGAATTTCAAGAGGGAGTTGTGGTGGTATGCAAGATAATATCCTTGATCCCATTTTCCTTGATGATATTTGTCTTGTATTGTTTGAAGTGGGCCGTGTTTAGTTCATCGGAACAAAATAAAGATCTTTGCGCATACGCTTTGCAACTTGAAGATGAGATGGAGCTTGCTGAGAGAACACTAGAACGCCTATCAAAATCCGTGAAACAAATGATCAAGAAGGGCGAAAAAAGCCAACCAAACAATCTCATGAAGCTGATTTTAGAAAGATCTTCTTGTGGTTTTCAAGGAGTTAAATGTTTTGATCACATCGATCATGATGTTCCATCGAAAGTGGAATATCAAGATTGCTGGAGCTTACCGGTGGTAACACTAACAGCCATCGCCGTTTCTCTTCCAAAAATCGAAAAGAAGGAAGTTGATAGCTTGTTGAAAAGTGTCAGGGAAGGTCTAGTATATGTCACACTTGTGGAAGAGATCCTCAATGCTACCCATGATTATGTAACCATTCAAGAGGCTGCACAAACTTTGTGGCAAGAAGTTGATGTCCACCACAAATGGTTAGGATACAAGTTGAAAGACCATGCTTTCCAAGACACTAGAGCTGCACAGATTGTCGAATGGTTTGGGGATACAGCTAGAAACATAGTTTACACGGAGGACATAACTAAGGATGATTGCATTAGCATGTCTATTTGTGCTAACTCGATGTATCGTATATCCAAAACAATCATGCTTACCTTCCAAACCGACATTGATGATAACGTTAATCAAAAGAACCTATTTGATAACTTATCATCAATGATCGCTGACATTATGGCTGCTTGTCTCACCAACTTACCGCAAGTTATAATAACGAAATGCCACACTAGTGTGATAGAGAAAAGGGAGACCACTGTCCAATACGCAGCTCAGCTTCTAGGTGAGACTACACAAATAATCAAAACCCTTCAAGATCGCGGAATTCCAAGCATGAATCCAGGTGACTTGTCGTTTATCGACAAATGGCGTGCCCATTTAAGGGACCCCTAATTCATCAAAAACCATTTTAGTTCTTCAAGTAATGGAGTAAGTTCATTTGCCTGAATATAATATCATCTTTATTTGTTTTCCTTCGTTGATTTCCTCCTATTTTATGCATTTATGCTAACACTTGAGTATGAACCGCAGTGTCAAGCTAATATTATTTTCATGGGCGAACACTTTTACTGCTCAAAGTAATCTAGGATGAGATTGAGATCGAATAATATGCTCCAGCTTGAAGAATAAAATGTGCACAAGTAGCACCAGAAGGTATATGTGATGATCAAGTCCTTGGCTCTCATAACTAGTACCCTTCCCTAGTTTGCTAGCTTGTAAATTGTTGTATAAATATTTGGTTTCTTGTGTGGTTTGAGGAATGTTTCAATGCATTTTCTTATGGTTTGTTGTCTTGGTTTACTGCTGCATTTTCTTACTCTGCGTATACATGTTCATTGTATGTGTTAACAATTAACTTAAGTTATTACTGGAACCCGAAAATTCAATATTCATGTCCACACTGTGTCACTAAAATTCGGGTTTTTTTCAGTCGGAAATATGTTCGAATCTATATCCTGTCATAGATGTGTCGAAACTTAAATTTTCTTAAGAAAACTGGATCTGTTATAATAATGTCACGTCTCTACGACCAATTTGCGATTAGTAATAATCATTTCTTTTTCTAAATTTTGTTGTATTATGATTTATTTTATTTCATCTCATCCTATATATAATATATATTGGTTTTTGCCCACGTTAGACCTAGATCGAAAGTCACATTTGAATTCGATGTGCGTGTGATGTAAAGCACTAGATGATATTTTTTTAGAAAAAACGATTTATAATTCAATAAGACATGAAATCATATTCTCTAATTTGTAGGCATGACAATAACTAACTACCACTTAGTTATTAAAAAGTTAACTCAATATTCAAGCTTTAATAAAATTCAATAGAAATCTAATCCTATAACAGATTAACCAGTTAGCTCCTACTAACCCGAATTAACATTAACTAAGAGCATCGGCAGCGTTGGAAGACCACCTCAACATCCTCTCTCTCTTCTCTCCTCACAACCTTGTCGGCCTCACGTCCGCTCTGTTGGACCTCCTTCATTTTCTCTTTCTCTCTCATCACAACCTTGTCTGCCTCACGTCCGATCTGCTGGACCTCCTTCACTTTCCCTCCTACAATGTACAAACGTCCCGTACATTGTAGGTAGTTTAAGTATACGTTAGGGGAAATATAGCTTTGGCATTAAGGATAAGCTTAACTTTGGCAGGGAGAGCTTAATTACCTTCTGCCCGTTTGCCTCCGCGTGTATGGTACTATGGTCCTTGTTTATTTTGATGTTAGGAGTATATTGGAGTATTTTTTATGGTGAAAGTTATGATAGTAATTAGTTCAAAAGGTTTTTCTTTGGATAACAATATTTAGTAAACCTTATTAATGACAATTTGACCTGTAGCACTTATAACTTTTACTTTTGTTAGCAAAAGCAATCCTAGTAACGTAATCATAATAAAATTACTCTTGATTTACACTAAATTTCCACTTGATACACTTGTAAGTTTCCTCACTTCATTCATAAACATCATTGCTAGTGAAATCAAGTGGAAATCACTTCTATGATTATGTTACCGGAGTTGTTCTTTGAAACGAAAGTAAATTTAAAGTATCATAGGTAATAGTCTAGATTGTTAAAATTAAATTTATCTTCAACATAATCTTTCAAAATATTGCTATTCAAGTTATGTTGCATTCAAGAGCAGCTTTGATGATAGTGTCCATGGTGATACATCCACATTGATGTATATTCGTTCATTATGTTAAAGCTTTTGTAATTAAAGAGACCAATCAACGTAGAATCCACTTTTTGACGGCACTGTGTGGTAGTGAACAATTATTGCAAATAAAGTTTCATGGATTGGCCCAGATGATTGGATTTGGATAATATATTTGATTCCAAAATAAAACCCCACAAAATGATATCATGCTTCTCATGTCACACTCATAAAAATAAAATGCAGGTTTTGCTGGAAGGTAGTGTGACTGCTGCAAATTAAAACAGCTTTAAGGAAAAGCATGATTCATGTGTTTCTGGTAATATATTTATATATATATAGTTACCATCAGTAAATCTATCATTGTTCTTATCTCATATATAACAACTAATTAATAGTTTTAAGTCTTTCTCAACAACATAAATCTCATCCCAAACCCAAACACAAACCCAAAATCCAATACTATTGTAATTCATCATATCAGTCACTATGGGCGCAACAGAAGATTATCTTAAAGTTATAGATGAATTAGCAACTGAACTGAACAGTAATAATACGTCTGGAGATATCATACAACAGTTGTTGGGTTACTTGAAGTCCGTATACCAAAAAGATATGGACGACAAGTACGCCGCACCTATGTTGTACATTGGGATGTATATCGCGTCAGCGTCTCTGGTGTGCATCCTTGCGATGGTGGCTGATCTATTATATGGTTTACATCGCAGAAAGCCATGGTTCCCGTGTAAGTATTTTAGACTTAATGCGGCTTTTCTTGCTTTAATATCTATTGCGATGAAGTTACCCGTGGATCTAAGTGGTTCCATGCCTGGTACTGTGGACCAAGCGGGAAAGCTCGGAAGCATGGCCTTTATGTGCACCATGATGGCCAATTTGTTGCCTTGTTTAGCAAGTATGGACAACGATCAACTTTTGTCGAACGTTACAGCTTTGTGTATTCTAGTGGTTACCATGGTTGTGAATGTTGTCATTCAAATACAAACGGGAGTTGTGTCATACGGTAAAGATGCTCGTATTGTTGCACATATTGCTCCTGAATATGATCAAACTTCATTGAGCATAATTAAACATCGCAATATCATACAAGCAGCCATTTATGTGACTTTCTTACTCGTATTGACGATGGTACATGTATCTTCGTGTCTAGCGATTCTAAGATCCAAAAAGATTATAGAAACGAAATACCAAGAAGGTCATGCTCGAGCTTTAAAAGAATTCCAAGCACCAGATAACCAAGCTTCAAAAGAATTCCAACAAGCAACAGATGACCAAGCTTCAAAAGAATTCCAACAAGCAACAGATAAAGAGCGAATGGTTAAGAAGCTAAAAAAGCATGTGACCAGCTACTGGATCATGGCTGGAAGTGGCAACCCCCAATTCATAGCGACTTGCTTTCGCACGACATCTGCTTCCGGGGTAACATGTCTTTTGGTCACTGTCTCACACACTCTTACTATTTCCTGGACTTTTAAAGATATTTTCGATAAGAACTCGTGTCAATCGGATTATGCTTGGTCCATGATAGTAATACTAGTAGTACAATATATTGGAGTTGTGGTTGGCACAATTGCACCACTTTCTAGATGTTTTGCAACCTTAAGCTTTAAAGTGTCCCCTGAAATCATTTCAAACCATTTTAAGGTCTTTAAAGTAGAAAACCACTGGACATACAAGTTACACGAGTGGAAACGTGCAAGTATAGATCTCTCATTCGGTAGCCATAAACTCAAAGTGGTCATAGATACTTTGAAAAGGCTAATTCTTTGGATTTGTATAGAGCTTCAAGAGGGAGTTGTGGTGGTATGCAACATAACTACTTTGTTCCCTTTTGTCTTTATGATATGTGTCTGGTATTGTTATCAACGTTTGAAGTGGTTAAAGTCGGTGTTAATTCGTTCATCGGAAGAAAGGAGTACTGATCAAGGGATTAATAGTAATTCCTTGGAACTAAACAAGAAGGATCTTGATTTATATGTTTTGCACCTTGAAAAGAAGATGGAACTTGCCGACAGGACGTTGGGAGGGCTTTTTAAATCGGTGAACCGCTTGATCAAAAAGGGTGAAAATCGCCCACCAGAAAATCTCATAATGCTCATTAAAAAATCTACTAGAGGTTATCCCGGAGTTGGAAAGTTTGATCACAGTGATCACTATGTTCCCAGTTTACGATCAAAAGAGCGATATCCGGAAACCTGGAGCTTACCAGTGGTAACCCTAACTGCCATCGCGGCTTCTCTTCAAGAGAATGACGTTGATAGCTTGTTGAAAAGCGTGAGAGAGGGTATAAAATACATGACACGTGTGGAAGAAAGCCTGAATGTTGGTGAAGACTATGTAAGCATTCAGAAGGAAGCTAAAAATTTGTGGAATGAAGTTGATCTTTACAAAACATGGTTAGGACACAAGTTGAAAGGCAGTTGGTTTGAAGGAAAAAAAGGTTTAGAGATTGTTAAATGGTTTAGGGACACAGCTAAAGGCATAGATAAAAGTGATGAAGGAAGATATGATAATGATCACTTGCATTACAAGTATATTTGTGCCAGCTCAATGTATCATATAACAAAAACAATCATGCTTAACTACCACGACGATGATGAGGTTAGCCAACAAGTTTTGTTTGATCATTTAAAGTCGATGATCGCTGACATAATAGCCGCTTGTCTCACCAACTTACCACAAGCTATAATAAAAAAATGCCAGCTGACGCGATAGAAAAAAGGGAGGCCAGTGTTAAAGATGCAGCTAGACTTCTAGGTAGGACTAAAAATATTATGGAAATTCTTGCAGCTCGTGATGATACTCCAGGCGATATGGATCCAAGTGAGTTTCCGTTTATCGACAAATGGCGTGCTCGTTTAAAGAACCCTCAAGTAGAGAAGTAAGTTCATGACTTCATGGTTACTTTGTTTTCCTCTTTAGATTTTCTAATTATGTGGTGGTTGTATTAATGTATATACTTCATGCAGTGTCTGATGTTCCAAGATGATTGAATAAGCTCCTTGAAGAAGTTACTTCACATGATTAACATCCAGAAAGTATATATGTTAAACAAGACCTTGGTTCTCAAAAGTTCTACCCTTTCCGTTTAGGCGGTTACTAGTAAATTGCTCAGTTGTATATATGTGGTTTGAGGAATATCTTTATGCATCGTGTTGTCTAATTGTACTCTATGGTGGTGTTTATGAGTTTATCGTATTGTGTTAATATGTTGTCTGATCTTACCCTATGGCGGTGTTTGTCTTATCGTGTTGATCTTACTATATATCATAACTTCTAAATTTAAAGAGTTGTCCTGCTTGATAAAGCCAACCGGTTTGATCATCGCCCTCAAAATGTGGGAATTGGAGCTTAAGATAGGGTTTAGGGTTGTTGGCGTAGACAAAATGGTTCCCCAGGCGAAACCAAATAGTGACCTGGAAGACGAACCTAACCCGCTGGTGGTATGGTCTTGATTCTTGAAGGCTTGAATAGCAACAATGACACTCTACCTTTCAACCATCATCTGCTCGAATTGAGCATCATGGTGGCCTAAGGTTTCGAGTGTTCCTTGATGGAACTCGGCATTGGTTTTCTTACACGTATCCTTGGATCAGAAACGCTCCGATACCATTGATGTGGGTCAATCGGATTCAATGCCCAAGTTAGAAAATAAAGGGAAGTTTAAAAGAAAAGTAGAAAGAGGGATAGTTTTTCTAATTCTAACTCAAAATATTAACAAAAAAAATAATAAACCATAAAACTAGGAACACTACTGCTAAAAGAAAAAGACTTTACATATTTATGAAAATTACTAAATAAATAAGCACATTCAAGTTATGTCATAGTTCTTTAATTTTATTGTGTTTATAATAAATTTTGTTCTTTGCCAAGTTATGTTATAGGCATTGTGCTATTTGAGATGATGGTTATATGAAGCCCGTTTATTAGTAGAACTAGAATCAAGCTCGATTAATAATCGTCAACTTTGTAAATCCATATAATTACTTAGTATTTGAAGCTTTTTTAATTATTATTAACTAAAATTATTATTAACTAAAGCGTCGAGGTTTATGACCCGATGGCCAAATTGGTACTAAAGTTCATGAACGAAGTCAAACATCACTAGGATAAGCAAATGGAGTAACTTGAGGGTCGTTAGGCACTTATAGGCCTCGTATCGGGAATGACTAAAACTCGAAGCGTAGGGGGGCATCACCCCAACTTTTGTAACTAGTTTTATACTCATCCCATAAAGGTATTTCAAAATGGTAAAATTAGAATTTAATTAAAAATCTTTATTAAAATTGTAATTTTGACTCGTTTACTAAAAGTATAATTTTGACTTATTTACTAAAAATAGTATTTTTGACTCGTTGTCTGGAAAAGATTATTATATGATAATAGAATAATGACACTTTTGGTTTCTTAGCTCCGGATGCCGTGGACCTTTTGAATAGGGTTCAGAAAGTTGTGTATAGTAACGTATCATCCCATAAGAATCAAAACTTTGTTTTTAGTCGGATTGGGTTTGCTATCCAAAAGGGGGTTGACACACTGCTTGTTGCCCGCTTACCTGCCACTTCATTGTAAATCGTTTGGACGTATCTATGAAATATAATTACATTTTGGCTTCCATCTCTAGTTATAAGGTTAAAAATGTATTAAAGATACGAGAAAACATTTTAAAATATGCAGCTCACAAAGTTACGTATAACTTTTACAGCCAATATTTGTTTTAATAGCACTTAGACGAGCTGTTGTCATTGGAATATGTAGTTTGTGACTTCGTCTTGTATAAGGTTTCAAATGTTCCTACTGCATCATTCCATATTTTGTGTCTTGTTTTAATATCAAGTTTTCCTAACACTAACACGACTAAGTTTATTTTTTTTTTTAAATTAAACAGTGAGCATGATTTTCCAATAATTTGTTAAGGGTTATAACTAACAATGCTGATATTGAATACCATGTATATGGGCTATCACTTGGGCCCGCTTATGTTGGAGAGCAAAGATGCGGAGTTGCCGACTCCACTGCTTGTTCGGTTTCGGCCCATATATGTAGGCTTTCGCCAGGCCCAATCGGATTCACCTAGAGATGCACAACTCGTGGTTTTCTAATACCTTGTTTCTGGTATGGAATCGAGATCGGGTATTGGCTATACCTGGGTCGGTTCGGGTCCAGATACTGTCTCTAAAAATCATATCCTATGCACCAGGTTCGAGTCGGGTATAGATCCGGGTATTTGAATACCCTATTTCCAAGTATTGGAAAACATTATTTTCAGGGTTTTTTTTTGCTATATTTCGTGTATAGATTGAAGTTTTTAAGAGACTACAATTTTTTTGGGTATTTTTCTAGTATTTTTTAAATATTTTTCAGGTAATTTCGGGTATTGATCGAGTATTTGAAAAAACCCGGTTTCGGATATTGGAAAATGGAAGGGGCAATTGCATATTTCCCCCTCTAAAACTTTTTAAATACATATATACCCAACCCAAATACTCGTTTCGCGAATGGAACCCGTTCCTGTTTTCGGGTATTACCCGTATAAATCGGGTCTGGTTTTGGGTACGAGTTTTAGTACTAAAATGCGTATCCTATCACCCTATGAGTATGGTAGGATACGGTTTTGGGTATTAAAAATCCGGATATAAAAATACTCCGGATTTGGTTTATTTTTCACCTCTAGATTTCACAACAATAAGTAAAGCAAGTAGTTATTTCGGTTCTTTAAGTTTTAAGACCACTGCAGTAAACACTTTTGCTTTCTCTTGGACTTTTTCGTATGACTTTGGGCTCAGCAGGCTTTGTCTTTCGGTGTAGTTTTTGGGCTTTCTTATGGAACCCATTTTGTCTTCTTGTATTCTTTTCGGATTTGACGTTTCTAAAGCAAATATTCACTTCCCAATACATATAAATGTTTATATTAAAAATAGAGGTGCAAATCGTAGCCGATTAAGTGAACAGAAAACCAGATATATAAGTCCTCCCATAACTACTAATGAAAATGCATCCAAAACAATCAATATTTATGTTTTAAGTAAGTTTAAATCAAATTCATTTGTTTATCATACAATAATCACTATATAAAATGTTAACAGCTATAGATTAGTTTTATTATCGTCGCTGTTAAGGCTAAAGGGTATACACCAGTGAGCAACCCCCACTGATCCGAGGTGGCAGCCACCCCTTACCGACCTCAGTTGGAACACCCCCCCCCCCCCCGGTCGCGCGTGACCTGAGGCTACTGAGGGGGCGCTCAGTCACATCAATGAGGATGAAGGCGGCCCCCATTTAATATGTGAAGGGTGATTTTAAATATTATATAAATTAAAATTAATAAAAGTAGAGAATGGTGGAGAAATGATGAAAAGTGGTGTATTTTCTTGGTTGAAGGGTGTTAAATGATGATGTTGAATGATGGGGGTAAAGCTGACGTGACAAATAAGAGGAATGGTATTGAGGGGCGTATACCCCTTAACCTAAGCAAGTGGTCGTTACTAATATTGGGAACGATCATACGTGTTCATCACTTAAAAGCATTTGTATTGGTTGTGTTTGAAACAAAGAAAATATAAATAATCAAACCATTGTCAACCTGAATCATCTTCATCTTTTCTGTTTTTTCTCTCTTAATCTTCTACAAAATTAATTGGGTGTGAGAAATGTTAAGAAAAAGCTCAAAGTTGGCTCAGGTACAGTTGGTGGTCGCCAATCCAAACGATTGAAGACATCAGCGTCAAATGATTTCGCGCCGTTGCAACCTGATTTTGATGCGCACTTGTGTCAATCTTAACGACACGGATGACAAATTTAAGTTTCTTACTATCGTGTCGTATTTCTGTTTGTTTCTACTTCCTATGTTTAAGTTTTTTTTTATTTTATTTTAAATTTAGTTGTAACCTTTTTAAGTGATTTTTAGTTTACAAAAAAGTTATAATTATAAAAAAAATAGCTAATGATTAAAGGAGCGTTAACTAATCTACATCTATTACACTTGTTTTTTGGATTTGTTAGTTAAAGCCTAATGTATGTGATGTAGTGACGTGATGTGACGTTTTAACTAACATCCACATAACACACAGTCTTAAAAGGTGAAGTAAGCTAATACAATTGAATAAGTCAGGGATTATCTTTTATCAAGTTCGTCCAACATTTATTAATTTGTAAAATAAAACAATAATAATGATTTACAAACAAATTCAATTAGAAATCTAAAAATGTTAGAAAGGTTCTAGGTTTAAACATAGATAAAGACGTATATTATTGGTGTAAGATACTATAAATTGTTATTTTTTTTCTTTCCAAAATGTTAGGTGTTTTGATTCTCTTTTCTCTCCAATTTGATGAGCATCCTTAGACGAAACAATACTTTAAAGCTCGAAGTAGCTTTAAAATATTTAATATTGTAATATATATAGTAACAAAAAATTTAAATTACTTGTAATATAATCAATGAATTATTGTATTTTTGGCGTAATGTTAACTCCAGAATAATATAATGTTGTTTTGTGGACACCCCGACAATTTCAACCAACACTCAAATACTTTTAGTCCCAACCATATTTCACTTCTTTTTTATTTATTTCTTTTAACATTATTTTATTAAATACAACAATGAAGCATTTATGTCCAACTCTTCGAGCTGTTGTTGCCGTCTATGAGCTCACGAAATTGTTGTGTTTTTAATGCATGCAATTGGTTATTTATTCAACACGACTCTTATTGTTGTGCTTATAAATATGAAGTTTCTTCAACGCTATTTAATATTATTTAGTTCTAATATTTTCAGAAATGTGATCGCAATAAATTGAGGACAATAAAGTTAATAGCAAATTTGTCAATTCGTTGGGGACCGGATGAGGGGACGTAGTTGAAGTATATATCGAGTTATTATTGTTTTTATTTTGAACGATCAATAAAGTTCGGTCATTCAGGTGCATTAATCGGCGAAAGGATATATCAAATTATAGTTATTTCATCTAAAACAAAATATGTATTACGTTAATTTATATTTTATATTCACAAATGAAATTTATGTTAAAAACTTAATATGATTAGAGCTATAACGAGATTTATATAAATCAAATTTGAATTTCATACAATGGCCTAGGTTATGATTCGTGAGTTAAAGGAACATGTTACATGCATAAATATAATAAAAATATAATTTATTTTTGAAATTACTTTAGTAAACAACTAAACATTATTATCTTTGGAATTTGAATCATATATATTGATCAGCGCACACATATAACAAAACAATTCTTTACACAGATACAAACAAAGAGAAAGGTTAATTGGAGGGGAAAATTTTAGAAATCATGTAACAGTCAGTTTTATAGGAAAATAAAATCCTCATTAAAAATAAAAAATAAAAAATAAAAAACTCAATTTTAGATGTAAAACAATTCATTTTATGCATTTTTTTTTGTTTTTATATGCAAACAAATGATAGAAAATGTGCTAATAAAAAGAACAAGCATAAACAAATATCAAGGAAAACGGAAAATTTATAAAACATTTACGAACGCAATTGAGTGAACTTGGGCTCTACACATGTTGCTCATTTAATATTTTTAACAAAATTCAATGTTTACGATCATTTGTATGAAATGAACATAAATGAACTATATGCCGAACACTTCATAAACAGTTCGTCAAACGTTCATTATTTCATTTCCTTGACAATCTCTATATTACTTAATAAAAAAGATATCTTTCAAATGATACTACCAAAACATTCCATTATACGAGATTTACTTACTAAACAATGTCACATTATTATTATTATTGTTATTATTATTTCAACACAATTATTCATTAATTTCCAAAAACAAAATTGATTATACCAACTTTGCCACTTTGGCATCAAACACATTAATAACCAGCCTTAATTAGCAAACACTAACCATTTCTTAACATTAATTATCCTTAATTAAAAAAAGCTAAAAAGGGAGCGTTTTTATTTTTTATTGTTGGTTGACAGCCAATACGACACTGTTCTCACCTTTTTTCCTCTTTTTCTTTTCCACAATATTATATAACATTAAATAATATTATATTATTATTTTAATAACCAACGAATAGATTATCCCCGTTTAATCGTTAATCTCCCCCCCAGCGCCCCACCAACTTGTTACCAGTTAATCCCAATTTATTTAAAATCGGTCGAAATTAAAAAAAAAATACACATAAAATTTGGAATATCCGAATATATTTATAGTAGAAATTTTACATAGAAATTCCAATCCACTTAATCTCGACTAATCCATATTAACTCGAATAATCGTTAGTACCTACCCTATCGTCTGACTAGTGTTTGACGATTTCAACAACAGTGCCACCAGCTAACCATCTGAACAGAGCCCTAAGAGCATTCTCATTCAACCCTCTGATTAAAATCCAAATTACACTAAAACACATTACATTTTGTCTCTGATTTTTAATTAAATAATACTTGTTTATATCTTTATCATTACAGTTCTTTTTCTTTCACTCACAACCACTTTCAAAATATATTAAAAATTATAGCATGAATAGTAGCTTTTTAAATATACAGAAAAATCACTACGTTTTTTAAAATATAAAAAATATTCAATCACAACACCCTAAATTATATATTATAAATTATAAAAATACCATTCACATTAAATAGGGATGAGAATGCTCTTAAACGTCACTAAGTTATCTTGTTCCGGTGAAACCCACCTGTCTAAAGACCAACATAAAAGTAAAAAAAAAATTTGGAAGACCAACTAAGTAAAATCGGTTACTCCGTACACGACCCCCATTGGCTAAAGGTAGCCCAAGCCGGCCCCGAGTCCGGACGGACGTAACCCCTAGCGGTCCACCTATTGAGAGATTCCCGGATAAAACCCGACCCCAACGCCCTCCAACGGCACGACAGCAAGGAGCCGGTAAACCTGGGTGAGATCAGGACTCGAACCCTGGCAAGCAGGGTCACCCTCATATCACCCATATAAACTGATGATAGTGAGGTTTGAACCTTACCTCTTACCGGTATAGTGAGTGTTCTACCACTAAGCCACGACCAATTTTTTAAAATAATAATAATAATAATAATAATAATCCAACCACACTCGTGATTTATCATCATCTTCTCTCTAAAACAAGACATTCATTCATTCTCTTTCTCTTTCTCTCATGGCCGCCTGTCGCCGGAAACCTCCAAAATAACCACCACCACTACCAGTAAACAACTCCATCTTTATCTCACCTATACAAACAAAACCACACTGCATTTCATTTCTTCCGATGGCTTCATTTTCCGCTATTCTCTCCTTTATTATTATTATTATTATTATCATTAACCTCGCCCACCACCAAGTAACCTCCGATTTAACCCAAGAGAAACAAGCTCTCCAAACCTTCATCTCCACCCTCCCTCACGACTCTCGCTACTCATGGAACTCAACAGCCTTCGTCTGCACCTGGCGCGGCGTCACGTGCGATACCACCAACACCTCCGTCGTATCACTCCGCCTCCCCGGCGCTAGACTCGTCGGAAAAATCCCGGCCAACACCATCGGAACGTTAACCAACCTCCGTGTACTCTCTCTCCGTTCCAACGGCCTCTCCGGCAACATTCCGTCGGACTTTTCAAATCTAAACTCGTTACGAAGTGTTTACTTGCAGAATAATAAGTTTTCCGGTGGGTTTCCGGCGAGTTTGACGGCGGTGAGTGGAGTGGAGAGACTAGATCTCTCTGGTAATCAGTTTTCCGGTGAGATTCCGTTTGGTGTTAACAATTGGAAGAAGCTGACTCAGCTTAGCTTAGAGAATAATACTTTTTCCGGCGAGATTCCGAACATTAACGTTGCGAGTATAACCGAATTAAATTTATCGAATAATAATCTCAACGGGTCTATTCCGAAAGGTTTAGCTAGGTTTCCAATAACAGCATTTTCCGGCAATATTAATCTGTGTGGTGACCCTTTACCGAAATGTAACAATTCGTTTTTTCCGTCACCGGCGCCGTCTCCGTCGTCAATTTCATCTCCTCCGGTCGGAAACAAGTCTAATAAAAAGCTTTCAACCGGAGCTATAATCGCTATAGCAGTTGGATCTGCTTTGATTCTCGCTTTGCTTTTACTAATACTTTTATTATGCTTACGTAAGCGAAGAAACAAACATGATAGACACCCAACAAAATCACAAGCTCCAGCTGCTGCGTCTGCTGGAGCCGCAGCAGCTGGAGCTGGAGGTTCCAGATCTATACCAGATGCTGGAACCTCGTCGTCAAAAGACGACATCGCTGGGGCCTCTGGTGACACAGAGCGGAATAAGTTAATATTCTTTGATGGGGGGATTTATAGTTTCGATTTGGAGGATTTATTACGTGCTTCTGCTGAGGTGTTGGGGAAAGGGAGTGTTGGGACTTCGTATAAGGCGGTGTTGGAGGAAGGTACTACGGTTGTTGTGAAACGACTGAAAGATGTAGTTGTGACTAAGAAGGAGTTCGAGACGCAGATGGAGGTTTTGGGGAAAATGAAGAATGAGAATGTGGTTCCGTTGCGAGCGTTTTATTATTCGAAAGATGAGAAGTTGCTGGTTTCGGATTACTTGCCTGCTGGTAGCTTGTCTGCAGTTCTTCATGGTGAGTTTTTTGTTTGTGTTCTAGGGTTAGCAGGCATTGTGTACAAATTGATAACTTTTTGGTAGAATTGGTTAGGAGTTGTGAATACATTAAAACTATAATGCTTTAAAGAGTTGTACACTGCAGCAATTAAAAGGATAGGACCACATTTAGGTAACTTAATTCATGCTTTACAATTTGTTCACATTGTTTGAATAGCTGCAATTATATTATTAGGGGTTTTAAATGAGGCGTGCCCGGGCTTGGCTTGTTTCGAATTCTCTCTAAAAGCTTGGCTCGTGAATTGTTTTTTCTAGCTTGTGCCCGGCTTGTTTATATATATCAATTTGTTTATCTATATATGTTTTTATTTAACTGTATATATGTAATAAGAAAAACTTTAAACACGCCTAAGCTCGAATCAAGCTCTTGCGGTAACTTAAACGATTTAAAGCTCAGCTCAAGCTCAAGCTCAACTGTTCAGTGTGAAAGTAAATATATATTTAGAGTGTGAAATTAATATATAGAAGTAAAAGAGTTAAAAACTCAATGCTTGTTGATGTCTAACGAGTCTAAACGAGCTTCCCATCCAGTGCTCGAGCTCTGACTGGTTAACTAAGCGAGCTTTATATGAGGCTTAGACCCGTTTGAGCTCTACAAAAGCTCGGCTTGTTTAGAGCTTTTTATCAATCTGAGCTCGGTAGCTTACGAGCAGCTCGGCTCATTTGCGCCCTTGATTGTTATGTTCAGCATAATGTAAAGACATGATGTACCTATTGCTGAAATGGTTGTACATTCCATCTAGATAAATATCTTTATTAAGAGGATGAGATATTATTTAATTAAAAGAACAGATTTAATCTACCTAATTAGATGATATTATCCAGCTAAGTTATACTGTCTTAAAGTACTAAATCTACGTAATTGTCGGAAGCATGTTTTTCTCTTTTTTGATAAAAGACATCCATGTGGTGTGAAATACGCATCCTGGCGCATGATATCTTTGTGGGCTACCAGCATGTGAGTTGTAAATGTTACACTTAACTTCCTTTATAAAACCAATAATTGCTACATGCCCTCAACATGTTTATTTGGTTTCCACTTCTTTCAATCATCATAAAGAGAATGTTTTTCCTTTTTTGCCCTTTAGTGTCCTTTGGTTTCCTTCAATTTCACTCCTTTTGTGGACCCTCAATTTGCATTTATGACTTGTACTGTACAACTATTTGATGCATTGATTATTGTTGTGAATGTGTGATGATTTGTGTGATATGTTGTTATTTTGTAGGAAGTAGAGGCTCGGGCCGGACACCGCTCGATTGGGACCATAGGATGAGGATCGCGTTGAGTGCTGCTAGAGGGATTGCATACTTACACGTGGCGGGAAAAGTCGTTCACGGGAATATTAAGTCATCCAACGTCCTCCTCCAACAAGACACCATGAGAGACGCTTGCGTGTCGGACTTTGGGCTCAACACGCTCTTTAGTGGGACGAGCTCACCGAACAATCGGGTCACGGGATACCGGGCCCCGGAAATTCTGGAAACCCGAAAAGTTACTTTCAAGTCTGATGTTTATAGCTTTGGGGTTTTGCTGTTGGAGCTTTTAACAGGGAAGGCGCCAAACCAGGCGTCGTTGGGTGAGGAAGGGATTGATTTGCCTCGGTGGGTCCAGTCCGTGGTTCGAGAAGAATGGACGGCCGAGGTGTTTGATGTGGAGTTGATGAGGTACCAAAACATCGAAGAGGAGATGGTTCAGTTGTTACAAATAGCAATGGCGTGTGTATCGACTGTGCCAGATCAACGACCATCAATGCAGGAGGTGGTGAGGATGATGGAGGATATGAATCGGGCTGAGACCGATGACGGGTTGAGACAATCGTCAGATGACCCGTCAAAGGGATCTGATCATACGCCTCCAACCGAGACCCGAAACTCACCTGCGACTGTCACGCCGTAGACTCGAATAATTTCGGCATGAAAATAGAGTAGAGAATTAATTTTTGGAAAAAAAATATTCCCCTCTTTTTTTTTTCTTTTTCGTTTTGGTGATTTTGTGTTTATTTCAATATGTGAAATTGATTTTTATGAGTCGGGTCAAGTTGGGTTTCATAGGAGTTGATTTGGAAATAGTTTTTTATGTGTTATTCTTTGGTAAATGTCAAGCAAAAGAACCAAGATTCTTGCATATGATCATGTGTATGTTCTCTTCTTAAATTTGTTGTTTTTTTTGTGATTAAGCCTAATGTAGCTCTAAAATAATTGTTTTTTCATGTTCTTATTTTTTAAAAAGTTTCAAATATAATTTTTTTAATTACTTCTCTTAAAATAAGAATTTTAAAAACCAATTTTATTTGGCAAGTTTGAGGTATATTAAATTGGGATATTATATTCAGAAACCAGTCTTATCTTTTAGACATCTATTCATCTCGTATAAGTTTATACGAGACATATATATGCCTCTATGTCTTGTATGGAGCGACATACATGTACGACCTGTGTAGGCCCATACAAGTCGGATACGGATAGATGTCTAAACGACTCATATTGCCATATACGACTCATACAGGTGCATTTTGTATGGTCTATACGAGATGTATTGTTTACTTGTCAACGTCTTCTCTCTATCGTCTCTAACGAACCTGCATAGGCCTATGCAAGTCGTATAAATGCTAGATGGTGCCTAAACATCGCATTCCTAAACTGACTAAACTTATTATATAAAATAAAATACATATGTATTTTAGCCCTTAATATTGGTAAAGTTTCATCCACAAAGTTGATGATTTTTTAAAACAGTAAACACCATCATATATTGTAAACAAGTTTGCTGACGTTTATATGCTAAAGTTGTGTGGATAGGTTTTTTGTATAAAATTAGAAAATAGCTGTTTACATATCTTATAATTCTTGAAAAAATGTGGACTTATAAGAAAAAATATAATATTGTTTCCAAATATAGTAATATGATTCCATAATAATCCACCATTAAAATGTGTTTAGAAGAATATATTACTCCTATTTAAAAAGGTAATTGCCAACTTGTAGTTTGAAACTTTTGGTCAAAGTATTCCGTAGAATCGTACCGTGATAACGACCATGGGCCAAGGTTGGCAAGTTGATTGATATTAGTTGGTAATTTGATTGATATTAGTTATTTATAAACCAAAATTATATTCTTATGTTCTAAGGAATAATACATGGATTATAACTTTTGTAAAACTTTACTATAAGAACCATTATTTGTCGTGTAACGTCTGGGCGCCATCGTCATCACCATCATGCTCAGCAGCACTTTTATAGGCGGAGTCGCGGAGAGGCGTTAAGGGGGTGCTTAGGGCCAAGGTGCCACCCGGTTAGCACTTGAAGGGGTGAAAGGAGGAGGCGCTAAGGTGGATATGGTGACATGGTTTGTAGTTGGTGCTATATGTGCGAAACCACAGTAGGTAACCTAAAAAGTAAAAACCTTGCATTTGTAATTCGTAACAACTACTAATTTACTCAAAGGTAGGCAAACGGGTTTATGATATAAGATATACTTGATTTTTCTAAATGATTAATAGATATTATATATGATTTATATACCATATAAAATAATTCTCTTATTAAAATTTCATTACACAAAATAACTCTTAAGGTGTACAAATTGTAAAGGTTGAGTAAAACCCATAAATTAGGATATTATGAATGTGAATACTTTTAAAAAGAAATAATTTATTACAAAAATTTTCTAAATTTCAGCTTAACAATATGGATGTGTGGTATAAATTCATATATCATTACGAATTTGTTAACGGGCTTCTTATTACTATGGGATAAAATGTAAAAAGTTCAATCTATCTATGTGGCAATGAAGTGTCATTAAAAAAAACGTTTTTTTAGCATTTCATTACAGATTCCCTTGTTAACAAATTTAGTATAAGACAAATTGTATTAAAAGATACACTTTATAATTAAACATATAAAAATTGTACCAGGAGATTTATGATTAAATTTGTATGATATTAGGCTGAGGGGTGTGGGGGGGCTCTAACGGGGGCGCGAGTGGGGGCTCCAGCCAATAATATTGTGACGTGTGGCAGAGAGAGAAACTGGATAAGATGGGTGTTGGAGCCCCCGGTGGAGCCCCTGGCCCTGGTGTGGAGGGGCGCGAGCAGGGGCTCCAGCGGATTTTTTTTTATTTTTTTATAAATATATTCAAAAAACGTATTATTAAAAAAAACTCATAAATTATTAAAAAAAACACACATTAAAAAAAAACATTAATATCTAAAAACATCGATTGGTCCCGGCCCGTCCGTTGCAAGTTGTTTTTTTCGGTGGACGCGTCTTCTTGCTTCCGTAGCATCACTGTGTGATTCTTGTGTCTCCGGAACAACAAAGTTAGGAGACGGTTGTATGTTGGATTGTTGAAAGCCGGATGTTTCTTGCGACCCCGAAAAAAACATCGATTGGTCTGGTGACAACCATAAATCGTCGTAACTATAACCTGAATCTAGGTTTGGGTACCAATTACCAGGCATGTTTTTAAAAAAAAATTTGGAAGATGGGTTGATTTTGGGTTTTTTTTTGAAGTTGTGGTAATTGTTTTATGTGATTTTGGGTGTGGTAATTGTTTTAGGTGATATTGGGTTTATATATAGGAAAAATAAATTTTTTTTATTAAATTAAAGAGCCCAACGGCTCATTTGTGTACACTCCAACGGCTATGTCACGCACCCCAATGCTCCTTTACGCCACCTTTCTCCCGCGACCCACCTTGCGACTGCTTTGAATTCCGCGCTCGCGCCCCTCTCGCGCCCCTCTCGCGGCCCGGTGGTGTGGTGCTCGCGTCTGGGGGCGCGAGCGGAGGGGCTCTCGCGCCCCCGCTGAAGCCCCACACCCCTCAGCCTTAAGCGACAAGCAATGCTATTGTGTCCCATATAGTCATTGACCTATGAACTAGACACCAGTGGAGTTTTGGAGTCAATGATGTAAAACTATGACAGGGCTGACCAGATATGTTAAATGTATACCCTCATAAACTTGGTTAAAATACAATGTCAATTTACTTGTTTGTTTACCCTTGAAAAATCCTGTGGATATATATATATATTTTTTTTTTTGAACAAAACTAATCTGTCATTTCAAATAAAAGAATTCAATTACAATAAAGAGGCAGGTAAGCGGGCAACAAGCTGCGCCGCTATCCCCTTTTGAATAGCAAAACCGATCCTACTGAAAATAAAATTATCGTTCGTTGGCGTCGTTGAGTTACTGTGCACGACCCGCTGAACTGTTTTTAGAAACGTAGCAGCATCGGGAGCAAGAGACCAAAATGTATCAAAAGCAAAAGGAATGAAGGCGTGTTGATTCTCCACACACGCCTTCTCGTGCTTAGCAATTTTTCCTGCTTCTGTCTTTAACACGGCTTGCCTAGCAACAAACCTGGTGTCCCTAATCCCGACAAGAGGGGACACCCCAGTAAGGTCCACACAAGCATGCTTCCCCCCAGCCCATCCAAACACAAGAATGTCCGCTGGTCGGAGAGTAGACTTTCCTTCACGCGGATCCGACAAGAAATTCACAGGAGCCTCTTTTCTTGCCGAGATTCCCGCTCATTTTAACACGTCAAAAAGGACATCCCTGACCAAATCATGTCTATATTTAAATCCCGGGAGTTCTTTGCAATGAACCGCATGTTCACCAAAATTGTCTAAACACGCCTTACGACAAACCGGGCGGGGCTCATCAACTGGGAACATGGGGATCATTAACCGATATTTAAAAATAGCTCGGTACTCCACTGCTGACATGTGCTTGCCTAACCCTTCGATGGGGGTGACAGTCAAAAAGTCTTGAGCAGAGTAGCCTGAAGACATTCTAATACCGCTCTCTGACGAGTGGACATGCCAAACTTTTCTCCCAAACTTTGGACGGTTTTACTATAAAGGGCACTCGCCAAAACATTTTGGGCTTTAGGGGGGGGTGTCCTTATTAGCGAACCCGCCAAGATCAAGATCGGGAATAGAGTTATGCAAATAATCCATTGCACACCCAAAATCGGAATCTACCCCATCAACACCACAATCACGCAAAATGTGGTCCTGTAACTTCCAAGATTGTGCTCTCGAGGCTACGAAAGCATAGGTGGAAACATCCTCAGCTGAATATAACCCTAAACCACCGAAATGGATGGGGAGAGAGGCCAGTCTCCATTGAAAGTCTCCAAAAAACGGACCCACACATACCACAATATCCTCAATCGCCGCTCGGAGCCCTTTGTCAAAAACAGAGACAGCTTCCTTAACAAACATAGGCTGGCATGTTCGGAGTCCGAACAACAACTTAGCCACCCCCATACATGAGCGAAGCAAGAGAAGCTCACATTGAGGGTCACGCAGGAGAATAAGACATCTCATTAGTTCCATAGCTCTTGAAGCTCTGGTACTGGCCAAACTACTGATAAATCCCGCGTCTCGGCTAACCGCACCTCCAAGGAGTTTTACCCCTAACTCCGGTCTCCCAATCCCGATAAGAAATAAACCTACTTTTTCCTTTATCCCATTGCACGACGGCCAATATACTTCGGTCTTTTTATTATTAAGCTCAAGCCCCAGACTTGGCCCCTTGGATCTAATAATATCCAGGGCTTTAGCCACTTCAATGGCGTCTCCTATAATCGTACCATCATCTAAGTACCATGCATGGAAAGGTAACTTGCAACCATCTCGTACTTGATGAATGAGGGGGTGTAAAGCTAATGCAAAGAGAAGTGGTCCTAACGGATCGCCTTGTTGAACCCCAGTCATTGACTGGATACAATCATGTATTTTGGTATGTATTTTGGATGCTTCATTACTTTGGATGCTGTTTTTTATTTCTGGCTTGGATTTTAATATGTATTTTGGTTTTTACACATTTGAAAATCAAGCAATTGCTGATGATCCATAGTCCAAATGGTTGAGATGATACTCCAAAAGACCTTGTTTTAAATAAACGGATGGTCTTGGTACTCAAATTCATTGAATTTTATTCATTCGAATTCGTTGTATTGGAACACAAATTTGCACAAAGAAAAAGGGAAACCGGATCTCCAAGATGTTTTATATGGCAGCTCAAGTTTAAGAAAAATCCAAAAAAAGTAAAATCTTACAAAAGTTAAAAATCTCACTAGTCACGTGACTAGAAGTATTTCCATGTATCAAAATAAAATACCCGTATAAGTGTAAAAAGTAAAAACACATTGGTGAAAGACTTTCTAACCTATTTTTACACCTCATTTTCTCTTCTTTTTAGTTTGTTACATGTTTAGCACTTCTCATAGACAGGGCCGATCTTGATGATTTAAATGCCTTAGCAAATAGAAAGAAAAAGACCCTTAAACTGTAACAAATTATATAAACTATATCTTTTAAACGACGATCAATGGTGGCCTATTGATGGACTTGACAATGACTAATGGAGGTTGATGGTGATGGACTTGGTGATTGGTTATTTGGCAGTCGACTGCTAGACTCTTTCCCAGGTCGTCACCACTCTTTCTTTTTAATTGTTATTTTTTATTTATATCTTATACTTTTAATCTAAGCCCAATAACTCAATAAGTTACAATTGAATATTTAGATTCTGGATCAAAAAATTATTGGGACTCAATAATTATAAGGATATAAACGTTTAACGATATCCAATAATTTAGGCCCTCAAAGAAAAGGACCTCAATAGGGGATGTGGCTCGCCCACCCTTGGGGTTGGCCATACTCATAGGGTAAATATATCCTATGTCGCATCATAATTACCGGATACTTACCTATAAAGAGTAAACTACACGGATTTTACATACGATATAAACTTATATACTTTCATGTTGACCCGTCTAAGACAATTTGGTCTTGTGAAAATCAAACTTTATAAATATGAAATATCATAAAGTGATAGAAACGTTCAAAATGAAGAAAGTGAAAGGCATGTGAGATTGATAGGTGGTACATAAAACAACTTCAAGATTTATGCCAATTGGCATGATACATTGGAGGTAAAGTTGTGTAATTATGATATAAGTAAAGGGTGTAATATGTAAAAAGTTGAAAAAATGAAGGGTATTTTGGGAATTTAGTGGGCCGGCTGATGTTGAAGACCATTCTTTCGACGACCGGTCAGTCTGACAAGACAGAATCTACCAGTGTAACCAGTTGGATTCCACACACCAATGTACTGCTAATTAAGCAGAAGGTACAACACTTTACAGCATCTTGTTATTGTCAATTCACATTCCCATTTTAAACTTCTATGGCATAATTTGTATTTAAGGATTTTGGTGACCTTAATTTGTAGTATAATTTATCCATTAACATTTATAAAAGTATAAGCTCGTAAGCCTGCTCAAGCTTGATATGCAGAGACGTGACTCGCTTAGTGCACGGGTGTCCTTGTTCACCTTCCTTTTTTTTCTTAGTCATGTAAATTTTCATGATTTCGTCAGAAATTTTTTTATAAGTATTAGTTCGGTCACCCCTGAATATTTTTGCTCCCTCTATGATTTAGTTCTAGTTTCGCCAATGTCGATATGTAAAGTTCGGGTTTGAGGTCGCTTACTAATCAATTTTTTTAACGGCCAATAATATAAAAAATGAAAGCATTAGCAAGGAGCTGACCAAAACCGTCTACAAGAACCCAAACATACCAGAAAAGAAAAACAAACACATATAAACCAGAAAACTTAAAACGGCTCGAAGGGTTTTCATTCCACCTCTCCCAAGTAATAGATTTCTATATATAACGATTCTTTGAATATAGTCACTATAATCTCACCCACCGTCTTATTGGTCGGTTTTTAAAACTTGTTAAAACTCTAGAAGTCGACTCGTTTACACCCCTAGCAGACACTAGTGAGCTGCTAGCAGCATATCAAGTTATCAATGGTCGCATGCTATATACTAGTGTGAATATGATCACATGCCAAAAAAAAACATCTCTCAATCAATCAAATTCACCTCAAATAATTGAGCTATAACCACAACTAAACAAATTTGTTGTTGATGTAAAATAATAGTGGTAAGTCCATGTAAACAAATTGGTTGAACATCACTCGAGTCATGGTTCTTTATTCCACTCAAAGGCACACATCCATTAATCCATCCCATGGTTACCAAAACCACAAGAATTTGAATTAAAAAATTCTAAAATATATTCAATAGAGGTAAAATAGGTATAGGCATGGCCGAATGGGTATGAAAAAAACCGACCAGAAACCGAATAAACTAAACCGATGTAAACGATGAAAGGTGACTTACTGAAAAGTCATAGTAAATTTGCGTAGTTCTAGTGAAAACATTATTTAAGTGTAGCAAATTAATTTGGTTAATTACTAACACAAATCAACTTGAACCAATTGATTAGTTGTTAACACACCTAATTAACTTGCAATCAACTTGAATTACCTAAGTATTTGATTTACAAGACCTTGAGGACCCATAAAATTATTAGTATACATCATTACATCAATGAGGACCCATAAAATTTTTCACTATGTCACAATGACGAAATGGTGATAAGTGTACCTAACATTTAGCTTGTCTTACTTCGATGACAATGGTATTGAGTTGAGTTAGTTATAAGTATCACAATGACACGATGTATTGATATAGTGACATTAATTAATGTGTTCTTTTAATGTAAACATAAGTGCACTTTCTTTTTGTGTGTATTTAATACATATAATTTCGGGTTAATGATTTCAAATAACTCATGGTCGGTCTCGAATTTAAATACTTTTTATACACTTTACTTGTAACCCTTTAAACTAGTCAAAATTTGATGAGGAGACATTCAACTTTTTTACACAAATTCCTTTTAATCATTTTATTGTAAAAATATTTCATGGTAAAAAGTAATTAGTTTGAATTTTTTTCTAAGTATTTTTGTTTTAGATAAGTTTGGAAATCTAATATACCAAAATAGGTTAGGGACTTTTTTTTAATGATTTTATACATGTATTAAAGATTAAAAGTTATGTTATAGTAAAGTTGGGTTGAGATGAAAAATAAGAAAATATCTTAGTTTTTGCTTAAGATGAGAACCCAATTTTTTTATAATTCTTTGTGTGGCCGGGGTATTTTAGGCATTTAATCATTATACAGTTTATGGATTTATGCAATGCATCAAATGAAATTTTGGTGTTTCTTAAAGCCATTTTAGTAATTTTTAAGACAAATATATTCTTCACATTGCATTAGAAAGCCATTTTAGAATTTTGAAAAATAAATTACAAAAATAAGAATTGACCACTTATAAAAAAAAGACTATTTTTACCCTTCATTGACAAGTGATTGCACCATTATCTAGTAGACTGAAAAGCTTGTTGCTCTTACAAGTAAAGGACCACTAGCACATATTTGAAGTTCAGTTACACACAAATATGATGATAGAGATGATTGTTTGCCATTGAGTTCAATCCCAAAATGATTATATCTTTTGAAGTGTATATTCCAAGTCTATGATTATTCCAAGCTTTGTGATTTTACATATTAGATTTGTGACCAATTTACATAATACAATAGAGGTATGGAAATTAAAATCTTGTTAGGCAATGGTTTTAAGATATTGAAAGTATAATGTGAATTAGCATATGAAGCATAGGATATTAAAGAAAAATAATACTATTTTATTGATGAAATTAAAACTTATCATAAACATCAGGCTATTACATTTTGGGTGTCACAAACAAGTACTAAAATTGGCCCGTGTGCCCGACTTTCTGAGTTCACGGTTACCGTCCAATTTCCAAAATTTAATTGTGAGCTTAAGGTAATTAAGATCCTGAATAATTAATTATCCATATATGTATTAACATAGTTGGGCTTAGGTTAATTTGAATTTAAAAACTCCCTCTTGTGAAAACGTATAGGAACCCTATAAATAGAAAACAATATTAAGAAAACTATGAGTCTAGTTTCAAAAATAAGAAATTTAAAAACCCAAATAGAAACAACAAAGGCTGGCCACGTCCACTTTGGTGGAGGTGGTCGGGATTTTTTTTTAAATATTCTTTCAGGTTGGTGTTCAAGTTTGAATCTCAGCTTATATTATATGTACGTTCTGAAATATAAACAACACCGCTTGAGAAATATGAGTTGTTTATATGTGGTAAGTTTAGATAAAATCAACAAAGACCAACTTTCAACAAGAAACAGCCTTATTAAATTTCACCATCATGCTCTGCAGCACTTTTATAGGCGGAGTCGCGGAGAGGCGTTAAGGGGGTGCTTAGGGCCAAGGTGCCACCCGGTTAGCACTTGAAGGGGTGAAAGGAGGAGGCGCTAAGGTGGATATGGTGACATGGTTTGTAGTTGGTGCTATATGTGCGAAACCACAGTAGGTAACCTAAAAAGTAAAAACCTTGCATTTGTAATTCGTAACAACTACTAATTTACTCAAAGGTAGGCAAACGGGTTTATGATATAAGATATACTTGATTTTTCTAAATGATTAATAGATATTATATATGATTTATATACCATATAAAATAATTCTCTTATTAAAATTTCATTACACAAAATAACTCTTAAGGTGTACAAATTGTAAAGGTTGAGTAAAACCCATAAATTAGGATATTATGAATGTGAATACTTTTAAAAAGAAATAATTTATTACAAAAATTTTCTAAATTTCAGCTTAACAATATGGATGTATGGTATAAATTCATATATCATTACGAATTTGTTAACGGGCTTCTTATTACTATGGGATAAAATGTAAAAAGTTCAATCTGTCTATGTGGCAATGAAGTGTCATTAAAAAAAACGTTTTTTTAGCATTTCATTACAGATTCCCTCGTTAACAAATTTAGTATAAGACAAATTGTATTAAAAGATACACTTTATAATTAAACATATAAAAATTGTACCAGGAGATTTATGATTAAATTTGTATGATATTAAGCGACAAGCAATGCTATTGTGTCCCATATAGTCATTGACCTATGAACTAGACACCAGTGGAGTTTTGGAGTCAATGATGTAAAACTATGACAGGGCTGACCAGATATGTTAAATGTATACCCTCATAAACTTGGTTAAAATACAATGTCAATTTACTTGTTTGTTTACCCTTGAAAAATCCTGTGGATATATATATATATTTTTTTTTTTGAACAAAACTAATCTGTCATTTCAAATAAAAGAATTCAATTACAATAAAGAGGCAGGTAAGCGGGCAACAAGTTGCGCCGCTATCCCCTTTTGAATAGCAAAACCGATCCTACTGAAAATAAAATTATCGTTCTTTGGCGTCGTTGAGTTACTGTGCACGACCCGCTGAACTGTTTTTAGAAACGTAGCAGCATCGGGAGCAAGAGACCAAAATGTATCAAAAGCAAAAGGAATGAAGGCGTGTTGATTCTCCACACACGCCTTCTCGTGCTTAGCAATTTTTCCTGCTTCTGTCTTTAACACGGCCTGCCTAGCAACAAACCTGGTATCCCTAAGCCCGACAAGAGGGGACACCCCAGTAAGGTCCACACAAGCATGCTTCCCCCCAGCCCATCCAAACACAAGAATGTCCGCTGGTCGGAGAGTAGACTTTCCTTCACGCGGATCCGACAAGAAATTCACAGGAGCCTCTTTTCTTGCCGAGATTCCCGCTCATTTTAACACGTCAAAAAGGACATCCCTGACCAAATCATGTCTATATTTAAATCCCGGGAGTTCTTTGCAATGAACCGCATGTTCACCAAAATTGTCTACGCCTTACGACAAACCGGGCGGGGCTCATCAACTGGGAACATGGGGATCATTAACCGATATTTAAGAATAGCTCGGTACTCCACTGCTGACATGTGCTTGCCTAACCCTTCGATGGGGGTGACAGTCAAAAAGTCTTGAGCAGAGGAGCCTGAAGACATTCTAATACCGCTCTCTGACGAGAGGACATGCCAAACTTTTCTCCCAAACTTTGGACGGTTTTACTATAAAGGGCACTCGCCAAAACATTTTGGGCTTTAAGGGGGGCGGTGTCCTTATTAGCGAACCCGCCAAGATCAAGATCGGGAATAGAGTTATGCAAATAATCCATTGCACACCCAAAATCGGAATCTACCCCATCAACACCACAATCACGCAAAATGTGGTCCTGTAACTTCCAAGATTGTGCTCTCGAGGCTACGAAAGCATAGGTGGAAACATCCTCAGCTGAATATAACCCTAAATCACCGAAATGGATGGGGAGAGAGGCCCGTCTCCATTGAAAGTCTCCAAAAAACGGACCCACACATACCACAATATCCTCAATCGCCGCTCGGAGCCCTTTGTCAAAAACAGAGACAGCTTCCTTAACAAACATAGGCTGGCATGTTCGGAGTCCGAACAACAACTTAGCCACCCCCATACATGAGCGAAGCAAGAGAAGCTCACATTGAGGGTCACGCAGGCGAATAAGACATCTCATTAGTTCCATAGCTCTTGAAGCTCTGGTACTGGCCAAACTACTGATAAATCCCGCGTCTCGGCTAACCGCACCTCCAAGGAGTTTTACCCCTAACTCCGGTCTCCCAATCCCGATAGGAAATAAACCTACTTTTTCCTTTATCCCATTGCACGACGGCCAATATACTTCGGTCTTTTTAATATTAAGCTCAAGCCCCAGACTTGGCCCCTTGGATCTAATAATATCCAGGGCTTTAGCCACTTCAATGGCGTCTCCTATAATCGTACCATCATCTAAGTACCATGCATGGAAAGGTAACTTGCAACCATCTCGTACTTGATGAATGAGGGGGTGTAAAGCTAATGCAAAGAGAAGTGGTCCTAACGGATCGCCTTGTTGAACCCCAGTCATTGACTGGATACAATCATGTATTATGGTATGTATTTTGGATGCTTCATTACTTTGGATGCTGTTTTTTATTTCTGGCTTGGATTTTAATATGTATTTTGGTTTTTACACATTTGAAAATCAAGCAATTGCTGATGATCCATAGTCCAAATGGTTGAGATGATACTCCAAAAGACCTTGTTTTAAATAAACGGATGGTCATGGTACTCAAATTCATTGAATTTTATTCATTCGAATTCGTTGTTTTGAAACACAAATTTGCACAAAGAAAAAGGGAAACCGGATCTCCAAGATGTTTTATATGGCAGCTCAAGTTTAAGAAAAATCCAAAAAAAGTAAAATCTTACAAAAGTTAAAAATCTCACTAGTCACGAGACTAGAAGTATTTCCATGTAGCAAAATAAAATACCCGTATAAGTGTAAAAAGTAAAAACACATTGGTGAAAGACTTTCAAACCTATTTTTACACCTCATTTTCTCTTCTTTTTAGTTTGTTACATGTTTAGCACTTCTCATAGACAGGGCCGATCTTGATGATTTAAATGCCTTAGCAAATAGAAAGAAAAAGACCCTTAAACTGTAACAAATTATATAAACTCTATCTTTTAAACGACGATCAATGGTGGCCTATTGATGGACTTGACAATGACTAATGGAGGTTGATGGTGATGGACTTGGTGATTGGTTATTTGGCAGTCGACTGCTAGACTCTTTTCCAGGTCGTCACCACTCTTTCTTTTTAATTGTTATTTTTTATTTATGTCTTATACTTTTAATCTAAGCCCAATAACTCAATAAGTTACAATTGAATATTTAGATTCTGGATCAAAAATTATTGGGACTCAATAATTATAAGGATATAAACGTTTAACGATATCCAATAATTTAGGCCCTCAAAGAAAAGGACCTCAATAGGGGATGTGGCTCGCCCACCCTTGGGGTTGGCCATACTCATAGGGTAAATATATCCTATGTCGCATCATAATTACCGGATACTTACCTATAAAGAGTAAACTACACGGATTTTACATACGATATAAACTTATATACTTTCATGTTGACCCGTCTAAGACAATTTGGTCTTGTGAAAATCAAACTTTATAAATATGAAATATCATAAAGTGATAGAAACGTTCAAAATGAAGAAAGTGAAAGGCATGTGAGATTGATAGGTGGTACATAAAACAATTTCAAGATTTATGCCAATTGGCATGATACATTGGAGGTAAAGTTGTGTAATTATGATATAAGTAAAGGGTGTAATATGTAAAAAGTTGAAAAAATGAAGGGTATTTTGGGAATTTAGTGGGCCGGCTGATGTTGAAGACCATTCTTTCGACGACCGGTCAGTCTGACAAGACAGAATCTACCAGTGTAACCAGTTGGATTCCACACACCAATGTACTGCTAATTAAGCAGAAGGTATAACACTTTACAGCATCTTGTTATTGTCAATTCACATTCCCATTTTAAACTTCTATGGCATAATTTGTATTTAAGGATTTTGGTGACCTTAATTTGTAGTATAATTTATCCATTAACATTTATAAAAGTATAAGCTCGTAAGCCTGCTCAAGCTTGATATGCAGAGACGTGACTCGCTTAGTGCACGGGTGTCCTTGTTCACCTTCCTTTTTTTTCTTAGTCATGTAAATTTTCATGATTTCGTCAGAAATTTTTTTATAAGTATTAGTTCGGTCACCCCTGAATATTTTTGCTCCCTCTATGATTTAGTTCTAGTTTCGCCAATGTCGATATGTAAAGTTCGGGTTTGAGGTCGCTTACTAATCAATTTTTTTAACGGCCAATAATATAAAAAATGAAAGCATTAGCAAGGAGCTGACCAAAACCGTCTACAAGAACCCAAACATACTAGAAAAGAAAAACAAACACATATAAACCAGAAAACTTAAAACGGCTCGAAGGGTTTTCATTCCACCTCTCCCAAGTAATAGATTTCTATATATAACGATTCTTTGAATATAGTCACTATAATCTCACCCACCGTCTTATTGGTCGGTTTTTAAAGCTTGTTAAAACTCTAGAAGTCGACTCGTTTACACCCCTAGCAGACACTAGTGAGCTGCTAGCAGCATATCAAGTTATCAATGGTCGCATGCTATATATTAGTGTGAATATGATCACATGCCAAAAAAAAACATCTCTCAATCAATCAAATTCACCTCAAATAATTGAGCTATAACCACAACTAAACAAATTTGTTGTTGATGTAAAATAATAGTGGTAAGTCCATGTAAACAAATTGGTTGAACATCACTCGAGTCATGGTTCTTTATTCCACTCAAAGGCACACATCCATTAATCCATCCCATGGTTACCAAAACCACAAGAATTTGAATTAAAAAATTCTAAAATATATTCAATAGAGGTAAAATAGGTATAGGCATGGCCGAATGGGTATGAAAAAAACCGACCAGAAACCGAATAAACTAAACCGATGTAAACGATGAAAGGTGACTTACTGAAAAGTCATAGTAAATTTGCGTAGTTCTAGTGAAAACATTATTTAAGTGTAGCAAATTAATTTGGTTAATTACTAACACAAATCAACTTGAACCAATTGATTAGTTGTTAACACACCTAATTAACTTGCAATCAACTTGAATTACCTAAGTATTTGATTTACAAGACCTTGAGGACCCATAAAATTATTAGTATACATCATTACATCAATGAGGACCCATAAAATTTTTCACTATGTCACAATGACGAAATGGTGATAAGTGTACCTAACATTTAGCTTGTCTTACTTCGATGACAATGGTATTGAGTTGAGTTAGTTATAAGTATCACAATGACACGATGTATTGATATAGTGACATTAATTAATGTGTTCTTTTAATGTAAACATAAGTGCACTTTCTTTTTGTGTGTATTTAATACATATAATTTCGGGTTAATGATTTCAAATAACTCATGGTCGGTCTCGAATTTAAATACTTTTTATACACTTTACTTGTAACCCTTTAAACTAGTCAAAATTTGATGAGGAGACATTCAACTTTTTTACACAAATTCCTTTTAATCATTTTATTGTAAAAATATTTCATGGTAAAAAGTAATTAGTTTGAATTTTTTTCTAAGTATTTTTGTTTTAGATAAGTTTGGAAATCTAATATACCAAAATAGGTTAGGGACTTTTTTTTAATGATTTTATACATGTATTAAAGATTAAAAGTTATGTTATAGTAAAGTTGGGTTGAGATGAAAAATAAGAAAATATCTTAGTTTTTGCTTAAGATGAGAACCCAATTTTTTTATAATTCTTTGTGTGGCCGGGGTATTTTAGGCATTTAATCATTATACAGTTTATGGATTTATGCAATGCATCAAATGAAATTTTGGTGTTTCTTAAAGCCATTTTAGTAATTTTTAAGACAAATATATTCTTCACATTGCATTAGAAAGCCATTTTAGAATTTTGAAAAATAAATTACAAAAATAAGAATTGACCACTTATAAAAAAAAGACTATTTTTACCCTTCATTGACAAGTGATTGCACCATTATCTAGTAGACTGAAAAGCTTGTTGCTCTTACAAGTAAAGGACCACTAGCACATATTTGAAGTTCAGTTACACACAAATATGATGATAGAGATGATTGTTTGCCATTGAGTTCAATCCCAAAATGATTATATCTTTTGAAGTGTATATTCCAAGTCTATGATTATTCCAAGCTTTGTGATTTTACATATTAGATTTGTGACCAATTTACATAATACAATAGAGGTATGGAAATTAAAATCTTGTTAGGCAATGGTTTTAAGATATTGAAAGTATAATGTGAATTAGCATATGAAGCATAGGATATTAAAGAAAAATAATACTATTTTATTGATGAAATTAAAACTTATCATAAACATCAGGCTATTACATTTTGGGTGTCACAAACAAGTACTAAAATTGGCCCGTGTGCCCGACTTTCTGAGTTCACGGTTACCGTCCAATTTCCAAAATTTAATTGTGAGCTTAAGGTAATTAAGATCCTGAATAATTAATTATCCATATATGTATTAACATAGTTGGGCTTAGGTTAATTTGAATTTAAAAACTCCCTCTTGTGAAAACGTATAGGAACCCTATAAATAGAAAACAATATTAAGAAAACTATGAGTTTAGTTTCAAAAATAAGAAATTTAAAAACCCAAATAGAAACAACAAAGGCTGGCCACGTCCACTTTGGTGGAGGTGGTCGGGATTTTTTTTTAAATATTCTTTCAGGTTGGTGTTCAAGTTTGAATCTCAGCTTATATTATATGTACGTTCTGAAATATAAACAACACCGCTTGAGAAAGATGAATTGTATATATGTGGTAAGTTTAGATAAAATCAACAAAGACCAACTTTCAACAAGAAACAGCCTTATTAAATTTCAACTTTATACTTGAATCATTAAATTCATAAGTTTTAACTCAATAAATAAATAATAATAATCAGCGGAGGCTTGGAGGGTGTACGAGCCGCATCATCGGTGGGGGCCCATAAGTTTCGGGGGCACAAACTTTTTTTATACATATTACATATATATGTATTTTTGGTATAAAAAATAAGGTTATTTGCAATGGTTTATGATATAATTACATGCTCAGAATGATTTCTGTTTATAAAAAATCGATCGATAAAAGTTTTATCCATGTACATTAGCGAATAAAAAAATTTCGTTAAGGCCTACGGGCACTTTTTATTTTGGCTCGGTCAAAGTATTTAAATTCTCGAAGACGGCCCTGATAATTATAATAATAATAATAATAAAGTAAGTTTAATACAAATTAACATACAAACAACATATTTATTTTGGTAGTGAATTATATGTATGGAATGTTACTAGTTAGTACTTAGACCATGTGTAGTCATAAAGCTTCACTACCAGACATTATGAGTCACGTGACGCCCAATCGGAGTTATGGTTTTTACAAAAACAGGCTGTAGTCATAACTCTCTACCCCAGGCATTATACGCCACGTGGCGCCCAGTCATTATTAATTTTATTTGTTTTTTTAAATACTAAATCATTTAAATAAATTAACATAAAATTAAAAAAATACATTAAACTTCCAAATAAAAAGTAAATTAAAAAAAATACATCAAATTAAAAAAAAATACATAAATAACTAATAAAACTAAAACTTATTTATATTTTTCTAAAATTTTCGCTCGTCGAGTGGCTTTTAGAGATTGGACTATCGGGTCGTCTTCGGATAACTCATTTAATAAAACCTCGATGTCTTTGTCCATTTCATTCCTTCTAAGTAGGTCGACGGCGTCCAAATTTACTTGAAGTCGTTGGGTTCCAAGGTCTTGTAAAGCTTGGAGTCGAGAGTTCATTTCTTTGAATTGACTTTCCAATTCGGGATTTGAACCCGTTGCCGACGACGAAGCGACCACTTTCCCCCTTCCCTTGGCCTTGCTTCTTCTACCCCCCGGCCGAGCCATCTCGGTAGTATTCACGGCGTCATTATCGCTTAGGTTGAAGTTTCGAGCGTCGGAACAGGGCGTGTCTGGATTAACCGAAGACGATGTTTTAGACTTTTTCTTACGCGGACCACCTTCGGCTTCAGCTTCGGCATCCAACACCATGCCCCATTTTGGGTGAGACCTCAACTGTTCTTTCCAAATGCCAAAGTAGTTGAAGGCCCCCCGACCTTATGTTGATACTCTGTCAACGCGTTTTTCATGACTTCCGCGTCCGAGACATCGCTACTCCTATGTCGATTCAGCCGAGAGTAAACCGTATGGAAAGCCAAGCATTTGGTGTTTATGTCGCCCCATTTCGACAGTAACGAATCTTTTTCTCGACGTAAGTCCCGCCAAGCTCGTGGAACAACTCTATAATTTTGTGCCAAAATACCCCTATTTTTTGATAGTTCGCTAAAAAAATAAAAACATTACAAGTTTAATGTTTGTTATAAGAAATTTTAAAAAATATATATGTATTTTAAAAACCTACCGCATTTGGCATCTTCCGATATCGCGCACCAAGCACGAGCACATAGTACGCACATGTCGATACTCCACGGTATCACCGTCTTTTAACCCGAGGTTCGCCGGTGGACTTCTTTCCGTGTTTTCTCGGACGTCCGCGTTGGCTCGAATCGCCTACGGTCTCCGGGACGGGTTGTGTCTCCGGCACGAACTCAACCTCGGGTTGGGTCTCCGGGACGGGTTGGGAACCCGAAACGGAAAAAATGTTTGCGGGTCATACATATGCGGGACGGGTACGGTTGGCGTCGGGGCGGTAGATTGGTTCGGTTGTGGATTTTGGTTGCCTTGACGGGCATATTGACCGAAACCGAGAATAATTTGGTTAGTGCCGTCTCCGTGAATTTAAATACCTAGGCCGAGCTAAAACAAAAAGGCCCATAAACTTTAACGAAAATTTTTTATTCTTTAATGTACATGGATAAAATTTTTATCGAATGATTCATTATAAGCAGAAACCATTATGAACATGTAATTATCTCATAAACCATTGCAAATAACCTTATTTTTAACACAAAAAAACACACATATATATAACATGTATAGAAAAGTTTGTGCCCCAAAAAATTATGTGCCCCGCCGATGGTGCGGCTGGCACACCCTCCGAGCCTCCCTTGATTTTGGTTGTTATTCGGAAACATTATGGTATAAATATTTGTGTAAAATATATAAATTGGTATAAGAGTGGAAGGAATGTGTTAAAAAATGAGTTTGGTTTGTTTATATAGTATAAATATAATTAATATATATATTTTAAAAAAACCCCCAACGGCTCCAAAAATGGCCTCAACGGCTCTTTTTTTTTATTTGCGTGCCGTGATATAGCGTTCTGCATAAAACGTTGCCAAGAAAAAAATACATAACGCAGAGGGGCGGTATACCCCCACGATTTCCTCAAAACATACTCACACAACGCACCACTACGGGTGGTCTTATGATCGAGTCTTGCCAACTAAAAAGAAGAAAAAATAGGCCCACAATAAAAGGCAAACGGGGGTGGGTGCTGCTAACGTCAACTTTCGGTGCACCAGAACACAAAAACTTTCTTTTTCTTTACTTTTTTCAGGACACGCCACGTGGCCTCACTCATAACTAAATTCGATAAAAATTATGTGTTAAATGATGAAAGGCTTCGAGATATCAATATATCATTATCATATAGATAAATGGTTTAGACTTTAGAGTTAAGATATGATGGTTCTCTATCTGTATCTTTATAATTTAACTAATAAATATAATATTTTTAATTTATACATTATTTTTTAATAACTTTCCCCAACCCATTATTCATTACCATCTCTGTATTCATTTGTTTTATTATTATTTTCAATATAAACTGATTTATAATATAAATTTATAGAAGGGTTGATAGAAATAAAGTATTGTGGAACACTCTAAATTTGGAGGCTTCTTATATCATTTTACCAAAATTTAGAGATGGAGTTTGGGGATAGAGAATGGGTTGGAGTGATTATTTGGATGTTTTTTCTAAATTTTAGAAATGAAAATGGATGTGGAGAACCCATTGGGAATGCTCTAACTCGTACAGGTAAAGGGAGTTCGTGTTATCTTTTAAGTTTCTTGACGAAACATAATTTTAGGGTAATTTTTGTTTTTTATTCTTTTTAGTTTTACGCATCGGTTAACCCTAACAATAGCGTTGTTAGTCCACGCTGCCTTCAACTTTTTTTATTTATAGATCCATCACTGATTATGAATGTATAGGTTATACATAAGGTACAAATACAATATCATTTTTTCATTTTTAGTTTTATTGTTTAGTAATGTACGCCTGGTTATACATAAGGTATAAGTAGAATAATTGTTTAGTAATGAAACCTTAGCGACAAAAATAACAAATTTTAAATTGTTGAACTGAAATGGCAAAGTTGACCAAACTACATGGATAAAAACCGCAATTCACTCTATAAATAATAAACAATATATAATTCTTTGAAAACAGTGGCCTGTTACATCGTCTTCATGATAATTAAAAAAATTCTTGAAAAGTAGAGGATTCATAACGGGATTGATGTAATCCGGTTATTTGATTACTTGCTCAGATAATTCTAACCAACATTTGTAGTTAATACAATTTTGCTGTTAAAAAAAATTAAAGAATTCATATAGTAATTTTTTAACTTTTAAAGTTTTAATCTAAGTAATAGGTTTTTCAGTGTTGATTAAAAGGCCTATCTGGCTTTCTATTTGCATTTTCAATGGGCCGCAACTCAAACCATATTGGACTGATCTGGTAAGACACTCGGAGGCTTTTTAACAGTCTCCAACACATATGAAGTTATGAACTGGGCTTTAAAGTTTAAATTTTAGCAGGTCCAAAGAACATACATTTAACAAGTCCACTGGATCATTTTCTTGAAGATGTGTTTGTGAATTGTTTTTTTTTTTTTTCATATATTTCACAGAAAAAAGTGATCTAATACCAAATAACATACATAAAATTCACCTAGTCTTGCATACTTGATGCCGAGTTATTTTTGTGGTCTTGTTCAAATTCGATCTCCAAACCATCAGTTATCAACCCACAACCGGTCACAACTTAGTAGCCCTTGTTCTTACGTTTTACAAAAAATATTGTAATCGTTTCATCAACAACCCCGTTTGAACCAAAGAGTATGTGTAATTGAGTCAACCTAAATGGAGAAGTAATTGAATTTTTAAAATAAATACGGCTTCTTTAACTTGTCCTCATGAAAACGAGAGTAATTGGATCCCAAGAAACTGCATTTGGTGACACACCCTTTAATCGCATTTGGTAGAAAGGTTAGCATGGTACCAAAGGGTGAATTTTTATGTGCCCATTTATAACAAAAGATTCACCAACTTTATATAGACCCGTTAAAAGGGAGATAAACACTTTGACTATTTGATATTTTGGTTTTTGGATGGATAAAAGGAAACACGTGTGCGTGGATCTAATAGGGGTATCCCCTCTAGTGGGTCAGACATTTTGGCTTGGAAAGTGGCACTTTCACACTGTGTCAGACTGTTTTAAAAGTTGGTTCATGCAAAGTGAACAAACACAAGAAAACGTGCCCTGACAATCAACACATATTTATATCATATGCATTTGATACTTTTGGGTTCCTACGCCTGAGCGATTGCCCGTTTGCCTTTATTTCAACGTAAAAAGTCTTTGATTTTAATTTTAAAAAAACATTCAAGAACAATTCTTGTTTATCAATTGTGCATTTGAACATTAGCATAGTTAATTGTTCGAATATGTAATTTATGCTTTTCAAGTTTCATTTTGAAGTTGATATTATTTGTACCCTAAAAAGCAATTGTATTCTGGTCCAACGACATGAGAGTGACGGTTAAAACATAAGATTTGTGGTCTTAGGTTCAAAACCGACTTAGGGAGGTAGTCTAGCAGTGGTGGCCAGTGAGTTTCCTCGATGGTGTTCTTGAGTCAGTCAAGTTTGAAACATCAAAATCAGTATAGAGTATGGACAGTTGATATTCTGTCTTAAGAAAGTGCACTCGGATATTAGGGGTAATTCCAAACACTGCTAAAAAAAATATTATACTCTAAAAACAAGGACATACTATAAGATATTTACAACTCATTTATGTCGGCAATCAGTTGACCCGATATTTATGTAATTCGAATCCCTAATTTAAGGTATGCAAATAGTTAGTGATGGAGGCCCTACACTTTTATTTCATCTAGAATATTTGATTATTTTCAAACACACGTTTAGATTACTTGGACCACATTTTATAAATAACTTTCATTTTAGACTATAAATCTAAAGAAATATGATAATATTAGAAGAAAACAAATCTATGCTTTAAGATCTCAAATTAGTAAGGTAAGAACATAGATTAATTTTCTAGTTATAGAGAATATATCCGTGCAAGTTGTTATTTTAAAATTGACAAACATGTGGTCAGTGATTCTTTTCATTCTTTTCATGAGGTCGGTTGTCTATCGCTAAATGTTAAAATTTTGGCATGTTTCACGTCGAATCACATAACAAAAGGTAAACCAAATTAAATGTGCATGACAGAAGTACGGGAATCGTCATTAGAAATGCATAATTTAAATACAATAACAATATAGTTTGCTTTGTACGGGTTTTCACTTTTTAAAGTCTAACCATTAATATCAAGCTAATATTTACAAAATGACATAATCATTTAATTAGTAATCTAATCAAACTATCAAAGTAAGCTAAACTTTATAACAAAAAAATCAAATACTTCAATTGAGGGCTTACAACCTAATCGGAAATCGGATTCGGACTAGGGATAGTGGAGCGATGGATTGAGGGTCATGAGCGATGCAAAGTAGAGGTAGGACTAAGTCGGCAATCACATGAAACATCGAGTGAGTCTCTTTCTTTCTTTCTTTTTTTCTAACAGACTGAGTCTCCATAAACATGTTTAAAAATCTGACAGAATACGAGGCTCTATGACTAATTCAGGTATTTTTTTAAAGAACTAAACACAATTTAATGCTGACGGATTTAATCGAAGTGACCTATAAAAAACAACCAAACAACCCCTTATTCATAATTGCATGAAGGAAAAAAAAACTAATTATATTGATTAGTTCGTTTACCAATGCACCGAAAAGGTTACTTTATTAGATTCCTTTATACATGAGTAAGAGAGAGACATATTGTGTATAGGGCTGACATATCGTGTATACCCGTACACGATAAGACACGAACATAAAACGTGTATACCTGTACATGACACGAAAACTTATCGTGTATCTGTAACCTAAACACGAACTTGTTATTACCTGGTTTACACGATAGTACACGATAATATGGCCGGCGACAGGAGGAAGGCCGGCGACACGATAATAGTACACGATATTTATGGCCTGCTAAAGATGGAATGATGGACGATATTAGCAGCGGAGAGAGATATGGCCAGAGACAGGAGGAAGGTCGGCAACGGGTGATGGCCGGTATGGCCGACGACGGTGGATGGATGATGAGAGGCAAATAGGTGACAACTGTGGTTTGGTTTTTAAGAATGGTTTGGATGAATTTAGGGTTAGGGATGATATAATATAACTATATTATATATATATATATATATATATATATATATATATATATATATATATATATATATAACCAGGTATTAACAGGTACCTAACAGGTAAACATGTATTATACCTTTTTAGACATGAAAATTAACAGGTAATTTCGTGTCTACCTATTTAGTACACGAAACCTGTTAAGGCCTTAGCTTTTACCTGTTAAATTCGTGTAGGTATGTGTCATGTATTCGTGTCTCGTGTATAAATTGTCAGCCCTAATTGTGTATGTATATTTATTAATGTATATATATTTAGAGAGAGAGAGAGAGAGAAAGAGAGAGAGAGATTGTGCAGCAAAACATGTGAAGAGGAGAACATGATGTGGGGCATTTTGACAGTTAGGAATTTTGGGCCCATCATCTATTCAATTTTGCATATAGGATGTGGTCCACCTCGGCCCCTGGCCCATTATGAAATAATGTCAACCCGGTTGACCCAGTCACGACGGGCTAAAACTATGCCGGTACATCATGTGAATACAATTTAGTTGTGCCAAAATTACTGTGGACAATCGCAAAATAACTAGCAAGAAGCTACATACACCCAAAATACACAAGGAGAATAACTAAAATACGCGATAACACGTCAAAACTAAACCATAAATATCACCACCAAGAAAACTCTCCTTGATTTGCTGGTGATAAGGCGGAGGAATGTAAGGATGACTTTAAGTCATCGTGCCCCTATACACTGGGCGACACACGTGCTACAATGGCAGAGAAAAAGGGTCGCAATCCTGCAAGGTTGAGCAAAGTCCAAAAGCCCGTCCTCAGTTCGGATGGCAGGCTCCAGAACCACTAGTAATCGTTGGTAAGCCATAGGGCGGTGAATCAGTTCCGGGGCCTTGTACACGTCGTCACGGTGGATAGGTCTTAGGGAAAGTAAATTTTTGGATTATTAATTTATGTGATTACAATTACTTGAGCATTAATGAAATTGTTTCTTAAAACATATATTAGTTTATTTTCACATTCAGAATTCTCAAATAGAAAATAATTTCTAAAAATCTTTTGTAGCTCAACATTCTGAAGACCATATGGTCTTAAAGTTTGGGAAAATCTAGCATTCATGTCACTTTGATATATGACTAAATAATACATACATCATAGATGCCATAAAATTGCACAATTGCCAATTTAGTGTAAGGTGGTGTCTCCATTGTACAACCCATCAATGCACATTTTCTAAAGGCATAGTGATAGTTCTTTTCAAAGTGTGGTGCAATTGAAAAAAGCAAAGGTACAACTCTCCAAAAGCTAGACAATGAGTGTTGTTTGTACAATTTACCAAAATTTGATAGGTGGAAGTAAAGTGGTATGTTAGGTAACACTTTTTTTACAGCTTATAAAATGATAATCTTACCTTCCTTAGCAAGTAAAGATGGCAACATGTCTCCAATAGCAAATTTAGGTATCCCAAGCTCTACATCGAGACCGTTTTAATTAAAATACTGCAAGAACCGCATAAATATTTCATACAAGTGCAATATACTGTTCTTGTATTGATTAATTAAAATTCTTCTTGTATTTGTCACATGTATATGTGTATATTATTTTGTGTTTTTTAATGAAAAATAAAAGGTAAACATGATAGCACATAGATTGTATTAAATTTGATGGATGGAATGTGTAATGTGAGGGGAGGTGACAGTGGAAGCTCAATACAGTGGATGGGGGACACAACACAATATCATGTGATTTCATACATCTTTCCCTTTCTCCCTCACTTTCATGAACATGTTGGAATGTGCCCACTATGCTCAATTAATTTCCTTTATTGAGTTGTAATTGTAACTTTATTTAATTGTTAAAAACTTAAAATAGAAGTTACATTTTGAATCATAGGGGTTATTACTTATTACTCATTGATGGTCGGGTATTTTGTATATATATTAGTGTATTAATTATGTAGTTTTATTGAGTATATTGTTAGAACTTTGGTACTTCATACGTGCTTTTGTATTTCAAGTTATTGATCACTAAAGATGTTAAATTGGAGACTTGTGCTAGCATGGAATGATATCTCGGGAAAACCAAAGCATGATTTGATGTCTTGGGAAGTGTTACAAGGATTCGGGAAGAGTATGGATGAGAAATCATAAGTTGATGCTAAAACTGAACAAGATGGGTTGACAAAATGCGACCTTGAAGTAAAACGAGCATATCCTGAGCTAGGAAATGAGTTACGGGAGCCATAATATATGAATTTTGGGTTTCTCGACGAGATGAATCTGAAAATGAGGTTTTCTTAGGTCTCTATACGCGATGGGATGGTCATATGGCAATCGCGTATCGCGATGGACATAAAAAACGGGAATTTTAGGTTTATATCACATTCTTCATAAACAAGAACCCGAACTCCGTATTGACGGCCAGCAGCAACTATTAGGCATTTTTGGTGAATTCCAGGGCTACCAATCATCTCTTGATCAATCCTAATGGCCTTCCTCATCATAATTGAAGATCTATCGATTATAATGCTCGGCTAGTCTTCTCCGAATCATACTCGGGATTTATAGTTTGTAACTTTTACAGTTTTCTCATGTGATTAAGAACATTCTTGTATAATTATTGATGGTTGATATATGATTATTGATGTTTAGTATTTCTGTGTGTTCAGTTGGTTTAGGTTTACATTGGTCTGAACGATTTGTTACTAGTTGCTAGATAATTAGTCATATAACTGTTTGGTTAGATTGAATACGATAAAACATACAATTACCCTTAACTGAGTCACACTGGCAAGGACTGTTTGATAACCAGTGCCGTGTGTAAAGTAATTGTTGATGTCTAAGGTTTTGTCTGATTGATCAGTTTTCAGTTAATCGTTAATAATTAATCTGTTAGGTTGCATGAGATACTGTTGGTTGCTTACTTGAATTCCCGGGTGTGATTTGCTTTGTTAATTGTTTGAAATTCGTTTACTTGTTCATTGCTTAGTTCTCTTAATTTACTAAAAATTGCTTGTGTGATCAGCACTAAAACTAGTTACTTCATAATAGTAAATCTGTTACACGAATTCATTTACCACATACTCCTTCTGATATGATACCCAAATTGCTCTAACTATTTAGAATAATTAGGTTTTTAATTGACTCAAACGACGGTCATCACTCATCAATTTCATTGTATTCATGTGTATAACCCATATACCAACAATTTGTATTAAGGATTCATTCTATTCTAATAATGCAATCAAACATGCATGTAATGTGAGGGGTGGTGATAATATAACTATAAAGGTTTTATAATGGTGTGTTGATTTTTACTTATACAGAAGTCTCTATTTCTACCGATGCATATTTATATAAACTACATGATAGGGTATCATTTTTTGTTAACTGAAATTTAAATCAAACACGCTGCCGGAGATGGAAGAGTCGTAAGGAGTCATGTGTGTGTGAGTGTTTGTGAATCTGAAGAAGGTGTTGGTGTTGGTGTTGGTGTTGGTGTTGGTGTTGGTCTTGAACTTGGGGTTTGAATAATAATAATAATAATAATAATAATATTGGGAGAGAGATGGGTGGCAGAAACGGTGAGCACAGGGGGGCTGTGGGAGTGAGAGAGAGAAGGGTCACTTCACATATGATAGAGGCTCCATGTGAAGGCTATCTTCTTTTAAAAAAAATGAAATATAATATAATAAAATTTATGTTTCGATACTTTCTAAATTGTTTATGTGGCAAAGATAATATAATAATAATAATAATCAGTTTTCAATATTTTCAATATTTTCCATTTATGATTTAAAACGAGTCCCTTCTTTCCTTATTCAAATCGCGATGGAACCTACGGATTTGCTTGAATTTATTAAAAAAAACCAACTTAATAATAATAACTTAATAATAATAACAATCATAATTTGAAACCTAAAAAAATAAAAACAAAAAATGATGGTTTGATTTTATGTTTATGTAAAACTAAACATTATGTTCAATTTCGATTTTGCTTGTCACTAAAACCAAAGAAACCAATTAAACAGAATTATCAAAGGTTTTTATTTTATTTTAAACGCAGGTTGGTAAAAATCGGGTGGTGGTAACCCAAGCGTTGTCGGTCCTGGGTGTTAAGGCAGTAAGTAGATGCAAATTCGGAACTAAAACAAAATATAAAACCAAAAATTATAAAAATTGAGGTAGCCCAATAGGGAGTCAGACAGTTTTTAGTAAAATTCAGGTATTAGTAAAACACAAACATTGTCGATCCCGGTCATTGAAACAATGAGTCTACGAAAATTCAATCAGCTAATGTCATGTTTGCTACAGTACCAGAACTAAAACAAAATAATAAGAAATGAAGACAAACACAAAAATTGATATTTGGTTGGTTTTTCGTTGCGCTGGTTATGGTACCATAATTAAAACAAAACGAGGTATGCTAGTCTACACAAATCCAGTCGCTTTCCGTTAAATTTGTTAAGGTATATAAACTAAAATATATAAAAACAACCAAAATTGACATTTGATCGGTTGTTCTTGCATTCGTTACGATAAAATAACTAAAAATAAAAAAACGAAACAAAAAAAATCCTACCACCAATTGGGTGCCGCAAAGTTGCCCAATAGATACTTTGCGACATCAAAGTTCTTAAATATTATTATTAGATAATGTTAAGTAATTTATAATTGTTTAATATATAATTTAACCCGTATATTTTAGTAAAATGTATTCAACTCCTTTTTTTTAATTTAAGGTTTTTCAAGGCCAGTAGTTGATTGAAAACTTGAAGCTTGTAACATGATGTATTGGTTCAATCTTCTTGTTATATTTTTGTTGTTTTGTATGTGTAAGATTTTCTTGGTTAAAGGTTTCTCATGATAACGGATATTCAACATCTTATATTTTGCATTGTATATTATTTATTTATTTTTAAGTCATAGTCTGTAAAAGTTGTAATAGGGATTGTTTGCCAATCTTGTGTTAAATTAATAAAAAGTCGGACAAATTAAGAGATAATCTCTAAATCATTTAGCTTGTTTCTGAAACTTTACTATCAAGAAACTCTTGTCAATTTTTATTAACCTTTTTACTATGTCACATTTTATATAGCAACTTTCTATAGTCAACTTTTGAATGCACTAAATTACGTCTTCATACGTTAAAATCATGTTGACGGACCACAATGACTTATTTAACCAATTGAATTTTACGTTTTTAAAGCATGACTAGTAAATGTACATGTGCATTGCAGTAGAGTTTTAAACCGATTGAAAACAATAAAAGCGAATACTCAATACCGGTCGTGATAATACCGACGTCAGTACCTGTGTTGTGAAGGAGATCGACACGTGTTTCACATCGATTGAAAAATATGGAAACGAATATCGATGTATCTCCCGATAATCGTGGCACTGATACCTATGTTGTTTGGTGGCTATCACTTTGGTTCATCAAGGCACAAGTATTGTAACGACACACGGTATAGTTTGTAACCCTTGAAAGTGCTAATTCTGAGTATCACTTTGTTTTTAATAAAATTTATATCTTAACGTTGCGAAAGAAATTGATCAAAACCACGTAATTATCTTTTTATTAAGTTACAGACGCAACATATAAAATATGTAACACGGTATGCTATATATGTATTAGAGGAGACAATACTATACATGTATCTCATGGCATTGCCCCCAATAGGAAGAGTAAGAAGGTTGTCAATTCATGTATTAACATGTTTAACAGGTTAGAAACAACTTGCTTAACATAAGTATCATACATGAATACGACTTATTTAATTACTTTATATGTCATGTTTATAAGACAATTTTAAGTTTCTTATACAAATAAGGAAAAATTACGGAGTCTCGTCTATCAATTTTAGCACATTAAAAGAATAGTAAAATCACATCATACTTTTTTGATTAATTGGTTTTATCGTGTTTTAAACATATGCCCGGTTAACAGCATTATAAAAATAACCGCCTTAATTTGAATAAGAAACATTGAAGAGTAGTTTACTCAAAACCAAAAGTTACTTTTTGATTATATAATAATGCAATATTAATTTATAACTTTCTTTTTTTTATATTTATTTATTTTGTTATCTTGCTTATGATATGTTATAAAAATGAGAGTCAAATGATATATCCACAAAATTACCTATACAAAAAAATAATCGGCCTATAAAAAAATCTATAAAATTTGTTGTTATTATTCTTAGTATCATTAAAATTTATTTTATTGATAACTTAATTTTTTAGCAACTTAATTAGTTAAAAATGTCAAAATTGCCGAGTGATAAGGAAAAAGCTAAATCAGTTTTTGATGTATGGAATTTGTGATCATCAACATTGATAAGAGAGATGACACCCTCTCCAAGAACAAAAAAGATGCCTTCATCCAAATAATTATATTCAAAATGAAAGAATTACTATTTTATATCATAAAATTAATTAACCGCAAATACGTGATTTGGTCTTAAATACCAGAAAGATTATTGCTAAATTTTCGATTGAAAATTACTAAATTTACATTGCATATAAAAAATTTGGATGAAAAACGGGTAAATTTACACTACTACGGAAAAAACATGGGGACAGGGCCAACCCGGGCACTCAGTATACTTCGCCAATGCATATGACCTCACTCTAGGCACCTGCTCCACGCTCAAGATTTGCGAATACAACATAGTTTGCGGGGTGTGTACGGAAAACAATCCAAGACAATGTAACAATCTAATTATCTAATTCACTCATTCACTTCATCTACTTAATTTGTATTTAGACTACATGGCCATGAGGTTTGTTTTTATTAGTCTCTAACATTTTCACCTTTTTAGCACCCGTCAACCCGTCTCCCCCCCCCCCCCCCGACGCCCTGGTATATCGGTGTTTGGCTCCCTTTGACCCCAGAAGATGCTGACATCGCCATGGGTGATGCCCCCATAACCTCCCATAACACATGTTCTTATTGCAATTCTATGGGTTCTATAAATAAAACTGATTTTTATATAAAGCGGACCGTATGTCTATACAAATATGCACATCCTTACATATTTAGTCGGTGTATTTTTTTTAATTTTGCGTAACTTCCACATTTGTGTATAAAAATATACTAGTCAGGTGCCCGCGCGATGCAGCGAGATACGCACGAACATTATCGATGTCAGTGCGTTCCTCGCAACAGTACGTGCATATATAAAAATCTAATTGAAGTTGAAGGACTAAAATTGTAATTTATTTTTGACAAAGTTGAACTTAACCGTTTATTATATGGTTAAAGACAAAAGTGCCCTTAAAATCTTATAATTTGATGCATTAAGTATTGTATAAGTTGCATTATTGATTGGACCTCTTAAAATTTAAGAGGTCCTTCACTCACTCTTTATATATAGTATAGATGTGTAGGTTAGGTGGGTTAACTTTTCAAACTTAAAAACAAGTTTGCAGTTGGCCTTTTATTTCAATGGGATTGTAATACTTGAAATTGAGTTCTCAAGTTTGAAACATGACTCAATAAAGTTTTTTACAAAGTAGTGTGTTTTGTCCTTCAGAGTGATACTAGATAACTTCAGTCTGAAACGTGATAATAAGTATAAACTTTGTCTCCGAAAGACATACTCAAGTATTGTGATAGTTTCAAATACTATAAAATAAAAAATTAAATAGGTTTAAGCCAGAAAAAAACTAGCTCGAGAGATACAGTTTTTGGTAAATGAGTAAAATGAAATAGAAAACAGAAAAAATGCATGAATCATACGATTGCGACATCATTGATGGATACGTTACAATTAAAAAACCATAAACTCGTTATCAGAAAATGACTTTTTACCAATATTAATCGCCTTAAAATCATCAATCAAACTGCAAAAATTATATATCAAATTATTATATTTATAGTAATATTTTTTGGAACTGTTTTTTATTATCTTAAATGTATATAAACAATACTTTAAAAGTTTTTTAGTTGTTCTCTATATTCTCTTAAACCATTAAATTATTTTATTTATAAATAGAGGTTTCTCATGTATTTGACCCAAATTCATGGGTATGGGTCTCACCAAACTCAGATAACCCTTTAAAAAGTTAAAAAATCTCATAAATTAAAAATTAATCTCACCATATATTTGATAAGAAAATTCTTTAAAATATAAATATATTAAAAATTAATATCAAATTAAAAAAAATGTATTATTTATAATTAAGAAACTATTTTATAGTAAAAAAAATAAGCGAATCATGGGTCTCACCAAACCCAGAGAACTTTTACACTGGGTTATAACATCTCATATATTTGTGAAGCCCTTTAATCATCAAATCTTAAGTATAATATTAATTTTCTTACAATAAAAAAATTAAAATCCAAAAAAATATATAAATATTATAAACGAGTAATATAAAACAACACTTTAATACAAGGATAAAAGCTAGTAAAGTAATATAAATGTAAAAAAAATTGTTTTGCATAAGATAGATTTTTACATAATATAAAAGAAAATAAATTTTCAATGTATATGAGATTCAATGTATATGAGATTCATGTATTTTAGCCAATGTTTTTAAATTTGAAAATATCATGAAAATCTCACACACTCCTATTTATCTCCCAAAAAATATCATGTTATTTATTTTTCTGTATATTGAAGTTTTTAAAGTTTGTATATACCTGTGAATAAAACAAGGATTTGTTACCCTGATGCGTTGTTATAAAATTCAAAATTATGTGCCGATTAATCAATAGTTCTCATTATGTTAGTCGACAAATGACTGGCTATTACTACTACACTGCCTTGGTGGAAATTTGATAAAAATACAATAAAATTGTACAATTTAATTTATGACATATCTTATCGTACCAGTTTAAATTTTGCTAGTCATGACTTTAATTTTTTTCACAAGTATATTTTAATTTTTTTTTTTTGAAACTTTAATATACTAATATTAGTTAAGGCACCTTTTGTTTACTTTGACAAGTTTTAAAGTTTAAGGGCACTACTATTTCCATCTTTAGAAATAACATTCACATTTTTTTAATTTTGATGTGATGTTTATTTTTCAATTTACCCTTTTAATTTGATGATTTTATATATGATATTTAATAAATTTAAAATGTGACGTCTTTATGTGTTCGAGTTTAATTATATTTAAATATACATTTTATAAAAGATTTAGGTTGTATTCAATAAAATCTACCTAGATTAACTATAGATAAAATAAAATAACTAGCAATGAGATATTTGAATTTATGATTTATCTCGAGCATCATATTATTCGTATATCAAAACTCTTAAAAGAAAACATAAATTTGTCGTAAATAAATAAATAAAATAATTGAAAATTTACCGGTCAAATTTAAAAAGTGTGATTTGTGGTTTTTGTTCATGTGGTTTATTCAAATTTGTTATTTCAGTCCCAAAGTTTAAAAGTTGTTATTTTTGTTCCTAAAATAGTAAAATTTAATTTTTGTTGCAATTTGCATCCTCATGATTTGTTAAAATATGCTATTACATTCCAAAATATATCAATGAAATAGATGAAAACGACAAAAAAAAAATTCTAGTAACAAAAATAGCATGTTTTAAACTTTTGAACCGAAATAACAATTTTATACATACCATAATAACAAAAAAGTGAAAAACCATAGTTCTTTCAAGCAAAAAAGTGTGAAAGGTAATTTCAACATGTGAATACTGCATAGACTACTCTTGCTCTAAAGTTTAATATACCAAACTTCAATTAAGTGATTATTATTTTTTGTTTTTTATTATTTCAATTTAACTAAAATATTTGGCGACTTTTATTTTGTTAAGTTTTGATTTAAAATTAATTAGATAATTAACTAAAAATAATTAGTCTACATCTTGGTGCTTGTATCGACGATATTTATATTTATATATTACGCCAATATTTTTATATTTTAGGTGTTTTGATAGTTTTTTGCAACATTATGTAAGGTCTTAAATCAATATTTAATGTAAGGTGACTTGATTAGTAGGCATACGTGATGGGTTTATGGTGTGATGTGTTAATGAGGAGATGGTGCTATGACACAATTGGATTAGTCCTTACATGTTGGGTTTTGATTGTAAATTTCATAAATAATTATAATCAAATAAGAAATCGCAACTCATATGGTGTACCAAATAGTATCGCATTTAAGCAACTCATATGGTGTACCAAATAGTAGCGCAAATCTATTAGTCCAGTAATTACGTGACTGAAGATACCAAAAAAATTGGCGTCTAATGGTATGCAAATACGAACCGGATGTGTGCACTGAGTGATAACCCTTGTGTTTTTGATCGTCAGGAAAGCTCTTCATAACTTTACATAGGGTGGATTCTTGGTCGATCAAAAGAATTGATGAGTTAACTTTGAATGATCGAAGAAGTCGTCAGTCATTGTCTTTATTCGGCCTTAGTTATCTTTGACACGAAAAGCGTTTTTAAGATAAAACTTCTAGCCTAAATATGTTTTACCCATATTGATCCATGTGACCAATACTAAGCCACATATTATGCTTTTGACCATAAGGGTGTCTCTTGTCCACTTCACTCATGTACCCATCATAGTATTAATCTTTCTCATTTGAAAACCCATTTATCAAATAGACTTAAATGTTTGACATCAACTCCTATTCGATGTGTTAATTGTGTCGTGCTTGTTTTAAATTTGCTACCTTTAAGATTCATATGGCATCTCATATGGTAGTGATATTGATGTTAAAAGTTGTATAACATAATCTAACAATGATGCATTTAGAATACGAAATAACACAATTAAAAAGAAACGTAAAACCTTTATTCACCACGTGTAGTTTTGTAAGGTCTATTTGACAACACATCGGGTCATGGTACGATATAAACTTCTCAATAGGTATTCCATTGTACCATTAACCGGCTTCTTGCTAGTTCGCTTAATTAAATTCTTATTCACCGTTAATAAATTTAAATGTGTTAGCGCCAAATGATCATAATAAAAAAAACTGAATGGTGGTATTATAAAAAACAAGGGAACATGCAAAAATCTAGTCACCCAAACAAAACATTACACATGAAATATACTTACAAACTCATCACAATAAATTAACACCATTTTCCCAATTTATCCATTATATTTTTGATGTTGATAACGCTCAAAGGAGGCTTAGAATCTTTAATTTGTTTACGATCTTGTTCGAACATGTTTATTAATGTTATTAAAAATATTATTTTGTTCACGCTCCAAATTGTAACACGAAATGTTGATTGAATCATAAGGATAGTGGATCTCGTTGATTAAATCGATGTTGTTGATCATAATCAAATTAATTGGACTTGTGATTGAAAGTCAAATCATGTCTAATTGATTGCCTAGTGCCATTAATCATCATTGTCGTTGTCAAGAAATCAAAAAATATTACACACCTAAAAAGTATACCATCATGTCATCCACACCATTACAAGATTGTGATTTGATTAGCTAAAATGAGTAAAATATCAAGTCATTGTTACGTAAACAGTTGATTTAACTAATTAACCTTGATTCATGTGTAATGAATGGGTTACGTTGGAAGCACCATTATTGTGGTATTCTATTGGAAAACCCCCAACCCAACGGCATTGTCTTATACATTAGGCTGAGGGGTGTGGGGGGCGCGAGAGGGGGCGCGAGTGGGGGCTCCAGCCAATAATATTGTGACGTGTGGCAGAGAGAGAAACTTGATAAGATGGGTGTTGGTTGTGGTGCTCGCGCCCCGGGCCCTGGTGTGGAGGGGCGCGAGAGGGGGCGCGAGCGGTTTTTTTTTATTTTTTTATAAATGTATTAAAAAAACGTATTATTAAAAAAACTCATAAATTATTTAAAAAAACACACATTAATTAAAAAAACACATTAATATCTAAAAAAAAAATTAAAGTACTAAAAAAAAACATTATTCTTATTCTTCGGCTTGGCCTTCTTCGATCAACCTCTTCCGGATACGTTCCTTTTGTTTTTCCATCAGCATTTGGTCGACCGGATTTAGGTTACTGAAGTCTCTTGTTAGGAAGTCTCTTACTGAAGTCTTTTGTTTTTCCATCAGCATTTTATTCCGTAACTGTAATCTGAATCTAGGTTTGGGTACCAATTTCCAGCCATGTTTTTAAAAAAAGGTTTGGAAGATGGGGTGATTTTGGGTTTTGGGTGTGGTATGTGATATTGGTATGTGATATTGGTTTTGGGTGGTATGTGATATTGGTTTTATAGAGGTAAAAAAATTTTTTTTTTAATAAACAAAGAGCCCAACGGCTCTATTTACGCATTCCCAGGCAAATTCACGCGTTATCCCAGCCGCTACCCATCTTGCGCCCGCCTGGAAATCCGCGCTCACGCCCCTCTCGCGCCCCTCTCGCGCCTCGGTGGTGTGGTGCTCGCGCCCCGGGGTGCAAGCGGATGGCCTCACGCGCCCTTTCTCGCGCTCCACACCCCTCAGCCTTAGAGGCGTCATTGTTTTGACGAGATGAATGGGTGATGCTGGTAGCCAATGGGTTACAATGGTGGTTGCCGCCCACCACGATTGCGTGGTTGACAACCATTTTCTTCCACTATAAGTTTTGAGATAAAATATCCAATCATGGTTTTAAACAAGATACGGTAATTCATCCGTATATGTTTATAAAAATATATAAAAAAAGGTTTTTCACATTAATTTTTCTAAGAGTGAACATATAAAATATAGTTCGAGCAGTAGAATGACGAAAAATAATTACTATAAATATGTAGTATATTACCATCAACTGAACACATTTTAAAAGCTTACAAATTAAAAAAAATATGGACTTCAAAATAACGATGTAATTTAGTCAAAGAGTGGATACATAATTATTGGATCTATAATTGGTGACTATTTGATTTGAGGGATATTAATGTTGGATTGGAATTCAATAATCCATAACAATTAAATAAGTTATCGAATTAATTATCCGCGACCAATATGGTTTGAATTTGATAATCATAAATTGATACAAAATTTGCTATGCAATAATTTTTATTTATTTTAACCTAAACTTTACATTATTAATCAAATTTTATAAGTGTTCTATTAAAGTCACTCGTGGATTCAAGACTTTAAATTTCAAGATAGACCCATGTATAAGTTTAAGGCAGCGTTAGTTAGTCGAAAATAACAGATGAAATGGAATATATCATTATAAAAGAATGAAAAAAAATAAGTGTTTGATTGGTTAATAGAATATAATCAATGGTTACACAATGAATCTCATTTTTTCCCACCCTCATTTTTTTCCTTCCATCCCTCTTTCACCATATTTTATTGACCACCACCACCTAATCATCACCATCACCACAACCACTTGACGCCACCACCACCTGGACCCCTATGAATGCCGCCACCGTCACCATTCCATTGCACCCATGGCGTATATAGAAGAGAGATTTAGAGATATTCTAAAATGTGTTTTTTTTGAACTACTGGTAATCTAATTTTGTAAACAATTTATAGTTAATTGATCAATCTGGTTTTTGAATATTGGAAGTGGGTGCAAATGATTGTTGATGACTAATTTTGCAAACAGTTAATAGTTAATGTGTCATTTTAAAAGTTGTATTTTGGTAAGAGAAAAAAATATGACAACAGGTTTTGAACCTACGAGTGGAGAATCCAAGCGATTCATTTCATAGTAATGCTTGATAACCACCGTGATACTTCCGGACAACATTATTGGCTGCTAATCGTAATATACATACTAGTTAAGAAGCTAAAAACCTTAAAATATTTGTACTTCGCCGACAAAGTTAACGGGTAGCCCAATCTACCCCTAAAACCTTCCTAATTCCGCATGTGTCTACCAAACAACGTAAAATAATGATTCTATCCATTCATATCGGTTAACCAAACAAGTAAATGAATGATAATGATTTATTTAATTCGATTGCCCATTCCATTTCCCATTCAATCCATTACCTCATACTAAACAAACATTCGTGTTCCCGAGTTCCATTTAAGAGAAGAAAGTAAATGAAAGGGAGGGAGAGGGAAAGGAAGGGAGTGTTTTGTTCCCAAGTTTTAATTTAAGGAAAGAAAGGGAAAGGAATAAAAAAACTGTGTTATCTAGTTTCGTTTAAAGGAAGAAAATAAAAGAAAGACAGATGAATTGAGAGAAAATGAAGGCAAAAAAGTGCGAGGTTTGGTTTTCTTTCAAATTAGAAGAAAGAAAAGTGCATGAAATGAGAAGAAAGGGAAATGAAAAGAAAGAAAAGAAAAATGAAAACTTTATTTTTCTTTCTTTTGTTAAATGAACTCGGGAACTAGAAGATATCTTGGACAAATGTACAAGTCTATAATTAGAACTAAAAGAGTAGAAGATGTGTGTTAGCATAATAAAAAAAAATACAATAAAGTTAAAAGAAATAGGTCTTCAAATTCATTTTGTGGTATATTAAAAAATCAGTACCGATAGATGATTAATGTAAACAATACACCCGATCTCATGTCACACGTGACGTTGCATAGACACAAAATAAGTAATAGTTTGTACATGACATGCATTCAGTATATATAAATACATCTGAAAATGATATGCTTTGATTAATGAATATTATAGTAGTATGAATATCAGTCGACGTAATCACCATTAAAATATGTTTATGAGTTATTGGAATGATCTAACGTACGATTAAAACAATGTAGAAGTATTTTAAGGATCAACTTGATGATATTAATATACAAAAAATTAATATAAATATGTGGTAATGATATAATAAAGTAGAATACCGTTTTTGTAATTCATGTGGTGTATATTTTATTTTTAGGCAAAAATCAATATTCTCATTATATAAAATTTAAAGGTTATTTCCTTTTCCATTCTATAAGTAATACACATTATGTCGTTTCCACTTTAATGGGATGATAAGTTGGTTCGGATGTATAATTAGAGGTCAATGATTCAATTGATGTCGAATATAAAAAAAGAAAAGAAAATACTCCTATGACTTACAATATTGTTTGAATAAACATGCTAGAAATTCACTATTTGAATATGGTTTTCTGAGTATTATGGTACTACATGTATTTAACTGTTTATAAAAGGTTTTCTTGTATGTGTTTTGTTTTTGGTGAGGTTATCGATCGCTATCAAACTAATTTACTTTAATTAGATTTACTTAAAATCCATATGGAAATTCAAATATAAGTTGATACGAGTTAAAAGGTGTGGGGTGCACACCCAGTCAGAACCCCCCCCCCCCCCCTTCCTAGGGGGTAGTGTGCCTAGCATGGTCCAATCCCCAAGGGCCCTGGCTTGGGTCTCGATGATCATGAAGTTGTTTCGGATTTGCATACTTGATGAAAAGCAATGTTGGTTGCCGGAGATGCTTGTAATGATTTTTCACATATTAAGCACACGTAGGGTTAACTTGAAAATGAAAGTTTTCCACAAACAAAATTATTCATCTTCTTTGTTTTGTTAACTTGAATATATATACATTCATGCATACCGTAAGAGTATTCAATTAAAAAGACTATATATATAAATAATCACAAACTCTCTCTCAAGCACACACATATGTTATATATAATTTTATATTAATATATAAGTGTGTGTTATTTTTGTTTTACGGGCCTATTGGGAGATGATCATTTAGGAGTCCAAGGAGCCAAATTATATATAACATTGGTCTCTTGGAGATTCTTGAAACTTATTGTGGCTCTCCAAGTATAAGTTTTGAGTATATTCATGTGATATTGTACTCTTGGATACCCTTTGTACCCTGTTAACCCTCTTTTGCGCTTAATATGCTTTGAATTGATTACTGATTTCATATTTTAATCGATATTCTTTTCTTTTGATTACGGGCATTTTTAAAAAAATAAATCCAAGTGCTCGTGTGTTTGGTCTCTAACGAGTAGTTAAACTTAAATAATAAATAATCATGCATTCGTGCAAAGTAATAGTCAGTATAAAATATATTTACCTAAGCTGTGAAAACTCATATCACCCTCAGCAATGACTTATCATGAATTTTCTCGAGTGGTGGACGAAAGGAATGGTTGAAAAATAGATGTAGTCGAAACAAGTCCGGAATAGAAGTAGAAGGCAAGTTAATTTGATATGCAAGGCACAAATTAAAGGAAGAAAAGAGATTCTAATGCTTCCAAATACGTGTCGGTTTGATATGTCAAGTTTCTACTGTTGTTGCTATTATTATTATTTTTCTATTGTTTACATATTGTAATTAGATTCAAACATGTTTAGCTTTGGTGTATATAAACCTTATAGGGTTTCATTATTGTAACTGAGTTTAAAGTAGCTTCTTAATACAATAAAAGTTTCGGGTGTTAGCCAAATTACTGAGTATACCAATAAGTGGCGGACATACACCTTTGGTGTAGGTGTCAGCTGAACCCTGTGAAAAAAAAAGAAATTTAAGGTATATATATGTTAAAATCTCAATCAAACCCTCTAAAATTTTTACACTGATCATGTTTAAAATATCATTAATGTTATCACATTTTCATCTTGTTTTCAATTTGATTTATAAGTTTTGATGTTAAGTATGTATTGGACTAAACACTAAAGCGCTCATTCGAGTGGTCATATCCAAGAAAATTTTCGTAAATAAGATTGTGACTTGTGGAAAGGAGATAGGTGGTCTTTTCGATGTATACTTTCCAACAAGCCAAATTTGACAATTAGCTTAGAATATAATCTTTCTAAAATGCGACTACTATATATTTTCAACAAATAAATTCATAAGTGAATCATACGAATATAACTATTTAGTTTTTTACTTGTATCCTTTTCTATTTAACACATACTTTGAATTTTTAATAAATTTTCATTTTATATAAAGTTTTATATAATTACAAATACGTCATGGATATTTATTCATTTTTATTTATATTTTGATATAAATTTGATAACAAACTACATTTAATTTGATAAAACTGATAAAACTTACCACAAAATGTTGATAAAATAAATACGTTGAATATTCCAAATTATAGGAAACATTACATACAAAAAAACATATATATAATAAAGCAAAATTATACAATACAGAAAAATAAATATTAAGTTAACTAATAACATATATTCAATTGATGATTTCACACAATTTATGTTGTTGGTTCAGAACTAATGTTATTGGTCCTTTGACTTTGACGAAAATTGACTAGTAGCCCCCTATAAAACCATAAATTTGCATGTGAGTGCTCTACTTTATTTTTTCTAAACGACAAATTTCTTTTATTTATTTTAAAGCACTATTCAAATGTAGAGAGCCCTGATGCGACAATTTGTTCAGGCTATGTTGTTTTAACCAGACACACGCTGACTTCAAAGTTTACCCTGGACGTTCCCCAGGAAACCATACCGTCGGCTACCATTTGATAGTCGTTGTGATGCGTGGAACACTTTCTGGAGTAATAGACGATGAGACCAAAACCTGGGTGAGCTTGGAATCCGAAATGACAACCTTGTACAAGGTCTAGCTCAAATCCACCTAAAGTGACACAATGATGATCGAATTTTGCTCTCCAAAGTTTTTTATAAACTTTTTGTGTTAAGATGTTTAAATTTGCAAGTCCTTAAGAGATATCTTGTGGTTAGGGGACGTTCCTTGCAACCTAAAGGTTGAAGGTAAGTACCATTTAATGATAGTGCCTTGGTTCGGTAATAGGTGTTTTTTTTTGTTTTTGTTTTTCAGTTTACACAACATAAAACTAAATCAAAACTGATATTACAGATTTTATTAAAAATCAAAATCAAATCAGCAGTTCCAATTGTTGATGTTTTTTCGATTTGATTTTTTTATTTCAGGTCATTATATTCGATTTGATACACACTCCTAGACTCCTAGCAAATCAAATACGGTATGCTCTTTGAAACAGTAACTTATAGTGTAAATAACATATGGTTTGCTATTTTTAAATATGTCTTTTATTAATTAAGACACTATTTACTTTGAAATTAAGGCTGGGGGAATGAATCTCTCCACTTCACATTATTATTATTATTATTATTATTATTATTATTATTATTATTATTATTATTATTATTATAAATTTCCATTAAATCATATTTATTAGTTTGTTGATAAAGTAGTATATTTCGTTGGTTTAGGATCGGTTACATGTCCATCAATAAATTTCAACTTGAAATGTACCATTGTAATATGCCGTTTATTAAAATAAAAAAAAGAAAAGAAAAGAAAGCTATATTTATCATACCTAGAAAATCTTGGAGAATCTTTAGTATGAAAAATAGTGAACTTTTGGAGAATTTTACCTAAACCTAGTGGCGGTACCAAAAATTTATACTAATTAATAAATAAAGGTTTTCTTGTGCCACGTGTCATCTATTTATCCCATCATTTCTCTTAATTTCCCGCCTCCCACCACCCATATGTTACAAACTCGGTTCATATCTATACCTGTAAGGCCCCGTTACCGGTAGCCCTACTTTCGTGTTGGATTTACTCATAAACGCAGTTCTAAATATCATAGTTAATTAAAACATTCGCGGAACATTAAAAACATTCAAACCATTACATTCCATAACCATAATTCTTGTCTTATCGAGCATTCATAGTCATTTAAAAACAAAACATAGTCTTTTAAAATAAAACATCATAGCAAAATCTTCAGATGTCAGCTTCGTCCAACTCTGCCATGTGTCCTCTTCAAGCTACCTGCCTCATTCTACTCACCTGCGTGCATACTAAAAGTCAGCTACGCTGAGTGAATTCTAGTTAATCACATACTCATACAATACCTTCTTACATTTCATACTTAATCTCTTAACTTTCTTTCATACACACATAAGTGCATATACTTTCATTCTTATATTCATACTTTCTTTACATACATAATCATACGTTTTAAAGAGCCTTTCGCCCTATAACCTCACAGATATTATAAGGGTCTGGTCCCTGACATCACAGATATTATAAGGGTCTGGTCCCTGACATCACAGATATTATAAAGGTCTGGTTCCTAACATCACAGATATTACAAGGGTCTGGTCCCTTTGTTTCGTGTAACTGTACCGTACCTGTTCATACATACTTTCCTTCTTAATACGTGCAATCTCCGAAGAGCGTTCACGTACCATCATCATAACATACATACATTATGCATACATCATATATTCATACATACATACATCATATCTTTCATCATACTTTATCAATCATATCTTAACTACCACCTGACGGTACATGCAATATCCGAAGATCGTTCACGCACCGTCAAGCAATCATCATACATAAATCATACAAGGCATACACTTACCACTTAAGATAAGTGTATTAACTATCACATCGAGTATGCACACAGCCCCGAAAACATAACAAGGAAGTGGGGCTAGAAACTCACCTGAATCCTGTTACGCTCTCCGTTAATCGTTATTCCCTTCTTGAGCTGTGCACAGCTAACTGTATAATATTTACATGTATCAATTAACTACTATTACTCATGTTGTATTTCTATCTTTATATAACCCACAACGAACGGGGGTCCGGGGGCAGCGCCCCTGGCAGCGGGGTCTAGGGGCGGCAGCCCCTAGCAGGGTCCAAGGGGCAGAGCCCCTGGCTGGGGTCGAACTCATCATTTTTCCATTAACTGTCTTAACACATTTTTCATTAAGTTTTTAATTTATTTTCTAATTTGCTAACTCCAGCGAACTCATCATTAAGTTAACTTAACAATAAGCGAACTTAACATTAAGCGAACTTACTGTAAGCGGACTTAGTGTTAAGCGAACTTAACATTAAGCGAACTTAACATTAAGCGAACTCAGTGTTGAGCGAACTTAACATTAAGCGAACTTATCACCAGGCGAATTAAGCATTCAGCGAACTTAACTCAGGCGAAGTTAAGCTTGGCGAAGTTAAACAACAGCGAACTTGGGGTCCAGCGAAGTTAATCATAGGCGAACTTGTTAACAAGCGAAGTTATCAGTTAGGCGAACTTGCTTGCAAGCGAAGTTAAGCTTGCAGGCGAAGTTGCCCAGCTGCGCCTCTGTTCAATCTTAATCCCCCAAAATCATCATCGTTTTACTAAGAGATCCATGGGTATGGTATTTGACTAACCCGCGATCATTCCTATGGTCGTTTTTGGACAAGATTTGACCCGAAAACATGTAAAGTTTGGACCTTTAATTTCATGAACGTTCAATACAAGATCTACGGTTTATCTTAAACGAACCGTACATGTTTATGGGTTTATTAGGTTCGTTCTAGCATCAAGTTCGCTACTTTACGCTTCGTTTAGATCCGATCTATTATCGTTTCAAGTTTCATGGCAAACCGTCTATAAAAACATGAACTTTAAGATCGAAATCTTACCTTTATGTGTTCGGTTTCCGTGGTTATCTCGTATCTAGCTCGTATATCGAAGATCTAATAATGGTCGGCTTGATTTTTGGACTCGAATCCGTTCTCTCTCTCTCGGCCGTATGAGGTGTAGTGTATGTGTGTGTTTTTGAGTGTGTAGAGATTTAGATGGAAATGAATGATGGTTTAGGGTTTAAGGGTGGTTTAAGAGGGTATTTATATCCCTTAAAGCCCATGGACCTAAGGCCCATTACCCTTAATCCATCTTAATTAATCCAAGTCCATGATCCGTTCTTTACTCGGTATTACTTACTTAATAACGCGAAATCACTAAACGTAACTTTCTTTATTTAACGTTATAATATTTAGGATGTTACAACCTGAGCCAATTAACATAATATATACCATATATAAATAGATATTATAATTTAGTATTTTGTAATTTTACTTATTAATTAGAGTCAACTAATTTAAACATATATATCTTACTTATTTAAACATAAACTTCTAATTATGTTATTTCCGTAATTTACGTCATAATTATGCTTCTCTAAATTAAAAAGATTCAACAAAGATTTAAATATTGCTAATTACACCTCATATTATGTTTGAATTTTTAATTTCAAGTATATATGTTAATTGCATATTTTTGACATTTTAATCAAATTAAGGATATTTTTAAATTACAATTAATCCTTTAAAAATAAATTGATTGATTCATACTCAAAATAGTTGTTCTGTTTTCAAATTACCGATAAACTCATTAAATGATTCATAATTCTATAATGTTATAAATACCATAAAGTGATGACAAAAACATATAGGATTAACTCTTCTCTAAATTAAAAAGATTCAACAAAGATTTAAATATTGCTAATTACACCTCATAGTTTGAATTTTTAATTTCAAGTATATATGTTAATTGCATATTTTTGACATTTTAATCAAATTAAGGATATTTTTAAATTACAATTAATCCTTTAAAAATAAATTGATTGATTCATACTCAAAATAGTTGTTCTGTTTTCAAATTACCGATAAACTCATTAAATGATTCATAATTCTATAATGTTATAAATACCATAAAGTGATGACAAAAACATATAGGATTAACTCTTCTCTAAATTAAAAAGATTCAACAAAGATTTAAATATTGCTAATTACACCTCATATTATGTTTGAATTTTTAATTTCAAGTATATATGTTAATTGCATATTTTTGACATTTTAATCAAATTAAGGATATTTTTAAATTACAATTAATCCTTTAAAAATAAATTGATTGATTCATACTCAAAATAGTTGTTCTGTTTTCAAATTACCGATAAACTCATTAAATGATTCATAATTCTATAATGTTATAAATACCATAAAGTGATGACAAAAACATATAGGATTAACTCTTCTGCATCTTTTGGTAAAACGTTTTTACCATCGAAGTATATTTTTCTGTTATCCTGCATTGATCATCATATTTTGTAATAACTTATTAATTACCGTACACAACAATTATGTAATTAATTATTCTATCAATGTCTCTAATACGTAATGAAGCAAATTTTTTTTGTTTATATTGAGAGACTACAGACAAAACAAACAACAAACGTGTTAACGAAATTTGGTAAATTGAAGAGGAACTAAATATAAAATATTTAACATCATTTTTTATATGTTTAATATTCAAATATCACAACTAGGCTAAACTTTCATGGAATGAAGATTCAAGTAATCGTGTTCAAACCTTACTTTCCCAAGAAGTTTGAAGAACATCTCCAAGAGAATTCATGCTACTTTATTTATAGGCCCGCACTACCTAACAACAACGCAAAACCCATGCATGTGAAGTAAGCCCAGAAAATCTTCCGAAACATATCTAAAATTTGCACCGACTTTTATGGGTCGAAGTACGGTTCCATTTTTAGAAGACCAACTAAATCAATATTCTAGACTTTGGTTGATTATGCATTATTGAATTTATTATTCACACATAATTTTTTAACAAACATTTATTTTGTGTTCGATCATTTAATATTTTGCATGTTCTATGATAAATGTATTATTAAAAAATATATATATTATTTAACTGGGATGTATGTTTGTACGTTTTATATTTAATACTCAAATTTGTTTTTCATGACTTCTTATTATTTATATTTCAAATGTTTATAAAATTAAATTTGTTAAACCCGTGTTGTACACGGGTAATTAACCTAGTTAATCAATAAAACCAAATCAAAATAATGAAGAGAAAATTCCCAAAATAAGCGTTTATGAAAACGTTTTTAAGGTTTTAGGTGCCATTTACAAGAAATTCCTATTTATAATACCTATTTTTGGAATTTCTTGCAAATGACACCTAAAATAAAAAATATTTTATAAAATAGTAATAAAGTTATAAAAATGTTTCAATTGTGTCAATCATACAATTTTTCTTCAATTGAGTCTCATCGAATTTTTTATGCATTTAGAATACAATGGAGGAGAACATGCGAGGGTTGAGATTTGCAATATTTATAGATATATATATATATAAGTTTTTTTATATAAAAACTTTAATTATATTAAGAATAAAATATATAAAATAAAATAAAATCCACGTTACCACTCGACATTAACATCAAAAAATAGATAAATTTTTTTCTCATCGAAACAAAAACAAAACAGGATAAAAAAACACGTTAAAATCTATAATTTAAAATAACATAAAACTTATAATATGAAACTCGACTTATGTAATTGAAACACTTTTAGACTCTAACGTTAATTTTTCATTAATTCTATTTGACGTTAAACTTTTAACTCAGCCGTTATTTTGTTTTATTATTGTAAAAAACCTTTGAAAATATTACATTAATCAAATAGTTTAATATATTTGCATAGTCAACAAAATCTTTCTGTTTACTACAATTATTTGAGGCTCGGACTAAAAAAAAAGCTAGACTAATTTTAAGTTTTTTATTTTTTTTATCAATTTAAACTTAAGTAGCTCGCAAGTCGCAAATAGCTTAACTTATCTGCATCCTTAAACGTAGCCTCATAAGATGTTGTTGAGAAATGAGAAGTAACAACATTTGTAAACCAAAATACTAAGTTTTACAACAATATTGTTGAAAGAGAGGTGGGACCCATGTTACTAGAATGAACATGTTGTGTTTGGGACAAACGGACACAAGACCACAATATCACGTTCTACACACACACCGTTATATCTAACTATGTGTGTTGTGAGTGAGACAGCCCATTGCTAAGGGACCATCTACAGGCCCCCATACTTTTATTTATATCACTTTAACACCCTAAGTTTTCAACACTTTATTATAAGCTGTTATCAGAAACAGGATCCAATGTGTAGAATTAAGTGGTCTATTATATTTTTATTATTAAAAATTTCATATTCATTTATCATTTATTTGTGATATATATATATATATATATATATATATATATATATATATATATATATATATATATTTGTTGAAATGTGTGTGAAAAATTGACCAGACAAGTACTTTTTCATGTGCGTAATAATAGCTTGAATTGTTATTTATTTTTATCACACCTATGATAACTAATGTCATTTTAATATTTTTGTGACGTGCTATATGGGTAACTTAACTTTATGCAACATTCAGCCTTTTTAGATATTGAGGTTTCAACTAATGATAACCGGATTTTATAGTTCGGTTATGGTTATGTGTGTATGATACTGAAATAATCAATCCCCAAGGTCATTAAAACCTTAAAATTTATATTTTTGGTTTTAATTTATTTTATAAATATTATATTGTTTGTTTCGCTTTTTTTTTCTTTTTTACTTGATCCAAATCCTAACCGGATTTACCAACTTACATAGGTTTGAAAAAAAGTTGTAGGCCTAAAACCGATGGTTAACAAGCCCTTAAGTGAATTAATCAAAAGACCAAGATGTTTATAACCGAGTCGAATTGATAATTATACTAGAAACAAAATGATTATAGATTTTGGTTTCGACTTTCAACCAATAACAAAACGTCCAAACCAAACCAGCCCGACAAAATTAACTTGGTCCTTCGAGGATTCTTTTGAGTTTACCAAACTAGTTTTAATTTAGTTGATCCGGACCAGAATCGGTTTACAAAAAGAACCCGGTTTGTAGACCTCTAGCTGCTGCCATATTAAAACTGAAACGAAGCAATCTTAATGACTATGGGCCAAGGATCCAAACTTATAAAACAGCATCTTTATAAATTCGGTCTTCTGATTAGTGGCCCAATTCCCAAACCAGCTGTATCAAAATAGCCCAAAGCCCACTAGTAACATCATGGCATATAAGAGTAAATTGTATGGAGGTCCTTGGTTTGACGCAAATTATAAATTTGATCTCTAATTTTGAAAGATTTAAGGATTTATTTTAGTGTTTGCTTTCATAAATGGTCCTTTTGACTTAAAAAGGTTAGCTTGATCACTTAACTAGTTAACTCCATTGGAATTTTAGTCTTTCATATTTTAATAAGCTATAACATGTTGTAAACCGGCTAGCAGTTTTTATGAAGATTTGTATTTTAATTGTTAGATGTCATTAACCTAGATAAATTGAAATAATGAAAATTTAAGAATTCCATATAACAAATAATGAAGTTTAAGAACTTTAAAACTTTATTTTAAGATAAATTATCATTGAATAATTATATTTTAAGAATTCCATGTCGTGACTTGATTATTTGGTTGGGTAAATTTCTGGTAACCTTGAACTAGTTGGGGACTGGGGCATTAATATTAACTGCTTTCTTTACTATTCTAGCCATTTTAGTGCAATAAACTCATGATATTCAAGTCCTTTTGATTAAATGAGTAGGGATGCTTATTGTTTTGGGTTTCGGGTATTCGGGTTATTTGGTTCGGTTCATCATGGTTGGGGTTAAGCAGGTGTTGGGTTTTTTTAGCTGAACCGGTACCATGAGCTAATATTATTCTAGTATAACGTTTAGTTTTACTTATTACTCGAACAAGCCATGGAGTGGATCTAAACGTAAACTGCCTCAAATTCGGGTTAAAAACTTATACGACATTACGACCCAAACTAACTAGATTGGGCTTAATTTAATAGAGTATTTTCAAACAATATCCGAGCAACTTCAAGATATGAGTTAGATAAACAACTCACTTGAAGCCCATTTGAGTAAATGAAAACCACCATCCTTCAAAACGGATTAACCATACATTATAATTTAGCTAGCAAATAATTGTGAGGATAGCATTTTGATTTGTTCATGGACTTTGTAAGGCCCATGGGTGTCATTTTTATATTTTTTATAGTTTTCATTTTATGTGTACAAATTTTTGTTGCATATAATGTTTATGTTTTCTTCTCTTTACTATAAAAGCATTTCCTTCGTATAAGTATCACATAACCCTTATGGTTTACTTTTATTTTTAATAAATCAGATAGTATATTATTATTATTAACTATATTTCATATATTTATTTATTATAAGATTTCGGATTTAACATAAAAGTTTTTTTTTTAATAACAAGCTTTCAAACACATTCCGCGGTTTAACATGTGACATTTGTATTTGTTTTTTAACACATACACGTGACATGCTAGTTTTGCTTAAAAGAAAAATGTCTTGTATAGGAACTGTTGAAATAATCAAAGGGTTGTTAGGTTATGTGTAGTGGCCGGTAAATCTTGATGATTTTGGGCGATAATCAATAGGACCCCCCCACACCTTTATTGACCCTCTTATCGAAAGGGGGGGGGGGGGGTTGGAGATTCTTGAGAGTTGAGGTTGGGGTGGAAGAATGGAGGTTGAAGATGTATCAGATGTTGAAGTAAATATTTGGTAGGTTGAGTGTGAAAGTATTTTGTTTGGTATTTCTTTTTAGGTTTTTTTTGTGTATTTTAATGTATTTATTTAATTTAATGATTTTTATTTGTTTAAATTAAATAAAAAAAATAAAAAAGATGACGTGGTGAAGGAGTGATTACAACGCCATTACACTTTTAAAACTAAAAACTCATTTTATTGACTGGGCGTCACATAACACATCGCCTCATTTTATAGCCCATCCACTACTTATCTTCATGACCAGATTAAACATGCATGGTAATGTTTTACCCCTTAGGGATGCATGGTAGTTGTATTACCTAAATAAATCAATCCGTTATAGTCAGGTTCCCCCCCTCCCATTCCCAAACAAACTACGATGGTCGACCCACCAGAACCGAGACCAAGACCACCAGCGGCTGATGTATACAAACCCGCATTCAATGGGGTTTTTTCAAAGTTTTGGGCTGACCCAAGCATCCGACCGAATGATATGTGGTTTTACCACCCATATCCCAAACTTCTCATCCCTGGCGAGGAGCCCGTCTACTCAGGTTCTAAAATATTTAATTTTCATTTTTATGTTAAATGCATTTTGGTAGATCTTTAACAAAAAAATTTATAGGTATATCTTATATATGGTTCAATTTGGGATAAACGAAACCATGATTTATACATTTTGCATGGTGACCTATAAATTTGTTAGGATATTGTGTTATAAATTTTAATGCAAATTAATAGTAGGTGTTGTTATAGATCATAACGCTTGTGTGGGACCTTACACGAGTGTCCGTTCTTGTTGGGCTTAGAGACAATAGGGTTTGTTGCAGGCCAAGCGGCGATGAAAACAAAATCATGGAAAGTTGCTAAACATAAGAAAACCTACTTAGAGAATCAATATGCGTTATAAGTTAAAATGGATGTTTCATTATAGTTTTTGGTGCTTCGTATAGGCGTATAGTTCAAATTCTATGTTGGCCTTATAGCCCCTTTACGATTAGTATAGGTTTTATGCTGTGTCGAGCTCCATACGAGTTGTTAAAGCTTCGGTTATACGGGTTGTGTAGGCGGCAAAATGCTCACTTTGTTACCTCTGTACACTTGTCAGTTATCTGCGGCCTATATGAGTCCTATAGACCCCATGAGGGTGGTGTTTATATACAACATCCCTTCACATGATATAGCGGTAATATAGAAAACTCACCAATCTGTCCAACGAGTACTATCTTAGCCTCAACTTTCTTCACTTGTACTGGTTGTTCTACATAAATCTCAAAAGGATGATATATACATTAGTAGGGGAAAGTTAACGTGCAACTTAAATTAACGTGCTAACTGCGCAAATCAAGTAGTTAATTATATATAGAAGTAGTATAATTATGTAATTACATCGCAGTGTAATTACACTATGCTGTTATTATACTACACTATAATTACACTATATTATATATAATTACACTACTTAATTATCACATTTAGCTACATTAGTAAATGTGACATGTTACAATCACTAGCCTATGTACATAAAAAAACAAAAACAATATGTAATGTAACACTACCTGCAGAACTCACTAGAGTTAAGAAATCAAACTTCAAAGAAAAAAATATCACATATGTTATATCTCGGGTCACCCATCCGTTCCATGCAATTGATAAACAAATTTCATGCAAGACCACCTAAGCTCAAGTTTCCGCTATGCGCTGGTGGCTCGACATTCTGTTTATGTAACTTCTTTTTTTTAGGCAGTTATTTATTTCCTAGCTTTAATTCATGTTTATTTGCATGACACATAAAGTGTAGTTTTATATAAGTTAGTAATTAGTTATCACAGCCTACAACATAAGTCCTTTAATTACTTGGTTTATTATATATGGTGGTATTTGCGTTAACTTTGCACCTTGTATTCACTTACAGATGATGAACCTGATCACGACGAGGGTTCTGGTAATTAACACCGCTCTTATGCTGATAGTGTTTGATCCTAACCGATTATATTGTGTGAAATGTTTTAATAAATTTTAACATATTGTTATTAGATAAAAGACATGGAAAATTTATGGTGATGTGCTCCCTCTTAGCCTTTGGAATATACATTGTCAAGCACTTCAACAACCGGTAACAGTTGCATCCTTCTTTTAATTGGTTTGAAAACATGATTGCTGATCTTCATGGGAGGCTCGGAGGGTGTGCGAGCCGCACCATCGGCCGGGGCACATAAGTTTCGGGGGCACAAACTTCTTTTATACATATTACATATATATGTTTTTTGTTGTTAAAAATAAGGTTATTTGCAATGGTTTATGAGATTATTACATGCTCAGAATGGTTTGAATGGTTTCTGCTTATAATAAATCGATCGATAAAAGTTTTATCCATGTACGCTAGCGAGTAAAAAATTTTCGTTAAGGCATACGGGCCTTTTTATTTTGGCTCGGCCGAGGTATTTAAATTATCGGAGACGGCCCTGCTGATCTTATTACTACTATTATTATTGTCAGTTGTGCTTCACTTGGAAAGTGAAAGCTGCTATGTTGAGGCTACCATACTGCTAGGTCAGTAAACAAACCGAACGAACACGAACAAGGGCACATTCTTGTTCGCTCATTTTTCTTTAAACGAACAAGAGCACTTGATCGGATAAATAATTGTGTTCACACTAGTTTGTTTAATAAATGAACATACATGAAAACACTTAAATGAACACAAGCGAATAAATAGAAAACATATTTGGGTGATATAATTTGTAAAATGCATATAATATTATTTTTCGGATACTCGAATTTTCGGATAATTCGGATTCAATTTTTTTTAACACATTATTAAAGCCTATGTTCTTTTTTGTGTTTAGGGATGCACATGAGTGTGTGTGTGTGTTTAACTTTTTAATGATTTATTTCTCTCAAACTCATCATGTTTCCCCATGTGTGCAGGACATGACCGGGTTATAAGAGCGAATTCCTTTTGGAGCTTTTTATGTTCTTGTTGTTCTATTTTAAGGTTGAATCAAAAGACTGTTTGTTTTGAATGTTTATGTTTGCTATTATTGTGTTGGATTTTGGCTTTTCTTTTCATGATGGAATGTCTTCGACTGTTTTGTGATATGGAATCGATATGAGATTGTTGTTTTGAATGTTAATATTTGTTGATTTCTTCTTATTGAGGGGATTGTATGGGTTAGCACTTTACCTTTTACACACCTTTGACTTTTGTTGTAGTCAAAGCATGATACTTATGATGACCATTTGGATTTGAAGAAGCACTACGATAAGGTGTTTTTCTCATTATCAAATTACCTGATGCGTATGATACTCATATTGGTCAATAGTCAAATGCTAGACCATGTTAACAATTTTGTTCAAACATTTAGCATTCGAGCATAGGCTATTTAGCTCATTTAAATCGTTTAGGCCCGACCCATGTCGCTCATAACGTGAGCCCCTCTCGGTAACTCTTTTGAGTTTTAAAATTGGTGGTGATAGATCATCTTGTTCACTTTATCAAAACATAGGCCCAGGGCCGTCTAGTGTGTAAGCTAAATGAGACAATGGCTTTAGGCCTCCAGATTTATAGGGCATTCATCTTAAATAAGAGTTACGTATTATGAGATTTTTAAAGTATGGTTCTTTTAGAATTAGTAACTCAATGATAAGTCACAAGCTAACGATGATTGCTTCATATTCATTATCATAGCATATCATTCATATTCTATAATTTATGTATACTCTCTAGCGCTATACGCATACAGAAAAGAAAATAAAAAGTCCTCAACATTTTAGTTAGTTTTAGGCCTTCGAGGATGTTGAGACGGCCCTGCATAGGCCTTGGAGTAGGGTTATTTTGGTCACTTTATCAAAATCTTTGATATTTAGAAGTCTTTTTTAGTTATATTTTTGTGGTTATAATAGAATGACAGTTATTCAATCCAAAATACAAGGTTTATGTTTCATTGAGTTATATCAGTTCGTCTTGATCCCCATATGCAATTAGATTTCTTAGTAAACAATTGGATTGTATTTGTCTTCATAAATACATAACAAAAAATAAACCATACGTTAAAACAAACAACTCGCTTGAATAATTAACAACTTGTTCGTAGCTTTACGAATCTTAGTTTTAATAAACTCGATACATACAATCTCTAGGCCTTGCAACCCATCGGTGAAAGCAAAATATCAAACAAATAACCAACCCAACAAGTGTGTTTTGAGGTCACCAATTACAATATTATACAAAAACAAAAAATAAAAATATACATAATTCACAAATAAGTTTGGTCTAACAAATAGTAAGCCCAGAAGAAAAGGTGACCCCAGCCATGTTTGAACCTGCCATCTTAAATTCAGGAAGAGGTTCAAAAGCCCATTTTGACTTTTCTAAGTCAAAGCTAAGCCAAATCATGTCCCAAACACCCTCAAAATTTGACATCAAAATAGCCCCAATTGTCCCTTCTCTTTCCTCCAAACAACCCATCATAACCCTATAAGGCTTCTTAATTTCATTAATTAGCCCATTTGGAACCCTTGACACAAAGGCCCATTGCCTTCCATTTGGGCCCATCCCCCATAACTCCACCACTTTCACAACCCTAATTCCTTGATTCACATCTTCCACACTTTCGGGCCCGGACCGAACGATCAACATCCGCCCGTCGCCATAAATTTGTAACCGATTAATCACGGTTCCCCAACTAAACCCAACCGCTAACTCCCCGTCCTCCACAACACCCGAGAACACGGGCCGTACAACCATGGGCCCAATTGTATCGGGCCCGACCGAAATCACAACACTTCTCCTAGGCCCATTTGATGCGCTTAAAAATATACGATCCCCGGATCCTTTATTATTAACATGTGACGCATTTGCCACGCTCTCACTAGCGACCGTTGACTTCCACTTATTCGTCCGAGAATCATACTCGAACAAAGTGGGCCTATCATCAACCATCTCCGCAAACAAAAACCGAAAGTGACCCGACCCGGGTGGGCCCGCAAGCAACTTAATCCCGGACCGTCTCCACGACGACGTGCCACGTGGGCCCAACGGGCTATGGGGCACTTTTCGTACACTTTTCGTCATGGGATTGACCGAAACAACTTCCCGACTACAATTCAAAGCGAATAAAAAGAAATTCCCAGACGCTGTGAGGAAATAAAGATCCTCACCGGGGGGAATAACTTTATTCAATATATCTCCAATCATAACGTTAAACCAACGTTTAGATGACTTGGTAAACCCGTGAACCACTACGGGATCACGGTGCCATCTTTTCTTGTAAACAAATAGGTACGTTGATGAGCTAGATTGGATATTGTAATTATGAAGGAAGTGATGGTCCGTGATCACGGACGTGATTAACTTGTTGACGGACTTAAGGTGGAAGATATCGGGTAACGAGAGTCGGATTATTATGTAGTGGATGAGCTCCGATGGGAGGAGTGTGAAGCCGACTACGGTGGTGGAGTTTGGCCGGGTTTCCATGAAAGTTTGATCGAGTTTGAAGACATGATTGGTTTAATATATTTGTTGAATAGATGGATGATGTGGGACATGCAAATTATTTCTAAAAAAATATATAAAAATGGAGGGTAACCGGTACCAACATAATATATGGGTTAAAAGTGACGTAGTGGAAAAGATTGATGAGTTTCATTTTAGGACATAAGTTTAACTAGTTTTATATAAACAAGCCGAGTTTGGATGGGCTCAGGCTCGGCTTGTTTAAAAGTCTAGTCGTGTCAGCTAGTTAGGGTGGTTCACAATCGACTAATGTAGAAATTTAGCTGAGCCTTATTGGTTCTTTTATCTTATTGATATGAAACTTTAAGCTTGAGCTTGGTTCGTCATAGTATTATTATTTAGTCACCTAGTTTAAGTGAGTTAATGAGCCAACTAACTTTAACTTGGACTCGGATCGTTTATAAGCCTAGCAATGTTGGTGTGATTCGTTTACAAACAAGTCGATTTTAAGTAAGCATTGAGTTCTTACTCCACAAGCGTTTTGATTTATTTGTGAAGTAATTTGTACAATAATAGTATAAATTGTGTTTGGTTTTCTTATTAAGTTGATTTATTCACAATAGTTATTTTATTTACGCTCAAAAAATAACATACACACCCTATTGATACGACTTGCTATCTTTTTATTATTGTTAGACCATGTGTAGTGAGCGTTTTGGGTGTCCTCCCACCCCCGGGGCTCTTTAACAGGCTTGGGATGGGGTTTTTTTAACACGGTGCCCCCTCTCTTTTTCTTTCAACCAATCACATTAATTCTCACAAACTCCAACTGATCGAAAATTTATCTTATTTATATTTAATTTAAATTATGATAATTTTGTAATGATTATAGAGGCTCAATCCAATACAAATCATTTAGCAAAAAAAAAAAAAAAAAAAAACCTCTATGATGATGTGGCCTCATATGGTCTTTAAACGTTTATAACGATTGTCTAAAAAGATCTATAAAAATATAAATGAATCTTAATACGACACCAATATGTATTTATATTCATAATTACTTTTCGGTATAAATTTTATCAAATGCCGAGCCATAAGTTTTGATATATATTATAAGTAATACCACTCAGTTTTTTTTTTAATAAATTTTGAATTTAGCCGTATATATAATGATGTATTTAAAATAATATAAAACATTTTACGGTCAAAATAAATAGAAAAAAGAAAAATAAGTATAAACAAAAGGCTCAAAATAGAAAAGGAAGTTATTTATAATCGCTCAAAATTAAAGGACTGAAAAGTAAATAATGGTAAGTACACAAAAGGTAGCAAGTAGGCAGCGTCGTCGTTTCATTATAAAAAATGAATGGCTGAGATTGCACGCCTGATGCAACAAGACAAAATTAGTACATAGTGACTAGGCTTGTACTTAAATTAATAGTCTTAAAAGTCAAATATATTCACGAGGGCCCACTTCATGTTTCTTGTAGGATTCGATTATGCACTAGTGTAAAATATTAAAAAACGGCACTTAACGTTTGTTTAGCATTAATCATTGAATTATTTATATATATTTGATTTAAATATATCAATTATAAAGTTATGTAAGTATAGGAGTGACTTTGGTCATCATAGGTGCGTCTAGGAGGTCAGAGGCTTTGACATAGGGCGTTCTTTGTGGAAATTTTATGTTCGAATTCAATAAATGCTTGCCACTTAAAGAGTTAGAACTTAGAATACTGCTATTTTAAGATCGAATTTGGGTAAGTAAACATTAGTAAGTGTTATGACCTCTGAAAAGAGACAATAAGTGTATATCACTAAAAGATTTAGAACAATGTTGGGTAAGTAGATGTTTGTAAGTGTTATGACGTCTGGGAAGAGACATTGATGCCACCAAACTATTGTCGTTAAAAAAATAGAGTAAATGGGTGTTCAAAAATGAATATGGTTGGGGATCATAAATGATAGCATATTTGTTTAAGTAAACATCTTAATTTTTGTTTCAATAAACATGTAAGAAAACCAATCATCATAACTATTTACGATTAACGTTAAAAAAAATTATTAAATTGTTAGAAATTTTTACATATAAGGGCGGAGGTTTATTGGGACGAGAAGGGGGTGTCTGGCCAAAATATATCTCATTAATTTGGAATAACGTTATATGTATTTACTATTTAGTTACCTCCTACTCCAAAAGCCCAAAATAAACATATGATTTCGGCTCTCCGTGTTTAAATGTTTAGGTTCAACAACTGCTCACATAAATGTCTTACTTCTCACATAAATGTCTTACTTATCTAGCGTGACCCTCAATGTGAGAATGTCTTGCTTCTCTCTTGGATGGGGTAGTTAAGTTATAGACATATGAATTATTATAAAGTATAAGAATTACTCAAATCATACACTTGTCGTTTATATATTGTCAATTCTTTTTTAATAAATATCAGGATATTGTATCTATTCCTAAACACTTGGGTCGTTAAAGAAGTCTGTTCATTCCTTCAAATAATAGATCGAAGGCCCTGAAGTATACACCCATGTTCGAACCAAAGACATCTCCTACCGCTAAGTCATATGGTATATAAAACACGCCCATTTTAAATAAAATGATTTATATAAACACTAACGTCTTTTGTTTAAATTGGGGTACATAAGATGGTATATAAAAACACCACTTTAACGAGGGGAGATGAAGGAAAAGAGAGTAAAATATAAAAAATCATGTTCTTGAGATTTTTTAAGAAAGGGAGGAGAGGGGAAGGGAGGGAAAATGTTAGAAAATATAAATATATTATCATCCTCCAAAATTGGAGAGATTATGAGAGAAAATATTTATGTTTAATTATAACGTTTATCAATTCCTAAATTACCCTTATATCTAACTTCATATAATAGTTACTTAAAGGGTATAATAAGAAAATGTATCTTTCTTTTCTTTTCTTCTTTACTCGGGAACACCTAAAATATTTAATTTCCCTTCTTTTCCTTCCCTTTTCATTAAACTCGGGAACATAAAATAAAATCACACATTTTCCTTCCCCTAGCTTTCTTTTCTGTCATAATTCCCCTTCCCTCCCCTCCCTTCGTTAAATGAGACTCGGGAACACAAAGCTTACTGTTAATTTATTCGTAATCGAATTCAAAAACAAAATAAGGCGTGAAAGTTGCCGTCACTATGATGTACTAAAAACAAAAAACATAAAACCAAAAGTATATAAAAACAGATAGAAAAGGGCCATGCAAACTCGAGTCACCGGCCATCCCCACCAATTTTTATAAAGTTTAATAATAGTTTGTGATAATGTAAGCGTGAGTCATATTAAAAAGTTTATATATTGTTATATATAAATCATTTTTTTTATTAATTTTGATTCATATGACGGATGTCGGATCCTGATCTTAGGACTCTGAACTATCAGGTGCACGGATCAATCATAGCAACACAAGAATACACACTATCAAATCATATCTAGTAGGACAAGCACACGGACCTATCACATAACAAATAGTCCAAATTTTCGACCGTTGAAACATATAAGTTCCGAGACAGGCACAAGTTAGCATCCCAGTAATACGTCACGCAAACAAGACCCTCGGAAGAGAGCATTGTTTGGGAAAGTAAAACGTTCCCAACACTAAAATAGACCATGAACAATCATCGCATTAAATGCCATCAAGGCATCAATGACTCTCAAGCACTATAAACAAAATCTCAACAACCAAAGGAGGGGCATTCCACCAAAGCACAATCTATCTCGATCCACATTGATTAGGATATCTCTGGTTCCTACCTCGACAACTTAAAATTTCAACACAATTAAGGGAGCTTTTAACACTCATCAATAAACTGTGTAAGACTTAAATCGCCTTTGGTCTAGTCGTATTAAAAAGTTCGATATTTGTCTTCTCAAATGGTGTAAATTCAAGTCTCCTGGTTGTAAATAATACAAAAGTGTAATTTACGAGCAGAACATAGAGCATGAGTTGTCATCCGCCCATTAAAAAAAGAAAAAAAAAACAATTATGTAAGAACCTAAAAGGGTTATAATTTTTTTTAATAAAAAATATGTGTACAATGCACAACTTACGAATCTGATTATATTATATAAATGTGTCTTGGGTCATACCTTTTTTCTTTTTATAAAATAGATGGCATGAGTCGACCAATATTATTATTGTAGCTCTTGAGCGCCATTAGGACCATAATTCTTTTATAGCTTATGGTCACCATGTAACGACCAATTCTTTTGTTTATTTGTTTTAAATGAAATGGGTTAAATCATGCCATGTCATTTTTTATTTTACTTGATGAACTTTTTGTGTGCAAAATAATAGATGTTTTAATTTTAGCCCATGAGTATTTCTAATTTAAACAACAATGAACTATTGGGGTCTAAACGAAACCTTGAATTCGAAAGGAATAATGTTATGTGGTTGAACGTAATTAATTAGTTTGTTATTGATGGTTCCCAGTCTGTAAAAACGTGATCCTTTACCTGGAAATCATTTAGTATCCTTTTACTGGTTATCCTATGTGAACCCGTTGTCGGTGCATGAATATTACCAAATCACTATCATTGGCGCATCAGTCTTGAAGAAACACTAAGTGACCCGGGGCAGATTATAGATAATCTGGGGGTTAAGTAATGTTTCCCACGAGGATGAGGTCTAGCAGAGAAGGTTGTTCTTCAGGGGACCTGCAAAACAGACACCGCAAGCTCGTCACTGAGAAGGGGGGGGGTTCCTCCTTGTGACCACCTTCCGGCGTGAGAATCAGACTAGATTGCTCTGAATATAAGTGTATATTAAGAGATTGCTAGATAAGATTGAGATATCAGATGATGTCCTTACCATTCCAAAGTGTTGGAGTATTTATAGCCGAATGTAGGTTTCCTAGAAGGTACAGCCGGCTGAATAGTATTCCTGTTCTACCAACAGTGGACTACGCACAGGCCATGCTGGTTGGTGGATAGGCTACGGCCAACAGTAACAAGGTCGGCTGTACACTGTTCCTTTGCTGCCGGCTACGCACTGTTCCACCAACTGTAGGCCGCGCACGTCCCATTGTAAGGGTTGGTGAGTAGGCAGCGGCTAATAGTGACAAACAGTACTAGAGGGTGCTCCTCCTTGTACTGTTGTCGGTGAGCTGTCACCCTGTGATTGGTTCATGGGCTGTTCTGGTCAAATCGTCCGTTCTGCCCATACCTTAGTAGGTATAGTACGAAAGACCTTCCGGAAGCATACAGACTGGCTCATTTAGGCGGGAGTATTCCCGCCTTGCTCATTCCTTCATGTGACTACTGAAGTAGCTAATGCCTTGTGCGTGTAGCCTTGCTGTTAATGCGGGTAGCCTTCCCTGATGGCTTGTATCCGCAGCTGCGGGAACAGGCGGGGTACTTCACCATTGGGAGGCTTTCCCTGCGGGTACAGCTGGCGTACTGCGCGTAAGGTTCTTTGAGCATGGTGGGTCCTGCTGGAGCAGTTGGTCATTGCGCAGACGTCCCTTTTCAAGGTGAGTCTTGCGGGTCCAACTGGGCTCTGCTGGGACCTACCTCTTCAAGTCCCCCCAGTCCAATGTTCTTCTCATGAATTATTAATAAGTGAGGTGAACTTTTGGACTTAGCAAGGGGTTTTGAAAAGGGTTTAGTTTTTAGGTTTTCCGTGGTGATTCTTCCCGCGGTTTTCCTGATGTCACGCAGAAATTCCCGACTTTTCTGCTTGATCTTTGGGTGTGAAGCGGGTAGGTTTGTAACCTCCTCGCACGTCAGGAGCGTTGAGTCCCACTTGTGTGGATTCTCCATGGGGTTTTGGGAGTTTTCAACATATTGATCAATTATGCTAAAACCGCCAATCCCATCATAGAGTTTCAAACAATATAGCTCTCGACGTTCCCGTCATGCGGGGATGTTATTCCCGTTTCCGCAAGCATGGCCCAGAAGATCCTTCTTGGTTTGAATTCCCTGCAGAGTGCTAAGTATGTGAAGGTTTTTGCCTTGACACTGTACCCGCACTCGTCTTACGGTTACTTTACTTCCAAGGTATTCCTGGCGTCAATTCCCTGCGGGTGCTAAGTATGTGAAGGGTTTTGCCTTGACACTGTACCCGCACCCGTCTTATGGTTACTTGGTTGCCAAGGTAAGGGGTATTTTCCCGCTTACTTTTGAATCTTTTTGAAATTTCTTTTTTGAAATTCGAAGAGTTGGTGAAAGGATAAGAACAGTCCAAATCTCTGAAACGTCGTGCGACGGTTTCTTCTGACTGTGTCAGGACGTGCAGGAAGTTATGGTAACGTGACAGTACCTGGTCATTCCAGTCGCTTTTTCAGGCGCGTGGGCCCGTTTTTTCGGGCGCGTGGCCGCGAAATTAATGGTATGCGTCCTTTCAACAGCTGTTGCCAGCTTGCTTTTTGCCACCTGTCATAGTTTCATTGCACCTTCGATTTCTCTCTCCTCCGCATTAAATTCATCGCATTAATTGCGATTAGTATATAAAGGGGGAGAGGGTTCTTTGTAATCCACACTTTCACTCTTCTCTTCATCTTTTAAGCGATTTCCGGTGAATACTCCCCTTTTCAGGCAAGCATTCTCTCAAAATCGCTTTCTTCTTTCCTTTGCAAGATGTCGTCTCGTGATCTTGAATCTACAGCCGATGACAAGAGTACTGCTGGCGAGTGCCAGTGTGCTCTGCCTGGCGATCTGTACCAGTACGTCGTCAGGAAGTTCATGCTCGAGTCTCTCGAGCCTGAGTTTCCTGAACCCCATCAGACTGTGTACGATGCCCTCAGAGGCAAGATCGGGGTATATGCTGCATTCTTTGTTTATGGGAATCTTAGGTTCCTATTGACAAAGTTTGTTTACCGTGTCCTTGAGAGGCACGGTGTTCATTTGACCGAGTTGCACCCCATGGCGATCGCCAAGATTCGCCACTTCGAGTGGGTGTGCCGGATTCTGGGCATTGAGCCCTATGTTGACCGCCTGATGACCTTCTACACTTGGAGGTGCATCCAGGGGTGGTATACATTGATAACCCGGATAAAGGGTTTGAAGATTTGCGCAACGGAGCGCAGTCTTCGCGCGTGGAAGCGAGAGTTCTTCTTCATATCCGCTCGCGCCATCCCCCTTGCCATGAAGTTTAAGAACGGGCAAGCTCTTCCCAGCCTTCACGCCTCCAACTACGAGGAGGCGGAATGGTTTTCGAGGATTTCCCGGGTCCAATCTCCGGTTTACCGGTTTGCGGAGTCTGGGATGGTGATGTTGGGGATGAGCCGGGTGTGGAAGGCGGCGGATGCGCAAAAAATCCCAATCGTCCTTGAATACGGTTCGAACTCTGTTCCTTACGGTATGCTTTGTTTCCTTTTTTTGATTTTGAATTTCTTCTAACTTCTTTCCTGTTTATTTCAGAGGGGAACGACTTGCAGTCGCTCCTGAACCCGCGGGAGGCTGACGGTCCCGCTCGGATGGGTACTCGCGCTCTAGACGAGAACGAGTTGCCCATCCTAGAACAAACTGCGGATCGGTTCGTGGAGGTCTACCCGCTAGGCCACGAGATCCTGAGCGCCAGGCGGCCAGGTAAGGCGCTATTCAACCCTCGACCCCTCAATGTTGAAACCTCTGCAAAGATTTCCTCTAATCGTATGTTCTGATGAGGAATCCGCAGATGGTCATCCGTTGGTGCGGAAGAAGAAGGCTGCCGGCGGGAAGGGAAAGGAGAAGGTGGCCTCCACTGCCGATCCGGCGCCTCGGTCTGATTCGGAGACCGAGAGCGAAGAGGTGGCGGGGAATCCCGGTGGTGATAAGACCACCGCTCCGGAGGCTGCGACTGTCACCTCCGGAGAGCCCAAGAAGATGACGGTAACCGGCGCAAAGAGGCCGGCTCCATCGGGTTCGTCCCCGCCTCTCCGTACCTTTAGGCTCAAGAAAACCCGTAAGTACAAACTTCTTGTCTTTTAACTTCATAGCTTTATCATTTAACACTTATCTTCTTTACGCAGGCGTGGATGTTGACGCATTCCAGGGTGGAGCGCAGAGGAGTACCTCTCCGCCAATGACGGTAGGCTTGGTCAGCCTACCTGAGGCGTCGACCCAGGCGCCTGCGCCTGCTTCCGCTGGTTCAGTTGCTCACTCCTTTGAGCCGACTGTTCCAGCTGAGATGACGTCACCGCCGGCTGTGAGTGCGATTTTTACAGCATCTTTCACCGAGCCGGCGGTTACTATTGCTGCGGATTCCGCGGCGGCGACCGCGGCGGCTGCTACCATGCCCCCGTCATCGGCAACGACGGCCGATCCATCAGGTACGCATGGGGCTTCTCGCCAATCTCTGCCACCTTCCCATCTGCCTGACCTCTTGGATGGATTTCCCTTGGGTTCAGGTGATGGGTTCTGCGGCTATCGGCCTGTTATTGATCCTACAGGTGCGTAGGGTTCTTTTGGCCATTTTCATATTTTTTTATCATCTTTTCCTAACTGCTTTATGTTTTTTGCAGTGTCGGATTCCAATGAAGTGTATGTTCCACGATGGAACATTCGCCGAGGAACAACCCTTCGCACCCCTGTGGAGTGCGTGGAATGGGCTCGTCACGCTGCTCCCAGTGGTGCGTTGGGGGAAGCCATGGCTAGCTACCAGGAGGGTAGGCTAACCAATGAGCTTCGGGTTCTCCTGGCCCGGATGCAGCCGCGCGTCGAGCTGCTTTGTCGTGAAAACGACAAGTTAAAAGCAGCTCGCCTTAAAGAAGTGGCTCAGGCGGGGCTGTCCGGGAGGAGAACCAAAGGCTTTCCGCAGTGGCTGCGGAAAAGGAGAAGGCCTTCAAGGCCCTCGAGGTTGAAGTTCAGGCTCGACTCGAGGCCCGTTCCAAGGCTGCCCAAGCTGTTAATGAACAGCTTCGGCTGGCTAAGGAAACTGCAAGGAACGCAACCGAGAGGGCCACCAAGGCTAAAGCTGTTGCTGAGCCTCTACGCGTGGAGAATTAAGAGCTTAAAGCCAAATTAGAGGCTCTCCAGCAGGCTCATGATGCCTTGGCGATGGAAGACGCCAAAAAGCTCCAGGAGATCTTGGACCAGATGGGGGTGCTTGACCATACTGAGCGGAAGCTAAAGGGCGTCGAAGAGGCTGCGGCTAAAGAAGTGTTGCTTGCCAACCTCAACAAGAGTGAAGCCGAACGCGCCCGTAACGAAGCTCAAGCTGCCCTCCAAGAAGCTCTGGTTGCCAAGGAATGGCTTCTTCGAGAAGCGTTGTCTCAGGTATGTTTTCACGTCTTCACGCTTTTCTTTGTAGATAGAAAAGGTTCTGATACTTGTATTTTTTTCTTTGTAGGTTGTGCATCGAGTCTTCACCGAGACGTCTTATGACGATGCTATGAGCGCAGCCCTCAACGCTTCTCACGAGGATGGGGAAAAGGCTGGCTTCCTGCTTGGTCTAGGGTTCGTTGAGAAAGGCATCCCGCCTTCTAACTTCCCTTTATTCGATGTAGATACTGAAGCTGTATACGACCAAGCAGTAAATCAATATGCCGCCTTCCCGCATCCGGTGGTGGAGAAGGTAAACGAAGTTGCTGCTGCTGATGATGGGCTGGCTATCCTTAAAGCTTTCCTTGAACTGCCACGCTCTTCTGATGGTGCTGGTCCAAGTGGAAGTGGTCCTGAAGCTTGACTCAAGATCCCTTTCCACCATTAGCGTAGATTTTTGCTTTTGTATAGCTTTGTAATATTTGAATTTGATGAAATAAAGATTGTGTTAGTTCTTTGCCTTGTTTATTTTACGCATGTTTTGATCTAACTTAGCAATTTCTTTAGTACTTAGATAAGTTAACTTTTTAACGTGGTAAATTATAAGTTTGTTTCGCTTCCTCTTTCATGATTGTGCGGGTATGACCGTCACTTACACTTAGTAGGATGGCTTAACTTTACTTATATCTGACCTGCGTGGAAGTTTTCCTCATCTTTTCCTTTGAAATTTTCTTAAGTGTTCAGAATAAGTTAACCTTTGAACGTGGTAGATGATAGGTTGAAGTTTTGCTTCCTTGTTCGTGATTATGCGGGTAAGACCGTCACTTGCACTTACAAGGATGGCTAAACTTTACTTACATCTGACCTGCGTGTAGGTTTTCCTTAAAACTTTAAGATTTTTAGCGTTGTGTTTATGTGGGTTTTGCCGCCTTCCACACGTAACGACTTACTTCTTCCCCCATTTATGCGGTGAATACCGGCACATCAGTGTGGGAAGTTCATAAGTATAAAGGTAAGGCTATCAACACATTGTGAAAGGAGAATCATTTCCATTAGAAGTGGCTCTAGGCCTTTTCTTTATAAGTTTGGAATTGATCTACATATAACATTTGCGTAATTGAGCTCCATTCCATGTTCTTGGGATGGGAGTGTCATCGAGCCTTTCGAGCCGGTATGCGCCCTTTCCCAGGACTTCTTTGATGATGTATGGCCCTTCCCAGACCGGGGCCAACTTTCCTGGGCGTTCTTGGTTCGAAGCCTCGTTGTTACGCAGTATGTAGTCTCCTACTTTGAAGTTGCAGAGTTTTACCCGCGTGTTGTAGTACTTTTGCATTTGTCGCTTGTAGTTCTCTTCACGCACTGCGGCTAAGTCTCTGCGTTCCTCGGTTAGCATAAGGTCCAACCGTCTTTCAGCATCATTGTCTTCTGGCTGAATCAAGACCCTTGGTGAGGGTAAACCAATTTCGACCGGGACCATGGCTTCCGTGCCATAAGTGAGGCTGAACGGGGTTTCTCCCGTACTGGCCTTCTTCAGCGTTCTGTTTGCCCAAAGGACGTGCGGAAGCTCGTCCACCCAGCCGGATCTGTGTTCCAAGAGTCTTTTCTTGATGCCTTCGACGATGCTCTTATTTGCTCTTTCCACCTCACCATTACCTTGCGGGTGTGCCACTGAGGTAAAGGTGTGGGTGATTTGAAGTTCTTTGAGCCACTGTTGTAGCTTCTTGTCAGCAAAGTTGGTGCCGTTATCGCTCACCAAATTCTGTGGAAGTCCAAAACGACAAATAATAAATTCCCAAATAAATTTTTTGATATGTTTTGCGGTTGTTTGGGCTAAGGGTTTTGCTTCTATCCACTTGGTGAAGTAGTCGATGGCTACCACTAAGAACTGAACATTTCCTGCTGCTGTAGGAAATGGGCCTGTCACATCGATGACCCACTTCTGAAATGGCCATGAAGAAGTGACTGGAACAAGTTCATTCTTCGGGCGGTGCGTGTTGGGTGCGTAAAGCTGGCAAGACCTGCATTTTCTGATGTATGCCAGTGCATCCGTATGCATCCCCGGCCAAAAGTATCCCTCGTTGTTTAGCTTAGCTACAACAGCGCGGGGACCTGCGTGTACTCCACAGATGCCTTCGTGTACTTCCCTTAGGAGGTAGTCAGCATCTTGGTTGTCCACGCATCTTAAAAGTGGGCCAAGAAAGTTACGTCTGTAAAGGATGTCATCGATGAGTTGATAATTTAGTGCTTTACAGCGTAGTTTTCTTGCCTGTGTTTTTGATTCTGGTAGTGTACCTGCCGCAAGGTATTTTATTATTGGTGTCATCCACGTTTCCGTGCCGGTTTGGATGACACAAATTTCCTTGTGCGGGACCGAAGGTGCCTCGAGGAGTTCAATGCGGATATCCTTTCCTAAGTGGGTGAAGGCTAATGATGCAAGCTTGCTTAACGCATCCGCAGATTTGTTTTCACTTCGCTTGACGTGTATAACTTTGCAGTCGTTGAAATCGCGCATAAGGGATTTTGCTTGTGCGAGTTACAGGGCCATTGTGTCGTTCACGGCCGTGTACGTCCCGTCGATTTGATTGGCTACCAACATGGAATCCACGTGGGCTTCCAAGTTTTTCACCCCCATCTTACGCGCAATTCTCAGCCCAGCCAAGAATGCCTCATACTCGGCTTCGTTATTCGTACTTGGAAAATCCAGTCGAATAGCGTAAGTGTATTCTTGGCCTGCTGGGTTGGTTAGTTTCAGCCCTGCGCCTGAACCCTCGTTACTGGCTGCTCCATCAGTGTAGAGTCGCCAGACGTCATTGATGTCTTGTGCTGGAGAGGGTTGAGCCTCTTCCTGGCACTCTTTTTCCCGCGATGCAGGCACTTTTGCAATAAAGTCGGCCAGAACCTGGCCTTTTATGGCTGGTATTGGCTTATACTTTATCGCGTATTCCACCAACTCAATTGCCCATTTGGCTAGGCGTCCCGATAACTCGGGTTTGCCTAGAACGTTTGCAAGTTTGAAGTTGGAGAGAATGGTGATTGGGTGACCCTGGAAATATCGTCTTAACCTGCGTGAAGCATGTATAAGTGCTAAGACTAATTTTTCGAGGGTAGAGTACCGGGTTTCTACGTCTGTTAGGATACGGCTGACATAATAGATTGGCATCTGGATGCCTTTTCGCTCTACTAGCAGGACTGCCCCGGTTGCTCTATCTGTTGCGGAAAGGTATAGGATTAACTCCTCTCCCGCCTTTGGTGCTGTGAGCGTTGGGAGTTCGATCAAGCGTGACCGAATCTCCTGAAAAGCTGCTTCCACTTCTGGTGTCCAGCGGAAGTGCGTTTTCTTTAGACAGTTTCTCAACGTTGACACGAAGGGAAACGACTTATCTGCGTGGTTTGCCAAAAAGCGATTAAGTGCCACTAGTCGTCCATTCAGTGTTTGAGCCTGTTTGATGGTAGTAGGTGATTCCATTTTGATAATGGCTTCGACCTTTTCAGGGTTCGCTCTGAAGCCATCTTTAGTGACGATGACCCCCAAGAACTTCCCTTCTTCCATTCCAAAGGCACACTTGCTCGGGTTGAGCTTCATGTTTATCTTCCTGAGCGTGTTGAAAGTCTCTTCGATGTCTTTCAACATCGCTTCTGGGTCAGGGCTTTTGATGACCAAGTCATCCATGTAGACTTCCAAGTTCCTCCCAATTTGGGTATGAAACTGGTTGTCCATCAGGCGTTGATATGTGGACCCGGCATTCTTAAGTCCGAATGGCATCATTTGGTAACAAAATGTGCCATCGGGCGTCCGAAAAGCGGTTTTGTCCTGATCATCAACGGCCATGTGTATTTGATGGTACCCCTTATACGCGTCCAGGAAGCATTTAAGGCGGAACGGTGCCAACGAATCCACCTTAAGATCAATTTCGGGTAACGGATAACAATCTTTGGGGCATGCTTTGTTCAAGTCCTTGAAATCTATGCACATGCGCCATTGTTTGTTATTCTTCGGTACCATAACGGGATTTGCAACCCAAGTTTGATATCTACTAACGCGTACAATGCCTGCGTCAAGGAGTTCCTTGACTTGGGTTCTACACGCGTTAGTTTGTTCTGGCCCCATTACTCTGCGCTTTTGTACGATCGGCGTAACAACTGGATCGCATTTGAGCTTATGCTCTGCCTTACTTCGGGGTACACCAGTCATGTCAGCTGGTGTCCACGCGAAGATGTCAGCGTTTTTTTGTAATAAGCTCTTGAGTAGGGTGCGTGTGGGATCAACAATTGTCGGGCCAATGGTGACGGCCTGGTCAGGGTACTTGCCATTGAAGGCCCATCTTTCTGGTTCGGTGATGGTTGGTTTAGCCATCTTTGGTTTGGGTTTAGATGAGACAGATGCGATGCATACCTGGGGAATGCCGGTGATCATCGCTACACCCTCAGCTGTTGGCCATCCCATCATGCCGTGGACTGAGGATACCACGGCGTTGAATCTTGCCATCCCGTCTCTCCCGAAGAGAATGTCGTATGTGTGGTGTGGCTTCCTCATCACGGCAAAGTCCACATCTTCTGTGCGGGAGTGTTTCCCATCCGTAAGAGTGACGGGGAACGATAGGATACCCAGGGGGGTGTTTGTGCTGCCATCAAACCCTTCCATCGAGGTGCAGATCATTTCCAGGCGTTCCTTGTCTTCGTCATCTAGCTTGTCAAAGAACTGCCTGTACATCACCGTTGACGAGGCGCCGTTGTCAGCAAGAGTGCGAGAAGTGATGTAGTGCCCCAGCTGGCTTTTGATGACGATAGGGCCTTCTTTGCTGGGTCCTCCTGGCACTCGCGGGAAGCGCACCTCAGCTTCCTTCCACGCACATGGTTCTGTCGTTCGCCTTTTTCTTCCTCTGATCTTACCATGAACCATGTTGATGCTGATGTCAACGGGCTTTCGTCCGTTGCCTCGGTACCGGTTGTCGTTTCTTCCTCCCTTCTTGATTGATGCCACCAGGTGTGCCAGTCTTCCATCCTTGACGAATGCTTCAATAATATCCTTCAAGGATGTACACTCTTCCGTACTATGACCTTTTGTCCCGTGGAAGTCACAGGATTTACTCTGATCCGCATTAGGTCGCTGCCGGATCATTGGAGCCTTTGGCCATGGTAGCTTTTCAGTGGCAAATATCTTCGTGACGCTTTTGGTGAGTGGCGTCCACCGGTGCTTTTGGCTTGAAGGGTGTGTGTGATTTCTTCCACCAACAAGAGGGTGAGAGCTGGATGAGGTGTCAAAGTTTACCCTTGACTGCCAGATACCTAGCTTCCTCTTTTTGTTCTGCCGGGCGATCCGAACATTGTTCTCTCTTGTCCTCTGCGTGTAGAGGTGTGTACTCTGGGGAAGATCCCTTCCCAGTTGCTTCTCCGTCTCGGCAAAGCGCTTTGATGGCATGCCATCCTTACCCGTCAATGTGCGGATAAGCTCTGGGTACTCGGCGCCTTGGATGAAAGCGGCGCGAACAAGATCTTCACTTATGTTGCCGAGACTTAGCTTTTTGGAGTTGAAGCGGGTGATGAAGTCTAGTAAAGATTCGTCCTCCTCTCTAACGCAGTTGAGGATCGTCCACTGTTCTTCAGTATATTTCCTCTGCTGGCTGAAGTGCTGGCTGAACTTATTCTGAAAGTCCGCCCAATCATAAATGTGGTGGACCGGTAAACGGTCGAACCATGCCCTGGCCGCTCCAACCAGAGTCATCTGGAACATATAACACCATGTGGGTTCCGTCCAGTTACTGACGGTTGCCCCCGCAATGAATCTGTTCAAGTGGTCGTCCGGGTCGGATAGACCATCATAAGTGCCAATGTTGGACATTTGTTTGGCACTTCTCGGGGCGATTGCTTCCGCAATGTCCCTTGCGAACTTTGACTTTCCTGCATTTGTAGCAGTTGGTCTAAAGGTTTTGGAGAAGTCACGCGGGTTTCTCTCCGCATTTGTTGGTTTAAAAGCTTCCCCAAAATTCCTTTTTGGTTGGAAGTCCGTTTCCTTACGCTTCCCTTTCGCCTTATGGCGAGGGTTTGCGTCGGTATCGGATTCTTCCCTCTCGTCGTCTGAGTACTCGCACTCACTGTTCATATTGAGATGTTGGCGAGTACTGCCGAATTCGTCAGCCTGTTGAACTGAACGCAAGCGTTCATCCAATTCAGCTTGGAACTCTCTCTGACGTGCTTCGGCCCACGCCTTCACTTGATCTAGTGTTTGGCGAGGGACCCTCGTTCGTTTTTCCAACTGGGCATCAGTGAACCCCAGTGGAATATTTACTGCACTTGCCCCGGCTTGGGTAGCCGGGGTAGTGTTCGTAAGATTTGTATAACCGCCGGTGTTCCCAGTTACTGGGGTTGTGGTCACCGGGGTTTCTTGGTCACTTACTGGTCTTGGGACCGGAGTAACGTTAACCATTTCTTCAGAAACTTTGAAAAAACTAAGAATTAGTTCTAGCTTTTATGCACGGATGGTGCCAATGAAGAAACACTAAGTGACCCGGGGCAGATTATAGATAATCTGGGGGTTAAGTAATGTTTCCCACGAGGATGAGGTCTAGCAGAGAAGGTTGTTCTTCAGGGGACCTGCAAAACAGACACCACAAGCTCGTCACTGAGAAGGGGGGGGGGGGTTCCTCCTTGTGACCACCCTCCGGTGTGAGAATCAGACTAGATTGCTCTGAATATAAGTGTATATTAAGAGATTGCTAGATAAGATTGAGATATCAGATGATGTCCTTACCATTCCAAAGTGTTGGAGTATTTATAGCCGAAGGTAGGTTTCCTAGAAGGTACAGCCGGCTGAATAGTATTCCTGTTCTACCAACAGTGGACTACGCACAGACCATGCTGGTTGGTGGATAGGCTACGGCCAACAGTAACAAGGTCGGCTGTACACTGTTCCTTTGCTGCCGGCTACGCACTGTTCCACCAACTGTAGGCCGCGCACGTCCCATTGTAAGGGTTGGTGAGTAGGCAGCGGCTAATAGTGACAAACAGTACTAGAGGGTGCTCCTCCTCGTACTGTTGTCGGTGAGCTGTCACCCTGTGATTGGTTCATGGGCTGTTCTGGTCAAATCGTCCGTTCTGCCCATACCTTAGTAGGTATAGTACGAAAGACCTTCCGGAAGCATACAGACTGGCTCATTTAGGCGGGAGTATTCCCGCCTTGCTCATTCCTTCATGTGACTACTGAAGTAGCTAATGCCTTGTGCGTGTAGCCTTGCTGTTAATGCGGGTAGCCTTCCCTGATGGCTTGTATCCGCAGCTGCGGGAACAGGCGGGGTACTTCACCATTGGGAGGCTTTCCCTACGGGTACAGCTGGCGTACTGCGCGTAAGGTTCTTTGAGCATGGTGGGTCCTGCTGGAGCAGTTGGTCATTGCGCAGACGTCCCTTTTCAAGGTGAGTCTTGCGGGTCCAACTGGGCTCTGCTGGGACCTACCTCTTCAAGTCTACATAATCATTGTCATATTTTTCGCACTGATTACGTCTATCTTGTGCTAGAGTTGGACTGTTTGGTTGTTTGAAGTGTTACCCATTTGGTTATCAAAAGAGAAATTTACCAATTTGGTAATTCCTTAAACATTATATGGCTATGTATTAACCCAATGGTCATCTTCATTCCTTTGCATAAAATACATTTTCTATAATAAACATTTGTAAGTATTCTTTTTCATGTGTCATTTTGTTTTCATTTAGGGGGTGTTTGGTAGAGGGATTTGATTGGGGAGAAATGGAATTAGAAATATTTCTTTTGTTTGTTTTCCACTTTTCATTTCTATTTTTATTTCTCTAAAACTAGAGAATTCCATTTCTCTTTAAAACAAAGAGAAATCCATTTCTCAGCAGCCTCTTCATAGCATGTCACCACCTCGTCTCCGGCCACCACCTCGTCTCCGGCCACCACCCCGTCTCCGGCCGCCACCTCGTCTCCAAGTCTGCAACCGCCACCTCGTCTCCAAGTCTGCAACCGCCACCCCGTCTCCGCCGTTCGCAGTGGTGAACACAGAGATGGTAACCGGTTGTAGGTTGCAGGTGGTACGGGTGAACGGAGATTAGGGTTTCGAGTGGTGGTTCGTGGTAGGTTAGGGTTTTCAGATGGTCGGGTGATTGTGGTCGCAGGTGGGTGACAGTGGTGGTGGAAATCGGCGGTGGTCGCAGGTGGCATCTGATTATCATCATCATCATCGCCACCACAACCACCACCACAAAATCTCCAAAGAGGCAGTGATGACAGATCTGAGCCTCCTTTTTCTATATCTTATGTTCCAAAAATTTGGATCTTTTTAATTTCTTGTGTACTGTGGTTGAAGAAGGGGATTTGGTGGCGGCAGCCGGTGGTGGTGGGCTGTGGTTGAAGAAAGGGCTTTGGTGGTGGTGCTGGTGGTGTGGGGCTGTGGTGGTGGGGCTGGTGGTGGTGGTGGGGCTGCGGTGGTGAGTGGTGTCAGGTTGGGTGGAGGTGGGGTTGGGTATGGTAGAGTTCTCTGTTTATTTTCTCGTGTACCAAACAAGAGAAATGATTCTCATTCTCCATACCAATTCTCTTTCTCTACAATTCCATTTCCATTTCTATTTTCTCTCCTTTTCCATTCTCTGTACCAAACACCCCCTTAAGGTGTAGCGTTTGCCATAGCCACGTAGCCCTTTAAATGGTTTACAAGGTTACTAAAATAGTAATTAGTTTTAAAAGTCACTAAAAATACTAATTTGTTTTATTTAAGGAAGAAAAATCATGTACAAATTATAAAATAATAATATTCTAAATATTTTTCTAAAAGTATGATTGCATAAAAACAAAAGGCACGTGAATCTACTTAAATACATATATATTATCCATCCATATATAGTTGAACTCTTTTGAGTAAATACAAAGGAGCAGTTAGGAGTTCTAAAAAATAACAGAAATAATAACATATTAAACTAAGAGCCAGGTATGCCACACATCAATATCAAAATCGAACCATCATTTAATTGTTCATCTCCATTTGATTAATTCGGTTTGGGTTCAGTTATTTGTTCATCAAAAGAATTACCGCGTTTGATGGTTAAGTTACTAAAGGTAAGAGAATTGGTTTTATGGTGCATAGTTTTGCATGAGTTCCATCTCTAAGGATGAGGAATCTAACTTTAATAAAATGGTCGGTAAAAAAATGGTTACTACAAGCTATATATGTTATTTAGTATTTTCTTGTCTTGATGCCACTCTATAAGTAGATATATGGTGTAGCTTTATCATTTTATAACTGCATAAGTAACACAATCTTTAAAGTATATAAGCACTTTATTCTTTATACATTTTGTTCATAAATATTTGTTCCGAGATTTTAATTATTAATATAAACAAAACTAAATCAACAGTCAACACATGTGACATTTAGAAATCTTTTATATTTAAGTGACTTTAATGAAAAGTTTATAATAATTGAGTGGCAATGTGTATTAATGTATTATTCTGTCATGTTTGAGTATTAGTTATATAGCTTGTTTTGTTTAGCAAAGCTTGCAATATTCTTTTTGTCACCTGTCCCTTTTAAAATTAATATCAATTTAATTAAAACTCTTGAACATAATTAACTCGTTATTAGTTTATTAGTGTTAGGTCATGAGGTATACTATAACCCATCTAAATTTCACACAAGCTTCACATCACTCATTTTTTCTCTTTCACTTTATGTTATCCAAAGAAAATAGTTTAAGACAGAATTACAGAAATTGTCCTTTATGTTTACTCCAAATTTCACTGGTGGTCCTTTATCTTCCAAATTGATGTTTATTATCCTTTACGTTTAAAAATGTAACACCTTTTGTCCTTTAGGCCTAACCCCGTTAAAAAATCTCGTTAAGTTGTGTCATGTGTGCTCACGTGGGGGTATTTCTGTCATTTCGGGGGTTGGATTGGGTATATAACTGATGTTTATTATAACGGAACCTGAAATGACGGAAATACCCCCACGTGAGCAGCATATGACACAACTTAACGCGTTTTTTAACGGGGTTAGGCCTAAAGGACAAAAGATGTTACATTTTCAAATGTAAAGGATAATAAACATCCATTTGGAAGATAAAGGACCACCAGTAAAATTTGGGGTAAACATAAAGAACAATTTCTCTTAATATTTAATTTAAAATCAAACATTTAGTTTAATTACCAAAATAAATAATAACAAATTAATTATTAATTAACACATTTTTAATACATATTGTTCCTTTTAACCCGTTAGAAGCATAATCCATGAGCCATTTTAACACATTTAACACAAGCAGAGAGTGGTTTAATCTAGAGGTGTGCACAGTTCGGTTCGGTTAGGTTAATTTCGTTTAATAACGGTTTCAAACCCGGGCTAAAATTTTGCTTAAAAATACATGAAATGAATGTTTAATACAAGAAATGAATGCATAATTACATGAAATGAATGTATAAATATATAAAATTGAGATATTAGTACATGAAATGAAGATATAAATACATGAAAAATGATATTATTAAACTATTAATACATATCATATATGAAATAGAGGGAAAAATGCTTGAAAATATTAAAAAATGAAGAGTTCGGTTCGGTTCAGTTAATTTCGGTTAATTCGGTTTTCGGTTATATTGGTTCGGTTTCGGTTAAAGATTCGGTTATTGCTCTCCCCTAGTTTAATCCATCTTTAAAATGTCATGTTAACCTATGTATGAGTTATAGTATACCCCATGATTTTAGAAACGAAAAAAAAGTTTAAGGAGGTGTCAATTTCACGGTGTTATAATCTTTCATTTCATAAATCGGATATTTGACCATTTCCAAAAGTAGAATCATTAGATATGAAAGTTAATAAACTTTATTCCCAACGTATATTACAAGTGATTAAAACCACACAATTAAAATTATTTATTGATGTTAGAACTATAATGGTCAAACCAATTAATCACTATAAGATTGTATATATTATTTGGTAACCTAAATAGGATGTGGGTAATTTAGGATGGGCGAGGGGCAATGTTTTAAAAATCGGTATTTCACCTGTATCGGATTGGGTTAAAACATGGTACAACCGGTTGAACCGGGTGGGTTATACCGAAAGGTTCAACCGGTTGAAAAATTTACCTTATAATTTTCTTTAAATGTAACTTCAATCCAAAAATAACCTAAAACTAAATGATTCTTATAACAAAAAATAATTTAAAAGTTAATCCATATTAAAAAAATAATGCAAAAGCACTCAATTTTAAAAAAATAGTCCTAAAGTTTACACATTTTGAATATTAATTGTTGGGTTAAAAGTAATTTTGAAAAAATATGGTCCGCAAAGATCAAAATATTCTCGGGCTTAAAACTGGTATGCCGGTAAAAATCGGTATTTTAGACAAAAACCGCTGGTTCGATGTTCTAGCAAACCGGTCAAAAATATCGGACTTAAAATACCAGCCAACTGTGCGAAATCCGGTTTAACCGGTTCAACCGGCCGGTTTGAACCGGTTTTAAAACACTGGCGAGGGGTACATAATCACATAAATATATTATTTTGGGGTCGTATATCCGTTTTTATGTCAGGAAATGATTTTTGCATAATAAGGATAAGATCGATAGTAAAGTTGAAATTGACGAGATTTAAGCCTTAGACACCTTAGACACCTCGGGCCTTTATGTTGTGACCGGTCTTGGCTCAACATATGTGACCATTTGTGACCATTTGTTTTGATTTTGGCGAAGAGATGGAAAAAGGATAAAAGTAGTTGAAAAGGACATTAGTTAAAGAAAGATGGCAATTTATCTAATGGGTCTTATGTTGGTGATATGAATGATGGTATCATCATGTCATGGATCTTGTTATCCATTGAACTAGGGTGGGGTGAATTGTCTCTATTATCAACTACTCCCACAAGATATCTTTCATACTAGTTATAGTGACCTTAGCAAGTCATCAGGGGCGGATCCACGGTATTAACGGGTGGTTCCTCGGAACCACCCGAGTTTTGAAATAATAGTGTATTTTTATATAGAAAATAATAAAGAAACCATCTTATAAATTAGGAAGGAACCACCTTATAAACAATTGAATCACTTGTCCAGCTGGTAACTTGTTGGTTTTGTAACCCGGAGGTCGCAGGTTCAATTCCCGGTTCTGAAACTCTTTTTTTTACTAACTTACCCTAGTATCATTTAGGGTTTTATAATAAAAACACACACTGAGTGCGATGAACACAAAAGGAAAAATAGCTATTGGTCGGTTACATGCTGATGTTTTAAACAGAGGCATGGATGTTCGTGTAAGTTTAATAATATTATTTGAGCTCTTGTATAGTGGTTCGTTTATTTTATTTTGAACTTTTCTTGCACCTATTTAAAGTGTTATAATTTATAAATTCAAGTAATAGAAGCGGATTTTTAGACCTATGAACGAATCGAATGCACACAAATGGAGCATGTTCGTATTCCGGTGTTCCTTTTTAACTTTAACTGAACTCTGAACAAACGATCGAGCATGAACTTTTAAACGAATAGGGGTGTCTTGTTCCTGACCATTCGTTAAGAAAATGAACAAGAAGACCCCCTTTGTTTTAATTCGTGTTTGATCGTTTGTTTTGTTAAGTTAAACGAGCGAACACGAACATGCTCTGTTCGTGTTCATTTACAAGCCTAGATATTTTCCTAACAATCTTTTGGTCTGAAGCAAATCAGTTGGTTTATTTATTTCTTTTGTTTGTTAATATTTCAGATACGCACATCGGATGACGCCTGCAGATTTGGAAGAGTCAGTAGAGTTATTTGTGTTTGAGAAATTTTGTAGGGCTCATGCTGAAAATGTTGAGGCTGGTGATATTTGTGTGTCTGTGGTATTTGGTGATATTCAAGTAACAATAGTTTTTGGAAATAAGATAATAAATGTTGATTGTTCTTGACTTCTTGTTAATTGTTTTTAATTATTCAGTGCTCATGACCTTCACAGTCCACAAAACACACAACGCCTCTCCCTAACCCTATTCAAACCTACCACTCTACCAGCCGAGAGCCGGCCGTCCCCGTCACTCCGACCACCGTGGCACGCCGGCGACCACCGCGGCACCCTGTCACCCCGCCGCTGCCTTCTACTCTTTCTCGAATCCTCCCACTTTGAAGGTAAGTTTACATTCATTGTTAAATGTTAATTGTTCTTGATTGTTAACTACTTAATTTCTAATGACAGTGTCTCTTTTATTATTTTATCGTATCCTTATTATGTAATGAACTTTGCCCGAACCATCGACCCGACCCGAACCTCAAATCGACCCGGAATTTTTTATACCCAACTCTATGAAATTAAAACATCTAAATGTAGTGCACCACCTGAAAAAAATTCCTGGATCCGCCACTACAAGTCATGTAATCAAGCATACACAAGAAACATTTACATGTGACTTCCATGGGTTATGCCTTTACCCTGCTATTAGCTATGTTATCACAAGCCCTTCAAAGTTTATATAATAATAATAATAATAATAATAATAATAATAAGGAAAATTGTTTTTTTTGTCATTGCCGGTCCCAACTAACGAATTGGTCACTGATGATCCCAACTTTTAAAGTATTTGTTCCGAACGGTCTGCGGCTAACAGAATCCTAACACCGTTAGTTTCAGGTCGCCGGAAAAATGTGTTTTGCCGGGAAAGTCAATTTTTTGCCGGAAAACACCACTTGAACATCGCCACCGCCACCACCACCAATTGACTCACCGCCAACCAACCACCATCACTTAAGCACCATCAACTGATTTCGACGATGGTTCTAGGGTTTCGGCGACCTCAATAATTGAGGTTTTTACTAGAAAAAGTTCCTAAAGGTACGATACAAAGTTACCATGATAATTGGGACAAAATTGTTGAGTTTTAGGGAAAAATTTATGTGTTTTCCGGCCAAAAACATTTTTCAGGCGACATGAAACTAACGACGTTAGATTCTGTTAGTCGCGGACCGTTAGGAACAAATAAGTTAAAAGTTGGGACCGTCAGCAGCCAATTCGTTAGTTGGGACCGACAGTGACCAAAATACGATAGTTAGAACCAATAAAAACAAATTTTCATAACAACAACAACAACAACTATATATAAGCGAACAATCTGGGTCAAATTTGTAAACAAAATGGTTAATCTTAGATTGAATGCACACAATATTTTTCTTTAAATTTCCAAAAGCACCTAAAAGCTTTGAAAGAGAAACTTATGTGGTAGCATAAACTAATGAAGCAAGAGAAGTATGGAGGTGGTTCGCGAATGGAATTTCGGATGCTCAAATTATTCGAATGCGACTATTCGAATGCTCAAAAATGTCCGCGCATGCTCTTTTGTTTGCGCCGCGCATACCACGCGCAGACATTTTTATCTGCATGATGTTTTTTTTTCGAATACGTTTCATTAAAAAGCGTATGCACAAACTCTTTGTGGTGTAGACTTGACGCATCCACTTATAAAATCTTCTAAGGTGCAAAAAGTTATGTATCACCATCTACCAACATCCACTGTCCACCACCACCACCACCCACCGCCGCCGTCTACCACTACCGTCCACCACCACTCACCGTCTGCCGCCACCATCTTCCACCACCGTCCGTCACCACCACCACTTCCACTGTCTACCACCACCACTGACCATCACCACCACCACCCAATACTACTGTTCGTACACCACCGGTTTAATTTAGCAGTTTACAGACGTTAAAAAACAAATAGTCTTCATTTGCCATCGAAATTAGTATATCTTAAGACTTCTGATTGTCAGGCATTACACACTATTTTTGTTTCCTGAAGACTTATGGTGTAAGGTTCGCCAACTCTAACAGTTCGCTCAACCTTGGGTAGGATGACTTACGACACCTAGATCTCAATATCAAATGGAACGCGTTCAAAGATTTAAGGAACTTGTCGTGTTATATGTCTTATATTGATGTTGACGTGTCTTCAACTTCGCTATGGGCGACAATATCCGTGAGAAATTGGGTACACTAGAGACGCCATCGATAAAGCCAAACTTATCTGATGAATTAGGTGTAAGAATTATATTTTGATCCATTTTGTCGTTTAAAATTTTAATGAAAATTGTAGAGTAGGAAAAAAAATGAGTGTATGGTATTGGTATTGGTATTTTTGGTGCAACAAGAAATTAACGGGGATGACTTAATTTTATTTATACAGGTTAAAAATATTTTGTTTTCTTTTAATATTAAACGATCATATGATTGTTGAAGAACGACCACCAGACATTTGTAGTCGGTTTCATGAAACCGAAATTGAAAGCCGATTCTCCATAACTCCAACCCAAGGCTTCACTACCTCACCGAGCAACCCGACCAAATGGAACCCGTGTAACTCGGCTTAGTACCCGAAAAATACTCCACTTTTTACAATTAAAAACCTACTTTTTACTTTTTTTATATAAAAAATTAGTTACTCGTTAACATCAATTGCCACTTTTTTTTTCCTTTTCAAGATCTAACATGTAAAGCATTTTCGTTCTGAAGGTGATTTTCTTAAGGTCTCCATTCGATCGAATCATCCGGCCCGACACCTCGACCGAGCCACCGTTCCAACCACCAAACCGCTAGCAACCGGCTGGTTTTTTGTGAAACGAGCTAACTATGTGTAACCGGACCGCTCTTACATAACCAAAAAAAATAAGGATTTCTGTATTCTATCCTTTTCTTACATTTCAATGGGGAATAATAATTCGATACCCGAAGCGATTCATTCAATCCCAGAAGATACAATCGCGTGCATACTCTCACGGCTTGATTACGACAGACCTTTTGAGATTGAAATCCGTTTGCAAACACTTTCAGTTCATGATTTCAATTCCTAATATTTCAGATATGTTATTCGTCCACATAAAAGATAGTTTTGATACTTTTGGAAAGATGAGAGGATATGATCATCAATGTGGTGAGTTGCGAGTAACATTTGGTTCGCGTTCTCTATTTCCTTGTGAAATAAGATCGGGCGAGTCTCCTAATTTGTTGGCAGCTTCGGGTGGTATGTTTCTGTTTATGCTACTTTCCTTAAGAGTATTGCTTGTGGTAAATCCTATCAAGCATACATTTCAAAGAATGCATTGGCTGTTTGCGACTCCATCCGCTGATATTAAAAATCATCTAAAATTCATTGTTACATCATATGATCATGAGATAGAGTTTAAGATCATTTATGCGCAGTACGTGAAGCTAGAACCTTTTCATTTTGTCTATGATTCTGTGCGTAAAGGGTGGTCGTGTACCGCGAATAGAACACTAATCGATTATACGCTTATTGATATGAGTGATGAGAGTACTATATTTCTTTTGCATAACAATGTTTGCATGATTTCGTTCCCTGAAGCGAAGTGCGTTAACCTCCCCAATACCTTCTACGAGACTTTGTCGAATTTCAGTTTGTTGAATGCTAACGCCCTGGAACTGGGGTGGACCGATCACTAGGAAGAACACTACTTCCAAGAGTGGATGATTCTCGCAAACCATGTTATAAACGTTAAGTACCCGAGTTTTCAAGCTCTAAAATCGGTTTCTCTTTTAAAGTTGAGAAACAACTTGACAAAATTTGAGTACGTGTCGCAGATCCCTGACCACATGATTAAGCATCTTGAAACTCGTCCGTCTGCTCAGTTTACGTATGTTTTCTTTGATGCTGATGAATTAGAAGACATGGTACATGTTTGTTTCATGAATGCTTTTGAGAATGAGAAATTTAGGTTGTACCGTTTCACGTATGACATATCACGAAGAAAATGGACCGCGTCACCACATATTGCATTGGTTCGTGTTTTAGGCGTGGGGTTCATGCGCCGATTGCGTTGGTTAGTCTTCTTTACAAATGGTTTAACTACTTACATGTGGTTTGATCATTAGTTGACCATCTTAACCTGTAGTTTACCCGTCTGGTGGATGAGAACATTTATGTGTAAATGTGACGCTTGTATTAATTTAGTAACATCAACACGAAAACCCTTTGTGACTTGAGTGCACCTTGCGAATTTGACTACTATGATACCAATAATCTTGTTCTTAAAGTTTGTTTGGTTATACCAATTAAATTGATGCTGAAAATAAAGCTTTGTTTACATATAATAGTAGCAGAAACTTACCATTTTAGCTCTATAAACTATCAATTATAGTTCCTAATAATATAGATCGATGTTAGTATATTGTAGTACGGAAACGCGGCCTGTTGAAGAGCCTAATTTTGCACTTGAGATCTGGAAGCAGTGTGTGAAGCCGTTTAGAGTGCGGTCTTGGGACGGATAAATCTTTTGGTGACATCCTCAAATTTTTATAAGTACGCTATTTATGTCATACTGATGTTTTGTATGAGCTGATATCTTTATAAATGGCAGTATTTTCAATATATTTTTTTGTTATTTAGTATGTGTGAAATTGGCCTGGGTTAGTTGTTTGAGATACCACTTTCATTCACATCCCATCTCCATTCTTAAATTTTAAGAAAAATAACTAAAAATCATGAAAAACACCTCTACATCCAATCCCCATATTTTTACTGGAAACAAACCAATCCTCCAAATTTGCTTGTAACTATTTTTCCCCGTATCTTTTTTAATGCTTTTTGTATGGTGTAAGTGGAAGATAGAGAAAAAATAATAATAAAAAGAATTATAATAAATTTTTAATTGTATGGGGATAAATAGAGGGAATGTAACGTAGGAACTTTCTAAAAAATGAGAAAAAAATTTAGAAAAATATGACTTTTAATTAAATTATATGGTTAAAGATGAGGATGAGATGTGAATGCTCTTATGAAGTTCTGTTTCATGTCAAAATTAAAACAATTAGCGTCGGTGAGCAACAAAACACCCATAGCATGCACCTAGGACGACATCTACATAGCGCCGGTGAACCCACTTACACCAGTAACAGACTGCTGATACAAAACACCTCCAACAATTGTTACAAACAAACAAAACAACCCAAATGGCCTAGCAAGTTTATCAAATAAATTTTTCATAAGTCCATATACAGACGACAATGAAACCGTTGTAGATGCTATAGCTTCCAATAAAATTCCCATTATTTTATGCAGTTGCAGCAAACACATGCGAATACCCAAGATCTGTAACCATGTCTTTATTGTAAACCATTTCAGCTGTACTTTTGATCAGATAAGCAAAAACCCATGAGTATGCAGTCAAAGTATGAAGCGGTAGCAATAATAATAACTACACAAAGGAGCGTTAAGTATCCACCACCGAACCCGCATAGCTAGATCACATCTTGTAATCCCTGCCTGAACTCTTCTTCTTGAACCAATGTTGTGCACTTAGTCTTGCATCTTCGTGCTAATCAAGACTTTTAGAATATAGCATACATTCCAAGATAATGAGTTGAGCTCTTCTTGGCAGATATCATGCTTGACTCTCTTGATTGCACATATATTGTGGATAAGAAACATTGCCAAACAACATTATCTTAGTGTCGTACAAAAATAAATTTAGTGGCACATCATCACGAACTAAGCATACTACGCTGTATCGATATGTCAGATCACTGATACAATCCAAACAGAAATAGAAGAAAAGCTAGAGAGAACAAGAAGATTTCCATTTCCATTTTGATAAACTGACTATTACAAACTCCAACAGTATATAACGACCTACCCCCCCCCCCCCCCTCTAAATTATGACAATTGACAATAACCTTCTAAACAATAGTCTAATGACCAAAGTACCCTTTTATTCATTCTTACTCATTTATTACACATCAATCACAAATCCTTAAGTCGCATTGAATCGATCAATGGGGGGGAGGAAACTCTGAAACACGTGGACCGGATATATAAATCTCCTCCAACCTTTCAATGTTGCTCAGATAAGTAGGAAGTTATTGCAAATTAAAACAATCAACAAAGATCAAGTATTTTGAGGGACTTTGAGCTGCCAATGCTGTCTGGGATGACCATGATTGCAGAGCTAGAGGCACGAAGTACCTCTAATGATTCCATATCACCTAATGCTGGAGGTAAATGTTTGAGGCTCTTGCAATCATGGACGTTCAGATTTTTTAGATGTTTGCATCTACTAATGTTGTTTGGAATAGATCTAATTCCGGTGCATGATACAACAAGGTTCTCTAAAGATTCTAAATGGTTGAGGTTCTTAGGCAAACTTTTAAGACTAATACAGCCATGGAGTTGAAGTGTTTTTAGATCCTTCAATCTCGTGATGTTGGCTGGAAGCCTCTTAAGATATTGGCAACAACTGAGATTCAAACGAATAAGCTTGCCTAGATTTCCGATTGATGAGGGAAGTTCTTGTATCAAATAATGAGACAAATCAAGTTTTGACAAGTTAGTCAAATTCCCTATGGATTCTGGGAACTCTTTCAGTTGTATGCAACACGAGAGGTTTAAGTAGGCAAGATTTTGTTGAATTCCATTTGCACTGAGGCTTAGAGGCATTTCAATACTCAAGCAATGATGGAGATCAAGAGTTTTCAGACATTTTAACCTGGAAATGGCATCAGGAAGACGTCTAACACCGGCTCTAGATGCAATAAGATTCTCTAGGCGTTCTAAGCCGTCCAAGTTTTCAGGAAGTTCCTCAAGATTTAAGCAATGGTTGAGATCAAGAGTTTCCAGATGATGTAATCTAGTAATGGTGTTTGGTAGACTCTTTAAATTTTGGCAGTAACTGAGATTTAACTGCACAAGATTGGAGAGATTACCGATTGTAGATGGCAGTTCTTCAATCATACAGTGAGAAACATTAAGCTCTGCTAAACAAACCAAATTCCCTAAAGATTCTGGTAAGTGCTTGAGATTTGAACACCCAGACAAACTTAAGTAAACAAGCCTCTGTAAGACCCCAACAGAAGTATGAAGCTCTAACAAATTTAAACAAAACCCAAGATTTAGTCTCTCGAGATTTGGAATCTGGTTGAAATCTGGGATCCTGATTAGCTTCGAGTAACTTAAATCAAGAAATTTTAGTTTGTAAAGAACCTGTTACAATATAACAGATAAGTTAATACTTATTATGGCTTCATCAAAATAGAACATTCATTTACACCTGGTTAATTTTGATATAGTTGGTGTAATCTGTAATATGATACAGATAATTATATGAAAAAAATGTAGCAACAAATCTATACCTTTACTTCCGTCAGGCCCCAGAGTTGTTCAATTTTACTGCATGACATTTCGAGTCCAACAAGGTTACTTCCATGGAAACTTTCTGGCAAAGATTCTAAATTGAAATGATTCCAAGTGAGCCACCGTAACTCGTTAGGCAGATATTCAGGTCCGTGAGGAGTCATTTCCTTGGTCATGGCATGGAAATAAAGCAGTCTAAGTTTGTCCATGTTTCTAAAAGCTTCTGAAATGTTCATTGAATCTACCTCATGCAGATCTCCCACTACAATAGCTTTGATATCTTCCTTACCCTTCAAATCAAAGATAAGAGCATAAAGATGTAGTGCTAGAAACTAACTATGAGCCAAGATATCGGCTTAGAATGAAGCTCATCTAATAAATGAGCTCTAAACCGAGCTTTTGACATGGAGCTTGATTAGGCTTGCGAGCCTAAGCGATCTTATACATGCTAAACAATATATGTGTGTGTGTGTGTATTCTTAATAAAATGTACATACTACAGTCAGTTTAATATTAACATGTGAGCCGAGCTTGAGCCTGTAAAACAAATCATGAGCCATGCTTGAGGTTTATACATAAGGCTAGAAACAAGCTTGAACTTAACTTCTCTTAAATTAAACAAGCAAGCGCTGCTTCGGTTACTACGATAAGAAAACTGCATAATAAAAGTTGAGTGTACCGTATTTTCCTTTAGAACGTCTGCAATTTCATGAGGGTCCCACAATATCCTACGTTTACCAGGCTCATTGGGCTGCCTCCGATGAACAATATCTTTTCCCATTTCGTGTAGAAGATCGTGCATCCACAAACGCTCATTTGAGATTTTTATGAGGGATTTTTGCTCAAGAACTCTAGCAACAATATCCGGATAGAATTCACAACCTTCAAGTATCCGGAATACAATATCTTTCTCCCACCCTCTGAAACAACATGCTATGTGAAGGAACGCTTCTTGGTACTCATGGTCCAAACTGTCATAGCTTATTTTCAAGATTTCCATAGTTTCCTTTTATGGAATCTTTTTTCAGTTTTTCCACCGCACTTGTCCACTCAGCCAGACTTTTGCCACATAAGAACGAACCCAAAACTTTTAGAGTCAAAGGAAGGCCACGAGCATAGTGTACCACCTGCTGTGAGGCCTGTTCATACTCTTTCGACGGAATACTTCTTTTAAAAGCATAACATTTGAAGAGTTGACTTGCTTCGATGTCATTTAGCAAACTTAAATTGTATATGTTCTTATCGTTTACCCCATGTCCAATAAGAACATGCTTATCTCTTGTTGTGATTACAATTCTACTTCCTTTACCAAACCAACTCAATGCTCCAGCTAAAGCCTCTAGTTGGCTCGGAGCATCCACATCATCAAGAACAAGAACCTTTTTACGGACCAATCTTTGAATTAGCATGCGTTTTCCATCAACAACACTGCGTATTCGCAAGTTTCTTTCCATTGTAACATCCTCAAGAAGCAACTTTTGCAGATTCTGTAGACCGTATTGTTGTTGTGATACTTCTCTAATGTTTTCAAGGAAACTTGCACCTTCAAAGAGACAAGAAATCTAATAAAAAATGGCTCTGGCAAGAGTAGTCTTACCAGCACCACCCATAGCCCATATCCCTATCATACAAACATCATCTGGTCCATCTAACAATGATATAACATCTTCTATGCGATCTTCTAATCCAATTAAATTCTCATCAACAGTTACTGAAGCTATTTGATTCAGTTTGATCTGAATCTTTTTAACAATATCTTTGATACATGCTGCTTCATGCCTGAAATTCAAATAGGAAAAAATATAAACAATATCATATAGACAATCTAAACCATTTTTTTTGGTTTACTCTTGCCGCCTTCAATCAAGATGTACTTCTTGTTTAATCTAACATTTCATTTTATTAAATTTAATAATCAATCAATGTTAAGTTTTGCATATAGTTGCATATCGATAGTGCACCGTAACTGTAATATACATGCAATCAAGAGTTTGATTGCTCCTCAAACTCTTTGATCTATTTTAGTAAATCTGCAAGTTCTTCTAGATAATCTTAACAGTTATCAGTGTGCTTATAAATCGATGAATACTCAACACCAACAGAAAGGAACTATAAAGACAAAACTTAAACAGGCAATTACCCGTTGGCAAAGGTTTTCAAGTCCCAGCCAGACAGATTAGCTGCTTCTACAAGGGCCTCTCTCCATATTTCCAATTTATGTGACTTGTAATGTTGAGCAAAACCTTCCCCAAAATGCCCTTCTTGATTCCGCACATCTGAAGGACAAACGTCATAGAACACAGGCAAAACTATATGTCCATGCGTCTTATGACAGCTCATTATCTTTACAAGTTCATCCAAACACCAAGTTGAAGAAGCATAATTCTTTGAGAAAACAATGACAGAAATAGCTGATTCTTCAATGGCCCTCAAGAGTTCCGGGGCTATTGATTTCCCTATGTCAAGTGTTTTTTTATCACAAAAGTATGGATTTTATACCCTTCAAGAGCAACACGAAGATGGTCAACAAAGTTCTTACGGGTGTCTTTTCCTCTAAAGCTCAAGAAAACATCGTAAGTCCACCCAAAATTCTGCAACTTTGAAGAATTGGCCATTGAAAGCTTGCTAGAGTATACATCTGAACAAAAATATCCTAGTTCAGAGGTGTAAAAAGAGCCAATATAGAAATCATCATGTAATAATTACATGAATGTGTAGGAGTTAATTAAGTTTGGCATAAATCATTGTAGTAAGATGAAAGAATGCTAGATTACTCCCGGTATTAACTTTACCTGATGTGACCTTTGAGGATCTTGCATTTCTTTTTGCAAGGCTTTGCATGAGACCTAAATTCCTCATAACGGTTTTAGCAATCTCCTCAACAAAATCAAGGTAATCCCTGCAGATGGAAACGAACATTAGTTATGAATTCTTAAAGCTTTTTCATCATTTCAAGTTTTCAAAATGACATAATAAAGACTTATTTTCTTTAATGAAGTGTCTTTTAAAATGTTAGTGGCCTGCTCGTTAGGTCGTTTATATGGCTCTCGTTTATTTAGTTGTTGGGTCAGTTTAGTACGTTAAAGCAATGGTTTGGACCGTAGGCCAACAAACCCGTTTAAAGGGAATATGGTTGAACTCCACGATGATAGGAGTTGGTTGGTGGTGGTTATAACAAATAACCGTATCCATATGTGACTGTTATCATCAAAACCGTCATCCCCAAACCATCGCGACCTTCCGGTTCGTTTAAATAGGGTTCCAAATTTGGTTGTAAAATAGTTAACAAGTTTATCACGTTTGTTTATCACATTCAAGTTTGATTGGTTAGTTTTTTGTTATCATACAAATGTTTATTGTGATTATGGTGTCCAAATCGAACTTGTTTAATCAGAGACAAAATCAAGATCGGAGGGCCATCACAAACAATACTTTTGGTATTGTAGAGAAAGTTATGAATTCATAAAGCATTTTGCCATTATAGCTAAAAAATTCTTGCTATTACATTGCAGCTTATGTTTGTGAAGTACTACTAGAAAACTAATGGTTATCCTGTTGTAATTAAAGGCAATATTGGTGCAATTTGGATTTCAAGTTATAATGAGCACAAATTTTAGAAGTCTTCTAAGCAATCATAATCACGAGATCTTAGCAAACTTTACTGGAAATGAAACAAAAAACGATCTTCATGATTAGGCCTCAATGAACATTAACGGGGTATGTTCGTGTTCGTTTACTTAACTATACAGTTTAACCAAACATATAATTGAACAATTTTTTTTGTCATGTTTGTTCATTAAGAAAATGGGCACGTTCGTGCTCATTCATGTTCGTTCGTTTAAACCCAAACCGAAAATTTCACAAACATATAGAAACACAAGCAAACATAAACAAACATAAATAAACACAAATTAAACAAACATGATTGAAGAAACATAAACAAATACTAGACTTAATCGTTTGGGCTCACATGTTAATATGGTTAAGAATGTTCTAGATTCAGTTTTTTGTTATTGTTAATCTTTGGTAATACTTAATAGATTGGGTTACCTTATTTTTGGAGTTTTATTTTAGGAACTCTATTTTAGGATTTAGATATCGGTCTTAAATTTGGTGTTTTAATTTAGATGATTCATTCAAAATATCCATCATGGTTCTACCAAACGAGCCCCCTTTTTGTTTATACTTACACATATAAACTACTTATGTTCATAAAATTTGAACGAACATCAACAAACAAGCATAAATGAAAAAAACATAAACTAGTTCACGGACATAAATGAATGAACAAAATGTGTGTTCATGTTCTTTCATTTAATTAAACGAACACGATTTTTGTTCATACTCGAACTTCCTGCCGAATACCTCATGAACCTTTGGTTTGTTTACGGTAAGAGTGTAAACGAGCTAAGCCGAGCCTGAGCTTGGCTCGTCAGTTGTTTTCTCAAGTTCAGTTTGGGCTCGGCTCGTATATTGTTTATTAATTAATTTATATACGTTTTTAATTATTTGTATATATTCTGCGAAAAACGTTAACGAGCATAAGCTCAGCTTGAGCTTGTGTAGTACCTTAAATGAGCCAAATCTCGAATGTAAAAATTAATAAATAGATAAACAAATAAAATACCAATTTGGAATATTCTGCAATTTCAGCGTCAATCCTTGCAAATTAGTTAATTCCAGTATAGCCTGCCTCCACGATGTCACACTTTCGTTGGAATACTCACAATATGCATTCCCAAATTGCGAAGTACTACTAGTCCTCCGGTGTATTTCCTCAAAGTGCCACTCGGAGTTGCGAAGTTCGAAAGGATCGACGTCGTAGTACACCGGAAGAACATTTAAACCGCCTTCAATCGCCTTTCTTAACTCCATGATCTTCACCAGCTCGTCCAAGCATCTTGGAGAAGTAACATAGTTTTTGCAACAGACTACAACTGCCATTGATGACAATTGCATCGAGTTGTAGATCCCTTGCGAGAGATACGAAAATCGACCTCCCACTATGCTTATATCGACCATACGTGTGGTGATTCCTTTTGTGTCTAGTGCATAGACCATATCGTCTACAAAGTTGGTATGACTACTTAGATCATGGTAGCTCAAGCATACATCGTAAATCTTTTGATCGCTTGGCGAATATGCAGAGGAGAGTGTAGAAGCCATAAAGTACGTACTAATAGCTAGCTAGTAGATGGAAGACTAGCGATTATTCAGAATTATTCAGTGATTAATCGGCGTTTGGTCGGAATTTTTACGAGCATTGCCGTTGAAGCAACGAAATGAAAATGTGAACAAATGGGGGAGACTATTCTAGTGCCAAAGTCATAAACAGCTTAATTTACCACCAGTTGTGGCTTTTCATGACTAGGATCCCACGACATCAAGACCCTACAAACATGATGACTTTTCTCAATCAATGATTTTTCTTTTTTTTCTTTTTTAAATTGGGGTATATTTGAAATTTCTAATCACTTGGGGATTGACCTTATATTTAATCATAAATAAGGTGTTGGTGTTTAATATTGGCGAATAAGTAATTTGATCTAGGTGTGTAAGAGATGCGTCAGGAATTGTAAGATGAGTGTCGTATTAGAAACTCTTATTAGTACTTGATAGTGGCGAATAAGGGTGAACCAATTCTATTTATAGTTGATATCAGCGAATAAAACTAATAGCAATTTATATTGACGAATAAGAGTTATTATTGATTATAACCTAATTAAAACAACTACTTTTAATCTTAAAAAAAACATAGGTCATACGATATGGCCACTACCCATATTGTAAATATATTTAAAATGCATGTTGCTGGCCTCTCACATAAAACACTGTATATCAAATGTATTCCTTTTCTTGCCGAATGTACAACATTTTAATGCCTCAACTTCTTACAACGTGTTCACATTCGTTGCCACGTTCACTAGCCACTTGTCTGTCCCAGCTTCATCTTTCATTCCAACAACATCACTACCTAGGGGGTGTTTTGCCTAACTTTTTTAATCTAAGCTTATAGCTTTTTTAGCTTTTTGTTACAAAATAAGCTTAAGTTGGTGTTTGGCTTAGCTTTTTAAGCTTATGCTTATTAGCTTATATAAGCTCATTTAAAGAAGCTTATATGAAGATGGTTTTTTAGCTTATTTGATAGAAACTTATTTGTTTAAGGGTGTAAATTACTCATTTGTTCTCAAATGGTGGTGGATTAGTAATTATTACTCTAACAAATTAAAGAATGTTTGATTTAACAACTTACTAAGACACATAATTAACTTGTAAAATATAAGCTAATCCAAACACTTAAAATGAGCTTATCAAATAATAGAAAAAAAAAAACTATAAGCTAATTTTATATATAAGCATAAGCTTAAAAATAAAAGCTAGGCCAAACAACCCCCTAGACACCTCTTTCTCCTTCCTTCTTTTGATTTGAACATCATCTGGAAACACATTTTTCAGCCATAGAAAACTTCATCGATGTTTCGGCAGTGCTATATCTTCGTAGATAGGCGGAGGTTGTATCTCAAGAGAAGATTGGCGACGACAACCCTATGTCAAGTTACCTACCCACGACAACTTAGGCAAGTCAAGTATCATCCGACTGAGTTTTCGACCGGTTGGGCTGTTTTTACGTAGACTGTTGATTCTAAAGATGGTGTAAATCAGGTTGTCAGTGGTTCAACTACCATCTCGACTTAGGTTATAATTTCATACAAATTCTCTCAATCTCATATTTTTACACTTAAATTTGGTTAAAGATTTTATCAATTCTCATAATTTGGTATAGATGGTGATGGTAGGATAAGAGGGGATGATGCAAGGACTTTCTTTGCTAAATTGAATATAGGAAAACCTCGAATTAAGCAGGTGATTAACACTTGGTCATCTTTACTTTGTTCATTGTATTTCATATGTTGTTTATGATTCATGCTAAATTGGAATGATATATGGCAAATGAACTTTTGTATGATTCAACAACTTTAAAATGTTTGTTTATGTAGGAATCTGGATTATTCAAAGAAGGAAATCTAGATAAGGTAAATTACTTTTCATGCTTCTTTCTTATCATAGTTTGATAAAAGTTGGATTTACTTACACAAATGCGCATTTAAGGTTTGGAATGTGCAGTTTGCTTGATATTAGGTTTTCATCAGCTCAGTTGATCATTTTGTAATTTGTCACTTTGTAACCAACTAACATATATGTGCTTTGTTCAGTTCATAATATAACAATTCAAGGCAGCGAACCGGCTCAATAATTCTACATCACCTCGCTGCTTTATTGCGCGTCAATCATCCATGGTGAATTCATCTCTTTAACAAATTTTGAATATTATATTAATTTGTTTATTTTGTGTGCACACAACTTATTTGCCCCAAACAAAGGAAATGAAACAAGTCATGTTTGCTATGACACGTTAATATGGAATACTTAAGTTTTATGAGTGTAAGTTTTATTATTCTAAACAAAAGATAAATCCTTTTTATTACTCCATTTGATAGTTAGTTATTTCAGATTTTCTTGCAACTCGATACAATCTAGGACTTGAAATTGTGGCTGCAATTGGCTATATTGACCTTATATGAAGGTAAATATATCATTCTTATGTACCTTTTTTCTATGCATTTGTTTTAAAGATACGGGCTTTACAAGATTATGCAGTAGTGATGGTTGGTTAATTTGTATATATTAAAGTTCGTTAATTTATTAGTTTTAATCGTTTATTATTGTAGAAACTTCGATACTTCATATGTGTCTATTGCATTTCAGGTCACATGTGTTAAAGCAGTTAATTTGGACCTATTGAGGCACGTGATGAAGATCCAGGACGTCCAACACGCATAACAAGAAGATTAAAGAAATCTGCTGGGGACAAGGCCCATCGCGTATCACGATGGGCAGGCTGAAGACCCATCGCGTATCGCGATGGTTAGTTTAATGAAGTTTGACTTTTGGTCCATCGCAATACGCGATTGACCAGTGAAGACCTCATCGCGTATCGCGATGAGAGGTGCAGACGGGGAAGCTAGGGCTTTTATGTTATTTTCATCCTTGACGACCGATCTTCCAACACATCGAACCAGGTGATTTCCAGAGCTTAGTTGAGGCGATTCCATCATTCCAAGTCAAACCGAGAATCCACGTATGATCCATATCATCCAGATTGAAGATCCTACGATGTCGAGACGTGGCTAAACTTATAGAATCTCACCCGGGAATGTAAAGTTGTAACGATTTCAGTTTTCTCATGTAACTAAAAACGTTTATGTATAACTGTTTATGGTTAATCTATGGTTATTGATGTTTAGTATATATGTGTGTTTAATCGGTTTAGGTTTACGTTGATCTGAACCATTAGTTACCAGTTGCTATAATAATTGACCATAGGGTTTATTTGATTAGGTTGAATACGATAAAGCATATAATTGCCCTTAACTGAGTCACACTGGCAGGGAGTGTTTGATAACCAGTGCCGTGTGTAAAGCGATTATTGATGCCTAAGGTTTTGTCTAGTTGATCAGTATGTAGTTAACCGTTAATGATTAATTTGTTAGGTTGCATGAGATTACTGTAAGTTACTTACTTGAAGTCCCATGTGCCGATTTGCTTTTACTATTTGATTGATAATTGTTTGCTCGTCCGTTTGCTTAATTTTAAACTAAAACTATTTGCTTGTATGATCAGCACTACAATTTGCTACTTCATAATACTGAATTCGTTTACACGATTTGCATTGACCACATACTCCTGGTGGATACGATACCTTACTTATCCTAGCTACTTAGGTTAATTAAATTTTTGTACGACTCAAACGACGGTCATCAAATAGTTGGAGGGAAGACTCGCCAAGCTAAGATTAAGTCACGAGTCAAAAAGGACAACTTTTTATACATTGTATTTTGATGCATAAAAAACTTATGTACATACATTAATGTTATTCACGTGTTAATGTGTTACTTTTGAATCTGTACTGTGGTGTAATGTGCAAAACAGAGCTAACGGAAAATACCGTTGCAAGGCATGAGTATTGTCTAATATGCAAAGAGAATGGTATCAACTCGGCCCGCCGCAACGCGCAGGTACAATTACTAGTTCATCTTACAAAGCATTCACCTATTAAAAAATCAAAACATGTCGAATTTATCATGCATTCATGTGAATCCAAAACTCTATATCGTTTAGCATGCATTTATAGAGTTATCTTTTTTTAGCAGTCAAATATATTATTTATATTTTTAAACAATGAAATATATTATTTACAAACTACCTTAAATAGGAATTGAACCTCATACTATTATTTTAAAAGTAAACCAGTTTTGCCACCACACCATATAAATGTTCACTATCTTACCATATAGAGTTTTGGATTCACTTGAATGCATGATAAATTCAACATGTTTAGATTTTTAGTAGGTCAATACTAAAAATTGATCGCATAGTAACCATCCAAATTTCAAACTCTTTTATGTATTGTATAATCTTGAATGTTATAAACTTTTTACAATATTTATGGTAAAAAAATTATGACCTCGCATAAATTTGATAAACTGGTATTTATTTGATTGAATTTTATATCATATATCTACATGCTCAAGATGATTGAAAAATATCATAATTTATAAGTACTCCGGTATACATCGAGTTTTAAACTGTCACATACTATAAATTCCATTTGATGAAATAGGAAATGATTTTGAGAAAAGAGGACGTTAGTTTCTAAAGTAGTGAGCGGTTTTGGAAAAATTGTTTCCAAAAAGATGTATACAGTTTCATGTATTTTCAAACATAAACCGTTGTGTTTCATGACCATATATATATTCCATTAGTCTTCTTAAACATTTATTTAATTGAAATTATCTATAAAGAAAATATAATCTTTTTAAAACGTTTTCTTTAATACAGTAAGTATAAAACATAAGGTGCCATGAAATAAGACATTGTCACACGAAGATATAGCCAGTCATATTTAAATTCGTACAACCAACAGTAGTGTAGTCATAACCAACTGTTATATGTTTCATGACCATATATTAGTATTTAATCAATTAATTTTTTTTTGTTCATATGTTGGTACATAATTTATTATAAAACGATTACTAAAAAGTGGCAGACAAACGGGCAACAAGCTGCGCCGCAACCCCCTTTTGAATAATGTATATTTTCACTCACATGCGTATTAAAATATAGGATGTGAGGTGAATAGTAAATACCTAAATCAAATATAGGGTTTTACTTTGTTTAATAATTTAAGGTTTATGAATGGGGACTTTAATGATAGAACATAGTGAATGGAGACCACATTGTGAATGCTTTGTGCATGGGTGGATCCATCATGTAAATGGGTGGTTGCGAGTTTTGAAATAATAGTGTATTAGTATATAGAAAATAATAGAGTGAACCATCATATAAATTAGAAAGAAACCATTCTAATTTGAATGTAAGTTGTTGGTCTGGTGGATAAATCCCTAAGTAGGTTAATTGATTGAAGATCACAGGTTCAAATCCGTTTCACAAATCAAAACCTTTAAACAAAGATACAATTACAAAATTTGCTCTCTGCCTCTCTCCCCTCTCCACCATACCTCATTTCTCCGGTAGTCCGGGCATCCGGCCGAACGATGTATTTATATTATGTAACAATTTTAGAAGATGAAGACTCCTACGAAACAAACATAAGTATATATTTTGTTTATAATTCATAAAGACCGTTGTATTTATATTATGTGTTTTTAATTTCGAATGATGGAGTCTTTTTTATTATGTATTGAATCGACCCAAAATATTTATATCCGATTTCATAAAATTTAAGCATCTAAAAGTAGTGCACCACCTGAAAAAAATTCTTGAATACACTATATCGTGCTCCCTAAATTTTTGTGAGGAGTGGAAAGAAAATCATGAAGAAATAAAGGGAAATGGGAAAGATTTGAATGGTTTCTAGGCTTTAAAAAATCGCTAGTAGTCCACTTGTAAATTGTGGTTGAGGCCATATTAATGAATGGTCTCTTGGCTTTAATGTTTTTGTATTTAAAATAAATTAAAATGGAAAAAACGGGAACAACGCAGTTGACACTATCGTCCACTTGTAAATTGTGGTTGAGGCCATATTAATGAATGGTCTCTTGGCTTTAATGTTTTTGTATTTAAAAATAAATTAAAATGGAAAAAACGGGAACAACGCAGTTGACACTATCGTGTTTGGGAAAAACTGTGAATAAAAAAATAAATAAATAACACTTGACACTTTGACAGTGACATTTGCGAACAAACGGGAAAACAGGATGGCTCCCTATTGAAGTTAGAACTGAATTTATAGTGCAATGTTTTGCATGAGTATGTAGCCCTCTTTCACAGGGGCGGATTATGTACATGTGTGTGGGTTTACGGGAACCCACTGAGTTTCGGATTTTATATAGAACACCTATGTAAAATAAGATAGTGAACCCATATATAAATTGTGAGTGAACTAATAAACAAAATGAAATCATACTTATGGTAAACACTGTGCCTCTTGAATGGAAGGTCATGTGTTCGACTCCCTGCTGAGTAGTTATTGTTTTTAACTGGTTATCAAATTGAATCTGTCCTCCCTCAAATGTTTTTTTTTTAAATTTAATTGGTTCCGTAATCTCTTGCTGATGTTTCCCTCACGATTGAAACATTGAGCTATATCCTAATTTCTTATCCTAGTTTCAAGTCTTCTCTTCAACCCCGATTATTGATTATTTATTTTGGCTAGTTTTTGTGACTTCAGTTATGTTCTAGCTTCTTGTCTACTTAGATGATTAATTACAAATATATAGTTGGAGCAAATTCACTGATTGATATTGGTGAATTTTGATTAATTCTAGAACATCAATACAGTTACTTTGTTAGAATGTGAGATTTATTGATTGTTGATTAGACGAATATTGTTAATTTGTTTCTGATAAGAACATCATAGATTTTAGTAACTTACATCTCTATTGCTATTTGTATAAATGCTAATGTATATGCTATATTTCTACTAATAGTTCAATCTCAAACCAAAACCAAACTTATAAATTTTGTTAAAGCTTTTACTAGTAATTCAAAAGATGAAAATCCGTAGCTAACACTACATGTAGTTTTTCTCATCGTACATACTTATATTATATGTTGTTAATTTCTAATGACGATGTTTTCCTATTATTGTATCGTATTTTTTAATAGTTAACCGTACGTACTTATATTTTTTTAATAATTTCTATTATACGTATTTTTTTCAATCTTTTTATCAATGGGAGAGCTTACCAAGAAGAACATGACAACACAACCGTCCAACGACAACAACCGAATAACTGCTACTTGCCGACGGTTCACACGAGAAGAGGCGCATACTGCACTTAAGAGGATGGGAAGGGCTAAGACGCTTGGCCCAGACAACATACCCATCGAGGTGTGGAAGTGTCTGGGTGAGGAAGGAGTCATGTAGTTAACTACTTTGTTCAACATTATCCTCAAATCTGGTAAGATGCCAGACCAGTGGAGGAGCAGCGTTGTAGTTCCTATCTATAAGAACAAAGGAGACGCCCAATGTTGTGGTAACTACCGAGGAATCAAACTTCTAAGCCATACTATGAAGCTATGGGAAAGAGTGATTGAAGTTAGACTTAGACGGGAAACTCAGGTTACGGTGAACCAATTTGGCTTCATGCCGGGGCGTTCCACCACAGAGGCAATACACCTTTTTAAGAAGATTGATGGAAAAGTATAGGGAGAAGAAGCGTGACCTACATATGGTGTTTATTGACCTAGAAAAGGCCTATGACAGTGTGCCACGACAGATGCTTTGGGAGTGCTTGGAGGGTAGAGGAGTACCTAGGAAATACATAGAGATAATTATGGATATGTATACCATGAGTGTAACAAGTGTCCGTACGCCAGTGGGGGATACTGATTTCTTCCAAGTAGAGGTAGGTCTTCACCAGGGGTCAGCGCTGAGTCTGTTTCTTTTTGCAGAAGTATTGGATGAGTTGTCAAAGTCGATTCAGGGGACGCTTCCGTGATGCATGATGTTCGCAGACGATAATGTGTTACTTGCTGAGAGAAAACAAGATCTAAACATGAGGCTTGAGGAGTGGAGAACAACCTTAGAGACAAAAGGTTTAAGGATTAGTCGCTCTAAGACGGAGTACCTCCACTGTGTTTTTGGTGGGGGAAATGACAATGCGGATGTACAGATCACCATTGAAGGACAGGTGGTTCCGCATATAACGAAGTTCAAGTACCTAGGATCATTTGTTCAGAGCGATGGAGAATTAGACAGTGATGTGACCCATCGAGTTTAGGTAGGATGGTGTAGATGGAAAGCTTCCACATGTATATTGTGCGACAAGAGTTTCCCAACTAATCTAAAGGGAAAATTTTATAGGGTTGTGGTTAGACCTGCAATGCTATACGGAACGGATTGCTGGGCCATCAAGAAGGCTCAAGTGCGGAAGATGGAGGTAGCAGAAAATGATAATGCTACGTTGGATGTGTGGGCACACAAGGTTAGACCGAATAAGAAACGTCGTGTTTCGGGAGAGATTAGGGGTGGCGAATATAGCAGACAAGATAAAAGAGTGGAGATTGAGATGGTTTGGACATGTGAAGAGAAGACAGACGACGAATCCTGTTAGATCCGTAGAAAACATTACTATTGAAGGGAGGAGGGGTAGAGGACGACCTAAATTGACGTGGGATGAGAGGATTAAGCAAGATTTGATAGGCCTAAACCTTTCCGAGGACATGGTTGAGGATATGAATTCATGGAGAAGTAGAATCAAAGTTAAGGATTTTTAGGGAGAAATGAATTCCTTAGGACTTCTATTTACCTTATTTTGGTCACATATACAGTATTAGTATTATTACTATTATTAGTATTAGTATTTTTCTTTCCATATATATAGTATTAGTATATTCTTTTCATATATTATTATTATTATTATTATTATTATTATTATTATTATTATTATTATACTGTTTTAACTTTGATTTCCTTTGTATTGTTTCCTAAATATGTACTTTAGAGCTGAGGGTCTCTCTGAAAGCCACCTCTTTATCCCTTTGGATAGAGGTACGGTGTGCCAACATCCCACCCTCCCCAGACCCTACCTATAGCTTTGCTATTGGTGGGACTTCACTGGGTATGATTGATTGATTGATGTACGTACTTATATTATATGTCGTTAATTTCTAATGACGATGTTTTCCTATTATTGTATTGTATTTTTTAATAGTGATGAACCTTACCCGTCTGCACCGTTGAACCAACCCGAAAACTTTTTTATGTCCGATCCTATGAAACTGGATCATATAAAAACGGTGAACCCACTGAAATTTTTTTCTGGATCCGCCACTGCTCTTTCAGCTCAATTAGGTACACTAAATAAAAGAAGGTGGAGCCCTTTTCGTGTTGGTGTAAAAAACTAAAAAACTGCTAACCCCAAACAAAGTGTGTAAATAATTACACATGTTTCATGCCTTCATGGTGTAAAAATAAGGGCAATGATATAGAAAAATTAAAATAAAATAATGGGAGAGGGTCGGGTCGCGGAAATGAACTTGACAAAGATTTGAATCTTAGACACATCATTTGAAGGGGCATTCATCTTATGAGAGGCGATAGCCAAACATATGCTTATGATTACAATGAGAGATGGAAAAAGAATAAAAGTTGTTGAGAAGGTGACAATTTCAAGAAAGATTGCAATTCATCTCATGGCTCTTGTGTGTTGATGATATAATGTCATGGATCTTGTAATCAATTGAACAAGATCAAGTGGAGTGAAGTTATGGATGAGCATTTGGTACCCGGGGCCGACGGACTCGGACCGACACCCTGTTAGGCCCGAATTTCTATTTTTATTTTTAAAAATTATATTTAATTTTATGACAAACAATATCATGTATAGTTAATGTTTAAATTCAATAACCACGGTTTTTACACGGAATGTGCTAACATGTAACAACAATATTGTATGATTTGTATCTCGTAGACTAAGGGTGTTCTTTGGTTTTTTTGGGTTTCGGGTCGTGTTGTCGGGCTTTTGGCTAGGAAAAGTGGCCAGATAACTAACCCAATTGGGGTTGGTTGGGTATGGGTTATTCGGGCTCGAGTCGAATTATTCGGTTTTCAGTTTAAGCTGTAAGATAAAAAAAATACATATGTTTTTTGGTCAAAAAAAATATCAAATCAGAATCATATAAAAGTTAATTCATATATATAGTGTTTCTCTTCAATATTGCAGGTCAACAAAATAAAGCATGATTTAGTTCTAATAGATTGCTTCTGTTCATATGATCAGGTAGTTCTTATTAATACTCAAATTGTCAACAGTGACTACTAGGCTAGAGCTCGGCTCGTTTTGATGTATGTGTTTTGTCAATTTTAGTACTCAAATGGTCAAAACTCACTTGTAGGCTCGTTTAGCCCGTGCTTAATAAATAAACAAGTTTTATTTGACATAACATATTACTGCTAAACTACTACTGCTACAAATGTAAAATAAAAAAATTGGCATATGAATCACTAAGATGAACCATTAATGTATTCATATCACACAAAACAAGCATTGTTCACTACTATAACAAATCAAAGAAGCCCAAATTAATAATCAAATTTCAAAAACCAAACCGCTTCATACGCGAACCAAAAACCTTATTCTTGATCTTTTTCTTTGTACTCATCGTCGTCATCTTTTTTGCCCATTAGTCCATTACCTTAGACGCACCGCTATCATAGTCGAGATATACAAAGTCTGATAGGTTTTTAGAGTTGACCCTTCTTATTTTCAGAATATAACAGCTGAAACGAAGAGTAAAAAAGTGACAAAAGCGTATATGTTATTTCATTTTTCCAATTGCCTCCCGGACTTGCAGAGTTGCAGGTGCTGAAATACGTGAAGAAGAAAAGGAACTGAGGAGTCCTTTTAATATTTAATAATTTATATTTGGGTTAAATTTTGTTTTGGTCCATTTAAGTTAAACCCAACGTATACTTTTATTTGTCACATTAACATCTTCCGGTTATTTATTTATTTTTACCGAGCATTAGTTATGCTTTACAACTGTCAAGTGCTAAACAATTAATATGAAGAAGATCTTTCACTTGTGATTAGTAGTAGCAGGCTTGGGAATTATCCATTAAAATCCTAAATTCGAAAATCTCGCTTGTGTCAATTGTGGGTGGATATTGACAATGAAATATTTGAACTAAGTTTGTGCAAATGTTGTTAGTTTGAATCCGGAGTCCTCCCGGGTTTTCGTCTCACCATGTGTTATGCCAGAGAGTTCTGCTCTTGTAGTCTTGTGGCGACACGACTATCAAGTGGCAGTCGACGATATGGTTTCCCGTGGGAACGCCCAAGCCAAACTCTGAAGTCACCGTGTGCCCAGTAAAAACAACATATTTTGATCATAGTGGAACATCGGAGCTCTTCAAATTCAGAAAGTGTGGTAGCTAAATACAAAAAAAAAAAATCGCCGTTCTATAAGAAATAGTGAGGAATCATTGCATTTTTTTAAAAAATATTATCATTTGCATTTAATTCAGATTTAAAATATATTGTAAAAACATTAGGTTCTTTAATTTATTTGAACAATTCTATTTTTTTTAACTACATTATATTACTGTTTTGTTTAGATATAATAATATATTCAACAGATATTAGTGAACTTAAAAAAGGTTTCATTGACCCTCTGCTTATAATTATCTTGTTCCGCCACTGTCAAGAACAACTTTATATAACTCACTAAAAAGTAAACGATGAATTTTGGATTGAATAACTCTAAATTTATTATAACTAGAAAAATGTAACTCGATTACAAACTCATTTAAAATTCAAAGATTTTGATAAAGTGACTGAAATAACCATATTTCAAGGCCTATGCTTTGATAAAGTGATTGAAATAACCCTACTCCAAGGCCTATGTTTTGATAAAGTGAACAGGATGATCTATCACCACCAATTTTAAAACTCAAAAGAGTTATCTGAGAGGGGCTCACGTTATGAGCGACATGGGTCAGACAAACGATTAAAATGAGCTAAATGACCTATGCTCGAATGCTAAATGTTTGCACAAAATTGTTAACATGGTCTAGTATGTGACCAATATGACCAATATGCATCAGGTAATTTGATAATGTATGAATGAGCATTGGCAACATGGACTGCTTTCTCTACCTCAACCATGGATCCATCGGGCCGACCCAAAAGTATGCTTTCCGTTATGGTGGTTGCAAATAGTGCCGGCTCTTGGCTAACCAGACCAATTTATCGCCTTAACCATTTCAAGTTTAGTCCTTTAATGACATGCCCATCAAGCATAACTTATCCCGGAAACAACTAAACATAGAACATTTACAATCTACGTGTTGTTGATAGAACCCGGTTACCCGGAAATCGAATGCTTGATTTTATTGGAAAGGCAAAGATAGTTGGTCAGATTCGAGAGGGGCTAATCTCCGGTTTAACCAATTCGAGATGGTAAGTCTCCAACTACAAAATATGATTTTGAAAAACTCGTAGTGCTTCTTCAAATCCAAATAATTAACATGAGCATCATGCTTTGACTACAACAAAAGTCAAAGGTGTGTAAAAGGTAAAGTACTACCCCATAACAATCCCCTCAATAAGAAGAAATCAACATATATTACCATTCAAAACAACAATCATCTCATATCGATTCCATATCACAAATCAGTCGAAGACAATCCATCATGAAAAGAAAAGCCAAAATCCAACACAGTAATAGCAAACATAAACGTTCAAAACAAACAGTCTTTTGATTCGACCTTAAAAATTAAAATAGAACAACGAGAACATAAAAAGCTCCAAAGTAATTCGCTCTTATAACTCGATCATGTCCTGCACACATGGGAAAACATGACGAGTTTTAGAAAAATATATCATTAAAAAGTTAAATACACACACACACTCACTCATGTGCATCCCTAAACACAAAAAATAACATAGGTCTTAATGCAGAAACCAAGTCAAATTCTGAATTAAAAAATTATGTTTTCTAAATGCATAATGGGGCACTACATGCACAGAACTGGATCCATATTCCATTACCATGCACAATTAATCAAGCTATGAAGAACAAGTTAAACATATCAAGATATTGGACAAAATACTCAGCAGACCTGGACATTTTAAACCGAGTCAAAGCGACCAACACACACATATATATCGTGCCAATGTATATATATGTGAACAATATAATGATTTAGGGCGAACATGTGTGTATGTATGTATTTACACCTGAGTTGATTATATAAGCCATGGGATGTAATATGTATTTAATCTTACAAATAGTTTAGCTAAAAGTAACATGTGACAATAACAAAAATGATAAAACTAAAATTGATAATGCACTAGGTAGGCCTGTAAACAAACCGAATGTTCAGCAAGAAGTCCGTTTATATTCATTCATTTATGTCCGTTCATGTTTATTAATAGTAAATAAATGAATATTATATGCATTTTACAAATTATATCACCCTAATATGTTGTCTATTTGTTCGCTTGCGTTTATTTAAGTGTGTTCATTTATGTTTGTGCTCATGTATGTTCATTTATTAAACAAACGAACGTGAACACAATTATTTGTCCGATCAAGTGCTCTTGTTCGTTTAAACTTTAAAGTAAAATGAACGAACAAGAGCGTGCCCTTGTTCGTGCGTTCGGTGTGTTTACTGGCCAGCAGCAAGGTATAGCAGCTTCCACTTTCCAAGTGAAGTACAAGTGACAATAATAATAATAATAATAATAATAATAATAATAATAATAATAATAATAATAATAATAATAATACTACTAATCAGGTCGTCAAACAAATTAAAAGAAGGATGTAAATGTTACCGGTTGTTGAAGTGCTTGACAATTTATATTCCAAAGGCTAAGAGGGAGCACATCACCATAAACTTTCCATGTCTTTTATCTAATAACAATATGTTAAAATTTATCAAAACATTTCACACAATATAATCGGTTAGGATCAAACACTATCAGCATAAGAGCGGTGTTAATTACCGGAACCCTGGTCACCATCAAGTTCTTCATCATCTGTAAGTGAATACAAGGTGCAAAGTTAACGCAAATACCACCATAATAAACCAAAGTAATTAAAGGACTTATGTTGTAGGCTGTGATAACTAATTACTAACTGTGCTCTCTTCTTTGTTTCATATAAAACTACACTTTATGTGTCATGCATAAAAGTTTTACTTCTTAACTCTAGTGATAATCTGCAGGTTGTGTTGCATTACAAATTTGTCTTTTTTTTTCTATACATAGGCTAGTGATTGTAACATGTCACATGTACTAATCATCCTGTTCAGATTTATGTAGAACCAGTAAAAGTGAAGAAAGTTGAGCATAGCATAGAACTGCTTGGACAGATTGGGTGAGTTTTATATTTTAATTAATTACAACTATATTGTGTAAAAGCAGCTCTTTGAAAAGTTTGCCATCTGTTAATATATTGACATATTAATTAGGGCGGTCTATTCACACACCCATTTTGCTATTTAAACACCCTAGGCCATCTATACGAGACATACTGATCACACTACTCGTATGGGGCTTTATAAGATCACTACTCCTATGGGGCTATATAAGATCTATACAAGTCAGTGGCGAAGCTTGGACTACGACACGAGGGGGCGGACACAATGCATACAAAATTTCACAAACGAGGTGTGCCGGGCTCGATTTTTCGGCCGAAAACGGCTAAATTTACAGTACGTATAGAAAATTTCGTGCGAAAACGGGTAAATTTACACAATGCGCAAAAAACAGGGGGCCCGCCCCCAACTAACCTTCGCCACTGATACGAGTGGAGGTCATACGTATAGCGTTGACCCGTACGAGTTGTATCATGTATGGACTATATGAGATGAATCTGATTATTTGTTTTTTTTTTCAAAACACACCAGATGAGTAGTATTTATTCGTAGGAGATAAAATTGTTTTTTCCAAACGAAAATACAAGTAGTGTATTCTTTAAACACTAAAAATTCTCACTATAGAAAACATTTATGCTACAACCTTATTTATCTCACAACTAACAGAGAAAGCAATTATTTCTCGTGCCTATTGAAGATCCGGTCCCCCGCTTGTAATCGTTAATTTCTAGCTTATTTTTACTCAACTGAATTTAATTATTTTTATGAAAAATACATCATCGTACTCAGTATATCCCACCAATAGCAAAGCTATGGTAGGGTCTGAGGAGGGTAAGATGTAGACACTCTTACCTCTACCCATTAGGAATAGAGAGGCTGCTTCCGGTGAGACCCCCGGCTCGATAGTAGTTTTGCATCAAGCCTTGGACATAAGGCACATAGCAGTCAATCATCGGGACACCGGCTGATTGGTGCATGTACCCTAGTCTTTTGGCTATCAACGCCACCACATGATGCCTGATTAACCTTCCGCCACTTTTAACGTTATTTTCACGAGATTAGTAAAATAACGTCAAAATTAGTGCAATTTCACTTTTGCCCACCCGAGGTTCACACATATATACATTATATGCGCGCACCGCAAGCAGGGCTCTTTGAAAAATACGATATATACATATATACATTTTATGAAAAATACGATACTAGTAATTTCCTAAACAACTCATATAGTGTATACAACTCGTATGAAGGGTATATGGAATTCCCTATAGGCTATACTAGTCGTATAGATGGTACAAATGTGCCTTTTATTATTCTGAAAACTTTATAGGAGTTGTATGAAGAAGGGTGTTTGCGTTTTGGAGCCATTAATTATTTTATAAATTTTGTGAACAAAATGCATTTTACAAGTAAGACCGACGTAAAGTAAAATATGAATAATAATAATAATAATAATAATATTTAGAACCTGAGTAGACGGGCTTCTCGCCAGGGATGAGAAGTTTGGGATATGGGTGGTAAAACCACATATCATTCGGTCGGATGCTTGGGTCAGCCCCAAACTTTGAAAAAACCCCATTGAATGCGGGTTTGTATACATCAGCCGCTGGCGGTCTTGGTCGTTGTGGCTGTGGGTCGGCCATCGTATCGTAGTTTAGTTTGTTTCGCAATGGGAGAGAAGAATGCAGGAGGAGTTAGATACAATTGAACCCTGCCTTGATATATAAGGAATAAAAGTGAGTTAAAATAAGAAATTTGATTTTCAGGAGAGGAAGAATGGTATTTTGGTTCGTTATTTTTAGCTAATTTTTATCTCAAAAATCTACTTGTATAACACAATATGATAAAACACAATTTAGGATAAAACATATTTTTTTTTAAAAACCCATGTTTTTTTTATATTTTTTATATAGCATTATGATGATCATATTAAGGATAAAAAAAACGCTCGTTATTTTAATGATTTTTGTTTTTAAAAACAATATCTTATAAAAATGTTATGAATGTTTGAAAGTGATAAGTTGATTGACATGTAAGAAAAAATGTCATTTGACTAAATTAATCTCAACCATAATATTCAATATCAGTGGATTAGATTATTTTTTAAACTTTCTAAAAAATATTTTCAATTTTAGCCTAACCCTTACTTTTAGTACATATAAACATTATAAGCCGCAAATGCTTGTACATATAAAAAGCAAACAATGTATATATAAATGACCACCCATGGAGGTTGCAAAGTCCATCAACCAATCAAAAGATGCTATCCTCGCAACAAATATTATTCACTAAATAATGTATGGTTAATATGTTTAGAAGGATTGTGGTTTTCATTTGGCTAATCAATGTTGATCCGGATGCAATGGACGTATTTGCGGTCAATGCGTTTGTGGAAATACTTTATAACGATATATTATATTAATCAATTTGGAATTGTTACAATACATACATGACATGATTACTAAGTTTGGACTTTGTTGTGGTGTTACAGACCACAACTGTTTACGGGTTCGTACCAAACGGTTAGGCCATTACTAAAGTTGAACCCAAGGATTTACGGTATAGAGGCAAAAGATGAATGGGTCGGGTCAAAAATACAATAAATAAAGATTAAAGTAATATTTTTAAGATGGTTAAATTAAAGAATTCAACTGATACAATAAAAGAATTACCTAAGTCCGCTTTCTTTTGTAGTTTTTTGTAGTAAGTTTGCAGTTTGCTTTCCTAAAGGACTTTTGGATGTATACTAAACAAGCGGGTGACTGGACACTGCTGACTCATCTCTGGTGGCTTTTTCAGTTAAGCATCAATGGAAAGTCAAACCAAACCAAAATGGATAAGTCGGTAAGGTTTAAGTTTTTGGTTTATGGTTCAGACCCCCAAAGTAGCAAACATCAACCCGGGCCAGGTTAAAATCATAGAACTAAGCTTAAGCCAATGCATGCATTAAAATTAAATATTCAACATTAGTAAATATAAGAACGCTTACTTTTTATTGATTAATGAAAAAAGGTTTTGGCAAACACAAACTTGGTCCAATAGTTAAGGTGTATGTCTTACAAATAATAGGTTGTGGGTTCTATTCTCACTTGAGAAATGACTGAAGGTGGAAAAAAGATAACTTTTTCAAGCATAGACTCGTTTATTATTTAACGAATATAAGTTTTAATTATTTTTTATATATTTTGAAACAAACAGAAACAAGCTTAGTCGAGCTCTTGTAGTACCTTAAACTAGCGAAAGGTTGACATAGACGTTCAAAAGATGTAAAACGCAAAAATACACAAGGCAAGCCTAAACGAGGTTTATTTGAGGCTCCTGCTTGCCTCGGCTCAAACTCGAGGCTCGTTTCATAAACTATCAATATTCAATCCTCGGCTAGAGTAGCTCCCAAGCGGCTCTTTTGCACACCCTTGTAATAATAATATTATTAATCGTGTGATAGGCTTCTCTGCCACAGTGGGCTCTTCAACCGAATTAGGCTCCATCACGATTATGGGCCTTTTTTTACACCTTGGTTCATCACTTGCACAAGTCCTCATGGGCCCAGATTCAAGCCCACTGAACACATTAGTTTTTTTGACTTGGGCCTTTTTTTCATGAAAGCCTGTGATACCAAATTGATGAAATTGAGTACCGAGGAGTATACGTAGTCATCAAAATATCTATGGAATGGGGATAAGAGCTTGATTTATACACCAATTTTAATCAACTTTGGTTCAAGGTTTATAGTTGAGAGTTTTTGGGATGAAACAAATATGTGGTTAACAAGTTTTCTATTGACTCAAAATGGGATGAATGGGGTTAGGGGGTAGGAAATGAGGTTTAGGGTTTTAAGTGATCAATTGACTAAAGTTGAGGTTTAGGGTTTAAGGGTTCATTGTTGTTGGTATTTATACCCATGTACGTCTATGGAGTATGGATCATTTCTTATCTTATCCATATTAATCAATTGGGCACTTTTATATCATTATGATAATTTAAATAATTAATAACGACTAAGTGATCTATTGACTATATCGGGGTATACCTCGCCCGTGTAGGCCTTGTATAGCCCTATACGGGATGTATAGGGGTGTCTATAGTAGGACCCTTCAAAAATTCTGTAGGCTTGGTCAACAATCAACTCGTGTGAACTGTTTTCTTTATAGGCCAAGATTTATAGATGTTGAATACAGAGCGTTTAACAACTTTAAATGTCTGGTAATAGAAAATTAACATTTTAGCCTTATATGATATTAGTTTTGTTATATTTTGAGAGTATGGAGCTATAGAGGCCGGGAGGAAAAAAAAAGATGATGTGTTGTGCGGCTTCATTGGCCCGAGATTCATCCTCTAATATTACGGACATCATGCTGATTGGGTTTCGAATAAAGCTCCTGCTCGCTCACATGATCATATTGTGGATAAAGCCCCTGCTCGCGAGCCATAAATAACCAAGCATTCCCCTCCCACGTCCCTTAGCGGGCACGAATGGGATGAAGCCCTTAATTGTTAGAAGGTGTTATAGTGTTTGCGAGTGGCATGGCTGGAACCTCTTGTTGGAGTTGTTTTGGTATTTTGGAGTATATAAATGTTTTGGTGATCGACATCCACTAATTGATATGAATATAGGGTTTTGGAGTATACTTATTTGTGTGGTTCATAGTAGATTTTTACATGGTGATATATATGATGGTTTCATAATAGTTGATCGAGTTTTGTATGTGAACTAGAATTTAGGGACCGCGTTTTGCGACGGGACCGTTAAATCTAACAAAAAAAACATAAGTAAAAATGTTAAACCATAAACTCGTTGCAAGTCGATGCGAAGTCAGTCTATATCAAGTTACGACATTGAAACTAAACAAAATAAATAAACCCGTCAATGCCAAAATACAACAAATTAATTTTCATATGTGGAACCAAAAAGACCGGCATGTTATGTTGCGAACTAACACATATTCAGTTAGTATCAGCGGTACCAACACAAATTGGTTCGTATTATCGGTATCAACACAAATTCGTAAACATAAATTAGTAATCCAAAAAAAAATATTTTAAAGGCGAGCTTGTTATCAAACATTGATACGCGGATATAAACCATGCAACGATGAGATGTTTTTAAATCACGAAAAAAGTTCCGGTCATTGTAAAGACGAACTATAAAACTTATGAAAGCAAAATTTAAAAACATCGTTTAACCATATGTAAAGCCAACACTTGTCTACATTTAGTGTTTAAAAATATAGTTGGTTAAATATTTTAATTAGTTAACAAAAAATTTATAATAAAGAAAGTATAGCCTACTATTTTTATTTTTGAAATTATGATTAGTGAATTAATGATTATAATAAAATTATGATTAGTGAATTAATGAAATTATGATTAATATTTTAATTAGTTAACAAAAAATTTATAATAAAGATAGTATAGCCTTTTTTTGGAGTCACTAGATTTGCTTGATTTTTAAATGAAGGCTTCTCATGCATTTGACCCGAATTCACGGGTATGGATCTTACCAAACCCAGATATTCCTTAAACGGGTTATAAAATCTCATTAAATTAAAAATTATTCTCACTAAATTATTTATGTAAAAATCCTATAAAATAGGATATAATAAAAAATAATTTTTTATTTTTTTAAAAAAAGATATATATATATTATTTAAATTAAAAAACCAATTTGATAGTAAAAAAGATAAACGGGTCTTGGGTCTCATTAAACAATAAGTATATTATTAACTTTCATAAATATTATTTATAATTAAAAAAACCAATTTCATAGTAAAAAAAATAAACGGGTATTGGGTCTCATCAAAACCATATAGCTTTTAAACCGGATTATAACATCTCATTTATTTGTGAAACAATTTATCATCAAACCAAAAGTATATTATTAACTTTCATACAATAAAAAATATATAAATTAAAAAATAAATAAATATTAAAACAAACAATATAAAAGAACCTCCGTAATACGGGGGATAAAAACTAGTGGTCGAATATTTGATTTTAGATAGCCATCAGTTTAGAAGAAACCATATATATATATATATATATATATATATATATATATATATATATATATATATATATATATATATATATAGGGTAGGGTTAACGTAAAAAATAATAGTTTTGTGAGAAGCATAAGAATAGATGTAGACCCTTTGATCTAGCATCTAGTGGTTAAGATTGGTAGTTTTTAAAAGTTGTATAGTTTCCTATTTATATGGTATAGTGTCCTATTTAGGTGGTGTGCTTTATTTTAAAGCATTCTCGCACTTCTCACAAAACAATTGTTTTTTATTTGAACCATTTTTTATCTATAATATATATAAACGAAAACCCAAAAATCCTACGTGTCGCGATGTGGTCGCTCTCCCTTTTTATGGAAGCCACCAGATTGCTTTATTATTAAATGGAGCCTTCTCATACATTTGACCTGAATTCATGGGTATGGGTCTCACCAAACCCAGCTAGCCCTTAAACGGGTTATAACATCTCATTATATTAAAAATTAATCTCATCAAATATTTGATATGAGAAATCCTATAAAATAGGAATATACTAAAAATTAATATCCATTTAAAAAAATATATATATTATTTATAATTAATAAAACAATTTTATAGTAAAAAAAATAAGTGGGTCATGGGTCTCACTAAACCCATATAACTTTTAAATTGCGTATAACATCTCATTTATTTGTAAAACTCAATTATCATCAACTCCTAAGTATATTATTAACTTTCTTACAATAAATAAAACTATAATCCAAAAAAATATATAAATATTATAAACGAATAATGTAAAACAAATATAAGGATGCAAATAAATTAGAATACATGTTGCGCGTAAAATAAAAAGGATAAAAAACATTAGAACTAAGAATTTTAATCTTAAATATATATAAACGAATTCTTTAAATCCTCTCTGGTTGCTTCATACATTCTTTCAAGCCACCAAATTGTTTTATTTATAAATGAAGGTTTCTCATGCATTTGACCCGAATTCACGGGTATGGGTCTCATTAAACCCAGATAACTTTAAACGCGTTATAACTCGTATTATATTAAAAAATAATCTCACCTTGATATGAAAATCTTATAAAACTAATATCTAATTTTTTTAAGAAAAAGATATTTTTTATATTAAGTAACAATTCTATGGTAAAATAAAATAAGCGGGTCATGAGTTTTACCAAACTCATAGCTTTTAAACGGGTTATAACATCTAATTTATTTGTGAAACCATTTTATCTTTAAACCCTAAGTATATTATTAACATTCTTACAATAAATAAAATTAAAATCCAAAAAATATAAATATTAGACACGAAAAAGAAACACAACCCCCGTAATACGGGGATAAAAACTAGTATGTAAAATAAAGAAAAAGAAAAAAGGTGACAGAAAGGATAATGCACAGAATAAAAGAAGTAAATAAGGCACACTTTTGTTCATGCTAAATGTGGCTATATATGACCTTACACGTAAATGACGTTGGAACCATTAAGTTAATAACCCTAAAGAACTGGTACTATATGGATGGCCCACTAAAGAATTTCTGTCAAACCACTTACCAAGTCAAACTAATTAAATAAACAAAATATAAAATCTTTAATACTTAACTTTCAAGATTCCACCCATGCATGCAACTCACGTGAAGCCTTGAAGTTTAGCTTATTCCATGCATATATGTCAATCAATAAAAATAAATTAACAAAACGATACAAAAATACCAACTGATAACCCGGTAAATAAACGATTAAGCCAACACACTGCTCTTGTAAAAGGAAATGAAGCGTGTGTAGTCTTGAGCTTTAAAAATAATGCTTGTTGTATATTATGAGTACTATTTGGGAGTTATAATGATCAGAATTTATGCAATAACCATTTATACCAAACACCCACTACACATTGTGTTATAAAGACATGCATCGCATCGATTAAAAGAGTACACAATTTTATGACCATGGTTCCTACTTCCTACCCTAGTAGACTGATGTTTGCATCTCCTAATGCTGTTTGGAATATATATATACATATATATATTCTAAGGCTGATGCTTGATACAGTTAGGTCCTCTAAACATTTTGATTGGTCTAGCTTCTCAAGCAAACTTTCAAGACTAATACATAAACAGTTGTTTATTGTATATATGGCTACATAAAATACTTAAAATAACGCTTATTGAAGTACATAAAATGCCTTCTTATAATAAGGGAAGTGTCTTTTGAATGCATTTTCGATCTCTGTCACTTAAAAAATCAACCTTGGCATTTTGGTGCGTCTAGGAAATTGTTTCAAACCTTAAAAGTCTAGATGAAATTATGAAAATTCATTTCAAAATATACATCTATTATACTTCACATATATACAACATTTCTCACGCATTGACTTGAGTTTTGAAAAGTCAACCTGCAATGTATAGTGTAAGGCAGTACTGTAGCACACCTGCAGAAAGCTACACTGTTGCAGCATCCCAGTTAATAGAACAAGAAAACAAAATAAGGTGTCATATGAAACTCAGGTCTGGGAATGCAGTACGTACGTGCATTCACCATAACAAAACATACACACACCGAACCTTTAAAAAGCAGCTCCAAAGCCTCTCCTAAATGGCAAGTGACAATTATGTGACATATTTATACACACTTTGAAAAATGCAAAAACAAATTCTTATGTTGTGAAATAAATATATATTTATATTTCAAAATGGCATTTTCAGAACTTATATTTAAAATGTTAGTATTAGGTATCACACGTTCACACTAAATGGCAAGTGACATATTCATAAACAAAAATGACAAATGAAGACAACAATTTTTGAAGCATCAACAAAAAATATAACCTTCCATAGATTGAACAATTAACTTATTGCTACAGTCAATATAAAAGGCAGCCTCGTTTCTAAAATGGTAATCTAATGTAAGTTGGTTTATGTTTTGCACCATTTAAAGTAATTGTTTGCTAAATCCCCTAACGGTAAATACGGTGGCGGGCAACGTCTTTGAACGGTTCATAACGGGTCATGCTTATAAAACGTGCAACTTAAAATGGGTCATCTCTACAATGGGGACCAATATTTTTGCACCAAAACACATGCATATTACATATGGTTTAAAACAAGCACATGGAATGAATAAATAGAAGAAAAACAAATATAACCATTCAAAACACAATGATCATATCAAGTCCACATATATCCCAAATCATTCGAAATTAAACAATCTATCATGCGAAATAAACGCCAAAATCCAACACGGGGATGGCAAAGATAAACATGAATAGTCTTTTGATTCAATAATAAAAATAGAACAACAAACACCTAAAAACTCGAAAGTGATTCGCCCTTGCCCTCCTATCCCAGTCACGTCCGTCCTGCATACACTGAAAATAACATAAGGAGTTTTAGAAAAAATAAATCATTAAAAAGTTAAATATACATGCACTAGCTCACTGATCATGTGCATCCCTAAACACAAAAAAGAACATAGGTATATATATATTATTGCAGCAACGTACCAAGACAGACAGCTTCTGAATTAAAATTAGGTTTTATTAAATGCAAAATGATGCCCTAATTGCACAGAACTGGGAATATCCATCACCATCCACAAGTAATCAAACTATATATGAAGAATAAGTCAAACATATCAAGATATTGAACAAAAGAGACATGGACATTTTAACATATATATACAGCTAGTTGCGACTTTAACTAACTAATAATGTACATGTATATTATATATGTATAAGAAAAGTAGTACGTAATTACTTACCGGGCATTGATCATGGACCCAAAGCGAGCCTAGGCAAAAAGCTAATTCCACCGATGGAGGAAAACACCATCTAGTGAAAAGCTTGGGGTCTCGGTCCACGTGTCGGTTTGTATGTTGTAGTGAAAGTGGTGCACGAAATACCTTGATAAGGCATAGGCTTACCTTTCCATATAAACTTTCATATCCACAGCCACTTGGTCGGTTTGACAGTGCTGCACCATTTCAGCAGGAAGGCACGAGATGTAGTTGAACCCGATCCAATCGCCTCTAACCTGGAACAGAAAGATAGATTTGAGAGCCCTAAGCTCGGGATTGTTTAGATTCATGGAGTCGTTTACCATGATTAACCAACCCCGGCTGTAAAACTAAGCCCACGTGTCTTCCCACAAAATAGGGGACAGCGGGGTCCCTCAAGAAGGAATAGACGTAATCTGATAACACTGGTCTTCAAACAAGAATATGGATGCCTGGTTTGTATCCACTTCCGTGCCTTGGGGTGGCCTTCTAGCAACATTTGAGTCCCACTTATTCGTCTTGGTAATGATGGCCATTGAGATCAACTTCCGCATACACCATCGTGAAATGCAAACGCTCAGGATCATCCACTGTAAATCTAAACTGCATATGGGACGCCAGTAAAAGGGTTAGCCACATAGATTGCATTCTTAGCTGGGTAAGTGACAAAGAAGCAAAGGTTACCGGTTGAAGATTTTGACCGTCAGGTGGCGCCAAGTGAAGATTTCGAAGGTTAAAGGAGAAACTTCTTAAGCCTTGCTCGTTGTACCCGTGTAGGTATCCACAGTGATCAAGGTGGCTGTTTTTTAGGTGCAAGAGCAAGAATGGTGCTTCATTAGCTCTTGGACCATATTGTCTCCTAAACCAGAAACTAGACACGACTAAACCAAACCCTACACAGACCGATTTAATCCTAGTCGCTTCAGCATAATTTAGGCGCCTGAAAGATGTTTCCAGCAACATCCTCAGGAAGTGATTGGAAGGTAGCTTCTGCCTAAAGCTGTAGCTGAGGTACACTAGTTGCCTCAACATTAGTTATCTGCCTAGTCCTAGACCTAGATAGCCAATTTCCCATTTTGAAAATTGTGTTGGAGATGAAAAGTGAAGTGATTTGAAACTGTTTGTTTTGGAGATGCAAAGTCAAGTACGAAAAGAGAGTGAAGAGAGTAAGCAAAGAGAGTGAAAGGAGACTGATGCAAAAAGGCATACATGATACATGTGTCTAAATCCATATAATAATAATAATAATAATAATAATAATAATAATAATAATAATAATAATAAATTTGAAATCTTTGCTCTCAAGTTTGATTGTGTTTTTCTTTTTTATTACAGTATATTAGTAAACTATAATAAGTATAACTATCTTTTTAGTTATTAAGTGTATTCAACTTAACTTTAAAATCATTTTGATTAGTATTTTTTTAAAAGCAATTTTATTGACTCTATTAAACGAAAAACGGGTTCACTCGTAGCTAAAGACAAGGTGAGGTGATGTTAACATATGTCAATATATATATTCAATTTCCCGTAACATCATGTTTTCGGTTTAAAAATAAATGAGTTGTAGTAGTGTTTGACTGTTAGTAATTGTTCAGAAAAATTAGCAAGTTAAAATATTTCAGTGATCATTTTAATTAAGTCGAGTGGCTAACTATTAATTCATGCAGTTCATAACTGCTGATAAGCAATCAATAGTTACAAAATTTGTTAATAATCATTATACAATAAAACTATCAAGCATTGTTAATACACAACCCCCCCCCCCCCCCTTTCTTGCTAAGTAGTGTAACTTTACTCGTTTTTGTCCGAAAATTTTGAGCATACCCCTTGTTTATGAAATTTTTTACGTATTGAGTTCAACCCCCGAGCGTTTTCATCCAAACTTCACCACTAAGCTAGAACCGTTGTACAATATGTTTACAATAGTTTTATAAGGAACAATACGCTATTAAGTTCTAAACGATGGAATCAAAGTATGGTTAGGTTAAAATAAAAGGTTGCATTTAAATATAAATACACACATTCTCCATTTAAGAAAATGTGAGAAATATAATCAAACCCTTTATTTTTATTTTGAATTCTGGCAATACCAAAACTTCTTTTTATTCTTATGAATCACATAATAATAAGATGTTATTCTCAATACTTATATTAATTCTTTTTTACTTTGTTAATTTGTTGGATTATTAGGAATTACTTTCAATCAATATCCAGATATATTATCAAAATGGTTACCATGTATAATTTGATCAACCTTTAACTAGAGGATAAGGGGATCCAGCTAAGGGTGTCATTAGGGTAATTTTATCGGTTTCGGATGTTACATGCTTGAGCTTAAAGGCAATTGACCAAATAACCAACCCAAATGAATTCGGGTTGAACGGCTTAGGTAAATTCGGGTCACATGAATTTTGGATTTCAACCCATATACTAACCGAAATGTTTGATCCCGGGTTTTCAAGTTAATTACAAGTTTAAACAGCTTGGGTAATTTCAAGTCAGGTTATTTGAATCTTAGGCCAGGTTCGGTATTCAGGTATGGTTAAAAAACACACTCACATGTCCAAAGAGGTCACAAGATCAAAAGACCAAGTGCAAATTAGGAGATCTAGTATACAGTGATCAGAATCCAATACAAAACTCCAATTATGTAAGATTGTATGTTGTGGGATAATTTGTAGGAGCTAGTAAGAATCATGTCACGTCACGACCACGTAGACAGTGAGGTAATAACTATTTCCTCCATTGTTTCTTGCATTGTGGGACAAAACATGCAAGAGAAAATAGACTTCATTTTTTCTATTATTCATGTATGTGTATCAAGTCCTGTTAGTAGAACTGATCAACTGATTCCTTTATAAAGGTTTTAGATAAGCCAATCACTAAGGTTGAACTTTGTTGTGGTGTTACAAACCACAACTGTTTACGGTACACACCAAACGCTTAAGGCAGTACTAAGGTTGAACTCAGGAATTCGAAAATACAATAAATAAAGATAAAAGTAATAAGTTTTAAGAGGGTTTAATTAAAGAGTTTAAGAGAAACGGATACCTTTATTAAAGTGAATAAATTGATAAAGAAAGTTTGCAGTTTGCTTTTCTAATGGACTTTTGGATGTATATTAAAGGAGCGGTTAAGTGCACACTCATCTCTGGTGGCTTTTCAGTGGGAAGTCAAACCAAACCAAAACAGGTGAGGTTTAAGTTTTTGGTTTATGGCTCAGGCCCCAATTTAGCAAACAAACATCAACCCCTGGCCTGGTTAACACTTAACAACAAAACGGAAATATGAACAAACCAGCTACTTATGCATTGGCTGGTTGAACCCTACTCCATTTTTGCCTTTGAAGTTTAACGTATCCATATATTTAACTTGTTGTGTACCAATTAGCAGCCAACATTCATAGTGCATAAACAAAAGAACATTATATATAGAGAGATATTATGTAATTGATGAATGAGAGAATTCTTCTCATTGAAAACATCTTAACAAATACAAGAAGCCTCTATTTATAGGGCCATAATATGAATACAAAGTAAATGCTAACATGGGAGTTAGAATGTGGTTGGTCACCACAATATAAACGTGTGTTTATGATTATTGGATTTGCAATCAATCGTAGACGTATGTTCATTGTCTTCGACAAAAGTAATTTTGTGACAAATTCGTCACATGTAATTTAATACTTGTTCCAATAATTGGAAATAAGATCACTTCATTTATCAAAATAATATGTGCTTGCTTTTAGCTAAGTCACAAGCCGTGCAAACTTCTGGTTGAGAATTTGATAACCATTTAGACGATGCATTAATATTTTAAAACACTAAATGATATCATGTCGGGATATACATATTATTGTCATTTTCATAGTATATATGACATTTACACCCAACTTAGTTGGTTAATAATTAACTTCTCCTTGAGAGCAAATATTGTATGTCTAATTACCATGAAGAATCTTTTGGTTGTTTAATATTTTCACATCATCAATGATTCGAATGCTCTAACCGGTCAAGCCAATATATTTAACAATCATGATCCTCAAATTTTCGGCTTTTGATCACATTAGTTTCACTCGTGTTTGATTAATACATGATAGAAAATACGAAAGAATAACGTATTATCATTTCAAATATTCAGATTTAAACACGTATGTATTTCATTCTCATATATTCACTTCCTTAGTGTGTCACTTCTTGTGTTAAATTTTAGTATTAACATGGTTAATCTCAATGTTAACGTGAGGGTCATTACAATTCCTCATTTACCACATCACGACCTTTATAACGATCATTGTATAATCATTCACATTTTTAACATAGTTGTTCTTATTATTAACATGCATATCACAACAAATTCTTCAATTACCATGATCACATTCTTCACACCGATCATTATATCACATCACATTCACTTCAAGGTATAGATTATTATCCCGACATATATCATGGTAACATCATTACAATTTCTTTAGTTATGCACATGATGGTGACCTTTATGCTGATCATTCTACCATCTCATTCACTTCAGGGAATAGAATGGATTAACCCCACACAACTTTTATGGTGAAAAAATTTTCAGAATGGCCGTCTCAAATATTGTATAACAATCTTCCTAATTTAAAAACATATTTGAGGGTTGACAATGAAATTTGTTATATTCAATCTATATAAATAATCTTCTCATAACATAACATAAATTGAGTGGTGTAGTGCTCATTTATCTTTTCAAAATCTTACAACTTATGATAAACAATATATATCTAACATTATAACATATTACACAATGCTAACTATATAACATAAGACCACAAACGCACATACCATATGATAATTCTATACGATATCAGATGTTTTCTTTCTATATCTAAGCATGTTTTGTAGTGGATGGTTATATAATCATATAGCTTCAACTAAACCATGTGTGCAAGACTTATAGAAAGAAAACTAAACATTCAAAACGGAAAAGATTTAGCACCCTATAATTTTTTGAACATAAACTCATAAATAAAAACTTAAATAAAAAGTTAATTCAAAGCTTCGTTGGCTAAACCATAATTGAGCGGTCTTTGCCAAATACACCAAATCATATTCTCAAATTAAAAAAATGAAATAGGACTAAACACCAATAAAATATATATGACTTTAAGAAACATATAAATAACATAATGTTATAACATTATGCCTTATAAAACACGTTGTAGTAAATAAGACATTTTTATCATCAATTAATCAATTAGAAGCATATATAAAAATTTATCTATACTCAATCATGGTATAATCAATCAATTACCATTATATGTCATCATCAAATTTCCGGCCAACATATAATCATTTATTTCGTTCAAATAAGTGTTTCTTTAATTTGTTCCGCATATGTAACATATCAAGAAAGTAATTTGCAAAACTATCTTATGCTATTCATGTATTATTGCTAGTTTTTAACTAATATAAATATGGCATGTTTTCATAAATCATGGAAAATAAAAGTATGATAATGCGTCTAATAAAATTACGTATTAAATTCTACATTCAAATAATGTGGAATTCACGCTCAAACTTATAGTTATATATCCAGTGTAGATTTGTAACTTTGCATAATATTTAAACTTCACGTAAGTGATAATTATTATCAAGTAAATGATCTCCAATTAATTTCCTGTTCAATGCAAATTAGATACATTGTGGTTCATAAATGATCTCCAATTAATTTCCTGTTTAATTTCCTGTTCAATGCAAAATTCCGGTTTCTTACCGTGTTACGATCGGTTTCGGTTCGGGTTTTGAGTAACGGTGGGTTGGGTGGCTTGGATTTGAGTTATGAGTCCGGGAATCACAGCGGCGATTTCTTTTGCTACCATTGTGGCCATCCGACGACCGGAGCTCGGCTTGCGTAGTTGGCGACGGATTGGAGGCATTCTAAAATAATAAAAGAGAAATGGTATAAGTTTAGGGTAATTGATATAAGTATGAGGGAAAAAGAGTAAATGTAGGGTTTAATGATTGTGAATCCTAGAGTTATGAGAATGAGAATGTTAGTAAAAACCATTTTATACTTACATCAAAAGATAAAAATGTATATATATTTATAAGTTTCAAACTTTTGCCATTCAAAAATTGGAGGTTTTGAGATTTTGAAATTTATATATATAGTCGGGAAAATCGTACATGAAATCACCAGGGTTTGATATCCCGACAAATAAAGTTGTATAAAATAATAGGTGGAGTCGAACATGTGCACGTACCACCGCGTCTTAATTATGTTGTTGTGACTTAAATAACGATAATAATATATAATAAAAACGGAGATACAACGAGATGTTAAAAACAACTTGTATTTTTAACACCAAAAAATATAAGGAGGCAACCGGAACGCTTGCATTTGACAACTTAAAGTATTGACATATATAACACGATTTGTAAGCCTAGAAAACACACACTATAATTCAACCATCCCAGGTAAGTATATCACCTTCAATTCTTGGAATCTTTTTGTCAAATGGTCGTTTCATAGTGTTTCGCTTTCCATGATGGCTACAAACCCGATATAAATGCAACCTTTAAGGAGATCTTAAATAACGGGATCCAAATTAAGTTTGTGATCCATAAAACACATTATGAAAACTAATGTTTTTGCGTTTTAAGGTAAGGATACATTGGAATACTATGAGAGTGTGTGCATGTGTATATTTTTGAAGATTAAATGAAATAAATAAGCAATTAAATGTATAAGTGTAATGAACAATCAAGTAGGGTAACACGTATAAGCAACACGTATAAGGACCCTAAAGCAAAACTATACTAGGCCGTTACGTCTAACCACCTATCTTACAGTCTTGGCTCTGATACCAATCTGTCACACCCCGACCAAAGGCGGCGGAACATGCCGGGGTGCAACGTGATTGGACAAATACACAAGACACTATTAAAGTGACAATATTTAATCAACTCATTAGTTTCATTCAATCACCAAAGTAACACATATTGTTCATACAAATAACATCAAAACATAAGAAATAGATATTGTTCATTCTTCTAACAACCTAGCGGTATCAAAATAGAATGACGTCTTCAAACTCCAACTCAAGTAATAATCAAATCTGTAACATGCATAAAATAACATTTGTCAACACGTATGTTGGTGAGAAATTTCATAGTTTTGAGTATATATAATATGAGTGAAATCCACAAACGTATATGAGACTATAAATAAAAGTATCAATCATGGTATATAAAACATATGTAAATGAGGATCCTTTCTAATCGGTAAGAATACCAACATACTTGGATAATGAGGCCCTATTCTACTAGCACAAGGCTAAGTAGTTAGGGAGCGTATGATCATACTAAATGAGGCTCAACAACAACATAAAATAAACACTCACGCACGTAAAGCATATGAGACATATAACACACAATAGAGCAAGTATTCTAGCATCATATACCCTAAAGTTTGTGGTTTGAGAAATGAGTATAATATAAATCATTTTTGTTTGAATAGGTATGCATGTTACCCCTAAAAGATAAAAGTGAAAACGGGGGATGAAATGTACTCACGTTAACTAAGTAACTTGAAAGATTGATTCGTGAATAATCGTAGATCGGGTTTAACGAGCAAGACCTAGATTAAACGGGTCTTAAGTTAGTAGGTAGTCTTGGAAGGGTTTAAAATAAAACATGATAAGTAAAGTAAATAAATGAAGTTTATGGTTTAAAAATGTAAATACTTGGGAAATTAAAGACATGTTCTAAAAAGTAAGTTTTACTCGAAACCGGGTCTTGGTATTTCATTCATAATTATTACTCAACCTATGTTAAGTAACTTATGTGGGTTATAATGCACTAATGCAAGACCCTTTGGGTATATGAACACCAAAACAAGGTTTTAATCGAGTGTTTGGATTTGTTAACTTGGGCCTAGATAATTAACTAAACTCAAAGTTAACTTTCCAAAATGTTTTGAGATAACTCAATAAAATCGAAAGACTTAACCAAGTATATAGTTCTATTATGAAGAACCTTAACATCCGTTAAGTGTGTATTTGGTATCACCGGTCCAAGCTTGTTATAAGATCAAGTTGGATACCGACACACCAAGTAAGTTGATAAAATACTTAAAATTAGTTTAAAATACATTCTTGAAGAAAAGATGAGTTTCGATGGCCAAAAACACACTTGTGTGTCTTAGGCAAGTGAACTCGGTTTAGTTCGGTTTTGGTTCGGTCATTGACTCGGAATGATACCGAGGATGGTTGCCACATACCCAAATACCATAGAACTATCAAAATGGTTTTAGAAGTTACAAGGTTCAAATATTTCATAAACATGTTTATTTAACTATTTTAAACAAAACTAGTAAACAAAACTATTTAAAACAAAAGCTAGTAAACAAGAGTTCGGTCTTGGTTCGGTCTTGATCGGGTCTAATCTCGAGATGAAACCGAGACTAGTGACTTCATATTCAACACCATGGAACTCTTTAAACATGAATTAAAACTAAACTACTTACAATATAAACAAAAGCATTAAAGTGAAATAGTATAAACAAGACTAGTAAACAAGAGTTTGGTCTTGGTTCGGTCTTGATTCGGGTCTAATCTCGGGATAAAACCGAGACTAGTGACTTCATAACCAATACCATGAAACTCTTTAAACATGAATTAAAAGCTAAACTACTTACAATATGAACAAGACTAGGAAAGCATTAAAGGAAAATAGTATAAACAAGAACTACAAAGAGTTCTCCATGTAGCCTTGCCTTGTAGCATATCACCTCCCGAAGAAGATGAAAGCCGAAGGAAACAAGGGGTGCATATTATATATATGTTGTGCCACAAAATATGAATTAATAAGTAACAAACAAGAATTAAAGAAGGTTATTGCTTGATTATTAAGAACCTTACAGGTTAGAGATATGAACTTTATTTGGGAGAGAAAGAAGATGAATGAGCAAAGAATAATGAAGAGGATGGGGTTGTTTATATAGGGAAGGAGTCAAACTTGTTTTCCTTGTTTTATATCAATACTTGCATGTGTTTTTTTTAAAAAATATTTAAATAATACAATCTAGTAACAAATCCGAAAGGTAAGAGACGATTATGAAACATAAAAATCCAACATTTTATATTAGTGAAAGATTTTGTTTACAAATCGGGTCGGTTTTTGATACAAATACAAATACAAAAAAGATCGAAAATGACGAATGTTACAGTTCCAAACCGGTTTCTACACAATCGATTTCAAACCAGTTCGGTTCCGATTCGATTTTCGGGTCGGTTCAGTTAACCAGTTTGTTTGCCCACCTCTAGATTGTATCATGTCATGGATCTTATTATCCATTGAACAAGGGTGGGGTGAATTGTCCCTATTATCAACTACTCCCACAAGATCTCTTTCATTCTAGTTATGGTGACCTTAGCAAGTCATGTAATCAAGCATACACAATAAACGTTTACATGTGACTTCCACGAGTTTTACCTTTACCCTATGTTATCACAAACCCTTCAAAGTTTATATAATAACTAGGATATGGACCCACGTTATACACGGGTTGATAAAAAAACTAAACAAACATTTCAATTTGCAAAAATTATAATATACATGGTGATAACAAAACAAAACACTAAAAATTACAAATTTTAAGAAACACAAAATAATAAATGATAACACAAATCCATATAACATTAAATATAGAATATCAATATGGTAACACATAAGGGGTTTTACACCTTAAAATACATATAATAATTAACCAAACCATATGTTATTAACATAAAATATCAATTTACATGATAAATTGTTTTCCAACGCTATACAAAATGCATTCCAAGTTGGAGGAAGTACGCTTACCATCCAGACTTGTATTAGAAAGTTCATATGCCTTTTGAATGATAGTATCACACAATATTTGAACTTCTCCTACTAAGAAGCATTCAGAAACATGTAAAAAAGAATTTATCAAGTGAAAAAATAATAAAATTATTTGAAATAAATGAAGCTTCAACCCGTTCAAAGTATACTTTGATTTTTTTTCAAGAAACATTTATGCGCATGTTAATTTTTATCTTTGTTGATTAAGCACTGTACACAAAATTATAACATAAGAATCTTCAATTCATATATCAAAATGATATTTGTCATGTCAAAAATAAAAAATAAAGAAAATAAGAATCACACCTAAAACATGAAAATCAAAACACTAATACAGTAATACAAAAGTTATGCAAAATATCAAATACAACTACATGCAACCAAAAAACATATTCCCTTGCCCATAATCAACTATTCAAGAACAAAAATTATTAATTACCATATTAAGACTATTAAAAACCATCTTATTATATATTTGGACAAACCTAATGTAAAAAGATAGAAGTAAAAGAGCTACATCACATTGGATCAATAAACATTGCTCGAACAAGGTCTAAACATTCTCTAAAATTGTCATCATCAGAAATCAACAGGCAAAAACCAAGAAAAAATCAGCGGGAAAAAATATTAATTCTAACCTTTTATATTCAAGGAACACCTATAAAGCCACACAGCAAATAAAGAACACAAAAAATGAATAAGGAGGGAACGCATAGAATAAGTACTTGTCTTAGCATTAAAAAATTAACATAATATAGTCTATAATTTTAAAATACGCATACATAAAATAGGTTTGATTTGATTTTGGCGGTTATGAAAACGTTGTTAATTACCGACCCTCTAGGTCTCTATTATCGGTTATCAGAAAATCATCAAACTGGCCCACCATTTTTTGGCATGTTTCGGTTTCGCATGTTTTTTTGGTTTCCTGCACGACCTTTGGTACATAACTAAATCAACACCAACTTATAAGACATTTTAGTCTATCATCAACTTCTTTGTGCCCGTGGCTCTGTGTTACATAGCCATTCACTAGGTTTGTAATATGTTTGCACCATTTGCTTTCGAAGTCAGTACATCTTAAGACTTTTGATTGTCGGGCATTACATGTTATTGTTGTTTACAGAAGACTTATAGTGTAAGGTTCAACAACTCTAGCAGTTCCCTCAACCTTGGGTAGGATGAGTTACGACACCCAGATCTCAATCTCAAATGGAACGTGCTCAAAGATTTAAGGAACTTGTCGTGTTATTTGTCTTATATTGTTGTTGACGTGTCTTCAGCTTCGATTTGGACGACAATATCCGTGAGAAATCACGTACGACTAGAGACGCCATCAATAAAGCCAAACTTATCTTATGAATTAGGTGTAAGAATTGTATTTATATCCATCTTGCCGTACAAAATTTTAATGAAAATTGTTTGTAGAGTAGGAAGTGTATGGTATTGGTATTAGTATTTTGGGTGTAACAAAAAATTAAAGATGACTTTATTTATACAGGTTAAAAATATTTTGTTTTCTTTTAATATTAAACGATCATATGATTGTCGGAGAACGGCCACCAGACATTTGTAGTCGGTTTCATGAAACTGAAATTGAAAGCCGATTCTCCATAACTCCAACCCAAGGCTTCGCTACCTCGCTGAGCAACCCGACTAAATGGAACCCGTGTAACTCGGCCTAGTACCCGAAAAATACTCCACTTTTTACAATTAAATACCTACTTTTTACTTTCTTTTTTTGGTAAAAACTTAACATCAATTGTACTTTTACTCGTTTACATCAATTGTACTTTTTTTTTCCTTTTACAAAACTCAATCCATATTTAGGGCTATACCTCATAAACTTTCAAGATCTAACATGTAAAGCATTTTCGTTCTAAAGGTGATTTTTATTATGCCTTATGATCTTCATTCGATCGAATCATCCGGCCCGACACCTCAACCGAGCCACGATCCAACCACCAAACCGCTAGCAACCGGCTGGCTTTTTGAGAAACAAGCTAACTATATGTAAACGAACCGCTCCCACATAAAAAAAATTTCTTACCGAATTGATCACCACCTACATTTCAATGGGGAATAGTAATTCGATACCCGAAGCGATTCATTCAATCCCAGAAGATACAATCACGTGCATACTCTCACGGCTTGATTACGACGACCTTTTGAGATTGAAATCCGTTTGCAAACACTTTCAGTCCGTGATATTAATCCCCGATATTTCAAATCTATTATTCGTCCACGTAAAAGATTGTTTTGACAATATCGGAAAGATGAGAGGTTATGATCAATGCGGTGAGCTACGAGTGACATTTAATTCGCGTTCTCTATTTCCTTGTGGAATAAGCTCGGGTGAGTCTCCTAATTTGTTGGCAGCTTCGGGTGGTATGTTTCTGTTTATGGTACTTTCCATAAGAGTATTGCTTGTGGTAAATCCTATCAAGCATACATTTCAAAGCATGCTTTGGATGTTTGAGACTCCTGACGCTTACAGTATTAAAAATCATCTAAAATTCATTGTAACATCATATGATCATGAGATAGAGTTTAAGATCATTTATGCGGAGTACGTGAAGCTAGAGCCTTTTCATTTTGTCTGTGATTCTACGAGGAATGGGTGGTCGTGTAAAGGAAATAGGACACTAATCGATTATACGCTTATTGATGAGAGTTCTATATTTCTTTTGCATAACAATGTTTTCATGATTTCGTTCCCTGAAGCGAAGTGCGTTAACCTCCCCAATACCTTCTACGAGACTTTGTCGAATTTCAGGTTGTTGAAAGCTAACACCCCAGAGCCAGGGTGGACCGATAACTGGGAAGAACACTACTTCCAAAAGTGGTTGATTCTCATAAACAATGTTACAAACATCAAGGACCCGAGTTTTCAAGCTCTAAAATCGGTTTCTCTTTTCAAGTTGAGAAACGACTTGACAAAATTTGAGTATGTGTCGCAAATCCCTTACCACATGGTTAAGCATCTTGAAACTCGTCCGTCTGCTCAATTTACGCCTGTTTTCTTTGATGCTGATGAATTAGAAGACATGGTACATGTTTGTTTCATGAATGCTTTTGAGAATGAGAAATTCGGGTTGTACCGTTTCACGTATGACATATCACGAACAAAGTGGACTGCGTCACCATATATTGCATTGGCTCGTGTTTTAGGAGTCGGGTTCATGCGCCGATTGCGTTGGTTAGTCTTCTTTACAAATGGTTTATTTACTTACATGTGGTTAATTTGATCATTACTTAATTGACCATCTTAACCAATAGTTACCCGTCTGGTGGATGGTAGCATTTATGTGGAAATGTGACGACTGAATTAATTTAGTAACATCAATGTGAAAACCCTTTGTGACTTAAGTGTGCCTTGCGAATTTGATAACCATGTACTCGTCTCATATAATACAAAGAGGTGCAATCAGGTACAAGGATGACCTTTGGGCTGGGTTGAATCACACACATTTTTTGTCCATTTAAAAAAAATGTCTTCAATATGAGTAATAAACAACATTATAAGTTTACTACAGTATTAGTTAACTTTTTAGAAGAAAAATGATTGTAGGAAGGTGTATTCTCTAATAACACAGTATATAGTTAATTTATCTGATTTTACCTATTTGAGATGTTTCGTCCACTTCTTAGATTAAGAAGTGGACGAGCCTGGGCGGTAGGGGTGAGCACGGTTCGGTTCGGTTCGATTATTGGGTGAAACCCAAACCAAAACCGAAGTTATCGGTTATTTTAAAATACCAACCAATTGGTTTTCGGTTATCCGGTTATTCGGTTATTTTCGGTTTCAGTTTTGGTTATTTTCGTTTTTTTTATTGTGAGTAGACATTAAAAATAAGAATTCAAAAAAATAGAGTACCTCATACATGTTGAATTCAAAATACAAAATTAGGCACATGTTACGTGGAAACAAACAAATACAAAGTTGTTTGAGTAGTAGAGTTTAAAATTCAACAAAAATCTTAATAAAAAAAACACCAAAAGTTTGGCCCGAGTCTTCGTTCATTAACTTTTTCATCTTCAAATTTAGACTTAATCTTCAGCATCTTCATAATTTTCATTACCGTCAATGGTAGATTGTTTTGGTGTTTTGTTTCGGTCATAACATCTTAAAAAACACGTAGAAAACATAGGTTCGATTAATCGGTTAGGTTTTTTTTTTAAATGGATAATCGAACCTAAACCCAAAAATCGGTTTTTTGAAAAACTAAAAAACTAAATGTCTGTTAATGCTTTGGTTCGGTTTTTCGGTTATTCGGTTTCGGTTCAGTTAATTCGGTTTTCTGCTCACCCCTACTGGGTGGTGTAATCGGTCAAATGGCTCAACCACAAACCCCCTTTCGTCTATCTCTGTAAAGAATTTTGTTTGTGACTAACTATAACCATACGATACCAATAATCTTGTTCTTTTAAGTTTTTTTGGTTATACCAATATTAAATTAATGCTGAATATTAAGCTTAGCTTACATATTATAGTACGTAGCAGAAACTTACCATTTTAGCTCTATAAACTATCAATCATTTAATTGTGATAAACTTATAATTATAGTTCCTAATTATAATATTGATGTTAATATATTGTAGTAATTAGGGCCAGTTGAAGAGCCTGATTTTGCACATGAGATCTTGGGACGGATAAATCTTTTGGTGACATCCTCAAATTTTTATAAATATGCTATTTTTGTCTCATTAGCTAGGGGTGTTCATTGGGTTGTCGGGTTTTTGACTAGGAAAAAGCGACTAGATAACTGACCTGTTAAAATTTGGGTTGGTTGGGTTTGAATTATTCGGGGTATTCGGTTTTCTGTTTAAGCTGTAGGATAAAAAAATATATATGTTTTTTCGTAATAAATTATCAAAATCAGAATCATATAAAAGTTCATTCATATATATAGTGCTTCTCTTCAATATTGCAGTTCAAAGGGTAAAATGGTCATTTTGTATATCCATTAAGAGGTCCAACCAAACAACACTTGTTGATTCAACACTTACTGGCTCAGATCCTCTTAACCAGTTAGACCTCTTAATGGTTCAACACTTAATGGCTCAGCACTTGTCAAACAGCCCCTAAAGCATCATTTAGTTCTAATATATTGCTTCTGTTCATATGATCAGTTAGTTCATATTAGTACTCAAATTGTCAACACTCACTACTAGGCTCGAGCTCAGCTCGTTTTGTCAATTTTAGTACTCGAATGGTCAAAACTCACTAGTAGGCTCGTTTAGCTCAGACTTAATAACTAAACAAGTTTTACTTAAACATAACAGATTACTGCTAAACTACTATTCCTACCAAAAGTAAAAAATAAAAAATTGACATATGAATCACTAGAACCATTAATGTATTCATGTAACACAAAACAAACACTTTTCACTACTACAACAAACCAAAGATGCCCAAATTAATACCAAACCGCTTCATGCGCGAACCGAAAACCTTATTCTTGATCCTTTTCTTTATACTCGTCGTCATCATCTTTGTCGCACGTTACCTTAGACGCACTAGTAACCGATTGTTGATACAAAACACCTCCCACAATCGTCACGAGCAAACAAAACAACCCGACCGGGCTAGCATGTTTATCCCATATCAAAACATTTATACCCACTGTAAGAAACTTATTCACAACACCCGTAACAGTAAACGCAGTCGCAGATATCGCTTTCCTACACGCAAACCCAAAGAAACTGATCAAAAGTCCAAACACGCACGACAATGAGGCCGCTGTAAACGTTGTAGCCTCAAACAAACTCCCGTTGTTATCTCCAATCGCGTCTAACACGTCTAAATGTTCACCCGTTAATACCCAAAACACCGGAGCCATCATTAAAGACAACAAATTGTTGTAATAAACAAACCCCCATGTATTCAACCCGAGATTCGTAACAATGTGCTTAACATAAACCATTTCGGTAGTAATCGTGATTAAATAACCGAAAGCCCATGAATACGTAGCCAAACTAAACCCCGAATCCATTACAACATAACCAATAGCACCACTTAATATTACCAAAAGCGATAAAAACGTAACTTTCGACGGCATTTTTTGCCGTCGAAAAAATGTGTCCGCGAGTGCTACCAAAAGCGGTGTCAATGATCTAAAAACTATAAATGTGTCGACTGAAGAGGTATGTACCCGCCTCAACAACGAGCGAGGCGGGTCAACCCACAAGATATAGACAAGAGTCTTGAAATCAAAGACACAACGAAGGCACAAAGCCCAAAACCTATGCGCATGGCGCATATCACATATGCTCAGGCATCATATGCCCAGGCACCACACATGCTCAGGCATCATATGCCCAGGCATCACATATGCTCACGCATATCACATATGCGCGTGGCGCATCCGCGCGTGGCGCATATCACATCTGCGCATGAAACATCTGCGCGTGAGAATAAAGAGAAGACCTCGCGCATCCTCAGGATAGACGCGCATCACACATGCACATAATCAACCTCATCCTTGTCCAAATCAGGATTAGGGCAACCTTGATTGTGCACGTCAGACAACCTTCCAGAAGGTATCTTTTTAAGGAATAAGAATATGCTGATGTTGACAACTGCCAAATGAAAGGTGGACAGCTCAGCATGACACATGTGCTACCACGTGATTACAACCAATGAGAAAGCACCAGGTGTCCCAGAGGACACGTGGCGCAGAGCAATTGGAGGAGGCCAACAAGGCTGAGCCCAATTAGTGGAAACCCTAGCACTATAAATACAGCATCAACTCCACAAGGAAAGATCATCCAACAACTGACAGTTACAGCCAGTAACATACTCATTCATTCACATTCAATCATATTCAATCACATTCACTCACAGACAGTTACAGTCAGTAACACTCTCAATCACAGAAAGTTACAGAGTATTCAGCTACTAAGCAATACTCTCCAGATTTCCTTACTCTCATAACATTATCTTCTCCTACAAAGCACTTATTCTCACACCGGAGGGTTACCCCAAAGAGGACCCCTTTGTCCCTTTCTGAGGGGTAAGTTGACGGTGCTGTTCATTTTGTAGGTGGAAGAACACAGATCCAGGAAAACCATCGGTGAAGAAACATAATCACACCTGAGGAAAGTAGATCGTCTTCCAGTGAGTCGATCCACGTCTCTTCATTGGCGCCATCCACTGTTACAACGGCAATCAGATCTCATCAGATCTATATATAAAAAAAAAAATATCACCATGGTTTCTGGCGTTCATAACGTTGATCAAGTTCTGGAGGATATTGAACGTGAGGATGTTAATGGGGGACAACAGTTTCTGAGGGTGCCGCGTGATTCTACGCGCACCACCAGTAACCGTCCCTTCATCACAACTCCTCATGACCAGACTGAAACTCCTCCAGACGATCTCACGTTACAAAATCTTGCCGGCGCGAAACAAAAAAGACCAATGGGTCCAGAAGATGAAACAAACGATCCTAAAGAATGGCTCATAAACGAGCAGCGGCGTCTAATGGACAAGTACAATGAGATGGTCAAGCAGAAAAAGCTAGCCGACTTAACACAAAGGCAAGCGCTTGATAAGCAAACTGTTCATGGAACAAAAAGGCCGCGCGCGCCGGAAGAAGGACATTCTGTTCACACTGCACACATTGAGTTCAGTGATAAAGAAGTGCACAGCATGAGGAAGACGCGAGATACTCATGCAGGAGGCTCACAGCTCCGCGCGCCTGTGAACATGGCGTCTGGAGCCAGAGCCGATCTGGATCTGCACATGCCGTACAGCCCACCAGTTAGAGGGCAAGTGGACGTAACCACACCGTATAGACCAGCCATCTTGGTAAAACATTCAAAGTTCACGGAGCGCATCGCGAAGGCTCCCATCCAGCACAAAACCAAGATGCCAAGTGGTTTGGGCAAATATGACGGCACAACAGATCCAGATGATTTCTTGCAAGGTTTTTACAACACGGGAAACCTAGAGAGCTGGACGATGCCAACATGGTGTCATATGTTTGATCGCTGCCTCACGGGCGCAGCGCGGGTCTGGTTCCAGAGCTTGCCGACTGGGCAAATTGATGGGTTCGAGGAACTATTAGAAAAGTTCCAAGCCCACTTCGTGCAGCAGCGCAGACACACGCGCGATCCTGATGACATCATGCACTGCGTCCGCAGGAATGATGAAACGATTGAAGACTACATCACTCGTTTCAATCAGGAGTCTCTGGCAATCGGAGGTATAACCGAGCAACTCCTGCGCGTGGCCTTTATACAAGGCGCGCGCAGTGATCAACTCCGCCGAGCTCTCGTAAGCAGAGATGGCATGCCCACCACTTGGGCAAAACTAATGGAAGCATCGCGAGTCTTCGCGAGAAACGAAAAACAAATTGCCCAAGATAGGGCAAGAGAAAGAGCGCATCAAGCTGAGTCACCGCGCAGCAAAGAAAAGAGGGGCAAGCAGAACTCTGTATGGTCCAGGTTGCAACCAACCAGTTTTTCTTCCGCAGAAAAGCAGGCGCAACCAAGCTCACCCCAGCCCCAAAAAGATGTTCGTAATCGCGGGGAGGGTGACAGGCGGGAGGGCGGCAGAGATTCTAACAGACCTCTGCCAAGAATATGGACTCCCCTCACTAAAACGCCTTCACAGGTGTTAAGCACTGAGAACGTCCACTTCAAAAGCCCCAAGCCGCTACACTACAAGGGACCATCAGACAGTGGCAAGTACTGTGAGTTTCACAAATCCACAGGACATAACACTGATGCATGCCACCACTTGAAGGATGCAATTGAGAAGGATGTGAAATCAGGCAAGCTGGCTCACCTGGTAAAAGGCTCGGGACCAGAAAATGAACAATCAGGAGCCTCAGCCAGCAAAAAGTACAAAAGAATCTGTGTAGCCGAGGGAGGAAGGCAAGGGCAAACATCAAAAAAGAGAAGCGCGCAAATCCAAGGAGATTGGCGCGAGCAACAAGTCATCTTCCCAAGAATCAGGGGAGGCCCTTCCATCAGCAGTCCTCTTGTTATCACTACACACATTGCTCATTACGAAGTGTCAAAAGTCCTGGTGGACACTGGCAGCGAATCAGACATAATGTATGAGCAATGTTTCAGGAAACTGGATCCGGCAGACCAAGCAAGGCTTGAAATTGTGAATGCGCCGATCTCTGGTGTTTCCAATGAAATCATCCATCCCCTAGGTCAAATACAATTTGAGCTAACTATGGGGGATGAGAAACACAAGCGAGCCGAAGTTGTTAACTTCTTGGTCTTGCCCACCACTTCTTGCCACAATATGATCTTGGGTAGGGGAACGATTGCCCAATTCAACGCCATACCGTCGCCAGCGCACGGCGCGTTGGGGTTCCCAACACCAACAGGTGTAACTTTTGTATACCGAGATCATTTGTGCGCAGTGACAAGTACTCCGCGGGAGGGGAGAATGAAAATTCCAATGGCAGAAAATGCGCCAGAGGAATTGATTCTCAACCCGAAATTCCCGGAGCAAAAAATCACAATTGGCGCTACGATATCGGACGACACGAGGGTGAGAATGAAAAGATTGCTCACAGCATACATGTCGGTCTTCGCGTGGCAACACTCTGATATGACTGGGGTTCCGCGAGACCTGGCGCAGCATTCTCTCAACACCTTCAAGTCTGTAGAGCCAATTGCTCAAAAGAAGAGAATCATGGGGGATGAAAAGGCGAGGGCCATGAATGAACAGGTTGAGGACCTATTGCCGCAAACATCATCCGCCCGATACGATACCAGACATGGGTAGCCAATCCTGTGATGGTAAAGAAAAGTAACGGGTCATGGAGGATGTTCATTGACTTCAAGGACCTCAACAAAGCGTGCCCAAAGGATTGTTACCCCCTACCAAACATCGATGCAAAGGTGGACTCCGTGGCGCCATTCAAGCTAAAATGTTTCCTGGATGCCTACAAAGGCTATCACCAGATTCAAATGGCACCACAAGATGAGGACAAGACCGCATTTAGAACCGACAAGGGTGTTTTTTGCTACACAAAAATGCCCTTTGGTTTGAAGAATGCGGGCGCCACCTACCAGAGACTTATGGATGCCGTTTTCAACGAGCAAATCGGAAGAAACCTAGAAGTCTATGTGGATGATTTGGTGATCAAGAGCAGGGAGGAAAAGCAAATGCTCAAAGACATCGAAGAAACCCTTGGGCGCCTAAAGGAAGTTAACATGAAGCTCAATCCGAGCAAATGTACTTTCAGCGTACTAGAAGGAAAATTTCTAGGTGTAATGGTCACCAAGGATGGTTTCAAGGTGAACCCTGAGAAGGTGGAGGCCATCCTTGACATGCCCTCGCCATCCACCATGAAAGAAGTTCAGAAGCTGAATGGTAGATTGGTATCAATCAACAGGTTCCTAGCGAACCATGCAACCAAATCTACCCCATTTGTCAATACATTGAGAAACTGCTTAAAGAAAAGTCAGTTCAAATGGACTCCTGAGGCCGAGCAAGCTTTCAGTGAGATTAAAGAATGTTTGATAAATCTGCCCGCGCTCACAGCTCCTCTTCCTGGTGAAACTTTGACGTTATACCTATCAGCAGGAGAGCGCGCCATCGGCGCAGTATTATTGGTGGATCGCAAGGGAATCCAAACGCCAATATACTATGTGAGTCGGGTACTGACAGATCCAGAGACGCGCTACTCCATCATGGAAAAGTTAGTTTTATCACTAACACACGCGTCGCGCAAGCTTCATAGATATTTCAATGGTCATCCCATTGAAGTTCTGACTGGTTACAACATCCAGCAAGTCTTGCGGCGCCCCGCGCTCTCAGGAAGGCTGACAAAGTGGGCGCTGGAATTAGGAGAGCACACGATCTCCTATAAGCCCCGTCCAGCAATAAAGGGACAAGTCTTGGCTGATTTCATTGCAGAAATCCCCGAAGGAAGAATTGAAGAGGCTCAGCGAGAGGTAGACCCTCCGCGAGCCAATGATGAAGAAAATGTTTGGAGATTGTTCACTGACGGAGCTTCAAACAATGAAGGGTCCGGCGCAGGCCTCAAACTGGTGGATCCAGAGAATCATGAATATACTTACGCCATCAGGTTGGACTTCAAGAGCACCAACAATGATGTGACATCTGCCCCGATCCGACCCGACCCAGGTACCCGTTTCTCTGACCCGATCTCTTTCTTTTATGATTTAATATTTATTTATACTTATATTTTACTTTTAATAATAATAATATATTTTCCTTCCCGCCTCTTTCTCTCTCTTTCTTTCCGCCGTCCCGTCCCTCTTCCTTCTCTCTTTCCGCCTTCTTTTCCCTCTTGTCGCCGTCCCGCCCTTAAGCCTTGTTTCCCTCTTTTTCTTCTAACTCTTTGCTTGTCCTTTGTTCCTTCCCGCCTAAGGTTGTCTGCGCAGCTCCACGCAAGGAATCCTGCGTGAAGACCACCTGTTACAGCGATACGCGAGACGAACTCTTCTCGCAGCGCGCTAAGAATTGTAATTCTTCTCGCAGCGCGCTAAGAACGGTAGTTCTTCCCGCGACACGCTAAGGATTTGTAGTTCTTCTCGCAGCGCGCTAAGAATCGTAGTTCATCCCTCGACGCGCGAAGAATTATAGTTCTTCCCGCGGCGCGCTAGGAATTTTAGTTCCTCCCGCGGCGCGCTAAGAAATGTGATTCTTCCCGCGGCGCGCTTAGAAATGTAGTTCTTTCCGCGACGCGTTAAGGTTGGTTCTGTCTGCCTTCGCGCTCGCGCTCTCTTGACCTTCTGTGTCTGCCTTCGCGCTCGAGCTTTCTCGCGCTAAACCCTTTGAGTTTTCTTCTGTTTAATCTAGCCGTTTGCTTTTGTGTTGTCTTATCTTAGTGCTGTTGACCTAATCTGCTTTATGTCTGAAAAGCCACTTTTGGCGCAGCATGCGCACCAACCCCATTGGTTGGCAGAAAAAGTGACTGACATTATCTTTGGAAATCTGCTTTTTCCATGCTTTGACCAGTACCTTTATCTGATCCGCCCATGCCTTTTTACTGTTCCCTGTCAGCCTTTTTCTCTTTTTCCCTGCTGCCATATCTTTTGATATCTTTTGCTTTTGGAATCTTTTGCTTTTTGAGATCTTTTCCCCTTTTTCTAGGGATTGTGTTCCCTAGGGTTTCTCTATAAATAATAGTATTATTTTTCCTAACACTACACACACAAAACACTTAATCTCTCCTGTTCTTCCTTGCTCTCTGCCGTTGATCCTCTGTCGCCTCCCTCTCTGCCTCCGTCTTCCTCCCTGTTCTGCCCTGCTTTTCCGGTAATATATAATATATATAATAATTTACTTATTAATTATGCTAACTCATAATCAAGACTTAAAACCAATCATTAAAACAATAATCTTGTTTATAGGTTAACTTGTGCTTGTTTAAAGTTGGTTCTTGCTTTATCTTACACCGCATCGTTTATCAAGTGAGTAATCTCGTACCTAATCCCTTTTTATTTTTAATGTTTTGGGATGTTCATGTGTTCGTACAAACTTAGAGTCTTAAACTTGTTTATGAACTTTAGTCGCGCAGTATCCCATGTGTTGAGGACGTTTACTTGGCTGTTATTTGTATGTGTGTATCATTAACCGCTTTGTTCGGCCTATTCCGCAGTTTTCATGGATCCATTAGATGAACACGGGAGACCTATCGTTTACGGTTTTCTTTGTTTACACTTGCACAGATGTTTTCTCGTTTTTGTGCTCAATTGGGAGCACGGATTGAACTATGAACTATGAGCTATGATCTATTTAGGCTTGATCACAATCTGATTGCACCCTTGTTAAACACCAGACATACACGTGTTGCGCGCAGAATTATTGTTATCTATGTATTGTATTAAACTTGATTTCTCACCAACAGGCAAGTGTTTGACGTTTATTTTAACACATGTTCAGGTTTGCAGTAGCTGTTTTGGAGCTTGTGGACACGTAGGAAGTTTTCTTTATTTTGGGCATAGATTAAAATATATCAAGACAAGTTTTTGCTGTTCGAATATTATGATTTATAATATAATGATTTATGATGATTTATGTTATCTTGTTTACTTTGCGCGTGCGCGAATGAATGTATTTATTAAATATTGACACCCAATAGTGTCACGAGTAATGAAACAATATGTGGCGCCCCGATGTATAATCCGCCTTTGGTCGGGGTGTTACAGATTGGTATCAGAGCTCGTTGACTTTAGGATAGGTGGTTAGACGTAACGGCCTAGAATACCTAAGAGTCCCTTCTCGCGCATGAGAGAAATCTCATGTTTGCGCGCTTATTGTTAATTACTCGTTATTTATGAATATGCTCGCGCTTGCGCAGTATATGATTTTATGTTTTATTCCGCGATATTTCGATTTTTGTTGAATTTCGATTTTTATTGATTTTACTTACATACTCGTTTGTTGGATTTGAAAATCCGAAAAGTCATGGTGATACATGAATAGTTGATTTTCAATTTCCATTTACGATTATGTTCTGAGGTTGGAGACTTGAAAAGTCATGGTGATACATGAATTGTCAACCTCCAATACTCATTTTCTTGTATGTTTTATATTGAAGATTGAAAAGTCAAGGTGATACATGAATTGTCAACCTCCAATACTCATTTTCTTGTATGTTTTATATTGAAGATTGAAAAGTCATGGTGATACATGAATCGTCAATCTCCAATACTCGTTTGCTCGTATATTTTAAATTGGGAATTCGGAAAGTCATGGTGATACATGAATTGTCGATTCTTGATTCGAATTCGTTACCTTTATTAAGTCTGCATTTAGGGTCATTTATTTTACTTTAACTTTTGACAGTAACTGACTCCGTAAATCCAAGCTTTTTTTGAGGCTATACTTTGCGCTAAAACCAAGATATTAACTAAAATTAAAACTTTTATAGAATGCCTCCGCTATCAGCTCGCCATCTCAAGAAGAAAGAAGCCGCGCGCAGACGTTCGCAGCAACGTTCCCAGGAAATGGCCGCCGCAATAGCCCAAGCTATGAGCCAAAACAATACCAACACCTCTGGTTACAACATTAAGTCCTTTAACGCGGGTAACCCTCCAAAGTTCACAGGTCTTGAAGGAGCCACCGTGATGCTCCAGTGGCTTGAGAAAATAGAAAACATTTTCCTCCACACCCAATGCCCTCCTGACAGACGAACCCTATATGCTTCCAGTGTCCTGGAATCTAGAGCGCTTACATGGTGGAATGGAGTAGCTCATGCGCGTGGCGCAGAAGCTGCTTCCAGCATGCTCTGGGAGGAATTTAAGGAAATTCTGACGCGAGAATTCTGCCCTCCCAACGAAGTTAAGCGCTTGGAGGAAGAATTTTGGAATCTTAAGCAATACAGCGGTGAAGCGCGCGAGTACGCGACGCGTTTCCATGAACTAAGCCTGCTTGTCCCTCACCTTGTTACCCCTTCCCGCCGAGCCATAGAGAAATTCCTTGGGGGTCTCCCCATGGAAATTCAAGATTCTGTATGGGCCAGAAACCCAGTTACCCTCTCTGACGCCATCGAGTTGGCCGCTGTGCTCAGCGACAACCATGTCAGAGCAGGAACCCTGTTCCTGCGGGGAACAGAAAAGACCAAACTCACCAAGACTGTTCCTGAACCAACAGAAACCAAACCAGAACCCTCAAACCGTAACAACCTCAAGCGCAGGCGCAAAGCCTATGCGCTTACCAACCCGTCCATTGTCCAGCAACCCATCTACCAACCTCCAGTTTACACGCCTAACCCACTGACAGCCTACCCAACACCTCCTGTAGTCCATAACTATGCCTTAACCAATCCCGCACTCCCTGCCCCGCCACTTAAGAAACCTTACACAGGAAATCAACCCTTTTGCCCAACCTGTAGACTTCACCACCCAACCCAAACCCCGTGTCGACAATGTAACCGATGTGGCCGTGTTGGTCACTCTGCCGAATACTGTAGAGTCCCTCTCGCCAACCCAACTGCGCCAACACCACCAGTCTACCCGCATAACCCACAACCAACCTACCAAAACCCACGACCCAGGTCGTGCTATAACTGCGGTGATCCCAGTCATTTCCGGAACGCGTGCCCGAGACTACAAGTGCAAATCACACAAGCGAATCCGGTGAACCAGATTTCGAACCAAGTGACACGCGGACGAGCTTTTAACATGACCGCGCACCAAGCGCAAGCAAATAATGACGTAGTTAATGGTACATTTTTGCTTAACGGATTTTATGCTTCTGTACTTTTTGATACTGGCGCCGATCGAAGTTTTATCTCTCGCGCCTTTGAGCAGAAGATTGCGCGACCGCGCGATAACTTAAAAGAAGATTTTTCAGTTGAATTGGCTAATGGTGAAACTGTTTTAATTAACTCAGTGATTAAAGATTGCACGCTTAACCTTAACGAAAACGATTTTCTGATCGACCTCATCCCCATGCCCCTTGGAAGCTTTGATGTTATCATTGGTATGGACTGGCTTACGCATAATCGCGCCGAAGTTATTTGCGCCAAGAAGATGATTCGCATACCTCGAGAAAATGGTGATCTTCATATCTACGGCGAGAAACCCTCCCGCGGTCTTAAACTTATGTCTTGCGCCGAAGCCCAAAGACTCATGCGGAAGAAGTGTATTGCATTTCTAGCCCATGTGGTTAAACCTGCTGAAGAAAAGAAGCTTCGCGACATCCCTGTTGTGCGCGATTTTCCTGAAGTTTTTCCTGATGATCTTCATGGTATCCCTCCCGCTCATGAAGTCGAGTTCCGTATTGATCTTGTCCCTGGTGCTTCCCCCGTAGCTAAATCTCCTTACCGTCTTGCGCCCGCTGAGATGCAAGAATTGGCAAGCCAACTTCAAGAGTTGACTGCTAAAGGATTCATTCGCCCTAGCTCTTCGCCCTGGGGTGCTCCGGTGTTGTTCGTTAAAAAGAAAGATGGATCGTTTCGCATGTGTATAGATTACCGCGAGTTGAACAAACTCACCATTAAAAACCGGTATCCCTTACCGCGTATTGACGACCTCTTTGATCAACTCCAAGGTGCCTCTTGTTTTTCCAAGATTGATCTCCGCTCTGGCTATCACCAGTTGCGCATCCGCGATGAAGATGTTCCGAAGACTGCTTTTCGAACTCGTTATGGCCACTTTGAATTCTTGGTCATGTCCTTCGGTTTAACCAACGCACCCACCGTTTTCATGGATCTAATGAATCGGGTGTGTAGGCCTTTCTTAGATAAATTCGTGATTGTGTTTATCGATGACGTTCTGGTTTATTCTAAGACCAAGGCCGAGCATGAGCAACATCTTCGGTTGGTATTGCAAAAGCTTAGAACCGAGCAGCTCTTTGCTAAGCTTTCCAAGTGTGAATTTTGGTCTGATGAAGTACAGTTCCTTGGCCATGTTGTGAACAAGATGGGTATCCATGTCGACCCATCCAAGATTGAAGCAATCAAGAACTGGATTACGCCATCTACTCCTTCTGAGATCCGTTCCTTTCTGGGCTTAGCTGGTTATTACCGGCGATTTATTTCGAACTTCTCGAAGATCGCTTTGCCTTTAACAGCTTTAACGAACAAAGGTAAACCGTATATTTGGGGCTCGAAGCAAGAAGAAGCCTTTCTAACACTCAAGCGTTTGTTATGTGAAGCTCCTGTTCTTGCGCTACCTGAGGGTAATGATGATTTTGTCGTGTATTGCGATGCATCCAACCAAGGTCTCGGTTGTGTTCTTATGCAACGAGGCAAGGTTATCGCTTACGCATCAAGGCAACTCAAGGTTCACGAGAAGAATTATACAACTCACGATCTCGAACTTGGTGCAGTTGTTTTTGCCTTGAAGATCTGGAGACACTACCTTTATGGTACTAAGTGTATCCTCTACACTGACCATAAAAGCCTTCAACATATCTTTGATCAGAAGGAACTTAACATGAGGCAACGCCGATGGAACGAACTCATCAGCGATTACGATTGTGAGATCCGGTATCATCCTGGTAAGGCTAATGTGGTAGCCGATGCGCTCAGCCGAAAACCCTGCCAGCTTAACTGTATCTTGCCGCGCACCCAGCTTCACTTCGCGCCGATTCAAAGCAACCTTGAATCGCGTATTCGTGACGCGCAGCGCGCATCCATCAGTAATGGTAACCTTCGCGCCGAGTTAGCGTGTGGCGCGGAAGCACACTTTGTCCCTAATCTGAGTGGAATTCTCTGCTATCTTAATCGCATCTGGATTCCCTATGATGAGAATCTTCGCGTTGATATCCTGAGTGAAGCACACAAATCTCGTTATTCCGTTCATCCTGGCGCTGATAAGATGTACAAGGATTTGCGCATTACTTATTGGTGGCCCGGTATGAAGAAGGATATTGCTGTGTTCGTAGCTAAATGCCTGACTTGTTCTAAGGTAAAATCTGAACACCAACGCCCATCTGGTTTGCTCGAACAACCAGAAATTCCTACGTGGAAATGGGAAAGTATAGCAATGGACTTTATTACCAAGTTACCTTTGACAGCAAGCAAACATGATAGCATTTGGGTAATAGTGGATCGTTTGACCAAGTCTGCTCACTTTCTGCCCATTCGTGAAAACTACCGTGTTGAGCAACTCGCGCAGCTTTATGTCAAGGAAATTGTCTGCCGCCATGGTACTCCTTTGAGCATCATATCCGATCGCGATGGCCGTTTTATATCTCGCTTTTGGAAATCTCTCCAATCTGCGCTAGGAACTCGCTTGGACATGAGTACGGCATATCATCCTCAGACTGACGGTCAGTCTGAGCGAACTATTCAAACTCTTGAGGATATGCTCCGATCTTGTGTTCTTGATTTTGGAGGTAATTGGGATTCGCACCTGCCTTTGATCGAGTTCTCTTATAATAACATCTATCATTCCAGTATCGGTATGGCCCCATTTGAAGCACTTTACGGTCGTAAGTGCCGCTCCCCGATTTGTTGGAGCGAAGTGGGAGAAGCTCAAATCACAGGACCCGAACTTGTTCAAGAGACAACCGATAAAATCGCCAAGATCCGTGATCATCTGCTGACTGCCAGAAGCCGACAGAAGAGTTACGCAGATCGTAGGCGGAAGCCTCTCGAATTTCAAGTTTGTGATCTTGTCCTCCTCAAAGTGTCGCCCTGGAAGGGTGTTGTCCGCTTTGGGAAGAAAGGTAAGCTTGCTCCTCGTTATGTTGGTCCATTCAAGATTCTCGCGCGTGTAGGAAAAGTTGCCTACAGACTTGACCTGCCGCCCGCGCTCAGTAATGTGCATCCAACGTTCCATGTATCCAATCTCAAGAAGTGTTTAGCTGACGAGAACCTTCACGTTCCACTTGATGAAGTTCAAGTTGATGAATCCATGCATTTCGTTGAGAAGCCTGTTGAGATTATGGATCGCGAGGTTAAGCAAACCAAGCGCAGTTGTATCCCTATCGTGAAAGTTCGCTGGGAGTCCAAGCGCGGAGCCGAGTTTACATGGGAAAGGGAAGATCAAATGAAGATCAAGTACCCGCACCTGTTCTCTGCGCAACCTACTTCGAGATAAATTTCGGGACGAAATTTCTTAAAGTAGGGGAGACTGTGACATCTGCCCCGATCCGACCCGACCCAGGTACCCGTTTCTCTGACCCGATCTCTTTCTTTTATGATTTAATATTTATTTATACTTATATTTTACTTTTAATAATAATAATATATTTTCCTTCCCGCCTCTTTCTCTCTCTTTCTTTCCGCCGTCCCGTCCCTCTTCCTTCTCTCTTTCCGCCTTCTTTTCCCTCTTGTCGCCGTCCCGCCCTTAAGCCTTGTTTCCCTCTTTTTCTTCTAACTCTTTGCTTGTCCTTTGTTCCTTCCCGCCTAAGGTTGTCTGCGCAGCTCCACGCAAGGAATCCTGCGTGAAGACCACCTGTTACAGCGATACGCGAGACGAACTCTTCTCGCAGCGCGCTAAGAATTGTAATTCTTCTCGCAGCGCGCTAAGAACGGTAGTTCTTCCCGCGACGCGCTAAGGATTTGTAGTTCTTCTCGCAGCGCGCTAAGAATCGTAGTTCATCCTTCGACGCGCGAAGAATTATAGTTCTTCCCGCGGCGCGCTAGGAATTTTAGTTCCTCCCGCGGCGCGCTAAGAAATGTGATTCTTCCCGCGGCGCGCTTAGAAATGTAGTTCTTTCCGCGACGCGTTAAGGTTGGTTCTGTCTGCCTTCGCGCTCGCGCTCTCTTGACCTTCTGTGTCTGCCTTCGCGCTCGAGCTTTCTCGCGCTAAACCCTTTGAGTTTTCTTCTGTTTAATCTAGCCGTTTGCTTTTGTGTTGTCTTATCTTAGTGCTGTTGACCTAATCTGCTTTATGTCTGAAAAGCCACTTTTGGCGCAGCATGCGCACCAACCCCATTGGTTGGCAGAAAAAGTGACTGACATTATCTTTGGAAATCTGCTTTTTCCATGCTTTGACCAGTACCTTTATCTGATCCGCCCATGCCTTTTTACTGTTCCCTGTCAGCCTTTTTCTCTTTTTCCCTGCTGCCATATCTTTTGATATCTTTTGCTTTTGGAATCTTTTGCTTTTTGAGATCTTTTCCCCTTTTTCTAGGGATTGTGTTCCCTAGGGTTTCTCTATAAATAATAGTATTATTTTTCCTAACACTACACACACAAAACACTTAATCTCTCCTGTTCTTCCTTGCTCTCTGCCGTTGATCCTCTGTCGCCTCCCTCTCTGCCTCCGTCTTCCTCCCTGTTCTGCCCTGCTTTTCCGGTAATATATAATATATATAATAATTTACTTATTAATTATGCTAACTCATAATCAAGACTTAAAACCAATCATTAAAACAATAATCTTGTTTATAGGTTAACTTGTGCTTGTTTAAAGTTGGTTCTTGCTTTATCTTACACCGCATCGTTTATCAAGTGAGTAATCTCGTACCTAATCCCTTTTTATTTTTAATGTTTTGGGATGTTCATGTGTTCGTACAAACTTAGAGTCTTAAACTTGTTTATGAACTTTAGTCGCGCAGTATCCCATGTGTTGAGGACGTTTACTTGGCTGTTATTTGTATGTGTGTATCATTAACCGCTTTGTTCGGCCTATTCCGCAGTTTTCATGGATCCATTAGATGAACACGGGAGACCTATCGTTTACGGTTTTCTTTGTTTACACTTGCACAGATGTTTTCTCGTTTTTGTGCTCAATTGGGAGCACGGATTGAACTATGAACTATGAGCTATGATCTATTTAGGCTTGATCACAATCTGATTGCACCCTTGTTAAACACCAGACATACACGTGTTGCGCGCAGAATTATTGTTATCTATGTATTGTATTAAACTTGATTTCTCACCAACACGCAAGTGTTTGACGTTTATTTTAACACATGTTCAGGTTTGCAGTAGCTGTTTTGGAGCTTGTGGACACGTAGGAAGTTTTCTTTATTTTGGGCATAGATTAAAATATATCAAGACAAGTTTTTGCTGTTCGAATATTATGATTTATAATATAATGATTTATGATGATTTATGTTATCTTGTTTACTTTGCGCGTGCGCGAATGAATGTATTTATTAAATATTGACACCCAATAGTGTCACGAGTAATGAAACAATATGTGGCGCCCCGATGTATAATCCGCCTTTGGTCGGGGTGTTACAGATTGGTATCAGAGCTCGTTGACTTTAGGATAGGTGGTTAGACGTAACGGCCTAGAATACCTAAGAGTCCCTTCTCGCGCATGAGAGAAATCTCATGTTTGCGCGCTTATTGTTAATTACTCGTTATTTATGAATATGCTCGCGCTTGCGCAGTATATGATTTTATGTTTTATTCCGCGATATTTCGATTTTTGTTGAATTTCGATTTTTATTGATTTTACTTACATACTCGTTTGTTGGATTTGAAAATCCGAAAAGTCATGGTGATACATGAATAGTTGATTTTCAATTTCCATTTACGATTATGTTCTGAGGTTGGAGACTTGAAAAGTCATGGTGATACATGAATTGTCAACCTCCAATACTCATTTTCTTGTATGTTTTATATTGAAGATTGAAAAGTCAAGGTGATACATGAATTGTCAACCTCCAATACTCATTTTCTTGTATGTTTTATATTGAAGATTGAAAAGTCATGGTGATACATGAATCGTCAATCTCCAATACTCGTTTGCTCGTATATTTTAAATTGGGAATTCGGAAAGTCATGGTGATACATGAATTGTCGATTCTTGATTCGAATTCGTTACCTTTATTAAGTCTGCATTTAGGGTCATTTATTTTACTTTAACTTTTGACAGTAACTGACTCCGTAAATCCAAGCTTTTTTTGAGGCTATACTTTGCGCTAAAACCAAGATATTAACTAAAATTAAAACTTTTATAGAATGCCTCCGCTATCAGCTCGCCATCTCAAGAAGAAAGAAGCCGCGCGCAGACGTTCGCAGCAACGTTCCCAGGAAATGGCCGCCGCAATAGCCCAAGCTATGAGCCAAAACAATACCAACACCTCTGGTTACAACATTAAGTCCTTTAACGCGGGTAACCCTCCAAAGTTCACAGGTCTTGAAGGAGCCACCGTGATGCTCCAGTGGCTTGAGAAAATAGAAAACATTTTCCTCCACACCCAATGCCCTCCTGACAGACGAACCCTATATGCTTCCAGTGTCCTGGAATCTAGAGCGCTTACATGGTGGAATGGAGTAGCTCATGCGCGTGGCGCAGAAGCTGCTTCCAGCATGCTCTGGGAGGAATTTAAGGAAATTCTGACGCGAGAATTCTGCCCTCCCAACGAAGTTAAGCGCTTGGAGGAAGAATTTTGGAATCTTAAGCAATACAGCGGTGAAGCGCGCGAGTACGCGACGCGTTTCCATGAACTAAGCCTGCTTGTCCCTCACCTTGTTACCCCTTCCCGCCGAGCCATAGAGAAATTCCTTGGGGGTCTCCCCATGGAAATTCAAGATTCTGTATGGGCCAGAAACCCAGTTACCCTCTCTGACGCCATCGAGTTGGCCGCTGTGCTCAGCGACAACCATGTCAGAGCAGGAACCCTGTTCCTGCGGGGAACAGAAAAGACCAAACTCACCAAGACTGTTCCTGAACCAACAGAAACCAAACCAGAACCCTCAAACCGTAACAACCTCAAGCGCAGGCGCAAAGCCTATGCGCTTACCAACCCGTCCATTGTCCAGCAACCCATCTACCAACCTCCAGTTTACACGCCTAACCCACTGACAGCCTACCCAACACCTCCTGTAGTCCATAACTATGCCTTAACCAATCCCGCACTCCCTGCCCCGCCACTTAAGAAACCTTACACAGGAAATCAACCCTTTTGCCCAACCTGTAGACTTCACCACCCAACCCAAACCCCGTGTCGACAATGTAACCGATGTGGCCGTGTTGGTCACTCTGCCGAATACTGTAGAGTCCCTCTCGCCAACCCAACTGCGCCAACACCACCAGTCTACCCGCAGAACCCACAACCAACCTACCAAAACCCACGACCCAGGTCGTGCTATAACTGCGGTGATCCCAGTCATTTCCGGAACGCGTGCCCGAGACTACAAGTGCAAATCACACAAGCGAATCCGGTGAACCAGATTTCGAACCAAGTGACACGCGGACGAGCTTTTAACATGACCGCGCACCAAGCGCAAGCAAATAGTGACGTAGTTAATGGTACATTTTTGCTTAACGGATTTTATGCTTCTGTACTTTTTGATACTGGCGCCGATCGAAGTTTTATCTCTCGCGCCTTTGAGCAGAAGATTGCGCGACCGCGCGATAACTTAAAAGAAGATTTTTCAGTTGAATTGGCTAATGGTGAAACTGTTTTAATTAACTCAGTGATTAAAGATTGCACGCTTAACCTTAACGAAAACGATTTTCTGATCGACCTCATCCCCATGCCCCTTGGAAGCTTTGATGTTATCATTGGTATGGACTGGCTTACGCATAATCGCGCCGAAGTTATTTGCGCCAAGAAGATGATTCGCATACCTCGAGAAAATGGTGATCTTCATATCTACGGCGAGAAACCCTCCCGCGGTCTTAAACTTATGTCTTGCGCCGAAGCCCAAAGACTCATGCGGAAGAAGTGTATTGCATTTCTAGCCCATGTGGTTAAACCTGCTGAAGAAAAGAAGCTTCGCGACATCCCTGTTGTGCGCGATTTTCCTGAAGTTTTTCCTGATGATCTTCATGGTATCCCTCCCGCTCATGAAGTCGAGTTCCGTATTGATCTTGTCCCTGGTGCTTCCCCCGTAGCTAAATCTCCTTACCGTCTTGCGCCCGCTGAGATGCAAGAATTGGCAAGCCAACTTCAAGAGTTGACTGCTAAAGGATTCATTCGCCCTAGCTCTTCGCCCTGGGGTGCTCCGGTGTTGTTCGTTAAAAAGAAAGATGGATCGTTTCGCATGTGTATAGATTACCGCGAGTTGAACAAACTCACCATTAAAAACCGGTATCCCTTACCGCGTATTGACGACCTCTTTGATCAACTCCAAGGTGCCTCTTGTTTTTCCAAGATTGATCTCCGCTCTGGCTATCACCAGTTGCGCATCCGCGATGAAGATGTTCCGAAGACTGCTTTTCGAACTCGTTATGGCCACTTTGAATTCTTGGTCATGTCCTTCGGTTTAACCAACGCACCCGCCGTTTTCATGGATCTAATGAATCGGGTGTGTAGGCCTTTCTTAGATAAATTCGTGATTGTGTTTATCGATGACGTTCTGGTTTATTCTAAGACCAAGGCCGAGCATGAGCAACATCTTCGGTTGGTATTGCAAAAGCTTAGAACCGAGCAGCTCTTTGCTAAGCTTTCCAAGTGTGAATTTTGGTCTGATGAAGTACAGTTCCTTGGCCATGTTGTGAACAAGATGGGTATCCATGTCGACCCATCCAAGATTGAAGCAATCAAGAACTGGATTACGCCATCTACTCCTTCTGAGATCCGTTCCTTTCTGGGCTTAGCTGGTTATTACCGGCGATTTATTTCGAACTTCTTGAAGATCGCTTTGCCTTTAACAGCTTTAACGAACAAAGGTAAACCGTATATTTGGGGCTCGAAGCAAGAAGAAGCCTTTCTAACACTCAAGCGTTTGTTATGTGAAGCTCCTGTTCTTGCGCTACCTGAGGGTAATGATGATTTTGTCGTGTATTGCGATGCATCCAACCAAGGTCTCGGTTGTGTTCTTATGCAACGAGGCAAGGTTATCGCTTACGCATCAAGGCAACTCAAGGTTCACGAGAAGAATTATACAACTCACGATCTCGAACTTGGTGCAGTTGTTTTTGCCTTGAAGATCTGGAGACACTACCTTTATGGTACTAAGTGTATCCTCTACACTGACCATAAAAGCCTTCAACATATCTTTGATCAGAAGGAACTTAACATGAGGCAACGCCGATGGAACGAACTCATCAGCGATTACGATTGTGAGATCCGGTATCATCCTGGTAAGGCTAATGTGGTAGCCGATGCGCTCAGCCGAAAACCCTGCCAGCTTAACTGTATCTTGCCGCGCACCCAGCTTCACTTCGCGCCGATTCAAAGCAACCTTGAATCGCGTATTCGTGACGCGCAGCGCGCATCCATCAGTAATGGTAACCTTCGCGCCGAGTTAGCGTGTGGCGCGGAAGCACACTTTGTCCCTAATCTGAGTGGAATTCTCTGCTATCTTAATCGCATCTGGATTCCCTATGATGAGAATCTTCGCGTTGATATCCTGAGTGAAGCACACAAATCTCGTTATTCCGTTCATCCTGGCGCTGATAAGATGTACAAGGATTTGCGCATTACTTATTGGTGGCCCGGTATGAAGAAGGATATTGCTGTGTTCGTAGCTAAATGCCTGACTTGTTCTAAGGTAAAAGCTGAACACCAACGCCCATCTGGTTTGCTCGAACAACCAGAAATTCCTACGTGGAAATGGGAAAGTATAGCAATGGACTTTATTACCAAGTTACCTTTGACAGCAAGCAAACATGATAGCATTTGGGTAATAGTGGATCGTTTGACCAAGTCTGCTCACTTTCTGCCCATTCGTGAAAACTACCGTGTTGAGCAACTCGCGCAGCTTTATGTCAAGGAAATTGTCTGCCGCCATGGTACTCCTTTGAGCATCATATCCGATCGCGATGGCCGTTTTATATCTCGCTTTTGGAAATCTCTCCAATCTGCGCTAGGAACTCGCTTGGACATGAGTACGGCATATCATCCTCAGACTGACGGTCAGTCTGAGCGAACTATTCAAACTCTTGAGGATATGCTCCGATCTTGTGTTCTTGATTTTGGAGGTAATTGGGATTCGCACCTGCCTTTGATCGAGTTCTCTTATAATAACATCTATCATTCCAGTATCGGTATGGCCCCATTTGAAGCACTTTACGGTCGTAAGTGCCGCTCCCCGATTTGTTGGAGCGAAGTGGGAGAAGCTCAAATCACAGGACCCGAACTTGTTCAAGAGACAACCGATAAAATCGCCAAGATCCGTGATCATCTGCTGACTGCCAGAAGCCGACAGAAGAGTTACGCAGATCGTAGGCGGAAGCCTCTCGAATTTCAAGTTTGTGATCTTGTCCTCCTCAAAGTGTCGCCCTGGAAGGGTGTTGTCCGCTTTGGGAAGAAAGGTAAGCTTGCTCCTCGTTATGTTGGTCCATTCAAGATTCTCGCGCGTGTAGGAAAAGTTGCCTACAGACTTGACCTGCCGCCCGCGCTCAGTAATGTGCATCCAACGTTCCATGTATCCAATCTCAAGAAGTGTTTAGCTGACGAGAACCTTCACGTTCCACTTGATGAAGTTCAAGTTGATGAATCCATGCATTTCGTTGAGAAGCCTGTTGAGATTATGGATCGCGAGGTTAAGCAAACCAAGCGCAGTTGTATCCCTATCGTGAAAGTTCGCTGGGAGTCCAAGCGCGGAGCCGAGTTTACATAGGAAAGGGAAGATCAAATGAAGATCAAGTACCCGCACCTGTTCTCTGCGCAACCTACTTCGAGATAAATTTCGGGACGAAATTTCTTAAAGTAGGGGAGACTGTGACATCTGCCCCGATCCGACCCGACCCAGGTACCCGTTTCTCTGACCCGATCTCTTTCTTTTATGATTTAATATTTATTTATACTTATATTTTACTTTTAATAATAATAATATATTTTCCTTCCCGCCTCTTTCTCTCTCTTTCTTTCCGCCGTCCCGTCCCTCTTCCTTCTCTCTTTCCGCCTTCTTTTCCCTCTTGTCGCCGTCCCGCCCTTAAGCCTTGTTTCCCTCTTTTTCTTCTAACTCTTTGCTTGTCCTTTGTTCCTTCCCGCCTAAGGTTGTCTGCGCAGCTCCACGCAAGGAATCCTGCGTGAAGACCACCTGTTACAGCGATACGCGAGACGAACTCTTCTCGCAGCGCGCTAAGAATTGTAATTCTTCTCGCAGCGCGCTAAGAACGGTAGTTCTTCCCGCGACGCGCTAAGGATTTGTAGTTCTTCTCGCAGCGCGCTAAGAATCGTAGTTCATCCTTCGACGCGCGAAGAATTATAGTTCTTCCCGCGGCGCGCTAGGAATTTTAGTTCCTCCCGCGGCGCGCTAAGAAATGTGATTCTTCCCGCGGCGCGCTTAGAAATGTAGTTCTTTCCGCGACGCGTTAAGGTTGGTTCTGTCTGCCTTCGCGCTCGCGCTCTCTTGACCTTCTGTGTCTGCCTTCGCGCTCGAGCTTTCTCGCGCTAAACCCTTTGAGTTTTCTTCTGTTTAATCTAGCCGTTTGCTTTTGTGTTGTCTTATCTTAGTGCTGTTGACCTAATCTGCTTTATGTCTGAAAAGCCACTTTTGGCGCAGCATGCGCACCAACCCCATTGGTTGGCAGAAAAAGTGACTGACATTATCTTTGGAAATCTGCTTTTTCCATGCTTTGACCAGTACCTTTATCTGATCCGCCCATGCCTTTTTACTGTTCCCTGTCAGCCTTTTTCTCTTTTTCCCTGCTGCCATATCTTTTGATATCTTTTGCTTTTGGAATCTTTTGCTTTTTGAGATCTTTTCCCCTTTTTCTAGGGATTGTGTTCCCTAGGGTTTCTCTATAAATAATAGTATTATTTTTCCTAACACTACACACACAAAACACTTAATCTCTCCTGTTCTTCCTTGCTCTCTGCCGTTGATCCTCTGTCGCCTCCCTCTCTGCCTCCGTCTTCCTCCCTGTTCTGCCCTGCTTTTCCGGTAATATATAATATATATAATAATTTACTTATTAATTATGCTAACTCATAATCAAGACTTAAAACCAATCATTAAAACAATAATCTTGTTTATAGGTTAACTTGTGCTTGTTTAAAGTTGGTTCTTGCTTTATCTTACACCGCATCGTTTATCAAGTGAGTAATCTCGTACCTAATCCCTTTTTATTTTTAATGTTTTGGGATGTTCATGTGTTCGTACAAACTTAGAGTCTTAAACTTGTTTATGAACTTTAGTCGCGCAGTATCCCATGTGTTGAGGACGTTTACTTGGCTGTTATTTGTATGTGTGTATCATTAACCGCTTTGTTCGGCCTATTCCGCAGTTTTCATGGATCCATTAGATGAACACGGGAGACCTATCGTTTACGGTTTTCTTTGTTTACACTTGCACAGATGTTTTCTCGTTTTTGTGCTCAATTGGGAGCACGGATTGAACTATGAACTATGAGCTATGATCTATTTAGGCTTGATCACAATCTGATTGCACCCTTGTTAAACACCAGACATACACGTGTTGCGCGCAGAATTATTGTTATCTATGTATTGTATTAAACTTGATTTCTCACCAACACGCAAGTGTTTGACGTTTATTTTAACACATGTTCAGGTTTGCAGTAGCTGTTTTGGAGCTTGTGGACACGTAGGAAGTTTTCTTTATTTTGGGCCTAGATTAAAATATATCAAGACAAGTTTTTGCTGTTCGAATATTATGATTTATAATATAATGATTTATGATGATTTATGTTATCTTGTTTACTTTGCGCGTGCGCGAATGAATGTATTTATTAAATATTGACACCCAATAGTGTCACGAGTAATGAAACAATATGTGGCGCCCCGATGTATAATCCGCCTTTGGTCGGGGTGTTACAAATGAGGCTGAGTATGAAGCCCTGCTGGCTGGCCTGCGCATCGCGCACAAATTCGGGGTTAAGAAGCTAGAGGCCCATGTTGATTCATACTTGGTAGCAGCACAGGTCAATGGCCTTTATGATGCCAAGGAGAACACCATGCCTCTATATCTAGAGCAGGCGAAAAAGCTCATCGAGCAATTTGACTACTTCAGAATCATTCATATTCCGCGCAGTGAAAACAAATCTGCAGACGCGCTGAGTAAGATGGCATCAACCAGTTTTGATCACTTTGGCAAAGATGTCAGGGTAGAAGGAATGAGCAACACGTCGGTGGTAGCGAAGTCTGTCCTGGTAACTCATACAACCCCTTCATCATGGATAACTCCAATAATGGAATTCTTGAAGAAGGGAAGGGTACCAGATGATCGCGCACAAGCGAGGAAGATAAGACACAAGGCGCAGAACTATGAACTGCTTGACGGTACATTGTATCGACGCTCTTATCTTGGGCCGCTCATGAAATGCCTAGATGCTGAGGAAGCAAGCTATGTGATCAGAGAGATACACAAAGGAATCTGTGGAATTCATGCTGGCCCGCGCATGGTGGTTGCCAAGGCAATGAGCGCAGGCTACTATTGGCCAGGCATGTACTTGGACGCTCTAAAGGAGATCCAAAAATGCAAAGCATGTCAGAGCTATGCGCCGAACACCATGCGGCCAAAGAACAACTTGATTCCAGTAACCTCAGCATGGCCTTTCCACAAATGGGCAATCGACATTGTGGGTCCCCTACCGCAAGCGCCTGGGCGAGTAAAATTTTTGGTAGTGGCAATAGACTATTTCACAAAATGGGTTGAAGCCAAGCCACTAGCAAAAATCACAGCCGAAGTGATGAAGCAGTTTATCTGGAGCCACATCATATGCCGTTTTGGCTTGCCCATGGAAATTGTGAGCAATAATGGCAAGCAATTCACTTACAAAAAGATATCCAGCTGGCTCAAGGAATTGCGCATCAACCAAATTTTCACTTCAGTTTATCACCCTCAGGGGAATGGACAAGTGGAACGCGCGAACCAAAGCTTGTTAAATGGGTTGAAGAAAAGGTTAGAGGGAGAATCCCATTCTTGGGTCGAAGAGCTACCTAATGTCCTGTGGGCACACAGGACATTAAGCAAAACCAGCAATGGCGAGTCCCCGTTCAGCCTAACCTATGGAACAGAGGCAATGATTCCAGCAGAAATTGGATGCCCATCCCATAGAGTACTCATGATGAACAAGATTGATAACGAGCGCGAAAGAAGGTTGGATCTCAACTTACTTGAAGGGCGCAGAGAGGCGGCTATCATCAGTGAAGCCAAATACAAGAAAAAACTGGAAAAATATTACAACCAGCGTGTGAAAGAATGCCACTTTAAGAAAAATGATTTTGTCCTTCGAAACAATGAAGCTAGCCGCGCGATACCCCCGGGAAAAATGTCCCCCAATTGGGAGGGACCTTATCAAGTCTTGGAAGAATTGGGAAAAGGCGCGTACGCCTTAAAAGATTTGAATGGAAAGAAGATCCCGCGCGCATGGAACGCGGCACAGCTTAGAAAATGTTTCATGTAAAAATGTCAAGTTTGTAATCAAGGCTTTTTCAGCCATTATGAATAATGATACGCGCTATCTTCTCTTAATATGGATTCTATTACCTTTTTGCATACATGTTTCACACTTCCCTTTATTAGTTTTGAGCAATATGACAACATTGTATTGACATCAAAACGAATTAAAAACGAAGTAAAACATACATGCGCGAGCTTCAAGCTCAAACGCGTTAACGAGTCTTAACTCTAAAACGTCAGGGCCTTAGCCCAATTCTATTACCTTTTGCATACATGTTTCACACTTCCCTTTATTAATTTTGAGCAATATGACAACACTATATTGACATCAAAACAAAATAAAACGAAGTAAAACATACATGCGCAAACGCGTTAAAGAGTCTTAACTCTAAAACGTCAGGGCCTTAGCCCAATAATGTGAGCCTTAGCTCAAACAACTCACAACATCCATCCTACATGCGGCGCAGCCTGACCATAAAATACCTAAACACAACTAAGGCAAAGCAAATGCCAAAACATAGTTGTTAAGGTCTCAGGTCGAGGTCGCGCATAAAATTGTAATGGATATCTGAGTAACACATTGACGCGTAAGGCTAAAAAAATCATAATTCCATAAACGCGCGATAACGTCGTGCAAAAGAGGAATAATGAAAGCGCCAAGACACGTGTCAACATAATCAAGATATAGCAAAATCACTTACAATATGACAAGGGTTAAGTATAATAAATTCCTTACAACCTTGTTCTTATATTCAACAACCATATCTTATATAAAGAGATGAATGGGAATGCGCAAGATGCGAAGAAGGGAAAAACAAAATTTCATTCCAAAGCATTGAAATTTACAAGTTTACAAGATGAGATACAAACTACAAATAAAAAAAAAAAAAAAAAAACATGAAGGGCTTCTCAAGTCTCCACGTTGACATCAGCCTCTTCATCATCCTCATCATCGCCCTCGGCATCTGGCGCAGCCTGCTCCTCGTCATCTCCAAACTGACCATAGTCAAGTTCTTCATCTTGAATGGAGTCTTCTATCATGACAGTGTCAGGAGCGGATCCTTTGGCCACGCCAGAGCCGCTAGCAACGCCAGCATTCGCCGCGCCATCATCGCCGCCGCCAGCCCCCTCGCACTCGTCAAGTAATTTCTTTAGCGCGACGAGATCGGGCTGGTCAGCAAGCGCGGAAATCTGCAAATCATAAGGAAAAATATGAGTACAAAAAGACTTAGAAAATAAGTCAAGGTAATCTTATTAAGGTTAAAATACCTGCGCAAGGATGGGAATGGGAGTATTCATATACTTCTCCCCCATCGCGGCCATGTCCGCGCAGGCAACGGAGCTCTGATAAGGGTACTTGGATGGGTTCTTCTTCAGCATGCCATATTCATAGCCATCCGTAAACCCTTCAGCTCGCCCCACCAAGCGCGCGGCAGCGTTGCAGTCCATCACAAGGGCCTGAAACTCGTCTGAGTATTTCATCGCGAAAGCGCAACGAGTCATGCCCTGTGAGATCAGCCAGTGGCGATCCTGCGCGAGGCCAGCAACAGACGTCTCGAGGGCAGGAACCTGAGAGTTTAATAACTCAACAGTTTCCTTAGTCTTTTTCAGCTCCTCTTTGTCGGACGCTGCTGCCGCCAAGATTTCTTCTTTTTCAGCCCGCGCAGCATCAAGTGCTTCCTGGCTAGACGCTGCCGTCGCCAAGGCTTCATCTTTATCGGCCTGCGCGGCCGCCAGCTCCCTCTTCAGGCGCGCAACCTCACTCTCCAGTGATGATTTTTCAGTGATGGACTGGACAAGAGCTTGGTCACGCGCCTCCGCCTCTAACTCCAAGTCGCGCGCTCTTCGCGCGAACTTGGCCGCATCCGCCTCCGCCGCCTGCAGCTTTTCCCGCGCCGCCTGAAGCTCATGCCCGCGCTTCACGAAGGCGCTGTTGGCACTGGCTCGGTTCTCACTGAGCTCGGCTTGGAGCTTCTCAGCTCTTTCGCGAGCATCAGAAAGATGCCAAGCAGACACCTTAGCCTCTTGCTTGGCTTCCGCAAGAGCATCACGTACTTTAACGTAATCAGAGCGAAGCTCTTGGGAGGCAGCAATGAAGGCCGACCCAGCAAACATATGATCATTGAGCAGGTCGTCGCGAGCGCGGTCCTCCTGGAACCTCCTTTCAAATGGAGGCACAGAATGAGCCCAGAATTCCGCACACACACCCATGGACTGAAAGGTGTTGTCTTCAGTTATATTCCATCTCGGGCGGTAAGTGTGATCGGCTTCCTGCAAAAAACAAAGAAATTGTCTAAGTCATCAAAGCATTAAGATGGAAATCCGCGCAGCGGAGCAAAAAAGAACCAATACCTGCGGGGACGAAGCAGAAAAGTCAGCGCCAACCCCACGAGAAGGCTCCGCCGCGAAACCTCGTGGCGCTGCAGGGCTGGCGCGGGCGCCATCGGAGTCTTCACCATGAACCTCCTCATCCTCCTCTGAAATAGGCCTCTTCTCCTGCGACCTAGATTCAAAATCGGTCTCCCGGGGAGGGCTGTGCGCAGGAGGAGGTGAGGGAGGTCTCGACGCCGCCAGGTCGGCGCGCAAAACGGCCTCCTGCTCCTTACTAATCCCGATGAGGGGAGATTCATCGCTTGCAAGAGCAGGAGCAGAGCCAGCGGCGCTGGCGCCAGGAGTGCCGCCAGAAGCTTGTACGCCAGCTACAGCTTCTATGAAAAAATCAACAACAACAAATGGTTTATGACTTGATCTAAAAGAAAGTCAGAAGAAAAAAAAAAAAAAAAAAAAAAGAGCGCGATACGTACCTTGGCGCAACTCCGTTCGCGAAGCAAACATCGCCATGAAGTCCATTCTACCCTTCTTTGAGGGTAAAACGGGGGACTTCGAAGCGACCTCCGGCGCAGCCTCGGCATCTTGTTGCGCTGTCGCCGGCTCTACAAACATTTGAGTGAGCAAGATTCATTAGTAATTCTATAAGAATCGCGCTCATAGAAACATAAAAGATAAGCAAAATATACCTGTCGAAGGCGCAACACCGCTTCCCTTTTCCGCCGCGAGAAGGGAGGAGGTAGCGCCACCATATCTCAAGTGGACAGGAGGTCTGCCCACTTTTTGAGGCAGGGAAGCCAAGGAAACCTTGGTGGTAAACCCCTGGGTTTTCCCAAATCCCCCCGCCTGAGTAGGAGGATCCTGAGCAACAGGGGCATCATCCTTCTTCTGTTTCTTACTGGCCCCTGCGCCAGTTTTCCCCTTAGCTTTACGCTTCAGTTGGGGCGGCTCCTCTTCCTCCTCCTCTTCCGCGAGCTCCAGCTCGTAATTTTCGAGCGCATCTACAATACATGCAACAGAAGTGTTAGCAAAATTTGGTATTATAAAGGAAAATGCATAAGTACAAAGGCTTACCAGGCGCATCGCTGTCGAAGGCAAATCCCAGATCAACAGGGATGAACATGTCATCAAAGCGATCAGGGAAACCAACCTCCCCAGCGCCAAGCGCGACGGAGCCACCCTCCATATGTTCATCATAGGCGGCATGGATATAATCCTTGGTGACTGCACAAAAACAAGTCAAGTGATATCAGCAAAAAGAATTATATTCGCGCAGATAAAAAACCAATGAGAAAAACTTACACAACCCGTCGACTTGGAAAACGGGCTCAAGCGCGCTGTCCGCCCACCTCTTGCTCATACCAACCCCCACCAGCGCCTCCTCACAAATGTTCTTGGCGGGGGATGGTTCAGCGGACAACTTATTAACCCAGGCGCCAGTTGGGTTCTTGAGGACACCCACATCCGCAGGCGCAGAAGAGATCGAGCGCATGGTCACACGGATGGGGATCACACCAGCCCTTATGTAAAAGAACCTCTCAGACCAGTCATGAAGGCTCTTAAATGAAACAGTGGAGCACTTCACCTTCTGACTGCGAGGAACAAATGAGAACCAAGAATCTTGGATCTTGGGCTTGTAAAAATACTGAAAGCGCCGAGGGGTGGGCTCCTCGCGCTGGGATTTGCACATGAACTCAAAGTGAGTCATGCGCACAAGTCCAAACGGATGGACTTGGGATATATGAATCCCATAGAACTTCAGCAGTGCACCCACAAACCTTGTCATCGGGAGACGAAGGTTGCAGTGGGTGAAAAAATGGCTATATAGGGATATATAGCCGGCAGGCGGGTCCGCCGCCGTTTGCCCGGCTGCAGGCAACATGCAGCCAAACACAGGGAGGAAACCCTGAGAGGCGATAAGGCTGTCAAGATCAGCCTGCCTCAATTTGCAGGGGATTTCATTCCACCTCTTCACAGCCTTGGTCCTCCCTACCTCCTCCGATGAGACCTCAGCAGCCTTCTTCCCCTTGCCGGTCTTCTTCAACGTCGACATCACTAACGATTTCACACGGCAATGGATGGGGGAGATTGTGTTGTCTGAGCTATCAGACATACAACTGTGACAACAAACGAAGGTTGTTTCTGAGTAACAGATATTTGGGAAGCAGAACAAAGGTAATCAGAAGATAAAGAAAGAAAAGATCTGAATAGCAAACAAGAAGATGAAGGATAAAAAAAACTCTAAGGGCTGGCTTTTATAGGCCCAGGAGAGAGAAAAATGGGTGCTGATCGGACTTCACGCGCCCCCACTCGCAGGTGTAAGCCAACGCGAGCGCGACACGTGTCCCTGACAACTGTGTGAGGGGACACAAAAAGAAAAAATACAGCTGTTGACAGAGTTCACGCGCCACCACTCGCAGGAATGACCAATGCGAGCGCGACACGTGTTCCTGACACTCTGTGAGGGGACACGAAAGGCAACTGTAGCACCTCGAGCACACGAAAGGTCTGACACGTCTCCATCACTGACCCATGTCAGCAACAACCAACCTGGTTCAGGGACGTTTCGTTTTCAACGAAAATGATAGATCTTCGCGCAACGATGAATAATAAGAAGAAAAAGACAAACCCATACTAAAAGAGCAAACTGTTAAGTCTAACATCTATCTTGCCTCGCTCGCGCGAGACAAGACACACATTAGACTGGGGGGGCTTGAAGAGGTATGTACCCGCCTCAACAACGAGCGAGGCGGGTCAACCCACAAGATATAGACAAGAGTCTTGAAATCAAAGACACTACGAAGGCACAAAGCCCAAAACCTATGCGCATGGCGCATATCACATATGCTCAGGCATCATATGCCCAGGCACCACACATGCTCAGGCATCATATGCCCAGGCACCACACATGCTCAGGCATCATATGCCCAGGCACCACAGATGCTCAGGCATCACATATGCTCACGCATATCACATATGCGCGTGGCGCATCCGCGCGTGGCGCATATCACATCTGCGCATGAAACATCTGCGCGTGAGAATAAAGAGAAGACCTCGCGCATCCTCAGGATAGACGCGCATCACACATGCACATAATCAACCTCATCCTTATCCAAATCAGGATTAGGGCAACCTTGATTGTGCACGTCAGACAACCTTCCAGAAGGTATCTTTTTAAGGAATAAGAATATGCTGATGTTGACAGCTGCCAAATGAAAGGTGGACAGCTCAGCATGACACATGTGCTACCACGTGATTACAACCAATGAGAAAGCACCAGGTGTCCCAGAGGACACGTGGCGCAGAGCAATTGGAGGAGGCCAACAAGGCTGAGCCCAATCAGTGGAAACCCTAGCACTATAAATACAGCATCAACTCCACAAGGAAAGATCATCCAACAACTGACAGTTACAGCCAGTAACATACTCATTCATTCACATTCAATCATATTCAATCACATTCACTCACAGACAGTTACAGTCAGTAACACTCTCAATCACAGAAAGTTACAGAGTATTCAGCTACTAAGCAATACTCTCCAGATTTCCTTACTCTCATAACATTATCTTCTCCTACAAAACACTTATTCTCACACCGGAGGGTTACCCCAAAGAGGACCCCTCTGTACCTTTCTGAGGGGTAAGTTGACGGTGCTGTTCATTTTGTAGGTGGAAGAACACAGATCCAGGAAAACTATCGGTGAAGAAACATAATCACACCCGAGGAAAGTAGATCGTCTACCAGTGAGTCGATCCACGCTTCTTCATCGACATTAGCATGACGCAACTGATTCGTGTTTGTAAATATTGCTAGATAAAACACAAATACTGCTGGCAAGAATTTGTTAGCGGTTTCCCACTCGAACGGGTCGTGGGTCAAGACCCTGAGTTTCCCTAAACCCCAAACCCCAAACGCAGAAACAAAGTATTGCAAAGCGGTTAGTAGACCCGGGTAATTAAACTTGGTGATTGCGAATTGGTTGATTATCGATAATAAGCTTAAACATAGAGCGTACCCGATGACGAGACTGCTTGTTGCATAATGTTGTTTTGGTACATGTATAGCCATTGTTGATGTAATTAATTTGTTGTGAAAGGTTTTTATTTTTTTGTTTTATGGGATTTTGATGTGATTGGATTTTAATGATTGTTAGAACCTTTATTGATGCAAAATGTGACAATTTGATGGTATATTAAATGCCGTGTTTAATGGGAATATATGGTCACGAGTTACTACTCATAATGTGTTACTTTTGGTTTTATTTTTCTTTTATTATTATTATTGTTATTATTTGTTTTTCTTATACTACCTCATTACCTCTAAACTAGAACGAGGGAATCACCTTCTTAATCATTCCACAAGTCCCTGAATGCCCGTTCAGTGAAACAAAATCCCGACCGTCGCTTCTAGCTTGTATAATGAAAACAAAAACGACTGTTTTCAAACGAATAAATGAAAGACCAGACGAACAAATGGAGACCGCAACGAGTAAAATAAGACTAGAGTGAAGGAATCACTTCCTTAATCATCCCACGAGTCCATGAATGCCCTGTTCAGTTAATACCAAAACCCTGCAGTCGCTCTACCTCGTTCAATGAAAACAGAAGCGACGATTTACTGCTAAAATCATCCCTAAGATTTGTCCCGATTCATAAGAAATATGAAAAGAAATTTTGATTTACCAATGGTTGAGAAGTCAACGTGTAGGACCAAAAACATAAAACACTAACCCATAATTAGGTTGTCGCGCCATTATACAGACCTCTCAACGTGTAGAGCCGAAAACATAAAACACTAACCCATAATTAGGTTGGCACACCGTTATACATACCTAATGCATTGTTGTCAGGATAAACGTTATGGTTAGATGGATCATGTAAAATGATCTTGATGCACCGTTGTATGGACCAACTTATCAGTGTGTTAGTAAAAATGCTTTATTTTAAATAGACGGCGTTTAATTTTACTGAATAAAAGAAAATAGTGTATAAACGTTATGAGAACCATGGGTTTTGTATTGTGATAGTATCTTCCGTTCCGTTAACTTTATTTATTTAAACTATTAACTTGAACTGTTTACAACATAAAACAAATTATAAAACTAGTGGCATCTTAATTGTTTTGGTAAATTGGAAATAATAGTGTATTAATGTTACGACGAAACAATGTTTCAATTTAGATGTTTGAATTTCCAGTTAACAAAAATCAAGTCATTTGAATCACAATTTCGAGATAAGTTTTATATAAGTCGAATCGTATCATTCTTTCGATCAAAAACCCTAAAATATCGGTTTAAAACTTGGAAAAATCAACATAACGATGTTAAGTGTTTTTTTAACGGAGATCAATTGAGAAAAAAATAGTTAAAAGGTTGAAGTATTGGTAATTATCAACCAATACACAAAAGATATGATTATTTATTTCTAATTTGCCATTTCTTTTTAATTACTTCTAGCATATGCTAATTTTCAAAACTAATATTCCTTCAACAGAATATCTTACAAAATAGTAATCAAATTTCAAAAGTGTTTCAAATAGGTCACTCATGTATATTTATCCAAATAAGGTCACGAAATCTTCAAATAGAGTCTCACCGATTTTTTTGTGCGTCAAGAAAAAATAAAGGATAAGATGTGGGAGTGGCAATTTACAATATTTGTAGTTAAAATTTTTAAAAACGTTAATTATATTAAAATTCAAAAATAAAAAATTAGATTCATGTTGCCACTCAACGTCAGCATAAAAAAAAGATAAAAAGATTTTCTATGTAAAACAAAAAAGGAAAAAATTAAAAAAATATGTTAAAACCTTTAATTTAATAAAATATAAAAGTTGAGTTCATTGATTAGAACACCTTTAAAGTTAAGTGACTTAATTAGTTAATTAAAAAACTTTTAAAACTTTTACTATTTTATAAAATTGCCCATTTTTTAACTTCTACGTTGCATGGAAACTTCAATATATTATTTTGAAGTAAAAACCGAAACAGATCTTGAAATATTTACAACGAGTCGAAATAGTAAACAACTCGATCGTCGATTTTTAGTTTCCTGCTTCATTGTTCTTGGAAGGAGTTTCGGCGAGCCGATGCCAGAATAGTCTTGTCTGCAACTATAAAATAAGCCGCTCCAGCCACTATTAAGTTTATATAAATTCATGTTACACAATTATGTAATACAAAAACATAAATACAAGTAAAATTTTATATAAAAATGTAGCTAACCAGTGGAAACAACAAGTGCTTGTGCAGTGGAATTGAGATTAGCTCTTCCCCATGGTAGCATCCTTGCAACAGCCACCTGCATTATACATGTACATATACATATACATCTAGAGATATGTATATATATAGATATAGATATAGGAGGGACATGCTATACAAACACCATTCTTCTACACAAAGTGTGTGTCAAGGGCTATAAATAATTGGACGAGACTTGTATGTGTTTGTCTGTTAGGCTTTTTTCAGATAAACGGATGGTTTACAAACACTCCCCGAACAAAAATTTGTGTTCGTTCCGTCCAACATGGAATTGAGTTTGTCCGTGTCCATTTATGTCCGTTAGTTAGCATTGTAAATGGACGCTAGCGGACACTAACGGACCGGACCGTAAAGGACACCAATAGACAAATAAAAAAACACACATTAATAGACACTAATTATGAACAAACAAACACTAACGGGAACTAATAAATAATAATGGACAAACATATACAATTGATTTTAATGAATCAACGAACATAAACGAGAACATATTAATTTCATAAAGTAATCATTACCGGACAAATGCTATCGGACGTTCACGAACACTATTGAACAAACGCGGTCCCTGTCCTTGTTCATCCGTTAAGCTTATGGAACGAAATTTTTTTGTTCATGTCCGGTTCATTTATTAAGCGGACGAAATAAGCTAACTTGTTCCTAAACTGAGGAACATTCGGTTTCTGTTCGTTTCCAGCCCTATGTGTATGTGTTACATTATGATGATGTCATATGGATCATATGATATGATGTCAAATCAAGTCTACACATAAAAGTCTGACATAAATTATGTGGTCCGTATAAAATAAAAAAAATAGTCATACCCGCCGTGTAATTTGCCCATTATACACGACTCGCATGACCATTTTTTGTCATACGGCTCTTATGACATGTTAGTGGTGTTTGGTGTTCGTTTAGCCGCAACTATATTAATTTGTAATAATGAATTATTAATATTTGGTTTAATTTGTACTAACAGTTGGAATTGCAGTGAGAATTGCAGCTATTCCAGCAGCCTTGGTTCCAGCAACAACTCCGTCTAAATAGCCAACATAAAAGTATATATACTTTAGTCATCTAATTTGAAATTAAATTGCATATATAAAGATAACATGTGACTACCACGAGACTGTTTCTTGGCTAGTTCTTGGTTGAATGAAGCCATTAGTAAATCTCAATAGTTAGATTAATTGAAGGTGGTGAAGTTCAAGTAGTTAAGTAGTCAAGTGATGACTTGGTATTTATAAGTAGTGAAGTCGGTTGTTTTCAAAATTTTATTTTTAATATTTAATAATAAATTTACATAAAAGTGCTAGAATAGTGGATGTGACATTTGTTTGTATGTTACCTTTTTATTTATACTTTAATTTTTTTTACATGTATCATTTTTATTTTCTTAAAACAAGGGCGAGGTATACATTTAAAACATTTCTTAATCCGGCCGTTATGCCATGGCAAGAGCCCAACGTTATGCTGAGGTGCCCGATTAACGTGGTAACCAGCGTGATAACAGATGGAATAAGGTGGGTCCAACCAAACATTTTTTGTTTTGTTTTTCTTTATTTTCTCTATTATCATAACTAGCTACTTAAAGTTAATTAATTCATAACGCGCTAATCAACGGACTCAACAGGTATATTAGTTTCAATCACATTGTTTACATGATAGTAATTTCTGCTTTAACAACCACAACACATAACTTAATGATGTTGTAGACACCGGAGAGTATGTCTTCACAAACATGTTTAAAATCATATAGTTATACCTAAAAATGTGTTATACTTTTGTATATTTTTCATTTAAAATTTATTATTAACAAACACATGTGGTTGGGTTGTGTTCTTTTATTGAAAATATGGATATATCATATATTGAAGAAACACGAATCCGTTCCCCTGGTCGAGTCCTGGATCCTATGAGTTCACAGGGTAGGATACAATAACAACCAACACAATATGAGTATAACTACCCAAAGTCCAATGATCGGAACCTGCAAAACAGACACCGTGAGTCTCGTCACGAGAAGGACAAGAGGGGGGTCTTCCCGTAACCACCCTCCGGCGTGAGAATCAGTATAGTTCTTAAGAGAGAAAGTACTAAAGTATGAGCGTAAGTACAGTGAGAGTGTATATGAAAAAATATGAATACCTCATGCAGGTTGACAAGGTATTTATAGTCGAAGGATGTGGGAAGGTGATTGGGTCAGCTGTCCCTTTCTAGAAGATCTTAATAACCGTCTGAACGCGTGTCCCTTTGTGATAGGTTAAGCTATACGTCCCATTAGCATGAATATAACAACCTGGACATGTGTCACCCTATGATAGGATGAATCAAACCCTGGCCATGTGCACGGTTATAACAACCTGGTCAGATGTCCTTCATTTATTGGCTGACGAGTCACGTATTCTCCAAGTAACAATCGTGGTTATTCTTCTAGAAGTTACTGACAGCTGTCCTGAGGCATTGCCTCCGGGTCATTTTGTGCGGATGGGTACTCCATCCTGCGGATGACTTCTGAGGGTGCCAGGATGCTTTTGCATACGTCACGTGGATGTTTCTTCCTTAAACGGTTGAAGCGGATAATCCGTATGTCCCGCGGGTAGTATATGAGGGGCTCCTCACCGACTCGCGGGTGGTACTTAAGGGTATTTGGATCTTTTTGATACCCTATATATATATGATGTTCACTAGCACAACATTCTATGCCTAAGCCTATATTTCATACCAATATTAATTTTGTAACACCAAACACATGAACTAAAAAACATACTTTTACGTAACATAACATGAAGTCTTGTTGGTAAAAACGTACTTTTATTATGTAAGTTAAAAACCAGTAGATGTTGGTATTTCCTACATTCATCTTGTTATATTTTATAAAAAAAATAATATATAAAATTAAAAACTAGAGCTGTCATTTTGTAATGATTTTCTTTGGGAGGTGGAAAGTTGCAGTTACCCACTAGACCATGGGTTAGCCTATCACAGTTTCCTTTAGGTGTTGCACTATCTCAGTTAGAAACACGTGTCCTGAACCGCTATAACACATCGGTATACGTACCTGGGCAGGTCAAGTGGGCTTTGGCCTGCTTCAGTCAGACCTACAGGTGCACCGAATACCAGGTTCTGAGTTGCGTAGGGCCGTTCAAACCGTTTCTCGCTTGACGCATGCTCGGAAAATGGTCGCTCGTTTTTTCGCTTGATTGAAAATGAGGCGCTCTGCTCGGTTTGGTTTGTAAACGAGCCAAGCAACGAGCAAAGGTCTGCTCGGTTCGGTTCGACTCAAATATTTTTAATTTATTTTATATATAATTATATATGATCAAATATGTAAATATATAGACAAAACACATAAATATAAACTTACAATTATTTATACTTCTTTAAATTTTTTATATTCCATCAAGTTTATAGTTTTATTTATTCGCTTCAAGTTTTTAAAATACTAGAAGTTTGTTTACATAATCTCTGTATCTTACTTCAAACTTATTTTTAATAAAAATTTACAGTCTATAGTACATTTGTCTAAAAACTATTAATTTATTTATAATATATATAATTACAATCTTCAAATTTGTTTCTTGTTGAAAATTTTAAAGTGAAAATGAAATAAATAATGCTCGAAAAATCGCTCGATGTTCGATCGAAAAATACTTTATTCGATTTTGGCTCGTTTCGTTTTTTGCTCTGTTCGAATTTCAGTCGTTCGGTTGGGTTTCGTAGTTCAACCCATTGTAAAATTTTTCCACGAGAGCCCATGGTGTGAGACCATTCTGTGAGCATCAAGACAGCAAGCTCTGAAAACGCTCCCAAACATGACAATATTGCTCCCCCGGTTCCATGTGAAACGAGTGAATTTGATCGCGAAGAATAGCCGGTGGGAAGTATCTCTTAATAAATGCAGAACGCATTGCTTCCCAAGTGGTGAACGTGCCAGGCGGCTGAGTGTCGAGCCAAGTAGCTGCTTTACCTGCCAGTGAAAACGGAAACAGATGTAAGAAAATAGCATCTTCGGTAGCACCTTGTAAATTAAAAGTTTTAAGAACGTGGTAAAGTCGTTAATGTGAGCCGGTGAATCCTCGTCATCACGCCCCGTGAACTGATTAGTTTGAACAATGTTGTTCATGACGTATGACGGAATCTGCCATGAGTTAGGATTGTTGATTGCGGGAACGACGATGCATGACTGGTTTCCGGTTAAGCCATCAAAGGCTTGAGCAGCAATTGTGCTGTCGTCGGCCATTTGAACGTCTGGTTGACTTCTCGGACTTTCCTGCGGTGAACTGGGTGGTGACGATTTCGGTGTAGAAGTAGCTTCCGACGGTGGTCCTTGCGAACGAAGATGTGCCATAAACCTTAAGGACGCAACGGACTAAGTGAGTAGACTAAAAATAAAAACTAAAACTAAGTTAAACTAAAATTTAATTAGACTCCTACGACTCAAACGAAAATAAAACAAATAGTACGTATATAGCAAATAAGTCCAATAACGCAAATAACGCAATTGCCAAGAGTCCCCGGCAACGGCGCCAAGAACTTGATGTGCTAAAAACAGTCAATTAAATATTAACTAAACTAAACAAGTAATAAAAACTAGACTTAAGACTCAACTATACAAAACACCGGCAAGTGAACCGGTCAATTGTACTAAAGCTAAGTAAGTCCGGAATATCGAACCCACAGGACTCTATAAATTACGTTAATTAACTAATTAGACTCAACTTACGACACGACTATTTATTATTAATGTTTAAAGGGGGATTTTTAAACTAAGATTTAACTAAGAAAGCAAATAAACAAGTAAACAAGAAAACAACCAATTAATCACGAGATCGAAATCAAATAGAGAAGGAATCTACCTAAGTAAGAATCCCATGCATCAACAATCATCAAGCAATGGACAAATAATATGATATGGAAACTGATTTCTAAACGTATTCATCTAACAAACCCTAAAGGACCCTTGACTGAATCAAACGACATCTCAAAGAATGATTATTAGATTATTAAGCAATCAGTTATATTGATTTCCTCACAGTTATCAAATAGGGTTAATTTAATAGTATATAAAGCAAGCAATCTTACGAAACACTAAACCCTAGATAACTTGATAATCTTATCACGACATCATGAACAAGGATCAACACACTAAGCAAGAATATTGTCATTATCTATCCTAGCATGCGATTGACCAAGACACATGAACAATTCCTCACCTTACAGCTATTGGAATTTAGCAGAACATTCAAAACCCTAACCAACTGTCAACTAGCTTCTATGATCTAATGGGCCCATTCAATCACAATAATCAAAACACCAAGTAATGATTAAACATAAACCCTAAATCTAAAGAACACAATCAAAAGATTAAAGATCTATGTGAAGCTATAATTAACAATCAATTAAGATAATAAACATTCATATGCATCATGAAAACAAAATCAAGTCTTTTACTATTAAAATAACGAAACCATAATCAAACAATTGTCCAAAGAAAGAATCATGCATCAAACATGTTCATCAAACCTAGGTAGACATGAAGTCTAGCCTAGAATCATTATTAAAAACAATCCTAAACAAGTATTAAAAACAAAAAGGAAAGACATGACAAATAATGAACAAGGAACGAAAGTTAGAGCGATAAAACCCTTTGCAATTGATCCTTGAACACCCGGATGAAAGCTCTCTTGATCCTCCTTAGTTCCTAGCTTCAAATCACCTTCAAATCCTTGGAAAAACTCTCAAACTCGGCTGCTCTTGTTGTTAGATTCGGCTAGGTTTGCAAAAAGATGTTTATATAACGAAAATCGGGCTTGGGCTTGCAATTTTTGGCTGACCAGAAGGCCTAGGCTCCCCGCGATGGGCAAAGCCTTTTCCCTTAGCGCGGCGCGGCTTGCTTTTTTAGGAGATCCGGATTTTTTTATTATTTCTTGATTATTCTTGTTAAATCTTGATAATATTCATTCTTGAATTCCAAGTAACGAAAAGAATCTTCTAGAACTTGCTTCCCTTTCTTCTCCAAGCCACCATATATATGAAAACATAACAAAACATTAGTGAAGCAATCACGTAACCGTTTGACGAACAAAACGAACATAAGCTCCGTATGAAATGATAGAAAGAATTAAGTTTAATCATGCAAGATATCAAAAGAGTTAAACACGATAAATATATAAAATATGACTCAAAACCTTAAATAATAAAAGATAAACCAAAACACGAACTAAAACGAACTCAAAACATTAAATAAACATAACTTTACAAGGGGTCCAAGATGTATAAATAGACGTATATCAGGTATAAGAAAAAACAGGTTCCGGGTTTTTTTTCAGGTCCGGTTCCGGGTTTTTATTGAATAGATATATTTAAGGAATATAAATCAAACAGGTATATTTAGTAAATAAGATATATATTAGTGCATGAAGCAATAGGTAATGGTTTCATCAATATGTTATATGCCCAAAACAAAGATAGTTTTAATATAAATTCAAATGGGCGTCATATCTTATGTTTTTTTCACTTCATACATGACTATTATTCATATATGGTTTTATAAATGATTTTTAATTAAAAAATAAATTTTTGTGTTTAGAAATAAAGCAATTATGAAGAATTTAAAATGTTGAGTGATTTTAGGCAATCTGGGCTCAAATGGGTCGGGGCACAAGTTTGAGTAGGGGGTCTTTTATCTAGCCTAAACAGCATACATTTTAAAACATTAACATTTTTATGGGTTCATGTAAAAGTGTAAAACCTTATCTTTTTATTAAATGGGCTAAAAGAGTTACATACGAGCCGAATTATCAATTTGGTTTTCTGTATCGCGCAGTGAGTAGTGACAAGTGTGTCAATACAAAGGCCCAAAGAAAAGGCTCTAAGGCCCAAATTAAAAGCCCAAATTTCTTTTAGTGGCCCATTTATGTTGGTTTCTGCACCACACATAGAGTGGGAAAAAAAATGTCACAAACAAAAACTGATTCCTAGACATTGGGCTGGAAGTGATATGGACGTTCGGCAGTTGTCCGTTTGGTGAGAAGTTTGTTTATGTTTTTACCCGTTTAATAAACGAACCGGACATGGACAAAAAAATTTGTTCGGTAAGCTTAACGGACGAACATGGAGGACAAATGCCGCATTTGTTCAATAGTGTCTGTGAACGTCCAGTAACATCCATCTGATTACTTCTGGTAACATGATCCATTTAATATTGTTCTATATGTTGAAATTTCTTGAAGAATGAATAATTTGAAGCATACTTCTCATGGAACACTAGAAGTTGTGGATTTTAAACACCAAAACATTATTTCGATGTGATTATGTGTTTGGTTACTATGTTAAGTGTCAAAATTTTGTTTGGTAGGGTGTTCGTGAACCGTCCATTTGTCCGACAAAAGCTTAACGAATGAACACGGACTGTGTCTCGTCTAATTCGCTTCGGTCCGCTTACAGTCCTACCTAGATAGAAACCAAGCTACACCAAAACCGATTTCACCTAAACAGAAACTGAGCCGTTCTAGAACCGGTTTGACTTAGCCGAACCTAACAGTTGGTTTGTAACCAATTTAATATTTTTTCTCTTTTACACATGGTTTTCATTAGAACAATCAAATTAAATTAGTTAATCAAATTATATTAGTTTTTTTCCACCATGTTTACAAAATTGGCACCACATGTTTTTGAGTAATAGACGAATTGTGATTAACGATTTAGCACCATTTCATACGCTTTGCACTCTCCCTATCTTTGTGTGTGTATTGGACGGCTTTAGTGCAACTGGTTGTCGGGAGACTCTAAAAGATTTATCACTCACATACAACCCCTCCCTTACACTAGTTAAAGCATTCTCATTGATTCCTCTATCTTAAACTAAAATTACTGTATGATCTCTTTTATGTTTAATTAAATAGTATTTTTTTATATGTTTATCATTACTTTTTCCTTCTTCTCTACTTACAACCACTCTAAAAAAATATTAACAAATTTATATAGTGTTACATGAAATTTTCAAATATGCTATAAAATCATAATATATTCTAATCTCTTTCACTCACAACAAACTAAATCACTCACCTATATTATAAAAACCTCACTTACATAATATGATGAATGGATTGAGAATGCTCTTAAAATCCTAGGATAATGGTATTCTCTTGTGTTATTGGCATACACTTGTTGTGATCGTGTCGAGACATCAGGAGATTCCTACAAAATTCTTGACACATACATTGTTCAAATCTAAATACGTCCTCTTTTACACTTAACCCCGCTGTCACTTGCTAACTAAATAAAGGGTCATTGGAGCTTAGGTTGTAAAATTAAAGTACATACCAGTTACTAGAGATTGGTTATATTTATTTATTTATGCATGTATGTAGAGAAGTATAAAGTTGCAAGTGATGATTGTGGATTTTAAGAATGATTCTCCTCCAAAGAATCTTACCACGGTAATTACTTTAATCATGCCTACCTTTTTATTTAAACCTTCAATTGATATGACATTCTTAACCGGTCCTTTTCATTTAAAAACAACCAAGGTTCCTTTCTACACACACTTTACGGAAAAAAATAATAAATAAAAGTTGGACTGGTAATACACTATTTTTTATATATTTTTTAATGACCTACAAAAGTATGTTATTAGAACAACTAACAAGACGCTAGATGTACCACTCATACAATCATCAAATGCGTCAAAAACCATAAAAAAAAACAATGAAAAGCAAGCAACAAACCATGCTACCCACATAAAACCCTGTTAGGCTGTGCGTAGTGGGCAAATCTTTAGGCGAATTGTGGGCGACATGGGCTACCACACCGCCGCCCCCCCCCCCCCGGGCGAAATGCGGGGGGGGAGCAACTTTTTGTCCGGTGAAATGTTTGTGTGTTTGTGAAAATAATAATTAAGTATTATTATATATGTTTTGTGTGTGGTATATATATATATATATATACATATATATATATATTAGTCTACAACACCATTACACCCCAAAAACAAATTTTTGCCATTTGCTGACTGCGCGTCACGTGTCGCAATTCGCCCAATTTGTAGCATCTCAAAAAAAAAATGTTACATTTCCCCCTCTATTTTTTATCAAAGGAAAAATCCTATTCTTTGTAACTATATACATATATAATGATTTTTCATGATTTATATATTTACTAAAATATCTGCAAAAACAGAAAATAATTGAGAAAAGGGGTGAAAAAAGTGAGTGCCGCATGCAAAATGGGAGCTGACAAACTGACCAAAAATTCATGAAGAGTCTTTTGAATGAAGAAATCATAGCCTTCTCCACTTGGACTCTTCATGATTTTGTGTTGACTTTATCTTTTTGGACTCATACAATCTAATAAAGTATATTTATAATCATTTTCAATAAATAAAGTTTTTATATATTATTACTTATAAATATTTATCAAGCATTTTTCTAGATAATCTCATTCGGTGTCATAACGCATTATTTTAACAGAAATTAGAACTACTCTTAATATTCAAATAAATTATTCTGAGACGGTATGTCAACCAGCTATACTAATTTAACGCTTAAGCATGACTTACCCATGAACATCATGGACAAAACTAACTATCATGAGAGAACCTTATTGAGTCAAGTTTCAAACATGAGATCATAAGATCCAAAGCCTTAATCATCACCGTTATATCATTAGAACATAAGACCAACTACATGTCATAATGCATCTATACAATATATCGAAATATACCTTTTATATATACTAGATATGGTAAAATCGTAAAATATTACACTATATATATTAGAAGATTCTTAGTAAGCTTCAGACCATGTATAGTGAAGGGGAGTTAACCAAAAAGAATATTGTCACGTCACTGCCTAGGTGGAGTGATGTTCATTAACTAAACTATCAAACATGTATAATTGTTTAACACAGTTATTTAGTTCTTTATTATTATTATTATTATTATTATTATTATTATTATTATTATATGAGTAACTGAGTTTGATGGCTGAAAAAAGTTATGGACCCGCGCATTATATCTTTCTCCCTCCCTGGCGGCCGCCAATGCCAATGCAATGGCGCCTTCCTCCCTTGGCGCCCATCTCCCTCTTTACGTAATGGTGTTTGACGTTGGTGGTTGGATGGTCTCATGGATGAAGCCATGTTGGCGCTACATGGTTACGCAGTTTTTAAAACAAATTAAGGTATCATAAGAAAATTAAATAAAAAAACCTGAAAATAAAAGTTTTAGAAAAAGGGTTTATAAAAGTATTAAAGATAATGATGGATTGATGTAATTATTCTATTTCGCTTTAATCTTTGATAAAGACAAAAAAGACATGTGTACATGTATATCTTCAATATGTAAAATCAGTTGATGCTCACTCATGTAGATAGAGTTACTTCTCGCATCTAAAATACCACATAATTAAGTACTTTAACATGAAAGTCCTTTCTTTTTTCAACGACAACTTTCGTTAAAAAAGACACAACTAGCGAAGACGATAGAGGCCAACAGCCCAACACAAAACAAAGATTAACTTTTACCTGTATGGCGCGTTTAATAAATTAGTTATATTAAAGCTAAAGGATTTAAAATCAAATAAAAATGGAAGTGCAAGTTGACGGGTTGTAATTAAATTGTAACGGGTGATATTGTTTTATGTTGTTTTTTTAATGAATTAAAAGAGAAAATATAATTTCCGTGATTTTAGAGGTAAGTAATAATGGTGATCACATGAATTCATGAGAGGAAAAAACATGGGAGTGCAATGAGTTGCCCCCATACTTTACACCTACAAGCTGCTCATATAATATAAATTAAAACTAAAATAAAACTATATGCAAGAAATCCATGACCTGGTAAATTATTCCAAAAAGTGCTTTGTAATTTACTAATCACATGTCAATGACTTAAACCTTTTTCCCATTAGTTACAAATTAAAAAAATTCTGACCCTTATAAATTTAGGCTTATAGAATACATAAAGATTGAAACATATGATTAAATCCAAACAACACTTCACAAACTAGGCTAAATCCTCTCTTCAGTTGCTACTTATTCAATAAAACCTTTACGTAACAATTTATACTTTTACGTATTAAATATTATACATGGTTTTAAAATAAAAAATCGGCGAAGATCAACAGACTAACCTAGAATTAGTTGTTCTTATTTACATAATGTCTCAAATTAAAAGTAATCAAAATGATGATTAGGTATTTGAAAGGGTGCATCTCTTTGTTTCTTGCTTAGCTTTGGCACCACTACCCTATTTCTGACCTTCATTATCTCCCTTGGGACCTCAGGAGGCCTAACTGACCTAATCAAGGCCCAGTTCACACCCTTAAAAAACTCATGCTTTTTAATCTCAACTGAACCCTTCAAGCTTCCAATTCTTTTTTTAGGGTTCTTCACAAGTAGTCTTGCAATAAGGTCTTGAACCTTCACCATTTCTTCATATTCTTTACTTGAACTCACACCAATTCTTGGAAAACTTAAAGGCTTTTTTAGTATGTTGATGAGTGTTTTCTCATTATTCTCACCCTTAAAGGGTGTCACCCCATATAAAAGTTCATATAAGAAAACCCCTAGGGTCCACCAATCGACCGCGCCACCATGACCCTGACCCGAGATCACTTCTGGGGCGAGGTACTCGTGGGTTCCAACGAATGACTTTGATCTTGCATTAACTGGTTCGGCTACTAACTCGGTGTTACATTCTTGAAACTCGACTTTTTCGGTTATTATAGTGGTGGAAGGGGTGGTTTTAGCTCTTCTAAATGAGAAACATGAAGAGAGGACAGGTTGAATTGGGATGACACAAGAGGGTGTTGAGCATCTTAGGTTACGCTCATCGTCGTCATGGTCAAGTTGTTTGGACGGGTCGGGTTTGGACCGGATGAGTTTAGGCACAACTTCACATTTTAGTGAGAGATCAAAATCCGAGAGCATTATGTGACCATCTTCTCTAACGAGCACGTTTTCTGGCTTTAGATCTCTATAAACTATGCCCATCATGTGAAGATACTCCAGAGCTAGCAACGTTTCCGCAGCATAAAATCTGAAAATATTTAAGAAAACAAATCTCAATAAGTAAAACAAAAATACAAAACTTATGATATACAAGTAATATAAAAGTTAGCAGACTTTTACATGAACAATTAAGCACAATAAAAAATAATAGAAAAAACTCAAAACTAAGGAAAAAACAACATATACTACGCCTAAACTTACTAGGCCTATAAGTAGTGTACGGAAAGGTTTCGACGAGCCAGATCATATGGCAACCGCTAAAGGCGATTCCACAAATAGGGCTCCAATTTAATCACCTAATATTTAGCATTTTTTAACTCTTGTCCTTTTTACCTAAAACACATAAATCAAACTTAATTTACACATTTTAGTCTTTAGTTTAGTATTTAATTGTCACTAATAATTTTAAAAATTTGACAATATTTTCCAAATTAAAAAATAAAACCCTATAAAAGTGACCTTCATTTGAAAATTTTAGTACCTTTTATTTTCTTGTTTTCTTTACAACAAAAGTAAGTGTTCTACTATTCTTAAACACAACAAGCTAGAAGCTTTACTTACTTAGCAGACATAATATTGAAACACTTTGCCGGCTGCCGTTGTCGGGCCGCATGCAAGTCACCACCGGGACAAAACTCCATCACCAAACACGAATAATGCGAAGCATCAAACTCGGCATACAACGTAGGCAAAAACGGGTGATCCAAACCCGACAATATCTCCTTCTCCATCTCCGCCCGTTGCAACTTCTTTCGTATCGCCAACGCCTCCCTATCGACCACTTTCATCGCATAATAACAACTACTAGCCAATCCCGCAATCGGGTTCCTAATTTGACACAAGTACACGTTCCCTATGTCACCTGACCCGACCCGTTTTATTATTTTAAAATGTTCCAAACTTATATGACCACCTTTTTCAAGCCGCAGGCGCTTTATAGCTTCCCATGCTGCCTGATTAGCCTTGTGAGGCTTGTGTGATGGGTCCCCTGAGACAGAGCTTCGACGACTGCCGAAGCTGAAGTTGCTCATCCAACTCCTGCTTGAGTCTGGCACGGTGATGGATGAGCAACTGCTGTCGTAGTCGGATTCGTCCTTGGTTATTGTTGCCATGATGGCTTGTAGAGAGGAATAATAAGAGAAATGGAAGGTTGTATTTTGTTTTCCCTTTGGAGGGTTTATATATATGTATGTAAGGAGACAGGCTTTTATGGAAAAAGCAGTGTCTTATTATTTTTTAGTTCTTATACTATAATTTTAAAAATAAAAATACCTTTTTGAAATCAAGATTTTAAGGCATTTCGTTTAACATTATAAGTTGTCTAGTGTGATTATAAATAAGTGCATTATTAAATTATATAGAAAGTTGGTTTAGAGAATATTGTCGACGTATCGAATTATAACATATTTATATAGAGAAATTAAGTAAGATTGGTTAAGTAGTTAATTAGTAGTTATATACATTGTGACATAAAGAATTTAGATATATAGAATCATAGATCTTATAAACATACGTGTGGTTCGAATTCTGGCATTTGTTAACTGAGCCAAGAATCATTGACGTGTTTGGTAAATATAACCTGAATAAAGAAAAATGAATATTAGTTGGTACGCATAAATCTTATGTTAATTTATGTAATTGTAATAATTACTTGAAAAAACATTAGTTAACTTTAATCAAATACTATAATCATTATATTTACACCATCATTTAATTTCATTTTCATACACAAATGATTTGTTACTTTAAATTAACCATTATTATGCATTAGTGTGTAACTAGATCATTGGCATCATTATCTTGATCTATTATAATAAAAACACATAATGTTTTAAAATCGTTATTAACTATTTATTGATACTAGTAATATATATATGTTTAAGCAATAGTAACAAGTATACATTATTATAACTTTAAATTGGTGTAGATGCAATAATGGTTGTGTTGGTTTATGTAAGGACCAGGAAAGTAACAAGGTGATACTTTTGCTAAATATGAGGAACCCTAAAAATATTTGAAATATCTTGGACTTAAGTTGCTCACATGTGCAGCTATAATTATACTTTAAATTTCACACCACCATGTTTTATTTTGTTTTTATGTTTTTTTTAAATTTATTTTAGCTTTTATCAAGATATATTAGTGGTCATTAGTGTAAAATAGTTTAAATTTCGATTACCTGTCTATAATCTAGAAATAATTTTTCATCGGCTAGATCTTCGGTTTTGATTAATGAAAGCCTTTACAGAAAATTGAAACAATTAATATGTTGATCGTATACCGTCTATTTTTTTTTATTATTGCTATAGATAGCTTACACACTGTCATCAAAGATATTAGGCCACATGTAATGGGCGGCAAATCTAGACGACAAGGGGCGAAAAAGGGCAAGGGCGGGGGGTATTTGTCGCCGGGTTATGTTTGGTTTTTAATGTTATTATATTAGTATATGTGTGGGTGATATATATATATATATATATATATATATATATATATATATATATATATATATATATATATATATATTGGACTACAACACCATTACAACCCTAAAACAAAAACTCATCATTTGCTGATTGGGCGTCACATGACGTAAAACGCCCCATTTTGTAGCCTCTCCACTACACATAGCCTTATGGAGACAGAGGTCTTTTGCGGGGATAAACACAGTATCAAAAGGTTACACGTCATCTAAACGGGAAGGAGCCACACACCAAACACAACTACATCATATTTAATAGGCAGAATTACAAATTTTGTCCTTTAAAAAAAGCCAAATTACGGTTCGTGTCCTTTTTTTAGTTTCTTTGCAGGCGGTATCCTTTAAACATTTTTTTCCTATACGTTATGTCCTTTACGCTAACTGGGTTAGAAAAACTCAGTTAAATATCCTCACGTGAGGCACATGTGAGGGCATTTTGGTCTTTTCGTTTGCACCTGCAAATTTATAATATCTTTCCCTCATTTCTCTCTTCTTTCTCTCCCTATGCCACCACCATCACCATAACACATCCCCCTCCTTTCTTTCTTCTTTCTCTCTTCGTTTTCCAATTCTCTAAAATCCCCAAATTTGAATCAAACCCTAACCCTAGTTCTTCAATTCACCTCAAAATTCACTCGTATATTATGGCAGTAATCGTTGATTCGTTACCAGCAGCACCAGCCACAGCCTCTTCGTTGGCTCCTGGGTTCAGGTTTCATCCCATGGACGAAGAACTCGTGTGGTATTACCTCAGGCGTAAGATTTGCCGTAAACCGTTTCGATTTGATGCGATTTTAGATGTTGATGTTTATAAAGTCGAGCCATGGGATCTGCCAGTGGCGTAGAGAGATGGTGTGGTGATGGTGGCCGGAGTGGTATGCCTTCACCGGATGAGGACAATGCTGCCGGAAATTAAGACCTCCATCTTAATCCGTCCGCCGACAATGCTGCCGGAATGCACAGACAAACCACCACCACAATAAACCACCACAATGTCACCACCCACCAAACACCCACGTGACCTAAACAATACCCTCGTCTGCCTGAACAAATTCTCTGACCGCGACACCCACTTTGCCGCCGCCACCGAGCTCGAGTCCATCGCCAAAACCCTAACCCACGACCCAAGACACCGTCGTCCGTACCACATGAATTGGAGATTTGAGGATTTAAGGGATTTGAGAAACCCTAGAAATTGGGGATTTGGGGGAATTAAGAGATGGGTTTGATGATTGGATGAAGATTGGATTTGGGTTTTGAATTGATTTGAATTGATTTTGGTGTGGTTGATGATGATGAAGAATTGGATATGGGTTTTGAATTGGTTTTAAATTTGGGGGAAATTGAAAATGATGGATATGATAATAAAGTGTTTTTGTTTGCAGGTACAGACGAAAAGACCAAAATGCCCTCACATGCGCCTCACGTGAGGGTATTTAACTGAGTTTTTCTAACCCAGTTAGCGTAAAGGACATAACGTGTAGGAAAAAATGTTTAAAGGATACCACCTGCAAAGAAACTAAAAAAAGGACACGAACCGTAATTTGGCTTTTTTGAAAGGACAAAATTTGTAATTCGGTCTATTTAATATTTAAAGAACACTAATATTTATTAAATGCTAGCGTCTGGAAAGTGTAATGTGAGTTTTTGGACTTCATCTTTTTGTTATTAGAGAACGATCAACCATCTCACTGTTGACACTTGACGATACTGAATTGAATACATTCCAGTTTTGGCTTTGTGTATGCATTTTATTATGTTTTTTGGGAAGGATTTGAGTTGATAAACTTGTATATTCTAAGATCATAAAAGACAACGTTAGTGGATTAAAAATGATACACTATGAATGAAATTTGTGTTAGTTGGACCGTGAATAACTCGGGCATTCATTTGTACACTCATGTATCTCTTTATAAAAAATGATAAAATGAGAAGTGAAGAGGTAGGTCCCAGCAGAGCTCAGTTGGACCCGCAAGACTCACCTCAAAGAGGGACGTCTGCGCAGTTGAACCCGCAAAACTCACCTTCAACAGGGACGTCTGCGCAAAGGCTAAACTCGCAAGACTCACCTTGAAGAGAGACGTCTGCGCAGAAACCAACTGGATCCGCAGGACCCACCATGCTCAGAGACGTGACGTCCTTACGCGCAGTACGCAAGCTGTTCCCGCAGGAAAAGCCTCCCAATGGTCGACGTACTCCGCCTGTTCCCGCAGTAACGGATACTAGCCATCAGGGAAGGCTACCCGCGCAGCAAGGCTACACGCACAAGGCACTTAACTCTTAAATAATTCAGTAATGTCACCTGAAGAAGGAGTGAGCAAGCCGGGAACACTCCCGCCCAAAGCCGGGAATACTCCCGCCCAAATGAGCCAGTCCGTACGCTACTGGAGGACCTTTTGTACTGTACCTGACGAGGTATAGACAAAAGGTCTGACCAAAGCAGCGACAGCTCACTGTGACAAAGGAATAGTACACAGCCGGCCTGGTCACTATCAGCCGCTGCCTACTCACCAACCCCTGTCACTATTAGCCGCTGCCTACTCACCAACCTGTCGTAGCACGTGCATAACCTGCAGTTGGTGGAAAAGGAATAGTACACAGCCGGTCTGGTCACTATCAGACGCTGCCTACCCACCAACTACCAGCATGGCATGTGCGTAGCCCACAGTTGGCAGAACAGGAATACTATTCAGCCGGCTGTACCTTCTTGGAAACCTACATTCGGCTATAAATACTCTAACACCTTGGAAGGGTATTATCATCTTATGACATCTTATCTTCTCTAGCAATCTCTTAATATACACTTATATTCAAGAGCAATCTAGTCTGATTCTCACGCCGGAGGGTAGTCACAAGGAGGTACCCCCCCTTCTCAGTGACGAGCTCACGGTCTCTGTTTTGCAGGTCATCAGAAGAAGAACCATCTTTGCCGGACATAACCCTCGTGGGAAACATCTACTTAACCCCCAGATTATCCGTAATCTGCCTGGGGTCACTTAGTGTTTCTTCATTGGCGCCATCCGTGCATAAAAGCTAGAACTACTACTTTTTCAGTTTTTTCAAAACTTCTGGAAAGATGGTTAAGGTTACTCCGTTGCCAAGGCCAACGAGTGACCAAGAAACCCCGGTAACCACAACCCCAGCTACTGGGGGGAACACCGGCGATTACACACATTTTACGAACACTACCCCGGTTACCCAAGCCGGGGCAAGTGCTGTAAATTTTACGAACACTACCCCGGTTACCCAAGCCGGGGCAAGTGCAGTAAACAATCATCCCCTGGGATTCATTGATACCCAGGTAGAAAGACAACAGACGAGGCTCCCCCGCCGAACACTTGAACAAGTTAAAGCGTGGGCGGAAAGACGTCAAAGGGAATTCCAAGCTGAGTTGGATGAACGCTTACGTTCACTCCAACAGGCTGACGAATTCGGAAGCACTCAACAGCTCAACATGACCAATGAGTGCGAGTACTTGGACGATGATTCGGAGGAATCCGACACCGACGTAAACCCTCGCCATAGGGCGAAAGGGAAGCGTAAGGAAATGGACTTCCAACCGAGAAGGAATTTTGGAGAAACCTTCAAACCAAAAAACGCGGGTAGAAACCCACGTGACTTCTCCAAAGCTTTTAGACCAATTGTTGCAAATGCGGGAACGTCCAAGTTTGCAAGGGACATTGCGGAAGCAATCGCCCCAAGAAGTGCCAAACAGATGTCCAACATCGGCACTTATGATGGTATATCCGACCCAGACGATCATTTGAACAGATTCATAGCGGGGGCAACCGTCAGCAACTGGACGGAACCCACGTGGTGTTATATGTTCCAGATGACGCTGGTGGGAGCAGCCAGAGCGTGGTTTGACCGTCTACCGGTCCACCACATCTACGATTGGACAGACTTCCAACAGAAGTTCAGCCAACACTTCAGTCAACAAAGAAAGTACACTGAAGAGCAATGGACAATCCTCAACTGCATCCGAGAGGAAGATGAGTCTTTACTAGACTTCATCACGCGCTTCAATTCAAAGAAGCTAAGTCTGGGCAGTATTAGCGAAGATCTTGTTCGCGCTGCTTTCATCCAGGGCGCAAAAGACCCAGAGCTCATCCGCACCTTAACGGGTAAAGATGGCATGCCATCCACATGAGATGCCATCATGACAGCAGCTAAACGCTTTGCGGAAACGGAAAAGCAACTGAGTAGAGATCTTCCCCAAAGCACAAACCTCTACACCCAGAAAACAAGAGAAAATAACGTCCTTACCGCCCGACTAAACAAAAAGAGGAAGCTAGGTATTTGGCAGTCAAGGGTAAACTTCGACACCTCATCCGCCTCGCACCCTCGGTTAGGCGGAAAGGACAACAGGCAGTCGTCGAACCAGAACCCCCGGTGGACGCCGCTCGCCAAAAGCGTCACCGAGATTTTCGATACTGAGAGGCTCCCATGGCCAAAGGCTCCAATAATCCGAGAGCGTCACAACGCTGATCAGAGCAAATTTTGTGACTTCCACAGGACAAGAGGCCACAACACCGAGGAATGCGTAGACTTGAAGGACATCGTCGAAGCATTCGTCAGAGATGGGACGCTCAGGCACCTCGTGGCGTAATGAACGCTGAGCAGGCTAATGCGTGTTGAACCCCAGTTGGGAAAAACACGAAACTGCAGCTACAATGTTGGAGACTACATACTGCGTAAACAACGAGATTCCGAACCAAGTGCATATCGGCTCGATGGCACTCCCATCCAAACAACACGGAAGAGAGCTCAATTACACAGTCTGCATGTAGATCAATTCCAAACTTGTAAAAGAAAAGGCCCAGAGCCACTTCTAATGGAAATGATTCTCCTTATCACATTGACGCTGATAATCTTACATTTATACTTATGAACTTTCCACACTAATATGCCGGTCTTCACCGCATACATAAGTGGGGAAGTAAGTCGTTGCGTGTGGAAGGCGGCAAAACCCGCATAAACACAAAAAACGGCAAACCTTCACGCAGGTCAGTCATAGGTGAAGTTCGGTCATCCCACTAAATGAAAGTGCCGGTCCTAACCGCACAAATCATGATAGAGGAAACTGAACTTTAACCTATTGACAACCGCGCGTCGAACGGTTAACTTATCCAAAACACTAATATGCCGGTATTCACCGCATAAATAAGTGTGAAAAGAAGTCGTTGCATGTGGAAGGCGGCAAAACCCGTATAAACACAAAAAACGGCAAGAATTTCTAAGGAAAGGATGAGGAAAACCTTCACGCATGTCAGTCATAGGTAAAGTTTGGTCATCCTACTAAATGAAAGTGACGGTCCTACCCGCACAATCATGACAGAGGGAACTGAACATTAACCTATTGACAACCGCGCGTCGAAAGGTTAACTTATTCAGAACACTTAGAAAATCTCTTAAGGAAAAAATGAGGAAAACCTCCACGCAGGTCAGATATTGGTAAAGTTTAGCCATCCTACTAAGTGAAAGTGACGGTCTTACCCGCACAATCACGAAAGAGGAAGCAAAACTTTAACCTATTATCTGCCACGTTGAATGGTTAACTTATCCAAAGTACTTAAGAAATTGCTAAGTTAAACTAAAGTATGCACAAGCGAATCATATATTGTTTATGCGGCAAAACAAGTGCCAAATTAAACTATAATATGCATGAGCAAGTCGTATAACGTTTATAAAGCAAGAGTGACGGTCCTACCCGCACAAAAGATTTATATTCCATAAAAATTCAACTGTTACAAGAATGGCCGGGTATCTACCCGCCTACAAGAATATAAATCTATACGAAGACGTAAATCTATCCTAACAGTGGGAAGGAATTTAAAAGATCAAGCTTCAGGGCCACTCCCTCCAAACCCACTTGTACCCGCACCATCAGTTGGCTGTGGCGGTTCAAGGAAGGTCTTGAGAATTGTTAGCCCATCATCAGCAGCAGCAACTTCGTTCACCTTCTCCACCACCGGGTGCGGGAAGGCGGCATACTGGTTCACTGCTTGGTCATATACAGCTTCAGTATCCACATCATATAAAGGGAAGTTGGAAGGCGGGATGCCCTTCTCAACGAACCCTAGACCAAGCAGGAAGCCAGCCTTTTCCCCATCCTCATGAGAAGCGTTGAGGGCTGCGCTCATGGCATCGTCATATGATGTGTCCGTGAAGACCCGATGCACAACCTACAAAACAAAAATACAAGTATCAAAACCTTTTCTAAGTACAAAGAAAAGCGTAAAGATATTATGAAGCTATGCATACCTGCGACAACGCTTCTCGTAGAAGCCATTCCTTGGTAACCAGAGCCTCCTGGAGGGCAGCTTGAGCTTCATTACGGGCGCGTTCGGCTTCGTTCTTTGTAAGGTTGGCAAGCAACACATCTTTGGCTGCAGCCTCTTCGACGCCCTTTAGCTTACGCTCAGTGTGGTCAAGCACCCCCCTCTAGTCCAAGATCTCTTGGAGTTTCTTGGCATCTTCCATGGCCAAGGCATCATGAGCCTGCTGGAGCCTCTCTAATTTGGCTTTGAGCTCCTCATTCTCAGTGCGTAGAGGCTCAGCAACAGCTTCAGCCTTGGTGGCCCTCTCAGTTGCGTTCCGTGCAGTTTCCTTAGCCAACCGAAGCTGTTCATTAACAGCTTGGGTAGCCTTGGAACGGGCCTCGAGACGGGCCTGAACTTCAACCTCGAGGGCCTTGAAGGCCTTCTCCTTCTCCGCAGCAACGGCGGAGAGTCTCCTGTTCTCCTCCCGGATAGCCCGCGCCTGAGCTACTTCTTGGATACGAGCCGCCTTTAACTTGTCGTTTTCACGACAAAGCAGTTCGACGCGCGGCTGCATCCGGGCAAGGAGAATTAATGACAACCTCGTGTGTGTTGGTCTAATTTCTACATCATGTTGAATCGATAGTCAACTAATGATGGAATGAGACGTGAACTTATAATTAAAAGCGAACCAAATGCATTTCGTGGTTTCTTCTTGCTCTATTTTGCTTACAAGTTCTTTGGGCGCAACAAAGCTTGGAAACACCCTAATCTTAATTTTTAGAAATGTAGTACAAAAGTATATGCATGTTATATGTAATATCTAGACACCTAATGTATTTTATCATGTATAAATAATCATACACGTGTCTTTAATATCAAAATGACCTAATATGATTCTATGTAACCTAAACCAATATATTAACACAATTAAGGACTATTTATGGTTGCTTCTGTAAAATTAATCATATACATGTCTTTAACACTATATTGACTTGTTACGACCTAAACTAACTCACCAACTCATTACAGAGCCCATGAAGAAACACTAAGTGACCCGGTACAGATTATAGATAATCTGGGGGTTAAGTAATGTTTCCCACGAATGAGGTCTAGCTGAGAAGGCTGTTCTTCAGGAGACCTGCAAAACAAACACCGTAAGCTCGTCACTGAGAAGGGGGGGGGGTTCCTCCTTGTGACCACCCTCCGGCGTGAGAATCAGACTAGGTTGCTCTGAATATAAGTGTATATTAAGAGATTGCTAGATAACTGGATAGCAGATGATCTTACCATTCCAAGATGTTGGAGTATTTATAGCCGAAGGTAGGTTTTCTAGAAGGTACAGCCGGCTGAATAGTATTCCTGTTCAACCAACAGTGGATTACGCACAGGCCATACTGGTTGGTGGGTAGGTTACGGCCAACAGTAACAAAGTCGGCTGCACTATTCCACCAACTGTAGACTATGCACGTCCCACTTACTGTGGATTGTACGCAGGCCATGCTGGTTGGTGAATAGGTTACGGCCAACAGTAACACTATTCCACCAACTGTAGGCTGCGCATGCTCCACAGTAAGGGTTGGTGAGCAGGCAGCGGCTAATAGTGAAACAGTACTAAAGGGTGCTCCTCCTCGCACTGTTGTCGGTGAGCTGTCACCCTGTGATTGGCTCATGGGCTGTTCTGGTCAGATCGTCCGTCCTATCCATACCTTGGTAGGTATGGTACAAAAGATCTTTCAGAATCAGACTGGCTCATTTGGGCGGGATTGTTCCCGCCTTGCTCATTCCTTCACGTGACTGCTGAAGTAGCTAGTGTCTTGTGCGTGTAGCCCTGCTGTCTGCGGGTAGCCTTCCCTGATGGCTTGTATCCGCAACTGCGGGAACAGGCGGGGTACTTCACCATTGGGAGGCTTTCCCTGCGTGTACAGCTTGCGTACTGCGCGTAAGATTCTATGAGCATGGTGGGTCCTGCGGGAGCAGATGGCCTTTGCGCAGACGTCCCTGTTCAAGGTGAGTCTTGCGGGACCAACTAGTCTCTGCTGGGACCTACCTCTTCAAGTCCCCCCAGTCCAATGTTCTTCTCACGAATGTTTAATAAAGTGAGGTGAACTTTTGGACTTTAAGCAAGGGGTTTTGAAAAGGGTTTAGTTTTAAGGTTCTCCGTGGGGATTCTTCCCGCGGGTTTCCTAATGTCACTTGCAAAAATTCCCGATTTTTTTTTTTTTGCTTGATCTTTGGGTATGATGCGGGTAGGTATGTAACCTTCTCGCAAGTCAGGAGCGTTGAGTCTCACTTGTGTGGATTCTCCTTGAGGTTTTAGTGGTTTTGAACATAGTGATCAATTATGTTTAAACCACCAATTCCATCCTGGAGCCTCAAACAATGTAGTTCTCGACGTTCCCGCTATGCGGGGATGTTATTTCCGTTTCCGCAAGCATTGCCCAGAAGATCCTTCTTGGTTTCAATTCCCTGCGGAGCGCTAGGTACGTGAAGGGTTTTGCCTGAACACTGTACCCGCGCTCGTCTTACGGTTGCTTTACTTTCAAGGTGCCCCCGGCATCAATTCCCTGCGGGTGCTAGGTATGTGAAGGGTTTTGCCTTAACACTGCACCCGCACCCGTCTTATAGTTACTTTGTTGCCGGGGTATTCTTGGCTTCAATTCCCTGCGGGTGCAAGGTATGTGAAGGGTTTTGCCTTAACACTGTACCCGCGTCCGTCTTATGGTTACTTGGTTGCCAAGGTAAGGGGTGTTTTCCCGCTTACTTTTGAATCTTTTTGAATTTTGAAATTCAAAAGGTTGGTAAGGATAAGAACAATCCAAACATCTGAAACGTCGCGCGACAGTTTCTTCTGACTGTGTCAGGACGTGCAGGAAGTTATGGTGACGTGACAGAACATGGTCATTCCAGTCGCTTTTTCAGGCGCGTGGGCGTGTTTTTTCGGGCGCGTGGCCGCGAAGTTACTGGCACGTCCTTTCAACAGCTGTTGCCAGCTTGCTTTTTGCCACGTGTCATAGTTTCATTGCACTGTCGATTTCTCTCTCCTCCGCATTAAATTCACCGCATTAATTGCGATTACTATATAAAGGGGGAAGAGGGTTATTTGCAATTCACACTTTCACCTCTCTTCTTCTTCTTCTTAGTGATTTCCGGCAAATACTCCCCTTTTTCAGGCAAGCATTTTCCCGAAATCACTCTTCTTTCTGCAAAAATGTCTTCTCATGATGCTGAAGCTGTAGCCGACGATAGGAGTACTGCTGGCGAGTGCCAGTGTGCTCTACCTGTCGATCAGTACCAGTACATCGTCAGGAAGTTCATGCTCGAGTCTCTCGAGCCTGAGTTTCCTGAATCTCACCAGACTGTGTACGATGCCCCCAGTGGCAAGATCGGGGTATATGCTGCATTCTTTGTTTATGGAAACCTTAGGTTCCCATTGACAAAGTTTATGTACCGTGTCCTGGAGAGGCACGGGGTGCACCTGACCGAGGTGCATCCGATGGCGATTGCCAAGGTCCGGCACTTCGAGTGGGTGTGCCGGATTCTGGGTATTGAGCCCTACGTGGACCGCCTGATGACCTTCTATACTTGGAGGTGCGTCCAAGGGTGGTACACCCTGACAACCCGTATTAAGGGTTTAAAGATCTGCATGACCGAGCGCAGTCTCCGAGCGTGGAAGCGGGAGTTCTTCTACATCTCTGCCCGTGCCATCCCCATTGCTATGAAGTTCAAGAAGGGTCAAGCGCTTCCGAGCCTTCACGCTTCCAGCTACCAGGAGGCGGAATGGTTCGCGAAGATATCCCGGGTCCAATCTCCGGTTTACCGGTTTGCGGAGTCCGGGATGGTGCTGCTGGGGATGAGCCGGGTATGGAAGGATGCGTCTCGGTTTCCTATCCTTCTCGAATACGGTTTGAACTCTATTCCTTATGGTATGTCTTGTCTTTCTTGCTGATATTAGTTTATTTTCTAACTGTTTCTTCTTTCAGAGGGGAATAATTTGGAGTCGCTCCTGTTCCCGCGGGAAGCTGACAGTCCCGTGCGGGTGGGCACTCGTGCTCTGGACGACAATGAGTTGCCCATCCTGGAGCAAACGGCGGATAGGTTTGTGGAGGTCTATCCACCGGGCCAAGAGATCCTGAGCCACCGGCGGCCAGGTAAGGAGATATTCTATCCTGAACCCCTCAATGCTGTACCCGTTGCTGGAAATCCTTACATCCTGTCTTCTTCTGAGGAATCCGCAGATGGTCCTCCCCTTGTGCGGAAGAAGAAGACTGCTGCCGGCGTGAAGGGGAAGGAGAAGGCCTCCACAGCTGATCCAGTGGTTCTATCTGACACGGAGTCAGATAGTGAAGAGGTGGCGGGGAAGCCCGGTGGTGAGAAGACCACTGCTCCGGAGGCTACGACCGTTACCTCCGGAGAACCAACGAAGACGACGGTGACCGGTACCAAGAGGCCGGCTCCATCGGGTTCCTCCCCGCCCGTCCGTACGTTCAGGGTCAAGAAAACCCGTAAGTATAATCATAATGCCTTTGTAGATTTGTCACTTCATAATTTTCTTTTAACACTTTCTTTGTGCAGGCGTGGATGTTGACGCAATCCGGGGTGAAACGCAGGGAAGTACCTCCTCGCCAATGACGGTAGGCTCGGTCAGCCTTCCTGAGGCGTCGACCCAGTCGCCTGCGCCTGCATCCGCTGGTCCAGTTGCTCGTTCCGTCGAGCCAACTGTTCCGGCCGAGATGACGTCACCGCCGGCCGTGAGTGCGATTTTTACAGCATCCTTCACGGAACCGGCGGTTACTGCTGCTTTTAAGGAGGCGGCGACCGCGGCGGAGACCACGACGGCGACCACGGCGGCTGCCACCATGCCCGCGCCACCGGCACCGACAGCCGGACCCTCAGGTACGCGCAGGGCTTCCCGCCGATCTTTGCCACCTTCCCATCTGCCTGACCTGTTGGATGGATTTCCTTTAGGTTCAGGTGATGGGTTTGGCGGATATCGGCCTGTCATTGACCCTACAGGTGCGTAGGGTTCCTTTGTTTTTTCCCCTTTTTTTTTTATCATCTTTTCCTTACTGTCTTTGTTTCTTTTGCAGTGTCGGATTCCAATGAAGTGTATGTTCCACGATGGAACATACGCCGAGGAACAACCCTTCGTACCCCTGTGGAGTGCGTGGACTGGGCTCGCCACGCTGCTCCTCATGGTGCGTTGGGGGAAGCCATGGCTAGCTACCAGGAGGGTAGGCTAACCAATGAGCTTCGGGTTCTCCAGGCCCGGATGCAGCCGCGCATCGAGCTGCTTTGTCGTGAAAACGACAAGTTGAAAGCAGCTTGCGCCAAAGACGTATCTGAAGCGCGTGCTCTCCGGGAGGAGAACCAACAGCTGGCGGCAGCTGCCGCCGCCAAGGAGAAGGCCTTCAAGGCCCTCGAGGTTGAAGTTCAGGCGCGACTCGAGGCCCGTTCCAAGGCTGCCCAAGCTGTGAATGAACAGCTTCGGTTGGCCAGGGAAACTGCGCGAAACGCAACCGAGAGGGCTGCCCAGGCTGAAGCCGTTGCTGAGCCTCTGCGTTTGGAGAATGAGGAGCTGAAAGGCAAATTAGAGGCTCTCCAACGCGCTCATGATGCCTTGGCAATGGAAGATGCCAAGAAACTCCAGGAAATCCTGGACCAGAGGGGGGTGCTTGACCAAACCGAGCGGAAGCTTAAGGGCGTCGAAGAGGCTGCCGCTAAGGAAGTTTTACTTGCCAACCTTAACAAAAGCGAAGCCGAACGCGCCCATACCGAAGCTCAAGCTGCCCTCCAATGGCTTCTTCGAGAAGCGTTGCCTCAGGTATGTTTAGATTTATCTTCACGCATTTCTTTTGTAAGAAAAGGTTCTAATACTTGTATTTTTTTCTTTGTAGGTTGTGCGTCGGGTCTTTTCAGAGACCTCCTACGATGATGCTATGACCGCAGCCCTCAACGCTTCTCATGATGATGGGGAAAAGGCCGGCTTCATGCTTGGTCTAGGGTTTGTTGAGAAAGGCGTCCCGCCTTCCAACTTCCCTTTGTTCGATGTGGATACCGAAGCCATTTACGACCAAGCATTGAACCAATACGCCGCCTTCCCGCATCCAGTGGTGGAAAAGGTGGATGAAGTAGCTGTTGCTGATGATGGGTTAGCTGTCCTCAAAGCTTTCCTCGAACCACCCCGTTCTTCTGACGGAGCGGGTCCTAGTGGAGGCGGCCTTGAAGCTTGACCCCGAAGATCCCTTTCCATTGCTTAGACTTGTATAGATTCTCTTCTAGGCGGGTAGTAACCCGGCCATTCTTGTAATATATTATTGAAATATAAATCTTTTTGCGTATAAGATTGTTATTTCCTTCTTTGGATTCCTTGCTTTATAAACTCATGACTTGCATACTTAGTTTAAGTTAGCAATTTTCCAAGTGTTCTAGAATAAGTTAACCTCTTGGACGTGGTTGATGATGGGTTAAAGTTTCGCTTCCTCTTTCGTGATTGTGCGGGTAGAACCGTCACTTGCACTTGGTAGGATGGCTAAACTTTAACCTTTATCTGACCTGCGTGCAGGTTTTCCTCATTTCTAAGTATTTAGGATAAGTTAACCTTTGAACGTGGTTGATAGTGGGTTAAAGTTTCGCTTCCTCCTTCGTGATTGTGCGGATAGAACCGTCACTTGCACTTGGTAGGATGGCTAAACTTTAACCTTTATCTGACCTGCGTGCAGGTTTTCCTCATTTCTAAGTATTTAGGAAAAGTTAACCTTTGAACGTGGTTGATAGTGGGTTAAAGTTTCGCTTCCTCCTTCGTGATTGTGCGGATAAGACCGTCACTTGCACTTACAAGGATGGCTAAACTTTACATCATACCTGCGTGTAAGTTTCCCTTATTTTTAACGTTGTTTATGCGGGTTTTGCCGCCTTCCACACGTAACGACTTACTTCTCCCCCTTTGTGGTAAACACCGGCACCAGTAGGGAGTTCATAAGAATAAAGGTAAACACATTATGAAAGGAGAATCATTTCCATTAGAAGTGGCTCTTGGCCTTTCCTTTACAAGTTTTGGAATTGATCTACATATAACATTTGCGTAATTGAGCTCCATTCCATGTTCTTGGGATGGGAGTGCCATCGAGCCTTTCGAGCCGGTATGCGCCCTTTCCCAGAACTTGTTTGATAACATATGGCCCTTCCCAGACTGGGGCCAACTTTCCTGGGCGTTCTTGGTTCGAAGCCTCGTTGTTACGCAGTATGTAGTCTCCTTCCTTGAAGTTGCAGAGTTTTACCCGCGTGTTGTAGTACTTTTGCATTTGTCGTTTGTAATTCTCTTCACGCACTGCGGCTAAGTCTCTGCGTTCCTCGGTTAGCATAAGATCCAACCGTCTTTCCGCATCATTGTCTTCTGGCTGACTCAAGACCCTTGGTGAGGGTAGACCAATTTCGACCGGGACCATGGCTTCCGTGCCATAAGTGAGGCTGAACGGGGTTTCCCCCGTACTGGCCTTCTTCAGCGTTCTGTTTGCCCAAAGGACGTGCGGAAGCTCGTCCACCCAGCCGGATCTGTGTTTCAAAAGTCTTTTCTTGATGCCTTCGACGATGCTCTTGTTTGCTCTTTCCACCTCACCATTACCTTGCGGGTGTGCCACTGAGGTAAAGGTGTGGGTGATTTGAAGTTCTTTCAGCCACTGTTGTAGCTTCTTGTCAGCAAAGTTGGTGCCGTTATCGCTCACCAAATTCTGTGGAAGTCCAAAACGACAAATTATAAATTCCCAAATAAATTTTTTGATATGCTTTGCGGTTGTTTGGGCTAAAGGTTTTGCTTCTATCCACTTGAAGTAGTCGATGGCTACCACTAGGAACTGAACATTTCCTGCTGCTGTAGGAAATGGGCCTGTCACATCGATGGCCCACTTCTGAAATGGCCACGAAGAAGTGACTGGAACCAGTTCGTTTTTTGGGCGATGCGTGTTAGGTGCGTAAAGCTGGCAAGACCTGCATTTTCTGATGTATGCCAGTGCATCCGTATGCATCCCCGGCCAAAAGTATCCCGCGTTGTTTAGCTTGGCTACAACAGCGCGGGGGCCTGCGTGTACCCCACAGATGCCTTCGTGTACTTCCCTTAGGAGGTAGTCGGCATCTTGGTTGTCTACGCATCTCAAGAGTGGGCCAAGAAAGTTACGTCTGTAAAGGATGTCATTGACGAGTTGATAATTCAGTGCTTTACAGCGTAGTTTTCTTGCCTGTGTTTTTGACTCTGGTAGTATTCCTGCTGCAAGGTAATTTATTATTGGTGTCATCCATGTTTCTGTATTGTTCTGGATGACACAAATTTCCTTGTGCGGGACTGATGGTGCTTCGAGGAGTTCAATGCGGATGTCCTTTCCCAAGTGGGTGAAGGCTAGTGATGCAAGCTTGCTTAACGCATCCGCAGATTTGTTTTCGCTGCGCTTGACGTGTATGACTTTACAATCACTAAAATCACGCATAAGGGTTTTTGCCTGGGCGAGGTACAGGGCCATGGTGTTATTCACAGCCGTGTATGTTCCATTTATTTGGTTGGCCACCAGCATGGAATCCACGTGGGCTTCTAAGTTTTTCACTCCCATCTTACGCGCAATTCTCAAACCGGCCAAGAATGCTTCATATTCGGCTTCGTTATTCGTACTTGGAAAGTCCAGCCGAATAGCGTAAGTATATTCTTGGCCTGCTGGGTTGGTTAATTTTAACCCTGCGCCTGAACCCTCGTTACTGGCTGCTCCATCAGTGTAGAGTCGCCAGACATCATTGACGTCCTGTGCTGGGGAGGGTTGAGCCTCCTCCTGGCACTCTTTTTCCCGCGAAACGGGGACTTCTGCAATAAAATCGGCCAAGACCTGGCCTTTTATGGCTGGTCTTGGCTTGTACTTAATTGCATATTCTCCCAATTCAATTGCCCATTTGGCTAGACGTCCCGATAATTCGGGTTTGCCTAGAACATTTGAGAGTTTGAAGTTGGTGAGAATGGTGATTGGGTGGCCCTGGAAATATCGTCTTAACCTGCGTGAAGCGTGTATAAGTGCTAAGACCAATTTTTCGAGGGTAGAGTACCGGGTTTCTACGTCTGTTAGTACACGGCTAACATAATAGATTGGCATCTGGATGCCCTTTCGTTCTACTAGCAAGACTGCCCCGGTTGCTCTATCTGTTGCGGAAAGGTATAGGATTAACTCCTCTCCCGCTTGTGGTGCTGTAAGCGTTGGGAGTTCGATCAGGCGTGACCGAATCTCCTGAAAAGCTGCTTCCGCTTCTGGTGTCCAGCGGAAGTGCGTTTTCTTCAAGTAGTTTCTCAGTGTTGACACGAAAGGAAACGACTTATCCGCATGGTTTGCCAAGAAGCGATTAAGTGCGACTAGTCGCCCATTCAGTGTCTGAGCCTGTTTGATGGTGGTAGGTGATTCCATTTTAACAATGGCTTCGACCTTTTCAGGGTTCGCTCTAAAGCCATCTTTAGTAACAATGACTCCCAAGAATTTCCCTTCTTCCATCCCAAATGAACACTTGCTCGGGTTGAGCTTCATGTTTATCTTTCGGAGCGTGTTGAAAGTTTCTTCAATGTCTTTCAACATCGCCTCAGGCTCGAGGCTTTTGATGACCAAATCATCCATATAGACTTCCAAGTTTCTCCCGATTTGGGCATGAAACTCTTTGTCCATTAGTCGTTGGTACGTGGACCCTGCATTCTTAAGTCCGAATGGCATCATTTTATAACAAAATGTACCATCGGGCGTCCGAAATGCGGTTTTGTCCTGGTCATCAATGGCCATGTGGATTTGGTGGTACCCCTTATACGCATCCAAGAAGCATTTAAGGCGAAATGGCGCCAACGAATCCACTTTGAGATCAATTTCTGGTAACGGATAACAATCTTTGGGGCATGCTTTGTTCAAATCTTTGAAATCTATGCACATGCGCCATTGTTTGTCATTCTTCGGTACCATTACGGGATTTGCAACCCATGTTTGATATCTACTAACGCGTACGATGCCTGCGTCAAGGAGTTCCTTGACTTGGGTTCTACACGCGTTAGTTTGTTCAGGCCCCATTACCCTGCGCTTTTGTACGATTGGCGTAACAGCCGGATCGCATTTGAGCTTATGCTCCGCCTTACTTCGGGGTACACCAGTCATGTCAGCTGGTGTCCACGCAAAGATGTCAGCGTTTTTCTGCAGTAAGCGCTTGAGTAAGGTGCGGGTGGGATCAACAATTGTTGGTCCAATGGTAACGGCCTGGTCGGGGTATTTGCCATTGAAGGCCCATTTTTCCGGTTCAGTGACGGTTGGTTTAGCCTTCTTCGGTTTGGGTTTAGATGAGACAGATGCAATGCATACCTGGGGAATGCCAGAGATCATTGCTACACCCTCAGCTGTTGGCCATCCCATCATGCCGTGGACTGAAGATACCACGGCGTTGAATCTTGCCATCCCATCTCTTCCGAATAGGATGTCGTATGTGTGGTGTGGCTTTTTCATCACGACAAAATCCACGTCTTCTGTGCGTGAATGATTCCCATCAGTAAGAGTAACGGGGAAAGATAGGATACCCAGGGGTGTTTCTGTACTGCCATCAAACCCTTCCATTGAAGCGTAGACCGTTTCCAAGCGTTCCTTGTCTTCATCATCCAGCTTATCAAAGAACTGTCTGTACATCACTGTCGACGAAGCGCCGTTGTCAGCAAGAGTGCGGGAGGTGATGTAGTGCCCCAGCTGGCTTCTGATGACGATGGGGCCTTCTTTGCTGGGGCCTCCTGGCACTCGCGGGAAGCGCACCTCAGCTTCCTTCCACGCGCATGGTTCTATCACCCGTCTTTTTCTTCCTCTGACCTTGCCATGAACCATGTTGATGCTGATGTCGACGGGCTTTCGTCCGTTACCTCTGTACCGGTTGTCATTCCTTCCTCCCTTCCTGATCGATGCCACGAGATGTGCAAGCCTTCCATCCTTAACAAATGTTTCAATAATATCCTTCAAGGATGTGCACTCTTCAGTACCATGACCCTTTGTCCCGTGGAAATCACAGGATTTGCTTTGATCCGCATTAGGTTTCTGCCGGATCGATGGGGCTTTGGGCCATGGCAATTTTTCCGTGGCAAATATCTCTGTGACGCTCTTTGTGAGTGGCGTCCACCGGTGTTTTCGATTTGAAGGGTGTGTGTTGTCCCTTCCGCCAACAAGAGGGCGAGAGCTGGATGAGGTGTCAAAGTTTACCCTTGACTGCCAAATACCTAGCCTCCTCTTTTTGTTCTGCCGGGCGATCCGGACATTGTTCTCTCTTGTCCTCTGCGTGTAGAGGTGCGTACTCTGGGGAAGGTCCCTTCCCAGTTGCTTTTCCGTCTCGGCAAAGCGCTTTGCCGCCGTCATGATGGCATCCCATGTGGATGGCATGCCATCCTTACCCGTCAACGTGCGGATAAGTTCTGGGTATTCGGCGCCTTGGATGAAGGCGGCGCGAACCAGATCCTCACTTATGTTGCCGAGACTAAGCTTTTTGGAGTTGAAGCGAGTGATGAAGTCTAGTAAAGATTCATCCTCCTCTCTCACGCAGTTGAGGATCGTCCACTGCTCTTCAGTGTACTTCCTCTGTTGGCTGAAGTGCTGGCTGAACTTGTTCTGAAAGTCCGCCCAGTCATATATGTGGTGGATCGGTAAACGATCGAACCATGCCCTGGCTGCTCCAACCAGAGTCATCTGGAACATGTAGCACCACGTGGGTTCCGTCCAGTTGCTGACGGTAGCCCCCCGCAATGAACCTGTTCAGATGGTCGTCTGGGTCGGATAGACCATCATAAGTGCCAATGTTTGACATTTGTTTGGCACTTCTCGGGGCGATTGCCTCCGCAATGTCTCTTGCGAATTTTGACCTTCCTGCATTTGTAGCAGTTGGTCTAAAGGTTTTGGAGAAGTCACGCGGGTTTCTCTCCGCGATTGGTTTAAAAGCTTCCCCAAAATTCCTTTTTGGTTGGACGTCCGTGTCCTTACGCTTCCCTTTCGCCTTATGGCGAGGGTTCGCGTCGGTATCAGACTCCAACTCGTCTTCTGAGTACTCGCAGTCACTGCTCATATTGAGGTGTTGGCGAGTACTGGTGAATTCGTCAGCCTGTTGAGCTGAACGCAAGCGTTCATCCAATTCGGCTTGGAATTCTCTTTGCCGTGCTTCGGCCCACGCCTTCACTTGATCTAGTGTTTGGCGAGGGACCTTCGTTCGTTTTTCCAGTTGGGTATCGGTGAACCCCAATGGAATATTTACTCCACTTGCCCTGGCTTGGGTAGTCGGGGTAGTGTTCGTAAGGATTGTATAACCGCCGGTGTTCCCCCCAGTTGCTGGGGTGGTTACCGGGGTTTCTTGGTCAGTTACAGGCCTTTGGACCGGAGTAACGTTAACCATTTCTTCAGAAATTGTGAAAACTAAAATAGTTCTAGCTTTTATGCACGGATGGCGCCAATGAAGAAACACTAAGTGACCCGGTACAGATTATAGATAATCTGGGGGTTAAGTAATGTTTCCCACGAATGAGGTCTAGCTGAGAAGGCTGTTCTTCAGGAGACCTGCAAAACAAACACCGTAAGCTCGTCACTGAGAAGGGGGGGTTCCTCCTTGTGACCACCCTCCGGCGTGAGAATCAGACTAGGTTGCTCTGAATATAAGTGTATATTAAGAGATTGCTAGATAACTGGATAGCAGATGATCTTACCATTCCAAGATGTTGGAGTATTTATAGCCGAAGGTAGGTTTTCTAGAAGGTACAGCCGGCTGAATAGTATTCCTGTTCAACCAACAGTGGATTACGCACAGGCCATACTGGTTGGTGGGTAGGTTACGGCCAACAGTAACAAAGTCGGCTGCACTATTCCACCAACTGTAGACTATGCACGTCCCACTTACTGTGGATTGTACGCAGGCCATGCTGGTTGGTGAATAGGTTACGGCCAACAGTAACACTATTCCACCAACTGTAGGCTGCGCATGCTCCACAGTAAGGGTTGGTGAGTAGGCAGCGGCTAATAGTGAAACAGTACTAAAGGGTGCTCCTCCTCGCACTGTTGTCGGTGAGCTGTCACCCTGTGATTGGCTCATGGGCTGTTCTGGTCAGATCGTCCGTCCTATCCATACCTTGGTAGGTATGGTACAAAAGATCTTTCAGAATCAGACTGGCTCATTTGGGCGGGATTGTTCCCGCCTTGCTCATTCCTTCACGTGACTGCTGAAGTAGCTAGTGTCTTGTGCGTGTAGCCCTGCTGTCTGCGGGTAGCCTTCCCTGATGGCTTGTATCCGCAACTACGGGAACAGGCGGGGTACTCACAACCTCTTCAGTTGCGGATACAAGCCATCAGGGAAGGCTACCCGCAGACAGCAGGGCTACACGCACAAGACACTAGCTACTTCAGCAGTCACGTGAAGGAATGAGCAAGGCGGGAACAATCCCGCCCAAATGAGCCAGTCTGATTCTGAAAGATCTTTTGTACCATACCTACCAAGGTATGGATAGGACGGACGATCTGACCAGAACAGCCCATGAGCCAATCACAGGGTGACAGCTCACCGACAACAGTGCGAGGAGGAGCACCCTTTAGTACTGTTTCACTATTAGCCGCTGCCTGCTCACCAACCCTTACTGTGGAGCATGCGCAGCCTACAGTTGGTGGAATAGTGTTACTGTTGGCCGTAACCTATTCACCAACCAGCATGGCCTGCGTACAATCCACAGTAAGTGGGACGTGCATAGTCTACAGTTGGTGGAATAGTGCAGCCGACTTTGTTACTGTTGGCCGTAACCTACCCACCAACCAGTATGGCCTGTGCGTAATCCACTGTTGGTTGAACAGGAATACTATTCAGCCGGCTGTACCTTCTAGAAAACCTACCTTCGGCTATAAATACTCCAACATCTTGGAATGGTAAGATCATCTGCTATCCATTTATCTAGCAATCTCTTAATATACACTTATATTCAGAGCAACCTAGTCTGATTCTCACGCCGGAGGGTGGTCACAAGGAGGAACCCCCCCCTTCTCAGTGACGAGCTTACGGTGTTTGTTTTGCAGGTCTCCTGAAGAACAGCCTTCTCAGCTAGACCTCATTCGTGGGAAACATTACTTAACCCCCAGATTATCTATAATCTGTACCGGGTCACTTAGTGTTTCTTCAGCCCTTTAAGGTTCAATAGTCTATAATTAGTTAATCATACATATGGTATGAATGCCTTATGTGACTTTGTGTAATCCTCCAGCCACCACTCGAACAAACCTTCATCGCATCGTATTTTGTTTTATACCAATTTATGATTTATTTTTGTGAAAGGCATGACACATATAACTTGGAGGCTAAGTGAGGGTCGCTAAGAATAGCTGTAACACTAAATTTCACGGGGTTTCGGCCTAACACACTGAGGAGTTGACTAGTATAGTACAACATTGAAAGAGGTTTGTAAGTGTTTTCAAGCAATGTGTTACATTTATATTTTTTTGTAGGTTTTAAAGTTATGAACCACTAGTATCAAGTTTTTTGAGAGTCCGCACACTTAGAAGAAGCAGGGAGACGTCTTTTGCAGTTTCCAGTGGTATTTAAGGACATGACAGTATGTAGGGTGTTGGCATTAAAGATCATGCAAATATCTGATAGAATGTGCCATGATACATAGAGGCATGGTCGTATTTAGAGTATCGATGATAGAAATGGAAATACTGATGATAAGAAACATAACGGTAAAAATGAAGATTTAGCGAAAACTTAATAATGAAGATTCAACAAGATCCTAAAAATGGAGATTTATCGGAACCCTAATATCAACGAGATTTAGTACACTATAAAAAATATTCGTATTTGCAATGAATTCTTAATTTGAACAAATATCTCATTTAACCTTTTGTTGTACTCATTTATAAACCTAATCTTATTTGAAAAAAATACACCTAATAACATAAATCAAGCAAAATGCAACAAAACTTTGTAATACAAAGTCACAAAATATACCATAAATGTATTTTCAACACTACATTTTATATGATATGTACAATCAGATATTCAGATTAAATCATACATAAAACTAATCATTCGTGCATTGTTTCAAAGTTGCCATTTGAAGACATTACTTATATTTTGATCTGTACATGGTAAAGATAAAATAACATATTCAAGAGGAAAGAAGATGCAATGATAAAGACAGGGATTGAACATTGAAGTATGATGATGATTTACGAAATGCAAATAAATGGAGATCAGTGGGCTAATTAAATATCACATGGGCTAGTTGAAAATACTAGTGGTGCTGAAGTAACTTAACTAAATGGGCCTTGGGCCATAGCTTAAAATAAAAAAAAAACATGCGTTAGAAAGTAAAAACGGCAGTGGACCGCAATGTTGGGCCGCCCACAAGTTCCTCAGTGGCCCATTGAAAAAGGCTTCTTGCCGAAATTTATGGCGAGCTCGTTGACGGTAAATGGTTAAACGCACGAAAGATCGAGGCTTCAACATAAGTATGAGGCTTAACGGAGTTACAACTTTAGTTTTCGTATTTATGTTTAGGTAATTCGTTCACGTGATCATGGGGATACGGTTTTGTTATTTGTTTAGGTTTGATGTTCAGCATTCGTATTTATCACGATGAATGATTAAGAATTGTGATAACGGGTTTCGTATTTACTTTTGTGATATTATTTGATTGTGTTAATCACCGGTCGGTTATAGTATATTGCAATTGCCAATTCCATCTTTACATATCATGTACTCTAAGTTTGACAATCAATCAATCAATATATGTTATGTCTGTGTAGCCATTCGAATATTTACATCAACTATCGAGTTAACAAATTGCAGTCCAACTTAGTTGAGTAATAATTATGTTTAAGCATTTAAACGGGTTGTATCATAGGCCAAAAGGCCCAAAACTAGTTAACATGTATTTACATCTCTGATTATAAGGACCATTCGTGTAATTCTTTCATATTGTTTTGTTTAATTTTTTCCTACCAAATATTTTAAGGGTAATAGTATATTTGGGCCAATTCAAACTATTACTCTTTTAGGGAAAAGATTCAATACAATAATATCTTAACGTACATTACGTACACGAATCTCGTTATTCACAAATCGATCCATGAAATCACATCACAACATCTCGGAATCGTCAATACATATCCAATTAATCATTGGTTCACCGGAAAAAAAACAGTTTTGGATGGTTAATCGATCAATTTTTCACCTTTTTTAACGAAAACCGTTTTTGAGCGTTTCTTGAGCGTTTAGGGTTTGTGTGAGCGTTTTTTGTGCGTTTTAGTTTTTTTGCCTTGTTTTGTGCCTTTGAGTGTCCCGCGTACCTCACGTACGTTAAGCTATTATCGTACAGTATCTCTACCATACTCTTTCATCCCTATTATATTGTATGTGATCATAAGACTTTCATTGACTTAAGAGAATCAACATAACATGGGCAACGAAGATATCTTATCTAATGTTTTTAAAATAGGAACCGCGGTCCAAACAATGATACCAAACGTTCGATCATTTAAAAACGCAAATAGAAAATGTAAGTTGACAGTTTTGTCTAATGTCTAGCTCACTCAAAACTGATCGGTTCATTTACGACAGCAGTAACAGATCGTACGACACCAAGCATTGTAAAATCTATAAATCATAATGATAGTTATTAAAACACTTGAACCGCTACATATTATAATAGGTGTTCTTTAATTTATAAGAGAATGCTACTTTTGGCATTGTGAAATCTAAATCGCACAATATGTTTAAATAATTCGAGAGTAATTGTATTAAGTAATTTTCTAAAGTTTAAACCATGTGCAACCATGGTATATAAAACTAAAAATAGTTAAATTATAAATATAAAAAAAATTATAATATATGAATGTAAATAGATGGATGTGAAGCCCATAATAATATGCCCCCTCTGGTACATGTCCGTACGTGGTAAGTGTTACTGTTCGACACTTTGCACAGTACCATGCACATATCCATTACCTTTCGCTTTCACTTTTACTTATTTTATTTTTATTCTCTAATTGTTTTCATCTATAATAAAGTACTTCATATAAAACTAAGTGTTTAAATGTTTAATACCATGTCAAAATTACATGTAATATAATTGTTTTATGTTGGAATTATAGATTTTGTACCAACATTACAAGGTTTTGCGCTAGCTAGAGTAATTCGGTTTATTTCTAGTGCAAACGGGTCGGTTTCCAATATCGTCTTTGGAGTCTCGAAAAATGAAGATCGAGTGAGTTATATGCCAAAGTAGGGATTTCTACAAAAGGTGCACAAATAAAACTTGTGTAGGAGATGAAACTATAAGTTTTTTTTTATATGAGTTCATAACAAGTATCTTTTATACATTCACTCTTGATACTATATGGTTTGTAAGCTAAAAGGTCAAAGAATAAGAAATCAAAGATATTATAGTAAATTAATACCATCTCAAACTTCACACATGGGCTAATGCATGCATCTAGTACAATAATGTATGAAAAGATTAAGCTTTATAGATTTGATTCTTGGGTACAAAAGTCTTGTAATTAAACAAACCTGAAAAAGATTAAACCTGATATTCTTTCCTAGTCCTTGTATATTTTGTAACTAGACCCATAAAATATCAACCTTGATCAAGTTCTTTGGGTCACAAGGTCTAATAAATAAACTATCAAATGTTAAAATCTTTGAAAATTCTTTCCCCTATCATTGAGCTATAATAGAAGAAAAAAAAACAAAAACATATATGTATTGATATCTTTAAATGTTGGTTGTTGGGACATTAATTAGAAGCAAAGATTTTGTTAGTTGGTAAGACTATATATATAAAATATATATAGAATATTGATATATATGATTCTTGAATGTATGGGTCATGTGATGGAGGATTGAAGGTTCCCATAAAAATGCCACTTTGAAACAAGACAGTTTCTGGTATCTATTGTTAACTAAAAGTATTGCAACCCAAAAGTGGGAATTGATAAGATTTGCAGAGGAAAAAGGGGGGAAGAACATGTAAACAGATCGATCAAAGTGTGTCACATCAAGTACATATCTTGTCAAGACAAGATTTTTGTGACCATCTCCTTGTGTTTTTCTTGGTGTCCATGATCATAAGTTATATTGTATGTAATGCCATTCCATGTTGGTTCATGAAGGAAACGATTCGGGAAGAACCAATCTTGAAGATAAAAAAGAGGGGATTTGCACATGGGTACGTGTAAGGATATAATTTGTTCATCGTCCCTATCGATATAACACTACAGATGCAAACAATCCAAGCATCTTCAAGTCATGGATCAGCTCCTTTAAAGTTCAAAACAAATAAAGCTTAAATGAACTCGAACATATATGCACTAGAGCACATTTAATACACGAGCACATTTGTAGAAGAACTGGAGCTTGACCTTCACATGATGAGTTTAAGTAGGCTTACAATTATAAACTAGTTTATTATGTAAATAAAGATAATAAATTTTATTATATATAACAAATATATAATTACATAGATAATTATAAAAATAACTTATAGGAACTCTTAACAAACAAATATATTTTTATTTTTTTATATATATTAACATTATTTGAAAGTAGTTTTTATTATATCTATAATATATATAAACGAAAATATAAAAATCCTACGTGTCGTGATGTGGTCGCTCCCCTTTTTTTGGAGTCACCAGATTTGCTTGATTTTTAAATGGAGACTTCTCATGCATTTGACCCGAATTCATGGGTATGGGTCTTACCAAACCTAAATATTTCTTAAACGGGTTATAACATCTCATTAATTTAAAAAATATTCTTACCAAATTATTGAAGTAAAATCCTATAAAATAGGATATACTAAAAACTAATATATTATTTATTTTAAAAAAGATATATATATATATATATTACTTGAATTAAAAAATCAATTTTATAGTAAAAAAAATAAACGGGTCTTGGGTCTCATCAAACCATAAGTATATTATTAACTTTCATAAATATTACTTATAATTAAAAAAACAAATTTTATAGTAAAAAAAATAAACGAGTCTTGGGTCTCATTAAAACCATATAGCTTTTAAATCGGGTTATAACATCTCATTTATTTGTGAAACAATTTATCATCAAACCATAAGTATATTATTAAATTTCATACAATAAAAAATATAAATTCAAAAAATAAATAAATATTAGAACAAATAATATAAAACACCCCCGTAATACGGGGGGATAAAAACTAGTTTAATATATAAATTTTGATTACACATATAAATCACAAGTTTACATATGTGTAAAAATACATAGATATGTGTAAAAACTATTATTCATAATTGTAATCATATATATAGATATAACAAATGAAAAAACTACACTTAAATAACATTGAAATACAATTTTTTTTATTAAAAATGTTATAAAAGTTCTTAAAGTTCTTAAATAATTTAAAAGTTCTATAATGATACTCAATATATATATATATATATATATATATAGGGAAGGGTTATCCTAAAAATAAGTAGTTTTTTAGGAAGACTAGGAATAAATCATAGCCATTGAATCATGTTAATCAATGCTTAAGATTTAAAATTACCAATAACCGACATAGTTTTCTAGAATTGTTCTTACACCATCATTTGTAATGCCAAATTTCAAGATTTTGTTGGTTCTTACCATTCATGTGAATCTCCTTATTTTTATTTGAATCTATAAAACTATTTCATTTTCTCTCTCTCTCTCTCTCTCTATATATATATATTTAGAGAGAGAGAGAGAAAAAATGAAATAGTTTTATATATATATAGAGAGAGAGAGAGAGAAAATGAAATAGTTTTATAGAAAGAGTAAGAATAAATCTAAGCCCTTAGATCCATGATCTAGTGGTTGAGATTGGTAGTTTTTAAAATATCAAATAGTTTCCTATGATCTAGGATTTAGGCTAAGTAGTTTCCTAACTCTAAATTTTATATTATTCTTACTCTTCCTACAAAATTATGTATTTTTATTTTAACCCATATATATATATATGATCAGGATCATGAGAGAACCTTTTTGAAATTGAGAACTATGAGAACCATTTTGGACCACAAAAAACCCAAAAATAAAAAAAACACAAAAATCAAAAAAGTATAAAAACCAAAATTCTTATTTTATCATTCCAGTTTCATAAAAAAAACCTCGGTTTAGCTAAATTATATACACATATGTATAATATATACATATATGTATATTTACATGTTTTTTTTTGTACACGTGTGTATAATTTAAGATAAATGATACTGTACATATGTGTATATTACGTAACTAAAGATTATATAAAATTATACATATGTGTATAATACGACGTTTTTTTTGTTTTTTTTTGTATTTTTTTTATTTTTTTATATGAAACCGGAATGAAATATAAGAATTTTGGTTTTTTTACTTTTTTAATTTTTTTTATTTTTTGTTTTATGATTTTTTTAAATATTTTTTAAAGTTGTTTTTAGTGGTCTGAAATGGTTCTCAAAGTTCTCAATTTGTAAAGAGTTCTCTTAGGATCCTTACCCTATATATATATATATATATATATATATATATAAACGAAGGCATAAAAATCCTAGGTGTCGCGATGTGGTCGCTCCCCCTTTTTTTGGAGTCACTAGATTTGTTTGATTTTTAAATGGAGGCTTCTCTTGCATTTGACCCGAATTCATGGGTTTGGGTCTTACCAAACCCAGATATTTCTTAAACGGGTTATAACATCTCATTAAATTAAAAATTATTCTCACCAATTTATTGATGTAAAAATCCTATAAAATAGGATATAATAAAAATTAATATCTTATTTATTTTAAAAAGATATATATATTATTTAAATTAAAAAACCAATTTGATAGTAAAAAAAATAAACAGGTCTTGTGTCTCATCAAACCATAAGTATATTATTAACTTTCATAAATATTATTTATAATTAAAAAACCAATTTTATAGTAAAAAAATAAACGTGTCTTGCGTCTCATCAAAACCATATAGCTTTTAAACCAGGTTATAATATCTTATTTATTTGTGAAACAATTTATTATCAAACCATAAGTATATTATTAACTTTCATACAATAAAAAATATAAATTCAAAAAATAAATAAATATTAAAACAAACAATATAAAATAACCCCCGTAATACGGGGGATAAAAACTAGTATGTATATATATATATATATATATATATATATATATATATATATATATATAATTTAAAGAGTAGAACTCGAACCTAAACGGGGTACACCCTAAATATGTAAACCAAGATATAAATCAAAGAATAATTTTGATACCCTAATTTTTGTTGTCTTTTGCGTATATATAAACTCAGTGAGCAACCTTTTCTATATAGAAATCAGAACGATCACCAAATTTATATGATCTTTTTCATGTGTTTGATCCTTATTTGATTTTATGAATATCGTCTAAGCCCGCGGTAGACTCAGGTAAAACAACATAGTACGACTAGAGTGAGGCAACGGTTTCTCCAATTTAAAAAGTGCGATTTTTTAAACACAAAAAAGAAAATTATTGCTAAAAAACAAAAGGTTAAAAAAAGGCCACTATAATAATAATAATAATAATAAAATCCAACATGTAATTACGTATCACTGGTGCCCTAAATCAAAGTTGCACACATCTTCCGTCTTCACACCAAATTCTTCCAATCGGCTAATGGAAATCACGGCTAACGGCGGCGACAAGATTACGACGGCAACCACCAGCAATGGCACCGTCACCGCCACCGCCATGGTGGACAAAGGCGTTGATTTCGCAAACTATTTCTGCACGTACGCCTTTCTTTACCACCAGAAGGAGATGCTTTCTGATCGTGTTCGTATGAACGCTTATTACAACTCCGTCTTCAAGAACAAACACCACTTCATCGGAAAAGTACGGTCTTTTTTATTTACTCCTGTTAGGGTTTATAGTTGTTATTATTATTATTATGTGATTTATCATTTTTTTAGTTTGTTAGTTAGTTAGTTATTATTCTGTTTTAAGTTTGTTTGTTTGTCTGTTTGTTTGTTAGTGTTATCATTGTGTCTCTGGCTTAAACATTAGGATAGTTATTAATATACACCATTATCATTTTTATTACGGTTGTAAACGAACCAAACCGAACCGAACCGAACCGTACAAGGCCTCGTTCAAGCTCTTTCATAACTTGCTCATGTTTGTCCGATACTATTATTTGATTTATCATTTATATCTATAAGTTTGTTAGTTAGTTATTGCTCTGTTTCAAGTTTGTTAGTTTGTTATTATTCTGTTTTAAGTTTGTTAGTTTGTTAATATTCTGTTTTAAGTTTGTTTGTTATTATTGTGTAATGTGTGTCTAGCTGCCTTGTTCATGTTCGTTTTAAGCTTTTATTGGACAAGCGAACGGTTCACGAACATCAGACTGAACAAAATTTATTGTTTGTGCTTGTTTGTTAGGAAAAGAACTTGTTTGTGCTATAATATATCTAAAAGTTTGTTTGTTAGTTATTATTTTGTTTTAAGTTTGTTTCTTTGTTTTAAGTTTGTTTGAACATTAGGATAGTTAATAATGTTTTATCATCATCATTTTCAATGGCTGTAAACGAACCGAACAAGGGCTTGTTCATGTTCTTTCGGTAAGCTTTTTATTTGACAAGCAAGTGAAGTTTCTTGTTTGTGCTTGTTTTTTGACAAGCAAGTGAAGTTTCTTGTTTGTGCTTGTTTCGAACACAAATCAACATAAATATGCTAATTTGCATATAAATTAATCACATAGTACTCAATATATAATTTTGCTGAAATCTATATGATACGATTCGAGAAGTCATTTAAGAATATTAAAACTTTTAATGAACAAACAAACTTTAATGGACATAAACGGACGTGAAGGAACACATTATTGACCGTTTACGAACAGATGGAAGAAACATGGCCTCTGTATGTGTTCATTCATTTAGTTAATCGAACGGAATTCCTTGTTCATGTTTGTTCATTTACTAAACGAATGAACATTAACGAACTTCCAACCAAACAGTTCACAGAACATGTGGTTCGTTTACAGCCTAATTTTCAATGTAATCCCTTTTTATAAAGAGGTCTTGTTTTCAGTTATTTTATTGAAAGGAAATATTATTCATCAACATCCAATTTGTTTTAGACAATTCTTTGATTTTTTAGTATAACGTGTTTTATGTAAACTCAAAAACATTTTTATTGTGTAGCATTTGGGTAACAATGAATTTGAATTTGTGTTGTAATTTTGGAACTGTGACTAAATTGTTGATTATTCCATGGAAAAGACCGTTCTGGATGTAGGAACCGGTAGTGGCATTTTAGCAATTTGGTCAGCTCAGGCAGGGGCAAAGAAGGTATATGCAGTGGAAGCTACTAAAATGGCTGAACACGCACGCGAGCTCGTTAAAGCAAATAACCTTCAGGATATTGTTGAAGTAATCGAGGGCTCAATTGAAGACATAACCTTGCCTGAAAAAGGTCATCTTGTTACAACTTTTTATTAATTTCCTCTTTTCAGTATTATCTTTTGTTTTTCTCACATTTAAAACTAATTAACAGTTGACGTAATCATCTCTGAGTGGATGGGATATTTTCTTCTGCGTGAATCCATGTTTGATTCTGTAATATGTGCGCTACCGTTGGCTGAAACCAACTGGAGTTATGTAAGTTATTTCACAAATGAATAATATGTTCTTTTTTTATGCACAAGTTTATATATTTATCATTTGTGTAGGTACCCGAGCCATGCTCGCATGTGGTTAGCACCGATCAGATCAGAAATATCGGAACAGAAAATGGATGACTATGAAGGATGTATGGATGATTGGCACGGTTTTGTTACAGATACTAAAACTTACTATGGCGTGGATATGAGTGTTTTAACTAAACCGTTTTCCGAAGAGCAAAAGAAATACTACTTGCAGGTTGGAACACTTGTAATCCGCTAAACTAAATAATATATCATTATTTTGTAACAAGCTAATAATTTATTTGATATTATCGTGTAGAATTCTTTGTGGATCAGCCTGGATCCAAATCAAGTAATTGGAACAGCTACTGTTTTAAAGGAGATTGATTGTTTAACAGTTACTGTTGATGATATTCTCAAAGTTGAAGCTAGCATATCATCAACAATTACCAAAGAGGACACGTGGCTGTGCGGGTTTGGCGGTTGGTTTGATGTCCAATTTAATGTTAGTTGTTATTATTATTATTATTATTTATTTCTTTACTAGTTCTCAATGAGTATTGAAGCTTAGCTGAATTAATTTTTGTTATATTTTTGTTAAATTATTATAGGGAAGGAAGGAGGATCCTGCTGAGTGTGAGGTCGAGTTGACAACGGCTCCCAGCATAATCGATGGCACACATTGGGGCCAACAGGTTAGTAATAATATTAATAAGTTAATAACAAAATATGATTTATGCTTGCGTTGATGTTTCTATCTAATTTTCTTGTTAAAGTTTGTACATTTAATATTATTATCTTTTTGCACTCGTTGCAGGCGTTTCTTTTGCATACATCTACTCGTATAAACAAAGATGACAAGATCTTTGTTAATTTTTCAATGAGCCGATCTGAACAAAATCATCGATTAATGAACGTTGATCTCGGGTATGAGATAAAGTTGTCGTCTGGTACGATGCTGCCACCTGTCAGAAACAAGTTCTATATTGAATGAAGCTACACTAACAAGAGGACTAGACTACCATTATTAAACATTTCAAAGGTAAGCTATGAGGTTATGAGATTATAGAGTGACAATATTTTATGTCGAGACATTTGCAGAAAAAAAATTGCAGCGTTTTCCCACTGTGCTGCGATTTTTTCAGTTTTGTATGGTTTCTGGTTTATTTGTTGATCTTTTGCTTAATGTAAAAACCAGAATTAGTTGAAAATCTTGAATGTTATATACATTTAAGAAACAATTACTGCATATTGTATTGTAACTTGGCATAGTAACATGCATATGCTTTTGATTACATTTGAAGCTGCTTGAAGAAGATTGCATTTAAATCTCTTTTATTAGTTTCAAAGTCAATCCCCCCCCCCCCCCCCCCCAACTCTTTAGGCTGAAGCAAAGGTATGCTAAAATGAACTCTTGTATAAGTCTTGAAGCACCAATGATTCAATTCACAAACTCTTCTTCAAGATTCTTACTTTTGAGAATGCATAGATCGTCATCAGCGACCATGTTTCGGGCTGATGAGTATTTCCTCAACCTATTGCCGCCAACGAAGGCTGCCCAACAGCTAGATGATAGCCTGCCGGTTTATGATCCCGTCTTGAAGAAGGAACACTGCAAGTCATCTGGAGAGAATGCAATCCATTTCATTCCACTAGTTTTGGCATTTTGTGGGTTTGTTCTTTGGTTCTTTTCGTCCTACTAGTGAACTCGAGGAAATTAGTAGCACAACGTGAACGTAATTAATGGTAATTTGGGTCGTCATACTATCCTTCGAGGTGAAAGAAAACAATAATGGGAGTCTAATCTTAAACTTGATTGACTAGTCTAGTAAGCTAAGGCAATTCTACCCTATGATTTGTATCTTGATAACAAAGTTATGATTTTTTTCTTTTAATGCAACTTGATGTCTTACTTGCAGAACACTCAATTGGCTTGTTGTCTAGTTGATTTGTTATATGATGTAGGATAGTTTTGCCTTGTTTTCTAGTTGATTTGTTATGTGATGCATGGAGTTGCATTTCCCAATATTTAGCGTTAGTTGCTTTTTATAGGAAGTGTATCAACTATCAACTAAGAAATTAAATTCAACAACTAATCAACTAACTACCTGAACTTTCATAATCCCATCGAACCGCTTGTATAATTACATTGAACCACTTGTATAACTCCGTTATACTTTAATATTTTTTATTTTTGTAGAACGACGACTTTCTTGTATTTAGGCTACCGCATTCTTCAAATTTAATTTGGAGAGCCCCGATGTCTCACTTTGGCCAGACTATGTTGTCTTAACCGGGCTCACGCTGACTTCAGAGTTTGGCTGGTTGATTGAATTTAAAATAATATTAAAATCAAATATTTTATAAAACATTAGGTTACAATTATATGATCGTTGAGAAGTACTTTGTTGAATTTCTTTCACTAAGTGATGTTTTGTTATGGTTTTTTTGGTCGTTGGTCAACATGAGTTATTATTAAAGGGTTTAAGCCGCCAATATGCATAAAGAATGTGCTTAAAGAACAGAGACTAAAGGCTAGTAAAGTTCGTTATCATTTCCGTTTTGCAATACTTATAATTAAATCGATCAATATTTAATTGGAATTCAAATGGAAATCCGACACGAGGGAAATAAGACGTATTACTTTTAGGTTCTTCTAAGGGTTTCTTCTATTTGTCGTTGCGGGTTTGAGTCTCACTCATGTGACATATTCCCGAGTTTAGCTCCGGGTGAAACACTAGGTGGATTAGATCTCATGACATCAAACCCCTCTAAAAGCTTTTCAGAGTCTTAGTATGTGTTCGTCGTTATAAAAAGTTTGGTTATAACTTCTCCGGCACTTGTATAGCTCTTTAATTTTTTTTAAGTTATAACTTCGTGTTTCTTTTATAATTTTTAATATATAACATTTTATACCCGGATGTGTGTATTTATTTATTCATCTTTATATATGAATACAAATTTTATCACAAAGTGGGCAGTATCTAATATATTTTTTAACTAGATATGACAAGATTTATTGTAAAAATTTTATAAAAAGTAAATAAAATTAAACGGGTTTTCAAAATTATATAAAATATTTCTTATTAAGAGCGATAAAAATTTGTACAAAACATTTGAAAGTAAAACACATCGCAATTTTTTTAGTATACTTCTTAAAAGATAACTTAATAGAATAGTAACCTTTTGTTATGTGTTTATATTGCAAAATTTACTTTTTGTTTTTATAAATCACACATATCACTAACACTAATAAATAAAATTACGTGAAAGGCCATTTGCTCTCTTATAAAAGGAAATACTTTTTTACAAATTAAGATTTTGATAACCATTAGTAAAAGTTACAAGATAAACACAAAAATAGTCATCGGATGATGACCAGATATTATTAAAAGTTAAAACATAAAACCAATCATAAATAAATTTAGATAAAATGTAAATAAATAATCCAATATTTTGTGTATTGCCCGATAATAACCACCTTTAAATCTCTGCTCTGCTAACGATTCAACATTTCGACTATTTTTCTCTCAATAAACCTAGTCAAAAAACACTTAACGTCGTTAAGTTTTTTTTTCATATTTCAAACCTATGTTTCTCTCAACGGCTCTATATGTAATGGTCCAACATTTCGACTATTTTTCTTTCAATGGACATCCGTTAAAAAAAACACTTAAGGTTATTATGTTTTTTTTCCAAACTTCAAACTGATGTTTTGGGCTGTTGATCCGAAGAAGTATATAAAAAGTCGACTTATGTAAAACTTATCTTGAAACGGTGATCCAAACACTGAAACAACATTTCAATTCGGGTGTTTGAATTTCCAATTAACAAAAATCAAGCCATTTGAATCACCATTTCAAGATTAAGTTATAAATCAATCGAATCATATATTTCTTCCGATCAAAAGCCTTAAACACCGGTTTGAGATTCGAAAACAAACTTAACGAAGTTAAGTGTTTTTTAACGAAGGTCTATTGAAAGAAAAATAGTCTAAAGGTTGGACTGTTGACACTGACTTTTACATGTGATTTTATTATCGACCAACACCAGCAGCGGCTCCGAGAAAGGAAAAAAAATGGGTCTTAAGTAAAAAGAGTATTTTGTTAGGTTTAAACAATTTAGTTTTTACATGGGCTTACTTGGTTACAATTTAGGTTGTGAAAAAACTTTTGTATAAAAATAGGATTAAACACGTCTCAGTTGAAGCTAAAACCGATAACCTTTTAGTTGAGAGTAATACCACTTTGTCAATAAACCAAGCTAACGATTATGTAATTGAGTTTAAATATTATAAATAAATATTGCTTTTGATAAAAATACATATTATTTAAAAAAAATCAGGCCTAGCAATGCGTCGAGCCTGTAATCATCGACCACCCAGCCACCTCTAAAGGCCGGCCCTGACCAATACACAAAAAATATGATTATTTAATTTCAATTTCTTAAATTTATTTCCTGTTGTCAAAGCAAACAACTTATCACGCAATACGGCAATAAGAGGAAAGAAAGAGAAAGGTAAGGTGCGTAGTATACGTCAAGCGTATTATAACAACATTCACAACACCACAATATATACATATACATATATTACATACAATACAAATACAATTCTCAAATTTATGTTTATTCTTCCTGCACTTGCAAACAAACAAACAACTCTGATCGGTTAGTCATCATTCATTCATTCATTCATTCAATTTCACCATTTCGATCTCAATCTCGATATCATCAATGTTCCGATTATTATTATTATTATTATTAGCTTCATTCTGTTTAATAATTATAATAATAATTGCTGCTTAATCGAAGTTTATATTAATTAGGTTAATTTCTAATCCTAATCACATTTTTATGTTAATCTGACTTCGTTATGATTGCTTGTAAGCTTTGTTGTTGAAAACTTGAAATCACTAATCTGATTATGATTAGTTTTAATTAATTAATTAATTTAACGGATGTTATGTTCGTGTAATCGGCGTAAACTTATTGAAATAGATTTAGATGTTTGTTGATGAATGCTGTTGTTTTTGTTAGGAGGTGTTTGGATGTGTGTTTTGGAGCAGATTATTTTGATTAGTTTTTAAATGTGTGGATAATCTGGTTAATATTATCAACGTAACCGATTAGGCAGCGTTTTGATGCGTGTTTTGGAACGGAATATCTTATTACTGTGGATTGAGATTGTAATAGTCAGGTTTGAATATGTGGATAAACATATTCTGGTTATTTATCAGCATTACGGGTTATCTTCGTGAAATCCGCAATAAACTTATTGAAATAGATTATGCGGTGTTTGGATGCGTGGTTTGGAACGGATTATCTTATTAATTATTATCGTGGATTGAGATTGTAATAATTAGTTTTAAATGTGTGGATGAACATATTTTAATTATCTATGAATTAGAAGTAATAATAAGTTTTAAATGTGTCGATAAATATATTGTTTTGTTGTTGTGGAGATTGCTGTAAGGCAATTTGCAGTTTTGCACATGTGGATCACTAGTCTGGTTAATGTTATTGGTGTAATGAATTATCTTAGTGCGATCGGGATAAATTTATTGAAATAGATTAGGCGGTGTTTGGATATGTGTTTTGGAAAGGATTATCTTATTACTGTGAAATAGATTAGGCGGTGATTGTAATAATCAGTTTTACATGTGTGGATGAACATATTCTGGTTATATATGAATTAGGCGTGAAATAATGGATGATCTTAAAATAGCAATTGCAACAACATTTATTATTATGCCATTTTTAGTCATTTTATGATATTACTTGATACAGTTATCAAAATTCTGCAATCCTCAAACAGCTTATTATGATGATTCAGTTGTAATCATTTGTTGTTAACTTGAACTTCTATTTGTGTAATTTGTGACAACAGCTTATGATCTATTAATATTTGTGAAATACTTGTTTCTAGTTATGATCCGTTCGTCTGTATGTATTACTATTTAGGCAATTTATGAGTTTTATTACTTCTGATTGACTCATTCACCTACTGACTTTTATTTACATTGTGAAAACAGATTCTGAGGACTGTGGTCTGGGATAAAAGATAAATTTTTGCATCATGAAGTACAAAAGAGGAAGTAGAAATAAGGTATGTATCACATTATGATGATTATGTTAAGAATTCATTTGCATTTGTACCTAAAGTTTGGATCTTTAATAAGTTTTTATCTTTGTTATGCACACAGGTTTATATAAGTAGCAAAGATACACACTGCAACAAGCTTTTAAACTCCAAAGAAAAACAAATGAACACTAAAAGGGATTCACAAATCGACAATTTACAAGAATCGCACATTGTTTCCACAAGAACCCTAAAACGAGGATCGACCTATTTATCCCAAGACGAGGTAAACATAGGGACTTCACTTAAGTTCAAAATCACTCAAAAAGAGGGTAAACGTCCACGAGTGATCGCCACATCATATGAAAAGTTAGACGCTGACGTGGCAAGAAATGATGTTGATAGTGTTACATGTTCTGTTGGTAGTTGCAGTATCAACAGTGACTGTAATATCCAGTCTCGATCAAATGCTTATGAAGATAGCAAAACTTATGGTAGTGATGCTGAGTCGGCATGTCAAGGCGGATACGAAGGATATGAAGACGAGATCCATAGGCTAGAACTGCAGGCGTATCGCCGTACCATTGAGGCGTTACATGCATCGGGACCGTTAACGTGGGAAAAAGAATCAATGGTTACAAACCTTCGTATGTTTCTGCATATATCAAACGATGAGCATTTGATTATGCTAAAAAACTTAATTTCTACTGCAAATAATAGATGACAGGAGTCAGGAAATGATAGAATAATAGTATTTCAGTTTTCGCCTTTTGGCCTTTTGATCATTTAACCATCATTGAATATATGTATGATTTGCATAACTGTAAAAACATTACTTTTATTGTCATCTTCATATAATTGATTATAATACTCTGCATCAGCATGATTGGTTTCTGTTGATATTATTGATGCTTACCATTGGTTTTCAGGCCCAAAGTTGGATGCTTGTACACCTGGCTTATGAATTTGTAAGATGATGTTGGGTGCAGTATAACTTTGGGCTTTCTTCAAATTTATTTTCTTCAAGGATGAAGGATCAGTTAGGAAATCAATTCAAGTTGGATGCATGTACACTGGTGAAGAGGTAAGTCCCCGCAAAGCCCAGTTGGACCCGCAAGACTCACCTTGAAGAGGTACGTCTGCGCAAAGACCAACTGGATCCGCAGGACCCACCATGCTCAGAGATGAAGACCTTACACGCAGTAAGCCAGCTGTTCCCGCAGGAAAGCCTCCCTTGGTACAGTACCCTGCCTGTTCCCGCAGTTGTGGGTACAAGCCAAGAAGGAAGGCCACCCGCACTAACAGTAAGGCTACACGCATAAGGCACTAACTCTTAATACTTCAGTAATGTCACCTGAAGAAGGAATGAGCAGGGCGGGAATATTCCCGCCCAAAAGAGCCAGTCCGTACGCTTCTAGAAGATCTTTTGTACTATACCTACCAAGGTATGGACAAATAGACAAGATCTGACAAAAGCGACCCATGAACCAATCACAGGGTGACAGCTCACCGACAATAGTACGAGGAGGAGCAAGCTCCGGTACAAAATGTCACTATCAGCCGCTGCCTACCCACCAACTCCCATCGTGGCACGAACATAGCCCATGGTTGGTGGAAAAGGAATATTATATACAGCTGGCCGTACCTGCTTGGAAACCTACCTTCGGCTATAAATACTCCAACACCTTGGAACGGTATCATCATCTTCTCTCTAGCTATTTCTCTCTATATACACTTATATTCAGAGTAATCTAGTCTGATTCTCACGCCGTAGGGTGGTCACAAGGAGGAACCCCCCCCCCCCTTCTCAGTGACGAGCTCACGGTGTCTGTTTTGCAGGTCGAGAAGAATAACCATCTTTGCCGGACCTAACCCTTGTGGGAAACATCTACTTAACCCTAAGATTATCCTTAATCTGCCGGGGTCACTTAGTGTTTCTTCAACTGGCTTCATGGATCAATTTGGAAATCAATTCAAGTAATCTCTTGTTTGGTTTTAGATAGGGCTATCCAAACTGCTCGTCAATCGAAAAATGCTTGTTCGATTTTGCTCGGTTTGGAAATGAGCCGTTCAGCTCGGTTCGGTTTGAAAGCAAGCCAAGCACGAGCAAAGCCTCACTAGGTTTGGTGCGTTCGTTTTTCTCGAATTGTTTTCTATATATTAATTTTATATATTTTTTATGTATATTGATAAAAATATACTATTTTTCAAAGTTTTAAAATTTTAAAGTTCAAATTTAAACCCTAGTCGCTCGTTTTATATATGTTTTCTTGTTAACTTTGAGTTTTAGACATTTTAGAGTTGAAAGTTTAGGCATTTTAGAGTTGTAAGTCTTGAATTAATGATATTTTGGAGCTTTAGAAACTTAAAATTGAAAACTTTGTACGGAATCAAGCAAAACCAAGCCGAACCAAGCCGCTCGATTTCAAACCAAACCAAGTTTAACCCGCTCGGTTTGGCTCGTTTACAAACCAAACCAAATATGAGCAAGATTATGTTCGGTTCGGTTAGGTTCGTGAACAACCCTAGTTTTAGGGATGGATAAATATTGATATAAGTTTGTTAATGTTTGAATAAGTTTAATTAACAGTGTTACCTCAGTGATGAAAATTTGGCTTCTTTTTTAAAAATACATAGAAGATACACTTATTTGGGGGAAAATGACCAAATTGTCCGTAGAAATTCCACCAGTTCTATCATGTCCACTCAAAAACCCAACGGCCCGCCCACTTACTCTACACCAGTAACCAAACGACACGTGTACAAAAGCTACAAGAATGTTTCCCGCCTAGAAAACTGACATCCTGACAGAAATGATCCCAGCGGCCGCCTTGTTTTTTCAAATCTCGGCACCGCGCTGATTTTTTGAAATGTTCCCGACGCCTGGTTTCCCCTATGTACTCGGCTGCACATGATTATTAATTGGGTCCAACTGCCGCCATTTAAATGGGTTTACTCGGAAAAAGTACCTTATCAGTTGGGAGACAATGGAGATTGCAGTTTTTGGACTTGCGTTTTCATGGATCATCTGACAAAAAAAACAACCGTTATATATGGAAAATGAAGATACAATTGTGTCGGCAGAAGTGTTTCATTACAAGTTTGCCGAGCTGTTAATGGAAAACAAGATTAGGGAGCAGTGGGCTGGAAAGGAACGTACGTGTTTTGATTTGAAGCCGTGTAAGTTTTATTTTGAATGCGTTTTCAAACTTGTTTTTAGGAGCCACCTGATTAGAACTTCTTGTGTAAGTTAGAACTTGGTTACCTTGTTTGGTATTTGATAAAGTTGGATAATCTAGTATTGTATCTAGGCGGTGGGTGGAATATCTCGACAGCGAGTGGATTAATCTAGGCGGCTGTAGCTTTAGCGTCGGGGACATTTCAAAAATTCAAGGCGCTGCCGAGATTTTGTAAATAAACTAGGTGGCCTCCAAGATTTGAATAAACAAGGCGTCCGTCGGTAACATTTCTGTCTGGATGTCGGAAAACCTGGCGGCTGCCGGGAAACATTCTTCTAAGCTTTTGTTCACATGGTGTTACTGGTGTAGAATAAGTGGGCGGACCGGTGGATTTTAGTGTGGATATGGTAAAACCGGTAGGATTTCTATGGACAATTATGGAATAAGATTGGCCAAAATGGACAATTTGATCATTTTCCCCACATAGTCACAGGTTTGTTCACAAGTTGAGCCATACGTAATTTGAGCTTGACTCAAAAAGTAGGGTCGTTTAACCTGAGTCAGCTTCATCGTAGCAGGTTAGTTAACTAAGAAAAGTTCAAGATTATGTTAAAAATGAGAGCATAAGCGTTTGATGTTTGATTACTGATAAGATAGATATAACATAAAATAAAATTCACCAACAAAAGATTGTTAAATGTAAACACTTACTCAAAGCCTCAAACTTCTTTAACATTGGCATCTTTAGCCACATCCACACCTCCAACATCTTTTGTCACACCATCAATTCAAAAGCATAAAAATTACAGATACCAATATTCGTCTTAAAATTGAGCACAACCATTTCAATATAGTTTTTCTCTCTCTCACTCACAACCATTTCAATATAATATTTAAAAAACTATAGAGTGCTATAAAAACTTTTCAAATATACATGAATTTTTCACGATCTTGAACGGGTTGAATGACGACTTTCTTTGGGGAATGTTTCAACGATTTGATATTCTAGAGCTCATCACACTAAGAAGAAACAATAATCGGTTCACAACATTGTTGACCGAAGAAATCTTCATGAATACATATAACCAGGAGCGGAGAGGCTCCCTTTGGACTTTCACACATTTCCGCAGCCCGCAAGTCCCTTATCACTACCGCATTATAGGCCATAGGGTAGAAGACCATCAAAGAGTTACTTATCTTCTTAGTGACTTTGGTGTTGACTTGGATGATGGAGAAGACTACATTGAGTTAGTTGTAGGCTTTAGGAGTTTGTTGGTTTTTTGGTATGTAAGGGCAGGTTTTCTGATATGTAATCTTTGAAACATGACCTCAAGAGTGGTCAACTTTCAACATTGGCTCTTTATGCATTTTTTTAAGGGGAACACAAATAGTTGTGGATTGAGAAGACCCGTTGCATTATATCTTGTACGTCTATGAAGAGGCAAATCATTTACAACCGGGCACTCGGGTAAATGTCTTCACATCCTATTCCTCAAACCGCTACCTTTTCCCTTTCAACAGTTTGTCTAGGGAGACAAATCAGTTAAGTGATCAACAAATGAGTAGCCTTTTGTATGTTGGAAGACCGTTAGAGGCAGCCGGGGTCATGCTAGTATCCAATTAGGAAAGACGTATTGTTCATATGTTTGAGGAGCTAGGCATCGTTTATGTGGAGGTCCATTTGCATCAATTTTCACTCATACCTTCCAATATTGACTTTATACTAAAGCACATAATTCATAAGCAATAACAGATACCTTTAAAATATTGACAGTTGGACTGTAGATATGGATGGGCAAAAGGGTCATATGTTCATGCACGTCAAGTGTGCCACTTGAGTCGATAACACAGGAAACACTCATTTTTGTTGGACTTTATTTGTTGAGATCAGTTGATGGGTACATCAAGTTAAGCACTCAAATTGCGGCACCAATCATTGAGACCAGTCTTACATGTTGCTTAATTTTCATATCTGACACTTCGTGAACATGTCATACCCCGCCAAGGCAGAAACGCACTATTGATTAAAGTAGTGGTCATACATGCCATACGATGCTTGTAAATGCTTACAAAATTCTCCTTGGTTTTAATACCCTGAAAAACATACTTGAAAAGTCAACATAATGTTATTGAGTTCATATGTTTTAAATGACACGGTTAAACCAGTATTTTGAAAAACGTTAAGACTTAATAAGTGTTTAAATGTATAAGACAAGTACATGCTAATTTAGGATCTGTGTACCGGAGAATGTTTAAATATATACATGTATGTATATTTTCATAAGCCGTTTAACTAAATAAATATATATTCATATGTTATTTTTAACGAATATGTTTAAAATATACTTTCTTTGTTTGAGAAAATTAAAATTTTTGTCCTTTTGAATTTGCTAAATTATGGAATGGATCCTTTTTGAAACTGAGTCCCATTATTAATCCTTTATTTGTATGTTTCGCTCGATTTTTGTCCTTTACACTAACAATCATCCACTTTCTCATGATGGCGTTTTGGTAATTTTACTTGAAAAGTTCTATATATGTAATTAACTAAACTTTATGGGCTATTTATGGTAATTACTAAAATTCAAATTTGAGGCCCACTAGTTATACACACACACATATCCAGTACTACTCAATACTTACCATCTCCCCTTACCCAACACTTGCATTTACTTTTCAGGGTGGTTTCATGAAATCAAACAAAAAAAGACGCTGGAGATTCACAGATCTGGGCATCGGCGATTAAGAGACGGTGACCGCAGTCTCAGATTTGAATCACTGGTGATGGTTCACATATTTTTGGGTCGTTTGTAGGTTGTAGAGAGATGTGAATCTCATTTATTTATTGTTTTGTCAACTGTTCATATATTTACACAATACACCCTATTATTTTTTTAATTAACTTTACATTTTTTTTTGTCATGTTTACACAAATAAATAGTTCTTTGAGAGCTAAAAAGACAACAATACCCTACTTTCGTACTTTTGTCTTTTCTTTGCAAATAAAAAACAACTTAATTACAAGGTTATATGAAATAAAAACACTACTTTCGTTGTAATCTTTTATGACAAAGGGGCTGTTTGTTTACATATGAATGAAATCATTAAAATGTAAACATCGGATTCATTCAGACGGCTGTTTGGTTCCAAACAGAATAAAATCTGAATGGTTAAAATTAGGTCTGAATCATTCAGACTTACTGTTGTTGCTGCTGAATGAGACAGATATTCATTCAGATCTGAATCACATTAGATCTGAAACCAAATAGCCTCAAAGTTTACATACTTTCATTATATATGTGCTTACATATATATATATACATATATATATATATATATATATTTAAAATCCAATTTTTAACAAGTAAAGTAAAACATTTACAGATTTACAGATCTGTTTATTTTCATAAATCTACTTCACAATCAACTTACATTTAGTATGATTAATATGTCATTAGGTCATTATAGGTCCATTAGTCCAAAATTTGTACACATACATTTGTTTCGGTCCAAAATATTCGGTATATCATGTAAAGTGTGTATGTTAAATGTGTCTAGTAGCTTCATTATCACATTATTAGTTTGTTTCTTGCTATTTTTACTCGATTTGAACATATTATAATATACACTCTTGGATAAAAGTAGATAAATGATAGATCTAGGTGAGATTAAGCTTACCATGACAGGATTATGGCTAGGATGAAGCTAAAGTAGATAGATCTTGAGCTTTGAAGCTTTCTTAGACAAGTAACCACCTTCTTGATGTGGAAGTATATACCCGCGTGACACGCGAGTGGAATAGCGGTCTTAGAGCTTCTACTACTACTGGCTATCTAACTCTCGGGAAATCAGGTTCGTACCCGCCAATCGGCTCGGGAAACTGGGATTTATACCCACCGGCCACCTCTACATATATTGCGATAATTTAACTTAAGCATTCTGAAATGGAATTTAAGCAGTTGTAGGTGTTATATATACCAAACCTAATGGTACCATTGGTCGTTCGAGTATACGTTAAATGTAGTAGTATAACTATCTCCTATTTCGCCATTCAAATTATTACCCTTAGATTATTATTTTATGTAAAAAAAACGTACATAGAAGATATGATTAGTTGACACTTGACACATAGTCACATTTTAGGTTTACTCACAAGTTGAGCGAGACTTAATTCGAGCTTTAAGGCTATGCATAATGGGACGGCAAATCCAGACGATGGGGGCGATTTTGGGGTGGAACACCCCCCCCCCCCCCGGGCGATATTCAGGCGAAATGGGGCGGGGGCGATGGGTTGTTCTCGCCTTGTTTTGTGTCTAGGGCAATTTTGTGTGTTTTGTTTGTTTATATTATTATTATATATATGTTTGTGTAAGATATATATATATATATATATATATTACTATTTGTAGCCCATACATCATTACACCCAAAAACAAAAACTCACCATTTGCTAACTGGGCGCCACATGGCGCAAAACGCCCCAATATGTAGCCCCTCCACTACACATAGCCTAACACAAAACTATAAAAGCATGTTCACATAGACACAAAACATGTGTCGTTTACACCTTGACTCAACTTGTAACATGTTAGTAAACTAAAACGGTTCATGAGTTTCTTGAACTTGAGAACCATAAGCATTTGATCTTTGATTCTTGATAAAATGATACAACACAAAGTGAAATTCACCTACAAAGGATTATTAAATGTAAACATTTGCTCAAAGTTTCAAATCTCCAACATCTTTCTTCACATCAATTTCAAAAGTCAACACGCCCCACCGGGTAAGATTTGTGAAAGTGATAGCTGATTGTCAACACTTATTTCACTACTAATCCACATAAAACGTATGTTTGGAATTTTTTCCAAAAGTATAATAAATTTTAAAAGATATAGGACAAAAGCAAAACAAAATAAAATGTCTAAAACACACATCACATTTGCACAAACATTAACAAGCATACTACTAGTATTTAGTTACTTATCATAACTATAGAGTCATATAGAACTAAACCTCAAACCAAATATTGGATTTGACCAAAACACTGTCTTTAAAATGTTAACATACTTAGGACAATCCACCTAGATCGACCCATGTCCAATAAACATTACTTCTAGCCCAGGGCCGGCGGTGGAAGCTACACACGGACTATGAGCCAATGCACCTCATTGCCCGACTAAACCGACACAAAACACCACTATGACACTCAGACACGAAACACATTTGGATACCAAACCAACATAACCAACTACACAAAGACCCACCGGTTCCTTTATACGCATGAAAGTATATCACATAATGGTGGGAACCTAGCATACAGTTTGTAACTAAAACCAAACAACACGTTATGGCACATTAGAATCATATATAACTCATGTATTCCTATTATGCAACACAAAAGCAATAATAAAACTCAAGCATGCCATTTGCAATGCCATTTTCTGTTACATAATTAATATGCTCAACTCGTCTTAGGGTCTCTAATGGTATTAGATCAAGCAAACGAGCTTGATGGCCAAAACGCGTGAGGGCATATAAATCCTAAGATAGCAACTCGGAAAGTCACATAACATTATAGTAGTTTCACACGGGATAGTTTTTATGTCATGATGATAGACATGGCTCACAAAACAAATGTTTAGTACTCTTGGTTCTGATTTAACGTAAGATATGTTGTTCACGTTGGTCTCTAAATGGGCCGGCCCTGGTCATACATATATTGCGACTATTTAACTTAAGTACACTGAGGTAGTCGGTAGGATGCAAACGAATCGAGTTGCTCGAGCTATTCAAGATCGACTCGTGAAAAAGCTCTATCAATCTTAAGCCTAAAAGTAAGTTCGTTTATTAATGAGCTTGAACCTGAGTTTCACTTATCAAGCTGGAGTTGGCTTGCAAACCTAAACAAGCATGTCATTAATATACGTTTTATAATATATATTTACGTACATTCAATAAGTATTAATTAATCTATTAAATATTTTGAAAAAGTAACTAAATAATACGTATTATATTGTATAACAAGTTATATTCAACCAAAATCAACGTATAAAAATCAAATCTAATCTAAGCTATTCAACTTTTAAAGACATATTTAAACATCACGTTTTTAGTTCTGTATGAAAGTATAAGCTTGAGTCTTGCTAGTGGATATATAACTGATTTTTAGAAAAAACATTTAGTGAAAACTGAAAGGGTGGCAGGTCGGTAAAACACAGACGGTGATAAACCCAGGTGTTGTTGGTCCAGAGCAGCGAGTCGACACGAATTTGAACACTATATATTATGCTCATTATTGTATAGACACAGTTGGTAAAACCTGAACATATAACCCAAAAATTAAATTCGTCAAAGTAACATATAAAAAGATTAGCATTTAAACAATTAACTTTCTAACGCTTGTCAGTCCCGGGCATTGAGCCGATGACTCGACACGAGTTCACTGGAGCTAAGTCAACGGAAAAAATATAAAAATTAAGGTGGACCAATGGGGATTGGGGTGGCGTCAGTTGGTAAACTCGGGCGTTGGTAAATCCTCGAGCGTTGTTGGACCCCGGGCGTCGAGACTGTGAGTCTACGCGAATTCGGTCGGTTTCTGATATGTTCGACACGATACCAGAATTAAAACAAAAAGAATACATTAAATGACACAGATCAATACAATGCCGACAAGTGACCCGATAGAGACATAGCGGCATGGTTAGCAAGGATATATCACGTGAAAGTATACAACATACACACATATTAACACTGCTAAATAAAAATGCATAGGTTTTATGTCACCAAAGTAAAGTGAAAACACTTGGAAAATGTTCAAAATCAAGCTGGAAAATGATATAAAAGCATCATAACACTGGTACCATATGACAAACAATAAATTACAATGCTTGTGCAACACCTCATGCACAACTTAATCACATCCCTACATTTTATCATAATTCATCAAGTTTTCTTTATTATTCATCAAGCATTATAAAATGAGTTTATTGAATAGATGGATGTAATAAGAGTGTTTCAAACTCACTAACAAAATCAAGTATTATATTCTAAAGATTATTCTTTAAAAGCAAATTACACTTTTTCTTATATCATATCTTATATTATATGTTATCATTTCTCTAAACCCTCAATATTCAATATTCAATTTTCTAATATTTGACCCTAAGATTGTCTAGCCACTCTTGTAATTGCACATGTAATAGAGATATCTATCTTTTGGAGATGTCAAGAGTCGAACAAATGTTTAATTCTTAAACCCCAAGTTTTATTTTATCTCATTGTCTTTTATTATTTAGCTTTAAATTTCATAAATATGAAATACCTTTATGAAATTAAAGTCTTGTATAAAATTAAATTATATTAGTGTAAACGAAATTAGAGTTAGCAGATTTGGTGGTCATTCTAGCTTGAACATGCAAATCCACAATCCAAAGCCTAATGTTAGGCTTGGTTTTTGTCTCTAACTCTCTTTTACACGTGGTGTCCTTGTCAAAACATTTTAAGTCGGGTGACAGCATTGACACATTGCTATTGTTGTTTAGTTGTTGAATATAAAGCTTTTTAGAATAAGTTTTTTATTATTTTTTTCTTTTTCTAGTTAATCAATACAATTTTAAGAGAAAGATAAATGTCTAATCGTAAGAAGATGTTGTTTCTGGTTGCTAATCCCTAAGATCGGTTTAATACTGGTTAAATTATCCATGTTGGTGTTATTTGTATCTGCTCGTGGAGTATGTGGCAACGGTACTGTCACACAGGGCTCCAATGGAGCTGAAAGACGAGCAAGAAAATGTCCTTGTAAATGGACGGTGTCATAATTGAATCAGATTAAGTCCCATTTTTCTCTCTTCCAATCTTTTGTCTTTCGTTTTTAGTTAACTTTAATGTCTTTTACTTAAAAGTATTAGTTTATATATATAATTTTGTGCAATATATTTATTTGTTCTATACATTATTCTAATTTTTATAAGTCATTTTACTAATAAAAAGAATAATATTATACATGAATACTTTCTATTATATTAATGATAACATTAATTGCTTGTTTAATACGCTTTATCATCTCACCTCCTTCTCTCATTCACGACTTTACCTAAATGCCAACTAAATTTCAAAACGCTGAAAACACATTCGTTGAAGTGCTCTATATTAATCTTGTTTTATGAATATGCAAGATAAATAAATACAAACAATAAACAACATTTCATGTTTTTTTTTCTACAAAAATATGAATTCTTCTTGTATACCCCCAACGTGTTGATAAGACATTAATCTTCCCTAGTCAAAACACATTTTGAAAGAAAAACTAAAATCTCAAAAATCAAACCATTAACACCTCTTATAAATGTTGTATTTATAAGGGTTAATAAATGGAAGTGTAGCCACGACTCCACGAGCATTAGGACTTACATAAGATTTAGAATTGTCAAAGTGTTATACATCATCTTATACGTAATGGTTAAGGTTGGGTGGTCGACGTCCCTTAACCCGGCTAGGCCCGATTTTTTTCTTTTAAATATATGTTTTTTTATGAAAAAACAATATGTATATTTAATGTTTAAACTCTACATAACAATTAACTTGATCAAATACAAATAAAAATAACGTGTTAATTGTTAGAATCAAGTAAAATATTTATATATACAAGTAAGGTAAATAAGTAATTACATCATAGAGTAATTACATAATTACTCTTGATGTGATTACATAATTACTTTACTTGTATATATAATTTAGAGTAATTACATAATTACTCTTGATGTGATTACATAATTACTTTACTTGTATATATAATTACTCTAGTTGATTCTCATAACGTTAATTTCATTTGTACGTTAACTTTATCCTAACTCCCAACGAAAAAGTTGTGAGTTCTAGTCTCATTTGAGACATGTTTTATAAGCTAATTTGTATACAAAAGTTTTAACACAACCCAAATCATTAAACAATTAAACCATTTTAAAATTAATATGTTTAAGCCCAACAAAACATTATTTTTACTTAAGACCCAAAATATTTTAGCCTTTGGTCCAAAAAAAATTTTCACTTCTTGGAGCTGGACCTGGGTTAGTGCTTCATAAAGGAAATTTTCCACTACATCACCAGCACTCTTTTTAGATAAAAACATATGTAATGATTTATGTCCCTTTATTCATTACCATTTTAAACCACTAGGCTTTAATGTAGAAACATCCATGTTCCTAAAACGGCCCATAGTACTCCGGAGATGGTGTAAAAATTATGTCCGTCTCTATAATGCCTCATTACAGATGATCTTACAACCAACCTGTAGTTCAATTACTTCACGTTGCTATTTTCATTTTTAATCACCTTAGACTTTAAAGTTAGCTTTCTTTTACTAGATCACAACTTACAAGTTATGGTTTTGAGGAAGAATAAATGTATGATTAATTAATGTTATAAATTAATCATAAGATACAAGATATACATGCTTTCTTGCATATGAAAACATAAAATAGTTGTAAACTTGATATAATACATGTATTTTAAATTTTCAATTAATACATCCATGAAGCCACCGCCTACAAAACAATATGATGTCGCTCAACAAACATATTAATTAAATTATATGCACATTATAATATTTTTTTATTTTTAAAATAATTTTTAGCTTACACGTCCATAATTTAGTAAGTCAACTAGTTACTTAGATAATGGATAAAGTGATGTATTATTATTATTATTATTATTATTATTATTATTGAATAAATCATTATATATATGTTAAAATACTTAAAGCTGTTAAAATAGTCATATTATATATAAGATTTCAAATGTATATTATCTTTTAAGTAAACTTTGGTCGTCGTGAGCTTCGTTAGTAGCGAAACCGTTGACCTTTGTGTATGGTCCCTCGTCGTGTGCAATGGCTCGGTTTTATCTCTTCAATTAATTCCTCAAATATAAAATACAAAGTCAAACAATATCCAAAAAAGGAAATGAAAATGAAATAAATTTGGTAGTAGTTGTGACTTTATGAGTTTCTTATAATAAGAATATTATCTTACTAATCTATTAAATCAATACAATTTTGTCACGTGTTTTTTTATTAGGGTGTCCACCTAAGCCTCCATGTCATCTCATGTCCATTCAAAGACTCTCTAATATGTTGTCATGTGTCATCTCACACACTATTTAAACCTTAAAATTTTTCATCATCATTTTAATCATTTTAATCTCTCTCTCTCTCTCTCTCTCTTTCTCGGCTTAATTACTAACTCCACCATCTTCTATATTCCGGTAATGTAGATCGAGATTAATCGTTTTCCGGTAATGGCCAACAATGTTATTTGATTTTTCGGCAAGGTAATATCATTTTCCGGTAAGGTTTTCCGATATGGTTTTATATTTTTTTTAATTGTTATATGATTTTGTAATAAATCTCTTTAGGTTGTATATCAAAATCCAAGATTGAATGGATATTTTGAAGTTATTACGGTTTTCCGGTAAGATTTTTGTTTTCTGTTTTTGTTTATATTTAATCTCTCTCTCTCTCACTCTCTCTCTCTCTCTAACTCCATCTTCTATATTCCGGTAATGTAGATCGAGATTAATCGTTTTCCGGTAAGGTTATATATTATACTTTAATGCCCAACAATGTTATATGATTTTCCGGCAAGGTTATATCTTTTTCCGGCAACATCATATTTACTTCCGGTTATTGTAGATCTAACCTTTTTATCTTTATTTTCATTGTTAACTGATTTTTTTAAATCAGTTTAGGTTCTAAATCAAAAACGGCGATTAACCTAATATTTCTACGTTTTTACGTTCATCCGGTAAGTTTTTCGGTTCATTTGTTATACCTATAACAATGGTTGTTTTATATTTATTTGAAGTTTTATATTTTTCCTATATTATTCTTTTACATGTTATTCTTCTAGGTCCTAAATAAAAAGTTTCATCCATGGATATTATCATTATTCTTTTTCCGGTAAGGACAATAATAAATTGTATATCAGTGGTTTAACATTCCATAACATGTAGCATTACCGCGATTACTTTTTTTTACTTCTAAAACGATTACAATTTCGAATTTTAAATTCCAAATTTAAGTTAAATTTGAAATATGTAAATGGTAAGTCAATATTCCAAAACGTCTAAACTTACCATCATTACAATTTATTATCTTCTAAAACGATTTGATTTAAAAAGTTTAAATTTTCAAATTTAAATTAAAGTTGATTTTTTTTATTTAATTGCTGGTCAAACGTTTAAGTTGGTAAGTTAAACGATTTGATTTAAAGATTTTAAATTTCCAAACGATTTGATTTAAAAAGTTTAAATTTCCAAATTTAAATTAAAGTTGATTTTTTTATTTAATTGCTGGTCAAACGTTTAAGTTGGTAAGTTAAACGATTTGATTTAAAAAGTTTAAATTTCCAAACGATTTGATTTAAAAAGTTTAAATTTCCAAATTTAAATTAAATTTGTTTTTTTTATTTAATTGCTGGTCAAACGTTTAAGTTGGTAAGTTAAATGATTTGATTAAAAAGTTTAAATTTCCAAATTTAAATTAAAGTTGATTTTTTTTTAATTGCTGGTCAAACGTTTAAGTTGGTCAAACATTTTTAAATTGTCTGGTCAAACATTAAAGTTCAATTTAACTTTAAGTTGAACTTTTTAAATGGCTGATTAAACACACATTCATAATGTCTAAAATTACCATCACTAAAATTTATTATTTCTAAAACGATGTAATTTAAAAATTATAAATTTCCAAATTTAAATTAAAGTTGAATTTTATGAATTACTGGGTAAATATTTTATAACATGTAACATTACCACAATTAAAATTTATTATTTGTAAAACGAATATTAATATTTAATTTTCTCATTTCAGATTATGTTTCCAACTTAATATAGCTAATTTCATAGGTTGAAGATTTGTTAATAAGATATCTTATATTTTGTTTAATATTGTTGCTGTATTTATGTATTTTTTCACAATTCATGTAATTTATTTGATTTTTATATAATCAATCGTATATAGTTGTTTGTTTTGTCCATTTAATATATTTTAATAACAACCGATGTATTAAAAAAATATATTTTTGTATCTTATATTTATCTATTTCTTAATGATAATCTCTATAATTTATAATAATTATTATAATTTTAGTAATTTTGTTATTATTAATTTATTACCTTTTCTAATTAGTTGTTACATCTTATTTTGACAGAAATAATAACATTTACTCCTTACCATTATTATATTTCAATATATTTGACTTAAAACATTATTATTTTATTATATTATAACAAACATTATATTTTCTAACATTTACACATTTCCATCATTTTTGTTTGACCAATGTATATGAGGCATAAATGTCACAATTAATGCTAATGGGCGTCATCATTTGGTTATGGAAAATGTAACAATTAATGCACTATAAAAATTCGAAATATTATTTGAATTTGAATTCTAAAAAAATATATTACAGTTGGTTATGGAAAATTTTTGTTTTCATTGTCAATATTTATTGTTTATTAGTTTCTAATCTCCACAATGTTCCTATCTTATATGTTTGACCAATTTATAATTAGACATAAATATCACAATTAATGATAATGGGTTTTTAACAAAATTGAATGCATATTTCTTTGACTGTAATAAAATAATATTAATTGTGGATCGACTAAAAAAGTAATAATTTCAAGATTACATTATGCCATGATTTTTGTAATATTTTTTGTATTTAGGATCTTTGACTATAACAATTTCGTTTAGCAATTTTGTTAAACAGATTTATAACTTAAATAACAGTTTATTATATTCTAATTTAATCAAATCATATAATAAAGTTTAAAGTCATTATTTATAATTATTACTTTTTATATGTATTCAAATTAATAATTCGAATTTCAAATAAATAAGTTGAGTATAATTTATTTATTTATTTTTTGAATTGACTATAATGTGGGTCGGTGTTTTCTAAAATTTTTAAAGTTAATAACTTTCTTTAATATTGTTGACCGACCATTTAATACATTCTAATTTAATTCATTTTCCTAATATATACTGAACATAAAATGTCAATATCTTAACTACGTGTTTATTACATTTTCTGTTTGTACGGGATATTCATATACGTTCGTTAGTAATGTCTTTAATAATATTCTCATTTAAATATAACAATTAATTTCCGCGTTTTTAATATTTTTTTATTAAAATACATGTATATATGGTATATATATTTTTGTATCATATTTTTTCACCTTTAAATATTTTCAAAGTCAACATAATTTTTTTTAATCTTTCCAAAGTTATTTGAAAATTCATTTATTGTAAATCGTTTTTATGTTTTGCAAGTTTAACAAAATATTAATGTCATTGATTTAAAAGTTTGTTGCAAGATTGGTCAAAACTCAAAAAAAAAATCATAATTTTTTAAAGTTGTCTAATTCCAATTTTTTTTATATTTTGTAACTATTTTGAAAATAATTTAAAACGGGTTGTTTAAAATGAGTATCAAATTTGTTATGTGTAAAATTACGGCCAAAAAAGATTTTTATTGATATATCCTTTTGGTTTAATGATTTAAGTTTGAAAGATGTTCTATGTTGTCGCTTTACTTTGTTTGTTGTTGTATGTTATTTTGTTTTAATAAAAACAACTTTATTAATGTTCAAATGTTACTCATTATTAAATATATTTAATATTGATGCTAATGTTTTATTATATTTTCAGGTGGTGAAACAAAATGAGTTTGTTTTGGTATAATGTTTAAAGAAGTTGATGGTGGTTTAATATGAAAGTACATGTTTATGTCTTTTATTGATGTTTTTTGGTTATTTGATGTACATTAACTTATTGTAACTTTTAACTTTTAAGATCTAGACAATGTAAATGGTTAATGTTTTGGTCCGAAAGTTTGAAGAAGTATTGTGTTGCTTGAATTTGTTGTTTAAATTTATTATGTTTGTTATGTTCAAATTAACTTCCTGTAATTTGAAAGTTTTAATATTAAGACAATGTAAATCTATTACTTTTTGGTTGGTATGGTGATGTGTTTAGTGACAATGTAAATCTATTAAGTTTTAATAGTTAAATAAACATTATGTTTGTTTACATTGATGTTTAAGTTGATTATGTTTAGTGACAATTTATTCCACCCGCGTGTCACGCGGGTATATACCCTAGTTATAATAATAATTTAAATACAATGTTATATACTACATTTAAATTAGTGTATGTTTTTTTAGTTTTTTACTATATACGTTGTAATATTTAAAATACTTTTCACTTCTGTTTAGTTAGTTGAAATGGAATACATGAATGAATACAAAATAATCTATGATCACTCATGACATGGACCACTTGGTGTAAACATTTTCTCAATTATGTGACTTGATGTGACATAAAAAGATAATTTTAAACAAGTTAACTCCTAAATAGAGTCATCAAAGGAGTTCCAACCAAAGTGAGAAAACTTTCATTTGAGTATTATTATTATTATTGTTATTATTTTTATTTTCGGTTTTTATTGAAACTGTTATTTTAGAGCATCAAATGGATCAATGCGTTGAGTATATTGACACTTGACCATGCCAACTTGAGAGCAGCCCACTTGGTTGAGACTCTTGCTTCTTAGACGGGACGCCTTGGGTTTAAATATGGGCATGTGATATATTAGGCTGGAGTAAAGTAGGAGTGTGTAGATTTATTGCTAAAAAAAGTATACGCTAACTGTCTTTTTATGTGTTTCTAATTATTTTAGTACCGTTCGCTACTTTATGTGTTAAAAAGGAGGCACAACTTATGTCGATAGATTTATACACCAACGAGTTGGAACAGTCAAACTTTAGTTGCATCTACCACAACTTTTCGAGGGTTTGGTTATTTAACTAAGCATTTAATATTTTGATGTCTATAGTCTAGCCAATTTAAATAAAATGTTGATTATAATTTAACATGGAAAACATATTACTAAACCATTTGGATCATTGGTGGACAATAGTGGACTTATTTTTTTTTTCATGGAGTCGGAATTTTATTTGTTATGCATTTTATGCGAGTGATCAGGATTTTAGCGAGTATATAACACTAATTCTTTTTTTTTTCACGGAGAGCAGTTGACTACTTGACCATATGGGCTCACCATGGGTCCCGACCATGTTGGTGGAACTTCAAGCTGTGGTTAAGCTAATCCTCCAACCGATCAAATCACGCATTAATAGGGACTTGTAGCAAATTCGTTTATTGTCGACTATTCTATCAAAGACACAATCAATAGACATTGCATTATTAGTAGAATGGAAAGGAAGCCATGCTTTGACAAACTAAAACCTGTTCAAAAACGACTTTAGTGCTTACTAATGCTATCACGCTCACTCTCAAGATTGACCTCAATAATTGTGTTGTAATTATTTTCATAATAATAGTGTTATTATTGGTCAGTTTATTAAAGAAAATTGACACTAGCTATTCTTTGTTATTATTTTTTTTATCGTAACACTGTTATCTATTGGTCAATTTGATATAAAATATATCTACCATATTCTACACGTTGAAGCACCTATCGGTGTGTCACATGCCAAACATTAGTGTTTCAACAGCCAACTCTTTCTTTAAATTATGTGTCTAGACTCTAGAAAGTCAAATGAATTTAATTGTTTTCTGTAGTCCAATTATTTATTCTCAAACCCAATGCATGTATGTTTTTATTAATCAATAAATGTTGTTTTTTTTTCCCAATTTTAACAGCTAATAAACAGAGAATTGTCATCGTCAGCTGGCTCAAGCCAGCCGTACGGAGCCTTTAAGCGCATTCTAGTTATATCCAGTCTAAGAAAAACCTCTCCGCCCGAACGTCCAATGGTGATAAAACCCAAATACTCTCAGAATCGTATTGAAGATCATAAAGATTGATTTTAGTTTAGGAATCTTGTTGAAGTAATTATAACTTAGCTTATTTCCTTAAATCTTTCTTTAATATTTAAAGATGATGTGTAACCAGCAAAACTAATAACAAGCTATTGCAATATCTGACTTCGACTCTTCGTCTATTGAAAAACCATTTTTAGTTAAGTTTACTCTAAATTTTGTTAATCTTCACGTCTCATCTTTAATTTAATTTTTATTTTTATTATTATTGTTTTCTCTTTTTACCATACTTAAAGTTTATACTTAAATGCTTAAGGTATAAACCGAAATAATTGGGGACAATTTTTGAATTTTGGAGATGTATATGGAGATTCGATATATCAAAATCTTTATATTTAATTAGAGATTGAGATGAAATTTGGATAGTAATGCTGGGCAGATTAATCAAATTATAAACTTGCATTTGGACCAAAGAAAATGTTGAAAATGGCGAAAAAAAATGAGCTAAAAATAAATAAATAAACAAATAATTAACATAAAATTTATTTTATTTAATACCATAGTTTTAATTTGAATAATTTTATTCTTAGTCAAACTAAAGTCTACAATACTGACCGAAACTAATGCTTCTGTCATAACTTTTTACTGAGTTTAGCGTGTAGGCTCTAGTTATACGATAAAAAACTTATATCTGTAATGTTTATAACAACTATTGTTATCGTAACAAAATTTCTCTCAATCAAGTTTTATCTAACCATTCGCTAAAACATATTAACCACTTCACATAGAAAATAAAAACAGTAGAAAATTTTGAAATACATGACTTCAAATCTCCAACGTGATTGATGCTACTAAATAACCAACTATCAGCATTCAACAATTTAGTAAAAAGATAAATAAAATAGAATAACATTAGGTAGGGCCACCTATCCACACATAATATTATTTATTTTTTTGGATTTTGACACTTTTTTATTTGTTGTGTATAGTTGGGAGACTTTACCCAATAAATGGGTAAAAAAAATGGAAAGATCGAAACATGGAAATAGCTCTGATACCAATACGGACTGCCTATTTCAAATGTCGTGCTTTCTTCAATTGCATACCTATACAAGGGTTCAAGTGGAACTACTTATTTGAGTTTAACGAGTCATGCATAGTAATGCAATGTCTCATGATCATCCAATGTAGTTTTAAAAAGTTGGGTTTTGTAATTCAAAAAATAATAAGCAACGAAACTTATTGCCCGTTTATCTTTTTTTTTTAATTTCTATTTACACACTACTTTTCATTTTTAAATAAACAAGTAGACTTTTACTTTAAAAAAAACTAACAATTTAGCAAAAAAAAAGATAAATAAAATAAAATTATATTAGGTAGGGTCCACACACCCAACCCATACATAATATTATTTATATCTTTTGATTTTGTCATTTTTTGCTCCTCGCTATTGAAGTTGTGGAGCCACATAATCGAGTTTAACCAGTTATGCATAACAATGTCATGTCTCCAAGATCAACCAATATATTTTTTAAAATACGAGCTTTATAATCCAAAAAGAAATAATGCAACTTACTGCCTGTTTATCTTTTATTCCGATACAATCACTACTTTTCAGTTTTAGAGATACCTTTGAATAAACAAAAATACTGATGATGATGTGTCATAATCACATTCAATCGTAACTTTAATTTTCTGCATATTTTCTAATATTTACTCTTCTTAATCTATGCTATCCATGGATCATGGGTCCAATTGGTATGACCGATGGTTGTAAAAAAAGTATCTAATGTTATTTAAATCACACTTACCTTTTCTATCCAATTACATCTAATTTTACTATTAAATACAAAAAATTTGACGTGGTTTAAAAATAAAAACATATAAACCATTGAATATCTATAATAAGTATAAAATAAAACATTGAATTATTAAATTAGTTAAGTAACGATTACGAACTATTATCGTATAATAATTAGTGACCTATGTTTATACTATATATTTAATTATATGTGTACTTCAAATTCTGTTGAATTATTCAATATTTAAAATCTTACAATTTATAAATACTATTTAACTTACATTCGAATTGATCATATAAAACATAAATATTTGATTTTTATGCCACAAACATTATTTTAATTTTAGGACAATATAAAATTTAAATATATAGCATTTAAAGTGTGTGTGATAATATTAAAATTAATCTATAAATTCAAAAAAAATCCATAAGTTATGTATGATTAAACACCTAAATTTTGGTAATTTAACAAATCTCGCATAATACACGGGTTTAAAAGCTAATAAACAATTCGACTTCTACTTTAAAAAAACTAATAATATATAGAGAGAGAGAGAGGAGGGAAATAAAATAAAATAAAAAAACATTAGATAGGCCCCACCCACACACAGTCATGCATATATATCCATCCAGTGTATATATATAGAAGTCGTTAGGCATTGAGAATATGCGAAGCTAATTGACCTCCTTCGTTCCTAGTAATGGCGGAAATATTCGATACTCAATCAAAGAAGAACAATAACAATAACAATAAAAATGTCGGCGTATTTAGGGTTTCAATGTGCGGCGGTGCTGAAGAACTCGAACAGATGTCTAGAGACGGCAGCCATTACAGCCTCACCACCGCTATCCTACCGTCTCTCGGCGCTCGCAGTAACCGCCCTGTTAAGCTTCGTAGTTTCATTATTTCTCCTTACGATCGCCGTTACAGGTATATATATTATTATATATGTATATATACACACCGGATTAATTATTCTCACCGATAATTAGTTCGTATGCTAGTATATACCGGAATATTCTCTATCACCGATTATTAATTAATAATTAGTGACTCACTTACTGTTTATTATATCTCCGTACGATCGCCGTTACAGGTATATATATATATATATATATTATACCGAATTAATTATTCTCACTGATAATTAGTTCGTATGCTAGTATATATACCGGAATATTCTCACCGATGCTTAGTTGATAATTAGTGACTGGCTTACTGTTTATTATATCTCCGTAAGATCGCCGTTACAGGTGTATATATATATTTATACTAATTATTCTCACCGGTAATTATATCTCCGTATGATTGCCGTTACAGGTATATGTATATTATTATACCGGATTAGTTATTCTCAGCGATAATTAGTTATTACTGACTTACTGCTATTAGAAGTTATTGTTCATATTATCGGTGTAACGTCGTGATTCGTTTAATGATTGATGACTCGTTCATTATGCTGCACATGTTAGTGGTTATTTTAATCCTCGAGTAGTACACCTTTTATTATTTAAATATGCTATGTCATTCTGTTCATAGTCAATGGACATATCTCATTTTGATTTGCATCATCATTGTGGTTGTGATTTTCTTCTGTAGTGTTGGGAGATGTTAGTTGTAGTCTATTTGTAAAATTCAATCTACGCAGCCAATATTACTCGGAATCTTTCAAACTAGTCGGTCGTACTTGGACAACTCGGATTTTTACTGTTTTTTTACATATTTTTTTAGCGATTTCCGTTGTTTTTAACTGACGAGAATTACATTATTACTAAAACGAGTATCGAATCTTGAAATATCTTTGTAACTGAAGATGTATCCTTTTGATTTATATTGATGTTCATGTATTTTGTTATAAATATTAGTAAACTTCGGGTATTTCTAAAAATTTATTTCCTTTTAACTTACCTCTTCGGGTACCCGCTGAGTATTCCTCGCCTATGTCGATGACTCACAGCTCCCCGATCGACTGACCTGACATTGCCTAGCAACTTTTGCAACCTTGATCATGATTAGAAGATATGAGATATGATTAGATTAGGTTTCCTTTGTAATTATCCTAATTGTATGCTGATTAGGTTTCGTTTTGTAATTATAGTTATTATAGTTCTGTAGATAGTTGATCAGTAATATACAGCAGTACAATATCTCAGGAATTTGATCAATAGCAATGGTAACTTTTTATGGATCTTCATTTTCATGCTTTCTGCTTCTTTTTGACTTATTGTATCTACAACTGTTTACAACAGTTTGACTTTACTAATCAATAATTCCTTGTTTATATCTCCTTGGTAGTTGATTCCTATGGAGCAAGTAATTAATAATAATAATGATAATACTGATTTAACATTAGCCTAATCTGCAGGATTATAGATCACATAAACAAGGAAAATTGGATTTTAATAATTCGTACTTACTTTCACTTTCGTTGTCAAGAGCAATCTCAGTAGCGTAATTGTCATAGATTTATACATTTGAATTCTACTTGATTGATATTCGATTTCGCATGTTTCTCCATTTCGTTCATAACCATCGTTTTTTTTGCTTTGTGCTGTTGTTTTGACTTATTGTATCTTCAATAAGCATTACAAGAGTTAACTTTAGGCTGATGGCATGTTACTTCCATCCATAACTTAGATTATAGTTTATGGCATATTATAAGCCACATAAACAATGCACCAAACATATTTATATTTACTTCTGTAGTTATGTCCAGTTTTACAAAAAATAAACTCATTTTTTCAGGGCACGGGAGACATATCTTGTAGTTTTAGTCCTGTATACCGCTTGGGTGTCACCATTTGAATTTGGATTTCTTAGAAAACCACGACAACCACTATCAATCATTGATAATATTGTGAATGGGTTCTTTGCAATTGATAGTGTCCTTACATTCTTCTTAGCATACCTTGACAAAAGTAGCTACCTTCTCGTGGATGACCGAAAGAAGATTGCTTGGAGATATACAAGCACTTGGTTGGTATTTGATGTCATTTCGACAATTCCTTCTGAGTTAGTTAGGAAATTATCCCATGGTGGCTTTCAAACCTATGGCTTATTTAACATGTGTCGACTCTGGCGGTTGCGCAGAGTTAGTTCCTTATTTGCAAGGTACATTCCTTTAACATACATAATCTTGTTTGGTATAAATGTATAATTAATATCTTTGTTTTATGATTTATGTCCTTAAAACAGATTGGAGAAAGATAGGAACTTCAACTACTTTTGGGTCCGATGTGCCAAACTCATTGCTGTAAGTATCTTTTTGTTTCAATAATGACGATATTATTTAGTCACTTTGTATAAAACTAACAAGAAGATGTTATAACTTTATACATGTAGGTTACCCTTTTTGCAGTGCATTGTGCTGGGTGCTTTTATTATTATCTTGCTGCTCATTATCCTAATCCAGGCAAGACTTGGATAGGGTAGGGTAACGAGAACTTTGAGAAAGAAAGTTTGTGGATTCGCTATGTGACATCGATGTATTGGTCAATTACAACTTTGACTACTGTCGGATATGGCGACTTACATGCTCAAAATAGAAGGGAGATGATATTTGTCATATGCTATATGCTTTTTAACCTTGGAATGACATCATATTTGATAGGTAACATGACCAACTTGGTTGTTCATGGAACCAGCAAAACTAGACAATTTGTAAGTGTATTTGTTATGTTGCTTTGACACATGATTACGAGAATTGAGAACTTATCTTATTTTATTTTGAAAATAGAGGGACACGATTCAAGCTGCTTCGAGTTTTGCACAGAGAAACCAGTTGCCTGCTCGTTTGCAAGATCAGATGCTTGCACATTTGTGCTTGAAATTCAGAACTGATTCAGAGGGACTTCAGCAACAAGAAAGTCTTGATTCCCTACCGAAAGCCATTCGGTCAAGCATTTCTCATTTTCTGTTTTATTCACTTTTAGATAAGGCCTACTTGTTTCGTGGCGTGTCAAATGACTTTCTTTTTCAGCTGGTATGGTTCACTACATAATCATATTAAACTTGTATAACTTTGTAAATATGAAAAATTATATAACTAACATGTATCGTGTCTAAAGGTTTCAGAAATGAAGGCCGAATACTTTCCTCCAAAGGAAGATGTCATTTTGCAGAACGAAGCACCGACCGATTTCTATGTTCTCGTTACAGGAGCAGTGGTGAGTCTTGAATTTCTTTAATTTATTTCTACTAGCCTAAAAGAGGTATTGCATTTATTATATGATGTTTGATGGTTAAATTTTTTTATCAGGAACTTTTGCGCATCAACAATGGAGTTGAACAGGCAAGATTTTAGTCAAATATATTGATTTTATTTTTCAAAATTAAGATTGTAGTGTTACTGAACAAAATGATGTCTAATGCCTACATATAGACCATCGGAGAAGCTAATTTCGGTGAACTTTGTGGTGAGATTGGAGTTCTTTGTTATAGACCGCAACTCTTCACAGTTCGAACCAAACGGTTAAGTCAGTTACTTCGGTTGAACCGAACTACCTTTTTGAGCATAATTCAAGCCAATGTTGGTGATGGGACCATTATCATGAACAACCTCCTCAAGGTTTGTAATTTGTATTGTATACATCTATCAAAATTAAAAAATCAAGATTAGTAAATATAACCATGATTTATTACTGGTTAATGTAAACAGCATTTGAAGGAAATTAATGATCCAGTTATGGAGGGAGTTTTGCTAGAAACCGAGCATATGTTGGCTCGTGGTAGGATGGATTTGCCCTTGAGTTTATGCTTTGCTACTCTTCGGGGAGACGATCTTTTACTTCAGAAATTGCTGGAACGCGGTCTCGATGCTAATGAATCTGATAGCAATGGAAGAACAGCCCTGGTTTGTTTATTAAACTGAATTAATTTTTTTTAATATTCTATACAGTTCACATTTTTTAATTTTTTTTGGTAATTTGCAGCACATAGCAGCATCACAAGGAACTATAAACTGTGTGCTGATCCAAATAGTAGAGGTAATTAATTTACTTTAAGCAGACAATATATTTTATTTTCCAACGGTCAAATAGTCAATAGATTTGTGACTTTAATATTTGATAAACTAACCGACCAGAATAACATAGTTTATGATTTCCCTCAAATCATTGCACGCCTCTTGCCACTCTTAACGTGACAAATTATTATTTTTAAGTCATATTATTTCTATTTTTACATCCACTTGTTAGTCAAACAATATGAATTATTGACACCTCATGGGCCTTTTTTTATTTTAATTTTTAAAGTCTTATTATGTGTGCATCATCATACATGTTTTTATGATTACTCAATAACAGTTATGAACTTTTTAAAGTCAACTATTATAGTTTCCACGTTACTATCATCAATCATCTTGTCATTAAAACTACACAAACATTTAATTTTTTTATTTAATTATAGTTTTATCTATCTTTTGATGTATACAGATTCAGAAGGTAGTGTTCCACTGTGGGAGGCCATACTAGGAAACCATGAACAAGTTATAACGATATTAAAAGACAACGGCGCAACATTATTATCCGGTGACGTGGGGCAGTTTTTGTGCATTGCAGCCGAGCAAAACAAGTTAGACATACTTAAACAAATTATTAACCATGGTGGCAATGTAACGGTCCCGAAAACCAATGGCTCAACAGCCCTCCACGTGGCGGTTTGTGAAGGCAACATTGAGATGGTTAAGTTTCTGTTAGCCCAAGGAGCGGATATCGATAAGCCAGATGACCATGGTTGGACACCTAGAGACTTAGCTGACCAACAAGGACACCATGACTACACACACCAAAACTGCGTCACTCATGCCATTTCAACGAGCTGAGTCATGACACGTTCAGTTCCTTGGGAGGTTTAAAAGCGACCCCACATTGATACGACCCGGACATGGACGTGGACATGCAAATGGGGATGAGAGTCATGTGAGTCAGCCTCGTCAAAGACGAAGGGTTAATAACTTTCATAACTCTTTGTTTGGGATAATGTCAAACAGTGAGAAGAACGTCGACTTGGTCTCTCCGAGGATGGCTCAATATGGGAAAGACAAGAACTGTCGTGTGGTTGTTAGCTGTCCTAAGAAAGGGGATGTTGTCGGGAAGCTTGTTCTTTTACCGCAAAGCTTCCAAGAGTTGTTGGATATCGGTGTTAAAAAGTTTGGTTTCTTGGCGTCGAAGGTTATGAACATGGAGGGTGCTGAGATTGATGAGATTGAGTTGATTCGAGACGGTGATCACTTGGTTTTTGATGGTGATGATGTCCCAAATGATCAACAAGTAGATGGTCAGAATCCAAGATAACACTTTGTTTGTTGATCAACTTTGTTTTATTTGCTAATTATTTAACAAATACAATGCAAGTATAAATATATATATATATATATATATATATATATATATATATATATATATCAAATCTATTCACCATATGGAAAAATATAAAAGAAAAGGCCTAAAATGGTCACCTTATTGTGACTTTATAGTTTTTACTCTTACAAATCTTTAAGACTATGACAAAAAAATTACTTGGCTAAAGCCAATAGACTCGGGTAGCGGTGCAAGGGAGTGAGTTAAGAATCAGGTCGTTTTCCAATGCAAACGGCAACCACTAGAAACATGTTAAGAGGGTCCACGGACTTGAACCCTGACCCTATAGACACTCTGACGATCAAGTCAGTCGGGTCATATGTATGACTATATAGAGAAAGAAACAGGAGTATAACATGGTGTTGGAGTCGATATATTTGTAATTTGTATGAACTTGTTTGGGCTTTATTCCTGACGGTCTAGGCGTGAATTGGGCTTAAGAAAGTTCGGTTATTTGGGTTGGGCCTAACATGTTAGTTATGGTTGTCCAATATAAGAGTATCTCATCTTGTATTGAAGTTGATTTTAAACCAAGTTCTCACCACCTATTACAAATCATTATATGTTAATTTATGTTGATGTAAATCTCTACATATTATCATGGCATATAGCCAGTGTATTCTTTTCAAGGCTTCCAAACATATAGTACCCAGGACCATGGTCATTTTGTCATAATCCTCGTTTTAAAATGCAAACTTGTTATACTACATTTTGACTCTTTTTTCTTACTTTTAACTTTTTAATACTACACATTAGGACTAGCAAACAGGCCGGGTCACAGGTCAAAATGGGTTGTGGTTGAAACGGGATGATTCAAAAAAATGTTTGTTTTGGTTCGGGTCGAAAAGGGTCAACATATGTAACATTTGGTCTCTCGCACCTGCTCGATGGCCCATCCAGGAACTCACGGATTTGTTTTTTTGTTGTCCCGATAGGGACTTCCCAGAAGGTCACCCATTAGTACTATTTTTACATGAGCACACTTAATTGTGAAGCTTTTCTCCCGTCCACTAGTATTAAGCTCAAAACGCGTTGTTGATTTAAGAGACAGACATTTATTTATGAAACCAAGAATCTCTCATGTCCAGATCGATATAATATGATTTACCTAGGATGTTGCAAACACCCATGTTGGAGTAGCATTAGGATGAGTGACATCATATGATGTCTCCACTTAGGCAACCTGCTCTTCGTAGGCAAAACAAACAATATTTATACGAGTTACATGTGGATATCGTCGTGGCTGCTTAGATTCACACTATAATGCTATATACATGCACTATATGTTTCAAATATACATTTAATGTCCACATATCATTATTCAAACCGGGATATCCCTAAAAGCTGTCTTTCTAGATGTACGGTCTACCTAACATTTCACTCTTTATAGACCCTACCAGTAGCCATACTTCGCAATTTCTCTAGGTATGATTGTAATAATTTTGATATTATACAAATATAACCCAAAGCTTCAATGTGTAGTTCGTTCACAAGTAAATGAAGTTGGAAGTTGCTAGTGTTCAAATGAAGTTGGAAGTTGATAATAATGATGACACAAGGGTATACTTGGTAACTAACTATACACATTACACACCACACATCTTTTAGCACCACTTTCCATTTCCAATCTACACACTCTCTCACACACTTCAACACCATGAACCTCACCATCACCACCACTCTCATCCTCCTACTCCTCCACCTCACCACCATCACCACCACCACCACCACCCTAGACCCAAAACAACTAGCAGCCCTCCACTCCCTCTACATCCCCATCACCCAAGACCCATGCACCCACCCCACCACCACCACATGTGACTCCACCACCCCATTCCGCCACCTCACCACCCTCCACCTCACCAACTGCCCCACCGACCTCACCCTCTCCACCATCACTCTCTCCACCCTCACCTTCACCAACTGCCACGTCACCATAGTCCACTTCCCATCCACCCTCACCACCCACCTCACCACCTTCACCTCCAACACCTCACCGGAGTCTTCCTCAGCCGCTTCACCAACCTCACCACACTCACCATCTCCGGCGACTACATCAAATCCTCCGGCGTCCACGTCATCACCTCAAAAATGAAATCTTTAACCAATATCACCCTCTCCAACACCAACCTCACTGGCTCCATCCCAATACATTGGAACCCAAAACTCACCCACATGGATTTATCCAATAATAACCTTAACGGAACCATACCCACTTCACTAACACTCTTGGATACCTTAAAAAACCTTAATTTATCATCAAATCACCTTACCGGAGAAATACCCACTTCATTAAATGACTTGATTTCACTCCAAAACCTATCTTTACATTCAAATTCTTTATCCGGGTCAATACCCGGATCCATATCCGGTATGACAAAACTGGTTCATTTTGATCTGAGTTTAATCAGTTAAACGGGTCAATACCAAGATCCATATCTGAAATGAAGGGCTTGAAATATTTAAATCTTGGAGATAATAATCTCCATGGGGTTTTGCCGTTTAATGTGTCGTTTATTAAAAAGTTGGAGGTGTTTAAGGTTAATGGGAATGATAATTTGTGTTATAATTATACTTCTGTGTTGAAAAGTTTGAAGCTTGGGATTGCGAAATGTGATAAGCACGGGTTGCCGATTTTGCCCCCGCCTGCAGCGGATGGGCCTGGTTCGTCGGCTGATGATATGAGTAGTGGGGATTATGATGATGGTGATGGTGGTGAGAAGAAGAAAAGTGGTGGTGGTAATGGTGATGATCATGGGCCGAATAAGGTGGTGCTTGGTGTCGCGATCGGGCTTTCGGCTGTGGTGTTTTTGATTATTTTCTTGGTTATTTTGTCTAAATGTGGTGGTAGATGTTGTTGCGGTTAGGTTAGTTATTAGATGGGGTTTTCAAGGGAAACCGGCTATATGGGGCGTATAGGCCCTGTATGGACCTATACGGGGCGTAGATGGTGTCTCTGGTAGGACCCTATTAGATCGGAGATTGATTGATATTTGTTTTATTCATTTGGTGAAATGCAGGGTATACCACTGAAATGTTATTATGATTTATTATCAAAGATTGACATATAAAAAGAGTGATATTTGTTTTGATTTGATGGTGTGTTTTGTTTTAACTAGAAGATTACATTAATGATGTATTGATTGTGTCTACATCAAGATTATTAGGTTGCACTTTATGTATAGTAATGATGTTACACTTTTTATATAGCAATTATGATGACCAAGAAATGTTATAGCATTTCATAGACAATCTTGAACCACCATCTGTATATGGGTTAATGTGAGTCATTTTTTAAAAATTTTGGGTTCATATGGGTAATTGTTTCTCATAGATAGGGGTTAGATATATTGCATAACCCTGCGTCGGTATGTAGAGTAGATTAACAAAACATTTTTTAAACCAAAATATTTTGACCCGAAACAGTTCTAACTCTAGAGGCCAAAACCCATTGAGATATATAACATCGAACCACTCGCACCACAAAAAACAAATATGTGAGATCTTTGTGAGCAAATCGGACAATATTAACGGTACGAGGGATCGGATGTTATACCGCATGAAACGTATTAACAATGTAGCACTAGTAACCTACCAAGTGTCAACAACCGAAACAAAGTACAATAGTAATAGACAAAACAATAGAAGTTACACCTAAAGGCAATCATAGACAAACTTAATAGTCGACGAGTAGATATTAAGGTGCTGTTTGTTTTTGCAGACATAAACTGTCTGTAAGCTGATTTTATCTGTTTTCATGTCTGCAACTGAAGATGTGGTCTGAAGATCTGCAAGCTGAAAATATAAGACTGTTTGTTTTTATAAGCTGATACTGTCTGCATAACTGTCAAACTTATCTCACAAGATAGAAGTCATTTATTCAAGTTACATAGAAAATATAATAATAAAATTGTGGCGGCGGACGGTGGGTAGTGGCGATGGATGGTGGTGGTGGACAGTGGGTGGTGGTAATGGACGGTTTTGGTGGGTGGTGGATGGTGGTAGTTGACGGTGATGGCGTCCGACAGTGGGTGGTGGTGGTGATGAACGGTTGTGGTGGTGGGTGGTGGACGGTGGTGATTGGTGGTGGCTGTGATGGATGGTGGTGGTGGTGGTGGTGGCGGACGATGGGTAGTGGTGGTGGATGCTGGTAGTGGCGGCGGACGGTGGGTAGTGGCGGTGGATGGTGGTGGACGGTGGCAGTGGGGGATGGTGGTGGTGGCGTACGGTGGGTGGTGGTGGCGGACGGTGGTGGGAGGAGTGGATGAGAGGGTGGCTTCAAAGGGATAAGAGTATGATTTTTTTGCGAAGATGTTTTAAGCAAGATTTCTTTGCTTTTCTTTTAAGATGAAAGAAGATAACTTAAGATCTGTTTTAAGAAAAAAAACAAACAGTCTTCAAGGGTAATGTCTGCGCGCGTGCATACATTAGTTCCCTTGAAGATGTTTGAAGAAAAAACAAACACCCCCTAAGTATTCAAGTTCATAAAGGAAGTTTGTTTTTAAATTTAAAAACCACCACGTTTTGATGTTTAGGTTACATGTGAGGAAAACTTAATCAGATTAATATACTATTAATTATTGATATGTTACATTTAAAAAATGCCTGACCCATGTGTAAACAAGAAACACTTTTACGACTAATAAGTATGATTGGAGAAAAGCATTATCAAAATTTTTAATACTTTAGTCTTCAACCAATTAACTCAAATAATACAAACTAGTAAGCAATTTACCATCACAATTCACATATACACACAAGCAAGTTGATTCCAATATACTTTCCTTCAAAGAGACTGCATATATAAGTTTTATGAAGAAAGAGAAATAATGTGATGGGTACAAAACGTAATTTAGAAACAAGAAAGTTGTCACCCATGTGAATTTAGTTATAATTCTTTCTTCTGCATATATCTACAACATCAAAACAAACCAATTATTATTATCATGTTACAAGAGTTTTAGCATCTTGAGGCGCTCCATATGCTCCGGATCCAGTTTTGGAGGAGTGTAACTCCCTTGGAGATCCTCCACTACATACTCCTACAATATAATGATTATCATACATTTTTAATATTGTTTCTCACTATGTAAATTGAAAATACGAACACGAACGAGGGCATGTTTGTATTTGTTCATTCATTTTAAACCGAACACGGACGCATTTTCTTTCTTGTTCGTGTCCGCTCATTAAGTAAGTGAACATGTTCTTGTGCGTTTGTGTTCGTTCGCTAAGAAACTAAAGGAACGGTTACTATGACAACAACCATACACAGTAAAATCCCATGAATGGACGGCCTGGGGAGGGTGGGATGTAGGCAGACCGTATCCATATTCCAAAGGATAAGAGAGGTTGCTTCCAAAGAGACCCCCCAACTATAAACAATTTAAACGAAAAGTTCATGAACATAAACGTACATTTATGCAGTGGCGAAGCTTGGACAAAGATGTTGAGGGGGCCAGACGAAAATACACATTAAAAAAAATCCGTAAACGAAGGGGGGCGGGATCTAATTTTCGGTTGGAAAAAGGTAAATTTACACTAAATATAAAAAATGTTGAACGAAAACGGGTAAATTTACACTTCTACGCAAAATAACGAAGGGGGGGCGGGGCCACCCATTGCATTTATTAACATAAACGAACACCATTCGAAGTCTAATACATGTTTTAATTGTTTTTAAACTTTATAAAATTATATAGTTAAATGGGTTAAACGAACATAAACACAGACTTAAAACAAATTACAAACCAACGTTCACGAACACAAATGAACCAACTACACGTGTACTCTTTGTTCACGTTCGTTCATTTATTAAATAAATGAACATAACCGAACAGTTCAATGAACGCTTGGTTTGTTTACAGGCTTGTGACATGGTTAAAGAACTAAGAACATTACCTGGGTAAGTTCTCGTTTGGTGAGGATGTGGTAATGTCTCTGCCAGATTCTTTGGATGGCCATGGTGGCAGCGAGAAAGCCATATGCAATACCAAGAATTGCAAATATGACAACAAAGACTATAACCAGAGCAAAACATGCCTCCATAGATGCTGGGAAACAGTCCAACACTCCCCAACCGTAGCAACAGTTGTGGCAGCCAGCCATTCGTGGATCGTTGCTTAAGGAAGAACAGTGTAATATTATCCCGAAAAACCCCAGCAACACAAAGAACACAAGCACCCCTGTCAAACAAAAAATTATATCATTGAGAACATATCATACTTGTAGCTTGAGTGGGCCACACTCACATTAACATATACTGCGATTATACGGGTGCTTGATACCGACGTATGCCAAGATTTAATGTGTAGCATACATGTGATTAAAAAAAGATTACGGTTCATGCATCGAATGTAGGACACAAAACAAAAACATACTTGAAGCAAATCAAACCGATAAAAGAAAGTCATTACACATACATTAAATATATGGGATAAACATTCCAGAACTTAGAATTCACATGTTCTTGCCTGTATTTTATGGTTGTTAACAGAACATACTAATGTACTTTTTCACTAGTCCTGGTTTAGAAATTGTTTTTTGAATATGGCTTTGTGTCCTGTTTGGGCGATCTTGTAACCCAAAATTGTATTTTATATATACAATGAATCTATGTATAAAACTGTTGTGTATATATATAGGATTAAATTTGAATCATTCTCTAAAAGAGCTTTAACAGTAGAAATTGAATTAAACAAACACTTTTTCAAGGTCATTATTCAAAAACTGCACCATAACGTTAAGTGGCAGGTGATGATCAGTAAATCATAGAAGAATTATTAAGTTATCAAAACTAAATTTTTTATCTTCTGTTGTATGATACACTATACACTTATACAGTGTAAACTTACCTATACAATAGTAGAACGGTATAGGGTGCCTTGACAATATACGATCCCAACTGTCATTAAATGAATCTCTAAAAGACCCGTCTTTGTCAGCAAGATATGCTAGACCTCCCATCATTCCAATCACCTGTTCAATAAAATATTTTAATCACTCAGTAGCTGGTAAAGTAACACAAGAAGTGAAGGTCGAATACGCAACTGTTTGTACGGCCAAAAACACAAGGCAAACATCTCTGGCAACAAATAATCTGAATTTTATTTTGCGCCATGAGTTTTCTTCTAACTCAACAACTCGAAGATGAAACTGAGCTTTGCAAGTTGTGCAATGTGAAAAGGCATGTCCTTCCTGTTAAGATTAACAGTGTTACATAAAGGTATGGGAAGTAGGAAATTATACAGTCCTTATATAAAACAATACAAAAAGTAAATCCTCACCTTGACAGATCGCCAATGATCAAGGCATGATCGATGCACAAACTGCTGTGTGCCTTTGCACATACATGGTGATATCAGATCATCATCTGCAGAGCAGAATATAAGCAGCAGATAATTGATGAGATTTTCAACTCTGTAAGTAATATACTAAAAGTATAATTGAAATTAGGGCTGTAACCACAAACTGAACAAGGTTTTGTTCATGCTCGTCCATTAAGCTTCTATCGGACAAGTGAACAGTTCACAAACACCTAATTAAACAAAATTCCTTGTTCGTGAACGGTTCGAGAACTCAAACGAACGAACACAAGCAATGTTTTATTTGATTTGGCTAACCGAGAATGTGAGTGTCAACGGTTTGTATTGGTGTTTTTTGTTTAAAACCATATGCTAATTTTACATACAAACTAATCACATAACACTCATATAGTCATCATATATGCTCTACAGTTCTACAGTTAACAATTTTGCTTAAATCTATACGATAAGACCAGCAAAATCATCAACAATTAAACAATATCAAAAACCTTAATGAAAGTTCAGGAACACAAACACATAATCGAACGTTCACGAACACAACTAAACAAACAAATACAGCCTCCTCTGTCTGTGTTCGTTCATTTAACTAAAGTTCACTAACAGTTGGCCAAGCATTCGGTTCGTTTACAGCTAAAACATGACACTAATTATTCCAACAGATATAATAACTAAAAGTAATAATAAATATTACTAGAATTGATTGATCACACCTTCCTCTCCGTCGCATTCGAGGCAAATACGACAAGTAGCAATGGAACCGCCTTCAACATCATCCTCATTAACTACATCATCCTTGATCTCACTAGCACTCGCATTAACAACAACGGCCGGCGGTGGTTGTGAAGGTGATTCAGATTCAGCGTGATGCTGCTGAATATTCGGAAGCAGAGGATCGGAATCGCTAGGGTTATCCAAAGCCCTAGCTTCTTCCAGCTGTAATTCGCCGTTCATCTAATAAATAAATTCCTCTAACCTAATTCATAACCACAAATAAACCAAAACCAGCTTAAATTATAATCGATCGTCAATAATAATAATAATAATATAAAAATTTGATTGTAGAAATAGAGATAAGAGATGAAGAAATAGATTGAAAAATGATAACCTGAAATACGCGTCAACTGGCCGAACCGATGATGATGATTTTTGGACATGGCACGTGGTACTACTGCTTGCTTATGTTATCAAATTCTATTTCTATTTCTATTTCTATTTCTATTTCTATTCCTATTCCTATTCCTATCGAGTCAGCTAAGCTAAGCTAAACCGGGTCCAGTCCACTCACTCTGCTTCAACTAAACTACGGGCCTGCCTGGTTTTGGTTTTACTACACTTTGGTAATGTCATAATGTGTCTTTGTTTGTGTTGTGTTGCTACCATTTTGTCTTAATGGTAGTTCGGTTAATAACCTTAACAAAATTAATCAATCGGTTTTTGATTAATTATTTCGGTTTGTTCGGTTAATTTTTTGGTTTTTGCTTTGTTCGGTTAATAGCCAAAATCAAGTTTTGGCTAAAATCTTAGAAATATATATATATAGGGTAGGGTTAATGTAAAAAACAATATTTTTGTGAGAAGAATAAGAATAGATTTAGGCCCTTGGATCTATGATCTAGTGGTTGAGATTGGTAGTTTCTAAATAATTGTATTGTTTCATATTTACATTGTATAGTGTTATATTTAGATGGTTTGTTTTATCTTAAAGCTCTTCTCACACTTCTCACAAAACACTTGTTTTTTATTTAAACTCTTTTCTATCTCTCTCTCTCTATATATATAGGTTTAAGTCAAGTATTGCAAGAAGTGAAAGAAATCAATGCAGCCAATCAGATTTTTTCTTTTTATTTCTTCTTTTAGTTAATTATAAGGGTATAATAGTAAAACTTTAAATTATTTTATTTGGTAACTATTTAAACTAGTTTTATACCCGTCCGGTGGCCGGGTAGTTTAATGTCATAATAAAAAGTATTTTGTTTCCCCTTGCATTCTAAATGAAAATAATATTTGTTTGAGATCAACGTACAACCTATTGAACGTACCTATATTGACACGTATTTATTGACTAAATGTAAATATACAATAATGCAACATATTAATAAGATAACATTATAAAGTAAAATTCTTTAATAAAGAATTGTTGAAAGCTAAATTATCACATGCCAAAACTAAAAAACCACCTGAGCACATCTTTGTAACTTTCCTATTATTATTAAAGAACAAATGCTAATATATATCCAAATCTTTAGTATCTATCCATGTATCCGGCCTACTTGAAGCTGTTACAACCTTTATTAGAAGCCCACAATGTGTCCGTTCGCTCTTATTCCTCCCATATGCTCACCATATACATGTTATAAAGTTTAATCAGGCCTGCAAGACAGTTGACCACATTAGTTGTTTTGGTTAAAAACAGGGACAAGTTGACCAGAAGTTAAAATTGATCAATATGTGCAAACTTCTTATAAGTAATGTGAATGTGTTATGCCACAACAACCTCTGTGCCCATACCACTAGCTCTCAAAAAATTCTTAATATGGCATCTTTGACTTTGTTAGTCAAAACTGGATTTAATAAATGCAATGTCACTTCTTTGAGTCACATATTCTTTTTATAAAATGGCATTCATACAAGGAATGCACACTTGACCATTCATCTAAGCTACATTAAGCAGCTTCTTATATCCTTTTGCAATTAACAAAATTAAAACAAAATGTTAAAATACTTTCCAAGAATTTGAAGCAATAAGATATTAAGAAAAAGAAACATAGTATACCTCACGCTCTCTGGTGGTGAGTACAGTCAACAACCTCCCCACTGCTGACTTAAGCGTGAGCATCATTCCTCCGAAAACCGAACTCTGTCTTACCTGAATCTGTTTAATTGTACATTACATACCCGTGAACCGACCCTGTTGTAAGCATACATTGAGAACTACTGTTTGCATACGAGATTTTCAAGTTCCATTCGGGCATGACCGGACCCAACCCCGAACCAGTTTTTTGTATTTACAGAAACGTGGAACCGACCATATTGTTTTCTAAGCGGGTATGATCGGTTTAGGTCAGGTCTTACCCGTTTCATGTACACTGCTAAGCAAACTCCTGAACTTGTTCAATGAATCCAGATTCTTGGATGCCAATTTGGTTACATGGGAATGCAAGAATCTCAAAATATGTATAATCACAAACATATTTCAGACTTTTTGCCATTTGACAATACCAAAACCAAAGGGTTACAAGAAAGGCAAAACACAAACCTTGGTCCATATACTTCCGGTACAAGATAATTATACTTATCTTAAACAAAACAAAACAAAACAAAACAATAAGACTTATATGCCATTCTCAACATAAAATATTAATTAAGTCAATATACCTTCTCATTATATGATCTAAATTCATAAATAATACTCAAAGCTTAAGAATCAAGCACAAATCAGTTTAACTCGCCAACACTTTCAGGGCAGACCTGTGAAAAAGTATACGATCAATCTAAAACATAAAAGGCAGGTCATTTTCATTATAATATTAACAAAGATTCAGTGTGACGCTTTATGATGATAATTTTACCTTTGACAAAGAATTAGGAGTCGAAGCCATGCATTTAGCCCGATTGCTATACAAACTCATTCCCGACCCTTAACAAATCATAGAAAGAATCGATAAAATAAAAGTAAAAAAATGCTTAACTCAGTACATCAAATTGCTTACTTCTCCATCAAAGAACGGTAAGAGTGATAGTTTCCTCAACTGTTCTCCGATAGATTGGAATTGAATGACTTTGTTGAAGAAAATAATGTGATGGTGAAAATAAGAAATCAGATGAACGAACCTAGGAAATTGAAATAAAGAAATTAAACCATTGAGACCGGAAGAAAAAAACAAAATCGAATTAAGGTTTCAAATCGCATACTCTGAAATCAAACTCCAACACCTGGACATAAACGATGATGCTGATAGTAACTTAAAGAGAGATTACGAAATTGACCTGAACAGTTGCTCGATCTCCCGGCGATGAACGTACAAGGAACTCCGCTCAGGTGGCTATTGCTTCTTGACTTCTTTATCATCTGCGATGATTCTGATATTGATATAAAGATAACTGCATGCTGCTTCTACAAGGAATTTATAGGGTTTTAATGGCTGTGATTAAAAGTTGATGAGTTTTAAAGGCTGGGATTTAATCAAATAGAGGTTATAAACAATATATTATATTGTTCAAACACTAATTCACTTTTTATATATGTTTTAATTAATTACACTTAGATTTCTTTTATTAAGCGTTGAGAATCGATGAATTTATTCTTGTTATCAATCATTTATCATTACTCTCAGTCTTCCCGATTTTTCACAAATAATAGTTTTAATATACAAAGAAAACATGACTATCTTACATCCCCTGTATGATTTCTACAACCAAAATAAAATCATTTTAAATTCACAATAATTATTTTGAATACACATCCATGGTTATTTCCTGTAGACCAAGTAGAAACCCTACACCGCACAACATTTTTTTTTATTTCCTACACATACAATTATCCCTTCACATAATTGGCATGCACATATTTAACGTCAAGGACACAGTGTATTTGTATTATTATACAAATTTTAATAACATTTCAAATGTCATAAAATTATGAAACCATATACTTATTTCCTATATAATATATTTACGCATTACATATTTCCTTCACATACCTTACACAACCTACGTAATAAAATTTACATTATGCGGAACATATACACAAACTTTATATCCTCACACCATTCAATCCTACACAACTTTTCAAATGTTGCGTAGGATGTAAATATATTGTGTAGGTTGTGTAAGACTGAATGTTGTATGGATATATAGTGAGGAAATTTGTTGTGTATGATGTAAATATATCATGTAGGCTGTGTAGGGTTAAATACTGTGTAAATATACCGTGTGTAAATATGTTGTGTAGGATATAAACATTCAATGTAGGATATAAACAACTATAATTATTGTTAATTGTCATATAATAAATGAAGTAAAAAAGTTATGTAAAATATAAAATACAAAAAGCTATGATTCGTGAATACCAAATAATCAGTGATGATGAAAAATAGAATACAATGACAAAATAAATAATATATTATTATGTGAATAAATGAATATTAACTTCACTAGCATTAAATTTGGAAACCACTAGATGACTAAGCGTGAAATGGGTGGATGATCATTAATTAGATAGCATTTGATAGTAGGACAAATTACAGATCATTAATTAGATAGCATTTGATAGTAGGACAAATTACAGCATTGCCCTTTTTTATTATGCAGCATTAAAATTAGGAACTCAGTATTTACAATAATGTCATAATCAATTAAGTCCATAGATCAAATCTAATCAATGGTTATAATTCATTTCTTATATTTTTCGCAATAAAACGACTTCTCTCTTAAACCATCACCTATATATATATGTGTGTGTGTGGTTATTATCATTTAAGAACTCTTAGGAACCCTTAACAACCAAACAATTTATAAATTTTTTTTATATATTAACATTATTTAATAGTAGTTTTATCATATTTTATATAAAAAAATTTTGTTACATATATTAATCACAAGTTTACATATATGTAAAATTTATTTACTAACAAATTTACATAGGGGTCAAACAAAACATAGATGTGTATAAAAACTAATTTTCAAAATTGTAATTGTAGATATAAATATAAACAATGATAAAACTAATCTTAAAGAACATTAACATACAAAATTATTTATAAAAAAACGTTTGTTTTAAAGGGTTCATTCAAGTTCATAAATAATTATACAGTTCTGTAATGATACTCATTATATATATATATATATATGGTTCAGTTGACAGAGAGTAGAAAATAACCGATAACTGCTTTTCGGTTAATTCAATTATCGATTAATTTTGATTCGGTTTCGTTGGTTTTTTGTTTGGTTATTGCTTACTCCTATTAAGTGGGGTTTGGTGCTCGGGCTTTGACAATATAATTCAGTTGATTGGAGATTCATATGATTCGATTTTGTAAAAACTATTAGCTAAATTGTTAAAACTGAAATGTTAAACCGTCATACTGACCGATTTGACCAACCCACACAACCATGCCAATTTAGTGGTTTTTTTTACCTTTGAAATCACAGTGAAACAGTTTAGCTTAATTCTTTTGTTAAAATTGACTGAACCGGACCAATAAACACTACCAGGGGAGACTCGGAGGATGTGCGAGCCGCACCATCGGCGGGGGCATATAAGTTTCGGGTGCACAAACTTTTTTTTATACATGTTACATATGTATGTTTTTTGGTGTTAAAAATAAGGTTATTTGCAATGGTTTATGTGATAATTACATGCTCAAAATGATTTATGTTTATAATAAATCGGTCGATAAAAGTTTTATCCATATACGCTAGTGAATAAAAATTTTTCGTTAAGACCTATGGGCCTTTTATTTTGACTCGGCCGAGGTACATAAATTCTCGGAGACGGCCCTGAACACTACTAACTACCAATATGTTACATTTAAGAAAGCCCAAAACATCCTTTGCGGACCAAATGAAACAAGTGAATATCGTTAGCAATTAACACAACAAACCATCCTCTCAAGCACATAGAGCATAAATGGTCAGATAATTTGGTTGGTGTCGAAAAACCTCCATAACGCGTATAACACAAAGATTTTGAGACACTATCCCATACGCGTATAACAAAAAGCCAGTTCTCAACCAAGCAAAAGCCAAGGCTAACCTTTTACCATGACCATAACACCTCTTTGGTGAAAATGATAGCGGATATTCTATTTCCTAGTGGCATCTGTCTGACAGTTTTCACATACACTATCACTAACAATAAGTCAATAAGACAATAACACATGGTGGTGTCATTCCTCATATTCACAAATCACTCATCAACAAAACTTCTAAAGAGTGATTATAATATATATCATCTCATTCTCAAGTAAAATGTGATTATTAACTTTATAATACATGTGATGTGTATTTCAGTATTTGCTTACACTGTTACTATCTTCAAACTTTAAGCAAGCAAAAAATCATACAAACTAGTCCAACGAAAACTCCTCGAGCCAAATAAGAACCTCGTTCCGCTTCATTTCACAACAAATATGTACAAAGGTTAGAAACCGTTAATCATTATATGCAACACATTGTAAAAAAAACTTACCATCATGAAACTTTTTGTTCTACCGGGATCATTGTAACGAGCCAATAAACACCCGTCTTTCGGTTTGAGACCATCAGAAAGAACACTAGACCTCAATAATTTCTCTTTTTCATAAACAATATCCTCGGTTGGTTTACCGCTGAATTTCAAAACGGCTGCAAATCCTCCTTGAACACTTCTTATACTAACATTTTCTTTGTTAGGATTTGGTAAACTGGAGAATAATAATTATAATATACCTCAGGTTATTAACAGTAACATGAATGATGAATCATATGATAAGATTTGTTTGACTAAAGTAACTAAAGTTGACCTATTTATGTCTTTTTCGGATGGAAGAACGATTTGGATGGACATTTTCGACATCTCGGGATCGAATGCTTGAGTGAAAACTGGTGTTGTCATTGGTATCTTTTCTTCCCTAGAGTTCTTACCAAATATGTACCTAAAAAGTGTATATCATGGTCAAACCAATGTTTGACCAGTAGTTTAATGTCTTAAATGAACTTAAAACTCACCCAGCTACATCATTAAATCCTGTATTTCCAGCAAGCTTGTCACTTTGTGTTTCAACGATTACGAAGGGGTCGTATTTTCGTACCTGGATAAGTACTTTTAATAAATGTGATTAATCATAAGATTATCTTGAATTAGCAAAACTTAGGGGTGTGCGCAGTTTGGGTCGGTTTTTGAATTTTTGAAAACGGATTGGTTACATTTTTTTCGTTTTTGTCATTTGAGTTTGAAATTTTTAGGCCAACTTTTTTTTTGGCCCAAAATAATGAACTTGGGCCTAGCTAATTAATAACTAACTGATTATTATTCATTTGGGTTAAAAACATTTGAGTTACATATTTATTAAAATCTTATAAATTACTTAAAATAAAAAAATAAAAATTTAAAATCTATAAATTTAGTTCGGTTTGGTTTTTTCGGTTTTTAATCCATGCAAACCCAAAACCAAACCATAAGTTCGTTTTTTTTCGGTTTTGGATTGATTTTCTTCAGTTTCATGCACATCCCTAGCAAAACTTGGTCTTAAAAGTACTAACAAACCTCATAAGTTGCGGTTCTTTTAAGTATCTGATATTTGGGTGTTTCAAGATCAGGAGTCTTGTATATCCTCAGCTGTAACAAAACATGTTACACAAAATTAAATCTATAAACATATGATCAACCAAACAGTCAAACATTGTAACTAAATACCTTTTTGATTAAATCCATGAGCGCTTCTGAAGAAAAGTACTCATTGTTCTTTATAGAGTCCCAATAATCCTATGAAAGTGATAATAAACAAGAAGTTAATAACAAAATGTTGCGAAGATTACACGTGATTGAAGTTAAGGGTGACAAGCGCGTGTACCACATGACTAGAAAACTTTCCGTTTTCGGGGTTTATGCCCATAACTGAAGTGCCTGTGAAGACTAGCACTGGCTTCCATGGTAAAAGAGAGAATGTCATTTCCATGGTCCACCTTGTAGTTATATCATATGTTCCTGTCTATTAATAAAAGATGAGAACCTAGTGGATGTTTGATGAAAAAACCGAAAAAACTGATCTAAAAACAAGAAACCAAAAAATCCCGACCGGAACAAAAACTGATAGTTTTGGTTTTGTTTTTCCGTAAAAACCGAACTTACGGTTCAGTTTTGGTTTTGCAATAAATTAAACCGAAAAAAACGAACTGAACTGAATTTATATCTCTTCATTTTTTATTTTTTACTTTTTGTAACCTAGAAGAATTTTTAAAATATGTAACTCAAATATTTTAGCCCAAAATATTCAAGCTCAAATGGCTAAACCAAAATAACCGTAACCGAACCAAACACAAACTGAAAGTGAACGGTTTTCAAAAATTCAAAAACCAAAATTTCGGTTTTCGGTTCGGTTTTAGCCTAAAACCGACCCAAACCGAACCGAGCATACCCCTACATAGTACCATACATACACATGAATTCTTGTCTAGCCAAATCAAAGTGATTTTGTCATCTGTTCATCTCATATAAAAAAGGTATTGAAAATGAAATAATTTTTTTTCAGGATAAGAAAAATGATATTGATAATAGTATAAAAATTTATAATAATTTATTAAACAAAAAGTTATAAAAAATCATGTAAAATATTCTTTTAAAAATTAACCGAAATAACTACCTGTCTGACCCAATGGAGCTGAAACTTAGGAGAAAACATCAACTTCAACAATGCAATATTGAACAAGTATCCACCTATACTATCATAACTCGTAATCGGATCCCGAAACTTGACCCGTTCATCGTAAGCAGTCCGATCAATGCCTTGATCATCAAACAAGTGTGGAAGGTCATCATACAAGAAATCCACTAATCTTTCAACATCAACTTTTGAAGATTTTGGTGGAACTTGTTCTACTAAACTCACTCTAATACAACTTTTATTAACATTATTATTATTAATAATAATATTATCCACTAGACTTCTGCTTCTTGATTGTTTGATGAACAAAAGAGTGTTCTGTGGTGGTTTTAGGTTCCGGTGAGGAGTGTAGTTGCCGGAAACTGGCCGGATAATGGTGTCTGAAAGATGTGTGGTGGCCATTTCTTTGTGTTATGGTTTACAGCCACAGAACAAACTCACAAAGGCACAAACTAACTTTTGAAAGTATTTGTGGCGGACAAGTGATGTACAAGTGGCATATCCTTTAACCAGATAAGTTAAATGGGCCTGATCCATGATAGTTATTTAGAAAAGATTGGGCTTTTGTTAGTGGGCCTTCAGTTTGTGTTTGTTTTTATTATCTAAACTTTTTACTAAACGAGCCGACTCGTTTTCGCTTAAGAGGCTCAAGCTCAAGAATGGCTTGTTTAGAGCTCTATCTTTAAAGCTCGAGCTAGGCTCGTTAATTATTTATTAATTATTTAATTATTATAATTATAAAATTATTTACATCTATAACTATTATTGTAACTTTTATGTATAATATATCACTTAATTATTTTTATTAGAATTTCATGCATAATATTACTTATTATACAAATATATTAAATAAAAATTATACAAATAAAAAGCTCGTTTAGGCTTGCAAGCCGGCTCGAGCTTGTTTATTGAATGAGCCTCTGTAAAAGCTCGAGATCGGGCTTGAGCTCATTTAAGCTTAGCTTGAGTTTTTAATGAGCCGAGCTCAAGTAGCTTACAAGCGGCTCGGCTCATTTACACCCCTAGCTTTGAATAATGATTTTTCTCAAATCAACTGTCAAGGTAACAAATTTACAATAATAAAAAAGCTAAAACATTTAATAATAATATTTTTTAAGACTTACTGTAAAATTATCAGGCTATTCATAAGAACTTTTTTCAAAGAATTCTTGAATAATTTTATCCAAAGACTCATATTATTATTATTATAATATTGATTTATAATCATAAGTCATGAATAATGCATTAATCATGATAAATTGATAAAAAAAATTAAATGAGTAAAAGTTACAACTTACAACCATATGTCAATATGTCATTAACTCATGACTAATGTAAATCAAACATGATTTCTTTCTTCATATGAATCAATAACACCTCCAACATTGACTTTATAGTTGACCATTGAGGATGAAACCTATCTCCTGATGCAAAGCCCCACACTTGACCACCAACCTCAACAACAGTACAACCAACTTCTTTTCTAGCATTCTTATTATTATTATTACTTCTCATAACTCCCAACACTTCTTCAACATCAACCCATCTTCTATCTTGTGCATACAAATTCCTCAGTGTAATATAATTCCCATCATTATAAACATCCTTTTCATAATTTTTGTTCAAAATCCTCTCGGCCCGTTTAACATCCTTAGCGTAACCACACGCAGATAATACCGAACTTAATATAATATCGTTAACTTCATAAGGCATATCATCCATAATCTTTTCGGCTTCATCCAAACACCCTGCTCGCCCCAAAATATCGATCATGCAACCGTAATGTTCGATTTTGGGAACGATACCAAAATCTTGCATTGATTTGAACCATCTTTTGCCCTCTTCCACTAGACCGCTATGGTTACAAGCTGTTAAAACCACAGTCATGGTTATCTCATTGGGCTTGACTTTGCTTTTTGTCATATCTAGAAACACATTTATCGCTTCGTTTCCATATCCGTTAACTGCTAAACCATGTATCAAAGCATTCCATGTGGCTGTTTCCTTTGTTAACATTGAATCAAATACTTTCCGGGCTTTTGTAAATTCGCCACATTTAGCATACATATCGACTAATGCAGTGCATACATTCGTTGCTTTGTTCATCTTCTTTCTTATAATGAATTCATGAACCCAATTACCCAAATCCAAAGCTCCTAAATCCGCAATCGCAGGAAGAACACTAACAATGGTCACATTATCAGGCTCAAGTGACGCCTCAAGCTGTAATTTTTGAAATAATTTTAATGCCTCGCTCGGTTGTTTATTCTGGTAATACCCTTTAATCATCGCATTCCAAGAGACTAAATTCTTATACGGCATCGAATCGAAAAGGGTCCTAGCCATGAACACATTACCATGTCTACAATAACCATCAACCATACTCGTCCACGACACAACATTCTTTTCCGGCATCTCATTAAACAAACAACTCGCACAACTCATATCTCCGACCTTAACATACGCATCAATCATCGCATTAAACGCAGCCGTATCCTTCGTATCCATCCGGTCAAACCACATTCTCGCATTCCCCATCTCCCCACGCTTCGCATACCCGCAAACTAACGCAGTCCACGAAACCAGACTTCTCTCAGGCATTTCATCAAACACCTTCTGTGCACACTCCATTAACCCCAATTTCGCATACATATCCACCAACGATGTCGATACGTACAAATCGAGCTCAAATCCTTCTTTCACAACATGATCATGCACTTGCTGACCTCCCAACACATCCAATTTTAACCCACACACCTTAGCCAATGTCAAAAATGTATAACCATCAGGTTTAAATTCAAAACCATTAAAACCAATATTTTTTCTTAAATCTTTATACAAACACACACATTCTTGAAATTGGTTAATACCCAGATGAGCTTTCATCATGGTGTTGCAAATAAAGGTGTCATCTTTCACAGGCATTTGGTCGAACACTTGGTGGGCATGTTGAATTAGACGTGTTGCGTGGTCGGATGACATGGCGGCAATGGATGAACACGTGGCAATGAATTTGGCGGCAAGGTTTTGATTGTTGAGTAGATGGTTTCGAAGCATGAAAGCTTGGATTTGAAGAAGATGGTGTTTGGTGGTGGTTTTGTGTTGTAGAAGATGTAAACATGTTCGCTCTGTTGTGCTCCATAAACCTTGTATTTGTGTGTTCTTACTCATTAAGCTGATGCTTTGTGACCCACTGATGTTGCACCATGTAGACAACTAGACATAGATAGAGCGAACGGACGGAATGTTCGTGAACTGTTTGACGAAAAGTTCATTTATTTAATTAAAAGAAACTGGATTTTGAAAATCTGACATTTTTGCAGTTGTGCGATAATACTCACTAATTGTTTTCATTGGACGTTCGTTAAAAAAAAGTTAACGTTGTTAAATTTATTCCCAGATTTCAAACTGATGTTATAGGGTTTTGATAAGAATGATATTACGAATCGACTGATATAAAACTTATCTCGAAACGCTGCTCCAAACGACGCAACGATGCTTCAGTTCGGGCGTTTAAACTTCCAATTAACAAAAATCAAACCGTTTGGAGCACCGTTTCGAGGTATATTTTACATCAATCGAACCATATATCCAAATTGTATCCTCATTTCGATCAAAAGCCCTAAAACGTTAGTTGAAATTTGGAAAAAAATTAACGGCTTTAACTCTCTTTTTTTTGACAAATATCTAATGAAAACAATTAGTGTGAAATGTGAAACCAGTGACAACTATTTTCTAGGTGGGAGTATAATACCTATATATTGGTTCTTTTTGGTTATAAACTTATAACATGTTCATTTGCATTCGTTTATGTCTGTTCTATTATGTCCGTTTAAGTTTGCTTGTTTTTGTTTGTTTGCGTTCATGAATTGTTCATTTAGGTTTTATACAAACGGACATCAACATACACGAACAAGCCATTTTCTTAATGAGCGAACATTAATACGAAAATTTGTTTGATTATACGTTTGTGTTATTGTTTGGTTAACTTAAAGGCATATGGAGTAATGTAGACATTCTTATGTGGTCATGTTTTACCAATAGTACTTGTAAAGTTGCAATTATTCCGATTGTACATGCAATATTGCTGAAGTGTCTAGTGAATTTTATTTCACATGTTAGGCACACACTTCACTTATAACTTCACGCTTATACTCATGGCTAGATGTGCTCTCAAGGAGTCCAGTCTTCTCTTACACACATAATTTTAAATATGACTTCTAGGTGGCCTTTTTGACCCAACCCATTTTATGTGACTAATTTTATTTATTAATTTATTTTACTATTTTACTAAGGGCTAAATTTGTGTTCGTCAAAGTTTTACAAACGACTTTTTAAAAGTTTGCTTTCGTATTTGTTAACATTCATTTTCACATCCACTTAATTTATTTTGTGATTTCGGAGTATAGCGTTCCGTTGTGTTCATAAAATGTCATATGGTGTTCAACATTGTTTTTTAGTTTAACTTAGATACCAATATGCAATGATAATTTTCTTGTGGACTCATGAAAGACGATATATTGATCAACAATCAGTCGGGTAAGACATTAGTTCTAGATTAACTCTAAATATAAATAATAAATTTAAATTGCATCATGTTGCTAAGGTGTTGCGCCTTTCTTCTATCCAAGAGGTGAAGGGTTCAAATCTTGCAATGTGCTGCTATAGATGGTTAATAAAAGTAGATTAGGATTAAGATTACTGTGCTAAATAAAAACTGTATATAACTATAATGAGCGTAGTAAACTGCATCATGACACTCCTTAGAATAACAATAAATCAAGTTTATGAAGTACTATTTCTCAATTTCAAAGATGACAAGTGCCTATGTGTATGTATTTGCATATACTCAAATCATTCTATAGGAATCAATAACTACATAAAAACTGTACATATAGCATATACAGGAAAAAGCTAGTGTTGCAAGTATGTACAGCCATACAATAATATAGGTTTGCAGTTATTTTTATCTTGGACATTTATGATCATAAACACAAAGCAACTTTTAAGATGGGTACACATCTATGCACATATATATGACATATGCTCACCAAATTAATATCATCAAAACACATTAAGATATGACAAATGATGCATCATGTAGTCATTTCAGAATCACATAATCTCCTTTTGGTTGTGCAAGTACCCTAAATTAATTCGGTTCGGTTTGTGTAAATGTGAATAAAAGTGTGCCAAGAAGGCATCTACATGGCACAATTTTCCATGCGCTCGACACACTTAGCGAGCAGTATCACACAACTCCCCACGGGAACCACACAATCTGCCATGATCACAACACAAAGAGTATTTTGCGTATTGTTAGCAAACCAAAAAGATTACAAAGAAAAAAATATTCGTTTTTATGATTTAATTTGTGGATGGAGTGAGGAGATACTCGAACATTATGGAACACGACTAGTTGAACTTATTCACATGTCACGTTCGTATAATTCTCGAGCCGCCTATATATTTAGACTTTAGTTATCAGTTTATGTACCTTTCTTCCACAAACACATTTCACTTTTGAGAGTGAAGAAGCTTTGTTGTAAACTTATCTTTCTCTACACAAAGATGAAAATGCTTCATGGTCTAAACATGATGTGTATTAATCTACGTCACGATGAATTTGAATACGATGGTCATCATCATAATCCTATTTATGATCATGCTTATATATATGATGGTCCTAACCACTATGATGGTGATCATGCTGCCATTGATGGTGATGACGACGACGATGATGATTATGATTATGCTCCGGCTGCATCCATGGAAGGGAATGGCAACAATGATGGCAGTATTGCTCCTTCTACTATTTGAATTGATCAAGATACTTGATCTTATCAAAGTGAGAAAGCTATTTTTAGATACAAAATATGGAGTTATAAAGTGGCCTATATAGAATAGATAGATATAGTCATATAGATACATAAAGGTTTGTGTAGAGCATATGGAAGTGAAGCAACCAACTATTCTATAACTCCCATAACATATGTTGGCATTGGGGGTTTCAGCTTTGTGTGACCAACACTTGTACTAATATTTATATTCTGCTGAATACTGATATACAATCATAGTTTAACTTAATTTTGGTTAGATACATATGCCTCTAAACATGTTGTTTTATGGTGCTATGTATATGTTAAATTCCTTAAGTTTTATATGTGTCACATGATTAAGCTAAACGTACATCTCTCTTACTTGACACACACCCACCCCTGATTTTGAACTATGAAGTGGATACAATATTGTACTGTTGTTAGATCACAAGGATGAGATATTTTGATTTATAGAAAAACATGAAGTGGATACTTTTATTTTTTAAAATTTTCATTGAAATATTTTTTTTTCAATGATGATGAAATAGGGATATTGAGAAAAAGTTTTAAAGGATGATTTTTTTTTATTTTATAAGTTAAAGGGAGTACAACCAGTAAAAAAATGTTAGGAGATGGGTACGCTAAGCAACACCCAAACACATCATGTGATATTGTGATGTGAGTCATGCGGCATGCCTGGTACATACGGCTCTACTAATTGAATGGGCTTAATTGGTCCGACCCAACGTAAATATATATTCACAAGCCCAATGATACTAGCAAGGTCTACGGTCCAAGTGCAACCAAAGCTAATCTGCCCAAATTCAAAGTTAACTAACTTAAGCCTGCTTAGTTACAGTTAGCAACGATCCGGCCCATTTACTCTAGTTAGTAATTAGTAGCTAGGCCCAATACTATATGTACCTGTTAAGTTGGACAAAAATAAAATAACATTTTTCTTTATTATTTTTATATCATAAATACATGTATTGTAGACAAGTTTATGAATTTTAGTGTATTTAGATGGAGTAACTTCAAATAAGCTTTCATCCATGGGGTCTTGAAGGCCCAACGTTACATTCGGATCGAAGGGAGAAGACCTATTCAATAAAAAAGTGCAAGCAAAAAGCATTCTATGAACGAATTCCTTCATAGCCTTCATAGATAGAGTAGAGAGAAAAGGGAGTAAGCCTTTGGTATTCTGTTCTTATTGCTTAGTTCCTGTCTATCTCTATCTATCAAAATAGACCCGGAAAAAAGAAAGCCCCTAGAACCTGGCAAAGTCATTATCATTATCAAGGAATTCCCGAGCGATTCTAATCCTTCCCGTAAAGATAGAAGACTCCTTACCTTAGGAGCGGGATGAGTGATACATCCGGCGAGCGCCGGTGAAGAACACAAAGAAAGCAGGAGCTCGGGGATTGAGATAATCCCTCAAGAGAAAGGAGGCAGACTGGTAATAAGGCCTCCCACATAGGGGGAGGGAACCGAAAAGCTAAGCTTTGAGGTCGACGCTTTGGGAGTACCTATTGATGGAAGAGGGGCTCTAAGCGATCACGAGCGAAGACGTGTCGAAGTGAAAGCCCCTGGGATTATTGAACGTAAATCTGTGCACGAGCCTATGACGCCCCAGCTTGACTCGAGATCAAGACTCCTTACAGCTCGCACCAATAGTGGAGCGGCCGGAGATTGATTGAAAAGGCGCAGCCCTGCCGCCCCCCTAGCCGCCTACCTACTCGTGTTCGTAGCTCGATCGGAGGTCAAGACTATGGTCCGCCGGAAAAACAGAAGTCGTCCGTATCAAGTGATACGTGAATTGCTCAGTAGTGCTTCGCTACCAAAGCGCTCCACCTTTTGATGAAATCTTGGAAAGCATCACAAATATTTCACTTACTAGAATCAAAAGAAAGGCAATTACCTACCGAATGGTCCATGCCGGACCTTGTTCGGTCAGTAAATGGATAATATTTCAGTACCCTAGTCAGGTTTATGACTTACAAGGCAAAGGAACTCTTAGTTGGTTATGGGAGGAGATTGTAAATATCCTCGATTTAATCAACTATGTTTTCTAATGTAGGTTCTGGAGTTCTAACATTTGAATTTCTCTTACATTCTACGTTCCCGAAACGAATCTTGTCAAATATTTCACATTTTCTATGATCATCTCTATTTCAGGTATTCGGGGAATCCTCCTTAATAGACGCACTATTCCTATTATGTCAATGCCAATTGAATCAATGTTATTAGCTGTGAATTCGAACTTTTTGGTATTTTCCGTTTCTTCGGATGATATGATGGGTCAATCATTTGCTTCATTGGTTCCAACGGTGGCAGCTGCGGCTATTGGGTTAGCCATTTTCATAATTACTTTCCGAGTCCGAGGGACTATTGCTGTAGAATCTATTAATAGCATTCAAGGTTAAACATGACTCCTAGAGAGTTACCAAAATACGAAGTTCTCTTTTCGTTCTCTTCTTTCTTCTGCTAGAGGTTGTAACAATCCAAACGATCCCACTACATCAGGACCCTTTCGACGTTGCACAAAAGCCATTACTTTACGTTCAGCTAGCACTAAAAAGGCTACTCCTAGTAGAAGTGGTAGAATTATTCCAAGTATTCCGATAGTTTACGATATAGATAGATATATATTTAACAACATTCTAAGAAAAGATATTAATAGATATCCGTAGTTGTCCGGTCGTACCCAAACAATAAGATTCCTGAGGAAAATGCACCAAAGATCAAAGAGCGATTGAGAATCTCGAGAACCAGTCTGAACGTCTGTCTTCGCGGGGCGATTTGAAAAGGAGTATATCTTTCTTGTAGCGCCTTCCATTCCACTATTCTGATCGAGAAAGAATTATCCACATATGAAGTTTAGGGGCTAGTCTAAGTAGTGATATATGAAAAATGGGATTCTGGCGCTTTCAAAAATCAAAAAACAATACGTTAGATGTTATATCATAATCTTTGCCTATCGGCATCAAGGTGTTTGATAAAACTTTGGATTTTCAAGTGACGAATGATCAAATCCCACGGGTGACAAAAATAAAATAACAAAAAGTTGTTGAAAGAAAAGGCTATATTCCTTTGTAGAAAAACTGATGCGTTTTGAAGGCTTAATTGTCACATTGAGGGTATTTCGTTGTGCTCACTACGTTTGCTTAAATCATAAATATGCTATTTAACGCCGATTATAACATATTCTTATTAAATTGCCTTTCGGGAAAACAATATTCTTCTTGATGATTGTAACGTTTTTGGTCCATTATAAAAAAAATCATTTTGTTATGATGTTCTTAAATCTTCTATTTGTGATGCAAGCTCAACCAAAATTTCATCTTGATTGATATTAGGGAACAAATTGAATTCACTTCACTCGAATTGAAATCGAATACGATAACAACAATCAAGCACGTCGAAATATCATAGAATCTATTTCTTCGATCCATCATTGTGTGGAATATAATATATAGTATACAAAATCTTTAGTTCTTTGAACTAGTGAAAAACAATGTATAAGAATCATTGAAATAAGATGTTTAATTGTATATAAATAGAGGTTTTGCCTTCAAAGTGATTTGGGTTCATGTTTGGGGGGAAAGTGAAATGGACTGTCAGTTATGTATGAAGCACTCATTAAAAGTAGCATCTGGTTCTTATCTATGCAAAATTATTGAAAGTATTTTGTTTTTATTCTTGTGGAATAAATTGTTATTGCTAGTGGAAATTAACCGGATTAAGCTTAAACTCGACTTGTTTACAGTATTTAAGAAAGTTTTAGCACAATTAATATCTTCAGGTTCTATGTCTATTGTTTAAACTTGATTCGTTTCTAATTTACATATCTATTAGTTAAAATAATGTACCGTTTTAATTATAATATAAAATAACAATATTAATATAACATTATAACTAACTATGTATAGTTATAATAAGTTAAAGTTATAATTATGTTATTTATGTATAGTTATATTATAATTATACTATAGCATAATATATTTTTATTAAATTTTTTAATCTCACACATGGAGTAACTCTTATTATGTAATTATAGGAGTATTTTAATACAGAAACATATAATAGGTTTGTTTAGGCTCGACACCATATCAAACTCGATGTTTGTAGCTAGCTAGGGCTTGTGCTTGAGCCTGATATCAAACGAGCATCATGATTTAAGCTTAAGTTTGATTCAATCTCAAGTAACTTGCAACTTGCAAGATGTTTCGATGCAATAGATCTATTAATGGATAATTTAAATTTTATTTTTAGTATTTTTATGGATTAAAACTTGGCAGGAAATAAATGGTGGTCCATAATCGGTCCCTTTGAAGTTCTATCCAATCTTGAGCATATATCAATGGTTTTCTTGTCAGTTATGATTCATATTCCAGTATGGACCGAAGAGGTCACAAAATTATTGATGCTCGAAAACGTGTGTGTGTGTGTTCTTGGTGTGTTTGTGTGAGAATGATTTAATGAGCATTCAAGATAAGACAAAAAGTTTATAGGGTGGATTTCATTAGCTTCATGTAAAGATGATCTTACACCATGCATGTATAAAGCTAAAAAAAGATTGCTTAATTGATTGAAAGCGGAGTGATAACATGCAAAAGTGTTTTGGGGCATCATAACTTCTATGTGGAATAATAATAATAATAATAATAATAATAATAATAATAATAATAATAATAATAATAATTACTTAGTTTATACTTCATATTAGAAACCAAAAAAATCTTCAACTGAAACAAAAGAAGATAGCTAATAGGCCGGATTTATAAGTTTCTTGCAAGAAAAGTTTTGACTACACCACGATTTACTTGATATGTTGGTTAGTAAAGTATTGATGTTTATCATAAGTTTTTATGTAACAAGTTCTCGAGATTAAAAAAAAAGATTAATAAACAATGTGTGTGTGTGTGTTAGAGAGAGAGACAGAGAAGGGGGGGGGGGGTTGAAATATGTATGAATATACGAACAATCAAAAGATATGAACGGTTCCATAAACTTCATGTAACAAGAGGTTACACCGAACATAAAGTCATAAACTAGCGATCTTTAAAGCAAAAACAAGAGCACTACTTAAGAAGACATGAAAAAAAAACAAAGAGAAAAAAGAAATTAAGTTGGTCTTTGAAGCACAAGATTGCCTTCCTCAAATTCATCTGCATCCTGAAAAGAAAAAACAAAAAGTAAATAAATAAATCTTTATACATTAATCAGGAAAGAAAAAAAGTAAAAAACTACCAAAACAAACACACGCATAACTTAGAGAAATGAGAAGTAGCTTAATTACCTCAATTACTCCTTGATGCTTTGCATTTATAGCATTCCATCCTGCTAGCATAATTGTGCACCCCACAACCTAATCTACTTCAAATAAAAAAATGAACAAATTAGATTTAGTAACATTACACATATAACTAACTATATAACTTGTGTCAGTTGAAAATCATTATTATTTATACCTATTGCAAATCCAATCTCCGGTTTTCCACCCTGGAACAACACTAGCATCATAGCCATAACATGTTGCGGTTGAAGCAGCCATCATAGCGCTATAATCTCTTATCGTCCCACATCTATAACAAGCGGTCCTACTCGCATAATTGTGGCTCCCACAGTTGAATGTAGCACAATACCAATCACCGGCCAAGACTTCTGTTCTATTCATCCCATAAGATGAAACCTCGTCAGGTGTCGCGAATTTGGGACACTGACATCTTTGGCACGCATCACGTTTCTTAAAGTTCAAATGCTGACATGCAGCACACATCCAATCTCCACTGCTCATTCTTTGTTGTTATAAGTTTTAGAATCTGAAAAAATATTAACAAAAGAACAATAAATCACATTTCATTTCCTTTTAAAAATACTAAAAATACCAATCTATTAATTAAGAAATTAGTACTAACCTTGAGAATATGTTGATCTTGTAATGGTGGAGTGAAGTAAAACAGGACAAACAAAAGAGTGATATATGATTGTGTTTGAGTTGGTGATTTTTCTTGATTGAAACTTAGGGTTTATATACTTGCCAAAAGATTCTAAATATGGGACCCATGTAAAATATGAAAGTAGTAATCTTTTAAAGTTTTTTAGACATTTTTAGTAGTGTATTTTCATATGGTCTCTCCTTGGAATGAGATTCCAAAAGTAGAAAAGTTGCATTGGTTCAGGTAAACCTTTCTAACAAGTGTCACATTGGTTCAGATAAACCTTCCCATTGTGTAGAAAAAATTATCCATGCAAACACAATCTAAACATGAGTATTAATTAGTTAAAGATGATAAAATCTAGCTTTTAAGAGAGGGTATCTATAATTAAGTTATTTTATGATGTTTGAGTTTCTATTTAACTTATATTCATAAGTTAACAAATGTCTTAGAATTTAAATACATCTTAGAATGTAAACGGGTTTTTGGGTGGACTATGATTGTCGATCTTGCACACGTGTAAACGGATCATATATGGGATAGGTTAGTAACCATAAAACCATATTTCATAACCGTCGGGTAATTATTATACGTTATTCATAGAGTTTGATGCTCTGTCCAAAACTTGATCTTAAATTCATCTACAAACCTGATTTTAACTATAAATTTCAATATAATTATGCACTTTTAATAATTTCAAATCTCTAGAAAAATAGACTATTCGTAATAAATTTCAAGATTACGTGATATATTAATATATTCGAATTGAATGCGGGTAAATTAATTAGAGTAATATCAAACCGTCCAACACCCCTAAAGTTTTAGAACTAATAATATATTTGAGTAGTTGAGCCAAAAGATTTCGGGTTTCAAATTTTCACATCCGCTTCAAATTGTTGGAACTATTAACAACAATAAATCCTAAATCCATAGTTTGATTTCAAGTTTTTAGTAAAAGTTTGTTTGGGTTTCAAATTAAAGTTCTTTGTTTGATTTGGGGAGACGAGTGTAAATTTTATAAAAATTCTTGACGAAATTTGGCATTATATTAGTACAAGGGTCATAAATCCCTAATCCATGCTATCTTAATTCCTACATTAAACTGCTAAAATGTGAACAACAGGTGGTTATGTAGCAAAAGAACATTTTTTACAAGATTCAAATGCCATATATGCCCCTCTTTACATGATTTTTCTTGCATTATTTAAATAAAAGTCTTTCATGCTATTCTTTCTTACTATTTCGACTTTTAGTTAATATATTATGTGCACTATTAATCTTAAATAAGAAGGCGACAATCAACGGGTCTTTGACCTAATGATATTAATGTATTAAATAATGTTTTGTTAAATGGTGAGGATTTAAATCCTGTAGTTGTAAGAAAAACTAAATAATTTAAGATTATGGTTAGAAATTGTAATTTGTTTTTTTTTTAATTTTTTTTAACAATAATAAAAAAGGTAAACATAAATCATGATACATTTGCTAATGATGTTTGGTCCAACTGATCAGAGGTGGGAAGGTTTACCCACTAATGTGGGGTTCCTGTCTAGGAGGTCCCTAGTTCGATTTTTAGCTCATGTGCACACTTTAAAATATGGTCATCGCCACTTTAAGGGAGATTTAAATTCAGATTAGACGAGTTATATGCAAACAGTAAGTCTTTTAAAGTCTCAAACAACCCGTTACACTTGTTCGTTAACAAAAAGAAATAACATGATACATCCCTTCATTGGTTTCTCACATGATGGCCCCACTCATTAGATGGCATGGACATACACACATCTTCATATACATTGTACTAAGATACAAAATAACAACTATTTTGGTGTTGGTTATTTGATTATAATAAGTTTCATGGTTTCCATGCCATGAGAATAAGTTCCTAATATATGGAACAATGCACCAATACAAAATTATATTCTTCTTCGCTTACGATTATTTTTATGGCAATAATTCAAATCCCCACTTAAAGATTCAGTGCTCACTTTACAAGATAAAATTATTTCACATCAATATCTTTAGATTAAATTTGTATTTTTTCAAACTAGGATTTTTTACGCTAGTATAAATGTGTATACGTGTGCGCGCGCACCCACACATTGTTTTAGTTGAATTGGAACACTATAGAACCACTATCGAAGATAGGTAGTGAGTTTCACATATGAAATCGTTGATAAGGCACAATTAATCATAAATACTTTGAACGTTAGCTAAATAATGAATTTCACGTATATATCTTTGAATCAGATACTAGAATTAGTCGTATGATACTTCGAATAGTTATATCATAAGTTGTGGATAATACAATATGCATACATAAGTGCCAACGTATACCTTATTTTCGGTGAATTGTAACCTCTATGGAGATGGTAGTGAGTTTCACGTGTAAAATCATTGATACAATCACAAATACTTTGAAAGTTAGCTAGATAATGAATTTCACTTATATATTTGAATCAATCACGTAAATTAGTCGTACGATTCCCGAGTCTCATTTAAAGAGGGGAGGGGAAGGAAATAATAAGAAAATCGAAAGGAATCATGTTCCAGATATTTTTTAAGGAGGAGATGTGAGGGAAGGGGAGAGAAAAAGGCTAGAAAATTTTAGTCTATACTCATCCTTTCAAATTGGAAAGATTGTGAGAGAAAATGTGCAAGTATAACATTAACTACCTATTAACTCATAAATTTTCTTTCCTTTCCTTTCATTTTCATTAAACTCGGAAATATGAAATGAAGTGACATATTTTTCTTTCTCTTTCTTTCTTTTCTCTTTCAATTCTCCTCCCTTTATTTTCACTTCTTAAATAAAACTCTAGAATACAGTGAAAGAGTTATATTAGAAGTCATGGATAATAAAATATACATATATAAGTGCCAACACAATTACGGCTACATACTCATTGGTCCCAACATATTTTTCGAAAACAAAAGTATTCAACTATAAGTATAGTTATTGTGGTGATTATTCAACTTTATACATAATTATATATTATAAATGACTAATGAAAGCATATTTCATAAAAATAATACAAAGGATTAAAAATGATTATTGAAAACATATTCCATGAAATGGTAAAATGACATTTTATCGACTTTTGAAATTATTGACAAATTTCATAACTTTATGTGTATTCCACAAGTGACGTGTTGAATACGCTTTCAATAGTCAATTAAACGTCCTTTTACCATCTTATGAAATTGGACCTTTTCCATTTATCATCGGTTATGGACTTCAAGTGAGATTGATTAATCGAACGGCTAGAAAAAAAGTTAAAACTAGTTTTACCCGTGTATTGATTGATTAGGGTCCCGTACTAACCAATTTTAATAATATTTTATCATTTCAACCAGAGACGAAACTATAGAGGGGTCAGATGTAGTGACATAGTTTGACCCCTTGAAATGATGTTGTTAGAGTACTTGCACCAAAAAGAAGGGTAAAAACAAATTGATCAGACCATATTCAAGGCAAAATTGATGCAACGATGGAGGCGTTTGAGCTTTTGGTTTGTAGAAGAATAAGATAAAATGCACGGAGTAGGTGGGTCATATAGGTAAAAAGAAAGTATTATTTTTATTATTAGATGGAGGAGGGTATTAAAGTTAAATAAAAAAGTTAAATAATAAATCTTATATTGAAAGGTAATTTGCATAAGTTTTGTTGTTTTTATGTATTTATATTAGGTAGTTTTGATTTTGATATATTTATTTTTTAAATTTGATTTTAATACAATATATTATTTACTTCATTTATTTCAAAATTTATCAACCTTCTTTACTATTAATATGGTTATTTATATAACTACACAACATCTTTTTGCCATGTTAAGAGATTTCATATGATAGGTCGGACAAAGCAAAGGAATAATAAATTTTATTGTGACTCTCCAGTTGAAAAGTTGTGATTCCGCCACTGATTTCAACAATCAGTAATTATTTAACTCTATGAAATATTTTATGCGTGTGAAATGCGCGTAACTTTACACGTAATTAAAATCGTATTTCATAAGACGATACAAAGGATTAATAAATGACTATCGAACGCGTATTCCATACCTCCCTTGTGGGTACAAGAGTAGTGTTGTAAAATTCTGAAAATCAGAATATACTGATATGGAGGACCATACTAAAAGGTTCCCACTTGAGGCATATCAATTGGTCAATATTTTGCTGACATGTGAAGGTCAACATTATTTTCACGCGGGAAATTAAACATAGATGGCTTGCTGTCAACCTCGGATTGGATAAGGAAGAATCCTAGTCAGCATCCTTTGGACAAGATGAATATTCCAACACATGAAGAAGTAGAGGAGTTCCAAAGAATAATGGTCCCTCAATTATTATTATTATTCAGGAATCTATATCAACTCATGCTATGCGGCAAATAGCCGTTGTTTTTTTAAGATGGATTTTTTTTTCCTTTTTATTTATCTTGTGTTGTGTGTATAAAAATTGATTCATTCATTCACTTGTTATAATTTGTGTATCAATATTTTTCATGTTTTTTTACTGCGTTTAAAACAATAAAACTACACCTATTAATCAGAGTTATTTTTTAATCTTTTATCAAAATGGTATAAAAAGTTAAGTAATTTTTATCAAATTTACATATTGCCTAGTTAAAACTTACTCTCTTAAAAAAGATTCATATCAGTTAACTAGAAACGTTCTCTAGTATCGATCCCACATCATCAAGGTCACCTCAGGAGCTAATGCTTAAATGAGAAGTTTTTCTCCCATCCGAGGGCAATGCATTTAGAAAACGTTGGTGATATTTGAGACATCTATTTTTTATTCCTACCATCTCACATGTTAATTATTGATGTTGGAGCTCATGCTTAAATGTGAAGTTTTTCTCTCATCCATGAGCAATGCATTCAGAAAACGTTGGTGATATTTGTGACATCTATTTTTTATTCCTACCATCTCTCATGTTAATTATCTATATGAAATTTGTTTAAAGCGTCATATGTTCGATCTAATCTATGATATATAAACGAAAGATTTAAAAGCTCTCTGGTTGCTTCCTACATTCTCTCAAGCCACCAGATTATATTATTTGTAAATGAAGGATTTTCATGCATTTGGCCCGAATTCACGGGTATGGGTCTCACAAAACCCAGATATTTCTTAAACGAATTATAACATCTCATTAAATTAAAAATTAATCTCACAAAATATTTGATATGAAAATCCTATAAAATAGGGAAATTCTAAAAAATTAATATATAATTTCTTTACAAAAGGATATATATTATTTATAATTAAAAAAATTGTAGAAAAAAATCAGCGGGTCATGGGTCTCACCAAATCCAAATAGCTTTTAAATCGAGTTATAACATCTCATTTAATTGTGAAATCATTTCATCATCAAATACTAAGTATATTATTAACTTTTATACAATAAATAAAATTAAAATCCAAAAAATATATAAATATAATAAACGAATAATGTAAAACTACCCCCCGGGGCGTATTATGGGGGATAAAAACTAGTTGTACATATACGAGCATAATTTGAAGGTGACCAAGTTATTAAAGAATATCATCTGGCACTTTAAGCCGAAACATGTTGATTTTTGCTAAAGATAATTAATTATATTGCATTAATTTCTTCAAATATTAAGAAAAACAAAACAAGTAAAGACATAGCATTCTTGTAGCACAAAGGAAAGTCCACATAAGTTCTTATGCTCCTACTCCCTTGGTGATGTGCATCTATAGCATTGAATCTTACTTGCAAAGTTATGTCCTCCACACCTATGCAAATTAACCCATGAAATTAATCATTACCTCATTAAAAATCTAGATAAATACTATAAAAATTGAAAAATCCAGATAAATACTATAAAAAATAGACAGGTTATTAATCCCGATTGATCTTATATACTTCATCCGTCTCATTATAAGTGTCCACATTTCCTTTTTATTTGTCTCATTACAAGTGTCAACTTTAAAAATTTATTAGTCAATTTCCAAGTTTACCCTTAAACACACACAACTAACATTAATAAACAATATTGATGGACCCGCTTTTCAAGGGCATTATATATTGTCATTTGATAAGAAAAAAAAGTAATCATTCAATCCACCTTAAACTTTGTGTTTTTCAAACCTGGACACTTATAATGGGACGGATGGAGTAGTTGATTAATGATTAATTACCTGCCACACATCCAATCGCCAACTTTCCCTCCCGGAAGAATGCTAGCATCATAAGAAGGATAACCACTAGACTGCGACGTGAATGCCATCATCACGTGTAAACCACATTTGTAACACTCAGTTCTGTTGGCAAAGTTGTGTGCCTCACAACAACAATACCAGTCGCCCGCCAATACCCTAGTCTTGTTTGCATGAGTTGAAATCTCGGCTGGTGTTGCGAATTTAGGGCACTGACATCTTTGACACACGTCACGTTTCTTGAAGTTCGAATGTTGGCATGCACCACATATCCAATCTCCGCTACTCATTGTTTCCCTGCTTGATTTCTTACTGAAAACATCATAATAGATATGTAAAAATTATATCATTGATATGAATTTGTGTGTTAAGAAAATGATATAAAATATGTGTGTTACATGCTATAGATCTTTATGTACTTTTTGTTATGTAAACAAGCACTGTCTATATGTTGAAAGTTTAATAATTACCAACCTTGGATTAGGAAGTTATGTATGTTTTTGCATGTGATCAATAAATGAATGATCTGCAATGGTTTATATACTTGAAAAAGATTCTAACAAGTTATGAGACATGTAAAGTAACCCCCTCTACCAAAAAGAAATATTAAATATTCTTCTTTCTCCAAAAACTATTTAGAAAAAAAAATAATGGAAAACATATAGGTAAAAAAAGGTAATATTATATAATTTTTCAATTAATATTGTTTAGGACATTACTTATATAGATAATAACAATATTTATAATTTTTTTTAAGAATTTCAAGTTGAAGATCAGCTATCTTTATGATATTCATTATTATCGTCATGTTTTCGCATTATTATTCGGTTAAAGTGAAATGGTATAAAAATTTATGTAGGTAGGAAAGACATGAGAACATCTAGCTTGGTGGTACCAATATGCAAAACGGTGCCACTTTTCGTAAGGTTAAGCTGAAAGCATCTATTAAAAAATAGGTTAAACTTGTTAGAGTAGTTGAAGAACTATGTTTTATTCATTTAACTTTCTTTTGTCCGGCTAGTTTCTTGCAAGTCGGTGATTTATAAAATATTCGTTGTTCAAAAGAAAACTGGGGGGGGGGGGTTTGGTGGTTATGCAATGCAACATAGAATTTGTAGTGCGTGTGTTTACGATAGTGTCTGGTAATAATGTTCTTGAGTCTTATGAGTTTGTTATCTTTCATGTTTCTTTGTTTCATTTGATCTCATAACGTAACAAGTACACATAATTTATAATATGTATTTTATATTAAAGACTTATTAACACATGATCATCAACATGATGTGTATTATATATATATCGATTGCTTGGAATTGGATTCCAAAAGGTTTCAATATCATGTTAGATATACCTACCCAACATGCAACCTTTACTCATGAAAAATGTGTTACAACTTTGAAATTTATTTTTATATTATCTTTTAATGAATATTTGTAAGGTGTGTGGGATAGAGGGCCCACGGTACGCACGAGATACTTACTTTCACATAGAAACAATGTTTTCATAACCGGATCGGATAGCGAACCGGTCGGGCAACTGGTTCACCGGTTTAACTGGTCGAACCGGTCAGACCGGTCCAATGAATTCGGCTTTAAAAATGCTAGAAAAACAAAATTTACAAAAAAATATAGTTTTTTAATAGGAAAACCGGTTCAACCGGTCCGGTTTTCCTGTCGAACCGGTGAACCGGTTCGGGCCGGCCGGTTTTCAGGATACCGAGCGAGCAGCATACAACCGGACCGGTCGGTGGACCGATTCCCAGTCGAACCGGCCGGTCCGGTCCGGTTTTAACAACATTGCATAGAAATGCAAAATTAGTGCAATTTTTTTTTCTTTTAATATATCGTATATCCTTGAGCAAATATTAGGATATTCATAGGTAAAATAGGATTTTTGAAATACTTCTTAATCTTCTAGACCCGCACAATTACAAAAAGTTCATATGATTCTAGGGTAAAACTTCCAAAAGAGCCCCTATGCAATGACGAAGGATAGTTGGGGCCAGGGGTGCCCCCGGCCCCCTCTGTTTTTTCGCGCAGTAATGTAAGTTTACATGTTTTCGTCCGATATTTTTTATACGTAATGTAACTTTACCCGTTTCCAATCGTAAATTTGATCACGTCCCCTCCGCTTATAGATTTTTTAACATGTATTTTCGTCCGGCCTCCTCGAAATCTTCATCCAAGCTTCGTTAGTGCCCGTATGTACATGATTCCTTCATGCATTATTTGACTAAAAGGCTTCTATCCATTTCTGTATGATCACATGAAATGGCCCCACTTGTGGATGACATGGACTCCACGTAAGCAGACCTTATTTATATGCAAACTTATTAGATTCATATATGCACCATTAAGCGGGTATCAAAACATAAAGAATTTTATTGTGTCTTCCATATAGGAATAAGTTCCTCATAATGCAACAAATTGTTAAATTCCTCTTTTTGTAAGTCAGCCGTCACACTATTACTTGATTAAACAAATTTAAATACATATAAAATTAACTAGTCATCTTCAAAAGCAAAAACGATTTTCAACCGAAACTACAGTCACAAATACCCAGTTTTACAACGGTGCATTATTTAATTTCATTTGACTACGTAAATCTCCAAAGTTATATATAAGTTTCATTTTTCCTCGAGTTTAATGGTTTACAAAGACCTTATAACATGTTACCTTCATTTTTCTTTTTCATTAAGTGTATGCAATACCTTATATGCCACATTGAGTGAACATACACAAGATTGACACATTGACCATATTCGTGACCATCTATGTGCATAAAGAATATGTTATCACTTTCTTTGTATATGAATATGCATCTTTATTATATTCTTTTCCCCGCAATAATTCATAACCCCACTTGAAAATTCATTTGCACGTGCTTGCTTATGCTCATGCTCATGCTCATGCTCAGACACAATGCATATTGCATATTATTTCATATATTTATTGACGTATACACGTATGTATAAAACCATGCCTCCTTAAATAAACTCGTATATCTACTTACTACCAACTTGACATATGTGACCTGAGTCCAAGCAAGTGGTAAGAATGTAAACCGTTTCTAGGTTTAGATGACCATGATGTGAGTATATGTGCTTCTGAAGTATAGGAATCGTATGTTCTCCCACACATTGATGTATAAGATAACAGGTGCATGCCCACAACGCGAGATTGGTAAGTTGAGTGAGGTATTGTCATTATCAAAGATTCTTGATGTGTTATACCTTTCTAGGTTTCAAAACCGGTCCCTTTAATAATTCAAGAAAAAGGTGTGGTTTTGATAGATGATCGAACACGAAGATTAATATTCTTCATTAGATCAAAAGTGATGCTAGAAACCATTATAGACACTATGATCAAATTCGTTTTTTCTTTCTTTCTATAAAAGGGTAAAAGGGGTATTCTCTCAAGTTGTAGACAAATCTTTGTTGTGGACGTTAGAGGATAACAAGATAAATATTTCAATATCGAAAACATCAAATTTAAAATATACTTGTTTGGAGAACCACGTAAAAAATGATATAAGAATTTGAATCTTGTTGCTAATGTGTCAAGTTGGAGTCGGTTTCACGCATGACACCTTGTTAATGATGTAAAGTGTTCTGGTTATAATAACGATCTCACACCAACCAAATAATACCGTTTGTTTTGCTCATTAAAAGCTACTAAAAACTCACAAGTTTGTCTTTTGTTGTATGAGTGGAAAGTGGAACGTTCCTAAGAGGTCACTCATCTTTGAATTAAAGTTCTACTCTTGTCCGCGGTCATTGCGTTCAAAACACGTTAGTGATATTTGATACTTAACATATTTCTTGTAGCAAGATGTCACTTGTATCAACATATTAGAACAATATGAGATTTGTTTTAGGACTCCCACTAGTGGACCGCTTTTCAGGTATTCTTGAGTCTTGACCCAAGATCAAGGCCCAGATATGAAAAACATGTTGAAACAAGTGAAGCTTTATACTTATGTTTTTGGGGTGTGTGTGTGATTGGAATTAGGTGCAAAGTGCAAACTGCTCAAAAGGTTCAAACATGAATTGTTCGAATGAAACACAAGTTTAGACTGAACTGACGACATTTAAAAATTTATTTCAAATAAAAGGACATATATATAATACAATTGGTTTTTCTACCCGGCGCTCAGTTGGCAAAACCCAGTCGTTGAAACACGGGCGGTGGTAAAACCCGAGCGTTACGACAATGAGTCGACACGAATTCGGTCAGTATCAGCTGCGTTGGTCATGATATAGCCACCATTGGTAAAATTTGTACGTTAAAACCCAAAAAATTAATTCGTCAAATTAACATATAGGAAAACAAAATATTAAAGGCGATGTTTATCTGGTTGGCAAACCTAGACGGTGGTTAAACCCAAGCGTTGTCGGTCCCGAACATTGAGGCGGTAACTTGACACGAATTCAGTCGGTTTTGATTACATGTGTTATAGTACCAGAACTAAAAAACGAAAAAAATATAAAAAATTGAGGTGGACCAACAACCAATTTGTGTTTTGTTTTTGTTTGGGGGGGGGTCGGAAAACTTGCGCATTGTTAAAACTCTGCGTTGTTGTCGGTCATGAGCTTTAAATAAAGCAGGGAGCCGGCGCGAACTCGGCCAGTTTCTCTCAGAATAGTTATGATACATGAATTAAAACAACAAAATTAACAGTACTCGGCCAGTTTCTCTCAGAATAGTTATGATACATGAATTAAAACAACAACAAAATTAACAGTTGTTCAGTTTCCATTACATTTATTATGGTAATTGAAAAAAAAATTGGCAACCAATACGGTGTCGTCAAGTGGCCCAATAGGCCACTTGCGACACCAAAGTTCTTTGTATATATAGTAACTAGGTTATAAACCCGTGTATTACACGGTATTGGGTACAAAAAAAAATTAAAGTTCAGAAAATTTAATAATAAATAAATACATACATACTATATTTGAATATTTTACATTTGCAATTTACGTACCAACGTTACATTTACTATTACAAAACCAAATACTATATACATGACAAGTAATGATGGAGTGTTGAGTTATACTACACAGTTGTATAAACGAATAAACTTGACTGCGATCCACTCCAAATGAAAAGATTCCAGCTACCGCGTATTACAATAGTGTAACAAGCAGATAACTGATCCAACATGTAACAATCTATACACCATGGGTTGCTGCAATTATGACTTATGATGATATTATGTTTGCATATTACCATCAAATCACATCTTTATCTTGAATACCCCAAACTTCTAAATTACAACAAAGAAAATAAAAACAATTAGGTTTATATAACACAAGGATAAAAAGCAAATTACATTATAATTTATAAACTTCCGGTAAAAAAACATGCCATACCTTGTTCGGGTGAGGCGAATTCCTCGACATCCACCACCAACATATAAGGCTGCAATTACATTGACCACCATTTGGGTTATAATTTATTCCTAACTAAAGAGCAAAACACTAACAACAATTCTAACCAACCATTGCAAGATATATAAGGAGAATTGAGTGATACCTTGCATCTTTGGCTGCAATTGTCAAACTCGTAGGTTCATCAATCCTGAAAACAACCTTGAACCTTATATGAACTCAGATTTTCAATTTTGCTGCATAATTTTGTCCAATATAACCGACCAAAGCAACAACAAACCTGCAGTTTATCAAATCAGTTGCACTACTGAAATGACAAAATACCCTGGATGCAAAACAAACTGCAACTTTGATTTCTTGATAGTCAAAATCAAATTCCAAAATTACCCGTTTACTGAGAATAAACATCAGCAAATTGTAAAAGGAAAATTAAAAAATATATATAGCTATAAGAAAATAAAGTAGATTACTGCACACCAGCAGCTGGTAAAAAAACATCACAATTTAAAAGTAAATTAAAAGAAGAGCAAGATTCAATTCATGAATTTTGTCCCTCTCAGAATGTAAAAACTGCAAAATAGATATCCTATTAGTTAAGTTATGAATAGTAATGCAAAATAGATATCCTATTACTAATGTCTAATGTAACTCGCATATTTACATATTATGTGTGCATTCAAAAGTCAACCGAACTACTTTTCAAAGTCAAAGGTCAAATATAGATCAATTATTAACTCATATATTTACAAACTTATTATATGTGTGTGCATCTTTCTATGAACAGGATGATAACTTCCTAGAAGAAGTTGCTATAGCAACACGTCTATGAGACTCGAGCTATTATAGTCAATTTAATTGTAATTCTTGTTTTGTCAAAAAAACATTTACTAATTAAGAAAATACAATAATACTGAATCATACTCAATGAAGACGAATTAAAGGTAAAATCACTGAAACCGAATTAAAGGTACCAAACTGTGGAAGCGATGAAAAGCGAAGGATTAAGTAATACATATCATATTATGTAATCATCTATAGTTGATTTTTTAGTAAACAATATGCAAGTTAGTACCTTGTAAGGACAAAAAAATTGCTCTCTAAAGCATATGGTTCGAGCTAAAAATTGCAAATTCTAACTTGTAACACAATATTTATATACATTAAATCATCCAACTAAAATTAAAATGTAACATGGTATATATACTTAATGTTCCACTTTGATCACCAGATATGAGGTGTTGGGCTTCCACATCATAACATAATGCATTCAGGGATACATCACTAAAAGATTGGCCGTTTTCACTCTGCATTATTTGAAGCAAAAAAAGGATAAGAACAACTAACTGATTAAAGATGATTCTAACATACATTCTATTAAAATGTAGTTGTAATCAGAAGCCACCTGCTTAATTAAAATGATACAATTGAAGTCAGAAGTGGAGACGATGCATCCCAAATGTACCTAATCAAACAAATTGAAGTGAGATGAGATGCTAACTAAACAACACAGTTCAAATTCTGAAAGAAATGAAGGTGGACAATTTTTTTATCCAAATTAATGATGACTTAGATGGTACTCACATATGCATCTAGTTATAACCCGAAAGATTGTTCAACAAAAGGCTTTTGATAATGATCCGGACACAAAACAAATTAAAAATTCATCAAAAGAGTATGATCAAAACTGAAAGTGACATTACTGGTATAATTATGTATGGAAGAAATCAAAATCAAAATCAAAAAATCATTCATAATTACTTAAATTGCCCCTCGAAACTTTTAACTTCCATGGCCACAATAATTATACAACCGGTAACTTCACCAAAACAATAATCATCTTGAATCAGAAAGATAAATCAACAAAATAGTAATATACGTATACCCAAATCAACCATAACCTATTCAATTTCAAATCTTTGTAAACAAAAACCCTAAATCACCTGCAATAGCTAGTGATAAAAGCGAGACTTGTGGCTCCGTCCATCAAGTCGCTCCATATACAAACCATTGATATATACAAATCTGGTTGGAGTCATGTGGCCGATGGCCCTAGATTTAGGAAGGAAGACGTGGGAGTTGGATGAAACCGTAAATGCAACTGCAAAATTCTTAATTGTCCACGTGTCTGATTAACATCAAATGAAAATTAAAGGGAAGGGCTATTGTGAAGAGGAAACCTGTCCATAAAACTTTGTTTTATTATAATACTAGATTACAAACTATATAAAACAACTAACAAATGTTACATCTCTGGTTGTGATCCAACCAATGAATGTTACGTGACATTCACTAAATTTTCTAGTGTTTGTTTCAATATATATATATATATATATAGACACGACAAAGGGACTTAGATCAACAAACGCAAGTTGTGTGGTGGGAGGGTATGTTGTGCGGCAACACATGGTACGTGGTAGGGATGAACAAATGGGACTAGATATTTCCAGTACCAATTTTTTAGTTTTCAGAATCGATAGAGGTATTATTTATAGTGATTATCAGAATTGGTACTTTTAGTACTGATGATTCGATGCCAAACCCATCCCTAGGATAGTAGAACGCGGGAGATTTTGAAGTTTTAAGGAAAAAAAATAATAAAACTGTTATAACAGCACACCTAAACATTATTCTAATTTACATTGTTGTCCTAAACGTTAATAAAATTACTTCACAATTAATAAATTTAATAACCGAACCCGGTCGGGTTCTATTCCAGATACGATTTTTCTGAGGAATCAAAACCCAAGTCTGGTCAGATAGAAACTGGTTCTGAGTCTGGTCCGGAATCGGGTTTTTTCCGGGTCGGGTCCGGAATCGGTATCCCGTTATTATGTTTGTTTTGGTTTGGTAACTGTATCTGTATGAAATGAGAAAGCATGTAAGAGCATTATATGCAGCTAATTTGAATGCTAAATCTTGTTATAACAAAGCTTCAAATCCCCAATTCTCCACCTTCATTAATATTAATATCAACCCTAGAAGCCAAAGGCATAAACTTGCTAATCTTTTGCAGTCAAAGTTAGCTGTTAATAATCCAAGTGGCTATTATAAGTTGATTCATGGACAGATTATAACATATGGGTTTCAATCAGATACCTTTGTTGGAAACATATTGATTAGCAATTATTAAAAATGTGATCATATGGACTATGCACGCCAAGTGTTTGATGAAATGCCTGAGAGAAATGTAAGTACGTGGTCTTCGATGATTTCGGCTTACTCGCAACATGGGTATAGTGACCAAGCATGGATGATGTTTGTTGTGTTTCAAAGAGAGGTTAAAGAGAGTTTAAATGAGTATGTGTTAGCTAGTGTTGTTCAGTCGGCTGCACGGTTAGGGTGCTTGATCAGGGGTTGTCAGTTGCATAGTTTGGTTTTCAAAACTGGTCTTGATCGAGATGTTTATGTCAGTACTTCGGTTGTTGATTTTTATTCTAAAAGTGGTAAATTGGAAGATGCGAGATTAGTTTTTGATGGTTTGCCGGTTAAAACCGCGGTTTCATGGACTATGATAATATCCGGTTATGCAAGAGTAGGTAAAGGTGAAGTTTCGTTACAATTGTTGAGTCAGATGAAAGAAAGTAACGTTGTCCCTGATCGATATGTTCTTTCGAGTGTTTTGACCGCGTGTTCGAGTGTCGGATTCTTTGAAGGCGGGAAGCAAATTCATGGTTTCGTGTTGAGAAGAGGTGCATCGATGGATGTGTCGGTGAGCAATGCGCTTGTGGATTTTTATGTGAAAAGCGGTAAAGTGAGAACCGGAAGGAAGATTTTTGATCAAATGATAATCAAGAATGTTATTTCGTGGACGACCATGATCTCGGGATACATGCAGAATTCATTTGATGACGAGGCAATGGATTTGTTCGTTAAAATGACGATAAACGGTTGGAAACCGGATGGTTTTGCGTGTACTAGTGTTTTAACTTCGTGTGCTTCACTTGAAGCATTAGAGCCGGGTAGACAAACGCATGCGTATACTGTCAAGATGAATCTCGATAAAGATGAGTTTGTGAACAACGGTTTAATCGACATGTATTCGAAATGTGATTCCGTCGGTGATGCAAGAAAAGTTTTTGATAGCATCCGGAATCGTAATGTGATTGGTTACAATGCAATGATTGAAGGTTACTCGAGGCATGGAGATCTTCATGAAGCGTTGGATCTTTTCCGTGAAATGAGGGTTAAAAACGTTGACCCGAGCCTGTTGACTTTTGTCAGTCTTCTTGGGGCTTCGGCTTCGTTACTCACTTTAGATCTAAGCAAACAAATTCATGGATTTATGATCAAACTTAATGTCTCGTTGGACTTGTTCGCAGGCAGTGCTCTGATAGACGTATACTCAAAGTGTTCTTCGTTATCAGACGCACGCCAAGTTTTTAATGACATGTCTGAAAAAGATATTGTCATATGGAACGCTATGCTTTTCGGGTATACTCAGATATCAGAAAACGAAACCGCTCTTAAACTTTATAAAGACCTGCAAATATCATCTCAAAAACCAAACGAGTACACGTATGTAGCACTAGTTACAGCAGCTAGCAACCTTGCTAGTCTTCAAATCGGTCACCAGTTCCATACACAGCTCTTGAAAATAGGTTTCAACCTCGACTCGTTTGTCACAAACGCGTTACTAGACATGTATGCAAAATGTGGAAGCAAAAACGATGCTCAAAATCTATTCGACTTGACAATTTATAAAGACATTGTGTGTTGGAACACGATGATATTAACACACGCGCAACATGGAGACGCTAAAGAGTCTTTGAAATTGTTTGAGAAAATGTTAAACGAGGGAATCCGACCCAATTATGTCACGTTTGTAGCCGTCCTCTCGGCTTGTGACCATATGGGTCTGGTCAAAGATGGGTTTGACCACTTTGAGTCAATGGCTAATTTTGGAGTCGAACCAGGGATAGAACATTATGCGTGTATGGTTTCACTTCTGTGCCGAGCCGGGAAGTTGCATGAAGCTAAAGATTTCATAGAGAAACTACCTATACCGCCAGCTGGCATTATCTGGAGGAGTTTGTTAAGTGCATGTAGGGTTGTTGGGAATCTTGAAATAGGTGAATATGCTGCAAAAATGGCGATTTTGAGTGACGAAAAAGATAGTGGGTCGTATATTTTGCTTTCAAATATTTATGCAAGTAAGGGTATGTGGAGTGAGGTGAAGAAGGTGAGAGAAATGATGGAATGTAACGGGGCGGTTAAAGAAGCGGGATGTAGTTGGATCGAAATTAATAACGAGTTTCATGTTTTTATAGCACGAGATCGATCTCATCAACAAGCGGATTCGATTTATAGAGTGATTAATAACCTGTTTGATCATGTTAGAACATTAGTTTTGACAACTGTTTTTTGAGTAATGAATATCTCATTATAAACTATTTTTAAAAACACATGAAATTGACAAATAATAATAACAATAACAAAAATAATAATAATAATAATAATAATAAAAATAATAATAACAATAATAATAATAATATATAATTCTATGAAAACTTATGGATCCCTTGCAGTTTCCTCAACCAAATGCCATATGTTATGGTTTCTTAGTCATTCTTGTTTGACTTTGTAATATTTGTTAGCAAGAATCATAGAAAAATTCAAACTTTATTTAATATATTCTTGTTACATTGTGAGAACCCAAGGATAACTTTTGCAGATGCCATCTTCTGACCTTTACTCCCTTTAACTTCCATTAATATATTCTTTGCTGGTCATATTCTCTCCAAATTCTATGGCTGGTTTACCAAGGTCAGAAGTGTCATTTAGAAGGTCAGGGTCATCAGGGCTTGTATGGGATGATAAGGTGTTATCAAGGAAACTTGAACCAAAAGAAGGTGATAAAGAGCCACATAAACTAGAGCCAAAAGGCTATAGAACCATGGAGGTTGCACCCACTATTGACCCACCTTCACCAAAGGTCTCAGGGTGTGGTGCCATTTGCACCATGTTTGCTAACCAGAAGCATAAGCAGAGGAAAAAAAGGTAATTAGTTGGTGGTCAAAGTCTTAAAAATTTTCTTGATTTGTAACCTTTTTTTTTTTTTTTTGAGTATGTATGTATTAATATGTATTTTGGGTGTATATTTAATTATTTATATCTATGTATGTCTGAGTTAGAGATTGAGATTATGAAGATGTATACTTGTTCTGTTTTTGTTATTTGTATGTAGACATGACTCATAAAGTCCTCTTTTGTGTTCTTGGGAAGTCGGGATCATACAGTCTATGTTTAAGTGGTACAAACTGAACCAGAGGGACTCAAACCAAAGATTTATAAATAAGCAGTGGTGTATATAAGCCGAGTCGAGTTGCTTTGCCTAAGCTTGAGCTTGTTTTCGGAATAGTTTTTGAACTCGAGCTTGCCTTAGGTTCAGCTTGTATATAATCATATTATGTAAGTGTATATTAAACGTATTAAATAAAAATGATATAAATAATAGGCTCGCTAGCCTAGTGAAGGTCGATAATTGAAGATCGGATGCAGGCCCACTTGTTAAACCCAGCTTACTTTTAGGCTCAGTCTCGTTTATTAAACGGACTTATTTTAGGCTCGGACTTATATAAACTCGGCTTGATTCAAGATTTTAGCATGCCGGTTTCAAGTAGCTGACGTGCGGCTTATTCGTTTACGCCTAACTATTTTTTTCTCATACATAGGCCAGACCCGAACCACTCCAAACCGAAGCCGAAAATAGTGAAAAATCAAACATGATGTGGGTTGGTCCGGGTTAATCATTATGTCCAAGTAAACTTAATCATAATAAACTATCAATACATACATTCTGTTAAGGACTAACAAGTAACATCATCTTAAAAAACATATAGTCTATATTTAAGGTGAACCGAAGATGCCGTTGATGCACGATCAAAGATGATGAACACAAGATGTCGATGATGAACGGTGAACCCAACCAACTGTTCATAACACAACCTAAAAAACTATGTTTTTTTTTTTAATTTTAATTGTTATACGTGTCAGCCAGTTATCAAGCTCTGCCTGTCAGGTTGGGACCTAACCGGCTCGAAATTAGAAGCCTGAGGACCGAACGGCCCAGAATACTATCGGCTGGTCTTGGTCAGGGTCGGGCCTGTTCTTCGGTCTTTTCGGGTGGGCCCGCAAAAGACTCGCCTCTAAATTTTCAAATGTATCATTTAATATCTGTTGCATTCCAATAACATTCACAAGTATTGAAAGTTTTAAACCAAACAATGTACATTTAAGCTACGAAAGAGGAACATACATTATATAATAATAAATGTTAAACAACTGGTTTGGTTTACACTGTCTAAACCAAACCGTAAACCGGACTGTATATATTCTAAATCGACCAAACTTGATGACTTACTAAGTAATTTCCATATATTTGACCTTTTGTTTCTCAAATACTCTTGGCTCATTAGAGAAAGAATTTGTGCTAATATGATTAAAGGGATGTGATCCTCCCACACCACCCCACATGCCTATACGGCTCGTATAGGCCCATACGGTCGTATAGGGTATACATGCCTGACAAGGGGACAAAAAAAACAGCTTTTTGCAGCCTATAAGCCTATACGACCGTATAGGCCTATACGACCGCATAGGCATTAAATGTCTCGTATTGCATTCAGACAAAACCATAAAAGCTATACGGTCGTATAGGGCTATACGACCATATAGAAAACATTTACAGAAACATTCAGACTGCCTTAATCGCTGCCGGAAAACGATTTAAAAAAACCTCAAATTTTGGGTGCATTTTTATTTTAATGTATGTTAACTAGATGTTAAAAAAAACTCAAATATTATATATAAGCAACAAATATGCCTAGACAGTCTTGAGCTTTGGACGAGCTAAGCTTGAGCTCAACATTTAAACCCGTTAAGATAAATGAACCAAATACGACCCGTATAAATAACATATATTGTATATATGGTCATCATTTTTTTTAAAAAAATGTCTATAAACGAGCCAAATACGACCCGTATAAATCACATATGTTGTATATATGGTCATAATTTCTATTTTAAAAAAAAAGTGTCTATACGGCCGTATAGGCCTATACGATGCACAATAAACGATGGCAGACAACCTCTGACACGATTCAGGTCCTATACGACCGTATAGCCCTATACGAGCCGTATAGGACGAAAAATGGTGTATGAAGATCCAGGGTGGTGTGGGAGGATCCCTTGCCATGATTAAATTATGAAGTGCACTAGTCAAAATAAATTTGTCACTTTTGTTATTTATGGTAATTTTGTTATTGTACGTTATATGAGATATAGAAGTGGAGAAAGCCCAATTTAGAACGGCATTGACTCGCATTATTCATTAGTAGGCCCAGTCCAAAGTTGATTCTTCTTCAAGACTCAAGACTCAAGTAAAGACAAGACCTATAGAAAGAATAATGTAAGCTATTTTTGTTAATGGCTCTGGTGTAACCGGTTATCAGAGGACTTTGAAGGAATTATCATCCGCATATAAGTCGCCTTACCTGAGTTTGAATCATGGAACAATGATGTTCTTTATTATCAATGACATACACTTGTAGGAATTGAACCGGAACCCTTATAAAATTCTTGTCATAGGGATTCCGGTTCAATGAGATACACTTGTTCGAACTCTAAGACTACCCATTATGGTGACTATTTATCACAACCGGTTGTAAGGTAGCACAAAATGACAAAAAAAACATTTTAATTAAAAAAATAGAAATTCTTTTTTGTCCACAACCGGTTGCAACCTTGGTTGTTCCAGCAACCCAAGTTTGCAACCAAACTTTTATATCTAACAAATGTAACAACATGGTTTTATTTATAAAAAGAAACTGAACATTTTGATATAAAGTTTATAAAAAATGAAGCATTTTTATTTAATAAAATATTGGTTTAGGCTGGGTTATGATAGTGAGTAAAATATTGGATTGGGTTGGGTTGTATAGGTGAAAGAGATGAAAGAGAGAGAAATTAGTTTTTTAATAAATGGTTGGGTTGGTTTGGTTATAATAGTGCATATTAATTCTTACTTTCTTAACCCATTAATATGTTAATTTAATTTTTTATTGCTAACAAGTTAAATGATAAATAAATAAAATTAGTAACTAAAAGAAGAACTAGATAAATAGTAAACAACTCACACACTCTCTACATGTGGCCTAGTGATAAGAAGGTTTGAGTTTTTTAGTGGAGACTTAAGTTCGATCTCTATTTGTGTTACTTTGGGTGAATATTAGCAATGAAGGATTTGAGCTAGCCCTTGCGAGGTTGTCAGTTCGGATCCCAAGTCCACCCGAGTTTTCATCACACCATGTGTTACGCCAGAGAGTTATTCTCTTTTGATGGCACAACGATTGTCAAGTGGCAATCGGCGGTATTGTTTCCCATGAGAACGCCCAAGCCAAACTCTGAAGTTAGCGTGTGCCCGGTCAAAACAACATAACATGAACATAACGAGGCAACAAGATTCTCAAAATTAAAAAGTTGTGTTGGCCTTAAAAAAAAGTCTTGGTTTAAAAAAAAATAATAATAAACAACTCACATGACTTAAGACTTAAGTAATCCACATTTTTCAATAAATTTTAAACAAAAATTATTTTATGCATAGAATACGAGAACCGTGTAAAGCGTTCACAATTAGTGTTTGATAAATATAACATAAGTATGAAAGAGTGGTTTAAGCCATTTTATCAACTTATATATCAGAGTTAAATATATATATATATATATATATAAATGCTTACAATTTTCTTACTTAAAATAAGTTATTTACTGAATGTGCTTTATAAATAGTTTTAGTAAAGAAGTTATTGTTTTTACAATCTTATTTAACATTTTACTAATTAAAAATGTTAAAAACTTAATAAGAATGTTTGTTGATCAACCTTGCTAGATTCAATCAATCCCTTTGAAGCAATTATTTGTATGTATGTATTGTTGTGAACTTGTAATATATTATCCAACTCGTTTTAAATTTTTAATTAACCCGCTTTATTTGTTAACCTTTTCTTTTTTATAGGGCAAGGTATCTATTTTTTAAGATGTTGCATACAAACTTTTTTGATGATATGAAATAGCATCAAAATGGTGGACGTCCAATTCTTTCTTGGGTGCTTGTTTTGTCATCCAAAATGGAAGGTGATGATTTTTTTGGTCTTTAATTTTCTCAACACTCATCATGTCGGTCTTTTGGTCCAATAGTACATGATTGATGGTTTAATGCTTATGATCTTGTAATCTTATATTCGAAACTTGACTCAAGAAGTATTCTTATAATTATGGTTTTGTTTACTCATGTATTTTAGGTAGTTTCGAACACCTTTAAAAAAATTAAATTGCTTGGAGTATTGACACCATAATAACAAGAAGCAATAATAGAGGGATTCTCTTTTTCTTGTTTATTTCTTATTAGCGAGTGTAAAAAAATCATTCTATATATATTAAACACGACTTTTAACAAAAATTAGTATGAAGCACTAAACTTGTTGCAAAATTAAAATTACGTAACTCGAGCTTACAATTTTGAAAGTTAGACCTCAAATGTGTTACTTAGGCCAAACCCGGGATCACTTGTGTAATTAACTCATATTTTAATAAATTATCGAGTAAACTGCGGTTTTCGTTTCTCTTGTTTATCCAAATCTGCGATTTTAGTCAAATATTTTCAAATTTGCAGTTTTTATCCATGTAATTTCATTTCACTTGCAATTAAACCCGATCCTACTAACCCCGTTAAGTCTGGTCGTTAAACTCATCATTGTGCTCCTCACATGAGGAACATTTTTGTCATTTTTCTCCTCAAATAAACCATAGACATAATTCGCAAGCCCCCTCACATTAGGGGTTGGGGTGTATTTGGGAAAACGGATTAAACTGCACCTCATGTGAGAGGGGCATGCTGATAGATTTAACGACCAGACTTAATGAGGTTAGCGGGATCGGGTTCCATTGCAAGTGAAATGAAACCACATGGACGAAAATCACAAATTTAAAACTACTGGACTAAAATCGCAGTTTGAACAAATCATAAGGACGAAAACCGCGGTTTACTCTAAATTATCATATCAAAGTATTAACTATTAAGTTTAGAGAGGCCAGGTGAAGAGGTAGGTCCCAGCAAAGCCATGTTAGACCCGCAAGACTCACCTTGAAAAGGGACGTCTGCGCAAAGACCAACTGGATCCGCAGGACCCACCATGCTCAGAGAGATGAAGACCTTACACGCAGTAAGCCAGCTGTTCCCGCAGGAAAGCCTCCCTTGGTAAAGTACTCTGCCTGTTCCCGCAGTTGCAGATACAAGCCAAGGAGGGCTACCCGCATAAGGCACTAACTCTTATACTTCAGTAATGTCACCTGAATAAGGAATGAGCAGGGCGGGAATATTCCCGCCCAAAAGAGCCAGTCTGTACGCTTCTAGAAGATCTTTTGTACTATACCTACCAAGGTATGGACAAATAGACAATATCTGGCAAAAGCAACCCATGAACAAATCACAGGGTGACAGCTCACCGACAATAGTACGAGGAGCAGCACGCTCCAGTACAAAATGTCACTATCAGCCGCTGCCTACCCACCAACTCCCATCGTGGCACGAACATAACCCGTAGTTGGTGGAAAAGGAATATTATACAGTTGGCCGTACCTGCTTGGAAACCTACCTTCGGCTATAAATACTCCAACACCTTGGAACGGTAGGATCATCTTATCTTCTCTCTAACTATTTCTCTCGATATACACTTATATTCAGAGCAACCTAGTCTGATTCTCACGCCGGAGGGTGGTCACAAGGAGGACCCCCCCCCCCTTCTCAGTGACGAGCTCACAGTGTCTGTTTTGCAGGTCGAGAAGAATAACCATCTTTGCTGGACCTAACCCTCGTGGGAAACATCTACTTAACCCTAAGATTATCCTTAATCAGCTAGGGTCATTTAGTGTTTCTTCATTAGCGCCATCCGTGCATTAAGCTAGAACTTATTCATCTTTTTTCTCAGTTTTTTCAAACTTCTGGAAAGATGGTTAAGGTTACTCCGATGCCAAAGCCACCGAGTGAGCAAGAAACTCCGGTAACCACAACCCAAGCTACTGGGGGAAACACCGGTGAATACACGATTTTTACGAACACTGCCCCGGTTACCCAAGCCGGGGCAAGTGCAGTAAACAATCCTCCCCTGAGATTCATTGATACTCAGTTGGAGAAACAACAGACGAGGCTTCCCCGCCAAACACTAGGACAAGTTAAAGCTTGGGCGGAAGCACGTCATAAAGAATTCCAAGCCGAGTTGGATGAACGTTTACGTTCACTCCAACAGGCCAATGACGAATTGGGAAGCATTCGACAACAGCTCAACATGAGCAATGATTGCGAGTATGTGGATGATGAAGATTGGGAAGAATCTGACAATGACGCAAACCCTCGTCATGAGGCGAAAGGGAAGCGTAAAGAAGACTTCCACTCGAAGAGAAATTTCGAGGAAACCTTCAAACCAAAGAACACGGGGGGAAACCCACGTGACTTCTCCAAAACTTTCAGACCAACTGTTGCGAATGCGGGAACGTCCAAATTCGCAAGGGACATTGCGGAAGCAATCGCTCCAAAGAGTGCCAAACAGATGTCCAACATAGGCACTTACGATGGCATATCTGACCCGGACGATCACCTGAATAGATTTATAGCGGGGGCAACCGTCAGTAATTGGACGGAACCCACGTGGTGTTACATGTTCCAAATGACGCTTGTCGGGGCAGCCAGAGCGTGGTTTGATCGTCTACCGGTCCACCACATCTATGATTGGGCAGACTTCCAGCACAAGTTCAGCCAGCACTTCAGTCAACAAAGAAAATATACTGAAGAGCAGTGGACGATCCTCAACTGCGTCCGAGAGGAAGACGAATCTTTGCTAGACTTCATCACTCGCTTCAACTCAAATAAGCTAAGTCTGGGCACCATTAGCGAAGATCTTGTTCGCGCCGCTTTCATCCAGGGCGCTGAGTACCCAGAGCTCATCCGCACGTTGACGGGTAAAGATGGCATGCCATACACGTGGGATGCCATCATGACGGCAGCTAAACGCTTCGCCGAGACGGAGAAGCAACTGGGTAGAAATCTTCCCCAGAGCACAAACCTCTAAACGCAGAGGACAAGAGAAAATAACGTCCGTACCGCCCGACAAAATAAAAGGAGGAAGCTTGGTATTTGACAGTCAAGGATAAACTTTGACACCTCATCCAGCTCTCGCCCTCTATTAGGCGGAAGGGACAACACGCACTCGTCAAACCGGAATCCCAGATGGACACCACTCACCAAAAGCGTCACCGAGATATTTGCCACTGAGAAACTCTCATGGCCAAAGGCTCCGATAATCCGACAGCGTCATAACGCTGATCAGAGCAAATCCTGTGACTTCCACGGGACAAAAGGTCACACCACGGAGGAGTGCACATCTTTGAAGGATATCGTCGAAACATTCGTCAAAGATGGGAAACTCACACACCTCGTGGCGTCAATCAAGAACGGAGGGAGGAATGACAATCGGTACAAGGGCAATGGACGAAAGCCCGTCGACATCAGCATTCACATGGTTCATGGCAACGTCAGATGAATGAAACGACGAACAACAGAGCCAAGTGCGTAGAAGGAAGCTGAAGTACGCTTCCCGCGTGTGCCAGGAGGACCCAACAAAGAAGGCCCCATAGTCATCAAAAGCCAGCTGGGACACTACATCACCTCCCGCACTCTTGCGGAAAACGGCGCTTCGTCAACGGTCATGTACAGGCAGTTCTTCGACAAGCTAGACGACGAAGACAAAAAACGCCTAGAAACGGTTTACGCCTCGATGGAAGGGTTCGATGGCAGCACAAACACCCCCTTGGGTATCCTATCTTTCCCCGTCACTCTCACGGACGGGAAGTACTCCCGCACAGAAGACGTGGACTTCGTCGTAATGAGAAAGCCACACCACACGTATGACATTCTCTTCGGGAGAGATGGGATGACAAGATTGAATGTCGTGGTGTCTTCGGTCCATGGCATGATGGGATGGCCAACAGCTGAGGGTGTCGCGATGATCACGGGTATTCCCCAGGTATGCATCGCATCTGTCTCATCTAAACCCAAACCAAAGATGGCTAAACCAACCATTACCGAGCCGGAAGAATGGGCCTTTAATGCCAAGCACCCTGACCAGGCCGTTACCATTGGCCCAACGATCACTAATCCCACGCGCACCTTACTCAAACGCTTATTGCAAAAAAATGCTGACATCTTCGCGTGGACACCAGCTGACATGACTGGTGTACCCCGAAGTAAGGTGGAGCATAAGCTCAAGTGTGACCCGGCTTTTACGCCGGTCATACAAAAGCGTCGCGTAATGGGTGCGGAACAGGCTAACGCGTGTAGAACCCAAGTCAAGGAACTCCTTGACGCAGGCATCGTACGCGTTAGTAAATATCAAACATCGGTTGCAAATCCCGTCATGGTACCGAAATCCAACAAATAATGGCGCATGTGCATAGATTTTAAAGACCTAAACAAAGCATGCCCCAAGGATTGTTACCCGTTACCCGAAATTGACCTTAAGGTAGATTCGTTAGCACCGTTTCGCCTTAAATGCTTCCTTGATGCGTATAAGGGATACCATCAAATCCACATGACGATCAGGACAAAACCGCATTTCGGACGCCCGATGGCACATTTTGTTACCTAATGATGCCATTCGGACTTAAGAATGCTGGGTCCACGTACCAACGCCTGATGGACAAAGAGTTCCATGCCCAAATCGGGAGGAACTTAGAAGTTTACATGGATGACTTGGTCATCAAAAGCCTTGAGCCAGAGGCGATGTTGACAGACATCGAAGAAACTTTCAACACGCTCAGAAAAATAAACATGAATCTCAACCTGAGCAAGTGTTCCTTTGGGATGGAAGAAGGGAAGTTCTTAGGAGTCATCGTTAGCAAAGATGGCTTCAGAGCGAACCCTGAAAAGGTCGAAGCCATTATGAAAATGGAATCACCTACTACCATCAAACAAGCTCAAACACTTGGTCGTTCCCATTCGTATCAACATTGAGAAATTACTTGAAGAAAACGCACTTCCGTTGGACACCAGAAGCGGAAGCAGCTTTTCAAGAGATTCGGTCACGCTTGATCGAACTCCCAACGCTCACAGCACCAGAAATGGGGGAGGAATTAATTCTCTACCTCTCCGCCACAGATAGAGCAACCGGGGCAGTCTTACTAGTAGAACGAAAAGGCATCCAGATGCCCATCTACTATGTAAGTCGCGTCTTAACGGACGTGGAAACCCGGTACTCTACCCTAGAAAAATTAGTCTTAGCACTTATATAGGCTTCACGCAGGCTAAGACAATATTTCCAAGGTCACCCAATCACCATTCTCACCAACTTCAAACTTGCAAACGTTCTAGGCAAACCCGAGTTGTCGGGACGCCTAGCCAAATGGGCAATTGAGTTGGGGGAATACGCGATAAAGTACAAGCCAAGACCGGCCATAAAAGGCCAGGTCTTGGCCGACTTTATTGCGGAAGTCCCCGCATCGCGGGAAAAAGAGTGCCAGGAAGAGGCTCAACCCTCTCCAGCACAAGACATTAACGATGTCTGGCGACTCTATACTGATGGAGCAGCCAACAACAAAGGTTCAGGCGCAGGGTTGAAACTAATTAACCCGGCAGGCCAAGAATACACTTACGCTATTCGGCTTGATTTCCCAAGTACGAACAATGAAGCGGAGTACGGAGCATTCTTGGCCGGATTAAGAATTGCGCGTAAGATGGGAGTGAAAAACTTGGAAGCCCACGTGGACTCCATGCTAGTAGCCAACCAGATAAACGGGACGTACACGGCCGTGAATGACATAATGGCCCTGTACCTTGCGCAAGCCAAAACCCTTATGCGCGATTTTAACGATTGCAAAGTTGTGCACATCAAGCGAAGCGAAAACAAATATGCGGATGTGTTAAGCAAGCTTGCATCGTTAGCCTTCACCCACTTGGGAAAGGACATCCGCGTTGAACTTCTTGGAGCACCATCAGTCCCGCACAAGGAAATTTGTGTCATCCAAACCGGCACGGAAACATGGATGACACCAATCATAAATTACCTTGCAGCGGGTATACTACCAGAGTCGAAGACACATGCAAGAAAGATACACTGTAAATCACTGAACTATCAACTTGTTGATGACATACTTTACAGGCGTAACTTTCTTGGCCCACTCCTCAGATGCGTTGACGACCAAGATGCCGACTACCTCCTAAGGGAAGTACACGAAGGCATCTTTGGAGTACACGCAGGTCCACGCGCAGTTGTAGCTAAGCAAAACAACGCGGGATACTTTTGGCCGGGGATGCACACGGATGCGCTGGCCTACATCAGAAAATGTAGGTCCTGCCAGCTTTACGCACCCAACACGCATCGCACGAAGAACGAACTTGTTCCAGTCACTTCTTCATGGCCATTCCAAAAGTGGGCCATCGATGTGACAGGCCCATTTCCCACAGCAGCAGGGAACGTTCAGTTCCTAGTGGTAGCCATCGACTACTTCACCAAGTGGATAGAAGCAAAACCCCTAGCCCACATATCAAAAAATTTATTTGGGAATTTATTATTTGTCGTTTTGGACTTCCACAGAATTTGGTGAGCGATAACGGCACCAACTTTGCTGACCAGAAGCTACAAAAGTGGCTGAAAGAGCTTCAAATCACCCACACCTTTACCTCAGTGGCACACCCGCAGGGTAATGGTGAGGTGGAAAGAGCAAACAAGAGCATCGTCGACGGCATAAAGAAAAGACTCTTGGAGTATAGATCCGGCTGGGTGGACGAAGTTCCACATGTCCTTTGGGCAAACAGAACGATGAAAAAAGCAAGCACGGGCGAAACCCCGTTCAGCCTCACCTATGGCACTGAAGCCATGGTTCCAGTCGAGATTGGTCTACCCTCACCAAGAGTCATAACTCAACCAGAAGACAATGATACGGAAAGACGGTTAGACCTTAAACTAACCGAAGAGCGCAGAGACTTAGCTGCAGCGCGTGAAGAGAACTACAAGCGACAAATGCAAAAGTACTACAACACGCCGGTGAAACTCTGCAACTTCAATGTCGGAGACTACATACTGCGTAACAACGAGGCTTCGAACCAAGAGCGCCCAGGAAAGCTGGCCCCGGTCTGGGAAGGGCCATACATTATTAAAGAAGTTTTGGGAAAGGGCGCATACCGGCTCGAAAGGCTCGATGGCACCCCCATCCCAAGAAAATGGAATGGAGATCAATTACGCAGATGTTACATGTAGATCAATTCCAAACTTGTAAAGAAAAGGCCTAGAGCCACTTCTAATGGAAATGATTCTCCTTATCACATTGTGTTGATAGTCTTACCTTTATACTTATGAACTGACCACACTGATATGCCGGTATTCACCGCATAAATAAGTGAGGGAGGAAGTAAGTCGTTGCGTGTGGAAAGCGGCACAACCCGCATAAACACAAAAACAGTAAATATTTCTAAGGGGAAGATGAGGAAAACCTTCACGCAGGTCAGATATAGATAAAGTTTGGTCATCCTACTAAGTGAAAGTGACGGTCCTACCCGCACAATCATGATAGAGGAAACAGAACATTAACCTATTATCTAACACGCGTCAAAAGGTTAACTTATTCAAAACACTTAGAAAATTGCTAAGTTAAACCAAAATATGCATGAGCAAATCATATAATGTTTACAAGGTAAGGCGTTAACAAAACATTTATATTCACAATAAAAGTTGTTCAAACATTACAAAATGGCTAGGTATCTACCCGCCTACAAAAAATACAAATCTATCCTAACGGTTGGAATGAATCTCAAGATTCAAGCTTCGGGACCACTTCCTCCAAACCCACTTGAACCCGCACCATCAGTCGGCTGCGGCGGTTCGAGGAAAGCTTTGAGAACAGCTAGCTCGTCATCAGCAGCAGCAACTTCATTCACCTTCTCCACAACCGGATGCGGGAAGGCAGCATACTGGTTCACAACTTGGTCATAGGCAGCTTCAGTATCAACATCGTGTTAAGGAAAATTGGAAGGCGGGATGCCTTTCTTTGCAAATCCTAGACCAAGCAAGAAACTAGCCTTCTCCCCATCCTCATGAGAAGCGTTGAGGGCTGCGCTCATGGCATCATCATAGGATGTCTTCGCGAATATCTGATGCACAATCTACAATAAAAAATATATATAAAAAACTTTTCTAAGTATAAAGAAAAGCGCAAAGCAAAGAAATTATGGAGCTATGCGTACCTACGGCAACGCTTCTCGTAGAAGCCAATCCTTATTGGATAGAACTTCTTGAAGGGTAGCTTAAGCTTGATCGCGGGCGCGTTCGGCTTCATTCTTGTTGAGGTTGGCAAGCAACACGTCCTTGGCAGCAGCCTCTTCAACGCCTTTAAGCTTGCGCTCAGTGCGATCAAGCACAGCCCTCTGATCCAAGAGCTCCTGTAGCTTCTTGGCATCCTCTAAAGCCAAAGCCTCATGAGCCTGTGAAGCTTCTCCAGTTTGGCTTTAAGCTCTTCACTCTCAGCGCGCAGAGGCTAAGCAACGGCTTCAGCTTTGGTGGCCCTTTCGGTCGCATTACGCGCAGTTTCCTTGGCTAACATAAGCTGTTCGTTAACAGCTTTAGTAGCCTTGGAACGGGCCTCATGCCTGGCTTGGATCTCGGCCTCAAGGTCCTTGAAGGCCTTTTCTTTTTCAGCAGCGGTGGCGGCAAGCTTCTTGTTCTCCTCCCGCAGCGATCGCACCTGAGCCACCTCCAGGCTACGCGCAGTCTTTAACTTGTCGTTTTCACGACAAAGTAACTCGACACGCGGCTGCATCCGGGCGAGAAGAATTTGAAGCTCGTTGGACAACCTGCCCTCCTGGTAGCTAGCCATAGCCTCCCCCAGTGCACCGCTTGGAGCGGCATGGCGCGCCCAGTCGACGCAGTCTGCAGCCGTTCTGAGAGTCGTGCCTCGGCGGATATGCCACCTTGGCGCATAGACCTCATTGGAATCTGAAACTGCAACAAAAAACAGTTAAGAAAAAATGAATCAGGAGGAATAACAGGCCAAAGTAACCCCACGCACCTGTAGGGTCGATAACAGGCCGATAGCCGCTAAACCCATCACCTGAACCTAAAGGATATCCATCCAAGAGGTCAAGGAGATGGGAAGGAGGCAAAGGTTGGACTCCCTCATCAACATAGGTAAGTCTAGAGGTCCCAACTCTAAACATACCTGAAGAACTGGCCCCAACAGAGGTAGTCGCTGACGTAGAATGTGACAATGCAGAAGCCATTGAGGTAGAGACCATCGGAGATGAACTCATAACCGTGGTAGCCGCCGCAGATGAGCTCGCGGAAAAAGTCACCGCCGGTCCGGTGAAGGATGTAGTAAAGATGGCACTGACGGCCGGCGGAGATGACGTCATAACTGGAACAGTTGCTTCAACAGTATGAGCAACTGAACCAGCACCAGAAACAGGCGCAGCCGCCTAGGTCATCGCCTCGGATAGGTTGACCAAACCTATCGTCGTGGGTCCTGAACCGCTTCCTCCCACACCGCTCTACAAAGCGGATAAGTCCACTCCTGCATGAAGAAAAACAAAGATATTAAAAACAAAGGCGGAAGGAAATGCGGAAAAGGTACACAAAAAATATACTTACTAGCTTTCTTGATCCTGAAAGACCTGACAGGCGGAGATAGACCCGATGAAACTGGCCTCTTCGCGCCAGTCACCTTCGCAGCGCTTGGTGGCTCGGAAGTGACAGCCGTTGTCTCAACCTCTGAGACAATGGTCTCGTCACCACCACCAAGGTTCCCCGCCGCCTCCTCACTTTCAGTCTCGGAATCAGACTGATTCCCCAGGTCGACGACGGAAGCAACCTTCGCCTTGCCCTTCACGCCAACAGCCTTCTTCTTCCTCACAAAGAAAGGCCCATCTGCGGATCCCTCATCAGAAGATGACAAAATCAGAGGAATTCCAGCAGAAGTTTGAGCATGGACGAGGATTAAAGAACTCCTTACCTGGCCGAGTGGCGCTTAAAATTTCGTGGCCCGGCGGGTAGACCTCTACGAATCTATCCGCCGTCTGCTCCAAAATGGGCAACTCGTTCTCATCGAGATCACGAGTACCCAACCGTGCGGGACCACCAGTCTCCCCCGGATGCAAGAGCGACTGTAAGTCGTTCCCCTATGAAATAAAAAAGATAATATTAGAAGAAAATCCTAAACCAACACAAAAGACGGAGCATACCGTAAGGAATATAGTTCAAACCGTATTCAAGGATGATGGGTATTTGCGGCGTCCCAGACCCGGCATCCTTCCACACGCGGCTCATCCCAAGCATCACCATCCCAGACTCCGCGAAGCAATAAACCGGAGTCTGGATCTGGGAGATCTTGGCGAACCATTCCGTCTCCTGATAATTTGAGGCGTGAAGGTTAGGGAGTGCCCTCCCATTCTTTAACGTCATCGCAATGGGGACGACGCGAGCGGAGAGGTAGAAAAACTCCCGCTTCCAAGAACGAAGACTACGCTCAGTAGCGTAGATCTTCAACCCCTTGATCCGAGTAACAAGGGTATACCAGCCCTGGATGCACCTCCAGGTGTAGAAGGTCATCAGACGGTCGACGCGGGGCTCGATGTCCAAAATACGGCACACCTATTCGAAATGGCGAACTTTAGCAATCGCCATTGGGTGCACCTCCGTCAAATGAACACCGTGTTTCTCCAGAACACGGTACACGAACTTCGTTAATGGGAATCTTAGATTCCCATATAGGAAGAACGAAGCGTAAACCCCTATCTTGCCCTTAGGGGCATCGTACACCGTCTGGTTGGGCTCCGAAAACTCTGGCTCATACGGCTCCAGCATGAACTTCTTGACGATGTAATGGTATACATCGACAGAAAGAGTACACTGGCACTCGCCAGCAGTACTCTTATCGTCCTTATCGGACGTAGACGTCGGGTTCTCGAGGTAAACGTCAGACTCCTCGACGTTAACCTCAGGATCATGAGTAGAAGAAGACATTTTTTAAATGTTAAAGAAAGCGGTTTCAGGAGAATGCTCGCCGGAAAAGATGAGTATTCGACGGAAATCGCTTAAAAGGAAAATAAGAGTGAAGCGAAGGTATGGGATGTGATACACCCCCTCCCCCCTTATATACTCATCGCAATGAATGCGATGAATTTAATGTGGAGGAGAGAGAGAGCGCAGGTGCAATGAAACGGCGACATGTGTGGATAAAGCAAGCTGGCAACAGGTGTCGGAATGGCGCGTGACATGAAACTCGCGCCCACGCGCCTGAAAAACCGTCCTGATTGACCACATGCTGTCACGTCGTCATAACTTCCTGCACGTCCTGAAACCATCAGAAGACGCCAACGTCCCTTCAACCGTTTGGATTGTCCTTATCCTTTCACCAACTCTCCGAATTCCAAAAAGATTCAAAAATAAGAGGGAATATACCCCCTTACCTTGGAAAACAAGAAACCGTAACACAAGTGCGGGTACAGTGTCAAGGCGAAACCCTTCACATACTTAGCACCTGCAGGGAATTGAAACCAAGAAGGATCTTATGGGCCATGATTGCGGAAAGAGAAATAGCACCCCCGCATGGCGGGAACGTTGAGAACTAGATTGTTTGAAGCTTCAAGGTGGAATTGGTTGTTTAACATAACTGATCACTATGTCAAACTACCAAAACCTCGTGGAGAATCTACACAAGTGAAACTCAACGCTCCCGACTTGCGAGGTGGTTACACACCTACCCGCATCATACCCAAAGATCAGGCAGAAAAGTCGGGAATTTCTGCAAGTGACACTAGGAAAACTGCGGGAAGAATCCCCACGGAAAACCTTAAAAAACGAAAAACCCTTTTCAAAACCCCTTGCTTAAAGTCCAAAAGTTCCCCTCATTAACAATTCATGAGAAGAACAATGGACTGGGGGGACTTGAAGAGGTAGGTCCCAGCAAAGCCATGTTGGACCCGCAAGACTCACCTTGAAGAGGGACGTCTGCGTAAAGACCAACTGGATCCGCAGGCCCCACCATGCTCAGAGAGATGAAGACCTTACACGCAGTAAGCCAGCTGTTCCCGCAGGAAAGCCTCCATTGGTAAAGTACCCTGCCTGTTCCCGCAGCTGCAGATACAAGCCAAGGAGGGCTACCCGCACTAACAGTAAGGCTACACGCATAAGGCACTAACTCTTATACTTCAGTAATGTCACCTGAAGAAGGAATGAGCAGGGCGGGAATATTCCCGCCCAAAAGAGCCAGTCCGTACGCTTCTAGAAGATCTTTTGTACTATACCTACCAAGGTATGGACAAATAGACAAGATCTGGCAAAAGCAACCCATGAACCAATCACAGGGTGACAGCTCACCGACAATAGTACGAGGAGCAGCACGCTCCAGTACAAAATGTCACTATCAGCCGCTGCCTACCCACCAACTCCCATCGTGGCACGAACATAGCCCGTAGTTGGTGGAAAAGGAATATTATACAGCTGGTCGTACCTGCTTGGAAACCTACATTCGGCTATAAATACTCCAACACCTTGGAACGGTAGGATCATCTTATCTTCTCTCTAGCTATTTTTCTCGATATACACTTATATTCAGAGCAATCTAGTCTGATTCTCACGCCGGAGGGTGGTCACAAGGAGGAACCCCCCCCCCCCTTCTCAGTGACGAGCTCACGGTGTCTGTTTTACAGGTCGAGAAGAATAACCATCTTTGCTGGACCTAACCCTCGTAGGAAACATCTACTTAACCCTAAGATTATCCTTAATCTGCCGGAGTCATTTAGTGTCTCTTCACCAGGGTTGTTCAAGAGTTACAAACTAAACTTTCTTGGAAACTGCATGTGATTGAAATAGAAACCGAACAGGATCAAATGTTACTTTAGAAATTGATCAAAATCTAACCATTTAACCTTTAGGTGAAACATTGAACAAGGAAATTTAATGATGGATTGATTTCAATATGTGACGGTGATGTGTTAAAGTGTATTATATTGACACATATATAGGTTAGGATATGTAGGTTACTCAACACATATGGCCCTAGACTATGCTTTGATGACGATTGGGTCTTTAGCATTTTAATTTAAAATTATTTATAGCATGGATATAATTATCAAATAAAAAAAATTTGTAGGAGATACGATTATCATTTTTTGTATATTACAATGTTGTTAAACCGGACCAAATCGAGTTGGTTGACATGGGTTGAACCCGCAATACGAACCAGCTTTTAACGAGTTGTGGTTGAGTCGTTTAACGGTTGAACCCCTTTTAATATTAAAAAAAATATGAAAATATCTTTTTTATATATTATAATATTTGAACTTTGGACATGTCACACATAGATTAAAGTGTTTGCAATTAATATATGAATATCTTAATGTTATATTGTTTAGTATCACTTAATTACTAAATCTTATAAAGCAATATATTTCCTTTCGATATCGGTTTTCCAAATATTGGTAAAAAATGAATGTGGCAACATTTGACTAAAAACAACAATTTAGTAAAAAGTTAGTAAATGGATGTAGCAATAAATTTTGCTTCTGTTTATGAAACATGACTTTATGGAGTTTGCCAAGAAATTTCATAGACATTTTATGATGTGTAGCATATGTTCATTTAATCTTTACTTTATTATATAAAAAAGGTTAATATATAGACTTGAATTCTTTATCAATAATGATTGTAACACTTGTAATTTTTTTAATAAATATTGATAAGCAAGGCATTACAAATTGATAAGATGCGAGTATAAGCGAGCCGAGTTCGAGTTTGGCTCGTTTTAACATATGAGAGCTTGAGCTTTTTTCTAAAGCTTGAGTTCGCCTCGTAAGTCGTTTTTATCAAGCTTGGGTTGAGGTTGTCTATTATTTACTAACTAACTTATATGCATTTTAAATTACTTTTATATATTTAGTGAAAACCTTACACGGGCCTGAGCTCATGCAATACCATAAATGAGCCAAAGCTAGATTGTAAATAGAGGTGTTTAATAATTACACTAACTAGGGATGATACGAGCCGATCCTTTCACAGACTACTCAATATTGAATCAATAAAAAACTCAAAATGAGCCGAGTTTTTTCATGCTCGGGATTGAGTTGAGCTTAGGCCTCAAATAAAGGTCGTTAAGTCATTAAGTTATTGAGACCAAATTTGAGTCTTTTGTGAGAAGCTCGTTTAGGCTCATCGTACTTAAACAAACCTTGTCTTATTTAAAGTTTTATATCTTTTGAACTTCTATATACTAATTTATCATCGTGCAACCAAGCATTGACTCATTTAAGGTACTACACAGGCTCAAGCCTAAGCTTGAGAAAGAGAATCACGGGCTCAACACGAGTTTAGAAAAAGAACTCGAAACAAGCCAAACCCCCTAACCGTATAGTTAGATTGTTTATCAAACAAGTATTTTGACCCCGCGTGGTCAATTTGAGCGGTACGATAGGCTAAAATTGGCGAAGCCACCCCTAACGCTACCAAAACCAAGTAATTTTCATTTATAAATCCAAGTATTAGACAACCAGAGTAGTCAAACAACAACACACATTAACTGGCATGTAACAAACAATAGTCACCCAATAGACCATCGCCACCAAGGGTTCCAAATAGGGAATCGGAACCCCACGGACACAACCACGTCAAATAGAATCCAGCCACCACACCGGATTTTCAGTTTATACCAAAAAGATGGAGGTGTCGTACGGCACTCCGTCATTACGAAGCCAACAACGTCAGATATAGCCGACGACACGCCGTCACCACTGAGCGGCAAATCATATCTACCCGACGGCGGTAGTGATTGCCTAAAGATGAAGCAGAGGGAGAGAGAGTGACGCCATCCGCCGCCACATACGGCCGAAAGGATGGTGGGCAACACCGTGCTTTCTTTCTATGAAGAAATAAATCGTAGAGAGAGGGAGAGAGTGCTAGACACAAAAGTCTAGAGAGAGACGAAGAGGTGGAATAACTGGTGGAGAGCAATGAGTCACCGTACGACGTGTGAAGCTTTAATTTCATAAATAGTAGATTGTGAGAGGCTGACAAATCTTCCTTTTTCATATATATATAATATAAATAATTGTTGGCTTTTAATGAAATAATAGAATAAATTACAAAGAAAAAAAAAGTGCATGATGAATTATTATATACAACATTTGTAGTCTTATTTGAAAGTTTACCATCTTCATAAAAACTACTTTCAGTCTGTCTATGGTTTTTACGCTGGACAGCGTAACATATAACTGACGATGACAGAAAATTGGTTGTCTAAGTAATAAACTAACACTCGAAAGTGATTGTTAACCGCCATTACAAAACAAATACCAAGCGGAAGTTGTCTCCTTTGAAATTGAAATGAAATTATTTTTATGATAGTATAAAGCTTGTTCTTGAAATAAAAATGTGATCTCCGATATTGGTTTTAGATATTACCTTAGCTTCCGTAACTCGACTTAAAAATCTTCTTACATATACTCTTGTTTCTTTGCATAGACCACTAACATTTATTAGAATCATGACTTAAAGTTCAATTTTTAGTAATAACTTACGATTTGACAATCTATAAATTTTTAATCCAATTAGATTATAATGGTTTCACCATCTGTACACAGCTGGAAGCCTACAACCTTGTTTAACCGTTATTAGTTTATTACAAAACAACTTACATTAGATAATGATTAATTATTTAAATTTGCATTTTTCTGCATTGTAATTTTACAGTATTTCATTTTTTAAATAAATGAATAAAAATATTGAGAGGTAACATTTAAAAAGCTATATTTCACCACTACTAAAAATATGTACCCAAAAGCAATATAAACATGTACATTAAATCTTTCACATCATGCTTCTCATCAATTTTGTCATCCATTGGTTTTCAGTATAACAAAAAACACGGTAAGTTTCCAAATTAAGATCACAAACTTCACATGTGTTCAATAAACATATAGTAGTAATCTTCACAAGATCGTGTATTTCCTTAAAAGCGTTATTCAACTTGATAAACGCTTGGTGCCAGAGTGAATGATAAAAGCCAGGCTCCGATATCTGAAACATGTCTAAAACCTTTGAAATCTGAAACAATTAAACATTAAGCTAATGAAACATAATAAAAAGAAAAGGGAAAAAAATCTAAAATGCCTTTTATCATCAATTATAATATTATATGTAACAATTAGTGAAACAATAATCACATGATTGCAACAATGTTGATAAACATTCGCATTTTCTTAATATTGTAAGATGCCATATCCATGTTTACTCCAATAACATCATATGGGTTAAAGTTTCTTCAGGTGTTTAAACAAACAAAAGCACAAACAGCCCAACGACATCATTTGCGAGTGTTAAATTACTAAAAGACTTGATGTACACCACAAGGCATAAATCAAACAAACTTATAACAAACATGTTTAAACAAACAAAATGGGACTAAAAGTGAGTTTTTTCTAAAAATGAAATGAGAGGAAAAAGTATTTATTTAAATAGGTGATTCTAAAACTATTTTCTAAAATGAGTTATTTTAATAGTCTATTGTAACTCATTTTTGTTTTATATTTATTCAACCAACCTATTATATTTTTAATAGTTTTTTTTTCAATCATCTAATTATAGCTAATTTGTATGTTTTTTTAGCTAACTATTAAAATGATTCTTTCTTTATATTTTATTTAAGCCACATAGGAAACAATTAAAATCGTCTAAAATTTATAAAATGAGATAAGAAGCATACAAAAAGTTAAACAAATGTTAATAGGGTCGAATCTGATGATAATCTAGCGTCGATCGAGCCCCAATTTTGATTATGTAATCAAGGAGGCACGGAAATCATTTTTTTCTATACACTGGTCAGTATGAAAACTGAATTTTGGTTCATTTAATGAAAACTTATTAGATACTTAGATCCATGGATGCATGTGATTGTAGAGGAAGACCAATGAATATGGAAACAAAATTAATTATAGCAAAATTGATTTTAATGATTAATGAACATAAAATTGCCAAGTGGTCTAATTTGTCCAAATATGTGCCAAGTGGTACAATCTTATTTTTGTTTATTATAATAGTAGATAACCGTTACGTATACACTTTTAACAAATATTTTAACGACAAACTAGTATATAGACTGTAGAGTGTCAAAAAAAAATTTTAACATAAAATTATATATTGTTAGTTTTAATTTTTAAAAACATACATAACAAGATATCATACAAAACGCCAAAAGATACATTATGTTTGAAGGCGATTACAACCCACGCACCAATAACACACGTGCTCACCTCCATCCATCAAAATTTACAAACAATAACATACATTCTTTTTTATCGTTACCTTGTTATGTAAAAGGTTAATATGTAGAAGTAAATTGTTTATCATAACTATAACTTATGCTTTCTTAATAAATATTAATAAACAAGAAATTACAAAATGATAAATAGGGGCTAATAAAAAAAGTGATAAACAGGGATGTAAATGAGCCAAAACTAGCTTAAGATTGGCTCGTTTTAATTTAAGAGAGCTCAAGCTCAGCTCTTTTCAAGCTCAAACTCTCATCGTGAGGCGTTATTTAAGCTCGGGCATGACTCATTTATTATCGTTAACTAATTTATATGCATTTTTAACTATAATTAAATATTTTGTAAGTAGGGCCGGCTCCGAGAAGGCGAAAATTTTTTTGGGCCAAAGACAGACTTTTTTTTGGGCCTTAAGTAAAAGAAACATTTTGTTGGGTTTAAACAATTTAATTTTAAATGAGCTTACCTGATTATAATTTGAGTTGTGTAAAAAACTTTTGTATAAAAATAAGCTTATAATTGTCTCGAATAAGATTAGAACCCACAACATTTTGGTTAGATGTCATACCCCTTTACCACTACACCATGCTCGTGGTTACGTAATTTTGTTGAAACATTGATTATACATCTTTTTTGATAAAATACATATAAATTTTTTTTAAAAAAAATCGGGCCTAGTAGGGTGTCGGGCCTGTGGCCGTCGACTACCGTGGCATGCCTCAAAGACGGCCATGTTTGTAAGAAAAACTTTAAACGTGCCTAAGCTTGGCTCAAGCTCACCTCGCGAGTCGTTTTTTTTTTTCAAACTTGGACTCGGCTCGTTTTTTATGTATAAACTATTTTATATGCGTTTTCTGTTACTTTTATATGTATTGTGAAAAATCTTAAATGAGAATAACCTCGGCTTGAGCTGAAGCCAAAACTTGGCTTGACCTCGTGTAGTACCTTAAACAAGCTTGACTTGAGCTTAGAAATGCAGTGTGAAATTAATAGATAGAAGTCTAAAAGTTGTAAAACATAGAAACACTCGTGACTCAACGCTCGCTAAGACAAAATGAGTTTCCCATACAAAACTCTTGAAGATCAGACTCAATAACTAAACGACCTTTAACTCATTATTTGAGCAGCCCTATAACAGCTCGGCTTGTATATGCTATAAGGTGACAAAGAACATTCTAACATAGAAAATTAGATTGTAAACTTATTCAATATACTATTATAAAAGTTTTTAAAAAATTACAAGATGTCATGCAATAAAAACTTAAAATCATCATCATCATCATCATCATCATCATCATCGTACTTAGTGTATCCCACTAATAGCAAAGCTATGGTAGGGTCTGAGGAGGGTAAGATGTAGACAACCTTACCTCTACTCCATAGGAATATAGAGGATGCTTCCAGTGAGACCCCCGGCTCGATAGTGGTTTTGCATCAAGCCTTGGACATAAGGCACATAACACTCAACCATCATACCCCAGCCGATTGGTGCATGTACCCTTGTCTTTCGGTTATCAACGCCACCACATGATGCCTGATTAATATTCTGCCGCTTTTAACGCTATTTTCACGAAATTAGTAAAATAACGTCAAAATTAGTGTCATTTCACTTTTGCCCACCCAAAGGTCCACACATATATACATTATATATGCGCGCACCGCAAACAGGGCATCAATAAAAACTTAAAATGAGTTGCGCCTTTTCGAACCGAGCCAAGCCCATGCCTCATATAAAGCTTTTTAGTTATTGGGCCTAAGCTCGGGCTTTGTATGAGGTCTTCTAGTCTTGTCATGCCTTAAAGAACCTTGCGTATTTTTAAGTGTTACATATTCTGGTCTTTTAAGTACTACATGAGCTCGAGCTGAGGTTATGCCTATTTAAGTTTTTTCTCAAAATACATAAATTAACAAATAAATAATAAACGAGCCATGCTTAAAGCAAGAACAACTCATGACCCAAGCTCGAGTTTAGAAAAAAAGATTGAATCAAGCCGAATTCACGCTCGAGTGTAATAAAAAGAGCTTGAATCAAGCCAAATTCAAGCTCCTGTAAATCAAAATGAGATGCGCTCCTTACACCATAACACTTCTAAGCTTAGTTTAATAATAAATAGACGTAGATGATAGATTGTTTTATCAAATGACCGTAACTTAAGCATCTTTTTGCAAGACTGACAAAATATATAAAGGAAACAACTTTTTGTAGTCTATACGAGCCATAGAGGTCGTCTTCAACAACTTATATGAACTTGATACAAACCGACACGACTCAGCAACTTATATGAACTTGATACAAACCGACACGACTCAGAGTTATATCACTCATATAGTGACGAAGAACATTCTAACGTAGAAAATTACATTGGAAGCTTTCAATATAATATTATAAAAGTTTTAAAACACATATATTATTATTATTATACAAAACGCCAAAAGATATATATATACACATATTACGGTTGAGGGCGATTATACCCCACGCACCAATAATAACACACGTACCCACCTCCATCCACCCTTTATAATAATAACCCACACCGGAGCAGCTTTCTCTCTCCACCATCATAAACCACCACCCCATCACCTCCACAATAATAATAATAATAATAATAATATTAATTAGGGTTTCATCTTTATTAACTCATCATCTTCTTCCTTCCTTATATACACTCATTCTTCATTTCTTCACCTTCTCCATTATTATTATTATTATTATCACCTTCCACGTCATCACCATGTCATACTTCTCTGACACGTACGCCACCGTCGCTTCAAAACCTGCTCGTACCAACTACCTTCCACCTCACCAACGCGACACCCACATTCCACGTCACACTTCCGGCGGCCGTGGCCGTGGCCGTAACACCGGCGGTAGGTTCACCGGCCGTGGCGGTGGTGGACAGTTTAATGCTCATCTTCATCCCCATGCTCAAAACCAGTACGACAGAAACCCTAGCCAGTATTATAACGTAACACAACAGTTTAACGAGCTTAAACTTACTGAAGAAGAAGATAACACAAACTCAAACTCTAGTACGGCGATTAATTTTGAAGCGTATGAAAACATACCGGTCGAGATAACCGGTTCGGACGTACCTGAACCGGTGAACACATTTGCTGACGTGGATTTAGGCTCAGTGTTGAATGATAATATTAAGAACCGGTGTAAGTACGTGAGGCCGACGCCGATACAACGTCACGCGATTCCGGTGTTGTTGGCTGGACGTGACTTGATGGCGTGTGCGCAGACGGGATCGGGGAAAACGGCGGCGTTTTGTTTTCCGATTATTAGTGGCGTGTTGAAGACGAAAGCGAAACCGGTGAATGTGTACGGACGACGGGAGACGGTTGCGTTTCCGATGGCGCTTGTTTTGTCGCCTACTAGAGAACTCTGTTGTCAGGTTGTTTAGTTTTTTTGAAATGTTTGGTTTCTTATTGGTTGTTGATTATTTTATTATTAATTATTATTATTATTATTTTATATTTTATTTATTTGTAGATCTTCTCAGTTTATAGGATTTAGTTATTTGTTGTTTACACTTTAGGTTTATTTTAGGGTATAAACGTGTCTAATGGATATGATTTATGAGATTGAGCTCAAGCTCGGTTTGTTTCAAGTATTTAACTGCTAGAGGATGACTAAGGAGTCGTTGTTTTTAACTGATTGAGAGCGGTTAGGGGTTGTTTTCTCAAGTTTGGGGTTGGTTGTAGATTGGATTGTTTATTATTTTTTATATTATTTTGTATAATTTTAATTATTTTGAGAAAAATTTTAATGAGCTTTAATAAATTTGGGTGAAAAAGAGTTGAGCTTGAGCTCGTCTAGGCTCTAGCTTGCGACCGAGTTGGTTTTCAATCTCGAGCTTGAGTTTGGGTCATTTTGGTGTGAACGAGCCTAGTGGTTTTGATTTACGGGAATTCGAGCTCGAGCTAGGCTTGCTTTGAGCTTTTAACTGCTTGAGGACGGTTAGGGGGTTGTTTTTTCAAGTTAGGGTTTGGTTGTAGATTGGATCATTTATTATTTTTCGATTACTTTGTGTATGTTTTTAATTATTTTGAGATAAAACTTAATGAGCCTGATTAAGTTTGTGTGTAAATGAGCCGAGCTTGAGCTCATCTAGGCTTTAGTTTGGCTCGTATGTTGGTTTTCGATCTTGAGCTTGAGTTCGGCTCATTTTGATTTTTGTTTTTAAAGCTTGTGCTCGAATATTGAGTAGTTTTTCAAGTTCGAGCTTGACTTGTGCTTGACTTTTTTGTTGTTTATTTAGTTTTTCTTTACTAATTTTTATACTTATTTTCTTATGTATTTTACTTAATAGTTATTATACATAACGTAATGTGAGTTAATTTCTTATTTTTATCACAAGTTTCATGTATAATAAGAATTATTATAAAAATATATATATTTAGTATATTAAATAAAAGTTAGATAAGTAACAGGGTCGTTTAGACTCGCGAGCAGCTCAAGCTTGAAAAGTGAAGCTTGGGTGCTATCTCGTTTATCAAACAAACTTATTTTTAAGCTTGACTTGATTCTAGCTTTCAAAGAGCTGATCTCAAGTAGCTCACGAGCGGCTAGGCTTGTTTACACCCCTTGATTTATTCTAGGGTTTAATCTTGTTTTATGATTATTAATTTATCAGATCTTTGAGGAGGCCAAAAAGTTCTGTTTTCAAACCGGTGTGAATGTTGCTGTTGCTTATGGTGGTGCACCAATTTATCCTCAGGTTATTATATTATGTTCAAAACCTTATATTTTATTATGCTTATTATGATTGTGGATATCTTATTCGGATTATGGTTATGTAGTTGAAAATGCTTGAAAGAGGTGTTGACATTTTAGTTGCTACACCGGGAAGGTTAACTGACATGATCGAAAGATCAAAGATTTCGCTCAAGAAAATCAAGTATTTGGCGTTGGATGAAGCCGACCGCATGCTGGATATGGGATTTGAACCACAAATCCGAAAGATTGTGGAGCGTTTGGACATGCCTCCTTCTGGTCCTAGACAAACACTGCTGTTCAGTGCAACTTTTCCCACTGAAATTCAGGTATGTTAAAGTTTGATTATTAGTTTAATACAGTTAAAGAGTGTTATTTGAATTTTGATGTCATTATGTTTTAATTGCAGAGGATGGCGTCTGATTTCCTGCAAAATTACATTTTTCTGTCTGTGGGTCGAGTTGGCTCGAGTACTGATTTAATCCAACAAAAGATTGTTTTTGTTGAGGATCACGAGAAACGTGATTATTTAAGCAATCTTCTTCATGATCAAAAGGCAAAAGGAAATATCGGGAAGGTATACACACATACACATGCGTGATCGAGCTAATCTTTTGTTTAATTAGTTTTCTAATCTGTTTTCTTTAATCTTGCTTTAGAATGCATTGACATTGATCTTTGTGGAAACTAAACGAAGCGCGGATGCTTTAGAAAACTGGCTTTGCAGCACTGGTTTCCCTGCTACTGCGATTCACGGAGACAAAGTGCAATATGTAAGATTGATTTGCAATTATTATTTTACAAAGATTTAATATTGTTAATATCATACTATGCAAAGTAACTTGTATTATTACAGGAAAGAGAGAGGGCATTAAGGTCTTTCAAAAATGGTGTTACTCCAATTTTAGTTGCTACTGATGTGGCGTCAAGGGGACTGGATATTCCTCGGGTTGCCCACGTGATAAACTTTGATCTGCCACGTGACATTGACAGTTACGTTCATAGGATTGGGAGGACGGGTCGGGCTGGTAAATCTGGATTAGCAACTGCTTTTTTTAATGCGAAGAATGCGGGTGTTGCTAAAGCAATTTCTGAGGTAATGAAAGAAGCCAAACAAGAAGCACCGAACTGGCTTGATGAGTATGCGGATAGCAGTTCGTCTGATTATCGGTATGGTTCTAGCAAGTTTGGTGGTAGGGATTTCAGGAGTGGAAATAATGGTTCTTTTGGGAATGCTGAATATGGTGGTAGTAGTTCATATGATCAGAGTTATGATGATTATTATGCTCAGGCGATGCCTGTGGCTGATGACTTTTCTGCTTCTTATGGTGGCGGTGTTGGTGGATATGAGTCAGTGGTTGCAGGTGGTTGGGAGTAAAAGCGGCGGCGCCACCCTCTTTTGAGCTATGGTATAATGAAATGGCTATGTTTTGGTTTAGGTATTTACTTGACTTTTTGTTAACAAAAATGAAGACTGGGGGGGTGGTGGTATAGAAGGATATATAAAAGGTTTATTTGCTATAGTTTACAACTTACAATGATGAGTTGGTTTTTGGATTCAACAAATATATGCTAAGCTTGAACAACAAGCATACAACAAGCATGATGATGATGATGATATGATGCTATGGATTTGTTCCTTTTGGATGTTATGCAGTATGTTATAATTTATCTTGCATTTTCTTTGTATGAGATGTTTGTTCTTATTTATATAATATTGTGAACTTATATCTCTTTTGCTAGTATAATCATTTCTGGATTACACATGTGAAATTTAGATATTTAAGTATTTAGTATGGTAGTGAACCAAGCCTTTATATATGATGATTTATTAATGACTTTTAACATGAAAACTTATATAATCATCTTTTTTACTTGAATGTATAATATGCATAGTATTTGATGTAATTTTTATGATAGTCCAAGTATCATTTATTAACAACAGTTAAAAAGTATCAATTTCGTTTTTTGGACTTGTAAACAAATTTTGTATGATCTTTGCATGAAAGCTTAAACATATAAGTTTTGTTATAGAAACCCATGAAAGTAGTTTTAAATATAATATACGTGAATACGTGAGTATATGACTCTATAACGTGACCTAAATGTTCATTGCAAGCCAAAATGCCAGTCATATGTGATTCACAATGGTGCAACATAAACACAACACATTCAGTGCTAATAACTTGATAAAAGTCTAATACACACACAACAGTCAACATGGACTCACTATCTATGTAAACTATATATATAAATGTGTCAAAAAATATTGATTATTGTTTATGTCTGTTTTCTCTTGGATGGATATCTAACTTAATCAGCTAATTATTATGGAGTTTAAGGTACAACTTTGTCTAGATGATCATTTAAAAGGCCTAAATAATATGATGAATGCACAAAAATAGTGATTCAAATTATACGGTGTTATTAAAAAAGACTAATTCTTTATTTTCTTTTTAGTTATCAAACAATAGTTCAAAGTAAAAAAAAGGTTCAATATTAGCATTTATTAATTTATGTATAAATGATAAACATAATACTTGTATATTAATCTCATTCCACACCAAAAAACAAATGAATGCTTCAGTATTTTATTATTTAAAAGTCAATACGATTTTTGTCTCAATTGAATCCACATTAAAGGTGCAAGAATAAATACTATAAACAAGCTAGTAAACTTATGTTCAACACTAAAAATCTAAAACAGGGACTATTTGTGTTACAATGTAGAAAAACATTTAACTACTAGTTATTACTTAAAATTTGAAATTAAAATCGTAATTTAAGAAAACCCAAAGGAGTATAAAATCCTCAATATAGAGATGGGAGACAAAGGTACGTTATCATTATTAGTGAAAGTGTTTTGTTATTATTTGTTGACAATTGAATTGAATTTGTGTGTATAATAAGCACGTTTGTCATTCTCCCACTCTTTAAAAACAAGAAGAAAATATTTAGAATTCACACAAAGAGTTTTAAAAATTGTTCCATTGATATAAAAATCAGTAAAATTCCCAAAATTTCTCTTTATAGAGAGATTATGTTTATAACCCCACAAAAGTACTTCAAATTTTTTTTTCTCTAAACACGTCGATGACGTGTTTTTACGTGTTTGTAGGACCAATACGTAGGCGTCAAATGTTATCAACAACTCAAAGGACGACTTATTTGTTCAACAAAACTCGTCGCGACAACATGTTTGTTCACCAAACTCGTATGGGACGACTTGATTTGTTCAACAACTTGTCGGGAGGACTTGTTTGTTCAACAAACTCATCTGGATGACTTATTTACAAAATACTTTGTTTATTATTGTACTCATGGTATAAGTTATAAAATATTTTACTCATGGTACAAGTTATAAAATATTTTAACTTTTCATTTATCTCTGTTAGTTTTTCTATGTTTTTTTATTTGATTCAAATAAGTTATGATGTCTTATAATTCATGAAAAATTATCATTTATTTATAAATACAACATTTACATTTCATTAAATTTATATGATGTTACATATACATTATGTTTTTAAATATGTCTCACTCGTGTGTAACACGGGTACTACCTAATAATAACAATAATATAGGAGCCATAAATTAATTTCACTGAGTCTAATTGTGATATATCATATAACTAAAGTTTAGGTTATCGTAGTAGATGAGGATACTTTGATACATTTTGAATTATTATTTAATTTTGTAATCGAAATTATGTGATATGATTTTTACACTCACGCTTCGACACTTAGTCGTATTATCGTATTATGGTTATGAAAAAATTCCGTTAACCGAACCGTGTCTGCAACCAAATTAGTCGATATGAATTGCCAACTCAGTTTTCGGTTTGATTTGGTTCAGTTGTTAACCATGTCCAAATTATAACTTTGGATTTCAAATCAGTTATCGGATATTGGATTTTTTTAGATCAAGTTGCTCGGTTTATTCAGTTGTCTAATGTAACTGTTAGAAGTATTTTAAAAAGAGAGTTAAGGTAAGATAGACGTGAGAAATGAAATGCCTAGGATGAGCCGAGGTAACAAGTCAAACTGTCCGTTTTAGAAAAATGTTTGGCGTTAATTATAGTATCACGTAAATAAAACACGTCGTCGTATTAGGGACTCAAAAAGTGAAGATTTTGTAGTTGTTAGAAGGGGGCAAAGTGAAAAGAGGTTGAAAAGACCCGAACAAAACGGGTCGTGAAAAAAGGCAAAAAAACGGTAAAAAACCTAAAGGCAAAAAACCTAAAACGCTAAAAACGGTATTCGTGAAAAAAAAAGTGAAAAATTGATCAATTAACCATCCAAAACTGTTTTTTCGGTAAACCAATGATTGATTGGATATGTATTGACGATTCCGAGATGTTTGGATGTGATTTCATGGGTCGATTCGTGAAAAAATGGATTCGCGTAATGTACGTTAAGACATTATTGCATTGGATCTTTCCTCTCTCTCTCTCTATATATATATAAATGTGACCATGTTCTCTTTTGTCTGAATGCATATCTGGATTAATTAGTCCATTGTTATTTAATTATAATAGGCTGTAGAATGCCTCTCAATCGCCCTCTTGTTGCCTCTGCAGCACTCATTCAAGGTACGTAAATTTGCAATCTATGCTCCTGTAATAGTTTAAATTAATTATACCTGACATATTCTACTCGTTAACCAACATGTTTATTATAAAACTTAAACTTAACATACTTAATACCTGGTTTAGACATACAAACCATACCTATAACAAGTGGCACTGGCAATGCACTTGCACATTCTTTAAAAAACATAAATAAATAGTCTATAATCAACATTAGTTAAAAACATAAACACATGAAGCCTCCAATGCCTCTGTTGTAAAACTGGTTTAGCTATTTAGGATCGATGGTTAGCATGTTTATTCGTGATTAAACTCACATTTACAAAAAGTGGTTTCGTTTGACCATTACTTGATCAAGATCATTTTCAATCTTGATTATCGTGAGGATCTTGACCAGTTGGCCAGTCCTTTGTTGAGAATCCAAGCTCTGCATCAGCAACTGCTGCTGACTCTGGTAACCGTTTGCTTGGGTTGTAAAACATATTTTTAATGTCAGTTATGCCTTATAGGTACCGGTGCTGAAGTGACAGGAGGATCCATTTTCGAGATTTTGGCTGGTATAGTGAGCAAGTCCCCTTTTGTCTGACCATTAGTCAAGATTTTTGGATTAACTTAAAAATCTTGTCTTGTTAATTAATAGGTAGAAAGGCTCTCAAGTGCCCTTGTGAGGCTGATATTGTTAACTATGCATCAGCAACTACTGGTAACATATTTGGATTCGGTGGAGGACCTTAATCTTTAATATTCCTTTTAATAAATCACTTTTATATTTTCATGTCGTTTGAATCCAAGCTCAAGTGAAAGGGAAGCGCCCTCGTGTTGAGAATCCAAGCTCTGTATCAGCAACTTCTGGTAGCCACTCGTTCGATTGCTATTATCCTTTGTAAAATATGCTTCTGTTCTTATAGTTATAATAAATAAATAAGCAACTATGTACATAGTAGTTTTTTTATTTTCATCATGTTCTTATTGAACAATTTTTTTTATTTATTTATACTTAATAGGTACCAATTTCAAGCCTTGCTCTCTGTCTATGGATTCGTTAGATGATGCATATGATCCTTCAGGTAACATTCACCTCTCTGCTTAAGCTTAAGAGGAACATAATGTAATATTTCCATAAATGTCAGTGGTTCAAGAGTTGAAAAAATAAAACATAAACAAAATTACTTTTGTCTTGCATAGAAAAGAAAATGTTATAATAATTTTTATTAAAGATTTCATTTCATTTCTTATATAGAAAAGAAAATATTCATATCATAGTTGTTAATAGCATAGTTATTAAAAGCCCTCGCTTCTTACTCCTAGGCCCATTTTTCAAGTGAGGCTCAATAAATGCGCTTCTAGTTCCTAGGTGAGCGCTTCGGCATTGTTTATGCCAATAACATGAGAACATAAAATCCGAGAAAAAGAAACGCTAGGGTGCTATTGATACGTTTTGTTACTAATCTTGACTATTTTAGAACTTTTGGTACTAATTAGATGATATTAAATGTTATATAATAGCTTTTGTTTTTATTTGAAGAAGAATATTCTTTTTCATATACATAATATATTTTTAATTTTTTATTTGAGTGCGCTTATTTTTCCCTTAGGCCCCCGCTTTTTTTGCACCTAGGCCCCAGGCGAGGCCTATGCGCCTTGAGTGCGCCAAATGCATTTGATGACTATGATTAATAGCGCTCATAGTTGAAAATCGAGCTCGAGCCAAGCTCTTTTGTTTTAATTTTTTTTTATTTTTGTTTATTCTCCTTACATATAATGATATATATATCAAAGACAAAAAATAACTTATAACTTATCCTAAAAAATAAGTTTATAAGGAGGTAGACATAAGGAATCCCAAACACCCCCTTAGATTTGAGCCACAAACTTTTTGAACAACCCTAGTAGTATGGTGGTCTAATATCATATGTATGTATCGGTTATCTCTTTGCTTAAACCGTTGAACTTCGAGCCCCAACACAGACACACACACACACACACACACACACACACACAGAGACACGTGCTGTAAATTAAATTTTAAAATAAACTATTTGATCCAAGTCGAGTTAGCATGGTTTGTAAACGAGCTTAGCCGAGTTGACTCAGTTACTAAATGATCTGGCCACACATTATTTGGTTTGTAAACGAGTCGACTTCAAACAAGTTTTTATCTAGCAAGCCTCAAGTTACAAACTATTTGAACAACCATATTGAAATCACATCCAAATATTATTATCTGTTATAACAAGTTTAATTATATTGAAATTTAGTTGGCAAAATGATTGAAAGTTGATATCCAATTATAACTTTTAACTACGGGGTATTTTTGTTCCCAAAGAAGTAAAACTTTACATAATTGTGATGTAGGAATGAGCATGCGTTGTTGAGTAAAATATGAGACTGAGTAAAACATATATTTTCTTTTGTTTATCACAATTAGATTTTGATATTTTTATCTATAAGAGCATTCATGATTTATGATAAGAATATTAACGTTTGATCATTACTTGATCAAGATCATTTTCAATCTTAATTATCGTGTTAATTTATACCTATATAGGTAGAGAGAAGCGCCACTGGGAGGATCCTGGCCAGTCCTTTGTCGAGAATCCAAGCTCTGCATCAGCAACTGCTGCTGACTCTGGTAACCGTTTGTTTGGTTGGTTGGGTTGTAAAACATATTTTTAATGTCAGTTATGCCTGATAGGTACCAGTGCTGAAGTGACAGGATTCATATGGTTTTGATAACTAATTATGTATATTATATTTTGTTTTAATTTTATCATGTGGTTTCTGTTGAATAGGTACCAAAGCTGGAGGATTCGTTAGGAAGCTCCCCGAGGATTATTCAGGATATGTATATGATGCTTCAGGTAACAACGAAATCCACTTAACTAATGTATAAATACCAGAAGTAGTTTTAGAGTTAGTAAGTGTTTTTTTTTAAAGCAGGGAATAAAGTAATTTAAAAAAAAATTGATTTGGTTATAAAAACTAATTAATAAATGTGAATACCAAAGGTGCGGTACCAAATTGCAGTGGTGGGAGGTCGCAGAGTTAAGGAAATCATCGGTTATCGTCGGCCCTTTATGACACGGCCGGTTGATAAGCAGCAGGGTGGCATCACTAGTAGCTGGCTTATGAAAAGTGGAGTATCCCCCCCCCTCCCCCCCGAACTTGCCATGGGAAATCCTGAAAGACACTCCAATCTATAGAGCAGCAATTGCTGCTGGTAACAACCAACCTACCTACCTTTTTATTAATATTATTATTTTTATTATTATTTATCAGTATTATTTTGTAAGTAATTGCCTTGTTTACTTATGATTATTTCTGTTAATTGGTTATTATTAGGTGATGAAGTTATAATGGAAGGAAATTCCTGGACTATCAAGCGCAAGGGAAACGTGTTTTACACGCATGAGATCTAATCCCCAATCCAGTTTTTACTTTGACTTGAACTAATTATGTATGTCTGGGTTCTAAATCCAGTTACTTTGACTTGGACTTGCGAATAAAGGTTAATTATGATGGATGATAAGTAACTAAGTAGCTAGTCTAGTATTTATTTCCCAACATGTTTTACTGTTGGATGTAACTCTTCCTGAATGTAGTTCTCTGTTTCAAATGTCCTGATGACGTTGCAACATTTCTACAATTTGGAAATGCTTATACATGTGAGGTAAAACTTGGTGCAAGACAACTTGAAGGACCTGAATGACTAATACTAAAGTATAAATGTGGTATAGAAAATCTCAAGGAGCGGTTATGGTGGAGATCTAAAGTTCAAGGCCGGGTTAATCTAGTTTTCTTGGAGTATAAGTTTATTTTATTTTATCTTAATGTCTAAGAAAAAGATGGCTTAATATTTATATTACAATTAATAAATAATTGCTTCCTAGTTTGAATAGGAGTAGGCTATTGGGTGTTCCGTTTTAGTTGGTATTTCATTCTTGTTTATTACTAATAAAATGAGTCGCGTGAGGTTTATGTAAATACTGGGTTTGGTTTCTTGATTCACTTGATCGAATAAGTTCAACACGTGGTACTGACACACATTTGTTTTGATTACATGATCACATAATGTTGTATCAGTTTGGCATTGTTTCGTACAATACAATAGACAGATGATGAGGAAAAAGGGGATCCTAAATCAAGTAGAAGAATTTAGCTTGCTACCGAGTTTATAACATTTCCTTTTCTATGCAAGACAAAAGTAATTTTGTTTATGTTTTATTTTTTCAACTCTAGAACCACTGACATTTATGGAAATATTACATTAATTTCCTCTTAAGCTTAAGCAGAAAGGTGAATGTTACCTGAAGGATCATATTCATCATCTGACGAATCCATAGACAGAGAGCAAGGCTTGAAATTGGTACCTATTAGGTATAAATAAATAAAAAAATTGTTCAATAAGAACATGATGAAAATAAAAAAACTACTATGTACATAGTTACTTATTAATTTATTATAACTATAAGAATAGAAGCATATTTTACAAAGGATAATAGCAATCAAACGAGTGGCTACCAGAAGTTGCTGATACAGAGCTTGGATTCTCAACACGAGAGCGCTTCCCTTTCACTTGAGCTTGGATTCACACGACATGAAAATATAAAAGTGATTTATTAAAAGGAATATTAAAGATTAAGGTCCTCCACCGAATCCAAATATGTTACCAGTAGTTGCTGATGCAGAGTTAACAATATCAGCCTCACAAGGGCACTTGAGAGCCTTTCTACCTATTAATTAACAAGACAAGATTTTTAAGTTAATCCAAAAATCTTGACTAACGGTCAGACAAAAGGGGACTTGCTCACTATACCAGCCAAAATCTCGAAAATGGATCCTCCTGGCACTTCAGCACTGGTACCTATCAGGCATAACTGACATTAAAAATATGTTTTACAGCCCAACCAAACAAACAAACGGTTACCAGAATCAGCAGCAGTTGCTGATGCAGAGCTTGGATTCTCAACAAAGGACTGGCCAAGATCCACACAGCGGCGCTTCTCTCTACCTATATGTGTATAAATTAACAAGATAATCGTGATTGCAAATGATCTTGATCAAGTAATGCTCAAACGAAACCACTTTGTGTAAATGTGAGTTTAGTCACGAATAAACATGCTAACCATCCATCCTAAATAGTTAAACCAGTTTTACAACAATGGAAAAGTTAAGAGAAAAAAACGAGGCACTGGAGGCTTCATGTGTTTATGTTTTTAATTGTTGTTGATTCTAGACTATTTGTTTATGTTTTTTTAAGAATGTGCAGGTGCATTGCCAGTGCCACTTGTTTTAAGTATGGTTTGTATGTCTAAACCAGGTACTAAGTATGTGAAGTTTAAGTTTTTTATAAACATGTTTTGTCTTTATTATTGGTTAACGAGTAGAATATGTCAGGTATAATTAATTTAAACTATTCCAGGAGCATAGATTACGAATTTACGTACCTTGAATGAGTGCTGCAGAGGCAACAAGAGGGCGCTTGCGAGGCATTCTACAGCCTATCGTAATTAAATAACAAAGGACTAATTAATCCAGATATGCATTCAGACAAAAGAGAGCATGGTCACGTTATATATATATATATATATATATATATATATATATATATATATATATGTTGTTGATATGTTCAAGTGTGTTATTACCTGAAAAAACATCAAGTGATGAGCGCTTGAAAATGGATGATTTGGTACCTGAGGACAAGCTGTTGTTGTTAATTCATTCAAATATCTTCTTCTTCTTCTTCTACTTCTTCTTCTACTTCTAATAATAATAATAATATGATGCTTTAAAAAACGAACTATTACCGGATGCGAAGTTCGGATTTGGATTCTCAACAACACAATGGCGCTTCAGAGCCTCCTCCATCGTGCATACCCCTGTTAATTATTATTATTATAAAGATGTAAAAGTAAATAATCAATTTTTGTCCATGAATAATAATAATTAATAGAAATCCATACATACATAATATAAATACATACCTTCTTCTTCGCCTTGGAGAGACGACAACGACATACTCATTCCGATTTAGGGTTTGTGCGAGATGATTGGGGATTTCTTTTGTGTGTGAATATTACTAATACCAATATCAATATCATTGCACCCGACCCGATTTGTTTGGTTTGGGTCTTTTCAACCTCTTTTCACTTTGCCCCCTCTAACAATTACAAAATCTTCACTTTTTGAAATTGTGTTTTTTACGTGATACTATAATTAACGCCAACCACTTTTCTATAACGGACCGCCTGACTCGTTGCCCCGCCCCATCCTAGGTATTTCATTTCAATATGTGATCACCTCAATCTGTCACTATTGTGTCCAACCATATATTCAATACTAACCCGTCTATCAACTTCAATTCAACCATATTCTCTCAATACGCCATCTTTGTATTATCTTCGACTATTCCTCAAGACTATAGTTATTGTTGTTATCCTGACGAACCGAAACCATCTTCGTTTCGCCCTCACACAACCACCGCCGAAGCAGGTAGCTTTATTGTTTGCATCAATGAACTTATAATAATATCAAGGGAAGTCGAATTGTGATATAACTCAATGTTGTAAAAGTAGGTCAGCAAAGCCGAGTACTCGCTACAGGGTATGGTGCCGAGGGGAGTTTCTTTAACTCCGCCTAGTTGCTAAAAATTGTTCAAATGTGGTCAATATCAGCCAGAAATACATCTAGTCGGTTATTGGGCCTATTTTGACTTAGAATTACAACATCATTCATATTTCTATAGTATTAAAAAACGAATATCATTTTTTTTAATTAATGATTAACAATTTTTAGAACAAATTAGTATTTAAAAATGTATTTTTCTTATTTATATTGATATTCACTTATTTTGTTATAAATATTAGTAAACTTATGATATTTGAAATATATATTACACAAAAATTAATTTTCTTTATATTTATTATGTCCGAGTACTCCGCGAATACTCCGAGCACTCCATCCAAGGGGGTCGGCCGCCTAGGGACCGCTTAGCGACTTATGCAATATTGATATAACTAATGTTTAAGTTCTCTTACTGGATGGGATCATTTAATTCAGTAATAAATTATATCTGTGTCCATAAAGTGGCGGCTAAGGCTTAGTTGGCCTTCAGTGACGTGTCATTTGTTTATTGGTCAAAAACACAATGATTGAAGAGATGTATATGTGTTTGATATATAATGAATTGCATACTTGAACTAAGATATGATGCATTGTTAAAATATATATTGAATTAGCATATTGATAATTTGTCACTTACTTGCTAGAAATAAAAACTTTGTAATATGATTAATTGAAAGATCAAAACTTGAATATAACATTAGGGTGCATGAAACTATGTCAAACTAGTTGAATGAGATAAACAAAGATTCATACTTAATCATGATTGAAAGATTGAATTAGATATAATTATAAAAAATTAAAAGTTACTATAATATGAAACTTTGTTAATTTAGCACTTAGGAAATTCATAAAAATGATGAAATGCATGAGCTAATGATTTGATGATTTGAATGACTTGATGATTTGATGATTTGGAATAACTTGATGACTAGATAATGACAAGAATACCCCCAAAGTTGTTAATTGATTATTGAAAATGACTTACATGATTACACACACATGTTAGAACCTTTCATATAAGAATAAAGAATATAGTTGTAAAGTATTAATTTAGCTTGTTGTAGGAATCATAATAATAGGTTGAAATCTGAATTTTTAAGTCTTAATATGATGCTTTATAAACTATCAATCTATTAAATTAATACAAAATTGTTGGTACATACTTTTGTTTGCTTTGTTTTTGCAAAAAGAGTTGTACCTTGCCTACATAGATAGCGACTTCACACTGTCAACGACTCAACATAGTACCTTGTTGTTACTTGTGTACTTCTATAAAACATGACTAATAAATATTAACTTCACAGAGACTTCACTACCTTCACTGTCCAACCATATTATTCAATATTAACCAACTCATCTTCAACTTCATTCAATTCAACCATCTATATCTCTCAATAAATCCTCTCCATCTTCTCTTATTATTCATTCCTCTTATAACTTATTATTATTCCGGCGAACCGAAACCATCTCCGACCACCATAACCACCACCATCGTGGACTGCAACATCACCTAAGCAGGTAGCTAGCTTTATTGTTTGCATAAATTATGTTATTAAAAAACAAAATTATATATAAAAGTGTGAATCTATATCTTCTTTTAAATATCACCAAACTATATATGTTTTGATGAAGTACTCTACTTACTATTAATAATAAACATTAGTTACAAATGTAATAACATACATAATAGCTTTCATATTTAAGTACTATAAAAAATGAACATATAACTTAAGTTTAGGTTCTCATACTGGATAAGGTTGCAGTAATAAGTTTAGGTGCTTTTTCATGTCAAGTCGTTCTTTTTGCGGTGATAAGTTATTCAAGCAACCATACATAACATAAATCACATATGAAATTTTGTAGTTTTGTGTAGGGAAGTAGGGAACAAGTATAGTTTGTGTTGAACCGGTAACAAGCAAACGTGGGGTTTCAGGATCGGCACAGTTCGATTCGGGGATTTACTTAACTTTTGCACCATATACAAGTATGTGACGACGTTCATTATCATTAATCAAGTGTTATTAACATAATAAAACACGTTTTATAAACTTGTATTAATCGAGTCAAGTAAAATGATTACATGAGATTACGCATCTCTAAAACAATATGAACAAAAGTAATCGTTGGCCCTCAGGCTGTCGTGTACATTTGTTTGGATCCTTACATATGTGGAAGACGGTGGGCACACCGCGCCACACTTGGTTATATGCCTCCGCCATGATGGGCCGGACCTAAGTTACGTCCGAGAGAGGGTAATCATGTGTGATAGTAGCTAAGTAATCTCGAACGCTACGGTGTTTGTTGAGCGGTTTCGAGTAGAGCTTAAGTTTATAATTGTGTTTTGTTTTTAACTTGATTATTCCTAAGCCACGATGGGTCGAACCTAAGTTATGTCTCGAGGGGTAATTAAGTAAATAAAATATTTTATGCGTCAGCTTATTCACCAGCATGTGTTGCTGACGTATTTTCAAACTGTTTTACAGGTAACGAAGGATAGCCGCTTAAAGAATTGAAGTGACATCTAGGTGATCTGATGGCTCAGATCATTTTGTAAAACTTTAAAATATGTAATGGTGGTTTATATAAACAATGAATATTTTGTAAAATATTAAACGGGTATTTTTATAATCTTGTCTTTTGATATGTAAATATTAATATATTAATCCACGCAAATATTTCCGCATTTAAACCATAACTCTGATTAATTTACAAAATCGGTACCACATGATGGTCGCACGCCCATGCCGTAGATGGGGGTGTGACAGGTCGGTATCGGTATCAGAGCTATCGATCTTAGCGAATTAGGTATTAATTAATAATACTTAAGCTTCGATCCAAGTGATTAAGAATTATTAATATTATGTGTTTAAATAAATAGGGATAAGACAGGCTGATAAACCTTTTCTATCCCTCCTCAATCTAAACCACCCATAGATGTCATTCAAGAATGTAATCGAAGGCTTTATGCGCGACGCAAGGAGAGCCGGATGCCCCGAACCAATTCCCAAAGATAACATGAGTGAAGACTACTACAAAGACTTCTTTAATCAAGATCACCCAATCGAACGACCACACCGGTGTATTTTCCCAGAACACAATAACTACCGATCAACCTAACAAATGATCCACCAAGGCAAGAATATAAACCCCCTAAAACCTCAAGTTACCATCCGTCAAAAATCCCGGAGTATCATCCGTCCAACATTCTGACGTACCACCCATCGAACATTCCAGAGTATCATCCGTCTGACATCCCGATTCATCATCCATCCATCCTATGAATTTCTAGGCAACAAAAAAATCAAGGTGGAACCCGAGTCTGACTATTCCGACTGGATGCAATGCCACTCTGATCAAAGGCGATGGCACACTGGAACCTCTGCTTACAACTCTGTTGATTCTCACCCCAAGGAACCTTCTCAACAGCCAAAGATGAGAGCCATCCAACCATACGAAAGGTATCACCTGGACCCTCTAGTGACTGAAACTGCAAGGTTAATGGAAGAAGAATATCCAGAAGAGGAAATATCTGAAGCAATAACAACTCCAAGAGAGGAACCAACAAAATGTGACTGTCCATCAGATAAAGGATGTATGCAACCATTCTTCCACATGAATCTATGCTATGATTCTGAAGATCCCTATGTGCAAGACATTCAAGGAACCAAGAACAAGTCTTCGCCAAAGTTCCCACCATATCAAGGCAAAATCCCTTCAATTGCAGAACAAACAGATGAGATTCGTTAGCAAGAGGAAGCAGCTGACGCCTTTTACAACTATCCATCTGATGTTACTTCATCATCATATCCCAAAAACCACTACGACATTGTTATGATGGGATACCGTGACCCGCCGCCTCAGTACGGTTATCCAAATGTGATTCCGGAATCTCAAGAAGAACATATTGATCGAGCATTACATGAGACCGATGAACTGAGAAAGAATGTTCCAAAAGATGAAAACAAAAAGAAAAAGATGGGAGACAAACTGCTTCATAAATGTAACAAGATGAAGAATATGGTGAAAAAGTTAATGAAAGATTAGGGTGTAATAAAGTGTTTTGATGTTTTGTGTGTAAGCAATGTGTGAAATAATAAGAACGTTGAATCGTTCTAGTAAGGATAAGAATAAATATATTTATCGAGTAAAGATATATATATATGTTTGTGTGTAATGTAATGATATATAAATGTGTGTGTGTGTGTGCGCGCGCGCGCGTGTAAATAAATGAATAAAAATGTGTTTTAAGAAAAGAATGTAAATATTTCAGAATGTCGAATCAAGAAAATCTCATAACGCGGGAGCTTCTTGAAAAGGAGAAGATAACCGCGCTCAAAACGAACAAGATCAACAAATACCCGAAAAATATATGAATCGAATTCAAGAAATGATAAAGAAAGCTGTGAGAGCCGAATCACACATCAGAACTCAATCTAGGCAAACTCACTCTACCGAACATTCCCGCAAATATGTTAAATCCAAATCCCGGCCTAATCTATCTCATCCCGAAGAAAGTGTTCATGAGTCAAACGTTGATGGCGGCATTAAACAAAAATTTAAGAAACTTAAAATTGAAAGCTTCTCGTTCAAGGACTTCAAGAATTTCGGTCCTAAAGAATATTATGGCGAAAAAGGCGCCATTGCAACCCTAAGTTGGCTGGAGGAGATGAAGTTAGTAGTAATTATTAGCAAGTGTTTCGAGCAAGAGAAAAAACAGTACACGTCGCAAATGTTTAAGGGTGAGGCTTTGGAATGGTGGAACACGTTGATTATGAGCAAAGGAAGACAAACACAACAATCTGACGTGAGAAGAGTTTAAGGAAATGGTGCTAGCAAAGTTCTGCCCGATGCATGAAACCGACCAAATTCAATCCAAATTTCTTAATCATAAAGTCATTGGAACCAATCTCCGTGAATATAACACCAAATTCCACGAGTACTGTAGACTCGTGCCCCAGCTGGTAACGCCTGAATCCAGAAAAGTAACACGATACATATGGGGACTCCCGCGGGAAATCCGCGACATGGTAAGGTCTCACCTTCCACAAACCGCCGATTATGCCATGGAATTGGCTGGTTACTTGATGAACGGTCTTATCCGTAACAAAGGAGAATACAAGAAAGTGGTGCCGTCAAGCGACCAAAAGAAGACCGCAAATGCCCGATTCAAGGGCAAGGGTGTGGAGCTACGAAAAGCTGGATCCAACTCCAACTACACCCAATGTAAAATTTGTAAGAAGTTTCACAAAGGTCGATGCCATTTCGCTACGTCTGCGACAACCGTGTGTGATTCATGTCACAAACCCGGTCATGAAACGGCTGACTGTTGGAAGAAAACAATGACTTGCCATAACTACAAGGAGACGAGCTACCTCAGTTTCGAGTGCCCCAAGAATAAGCTTGCTGCTGGTGTTGTGGGTGGTAGTTGACAAAAGAATGAGTCAAGAAAGGCAACGCAAGAGTCTTCGTTCTAGACGCCAAGAAAGCAGCTAATATACCGGAAACCATCACCGGTACGTTCTTAGTTAATGACACGTATGCTATAGTTCTATTTGATTCAGGTGTCGACTTAAGTTTTATAGATTATAGCTTTTGTAGTCTATTAAAGGAACCTCTAACGAAATTAAATAAAACTCTAAGCGTCGAGACCGCCGGTGGCGAAATTGTTAAAATCTCCGAAGCCTTAGAAAACGAAAAAATCTTATTAGCTGGTTATGTTCTAACCATTCAATTGTTACCTATGACTCTTGTTGGTTTTGATATAGTACTTGGTATGAACTGGTTATCCAATAATCATGCTCGTATTATTTGCAATAGCAAAACCGTTGAACTTCGAGCCCCTGATAAACGAACCATTCGAATTGAATGGGATAAAGACGTTGGCCAAGTTAGCATAATTTCCATGATTAGGGCAAATAAATGTTTAAATCAAGGATGCTTAGCATTCATGACCTACGTCACCAAAGAATCTAAACCAAAGGAGATAAAGGACGTGCCTATTGTCTCCGAATTTTCTGATGTCTTTCCCGACAAACTGCCTGGAATTCCTCCTGATCAGGAAGTCGAGTTTAGGATCTCATGCCTGGAACCACTCCAATCGCCAAAGCTCCATATTGTTTAGTGCCAACCGAGATGAGGGAACTGAAGAAACAACTTGACGAACTACTCGAGAAAGGTTTTATCCGTTCAAGTTCATCACCGTGGGGAGCGCCAATTCTTTTCGTCAAAAAGAATGATGGATCAATGCGAATGTGTATCGACTACCGAGCCTTAAACAAAGTAACCATCAAAAACCGATACCCACTACCCCGAATTCACGATCTGTTCGACCAACTGCAAGGCACAAGCTATTTCTCTAAGATAGATCTACGTTTTGGTTATCCTCAACACAAATTTCAATCCGCAGATATCCCGAAAACCGCATTCCGAACAAGGTATGGACATTATGAGTTCACTATCATGTCGTTTGGCCTCACCAATACCCCAGCCAAGTTCATGGATATGATGAATCGAATCTGTAAACCCTACTTGGATAAATTTGTTATCATATTCATCGACGACATACTTATTTATTCTAAGTCAAAGGAAGATCATGAAACCCATCTCTGAATCTTACTTGAATTACTTAGAAACGATAAGTTGTACGCCAAGTTATCAAAATGTGAATTTTGGCTTCACGAAGTGCAATTTCTTGGTCCAATCATAAACGTGAATGAAATTCAAGTGGACCCCGCAAAGATTGAAGCTATCTCAAAGTGGGAGATTCCAAAGTCTCCAACCGAGGTATGAAGTTTCTTAGGTTTGGCCGGATATTATCGTAGATTCATTGAAAATTTCTCTCGAATAGACGTTCCTCTAACTTCGTTAACTAGTAAGAATGTCGAGTATGAATGGGGAACCAAACAACAAGAGGCGTTCGATATACTCAAACAAAAACTAACCAATGCACTTATACTGGCATTGCCAGAAGGTACCGAGGATTTTGTTGTCTTTAGCGATGCGTCCCATGCTGGTTTGGGATGCGTACTAATGCAACGAAAGAAAATAGTTGCTTACGCCTCTCGTCAACTCAAAGTACACGATAAGAACTATACAACTCACGATCTAGAGTTAGGCGCCATAATCTTTGCCTTAAAGTTATGGAGGCACTATCTCTATGGAGTTAAATTCATCGTGTATACTAATCACAAAAGTATAAAACATATATTCGAACAAAAAGAAATCAACATGCGTCAAAGACGCTGGATGGATACACTAAATGACTACGACTGTGAAATCATTTATCACGAAGGTAAAGCCAACGTTGTGGCTGACGCCTTGAGTCGTAAGGAACATGAGAAACCAAAAAGAGTTCGTCCTCTACGATTAGAACTTCAAGTAGATCTAATCGAACAAATCAAATCCGCTCAACTTCTAGCAATCAATGAAAACAAGATCTCCGACGAAAAACGTAACGACACAATTGACTCGCTAGTCAAGGGTGACGATGGTATACTTAGACTTGGAAACAGGATTTGAGTACCGATTGTTGGAGACTTGCGTGAAAAGATCTTGAGCAAAGCTTACAGTCCGAATACATGATGCACCCCGGTAGTGACAATATGTATCAAACCCTTAAGCCGAACTACTGGTGAAATGGAATGAAAAAGGAAATTGAAATTGAGATACTTATACCGAGTCCTAATACGTTTGTACACTTTGGTGTTTTTTAAAAGGAGATTGAGATTCACACGTTTGTATAAGTTTAGATCTAATTACATTTACGTAAATAATAAATATACCTGCTTAGGTGATGTTGCATTCCACGGTGGCGGTGGTTGTAGTGGTCGGAGATGGTTTCGGTTCGCCGAAATTATAATAAGTTACCGGAGAAATATAATAAGAAAATATAAGAGATGATTTATTGAGAGGAGTAAGATGGGTTGAATTTAATGAAGATGGTAGATGGGTTGGTGGATATAATTGAATATATGTTTGTACATTGAAAGGTGATGGGTTTGTAAGACAGAAAGTTAAGATTTATTTTCAGGTCAAGTCATTCTTTTTGCAGTGATCATTTATTCAATCAACTAGACATAACATGAAGCACTATTTGACATTTTGTTGTTTTGTGTAGGGAAGCAGGGAACAAGTATAGTTAGTGTTGAACCGGTAACAAGCAAACGTGGGGTCTCAGGATCGGTACAGTTTGTTTCGGGTATTTACAGAGTATTTGCCTACGGTATCAGACTGAACATTTTCGATACTGATACCGAATCCTAATACATTTGTATATTTTGGTGCTTTTTAAAAGGATATTGAGATTCACACGTTTGTATATAATTTTAGATCTGATAACATTTATGCAAACAATAAAGATACCTGCTTAGGTGATGTTTCAGCCACAGTGGCGGTGGTTGTGTAAAAAAACTAAAAATTATATAATATAACTTCGAATTAAAAATTATTAAAAAATTATATCATAATGTAAAAGAATCCTTATCCATTATGCCTAAACATCAAATCCTAATTTTTATACAAACTGTTATTACATTTTTATACTTAAATATGAAGCTCTTATTATTGTAAGTAAAGTACTTTGGTGATATTTAAAAGGAGATATAGATTCACACTTTTGTATATGATTTTGGTTCTAGTAACATTTATGCAAAGAATAAAGCTAGCTACCTGCTTAGGTCATGTTGCAGTCCACGGTGGTGGTGGTCGGAGATGGTGTTCGCCGGAATAATAACGAGTTAGAAAAGGAATAATAAGCGAAGATTGTGAGTATTTATTGAGAGAGGAGTGAAGCCAGGTTGAATTTATGAAGTTGGTAGATGGGTTAGTAAGGTTGAATTTATGAAGTTGGTAAATGAATAATTGAAGATGGTTGTACTTCATTGAAGGATGGGTCTTTTTGCAGTTTAAAAGACAGAAAGTTAAGGTTGCTTTATTCATGTGAAGTCCTTTTTGCAGTGATATGTTTATTCAAGCAACCAGACAAAACACATTTGAAATTTTGTGGTTTTGTGTAAGGTTATCCCTTACTTTTGTTTTATGTGTTAATAATAACATATTCTTATCATTCAATATATTGATGTGTTTTTTTCATTTTATTTATTTTTTTATTTGAGGTGACAGATTATGTAGATGATTGTTAAAATTCATGGGCTGAAACGAAAAATTTATGAATAATCATTCCGAATCAATTAAATTTATAAGCAAAATTAAAATAAATTTATAAAGTATAAGGTTTATCAAAATTAAAAGTATAATACTCCCTCCGTCCCTCTCGTCTCCTTGGTACAAATTTGTCTCAAGTTAGGGTATTTACAGAATTTTTGCCTAAGGTATCAAACTGAACAGTTCGATACTGATACCGAATCCTAATACGTTTGTATACTTTGGTGCTTTTTAAAAGGATATTGAGATTCGCATGTTTGTATATAATTATAGATCTAATAACATTTAAGCAAACAATAAAGCTACTTGCATAGGTGATGTTGCAGTCCATGGTGGCGGTGATTGTGGCGATAAGAGGTGGTCTCGGTCGGAAAAATAATAAGCTAGAAAATGAATGAATAATAAGAGAAGATTGAGAGAATTTGTTGAGAGGGGTAGTTGGTTAAATTGAATGGCGTTGGTTGAATTAAGAAGATGGGTTGGTTAGTATAAATGTATAATTGAATATATGGTTGTACTGCATTGAAGGTGATGGGTATTTTTGCAGTTTGCAAGACAGAAAGTGAAGGTGCTTTATTCATGTGAATTCATTCTTTTTGCAGTGATCAGTTATTCAAGCAACCACACATAACATAAAGCACATTTGAAATTTTGTAGTTTTATGTGGAGAAGTAGGAAACAAGTATAGTTAGTGTTGAACCGGTAGCAAGCAAACGTGGGGTCTCAGGATCGGTACAGTTCTGTTCAGTTATTTACAGAATTTTTGACTAAGGAATGAGACTGAACATTTTCGATACTGATACCGAATCCTAATACGTTTGTATACTTTGGTGCATTTTAAAAGGAGATTGAGATTCACACGTTTGTATATAATTTCAGATCTAATAACATTTATGCAAACAATAGAGCTACCTGCTTAGGTGATGTTGCAGTCCACGATGGCGGTGGTTATGGTGGTCGGAGATGGTTTCGGTTCGCCTGAACAATAATAAGTTGCTAGAGGAATATAATAAAAAGATAAGAGATGATTTATTGAGAGGAGTAAGATGAGTTGAATTTAATGAAGTTGGTAGATAGATTGGTGGGTATAATTGAATATATGTTAGTACAATGAAGGGTGATGGGTTTGTAAGACAGAAACTTAAGGTGTTTTTCATGTCAAGTCGTTCTTTTTGCAGTGATTAGTTATTCAAGCAACCAGACATATCATAAAGCGTGTTTGAAATTTTGTAGTTTTGTGTAGGGAAGTAGGGAACAAGTATAGTTAGTGTTGAACCGGTAACGAGCAAACGTGGGGTTTCAGGATAGGTACAGTTCGTTTCGGTTATTTACAGAATTTTTGACTAAGGTATCAGACTGAACATTTTCGATACTAATACCGAATCCTAATACATTTCTATACTTTGGTGCATTTTAAAATGATATTGAGATTCACACGTTTGTATATAGTTTTAGATCTAATAACATTTAGGTGAACAATAAAGCTACCTACTTTGGTGATGTTGCAGTCCACGGTGGCGGTAGGAGGTGGTCTCGGTCGGAAAAACATGTGTAAAAAACTAAAAATTATATAACATAACTTTGAATTAAAAATTATTAAAAAATTATGTCATGATGTAACAAAGCATCCTTATCCAGTACGCCTAAACATTATATCATAATTTTTATACAAATTGTTATTACATTTTTATACTTAAATATGAAGCTCTTAATATTGTAAGTAAAGTACTTTGGTGATATTTAAAAGGAGATATAGATTCACACTTTTGTATTTGATTTTGGTTCTAATATCATTTATGCAAAGAATAAAGCTAGCTACCTGCTTAGGTCATGTTACAGTCCACGGTGGTGGTGGTCAGAGATGGTGTTCGCCGGAAAAATAATGAGTTAGAAGAGGAATAATAAGAGAAGATTGTGAGTATTTATTGAGAGAGGGGTGAAGATGGGTTGAATTTATGATGTTGGTAAATGGGTAGGTGTGTATAAATGTATAATTATGATGTTGCATTAAAGGTGATGGGTCAGTTTGAAATACAGAAAGTAGGTGCTTTTTTCATGTCAATCCTTTTTGCAGTGATTGGTGTATTGAGGCAACAAGACATGTCATTCCTTAAAGCACTTTAGAAATTTGTAGTTTTGTGTAGGGAACATGTATAGTCGGTGTTGAAAATGTACCTACCAATGTAGGGTTTCGAGATCGGTATGGTTTGATTCGGGTATTTAGTATTTACAGAATTTTTGCCTAAAGCATGATACTGATACCGATACCTAGGTGGGAATGCGAGATTGGGAAAATCGGGATCGGTACGAAGGTTATCCCTTACTTTTGTTTTATGTGTTAATAATAACATATTCTTATCATTCAATATATTGATGTGTTTTTTTTTTATTTTTTATTTGAGGTGGCAAATTATGTAGACGATTGTTGAAATTCATTGGCTGAAAACGAAAATTTATGAATCGCTTATACTGAATCAATTAAATTTACAAGCAAAAATAAAATAAATTTATAAAGTATAAGGTTTGTTAAAATTAAAAACTGCGTCTGCCAAGACGGAATTTAAAAGGAACAATTTTCCAAGTCTTGAAATTTGCACGGATAAGGTAGAAACATTAAAAAACCGTCTGAAAAGACTGCTTTTGAGAAGAATATTTAGTGAGAAAATATTTGTTAGTCAACTGATATTATCCAATAAAAAGATTATTAAAAGTTAGGTTTGTTACTAAAAATGAAATAATTCGTTTGAGTCAGGTAGAAACCGATTTATGAATGAAAAGTGAGAATCGGTTCCGGGTCAGGTACGGAACCAGTTTTTTATGTACACGTCTAAGGCACAGTGCATCCTACTTTAGTTCAAGTATGCAATTCATTATATATCAAACACATATACATATCTTCAATCATTGTGTTTTTTATCAATAAACAAATGACATGTCATTGAAGGCCGGTGAGGCCTTAGCCGCCACTTACTTGCTATAAATAGAAACTTTGTAACATGATTAATTGAAAGATCAAAACTTGAATAGAACATTAGGGTGCATGAAACTATGTCAGACTAGTTGAATGAGATAAACAAAGATTCATACGTAATCATGATTGAAAGATTGAATTAGATAGAATTATCAAAAATTAAAAGTAACTATAATATGAAACTTTGTTAATTAAACACTTAGGAAATTCATAAAAATGATGAAATGCATGAGCTAATGATTTGATGATTTGAATGACTTGATGATTTGATGATTTGGAATAACCTGATGAGTAGATAATGATAGGAATAATCACAAAGTTGTTAAGTGATTATTGAAAATAACTTACATGATTACACACACATGTTAGAACCTTTCATATAAGAATAAAGAATATAGTTGTAAAGTATTAATTTGGCTTGTTGTGGGTATCATAATAATATGTTGAAGTCTGAATTTTTAAGTCTTAATGTGATGCTTTATAAACTATCAATCTATTAAATTAATACAAAATTGTTGGTACCTACTTTTGTTTGCTTTGTTTTTGCAAAAAGAGTTGTACCTTGCCTACATAGATAGCGACTTCACACCGTCAACGACTCAACATAGTACCTTGTTGTTACTTGTGTACTTCTATAAAACATGACTAATAAATATTAACTTCACAGAGACTTCACTACCTTCACTGTCCAACCATATTATTCAATATTAACCAACTCATCTTCAACTTCATTCAATTCAACCATCTATACCTCTCAATAAATCCTCTTCATCTTCTATTATTATTCATTCCTCTTATAACTTATTATTATTCCGGCGAACCGAAACCATCTCCGACCACCACAACCACCACCATCGTGGACTGCAACATCACCTAAGCAGGTAGCTAGCTTTATTGTTTGCATAAATTATGTTGTATACTTAAAGGTGATATGGACGCGATCTACGGGATTTTATATTTTTATTCAGTGTGAAGTCCATTTCAATGTTGGCAGGGAGGGCACAACTCTTTTTGCAGACACATGCAAACAAAAGTATGTACAAACTATAACAACTAAACAAACATTGCAAAGTTATTATTCTAAGAAATTCAGGAATAACATAGTGTATCAATTAAACCTTACATCCAAGATGATCACCAATGGAATTAGCCATTCATGGTATGGTGAATCATCGTCACTTCAATTGTATTGTTCATATGAATCAAATACACAACCCAATGATTACAACCACCCAAAATATTGTTTGGCACACCCCAAATCTCCCTAGACTCGTTTCAATTGAAAAGTATGTGATAAGACACCCCAAAACCGTCTAAAAAGAGATAAAACTGCAGTTACTACTCGAAACGTGGTCCACGGTCCACACCGTGGGAAACGGTCCAGATCGTGGGCCACGGTCCAACTACGGTGACAAGAATCACCATGGTACGGTGAATTATGTGATTTTGGTGCCAGTTTGACCGTGCCTAACGGTCAACGCCGTGGGCCACGGTGGAGCTCTTGCTCGGTTTCTTATATTCCTCATATCTTTCTCGTTTCAACTCCGTTTTTCTCGCCGTTTTCGCCCACGTTCTCGTGATTTCATAATCTATCTCCTCCTACCTGCAATCATACGAGTAGTATACCGATCCTGAAACTCCACGTTTGCTTTTTACCTGTTCAACACTAACAATACTTTTCTCCTACTTCCCTACACAAAACTACAAACTTTCAAATTTGCTTTATGTTATGTCTGGTTGCTTGAATAACTGATCACTGCAAAAAGAATGACTTCACATGAATAAAGCACATTTACTTTCTGTCTTACCAACTGCAAAAAGACCCATCACCTTCAATGTAGTACAACCATATATTCAATTATACATTTATACTAACCAACCCATATTAATTTAACCAATTTCATTCAATTCAACCATCTACTCCTCTCAATAAATCATCTCCATCTTCTCTTATTATTCATTCATCTTCTAACTAATTAACATACATAAAAGCTTCATATTTAAGTATACAAAATGAGCATGTAACTTATGTTTAGGTTCTAGTACTCGATAAGGACGCTTTGATACAATATGATTTAATATTTAATAATTTTTAATTTGAGGTTATGTTATTGACGTGTGAGTCGTAGGGAAGCCGTTAAGCGAGCTAAAAGATATTAATGCATATGCTTAACCAATTAATTTCATGGAATTAGTTTACTACGACTACTCATATGATTGCAGATAGGAGGATATAGAGGTTGAAATCACGAGAATGTGGGTTTAAAACGGCGAGGAAAACGGAGTTGAAACGAGAAGGATATTAAGAAAACAAGAAACTAAGCAAGAGCTCCACCGTGGCCCACAGCGTTGACCGTGGACCACGGACAAAATGGCACCAAAATCACAGAATTCACCGTACCGTGGTCATTCTGATCACCGTAGTTGGACCGTGGCCCACGATGTGGACCGTTTCCCACGGTCTGGACCGTGGACCACGGTCCGAGTCGTAACTGCAGTTTTATATCTTTTTAGACAGTTTTGGGGTGTCTTTTCACATACTTTTCAATTGAAACAAGTCTAGGAAGATTTTGGGGTGTGCCAAACAATATTTTTGGTGATTGTAATCATTGGGTTGTGTATTTGATTCTTATGAACAATACAATTGAAGTGATGATGATTCATCATACCAAGAGTAGGCTAATTCCATTGGTGATCATCTTGGATGTAAGGTTTAATTGATACACTATGTTATTCCTGAATTTCTTAGAATAATAACTTTGCAATGTTTGTTTAGTTGTTATGGTGTTTGAATAGTTGTTTGTAAATTGTTGCTTGTGTTTGATCATAATCTAAACCATACGTTCTTGGTGCCGGTGGTAATCAAGATATCATGGGAGGAATTAGGGTTGAATACTAGTTAATTGATTATTGGGTAGCAACCTTGCATTATTTTAATCCACGTACTTAGTTCCCTTTCATCACAAACAAGTAATCAAACATGAACTGTGTCTATGTAGTTCTTTCAATTAAGCATGAACATTAGTGTTGATTTAAACCTGAAATCTAGAATGATCGCTTTCTCTTAATCGGTTTATTAATATTGATCATTGTTTGCAAGTTATTTTATTTCTTTTTAGTTAATCAAATCCAATCAATCAAAATATGAATATACTTTTTATGCAATTTAGTTTAATTTAATTGTCTGTTAAAGCTACTCATAAACACGCATTCCACAAACTCTCTGTGTTCGACACCCACTAACTGATATCTATTTAGTTGTATTTGGTTTATTTTGAGTGATTCTTCGACCTCAAGTCAAATTTTGGTGTCGTTGTCGGAGAGTAGTGCTCAACGCGTGTTAACTTTTGAAGTTTTTGTTTGTTATTTTTGGGTGTACGCAGGTTGTGTTAATGTGCAGGTACTTACATGTGTATGCATACTAGAGGCTCTAACAGGTCATCACCACTAGTTTTTGATCCCGAGATTGAACGAACGCTTAGATGAAACCGAGTTTTACTTTGGGAGAACAAAACATCGAACAACACAACCTACACAATGGTCAACTGCATCGAACCACACAATGGGAAGTAAAGTTGTGGTTTGTTCTGATCATAGTGTGCTCCGATATTTGATGGAAAAGAAAGATGCAAAACCAAGCTTGATTCGATAGGTGTTGTTGTTACAAGAGTTTAATCTTAAAATCCGTGACAAGAAAGGTTGTGAGAATGTGGTAGCGGATCACTTGTCTCGAATTTCACTTGAAGGTGTTCATGATCCAATGGAGATAAATGAAAAATTTTATCTATTGTTATGCATAAAACAATTAAAGATGAGGAGGCTAAACTAACAAGGGAGTCTCAAAGGAGATTGAACCCGAACTTGAGGGAAGTGGTGAAAAAGGAGGTGATCAAGTGGTTGGATGCGGGGATCATTTATCTCATTTTAGACAGTGCATGGATGAGCCCGTCACAGGTAGTGCCCAACAAAGCAAGCATCCAGGTAATAAAAGATGATAACGGTGAACAAATCGTCACCCTGCCGGTAACCGGGTGGCGAGTGTGAATAGATTATAGAAAATTAAATACCGCCACATCAAAAGACCATTTTCTGTTACCGTTCACTAACCAAATAATTGAAAAACTTTTTGGTAAAAAATATTATTGTTTTTTGGATGGATATTCGGGGTATAATCAAATTGCAATCCACCCGGATGATCAACACAAAACCACTTCACTTGTCCATACAATACTTTTGCCTCTAGGCGGATGCCAATTGGATTGTGTAATGTCCCAACCACTTTTCAAAGATGTATGATGAGTATTTTTTTCAGACATGGTCGGGGATTCACTTGAGGTTTTTATGGATGACTTTTCCATTTTCGGCCCAACTTTCGAGTCTTGTCTTAACGATTTAGAAAAAGTTTTAAAACGATGTGTTAAGACAAACTCGGTTCTAAGTTGGGAGAAAATTCATTTCATGGTGCATGATGGCATTGTGTTGGGCCATGTGGTCTCAAGTAGGGGGGTGGAAGTTGATCAAGCAAAAATCAAAGTAATTTCATCTCTACCACCCCCGAAAATGTTAAAGGGGTGAGATCATTTTTGGGACATGTTGGATTCTATAGGAGATTCATTAAAGGTTTTAATGCAATTTCAAAACCTTTATGTAATCTCTTATTGAAGGATGTCCCCTTTGAGTTTACTAATGAGTGTTTGCAAGCTTTTGACAGTTTGAATGAAAAATTAGTGAAAGCACCCATTTTGCAATCACCGGATTGGTCAAATCCATTCGAAATTATGTGTGATGCTAGTGATAGCACGATTGGAATAGTATTAAGTCAAAGAGTGGATAAAAAGCCGGTGGTGATTTATTATGAGAGAAAAACTTTATTCGAGGCACAATTGAATTATACCATTACCGAAAAAGAGTTGCTTGCGGTGGTGTATGCCTTAGAAAAGTTTCATTCGTATATCTTGGGAAGTAAAGTTGTGGTTTGTTCTGATCATAGTGCACTCCGATATTTGATGGAAAAGAAAGATGCAAAACCACGCTTGATTCGATGGGTGTTGTTGTTACAAGAGTTTGATCTTAAAATCCGTGACAAGAAAGGTTGTGAGAATGTGGTAGCGGATCACTTGTCTCGGATTCCACTTGAAGGTGTTCATGATCCGATGGAGATAAATGAAAAATTTTCAGATGAACAGTTGCTCGCTGTCTCAACCGCACCGTGTTATGCTCACTATGTTAATTATTTAGCCACGGGTGCGATTCCGTAACATTGGTCGAAGAAACAGAGACAACAATTTATGGCCCAAGTCAAGCAAAACATTTGGGATGAACCGGATCTTTTCAAGGTTGATGCGGATCAAGTCCTTAGAAGATGTATACATGAGACTGAAGTGCAAATGATTTTGACACATGCTCATTCGTCGGCATGTGGGGGTCATTTTAGTGGCTCTAAAATATGGTATAAAGTGCTTACATGCGGGTTTTATTGGCCAACACTTTTTTAAAGATGCTAATGAATATGCTCGACATTGCTTAAACTTTTAAAGAATGGGAAGAAGAAGAGAAGAAAATGAGTGAACATGAAGATCTGGAAACCAATGGTGCTAGTAGTTACCAACACGGGGGTTGGGATTATACGTCGGGTTATGCTTCGTATGATAGTAATTGCGCCCACATGGAGTCGATCGATGAGGTGGTGGAAAGGCATAGGCCTTCAACCTACAACAATTGGTCGGAGGAGTCTCGAGCCCATTTTGACCATCAAAATTTCATGGGGGGCAAATGCCGAGCGTGCAGAGAAAGAAAGACACGATCGTTTGGAGATGTGGAACAGCGCTCAAGCTTATGGCGAGAGCATGGTATCAACATGCAGTATCTAGATGATCAAAATCGAAGAATGCACGATCAATGGCATGCGGGTGAGCCAGTTGTACCGGATCCACCAAGCGTGGATTATACGACCTTACCACCGTTTGACGGTCTGTGCGTTATCCCAAACCACCTCTCCATCATTCGATGTGGGTGAACCCGATGCAAGGAATGACACCACCACCACCACCATCAGGGGAAGGCAGTAGCAGTGGCAGTGGGCCGTTAAATTTTGGTGAATTTTCAGACTTCATGACGTCCATCTTTGGGCCATCCGAACCGCCTTACTATTTATCGAGTTTTCATTGTGTCAGATGAACCCCGTTTTGTATATTATATGTATAGTTGTTTATCTTTTGTGGACCTTTGGGCGGATGAGTTTTCTACAGGATTGAAGATAACTTAGAGGCGCTTAAGGGCTCCATACAGCTGGGTTGGGCCAGTTAGTAGCGACATTTTGTTATTGGATCACCCCGTACAAAGTATCTAAATAATTTTCTATTTATTGATCATTAAAAAAGATGTTAGATACACTTAAAAACTTAAAATCGAAGAAAGAGAGAAAGAAGTCTTTATAAAGTTTCCATTTTGGTAAATAGAATTTTCAGTTTTTAACTATGAAGGTGTTTGGGATTCTTTATGTTACCTCCTTATACCTTATTTAATGCACAAGGTATAAGTTTAAAAGTTGTAACTTATACCTTATACACCCACAAAATCTAATTTTCTGAAACACCTTATAACTAACCCATAAGTTATAAGCTATGACGAGCTAAAATAAGGAATCCCAAACACCCCCTATATGTCAATTTGATAAATAAGTTTTCAACTACACTTTTAACGTCGACCACAACCGTGCTAAAACTTAGCTGAGTTGCCTCGTCTAACTTTAAAATTGCGCTATACCTTAGCTGAGCTTCTTCGTTTAGTTTCAAGCTCGAATCCACCCTGACTCGACTCGTGAATAACCCTAAAAGCATTAAAATAATAATTGTGAAAATATGCCAAAAAAAAAAATTAATAATATATTTACAACAAAGAAATAGACCAAAAAGCCCTTTAGCAGCCGAAGACCTAATTTCCACCTGCTTTAAACCCTTCCCACCGTTGTCTTTTATATAATCTTTTAAGTGTAAAACCCTAGCCTCCCTGCTTCATCTTCTCTTTAGCCGAAAACATGGTGATCCATCTTATTATTATTATTATTATTATCATGTTTCTTGAATCTTGATTTGTTGTTGCAGACAGGAGAAACTGTGAATCCAAAAGCATACCCATTGGCTGATGCTCAGCTTACTATAGCAATCTTGGATCTTGTTCAACAAGCTGCTAATTACAAGCAGCTTAAGAAGGGTGCCAATGAAGGTATAATAATCTTTTTTTTATTAAAGTTTTGATTTTTAGATCTTTGTAAGGGTGTTTAGGTATGTGTTAAGTGGTTGTGGTTATATGGGTATTTAGTATTTACATATGTGTTTTTTTAACATAATTATTAAAGGGCTTGAATAAGGGTGCTAATAAGTATTTACAAGTAGCTTAATAAGGGTGCTAATGAAAGTGTGATCTTTGTATGAAAGTTTTGATTTTTTGATCTTTATAACTTAAAAGGGTGTTTAGATATGTCTAGTGGTTGTGGTTATATGGGTATTTATATATGTGTTTTTTATATAATTATTAAAGGGTTTGATTAATGACAAGTAGTTGTATGGGTGCTGATGAAAGTATAATCTTTATATGAAAGTTTTGATTTTTCTTTTATCTTAATATGTTTTTTTTGGTTTTGGAAGTTGATCTGTGTAGGTGTTTTTTTTACATAATTATTAAAGGGTTTGATTAATTACAAGTAGCTTATTTAGGGTACTGATGAAAGTATAATCTTTTTGTGAAAGTTTTGATCTTTATATGGCTGTTTAGATATGTGTTAGTGGTTGTGGCTATGTGGGTATTTACATATGTGTTAGTGGTTGTAGTGTGTGTTTTTACATAGTTATTGTATGAAAGTTTTGATTTTTTTGATCTTTATATGGTTTCTTTTGGTTTTGGAAGATGAGTTGTGTAGGTGTTTTTTTACATGATTATTGAAGGGTTTGATTAATTACAAGTAGCTTAATAAGGGTGCTAATAAAAGTATAATTTTTATATGAAAGTTTTGATTTTTTTGATCTTTATATGCTTTTTTTTTTGGTTTTGGAAGTTGATTTGTGTAAGGGTGTGTTTTTTTTACATATTTGTTGAAGGGTTTGATTAATTACAAGTAGCTTAATAAGGGTACTGATGAAAGTATAATCTTTATGTGAAAGTTTTGATTTTTAGATCTTTATAGGGGTGTTTGCATATGTCTTAGTGGTTGAGGTTATGTGGGTATGATTTTTTTGGTTTTGGAAGTTGATTTGTGTGTGTGTGTGTTTTAAAATAATTATATAAGGGTTTGATTTATTACAAGCAGCTTAATAAGGGTGCTAATGAAATATTTTTATGAAAGTTTTGATTTTTGGATCTTTATATGGTTGTTTACATGTGTGTTAGTGGTTGTGGTCAAATGTTAGTAGTTTTTTGGTCACAAGTTTTGTTTTTTTAAAATAATTAACAATGGATTTGATTAATTGTGTTTACGAACATGTTTATTTGAGATGTGATATGTTTGTTGATGTTGTGAATTGACTTATTTTCTACAGAAAATTAGTTGTATGTTGATCGGAGAGTTATGCTTTAGCCGTTCATAGGTGTATGAGTTAATGCCCATTTTGTTGTAAAAATTGTTTTATGCTAATTGTTAATAACTAAAAATGTTGACTATCTTCTGGAAATTATATGAAATGTGGATTTTTTTTCATGGTAATATTATGTTTGGATTAGGGGTGCAAACGAGCCGTGCTGCTCGAGATCGGCTCGTTAAAAAGCCCGAGCTTCAGCCTAAAAGTAAGCTCGTTTAATAAACGAGCCCGAGCTCGAGCTTCACTTATTGAGCTCGAGCTGGCTCGCAAGCCTAAACGAGTCTGCCATTTATATAATTTTTTTAAAATATATATTTAATAATTATTAATTAATATATCTAATGTTATGAAAAGTTAAATAAATATAGTCATATAACTAAATAATATATAATATTTTATACATAAAATGTTATAATAGAAAAAACATATAAAAATAATTATAATTATACAAAAACTAACTGATAAATAGTAAACGAGCCGAGCTCGAGTTTGAAAATCTACTAACGAGCACCCCTAGTTTGGATCTTTATCTTTGTTGTTTATGACTCTAATAATTTGTTTCAATATGTTGATATGCAGCTACAAAGACTCTTAACAGGGGTATATCCGAGTTTGTAGTCATGGCGGCAGATGCTGAGCCTCTTGAAATTATTCTCCATCTTCCCCTTCTTGCTGAAGATAAGGTACATAACATTATATGTGTATTCAATTGTTGCATATATAGATTTAAATCATTTCATATGCTTTCATCTCATTAACCTTTTTAGTAAGTGCGTACTTTATATGTGTTTAGAAACTATTAGTGTTTTATTAAATTGACTGCAAAGTCATGATTCTTAGATTATAATTATGCTGTAAAAGTCAACAACTTTTTTCAGCGATTAACAACTGTCGTAAATTTGTAGCGTTAGATTAAAGTGAAGTAAATAAAAAAATTTGATACTATATTTTTATTATATTAAAGTAATGAAAAAGATCAAGAATTTTTTAGATTTTTAGTGATTTCTTCATTTTTAGCATTATATTCTTGTAATGAATAAAAGCATGAATCTTGATTTTGTTAAAGTATCATTCAGTTATTTTTTAAATAATATATTTATTTTTATATATATTTTTTTATTATAATCTTCTGTATAAATAATATAATAATATTTAGTTATTTTATTTATTTTTTATAACATTATATATATATATTAATAATTATTAAATATATATTTTAAAAAATTATATAAATCGCAGGCTCGTTTAGGCTCGCGAGCCGGCTTGAGCTCGATAAGTGAAGCTCGAACTCGGGCTCGATAAGTGAAGTTTGGACTCGGGCTCGGTCTCGATTAAGCTCGGCTTGATCGAGCTTTTTAACGAGCCGATCTCGAGTAGCTCGCGAGCAGCTCGGCTCGTTTGCACCTCTAATCATTCTATTGTCTTTAGTTATTTTGCATTAGTCTGAAATTAAAATGGTTAATATTTATTCTATTCTCAATAAATTGTCTTAAAAATTTAGTATTTGATTAATATAACGTAAGAATTCACCGAATTTGACGCTTCTAGATTAAAATGAAGAAAAATCAAGAATCTTGAATTATAATTCCAATAATCATATACACATGTTTTTGCAGAACGTACCATACGTGTTTGTTCCTTCAAAGCAAGCACTCGGGCGCGCATGCGGGGTTACAAGGGCTGTCATTGCATGTTCGGTGACCAGTAATGAAGGCAGTCAATTGAGATCTCAAATACAGCAACTCAAGGTTCATGTTTTGCCATCACTGTTCTGGTTATTTGACCGTTTGACCCGAATTTGCTAACGTAATTTTACATGGTTTTGCAGGATGCCATTGAGAAACTTTTGATTTAAAACGACGACACATGGAAATTCGGTGTGATGGGTCTTTGTTGATCAAAGGCTTTGATCTTTCTTTTCCTAAAAAAACTATCTTTATTGTACTCTTTATGCATTATGCATTTTTGCACTGTCAACACAATGACTTCTAGGGGGTGTTTGGTACAGAGAATGGAATTGTAGAGAAATGGAATAGAGAAATGGAATTGCAGAGAAAGGGAATTGGTCTGGAGAATGAGAATTGACTGTTCTGTTTGGTAATACAGAGATTTCAGTAGAGAAATATAGCTGAGAATCATTTCTCTTGTTTGGTACATAGAAAATAAACAGAGAATTATATCAACTTTATCATTAGCACAAGTATTTTTTTCATAACAAATATTTATTAAAAAATAAAAAACATATAAAAAGATGCATAAATTCCAACCAAAATATGCATTGATCAAACCAATTCACATACAAAACATAGTTTGTTCAGTTAAAGTTAAAACGAACATACAAAAACATGCTTTGTTCGTGTTCGTTTACATGCGTAGGCACATATCAAAATTCTAAAACAGACCACCTAATTCTTTAAACTCATCACTTCCTACCTGTTCAGATTGACCGTTACGCCCTCCAATTGTTGTCCTTATTACATGTCCAGCTTCAGTACTCGCCCCATGCACAATCTCTGGTTCACTATCCTGGAACAATAAACTTGATTTTTTGAATATATTTTTAACTCGTTTAACTGTTTATTAAAACGATTATACTTACACTCACTTTGTCATCGCCACGTTCCACTTTATCCCTAAGTCTCATCTCAAGCATTCCCCTTCCCAACCGATCAATTGCAGTAGAGGATTCATTAAATCCACCAACAGTTCTTGATGTACCGACTCCACCATGTCCTAGGCTGGAAGAGGCCATTTTAAGCCTGATGAGAACCAAATATTCTAATGAATGTCACCCTCCACAAACACTTTTGGGACCCTCAAAGTTATTTCACCAACAAACATGTGTTCCTGAAAAAATAATAATCAATGAGGTTTCACATAACACCTGCATAGGTATGCACTACAATAACAAAAATTAAAGAAGATGCACTACAAATACATTAACTTTTATCTTCATCCTTTTTGCACACAAGGTTGGGTAAAATTACCATGGTCACAAACAAGACACATCTAATTACTTTTCCTCTTTAGGCAAGAGTTAAGCATTAAAAAAGCAATAATCAAGTCCCTAGATAGAGCACAATTCCCATGAACAAACATATTAACCACCGAAGAAAATATGCTTCTATCACATAACTATTCCCAAAACCTCATTCAGTGTTAAACTAACTCGAACTTATATGCTAAAACAAGATGACGATGCACATAAATTACTAAATCAGTAAGATATATTCCTTCTAAGAACTGTAAATAGTAATAACAAAACCATACACTCCTTATTCCACCTTTGACTAATTATCTCCAACAAATAATTCACTAGTTTCAGTATGCAGTATGCTACAAGAGGCATTATTACATTATATGATATACAATTTCAAAGTAAGCTACATCTAAAAACCAGAATATAACATTCAGCTGCCATTGAAGTTGCAATAATCACATTAATATCACACATCCTTTAACAAACTCTTACTATAAAGCAACCTACATCATAAATAATTTAACAATCCACAATCAATTACGTTATCACACTCTAGATTTCACAAAACCACATCAAAATCCCCATAAGATCACTCATCGCACATCAATTAATTATCAAAACAACAATAAACCAGCACAACTAACAATTCACCGTAACTCAGATCCACATCTACACAATCAATCACAACAACTAACAATCAATCACCAATCGAGACGGATCAAAGCGGAATTAGGTCATCGGAACAATAATCAGTTACAGAATCACTCACCGGAACGAGAATCGGTGTGAATTGGGAGCAAATTGTGAGCATTTGACAGTTGGTGAGAACTGGATGATCTGATTCGATTGGATTTAGGGCTTGGGGTTTGTTGTTTCTCTCTCCACCAGTTTCATGGAGATAGCGATGAGAGGGGATCTGTTAATCGGAAGAGAATGGAAGTGAGAAATGAAACCCTGGAGAAATGATTTCTCCGCTTTTTTTAGAGAAAAGAAATCAGGGAAATGGAAATGGTTTATTTCCATTTCTCACCTCTTTATTTCGTAAACAAACAAGAGAATTGTTTCTATTTCCATTTCTCACCCCCCAATTCTCTGTACCAAACACCCCCCTAGTTTTATGTAACAGTGTAGTGTTATGTGATGTTTTTGTTAACTTTCAATGATACTTTTGTCTTTCAAATATGTTGGTTTGGATGGTTTAAATTTTTAATTCAAAACATGAACACTAATGATAATTTACAGCATTTTTCACCAACTCTTTTAACATTACTTGATTAATTGGCATAATAAAAGATTTTTGTACTAACTTTTTTAACATTACTTGACTAATTGTTTCTCAAGGTTCTTCCAAATAAAGTACTAATATAATAAAAGATTATTCAAGTATTGCAAACAAAAAAATTGAAATTTTATTAATCATATTCTATGATATAAAGATATTAGGTATTTAGATTTCGAAAACGACATAGATCAGTTTGAAAATGTATAATAAGATGCGTGTCGAGTAACGTCATTAAAAGAATGTTTAAAGCGTAAATGCAATTATCATATCCTAAAAAATGTACTAACTTTTATTATTGAAAATGTGTAACTCGTTTGTAATCAGCTCGTTAAACACTTGATTAAATCTTATTTTGCGCATGCCAGTGGTCTCTTATGAATTTTCAAGTCCAATTCGAGTTAAACATAGCTCGTTTAAATAAAGTTTCTCTGTCTTTCCTCATATAACTGATAGCTTGATACGGTGTTATTCAAAACCTTTTCGCTTTAAGTTTGTTAAAACGTCATTATAAGCCTGTACAAAATCATCAAACTAAATACCTAGTATAGAAAAAATATGCAAAATAATTGACTAAGAACAGAAAATGTAATAAACACAATACTATGTGATATATTTAGTAAACAAGTATATGACAAATTGCATATCAGGTGGACGTGCCGGAGTGGTTATCGGGCATGACTAGAAATCATGTGGGCTTTGCCCGCGCAGGTTCGAATCCTGCCGTCCACGGTTTTTTTTTCAACATTGTGAGTTATGAACATTTAGCCCTAATGTACAATACTTGTTTATTCTTTCTTATGTTATGTTAAAACATGTTAATGATCTTGTTAAACTTGTTGTATATCATTCATGGTTGCTTATATTTAGTTGTGTCAAACAATGATGTCGTGGTATTAAACTACCGGTTGTGAAACCCGAAATATTAAATATATCCACGTAACTATATTCCAATTTATTAGACACAATTTGGGAAGACATGTCCGCTTTGACTGTGAATGTCGCGGGTGTGGTTAAAGATTGGTTGTTGATTGTATTTTCATGGTTGGTGATTAAGGATACGATTACTTTAGTTAGTTCGTTTGGTTATGGCCTTATGGGCATGCTTTCTTGGGTGTTGGCTACTATATTTATGCAATGAATGAGTGAAGTGTTTATATTTGATGCATCTTTTTTTGTGTTTTGATTTTGGTTGTCTATAACGGTTGTCTAGCTGTTAGTATAGCAATTTAATTATACGTTAAGTTCCTTTAAGGATATGGTTATAGGTTTAAATGTTTTGTTAAACCATCGAGTTACCCCTTTCATATATTTGTCTCTAGTTGGTACTTGTATGTGAGCATCTCAAAGGGGTGCTTTCTAAAAGGCCTTCAACCCGTCGATTTACCCCATTCACATAAAAAAACATGTTCTTACCTCTCACGTTATTTGCTCGTGAGTGTTTTTGCTACTAAACGACTTTGTTCTCTCTCCCTCCTCGCATTATTTTAGTCTAAAAGTTGATTAATATATTTGTGTTTCAAAATATACACTAGATATAAAATTTCGTTCTCCATAGTTTATATTATCTGCATCATTCTCATTTTAGCACAAAAATCACCGTTATCATCAATTCAACTCTTAAGCTATAAAATCACCATCAGGCATCAACACAAATAAATTTAATGTTGTCCATATCTAAACATTAGCAACTTAATTCCACTAGTACCATTTGATCACATTGGATTGATGACGTCATCAATCTTTGTTAACATTGGCATTTGTTGATGTAATGTTGCATCACTGCATGATGAATCATTGAATCTGGAAGTTCTTTGAGTTTCATCGGACATGGTGGCATATTCATTTCTTCTTCTAGGATGTCACATGAACTTAAATTGCAGTAAATAATCAAGAGTTATTTTTCAATTTTTTTTATAAGAATAATAACAATAGACGAACAACGAAACTATATTTAAGGTAAATCAGTATATAATATACACTTTTTTGTTCAAACACTATATGTTAAGCTAAAAACGAGCCAAAAATCGAAATGAACCCGTTAATGAGTAAACGGCCAAAATTGCCAAATGTTAGCCATAAGATAAAATGAGAGTTTACATGTTAAACATATCGATGATGTTTTTCCGAATTTGGCAAAAGAGAACAGAATTTTCATGTACCTGTTTCAAACATTAGGAGAAAGTATAGAAGTGTTACCAACACATTTTTCATGTACCTCCAATACCACGTTCATCACCCGTTCATCACCCGTTCATCACATTTTTCATGTACCTCCAATATATTTTGTAGTCTTTCCTTTGTGCGTATTGTTATTTGTTTCTAGATTTATTATTATTTGTTGCCCAATTTTTGGTTTAATCTCGCTCATAAAAAGCACTTTTTTTGTTGCTATTTGTGTATTTCTTCATGATGTAACTTAGATTATATTGTTGTAAATTTTGATTGTTTATAAAATCACCTTTTATCTTGTTGTTGTTTTTGTCTTTTCTTCATAACCATATGTTGTTTTTAGATGCTATTTTTTTCTATATCTCGATGATGTTACATTTCTAAATAAATTGTCCCGAAAATTTTGAAATATTGTTGTCAGGGTTGTCTTCAATAATCCTTATAAACATTTGGGTCTCTTTTTCGAAAAAAAGAAGCCCCTAAAATCACGTTTTTATAATGTGTGAAGAGTATTAATTTTTACGGTCAAGTAAGTGGAGTGGCTTCTAACTCTTCATACCGTCTGCCAACTTCTAAGACAAATTTTGTAAGGAATGTGATCCTCATACACCACCCTCACATGTTTATACGGCTCGTATAGTCCTATACGGTCGTAAATGGTACGAATGTCTTACAAGGGGACAAAAAAACAGCCTGTTGGAGCCTATACGAGTCGTATAGGCATTAAATGACTCGTATTGCTCCCTGACGAACCATAAAACCTACACGTCGTATAGGTCTATACGATCGTATAGAAAACATTTGCAGGAAAATTTATATTGCCTTTTGACCACTATTAATCGCAGTCGGAAAACGACTATACGAGCCGTATAGTGCTATACAACCCGTATAGACAAATTTTCAGTGGTGTTATACAACACATGAGAGCTTCGAAAAAAAGAACGTTAAAAATTACTAAAAAAGTATGATGCAAGTCAGATAATATATAAAAAAAAATTAAAAAAAAATGTCTATACGACCCGTATAGGGCTATACGAGGCGCTATATACGATGACCGACAACATCAGACACAAACTGACACGATTCAGGTGTCATACGACCGTATAGCCCTGTACGAGCCGTATAGGAAATAAATTGGTGTGTGAGGATCATAGGTGGTGTAGGAGGATCCTAAGTCTTTTTTAATTATACAAGACATCAAACTCAAAGATATTGGATGTCTTGGCGACATGTGTTGATAGAACGTGTCGTGTTATGTTAAACGAGACAAACATAAGACGCTTAATTAACATAACTATTGAGCCAAAATACAATACGTTTTATTAACTAATTAACATAACTATTGAGTCTAGTTTGGGACGAGTTTGGATTGGTTACAAATTAGAGCCAAATCTCCACAGGTTGTTTTAAATTAAGGTTTTATTAACTAATTTTATTCGAGCTTTTATTAAACAAATCACGAGCCTACTCATAAACCACTATCGTCACAAAACCCTCAGTGTGCTAACAGAACCCTCACTTCGTCTTCTCTGAAACCAAATTAATTAGGGCAATTTTCCCGCCATTGGAACACACGGCGATGGTGCCAGCTAAGCAACTGCTATCCACCATTGAGCTGACGTTATTAGGCTCCACTCCGTCGCCGTCGCAGAGGATTGAGCTCATTCACGCTATTCGTCACGCGCTTCCTTCGCTCCGGTCACTCCTATCGTTTCCGGTACCGGTTTCTGATATTATTATTATTATTATTATTATTATCTGTATTGCCTAATACCTCATATGCTCTGACTTTAGCTTTATGTTAGGTCAAGTTATGCTACAGTTTTAGAAGTTGTTGTGCGTGTTCTAATTGATTAAGAGAAGAATATGCTGCAAGTATGTTAGAATTAGGTCTACTTCAGTTTCTGATATTAGTAGCTGTATTGTCTCATATGTTTTCTGATTGTAGGATTATGTAGAATTAGGTTAAGCTATGTTACAGTTTTAGAAGTTGTTGTGCGTGTTCTAATTGATTAAGAGAAGAATATGCGAAAAGTATGTTAAAATTAGGTTTACTCCAGTTTCTGTTCTGTTTCTGATATTAGTATCTGTGTTGCTTCATATTTGTTCTGTTTGTAGGATTATATAGAATTAGGTTAAGTTATGTTACAGCTGTTGTATGTGTTGTAAATGAGCAAGAGAAGAATATGCTAAAAGTACATTAAAATTAGGTCTACTTCGGTTTCTGATATTAGTATCTGTATTGTCTCATATGTGTTCCGAATCTAGCATTAAATAGAATTAGGCCAAGTTATATTACAGTTTTAGATTTTTTATATGTGTTTTAAGCAATTAAGAGAAGATTATGCTGCAAATAAGTTAAAATTAGGTCTGATTTTGATGAATTTGTAAACAAATTTGTATCAATTTTTCATGTGATGATGATGACTGGAACATCATATAAAAATTAGGTTAGGTTATTATGAAGAGGTGTTTATAGATGAATAAATATAGATCTGAGAGGACATTTCATAAGTGAACTGTTGTTTTGGAAACAATTAGCAATTAGAGAAGCTCTTAGTACTTAGTAGTATCTGTATTGTCTCATGTGTATTCTAATTCTAGCATTATGTAAAATTAGGTCAAGTTAACTTACACTTTTAGATGTCGTTGTATGTGTTTTAAGTATTTAAGAGAAGAATATGCTACAAGTACGTTAACATTAACTTTTGATGATTTTGTAAAAAAAAAGTTTTATCAATTTTGATAATGACTGGAACATCATAAAAAGTCAGGTCAAGTTATCTTGAAGAGGTATTTATATATTTGACTGGACATTGCATAAGTGAACTGTTAGTTTGGAAGCACTTAGCAAACAGAGAAACTTTTATTAGTATCTGCATTGTCTCATTTGTGCTCTTATTCTAACATCATGTAAAATTAGGCTAAGTTAAGTTACACTTTTAGAAATTGTTCTATGTGTTCTTATTGATTAATAGAAGAATATGATGCAAGTATTAAAATTAGGTCTAATTTTGATGGAGTCATATCTATGATGAATTTGTAACAGAATTTGTATGAATTTTGCTTGTGGTAATGACTGCAAGTCTGCAACATCATATAAAATCAGGTCAAGTTATAGATCTATAGATCTGAGATAACATTGCATAAGTGAACTGTTAGAAAACAATTAGCAAACAGAGAAACGCTTATTTGTTATTGTATGTTCTTAGACAAAAGTCATAGTGAAAAAAATGGAAATAGAAAGAGAGAAGTTTTTTTTATTTTTATTTTTATTTTTTACTGTGTTTTAAGTGCTTGTAATGTGCGTTTATGTGACACTGATTCATTGAGATTAATACATTGTCTTAAATTTAGGAAGTCTGTATCTTGTATGTTTTTTGATTCATACCATGTTAGTCTTATAATTTGCAACTTAATTACATTTGTAGCCTCCGAAAGCCTCTGACAGAGCACAAGTTGAGTCTAAAGAAGTCAGGCTTCCTGATTCAGGGCTAATCCCACTTGATGACCAGGATGTTCAAATTGTAAGTTCACATGCTTGACCTGTTGCTCTCTTTTAACTTTTCTCTTTTAGCTTTCTTGTAGAGAAGAAAATCAACTTTTATGGTCAAATTGACAAAGTTAGGATGGTCTGAACCCTATCAATTATATGTATACGTTTCAGTAGCCTGTCGGTTTCTATCATCTCACATTATTCTCATCACTTGTAATTTAGGCCCTCAAGCTGAGTGATGATCTTCATCTTAATGAAATAGACTGTGTAAGACTGCTTGTTTCTGCTAATCAAGAGGTAGACTTTCTCTTATAATATAGACTCTTATAATATATTCATTCAGTGTTGTTTGAGTTGCATTATCATACCTGACCGGTGTAACTGTATTAAATCCATTTAGTGGGGGTTACAAGGACTGGGGCCATTAGATATTTTACGCCTTACATCAGGGCTTTGGTATACAGGGAGAAGAGATTTAATAACCGCACTTTATACGCTGTTACGGGTATCTTTCCATCTTCCATCACACTCCAGTTAATTCTTTTTTTTCTTTCTGACATGTTATTAATGCTGTTATTTGCATATTGCAGGCAATTGTGCTTGATCAGGGGCTTGAGGCCGATCTTCAAGCTGACATTCTAAAATATGTTGAAGATCTTATCAATACTGGGCTTCGCCAGCGGCTAATTTCTCTTATAAAGGTATTATTTTTGTTATCTTATATTGTACTTCTTAATTTTTTATTATGACTTGAATTTTGCCTCCAGGTTATATGTGAGTCAAATTATTTGTTTTTTTTTCTTTTAGGAACTCCATCGAGAAGAACCAGCTGGTTTGGGTGGGCCCAACTCTGAGCGATATATTCTTGACTCAAGAGGGGCTCTTGTGGAAAGACGGGCTGTTGTTTGTAGGGAAAGACTCATTCTTGGTCATTGCCTTGTTCTATCACTGTTGGTTGTACGCCCAAGTAAGCTATTTAATAATACTTTTATTCTTTTCGTTTTCTATCTTTCTTCTATTTCAGTTGTTTACATTTTTCAGTCTCGAATTGTGATAATAGGGTCCTTGGTATCACTATGTTGTATTTTAACCTGAAAATACTTTTAATTTTGCTTTCAGGCTCAAAAGATGTAAAAGATATTTTCACAATTTTGAAAGATAGTGCAGGGGACATCAATGGCAGTACCGACATCGTAAAGAATCAGGTATATTTTTAGCTTTAATTTTCTTTTTGCCATAGTAACTGATAAAATTTTTATTTTTTGCAGATCGCATTTAGCCTTCTGTTTTCTCTTATAATTTCTCTGATATCAGACGCTCTTAGTGCATCACCAGATAAAATGTCTATCTTGTCGCAAGATGCTTCATTTAGGCGTGATTTTCATGAAACTGTAAGTGCAAAACCTATTGTACTTTATTGTTAGTGTTTCTTTAGCTTTAATTCGTAACTGTTATCACTTTTTTTCAATAGGTGATGGCTATCGGGAATGATCAGATAATTGAGGGGTGTATGCATTGTGTTAGACTTGCATGGGCTGTGCATTTGATGATTATACAAGATGTAACTGATGCAAGTGAGATAAATAATGATGGAAGAAATATCAATTCATGCCTGGAAATTGTTTTCTCAAACAACGTTTTTCAGTTTCTGATTGATAAAGTTCTTCGAACGCCAGCTTATCAGGTATTTTTTTTGTTAATTTTATAAATTTAAGTTATGGAACCTAAGTTAATTGCTAAAGTAGGGCTTATATTAGTTGTTGGCTGGATTTTTTACAGAATGATGATGAAGATATGATCTACATTTATAACGCATACTTACACAAGCTGATAACATCTTTTTTATCGCACCCACTTGCAAGAGACAAGGTTAGTCATGTTCATGCTTCTCCATAACTCATAATTCATTAATTTTGAGCTTTAGTGAATAAATTATCATTTATGCTCTTGATATGATGTTTTTCTCTTGGTTTGTAGGTGAAAGAAACAAAGGAGAAGGCCATGACTTCTCTTAGTTCATACAAAATGTCTGGCTCACTTGATTATGTACTTAATGGTAGCACAAATTCTTCGCAAAATGCCGAATATGCCCCTCAAACTTTTGTTTCACTTCTGGAGTTTGTTAGTGAAATCTATGAGGTCAGTATACATTGTATGGAGTTAGGCGTCCATCTGTTCATATATATACTCATTAGTTTGATATTTACTACAGAAAGAACCTGAACTTTTATCTGGCAATGATGTCTTATGGACATTTGTTACATTTTCTGGAGAGGATCACACTAATTTTCAGACACTCGTGGCATTCTTGAAGATGCTTAGTACACTGGTAGTTAAATTTTATAAATTGTAACCTGGTTTTTTAATATATTTACAATGTTCTTGTGGTCAATGTAGTTTCCACGTTTGACTTTTCAACTTTCAGGCTTCCAGCGAGGATGGCGCTTCCAAAGTATATGAACTATTGCAAGGCAGAACGTTTCGGAATATTTCATGGAACACTTTATTTGAGTGTTTGTCTATTTATGAAGAGAAATTTAAGCAATCCCTTCAAAATGCGGGCTCCGCATTGCCAGAGATTCAAGAGGGAGATGCAAAAGCTCTTGTTGCTTATCTATGTGTTCTTCGCAAGGTGTTTTAGCTTACTTATATAGATATTTATATATATATGTGTGTGTGTGTGTGTCAATAATAGCTCGTCAATATTTTGTTATTTGACTAACCTTTATGCAATGTGTTTTTCTTATGGTTGATAGGTGGTGGAAAATGGGAACCCTATTGAAAGAAAGACATGGTTTCCTGATATTGAGCCGTTATTTAAACTTCTTAGTTATGAAAATGTACCTCCTTATCTGAAGGTATGATGCTCCTCTCTGCTGCTACAGTTTTTAGTTTTCTTTTTGATATTTATATGTGGCTTATTGCATTGTAGGGTGCTTTACGTACTTCAATATCAACTTTTATTGATGTTTCCCCAAACTTGAAAGATACCATTTGGGGATTTCTTGAGCAGTATGATTTACCCGTTGTGGTTGGACCTCAAGTTGGCCAAATGATGGGTTCCCAGGTTGGTCTCATCTGTTAATATTTTATTAAATATTTAAAAAATGTGAACACTATATTTAATAGAAAGATTTACAATGATTTGATTCTGGCAGGTTTATGACATGCGATTTGAGTTAAACGAAGTAGAAGCAAGAAGTGAACATTATCCCTCTACAATCTCGTTTCTTAATCTGCTGAATGCTTTAATGGCTGATGAAAGGGACACAACTGATAGGGGGCGTAGATTTATAGGTATCTTTAGGTTCGTATATGATCATGTGTTTGGGCCATTTTCCCAACGGGCCTATGCTGACCCATCTGAGAAATGGCAGTTGGGTGTTGCATGCCTCCAACATTTTAAAATGTAAGCTGTTTCATATGTTAAGTTATTTAGTTTGATTTTTAGTATTCTACTAAAACTGGAGTAATATCATATATGCAGGATATTGAGTATGTATGACATAAAGGATGAAGATATTGACATTGTGGTCAATCAGTCTCAGCTCATGGCACCACAGTCAACTCCACTTCAGATGCAGCTTCCTGTCATAGAATTGCTCAAGGTAAGCTAATTAATTTTTTTGATATATGTTTATACAGTTTATTGATTGTGATGTTTGCAGGACTTCATGAGTGGGAAGACTGTATTTAGAAATATAATGGGTATTCTTTTGCCTGGAGTGGATGCCATAATAGCTGAACGAACCAATCATACTTACGGTTTACTTCTTGAAAAAGCTGTGCTTTTATCTTTGGAAATTGTTATTCTGGTTTTGGAGAAGGATTTATCAGTTTCTGAGTTTTGGCGCCCGATTTACCAGGTTACTGCACATTGTTAAAAAGCTGTTTATTATCATTTCTGTTATCCCTTTTCAGAGCTTCATGAATATGAAATCAAAGTCTGCTTTTTTACTTATATGTTTTCATTGCTTGTTTCTGTGCAGCCGTTTGATGTTATACTTTCTCAAGATCATAATCAGATTGTAGCATTGTTGGAATACATCAGATATGATTTTAGCCCACAAATTCAACAATGCTCTATAAAAATCATGACAATTTTAAGGTATTCTCTGCTATTCATTAACTCTGTTTTTTTATTTTACTATCTTCTTTATGCGTCTTAAATTCACTCGTGTTTTGCCCCATGTATCTGGTGCATTTGTGACCAGAGGTCGCAGTTTCGAGTTTCGACTTGGGTTTCACTAATTTTGTAGCTGGTCAATTTAAAATATTTGCTATAACTGAAACATGTCAAATGGGCCGAAATTGTCCCATTTGTAAAAAATTACAGCCTTTGTTATCATAATACAATAATCATTTTGTAAAAAGTTTAAACAAGGGCAATGTTTTTGAGGGTCCACTTAAGTCAATCTACCTGTTCTGACCAAACATGTTTTGTGTGACAGTTCTCGCATGGTTGGGCTTGTACCGTTACTACTAAAATCGAACTCAGCTGGTCTTCTGGTTGAGGATTATGCTGCTTGTCTTGAGCTAAGTTCAGAAGGGAATCAAGTTATAGAAAACAGCTCTGAAGATTTGGGCGTGCTTATAATGCAAGTTAGTATTTTTGCTCTTGTTTCGTTTTTCTGTTGACATCATTTAAATTTGAATTTTTATTTATTTTTTTCTCCACATTGCAGCTTCTCATCGACAACATTAGTCGCCCAGCCCCCAACATAACACACTTTCTTTTGAGGTTTGATATTGATTCTTCTGTAGAGAGGACAGTGTTACAGCCAAAGTTTAACTACAGGTAACTTTAATATAAATAAATAATTTGTTGAATTGTTTGATTTTCAATTTCTGTATATCGTCATTTCAGTTGTTTGAAGGTTATTCTTGATATCCTGGAAACACTACCAAAGCCTGATATTAATTATCTGCTTCATGAGTTTGGATTTCAGGTAACGTAGTCTTGATTTATTTTTGATATCTTGATAGTCTTTTTATTTTCTTTCTTAAAAGTTCAAGTTTTGATTTCTTGCAGCTACTTTATGAATTATGTTCAGATCCACTTACAAGTGGTCCTACAATTGATCTACTTAGTACCAAAAAGTATCAGTTTTTTGTCAAGGTACAATCTGTCATCCTATATAGTGGAGTTGTATTTAGTTAACTGTGCAATTATCTAATTGAAATTATTATAACAGCATCTGGATACCATTGGTGTTGCACCATTACCAAAAAGAAATAACACACAGCCACTTCGAATCAGTTCTCTGCATCAGGTTTTGCCAACTTCTTTGTGCTTATTGCTGTAAATGTATAAAAACTTATATAGAACTTAATTTGATTCAAACTAAAGTATATTTTCATTGGTTCAGAGAGCATGGCTGCTGAAGCTTATGGCACTTGAATTACATATTGGCAACATGACATCATCCAGTCATCGAGAAGCGTGTCACAGCATTATTCGTCATTTGTTTGGTCAAGGTGAAACTGAGTATTACAATGAGAATAATTTACTTTTACTTCAAATTAATGCTGAAGATACTGGAAACCAAGCCATCAGCAGGAGTAAGGTATATATCTTTTTATTTTCATTTACTCTTATTACACCTGTTAGCTTTTTTATGAAAATTATTTTAAACATTTCATTTTGACTATTTTCAGGTTTTAGAATTGCTTGAGATAATCCAGTTTAGGTCTCCGGATACAACAATGAAGCATTCTGAGATTCTTTCTCACGCAAAGTTTGGACAAATTGTAATCACCAATCACCAAATTATTTATGTCATTTAATTAGGCTAGGATTTAATATAATTAAATTCTGTTTGACAGGCTGATGATATACTTGCTAATCCAACAACTAATGAAAAAGGTGGTGTTTATTACTACTCAGAACGAGATGATCGGTTGATTGATCTAAATTCATTTCGAGATGCACTTTGGCAGGTATCTAAGTTCATTTTCATTTCTGTTGACTTTGACTACTTTTGCCTCTTGATACCTAATATTTTCTTTCTTTTTTTTCATCTTCAGAAGTGCAATTTTGACAATCCACAACTTATTACTTTTGGTAGTGAAGTTGAACTCAATGAAGTTAAGAATACGGTTCAACAATTACTTCGATGGGCATATAAACACAACAAAAACCTTGAAGAACAGGCTGCTCAACTTCATATGTTAACAGGATGGTCACAAATTGTTGAGGTAACAATGTAAAATAATTAATTGCATTTCTTTTTGTTCATTTGAAATTTGCTGACACTTTAATCTAAACTAATAATGAATGACATCTGTTCTTCAGATTTCAGCTTCAAGAAGACTATCTTTCATGGAAAACCGATCTGAATTATTGTTTCAGTTGCTTGATGCATCTTTAAATGCTTCTGGTTCTCCAGATTGTTCGTTAAAGATGGCACTAGTGTTAACCCGAGTAAGTGAAATTATTAATTAAGTTATCACTTGGTGGTTTTATTTTCCAGTAATTTTAAACTGTGAATTTTATGAATTTCAAGGTTTCAATTACATGCATGGCGAAGTTACGTGACGAGAGATTTATTAACTCGAGTGCGCTAAGCTCTGACACTGTAACATGTCTTGATGTTATTATGACAAAACGACTGTCGAACGGTGCATGCCACTCTATCTTGTATAAGATCATGATGGCAATATTGAGACATGACACATCAGAAGCATTAAGGAGACGGTATAATTTTAATTTAAAAAGTTATGTTCTACCTGCTAATAATTTGTTCTTTAGTATACTGTTTTCTGATTCTTGTTAATGTTCAATTTTTAGCCAATACACTTTACTTCTAAGCTACTTCCAGTACTGTCAGCACGTACTTGATCCAGATGTCCCTACTTCTATTCTTCAGTCTTTGTTAGTTGATGAGCAAGAAAATGGAGATTTAGATCTCGAGAAGGTGACAAGTGTCTAATTTAAATCATAATGAAAATGTAAGTTTATATCAACTTTCACTAATTTGCTTGTTCTTTTTTCAGATTGATCAAGATCAGGCTGAGCTGGCACATGCAAACTTATCTATAATAAGAAAAGAAGCTCAATCAGTCTTAGATTTGGTTCGCTTCTTTCTATAATATTATTACTATCATTAATGGGGTCTATTTGACATTAAAATTCCACTGATATGTAGGTTATTAAGGATGCAACTCAAGCAAGTGAATCTGGAAAGATAATGGCACTCTTTGTTCTGGATGCGTTAATTTGTATTGATCATGAGAAGTTTTTCTTAAATCAACTTCAAAGTAGAGGATTTTTACGGTCTTGTCTCATGAGTATTAGCAATGCTTCATATCAGGTTTGTTATTAACTCGTTATTCAATTCAGTCTATATAGTTGCGTTATTACCTTTTTTTATAAAATTTAATGTTGTTTTCGTGGAATAGGATAGCATACATTCTATGGATCCATTACAGCGGTTGTGCGCTCTCGAGGCACAACTTGCATTATTATTAAGAATTAGTCACAAGTATGGTAAAGCCGGGGCTCAGATTCTTTTTTCCATGGGTGCATTTGAGCATATTTCTTCATGCATGACACAAAACATGCAAGTTAAGGTCGGTATTGTATTCTTTTTATGAGTTGATTGCTTAAAAAATGATAATAAAGTTAAAAACTAACATCAAGTCTTAATTACACAGGGAAATATAAGGCGTTTTGACACTAGTTTTGGGAAAGATTCATTTGCTGATAGTCATAGACAAAGAATGGTGGTTACTCCATCACTTCGTTTGGTGTTCTCTTTGACCTCATTGGTTGAAACATCCGACTTTTTTGAGGTAAATTTATGGCATTTTGGTCTTGTTTGTTAGAATTAGTAATTTTTACTACATTTCATATATTCTGACACTTAACTCCTTTTTATTTTGGTAGGTAAAGAATAAAATCGTACGCGAAGTTGTTGACTTTGTCAAAGGTCATCAATTACTTTTTGATCAAGTACTTCGCCAAGATATCACAGATGCAGACGAATTGGCAATGGAACAAATGAATATTGTTGTTGGAATTCTTAGCAAGGTTTGCAATAAGTAGTTTGTCAAATATAATTTTAGAATGATATTTCTACCCGTTTTTCTATATGTTATCACAGATGCTGATGAATTCAATATTAATCTTGTTTTTGTAATTTCTATATAATATTTCTACCTGTTTTTTCTCATTTTTCTTTGTTTTTTTTTACTTTTAAGGTTTGGCCATATGAGGAGGGAGCCGAGTATGGTTTTGTTCAAGGACTCTTTGGATTGATGCACGCTCTATTTTCATGTGACTCTACATTTCTTACTTCCGCTCACTCCGTAAGTTGTATTATTTAATTTCTTACTTCGACTCACGTGACGTTATCTTCATGAGTTATAACTTATAACTTGTAACATAATTTCATCTAATTTTTCTTTTACAGAAACAGAAGAAGCCAGAATTAAGTGCATTTCGTTTATGCTTTAGCCTGAGCTCTTATCTCTATTTTCTTGTAAAAAACAAATCACTGAGACTTCAGGTGTGTACAAAACAACTATTTTAATATAAAACCGCCTTTCTTGACAATATTTGACCAAAGTTTCATGTACCAGGTTTCCAACAATTCTACCGATTATAGTGCTCCAGCTGGACAACATCAGCCCACATTAAGCTTATTAGGATTTCTTCTGAACTCGGTGACCACTGCCCTTGAAAATGCTTCGGAGGAAAAATCATTATTGCTTAACAAGGTCAGTAGTCGTGAGCCATGAGTCGTCTACATATTTGGTTTATATGTTATTGCCATGTCAGCATACAACTGAATATATGCTTATTTTGTGTTCCAGATTCAAGACATAAATGAACTACCAAGACAAGAGGTAGATGAAATTATTAAAATGTGTGTTCTTGAAGATCAAGCTGCATCATCGGATAATATTCAGAAAAGGTACTACTAAGTACTAATAATTAAAGATTAAATTTTATAATGATTGAATCGTATTTTTTTTAAATAATATTAATTTTACATGATGATGACGCATGCAGGAGGTACATAGCAATGGTGGAAATGTGTCGGGTGGCAGGCAACAGGGATCGGCTTATAACTCTGTTGCTTCTGCTTTCCGAGAACTTGCTCAACATTTTCCTCATTCATTTTCAAAACAGGTTTGCTCGAAGAAAATATTATATGATTGATTGTAGTTTTTAATTTTGTAAGTGTTGACTTTTGTTGTTGCGTTCTAGTCAAACCGGAGAAGACCTGGATTCATTTTGTTCAAAGCTCCTTCCAGTTTTGGAAAGACTTGAATTGCTTAGAGAGGTATGATATGTTTCACTGTTTCTCGTATATAATCTTATAAAATAATATATAAAAGGTAATAAGTTTGTTGAAAGTATATATTTGATTGGTTTTTATGTGGTGTGCAGGATAAAGTGGGACATAACCTCAAGGTGTTCCAGAGATTAGCGACTTCGCTCAAGGAACTCACAATTCAAAAAATAGGAGTGTGATAGTTCCCTCAAAGTCGATCGTGTTGAATTGTAGTGTTGTGTATGGTATATTTATTCTTTGCACTTAAACTTTGAAATGATGCAGACATATGACCACTGTAGCAGTGTGTAACGAAACCAACTATAATTTACGTAGGAGCGTTTTTACTCAAGTGTCTATACCTTATGTATTTTGAGAATCGAAATTAGTGGGAGGGACACATGCAATTATCACTTTTGGAGGAATTCTTTTAAGTATTTGTGATTCTTAAACATTAGAGAACAACTGTATTGTAGTCGGATCTACTTGATAGCAATTTTTTACGCGATAAATAGTTTTTGTAATTGGAGTTGTAACTTGTAAGTTCCTTTGCGGTTTTGGTAAACATCGAACATACCCATATCATAGCATTTTGGTTGTTAATAGTAATGTAAGCATGCTTGAAAAAGAAGTTTTATGCTTGCCATAACTCTTAAGTCTTAACATGCCCTATGTGATATATTTATGAGCTTGCTAATTGCTATAATTCATCAAATAACAAATAAATGCTTGTCAATTATTATGAACGGCATACTCGAATAGTCGAATTCATTGCAACTTTATTCAAGGCCTGCAAATAAATGGATCTCTTTTGTGGGTACTAATTCGGGCCACTTGTCTTTGACGGTCCAGCCCGTTCCACCATAACGTCGTATAACTGTTTCCCGTTCTGACAATAACAATACAAAAAATAAAACAAATATTTAAGAATCAAGTTCATGAAAAAAGCAAGTAAAGTCTGAAATGAACTGAAAACTCACAAAAATCACAGGGAAAAAGTGAACTTGCCCTTCTGGTTTTGTTTGTGTTTCTTTGAAGTAAACCAAAATTGGGAAATTTGGCCACCAGAGCTCCCAATTTAGAAATGAAGTATATCTGTTATAAGGTTAGTTGTTTTAGCAACTGATAATTTTATAAACTTTAGACCAAAACATAAAAAAAGACGCATAATCAAAATACTCACTTCCAACGGTTTTTACCTCCAACAAACACATTTTCACCCGACTCCTCGAGCTCTTTTCCTACTTTCACCTCCTTTCACATGTAAATACACAAATTTTTAAAAAGTTCTGTTGATTATAACCAAGTTAACAGTATCAAGTAAAGAGGGTTTAAAGGACAAACCAGGGCTTCATCATCGAAGACGAACCTCACTCTAGTTGTCTGCATACATAAAATATACACTTTATTTATTTGCAATATTGAGATGAATAAAAAATTATGAAAAAACAGTAAATATATAAGGAATACAAGATTTAAAATATTGTGGAAAATGTACTTGGAAAAGTAGAAGTAATCCTAGAAGACCAACAGGAGCAGCTGCTAATAGATTATCTTCATAAGCTAAACCGCCAGCTAAACCTGTTTAAATTAATTTAAATTTCATGGATTTAGGTCTAGTCTAAACTGGCAAGATCAGTTTCAGGTCGAACCCGTGGACACGTTTAGCTAAACAGGCGGGTTGACCCTTATATTTATTTTTAATCTTTGAAATGTATTTTATGTTTTAACTTAAACTATTTGGGTATTTTTGTGGCAATATTTCAAAGTTAAAAAATAAATTGGCATAGTTTAAACATAATTGCTTTAAGAACATAACCATATTATTTGTTTTCAGGTTAAACGGGTCGCGTTTGCGTCTACTTGTAGTGAATAAACGCGACCTGTCCGAGCTCATGCGTGACATGATTTTTGAGTAAGTATAAAATTTTCGGGTCCATGTCGGGTTCAACCCGCCAAGCTTCTAACACGACCCGTTTAGCAGCCCAAAATTTAGCTGAAAAACTTTTTATCAAGATAAATGCCAAATTACCATACTACCCATAACTTTATTATCTTCTTCAAATCCAATAATCACTTTGAAAACAGCTGAAAACATGCATTATGAATTATGAAAAGATTACAAACCAAGAAGAAGAATAGGTATTCTGTAATCCGGATCCGGGACAACAGTCTCTCTCTTGATTTCCTTCACCTTCTTCTTGCCAATTGAAAACTTTAAAACACACAAAAACAGCAAAAATAAATACATAAAATTTTTTTAAAAAATTAAAAAATTAATTCTTCAAGAAACCAACAAAAATAATAATATATCTGAAATTCCCATGTTCACATACATGTGAAAAAAAATAAAATAATAATAATAGTAAAAATAAAGTAATCTTACAAAAGAATTGATCTTGAAGCTACTTCTATGGTGGTTTATATATGCATCATTTCTTCTAGCAAATTGAGTGTTTCCATTACCAATCAATTGCCTCACATTGCTGCTAAATTCTATGCCTAGTTTGAACACAACTTAATTAATAATTGTATTAAAAAAAATTATATTAATAACTAAACAAATTTGCATACTTTACACATAAACACAATTTCAAGATTATGGTCCATCAAACATACAATTTTGAAGCTAAAAATATGATTTTTAAAGCTTATGAAGCAAAACTGAAAGAACCCAGATTGGTTTAATGTTTTTAAAGGTTAAAAAGACTTACTTTGAGTTGAAAGAAACCTGGGTGATAATAAGAGGGTGGACTCCATGGTTTCTTGAATTTGTGTGTTGAAACTTGAAACACAAGATTTTGTAAAGATGAAATGGGTGGTTGATGATGGGTTCTGTTTTCCTTGGATTAGTTTTTGGTGTTAATTGACTGAAATACCCTTGGGAGTTTTTACTCCACTAGTTCACCATGATCAAGATTTTGACTTTCCAGGGGTATTTTTGGCAAAGTACTAAAATTTCTGTTTTTACAGTTACTGTTAGGGGAATTATTTTTTAATGGGACTCAAAAATCGAAAAAGAATGAGCCAAACACCATCCTTTTATGCAAACGTATTCACAGGATCGTTCCAAAACCATATGAACCCATTTAAGCTAAAACCGAACCTCGTAAATTTTGGGTTAGATTCATGTCTTGTTCTCTCTCGTATTATTTGGAAATTTACATTAATTGGCCCAACAAATAAAATCAAAAGGCTTAGGATCCTCCAACACCACCTATGATCCTCACACACCATTTTTTCCCTATACGACTCGTATAGGGCTATACGGTCGTATAGCACCTGAATCGTGTTAGTTTGTGTCTGATGTTGTCGGTCATCGTTTATAGTGTCTCGTACGGGTCGTATAGACCTATACGGCCGTATAGACATTTTTTTTGAAATATTATTTGACTTGCATCATATTTTTTTAGCAATTTCAAACGTTCTTCTTTTCGACCATTTCATTTGTTATATAGGACCACTGAAAATTTGTCTATACGGGTCGTATAGCACTATACGGCTCGTATAGTCGTTTTCCGGCAGCGATTAATAGTGGTCAAAAGACAATTTGAATTTTTCTGCAAATGTTTTCTATATGGTCGTATAGCCATATACGACCATATAGGTTTTATGGTTTGTCGGGGAGTAATACAAGTCATTAATGCCTATACGGCTCGTATAGGCTGTAAAAAGCTGCTTTTTTATCCCCTTGTCAGTCATTCGTATCCTGTACGACCGTATAGGCCTATACGAGCTTTATAGACATGTGGGGTGGTGTATGAGGATCACATCTCAATCAAAAACAGTATTAGTGGGCTTGGCTCATATGAAATTTTAGGGCCCATTCACAAGTCCATTTGATAGAAACCTTGAAAAACAGTCAATAATTTGAAAATAGCCTTCATCCGCCCTCTCTATACAAACTGTAAACACTAGATAATGCTAAATCTGTAGCACAACAAACTAACTAATATAATATATCTAGTTCGACCTTCAACATGTGTATACATAGTTCTTGTGTCACCTCGTCTATGTGACGTTTTATTGCAATACGAGTCATATAACGCTACATTAAAAACAACAAAATATATCTTCAGTCCATGTCCATCCATAAACATAGCTTGATTACCTCTTTTGTTTTTCTTTCGTGTGACCATTTCATGTGAGGTTTAAACGTATCCCTTACTCTAAAGCACCCGTAACTCTAGGCTATCTAAACGATTATTCGCGACTACATTATTAGGTACAATCATCTATGACATGCATCTTTTTAAAAGACAATATTCTCAAGTCATGCTTTAAACTTTAAACAGCCATTGTGACCCTCTATACCCCACCACTAAGTCACTAACACTTCTCTCTTTTGATAATATTAATTAAGTTATTGGTCATACAACCATACTAATATAGTAAGATTAGTTGGAAAACTGTCATTAATCTTGGTCTGAACACAATGCATTATGCATGCAAACCATATATTAATCAAGAACACTAATATAAATCATCAATTCATCATGCATGCTGATCCATTAACTCACAAACATGTTTAAAAGCTAATGTGAACCCATTGACAATTGAAGATAATAATACAACAATCACCAAAAGATACTAAAACCGCGTTGTCTTTTCCTTTTTTTATTGGTTCGATGAGTCAGTTGATCGAGCACCACTAATATTAAACTAGATATCTACGCTTTAATACGAGTAAAATGTACTTAAACTAGTGAGCTACAAGTATACATGCAACCACTATATATAGAGGCATGCATAGAGCCATCTTGGATATAAAAATGAAGACTAATGTGTTAATAGTCATTAGTTTGTGTTTAATATTAAATATATTAATCCCAGTTGTTAAACCTCAAGGAGGATTAAAATCAGGGTTTTACTCTTCTACATGTCCCAAAGCTGAAGCTACGGTGAGATCAACGGTTGAAGCGCACTTCAAGGATGATCCAACGGTTGCGGCTGGACTACTCAGGCTTCATTTTCATGATTGTTTTGTTGAGGTATTAGTTTACTTAAAAGGGTGTTTTTGGAATTAATAAAAAAAAATTAAACTTTATTAATTGGTTTTTTATCTAGGGGTGTGATGGGTCAGTCTTGATTAAGGGTAGTAATGCTGAGATTAATGCATTGCCTAATCTTGGATTAAGAGGATTTGAAGTCATTGATGATGCTAAGGCACAACTTGAAGCTTTGTGCCCGGGTGTTGTTTCTTGTGCGGATATTCTTGCGTTGGCTGCATGCGATTCAGTTGATTTGGTAACCCTTTTAATTCTCTTATAGTAATTATGTAACATATGATTTTATTAATTTTCCTTGTGTTCCTATACATAGTTGATTAGTATAATACAAAATAACGAGCTTTTAGCATGTGAATAAAGTTATTCTGATTATGATCAGTTATCTGACGTACTTTATGTCATGTCTTAGAGTGACGGTCCTAGTTGGTCCGTGCCAACCGGGAGACGAGATGGCAGAGTCTCATTGGCTTCTAGAGCATCAAACTTACCATCACCCTTAGATTCGGTTGAACCCAAAGAAGCAAGTTTGCTGCTAAAGGCCTCGACGACAAAGATTTAGTGACACTATCCGGTATGTTTTATTATGTTTGAGCCCTTAAGACTAGTCTCACATCATTATGTTCTGTCCACAAGAAAAAATATTGGTCATATGAAATATAGCGCGTCAAATAAATCAACGCATTATTGAAGCACTAAATGAGTGACAACAATCCAAGGATGGGTGACATCCTGGGAAGTCCTGAGCTCCTTGTAGGCAAAACAAACAATACTGGTTGGTTGCTAACGGGAACGAATATTACATCAAACCTACCATATATAACCTTTTGATTATTACAACTTCAAACAACAAAGACACATCCAAACACTATTTATAATGAAATATGTATTCATCATTACTAAATATCATATTATCACTTTATAACAAATAAATGTATTGATGATCAAATGTGTGATCTAGGTGCACATACAATAGGCCAAACCGAGTGCAGGTTCTTTAGATACCGTCTATACAACTTCACAACAACAGGGAATTCAGACCCGAGCTTGAGCCAGTCGGCTCTAACCAAGTTCCAAACCACATGTCCAAAGAACACTGACGGCACGGAGCGAGTGGCATTGGATAAAAACAGCCAGATGAAGTTTGATGTGAACTATTTCAAGAACGTGCGTGACGGATATGGTGTTTTGGAATCGGATCAGAGATTATGGGGCGACCCGACGACTCATGATATAGTGAAAAACTATGCAGGAACATTTAGAGGGTTGTTGGGATTGAGATTTGATTTTGAGTTCAAGAAATCAATGATCCAAATGAGTAGCATTGATGTGAAAACTGGCACACAAGGAGAAATTAGAAAGATTTGTTCCAAGATTAACTAAATAATATTGAACATATTGTTTGTGACATATAATTTCTAAAGGCTAAAGTGGTTATTGTATCATAAAATTATAAATTTGGTTATTGTATCTTGTGTATTGTAAAGTTATTATAGCTTGGATGGTGTATCTTTTGTTTTGATCAACTATTTTGTGTGTTTATATTGAAAATTGTTGAAAATGTAAATAAATTACTAGGGGTGTCAATTTTTGACACAACCCGAAATCCAACCCGAACCCGACACAGAAAAAACAGGTATTGGGTCGGCTAACACGACCCGTTTAAAAACGGGTCGGGTTCGGGTTGACATGTTTTATAAACAGGTCGGGTTCGGGTTTACCTATATAAAAACGGGCTAACCTGTTAACCAGTTTAATTTTAGATATTTTAAAATTAATTTTATATTCCTTCCTTTTTTTTAAATGTATTGGAGAATTTAATTATTTTTCATTCCCCATATTACCTTTTTAGGTATCCTTTTAAATTATATTTTTCGTGAACGACACTTTTAAATTCTCAACCAGAATTTCATTACCCAAGATGCACTTCTTCTATCCATTCACCAATATGCATGAACATAACGTCAAAACCATCTAAATCGACTCATGCTTAAATTTCATTTGAATTTTGCAATATACGGTTTTGATTTATTATAATTTGTATGTCTAATTATATAAATTAACTTGTTTAGAAAATATGGGTTAAACGGGTCGTGTTCGGGTAAATCCGAATTTATGTGTGTGCAGGTTAGGGTTGACATATTTGACATGAATAATAATATGGGTCGGGTTCGAGTTGCACATTTCACCCGTTAACCCACCAACCCACAACCCGTTAACCCGCCAACCTGCCAACCCGACATATTTGACACCCCTATAAATTACTAGACTATATTTTTTTCATGATTAAATAAATTTTATTGGATTTATTCTGAAAAAAAAAACATTTTTTATAAACTTTAAACTTCATAAAAAATAACTTCAAAAATATATTTTTTTAAGTAATTTACATGTTTATATATAAACAAGATATAATAAAGGGTCATACTACTAAATGGAAACATATATATGGAAATCACTGAATTGTTCTCTACAAGTAATTTGTGAATGTGGATATGGTTTGCATAAGTTCAAATGATTGATAAACTTTCGAAGTTAGACATTACTATGTTATTAAATGAAAGTATAATTGTTCTAGGATTTATATATTAAAGTCATTTATGAGATATGCAACTAGTAATGCAGAAAAAAGGAGATGTGATTATTGTCTTAAAGGGTAAAGGGTAGGACCCTTGAAACCCTTATTTATACCCGACCCTTTTACTGGTTAGAGGGTATGGTCTCGGGTCCACGTTTCTTCCTAAAAGGGTAAAGGGTTTAGGTAGGGTATTAGGTAAAAGGGTAGGGTCTTACCCTTTGAACAATCCTAATAAAATCCGAACGATGGTTTTTTTACTAGGGGTGATGGTGTGGTGTGATGGTGTGTGATGGTTTTTTTAATAAATATTAAATTAAATAAAAAGAAAACAATATTTTACATTAACTAAAAAATAAAACAAGATTACATTAAACAAAGACAACTAAATTAAAAAAAGCGACAAAAAAAAAACCTACGGCCCTTCCCAACCCCACTTGTCGCATATCTCGCGTTTTCGTTGAAGTATGAGCGATTTAAAGGGTTCATCAAGATGGTCGTGCGGTTGTAGGAGGAAAGTTAGATCGGCGTTTTTTGGTTTTTCATTCAAATGGTTGATATACGTCTTCTCACGTTTCATTTTTAACATATGAGCCTCTTTCCTAAACTCCTTCTTCTCGGCCATTTCCCCCATCTTAGCCGACTTGTATTCGGCGAAGTTTTCGGCCACCGCTTCCTTTCCAAGTCTTGACGGTTCCCCACATTTCTTGCGATTCGGCCGTGTGGGTGTGGGTATGTCTTCGGGTTCTTCGTTCAAGTTCATGTTCGGCATGTTGCATGACAAGTCGCCGGTAGACGTCGTGTAGTCTCCGGACTCGGAAGTTTTTGATCTTTTTGAACAAGATCCTTTCTTACTTGGAGCCGTTGGTCCGTTCAAATCGACCAACGGAATCGGTACCCACTTCGCGTGACGTCTCGCAATCTGCCACGCATCCAAGTGGGGAAAATCCTTACATTTGTAAACTGAGACATATTCGCGCAAAGCGTTCGTTATCATAGTCGCCTCGCTCGCTCCGCTTTGTGGAGTTCGGGACTACAAAACATTTAGAAAAAATTATATATATCAAATTATAAAAATAAAGTAATAGATTATAAAATAAATAAACTAAAATAGTTACTTCTTGGACGTAACAAGCATTAAATTTTGACATTTTTTTATTCAAATCTCCCCAGTTGCCAATCATTTGATCCTTGTTTCGTTCGGTTGCGCCGGGAAGTTGCGAGAAATGTTCTTTAATACGTTTCCATAACGCGTCTTTTTTTGTTGGTTTGAGCGTTTTTTTGATTCGGAGCAATGTAAATAAGCCTTGGTCAAGGCGACCTCCTCATCGGCCAACCAACGTCGAGCACCTCTTTGATGCGGCTCCTCATCCTCGGATTCATCTTCATCCAAAGTTTGCACATCGTGACGAAAAACACTTGCAAATTGATGTATAACATCGTTATTGTCTAGGGGATCGACGGACATTTGAGACAGTTGAGAGCCAAACAATTGAGACGGTTGAGAGCCAAACATTTGAGACAGTTGAGACGGTTGAGATCCAAAATTTTGAAAAGCATTATTTGGGTAATTTTGGGTAGAAAAAGGGGGTATAAAAGGTTGGTTTTGATACGATTGGTTTTGGGACGGTTGATAATAACGTTGTTGTTGGGAAGGTTGTTGTTGGTTTTGGGACGGTTGAAAAGGTTGGGGATAATAAGGTTGTTGTTCGGAAGGTTGGTTTGTGTCTGGTTCGTCTTGTAAGCGAAATCTTGTCGGTTCGCCTAGATTTTGTCGAACCTTTGGTCGGGTTTGGGTTTTCTTTGAACCCGACCCACGTTTCTTAGAACCCTCCATTTGATATGTTAAAAATGGTGTGTGTAATAGAAGATTTTGAGTTGGATTTGTGTATGTTTTGAAGATATATTTATAATGTTTTTATTGTGTTTGGTTTTAATGTTTTTTTTTATTTTTCAATTCCAACGGCTATTTTGACCCCCCCCCCGGCTATTTTTCTTGGAAATCACCCCCACCAAGCGTGATGGCCATCACGCAAACTAACAATTTGTGCGTGACAAGGGGGGCGGCGGCGGTGTTCCTTGGCTCATCACGCGTGACGGGGAGGCCACCACGCACCGCCCCGTCCGCCCTAACTAGGGGTGTTCAATAAATTCATTTTCATTCGTGTTATTTTTTTGAACAGCTTCATTCGTGTTATTTGAATTTTGATATTTGACGATGAAACTCAAACTCAATTCAGTTGACTCAGATAAACCAAATTAAGAAATAAGTATTTAATTATATTAAAAATAAAAAATTTACAAAATAAATATAATTCATATTCGAATTGCTTCAGTTAAAAATCAAAAAATCTTATTCAAACACCAACCCGTATCGAAAATAACAAAACCGAAATAATTCTTTTATTGTATGAAAAAAATTTACAAACTCATAACTTAACTTGGTTATGCCAAAACCTAAACTTGTTGTATCTTATGTCAAAACTTAAAAGTTAACGTGCATTTAGTTAAAAAAATGTAATAGAAATGGAAATCATGTTTTAGGTAGTTCAAACTTCAAACACAATATAGACATCTCTACTTGTTTTAACCCACGAATAACTGAATCGTCTTCGGTTTTGTGTGTTTAGCATGATTCTCAGACCACATGAAAGTAAAATAAATAAATAAATAATACTTTTGTTGACAAAACCAAAAACCAGTTCCGGTTCCTAAAAAAACCCGGTTTGCCCAACTCTATAATCTTTGTAATAAATTAACAAACACATTAACCACCCCAAAACCCATATCAAGTCATCTGTGATTGGATCCATTTGACACCATTGCTTTAACATGGGCTGACCCAAGTGAGAATGAAAAGCAAAGCACACACATACAAATATACAATGATAACAAGGGTAGAAAAGAATGTAATCCAAAGGTACATAATCTTTAAGGTTAATTATCATCATCATCATCAACTATGCATCTATGTAATGAATGCATGAATGTATTTCACAACCATGGTTAGCATCTAACCCAAATCAACATATGTAACAAACCAAATATAACATCATTTTGCTAGTTGCCCATGAAGAGGAAGCTTACTCCAAGTCTCCTCGATCCCGCTTACTTGCAAAGGAGGCAACGAAAAAACACTAACCGTTGAGCTCTTGCTTCTTATTTCTTTCAATGCCCTCAAAGCCGAAATGGTACTTTTTGTGTACAAACCCCTCATATGCTCAAACACAGCAACTTCATTAACCTTTGATGGTATTTCACCAGTATCAACACTGGCGGCAGGTCCTTCACCGCCTTCACCACTGCCACCGCCAGTTTCACTGCATGGAGGTGGCGGTGGTTCGGTTAGCGGGAAGTGGAGGTCCAGCATTGCCTCACACTCCTTCACTAGCTTGTAAAGTAAGTCGGTGGTGAAAAACGGTTGTTGAAGGACTTTTTGAATGAATGGTAAACGAAGAAGGGCTCCGGTTCGTTTGTCGTATTTCTTTAGTATTTTAACTATTCCTGTTTAAAAGTAAATATATATATATATATACACATATATATGTTAATAACAAGGATATAAGTTTCGAAACTGATAAAAGTTTTCAAATTTGTGAGAAAGATTAATGACCTGTGTAGTTAAGCGCGCTATAATTCTCTAATAAAACCATCTCGCCATGAAAATCGACTATTTCTTTTCGTATCTTGATCATTTCTTCGCTTGAATCTTTAGCTTTCATAACACTGTCTTGAAACTCCTGTAAGTCAAACCAAGAAACAGGTTTGAATGTTTGATTATACTAAAATCTTGACCAAGCATGATTGCATACCAGATATTGACCTCAAGTGATGGTTTGACTTTTAACATTGACTAAAGTATCTTATATTCATAATATTATATATACATTATACACCACTTCAAGCTACTGAAGGGCTGCTTTATGTTAGTTTAAAAACAAGACAAAAATCACTATTCTATAGTGAAGTCCTCTTTTCAAACTATATGGAAGATTATAATATTCCACCTGTCAATTTACTATTCCTCTTAGATATCTTTAAATAGTGCCAAAATAACATAATCTTGATAAATGATAACCATATTTTCAATTCTACAGTTCATTTTAATATTTTTTATATTATAATAATCAGGCAATTGCGAATGCTTTTTAAATAATTATATCTTTCAAATATAAATTTGGTTGCATGCTCATAATGGTGTGAATTAAAAAATAAAAACCGATCTGAAACCGAAAAAAATGAATCGATACAAAAACCAACTGTTTGGTATCATTTTTTTTTGTCAAATCCAAACTTACAGTTTGGTTGTGCTTTTTCATGCAATAAAAACCGAAAAGAAAATGAACCGAACCGAACCGAATTTATAGATTTTCATTGTATATATTTTGTTTTAAGTAACTTTGCAGAATTCAATAAATATGTAACTCAAATATTTTAGCCGAAGCATATAACAATCAGTTAGTTATTGATTAACAAAATTATTTAGGCCCGAATTCATTATTTCGGCCAAAAAAATTTTCCCTCGTCCCAAAAACTTCAAACTCAAATGGCAAAACTGAAACCAAAAAAGCCAAAACCGAACGATTTTAAAAAAATTCAACAACCGAAACCGGTTTTAGCCCAAAACTGACCCAAACTGAACTGTGTAGACTCCACATAGAGGTCCGATATTTGAAAGATCAGTTACTAACCTATGTTCAGCTAACCGGTTTTTACTATATCAGATAATGTCCGGTTTTGGTTCGGTTAACCAGCCAGATAGGATTGGCACCTCTGCCCCTAGATGCTTTTATCAGTTTATGTAACAGACAACATACACATATGACATATAGACCTATGATTGTATTCAACCTCTTGCATTATCATAACCTAATCAATCACACAACACAATTTGAGCAAAATTTAATCTAATTAATCAACAAGCAGCTACAATGAATCAATTAACAAGACAGATCTATGAGTAACATAATCAAAATACTACCTTCAATTTAATAATATACTCTTCTTCTTTCTCAACAAAGAACGAATTAAACTTCTCAACTTCCTCTTCCAACAACGACACGAACTCAACTTCTTCCTTCGACAACTCTTCGCCGGAGATACGAATCCTCTTCGCCGGCCGGTCACCGTCGTGTTCTCCGGCGAGTGGCTTAATAAGCTTCAACCGCTTCTTCAGTTCCTTGTATGATAAAAACTTGTCTCTCCATTCCGGTAACGTTTCCTCAATCTGATTGCTCAAACTCTTACCAAATTTCATGTTTATTATTATTATTATTATTATTATTATTATTATTGTGAATGAATTTGTGATCGGTGAAGGAGGAAGAAGAGGAGGGGGGACAATATTATTATTATACGGAAGGAAATGAAAGGAATATTCCAAGGGATATTTTTAGTTTTATTCTCCAGTGACCAGCTGGCTTTTAATAGAAGCTACGTACTTTGATTAGATCAAAAGATACATGTTTTTAGCACGTTGAGAGTGTTTTTAGCACATGATTAAGCACTTATATTTGATAGAGGTGGCAAATGGGTTGGGTTGGGTCGAAACGGGTCATGGGTCGGAACGGGTTAGGGTCGAAACGGGTCACTTAATAAAAAGGGTTGTTTTGGTTCGGGTCGGAACGGGTTAGGGTCAACAGGTTCGGGTTAGAACGGGTCAAGGTTGGAACGGGTCAAAACAAGTTTGGGTCAAAACTCGTTTAAGTGATTTTTCACTTCGTTTCAGCGCGTAACAGCTCGTTTAAGCGATTTTTCAGTTCGTTTCTACGCGTAACAGCTCGTTTTAAACGATTTTTCAGTTCGTTTTATCGCGTAACAGTTCGTTTAAGCGATTTTTCATTTTGTTTCAGCTCGTAACAGCTCGTTTAAGCGATTTTTCAGCTCGTTTCAGCACGTAACAGCTCGTTTAAGCGATTTTTCAGCTCGTTTCAGCGCGTAACAGCTCGTTTAAGGTTGGCAACCTTGACCCAAACCATTCCAAATGGGTCAATTTGGGTTGTTTTAAAATTTAAATGGGTTGATTTGGGTCATAGGTTTTAATTAAATGGGTCAAAACGGGTCACTTGAAATTTCACATTCTTATTTTTGGGTCAAAATGGGTTGACAAATTTAATTACATGGGTCAATGTGGGTTAGTGTCTTAGACTCTTAAGGAAAAGTGACATGTTTGGGTTGAAACGGGTTTTAGATTGGAACGATATCGGTTAAGTTTCGACTCGGATCAGCTTTCGTGCCGACACGAGTTTTAGCACTGGACGGGTTGGGTTTCGGTTTCTTTCGAGTTTTCGCACTAGACGGGTCGATTAAGGTTTTTGATTCGTTTTCGTAGACATTTCGGTTTCGGTTAATTTGTCGGTTTTTTTTTATGAACGAGAATAACGGCGAAAATATTTTAGTTTTTTTACTTTTTTCGTTATTCGTTTATATTTTGAGTTATGATTTTTTATTTGTTTTTTTTGAAATTTTTTTTGAGGGATTTTGATCTTAATAGAAACCACCAAAAAATATTTAAAAAAATTAATAAAAAAATCATAACTAAAAAAATAAAACAAAGACAAAAAATGTAAAAAAAACTAAAACGTTTCGTCCGTTGTCCTCGTTAAAAAAATCGACAAATTAACCGAAACTGAAAAGTCGACAAAAACGAAACAAAAACATGCTGAAACAAGCTGTTAAGTGATGAAAGGAACTGAAAAATCGCTTAAACGAGCTGTTACGCGCTGAAACGAGCTGAAAAATCGCTTAAACGAGCTGTTACGCGCTGAAACGAGCTGAAAAATCGCTTAAACGAGCTGTTACGCGCTGAAACGAGCTGAAAAATCGCTTAAGCGAGCTGTTACGCGCTGAAACGAGCTGAAAAATCGCTTAAACGAGCTGTTACGGGCTGAAACGAGCTGAAAAATCGCTTAAACGAGCTGTTACGCGCTGAAACGAGCTGAAAAATCGCTTAAACGAGCTGTTACGCGCTGAAACGAGCTGAAAAATCGCTTAAACGAGCTGTTACGCGCTGAAACGAGCTGAAAAATCGCTTAAACGAGCTGTTAAGCGCTGAAACGAACTGAAAAATCGCTTAAACGAGCTGTTACGCGCTGAAACGAACTGAAAAATCGCTTAAACGAGCTGTTACGCGCTGAAACGAACTGAAAAATCGCTTAAACGAGCTGTTATGCGTTGAAACGAAGTGAAAAATCACTTAAACGAGTTTTGACCCAAACCCGTTTTGACCCGTTCCAACCTTGACCCGTTCTAACCTGAACCTGTTGACCCTAACCCGTTTCGACCTGAACCAAAACAACCCTTTTATTAAGTGACCCGTTTCGACCCTAACCCGTTTCGACCCTAACCCGTTCCGACCCATGACCCGTTTCGATCCAACCCAACCCAACCCAACCCAACCCAACCCATTATTCACCTCTAATTTGATGTAATGAAACTTATAACATGTAAAGTTACAATAATCCTAAATACAAGTTTCTAAAACAGACAAGTATTAGTCTCTTTAATGCAGTTTGTTTTGCTAGGCTTATCGATCAATGCTGTGAATTTAAAGAAACTTTGTATAGTATTTTGACTTCTTGTGACATAAATATCAAAATCACATATAAGGTATAATAATATAGGGTATTATCCAAAACGTGACATTCTATATACATATTCATGAGTGAGAATAGTTCTAAATCATTAGTGACACCACGAGTCACGTTGGTATTGGATCATAGTTTTGAATACACGTTTCCAACCCTGAAATCTGATACAATTATAATACAATCATGAACTTCAAATCTTAAAAATTTATAACAATAGCTTTTCAAATATATAGAAAAATCATTGCATTTTTGTCTCATCTACTCACAACACCCTAAACCACTTCATAAATATATTGAAATGCTTCACTCCCCAAATTTGGTGGTTTGAACGTGAATGCTCTTATAGACTTAGGGTACTAGGACACGCAGAGGAGTACCGACCAATGAATGATTATCACCTACTATTTAACCAAATTTATGAAGAACTAACCAAATTGGTAGGGGTGGAAACTAGTGGAGTGCTTTTGAAGGTTTGATATGAAGAATAGGACTTGACCAATCACATAATGTTCCATCACACATTATTCATTATTCTTTAACCGGTTTGGGTTGTTGAAACCGATTTCCCGTGGAGTTTTGGATATTGAAACTGGGTAAACATAAAATGATTAATTTCCCGCTCTTTACCCCTTAATATAGTTGGTTAAGGATTTTACGTAATGTAGTCTTTGTTAACTTTTAACTTAACGTGTTTTTTGTGTCAATTCATAGATATGCGCTTGTCTTTGTATAGTTAAATAAGTATAAAATTATCTTCTTTTGAAACCGGAATTAAAGTAATATACATGCTTGTCCCTTATCGTCGTTAAGCAATATTACCAAAGCTCACATAGTCGTGTATGGATTTGAAGAGTCGATAAATAACTTATGAGAACGATCCGTCCATGGAAACAAAAGAAGCTAGAGTAATTTACAAACTAAATATAGCAAAACTAAACATGACTAGTTTATAGTCAAATGCATGAACAGACTGTAGTTGCATGAGAGTTGGTTAGACTGCTTTAGCTATGGGGGATGATTTCCGGTGTTATTTATTAATATGTTTATATTTAATTGTGTTAAATATATTATAATATATATTTAATCTAGGGTGATGGGATAAAAGAGCATATTATGAAAGATCCCTTAAATTTTCAAAGTGATACGACTTTTAGAAGAGCATATTCTAAGGTATGGTCCTTTTGTGCTCTTTGGTTAACCCCACCCCCCCATAAATCCACTTGTTTCTTTTAGTTACTATATTATCTACTTATATTTTATTTCTTCTTTTTAAGAATATATTTTACATCTTCTTAATCATGTTTTATATTTATGTTTTAGTATTTTATTTAACAGGATCTTTTATTTTTTTTCAAAAATACTAAGGTTATCATTGATTGTTAAAATATTAAAGGTTAAACTAAAGAAAAGTTTGTTGGCTCAATTGTCGTATGGCTTATGAATATGGTCAACCCAAGAATTAAAATGAGTTACTTAATTACCAAGTTAAAATTAACATCATAAATAACCGAGTTAGGGATTGTCAACATGAAGAAGAGTTAAACTGAGTTAGGGGCTTAAGAGATTGCAATCAATTTGAGTTATATTTTCTGATTAATATAAACGAGAGTTAGTCGTCTACTTCGTGTTTAATTATCGATCAATACTTGAAAGTTTGTATTTCTCAACTACTTTTACATAACTAATAGAATATGATAAAAACCAATTATTTTTCACTTGACTCTTGATTATGCAGTCTCAAAGTTTATTTGAAAATTGGATTCATTTTAGTTTGTTTTATCTTTTTTTAAACAGCAAATTTGCGTTACTCCAACTCCTAACTAATATGCTCCATGTCGGATTCGAACACGAGACCTCTCATCTAAGACTACTAAAAGGAATTAGATTAGTTCGAGAGTATAAAAAATAAGCTCAAAAGTCATTAGGCCCATTCGTATTTATTTTTCTAAATGCCCCTAATCCCTATAAAGCCAAGCCCAATCTCTCTAGGTCTAACCAATCTAGTAATGGACTCATCAATGTTCAATATCATGTCATATAGAGGTGCGCAAAAAACCCGAACCCGGAACCGGACTCAGACTCGGAACCGTAAACCCGAAACTTTAAAACCTGAACCTTAACCTGACCCTACCTCTAGGGTACGAATAGGGTATGACTTTCAAAGCTGAAACCCAAACCCGTTCCCGATCTAAACCTATAATACTCGAAACCCGGTTCTAGTTATACCTGAAACCCGATTCTAGTTATACCCGAAACCCGAGTTTTTTGCATACCCGAACGGGGTCTTTTGCATACCCGAACTGGATTTTTTTGTATACCCAAGTATTAGTGTTTGTGCACATGTGTCTGTGTGGCACTTGACAGTGGTTGTGTGGACTATTCACAGATCTATAGTCGTTCTTCAACAAATGTTTTTTGAAACACATATTGGATATAAACACTTATTTAGAGCAACACCTTTTGATATACCAAAGAACAATTTAAACTCATAAAATATATGTATTTTTTTAATTTAATGATAATAAATGTAGCAATAATAAATGTAAAGTTATAAAAAATAGAGAAAAATTAACGTACAAATGAAAGTAACTCTTAGCATACGATTATATTTAGCATGCATGTATTGTAATTATTGTATTATTGCTCTGATACCATATTAATAAATGTAAATGCCTGACGTCTCATTCATTGAGATAAACCATATATACAAAGTGAAAGAAACAATCTAGGAATGTAAAGAAACACAATAATTGCAATATACGCATGCTAAATATAATCGTATGCTAAAAGCAAGTATAGTAATTATATATACAAATAGAGTAATTATGTAATTACATCATAGAATAATTACATAATTACTCTACTTATATATATAATTACTCGACTTGATTATCACATTTAACATATTAATCTCATTTGTGTTTGATCCAAACCCTATAAAAATATATCAGACAGAAGCATTTATAAAACACTATATTGTGAACATCTTTTGTTACTTAACATTGTATCCTTTATTTAAAATACATGTATAGTACCTAGGTAACTAACTTAGTAAATTTATACAACAACACAAAAGCTGATTAAAATATTAAATTATTGATGGAGCTAGTGATATATTTTATTATTTTAGTTGTGATACAAATTTAGCGTCATATTTATTCTCAAACTGTTAATTGTTTTCAAACATTGGTTTATCTATGCATATATCCAATGCATGAATGTATTTTACAGCCATGGTTAGCATCTAATCCAAATCACCAAATATGTGACCACAAATATATCATTAATCACTTTGCTGGTTGAACATAAAGAGGAGGCTTACTTTTAAAAATATAACATACTTTCTAGTTTCTACTCAATTATATAATCCTAGTTTCATGACTTCTCTTATTCATCTTTTCGTTGGTTCGAACATTTGTTCATATTATTGTATTCGAAGCCGCGCCTTTTCTAACTTAATTTGATAAAAAGAAAAGAAAAAGAGAGATGAGATGCAAAATCCACTCATCGTCAACCCTAAGAAGGTGTGCACTTGTGCACTAATAATTGGACAGTGGGACACAATGTTAAGCTCAAGTTATCTTATTTCTGGTTCAAATTTGACATCTTTTTCAAGTGAATCCTTCCTACCACTGCTTATATATCTCATACTAAATATGGGTATTAAGTTTTGTCACATTTAGTTTAATTTTAGCTTATTCATATGATTTAGTGTAATGCTAGTGGAAATACTTTCTCTGTCTATAATTTTGCTTGTTTGAGTTAATTGTAGGATCATATATAGAACTTTGCAGCTAACTAAATATAAACAACGATTTGAAGATGAAGGACATGGAATCAGACGCAATAAGTTGATCACGAATGTTTGATCAACTATAAAATCAAGAGGATACACACACGAATTGAAAATAAATGCAGCGTGATTTATTATATTGATCATGTACCCGCTCATGCAAATTTATAGCTAGTCATAGAGTTTAGTGGTTTAATTTGGTGGTCTTCTCATATCCTGATAACCGTAACACCTACGTAGTAACCATCTAACAGTGTTTAGGTAACGAAATAAAACCTACGGTTATATATATAGTACGTGACCTACTTCATCATAGAGTGATCACCGTAGTCATCTTGAGTGTTTTTTTGCCATTCATCAACTATTAATGTTGCATAAGGTAGCAACAATTATGTAACACAATACCCTACTTAAATACTTGAAAGTTGAATCCATTAAGGGTAGACTTACTCGGTCCTCTTGATATGTATACGCGTATAAATAATAAAAACAAATTTTATAACGTAACGTTAATAATGCATCTTCTTTGTTCTGAATCTTGTTCTATATTAGCTTGATATATATTTATCCTACTTCTGAACTGTTTGTTCAAAAAAAAAAAACTTGGTGATAATTTTGCACAAAAACTTGTTGCATGTGTTGGACTAAAACCTAATTAATGTTGCCTTATCCTTGACATAACAAAGAGGATTCCTGAGCATGCATGCACAAACACAACACATATAACTCCCCTTTATATCAATAAACTATACATATATATGTAGACATGTTGAATAGATTGAGGTGAGAGGTTAAGTGGAGCAAAGTGATTTTGCTTTTGAGCAATAACTAGGTGGGGTTTAGATGTCAACTAACCCGTTTTTCTTAGGTCTATTTAAGACTCCCACTATCAACAACTACAACATGTTGAAGAATTTGACGTGCGGATGATGTGGTGGAGAGAGGATAGGTGAGCTCCTCACGGACGAGCCTTAATGTGAAGCTCGAGTCCAGAGTTGTAGACCAGGCCCGGCCTTCACCCCATGTAGGGTTCGATCGACTTCTAGGGCATGTGTCCGGCGGGGGCACGAAAATTTTTAAAAAGTATTTTGTATTACATATCTATAAAAAAAATAGGCTTATATATACAAGGGCATATGGTTATATAAAGGGACTAAAAATTATTCCAAAAGTTATAAACAAAATAATGGAATTTTCATCCATTTATTGCAAAAAGAAAGTTATATAATTAAGACTCAATAATTTTTAATACTCTTATACTGTTTACATCTTTGGTAAGTTTGTCCAAGTTGATATAATTAGACCATCTCCAACAGTTGTTGGTTCAAACCAGTCACATTATTGTCACGTCAGCTTTCTTAAAAACCCCATGTTTTACTCCAACAATACACCAGCTCAAACCATCTTTACATTTTCACATATTCACTTACTTTTACATTTATTTTAAATAAAAATTTCAAAATACTATAAAATATTTAATTGTTATTTAAATAAATAGCAATATAATAAAAATTTAGTACTCTTTACTTTAGTAGGCCATGTTGTAACTTTTTTTTTTCTGACTTTTTGTAACATTTTTCTTTTAAGACTCTTTCTAATGTCTAATTGTAACGTTTTTTTTTTCTAAGACTTTTTGTATTGTTTTTTTATTCGAATTAAGCGTTTTAAAATAAATAATAAAATCATTAAAAAAATAGCCGTTAAAAACTTTAACCGTTAAACTTGCCATTGCGTTAGACAAACAAAAAAATAAATAACTTTTGAAATAAATATAAAAAAATATGTATATATGTATAATATTTTAATATATTTTATAAATATAAATATGGGTGTATATATGAGATGAAAGATGTAGTGATGGGGCCCATAATTAGTGGTTTATGGTGGTTTGAAAAACCAAACTTGAAAATTGTTTTTTTTGTTTAAACCAAGTTCTTCAATGGTTATTTGGTTTTTGGGTTGGTTTGAACCACATAAAAACCACCCATTGGAGATGGTCTTATTTATATTTGAAGAAATAACCAAAAAACATTTGACTAGTTAAAGTTGACAAAATAAACATCAACTTCTCATTTACAAATAAACGTGTATTTTTTCGCCTATGTTGCGTACACAGGAGTGTGAAATCCGTGGGCATGACGACAATTTAGAAGTGTGTCATGTGTACTCTTTAGGCGAAAAAATTAACTGGTAAAAGCAATTTTTATGGTGAGAAACCAGCTAGCGAATGGTTTCAAATGCTAATTTTCTTTCTGCAGACCGCGCATAACGAAAACTAAATGTTTTTAACCTTTTTCTATTTCTAGTTTCTTTGGTTATGATATTATAGTCTCTTTTTCGTTTTATATATGGGCTGCCAGTTAACAGCTTCCATAACATTTTGAACCAGTAACATCCGATTAGAATTAGATAACATGCTTGAAGGAAAAAAGTGTAAAAGGGTGGGGTTATAAAAAGTTTTAAGTTAGGAAAAGCTTAAAGATATCAATAAAATTTAATTTAATGTGCCTCAACTAGACATTTAAAATTTCCAAATTGTTATGTATAATATTTACTGAGAGCAACAATTGAGCTCAGTTGGAAAAGTGAAAAGAGCAGCCTTATAATGTGCAAAATCCAGTCATAATCAACACTAAACATAAAAATAAATTCGTGTTAAGATTTGATACCGATAAATATTACATGACTCGGTCATGTAATTGTTTCTCAATTTACGTTATTATAAGAGAAATCCTAATAAAATAATATTCATTTGCTATGCCTTGTATATGTTTTTGATATACTAGCAAATATTATTAAGAGAGTATCTATCTATATAATATATATAAACGAAAACATAAAAATTCTACGTGTCGCGATGTGGTCGCTCCCCCTTTTTTGGAGTCACCAGATTTGCTTGATTTTTAAATGGAGGCTTCTCATGCATTTGACCCGAATTCATGGGTATGGGTCTTACCAAGCCCAGATATTTCTTAAACGGGTTATAACATCTCATTAAATTAAAAATTATTCTCATCAAATTATTTATGTAAAAATCCTATAAAATAGGATATAATAAAAAATAATATCTTATTTATTTTAAAAAAGATATATATATTATTTAAATTAAAAAATCAATTTGATAGTAAAAAAAATAAACGGGTCTTAGGTCTCATCAAACCATAAGTATATTATTAACTTTCATAAATATTATTTACTAGTTTTTATCCCCCGTATTACGGGGGTTGTTTTATATTGTTTGTTCTAATATTTATTTATTTTTTTAATTTATATTTTTTTATTGTATGAAAGTTAATAATATACGTATGGTTTGATGATAAATTGTTTCACAAATAAATGAGATGTTATAACCCGGTTTGAAAGCTATATGGTTTTGATGAGACAAAAGACCCGTTTATTTTTTTACTATGAAATTGGTTTTTTAATTATAAAAATATTTATAAAAGTTAATAATATACTTATAGTTTGATGATGCCCAAGACCCGTTTATTTTTTTACTATCAAATTGGTTTTTTAATTTAAATAATATATATATATATATATATCTTTTTTTAAAATACGTAAGATACTATTTTTATTATATCCTATTTTATAAGATTTTTACATAAATAATTTGGTGAGAATATTTTTAATTTAATGAGATGTTATAACCCGTTTAAGGAATATCTGGGTTTGGTAAGACCCATACCCATGAATTCGGGTCAAATGCATGAGAAGACTCCATTTAAAAATCAAGCAAATCTGGTGACTCTAAAAAAAGGGGGAGCGATCACATCGCGACACGTAGGATTTTTATGTCTTCGTTTATATATATTATAGATAATTAAAAAACCAATTTCATAGTAAAAAAAAATAAACGGGTCTTGGGTCTCATCAAACCATATAGCTTATAAACAGAGTTATAACATCTCATTTATTTGTGAAACAATTTATTATCAAACCATAAGTATATTATTAACTTTCATACAATAAAAAGAATATAAATTAAAAAAATAAATAAATATTAAAACAAACAATATAAAACAACCCCTGTAATACGGGGATAAAAACTAGTAACGTATATATTTAATGATTGATTGCATATCCATGTGTATGAAGTATGAGAAATTAATGAAATATGTTTTTTTGTTATAACCCCCCTCACTTAAGTAAATTTATACTCCCTGATAAAAGGCTATAAATTTTGTCACTCATTACTCTTATATTAAACCTAACCCTTTTAACAAATTTATAATAGTTACCACTCTAAAAATGTATGCTTCAAATTTGTTAATTTAATATTTAATTTCTATTGGTTTTCAAACATTTTGATATTTATAATTATCTTTTACTTTGGTGAAATTGTTTTAAAGACTATTATATAACGTAGTGTTTAACGATTTTTTCTTTCTTGTATACTGATTATTTATTAAATATTGTATTTTTAAGAACTATTTATATGATACACGGCCTCAAACTAGTGTGACTATATAATGTTCGTCGTAAAGAGGCCATCATGATATTTTAAATAATTATAAAAGTTTTAAGTAATTATAACTTTGAAACATATAGTAAAGTCTTTCGCAGTCATACAATTGACTTTTAAACTAAATTGCTTCCAAAAGTTTTTTCATACATTAATATTTAAATAATTATATCATAAAAACAGTAAATTTATTCTTTTTAAGATAAGTATGACATTGCTGGTTGCTACATTATATTTTTTTAATTAAATAAAATTATCATGTTACATAATTATTTTATTTTTGAAAGACCAGTTTTATTTAAATCAAAAGAAGGACCACTTAAAAGATGACAGTAGCCCAAAAACAAGCAAAAACACGAAACAAAATCAAAACGTACATCTTATTAAATTGGAAAATTCAATAAGTTGAACCGGTTCCATTTTTCCCACTCTAAGCACGTTATTTTGCTTCACACACATGAAGGATGCTGATTTGATGTCGTTCACCAACTTTGACAATACAAATGGAATATTAATAAAAATACAATCGTTTCTAGATAGACATATCATCCAACAAGTTATCGTCGATAAGATTGCACCGCAAGACACAACTCCTTATTCTTTATGTTCTTAGTTGGATATTCAAGAATTTCTTCCACAGAATCAAAATGAACCCGGATAGATAATTTTACCCAATCATGTATAATTGACTAGATCACCTTAATAACCTTGCAATTCACAAACAAATGCTTGGACGTTTCAATATTGTTACCACAAAATACACAATTCAAATCACCAAAAACTATGCCTCTCAAAGATAACGCATCTATAGTGACAATACGGTCTAATAACAATCTTCATATAAAATAGTTTATCTTAATGAGAATCCACTTGAGCCAAAAAGTAAAGTTTTGAATCTGATAATTCACATTGTCAAGTTCCCAACAAAGCGAACTCACCAAAAAGTCCGAATACTTGTCATTCGTATTTCTAGTCACATCACACGGGTACCCCTCTTGTGTGTATATAAAAAATATGACATAGTGCTAAAAACTACTCACCATGCACTGGCCGATTATGGTTGACTCATGCTCTAATATAACGTAAACAAGTTATATTATTATATCATTTTACCTAATTTATTGCAATCTTCTTTTTATCGGACCTAATTGGTTCATGCTTCCATTACCCACAAAACATATCCACAAGCATAAATATATAGCTTTTCAAATAAATAATACAAATTTAGATGCTCATATATATAAATTAATGTGAATATATACAAACTTGTTCAACACTTATAAAATTTAATGGTATATTAGTTATAAAACGATATAAAGTAATGATTTAGATAAAATTAATTAATGGCTTTTGTAAGTTTAATTACAAACCAAAACGCAATATTGACATACTAAAAATATAATTATCCTATCTTTAATAGAAATATATTATTTCTTTTAAAAAGAAAAACTGAGTGGAGGAAAGTGATTTTGCCTTTTTGCGTATCATATGAAAACGAAATAATTTGATAGTGTTTATACCTGTAACTTTAACTTAATATGTCTACTAAAGTTGCAATATTTTACTAACTATGCAAACCGAATTTTCTTACGTCCATATTTGTCACATTATATGTCCAAATTTCGATTCTCTTATAAAAACCACATACACTAAAACACTAAAACACAAGACACCACATCCTTAACAATTTTCTAACACCAACATATATTCTAAGTTCTAACCAATGGTTAAGCCTGAAATCGGACTAGAGGTCGTTATCGACTCTCCAGACCTCAAAAACCAAGAACAGATAAACAGGTTAAACAGGTCACAACAAGCCATCATAGCTAAGATCAATGCAAGCTACTTTAGGATTTGCATATCCCTTGGTGCACAAGCCTTGTTATGGAAAACCCTAAGTGAGAAAACCAATTTTTCGCCGAGTTTTAATAACTTGCTCACCAAGTTACCTTCGACCACGTTCTTTCTCGTATGGTGTATCGCGATATGCATCTTCGTGTCGCTCTCTATACTTTATGTTCTTAGGTGCATTTTCCATTTTAACATGGTGAAAGCCGAATATAATCACCATATAGGAGTAAACTACCTTTTTGCACCATGGGTATCATGGCTTTTGTTGCTTCAATCAGCCCCAAAGTTCATTTTTCGAAATAAATACTCGTACGAGTATATCTGGTGGCCGCTTATAGTCCCAGTGATCGCTCTGGATGTTAAGTTATACGGACAATGGTTCACCACAGAGAAAAGGTTTCTCTCTATGGTGGCGAACCCGACGAGTCAATTGTCCGTTATTGGTAACCTAGTAGGTGCCCATGCAGCCATTAAGATGGGATGGCATGAAAGTGGCATTTGTTTGTTTACATTAGGGATGTCACATTATTTGGTGGTTTTTATCACACTTTATCAACGTTTTTCGGGTAATAATCGCATTCCTTCGAGGCTTCGGCCAGTGTTTTTCCAGTTTGTTGCCACCCCGAGCATGGCCGCCTTAGCGTGGAAATCGATTAATGGAAGCTTTGATATGTTTAGCAAGATGCTCTTCTTTCTATCCTTGTTTCTCTTCATATCATTGGTATGCATGTTAGCTTTCTTAGTATCTAATAGGGGTGCAAACCAATTAAGCCGTTTGCAAGCTACTCGAGCTTGGATCAATAAAAAAGCTCGAAATGAGCCGAGTTTTTTCGAGCTCGAGCCAAACCCGAGCCTCAAATAAAGTTCGTTAAATTACTTATCGAGCCCAAGCTTGAAACTTGTATCGGTTCGATTAGTTTGTCGGTTTTGGTTTGGTTAATAACCAAAAGCAAACTTGAGCTATTAAACCGTTTACTTAGAAATACATGAAATAGAGGCATAAAGACAAGAAATGAAGGTAAAATACATGAAATCGTGGTATAAAAGCTAGAAATATATGAAAATATAAATGATTCCGTTTGATCGGGTTAATTTCCGTTAACCGGGGGTACAAAAAAAATCGATAAACAATTTTCAGTTAATTTTGGTTCGGTTATTGCTCACCCATATTCATTGTATTAATTTTACACGGCACAATCGAACTTGAGCCGACATTAGGCTTGTTTAAGATTTTATTTCATAATATAAAAAACTAAATACGTACAAACATATATAAATTAATTAATAAATAATAATAAATGAGTTGAGTCTAAGCTTGAGAAAAAACAACTCACAAGTCAGGCTTGAGCTTTTGAAAAGGTGCTCGAAACAAACTAAGCTCGAGCTCTTATAAGTTAAAACAAGCCAGGGCTCGGCTCGCCTCGTTTACACCCCTAGCATGAAATGACACTAATCTTTTTATACAATAATATTTTATTCAAGTCTAACTTTGGTTTTTGAATACTGAAACAGGCTAGTAGACCAGTATTGTTCAAGAAATCAGTAAAAAACTTTAGTGTTGCATGGTGGGCTTTCTCCTATCCACTTTCATTCCTTGCACTTGCATCCATGGCCTATGCTCATCAAGCAAAGGAGGTGACTGCAACATATTTGGCACTTGTGTTGTCAGCGGTTTCGGTTTTAGTTTTCGTGTTTTTGTTGGTGTATTCGACATTGAAGATTGACTCACTTCTTAGGAAACCTGTTCTTATTTATTCTGTTGAACATTGACATGTGTAACTTTGTTGTATAAGTTTCTTGCTAGTTTGTGGTTTATTATATGATACATTATGTTGAATATGTTAGTTGATGATTTTGGCTTTCATTAAGCTCCTTGTTTTTTCCAATTTACTTGTAAATATTGTTGGAGTGACATGATTAAAAGAATCACTAAACTAGACAACATAATCATTTTTATAAATTATACTGATTTAAACTCCAACCATTTTTCTAAATGTTTTTTAAAACCTACTAGGATTAACGGTGAAGACTAAACATATACTTTCTCCGTCCCAGTCAAAGTGTCTTAGTTTGAAAAACACAAAGTTTAAGGTAAATTAAATTATTGTTTTCTTTGCTTAACAAATGACAATAATGCCTTTGGAAATTGGGTCCATCATTATTGTTTATTAATGTTAGTTATGTGTGTTTAAGGATAAACTTTGAAATTATCTAATAAATTTTGAAACTAGACATTTTTAATGGGACAAATAAAAAGGAAATTTGGACACTTTAATGGGACGGGGGAAGTAATAATTTTACAAATTTTTGAACTAAGTTTACAATTTTCAAAACTCGGGGATTAAACTTACAATTCAGTCAAACCACATTAACCATATGTGCAATTTCTCTTCTTTTATGTTTTCTAGTTGAAAAACATTTACTTTTGTTTAAAACGAAACAAAAACATATTGTTGATGGTTTCTTTCGGTAATCCTTCATTGACTGGTTACAACATTTTATAACAAGTTTTTTATACTATTAATTGGTCTTGTCATCGGTTTTTGGGTTGGTTTAGGTTTTAGAGAGTCACATTAGGTAATAACACGTTATTTTGAAATATACGTATCATTAATTGTAATAACGGGTCCTTGATATACGTTTTAATGGGTTAGTGGATTGATTTAGATTAAAAAAATACATATTATATTATAGCATATCATTTTGAAAGACATGTGTATTATTAAATATACATTGACGATCCTAATCGGGATTGTTGGGAGGTTAGTGTATAATTTTAGGTCGCACAAAGTCACATTTCATTATAACAAGTCATTTCGGTATTAAAAAGACATGTATAATTAATTGTACACTAATGATCTTGTAATCAAAGATTTATCATGAAGATCATTTGTCTCGATCTGAAAATAATACTGTGGCCCATCAAAAAGAAAATGCATGTAACTATGTAAGGAAACACGGTCCAGTGGTCCACAATCTCTTAAGGTAATTTGGGCCTCCTTGTTTAAGCCCAGTGTCACTGAAGCCTTTTGTAATTTTTGTATTATTAGACCTCATCTTCAACATGGGTTCGTAAACAAAACAAATGGGCTCATAATTATACTTCGTTCTAATTATATCGTGGACTTAGTAAATAAATTTGCAATAAAATAAGCGAGATGGTTCGAGTCGAACTTGAGCTTAACCTGAAACTTGTTTGATAAACCAGGTCAAACTCGAGCTTTATATACCAATTTTGATTATGCTTGTATAACTTGACGTTTCTGTTATTTAACCCGGCATTATTTAGCAAAGTATGTGGCCGTAAATTGGGTATGACTTTTTTTTTAAATAACTAAATGCTACACTTTATATGATTGAATAATTAATTTTCTTATTCTATACTCTAACCATATGAAGATAATATAACTTAAAGGGATCTTAAGATGAAATAATATAATGTATATTATTAATTAAAAAAAGTGAAATAAAATAGAAAACTCTAGCATGTGAAGAGATGGAAAGAAGCCAAATTCTGACAATAAGTGAAACTTCTTTGATATTGGCAAGAGTTGCAGTCCAAACTTGTAAGACATTCTTGACCGTCCATTTTTTACTTATTTTTCACTAAAAGCCTTTCACTTTGTATTTTTTTCATAAAGCATCCTTTACATAAATATATATATTTATAAGAAAGTGTTCATGTTATACGGTATGTTACCTCTGTAGTTTATAGTCATAACCGACATCATTATAGATGTCTTCAAATGTACAAACTTCATCCATCTCAAATTGAAAAACATGCTTTTTATTGTAAGTTAGCAATTTATGCAAACGGGTAGGCTCAGTGATGAAACTTCGAACAAAAACATATTGATTTACATTACTAAGAGAAAACAGGTGGCGGTGACCACCTGGGTCAAGCTTAAGCTTTGCCCTTGAGTAGGCTATCACCAATCATCAACGTATTACGCGTTTTAAAAAAGTGTTAATTGAATATTTAAGTATTGAAGGTTTATAAATTTCAAAAAATGTAAGAAGCGAAAAATAAACTTATTTAGGTGAGGATAAACAAAAGACTAAATAACATAAAAAATTTACGAACTAACAAATAAATTTGGAAGACGAATTTATTTATTAAGTGGAGAAATATAAGCAAGAAATGTATGAGGGTTTAGTGAATCATGATTAGTAACACTCATGTAGTTATTTTTTAAAATAGTTAATTTTTCATTTTCCATCATTTTTACCTCTAGTAAGCTTGAACCCTAGTATTTACTAGATAAAACCCATACATTTACCACCAAATCACAAGGAGTAGGGCAAATACAATTATTTATTCTTACTATACATAAATTAGTAAGAAACTAGAAACGAAATACAAATTTACTTTTTTATTTTTTTAATAGGATAAGAGTAATAATAAGAAAGGTATATGAGAGGTTACATAATTGCAATGTTATCCACTTTTATCTACTATACAAGATAGATGGATTATTATTAGTAATTATAAGCGTCACATATCTTCTAGAACATTTAATATACATGTATTTTTTCATTCATAATAACTTGGTGTGAATCATAAATGAAGTCAAATAGTCAAAAGCTTAATAAATCTTATAGTTTACTAGAAGACTTCCTATTTAAACCAATAATTCATTACTTTTTCTTCACTTATTCAAAGTTCACACCTCCATCTTCAAGAACCAACCCAACAACCATCCCATCAATATAATATTTACCCCCTTTTATTCAAACTATATAATATATCCATCACTCAATTCTATTAACACACACGCACACATTAATACAAGTTTCTTCATCATACCCATAAAAAATCTTGGATAATTTATAAGAATTTGCATAATATTTTGTCAAAAAAAAAGGTGATCATATATCATGTCATCAATATTGGCTTCGAATGGGATGGTGTTAGCCACCGCTATGGCCGCCGTCTCCGGCACCGTACTCCTCCTTGCCTTCCGCCTTAAACAACCCGACACCGGTGACTTCTCAATCAACCACTTAAGACCTGCGATCTCTTCAGGTTCCTTAAATTCTTCAAACTACTTTCTTAAAAACTTGTGTTTCTAGATTCTTGATTTTCTTGAATCTTGGTTTTCAAGAATATTTATTTTTTTGAATATTGGTTTTTTAGAATATTTATTTATTTAAGTGGAGGAAAACTTTTTAGTTTGAGAGTCATTACAAGTTTATATTAATAAAAAAGGTGGCTGGTGTTGCAGTTTGTTACCCGTTTGTCTTGTATTTTATATTATTTTGATATAAAATAATATATATTTTAATAAAGTAAAGTATCACATTGATTAAAATGATGGTTGTCGAAGTAGTTAGGCGCTACTATGTTGGTTGACCGGGAGTTGTGAGTATTCGGCCTTATTTGGGTGGGGATTACTCTTTGAGTACTCGCCCCTAGACATTTTTTTACAATATTAATTACAACTATGGAATTCAATCTATGTTTTTTCTTTCAAAATATCCGACTTTTAATATAAAAGTTTAAGAAATTCGGAAGACAGGACGATCAATGACCTTTTTGACCCTCCTCTGGCTTGTAGCTTTTGAGTCGTTCGATTAGGGAGTTACGAGTATTCTGTCTAGTCGAGGAGTACTTGGAAATTACTCGTTCAGTACTAGTTTGGCCTATAGCGGAGTACTTGGGAATTACTCGCCCCTTAGGTTTTTTTACAACATTAGTTACTCATGTTTTCTTTTCAAAGTATAAAAAGTTATTTTTTTTTCTTGCAATTATATTCTCTCTAAAACTTGTTTGATGACATATGCAGATGGGAAGAAGAGGGAGAAAAAGAACAAGAAAGTACACTTTGCAGAGGATGTAATGGAACCAAGTGGAAATGGTGAGGAGTTTAGAAAGAAGCTTCAAAGTAAGAGTTTTGGTCAAAATGTGTCAACTTTGAAAGATAAGGGGGTTAAAAGGAAAACAGTCAGAAACTATGAGGGTATACCAGCAAATAGATTGGCTCTGTACACTGGGATGCTCAGAGATCGTGGTGTTCATAGAGTCTCATATTGTTGACTCACTTTTGACTGTTGAAATTTAGTCCATCTTTTTGTGAAATATGTAGTTTTAGCCCCTAATCTTTTCCAATAGTACAAATTGATCCTTCTTTAGTTGATAGTTTCTTGTTTATGTTGGTTACAAGTTACAACACATGTTTGTACTTATTTCTTTTGATGATGTACCATTTTGTACTATCTAAATGAGTATGAATAGTTTTCTGTAAAGCTTAAGAAAATCGAACTGAAACAAAAAAAAATGGTCTCATTTTTATGTTTTGTCGGTAATAAATTCCGAATCGAATTTATAAATTTTCATTTTGTTTTGTATTTTATTTGTTTAAGTAGTTTATAAGAACTTATTAAATATGTGATGAAAATATATTAATTCATATGTATAATAATCATATAGTTAATAATTAACAAAATGATTTGGACACGAATTCATTACTCTGTGTTCATCTATTTTGCCCCAAAATTATAAAAGCTCAATGAGAAAACGCTAAAGAAACCCAAAAGCCAGTGGCGAAGCTTGGACATTCATGTCGAGGGGGGCGGACTCAATATGTATAAAAAAATTCCTATACTAGAGGGGGCGGGCTTAAAATTTAGGTCGGAAACGGGAAAATTTATGTCATGTATTAAAATTTTCGTCTGAAAAAGGATATAGTTACACTGCCGAGCGGAAAAAAGGAAGTCGGACTCAAAATTTCGATCGAAAATGGATAAATTTACACTATGTATAAAAATTTGGAAAATTGGTTTTAAATAATCCCAACTATGGCCTATTGGTAAATATCCATCCTAACTTTACACTTGCCTGCTAGCAGTACCAACTTTACATTTGTTTTTAACGGGCCGCGACTAACGGATGTTAACTCCGTTAGTCTTTGTCTGACGTGGCCATCCCAGTTGGCAAAAACTTGATTACGTGGAACGCGACGTGGCGGCTGACTGTGTATTATTATTATTATTATTATTATTATTCAGTTCTTATTCTTCTTCTTCTTCAGTTCTTCTTCTTCTTAGAGCATTCTCATCCAACCCCTCATATTATGTGAGGGGTGTTTTTATAATTTAGAGAGTGATTTAGGATGTTGTGAGTGAAGAGTTTTTATATTTTAGAAAAAGTAGTGATTTTTCTGTATATTTGAAAAGTTACTGTTCATCCCCTATAATTTTTTAATATATTTTGAAAGTGGTTGTGAGTGAAGGAAAGAGAAAAAGTAATGATAAAAGGTACCAATCTGTCACACCCTCAAAATCCACTAACGGAGTTTTACCGTCAGAGGGTGTGAACTAACAGGATCGGAATCATCAGTTATAATCAAACCATAAAATAAAGTTTCAAAACCATGAAAACGTTTACGAGTAATTAAATGCGGAAGCGTAAAACCATGGAAAACAATGTTACGTCACGCAGGACGATTTAAAACCAATGATAACAGTTAAAAATAAGTTTGCATAGTTAACAGTTTTTCAAGCAATGCATGTTCCTAAACCGCGCGCCCGCCTCGGCTACCTGAGAATAACATACTAAAAGTGTCAACACAAGGTTGGTGAGTTCACAAGTTATATAAAAATAAATGTTTAGCGTTTGCGTTCAGCGTGTTGCGTTACAGCGTTTTGCGTTACAGCGTTTTGCGATATAGCGTTTTGCGTTACAGCGTTTTGCGTTAAGCGTTACCAGATAGTGTTATGTCAATTATATATCTATAGGTAGCTAGCCTATAAAGCAAGTATTACTAAGTGTTTGACACCGAAGCTGACTGTTTGTCAAGTGCCTTGTCACCAGGTCATCCAGACCATGGTACGTGTTAGCCAAAATTACACCCGCTCGACCTCCAGTCGAGTTTAGCGTTGGGTGGGGTTTGTCAAACCCAGTAGTACTACTCAACAGTGACTCGCTATTCCAAATATTAACCGGTTCGATGTGTAGGACTTCAATTGTTTCGTTTGCAACTTAGCCTTTACAAGTGATATATAATTTACTAACAAAATCTTAAATGCGTTTATCGGAGTATGTTATCTCCCCCAAGTGAAAAGCGTTTAAAACAGTTTAAAAGGGGTAAGTGAAACTCACTGTTTGCGAAGAAATTCCCAAATTAAATCACCACGATGCGCGTCACAGAAAAACTCTCTCTAGCGTTCTAAAACAACAAAGAGATTTTTCTAAGTGTCGGAATATTATCGAGTCTCTAGACCCGGCACATAACACCTATGCACATAACATGTTTCGTGTTTCGTTTGTGAATCGTGTGTGACTTTAACAAGTGTATTTGTGATACATTACATGTGCAAGCAATCATATAAGTGTCATGTATTCATAAAGTACATCACTAGCAATTACTCCCCGTAAGGGCATTTTGGTCAACAAATAACAATTAACTAGCCATTATTCCCCATGAGGGCAATTTGGTCAAATCATGGCAATCAATTAGCAATTATTCCCCGTAATGGTATTTTGGTCAAAACATAACAATTATATAGCAAGTATCATGTTTCATGCATTTTCACACAACTCAGCAGCTAGTTTCACCGAGACAGAAATCCTACTAGAAAGATTGTACTATTTCACCGATCATAGCATCTCAATTAATTTACCAAAAATCATCACAGAAGCACATATGTCTTAGGTTTCCAGAACATATTTAATTATATTTTTATTCCACATAGTTTTCTCAAAATCATCAAATCATTACAGCAAACTCATAATAGTCAAATTAATGCGCAACAGAATTTTATTTGCAATTCCCATTAAACGAAAAATCCAATAAATGCAAAACCACTTGGGTTAGGTTCCTAACTCAATAAGTCAACTTCCAGAAGTGGAACCAACCCAATTGGTCTTGTAGTTCATGAGATATAACATTTACAAAACAACCTAACAGCAGGTCTAACAGCTCAGCTTTGCACAACGTTTTTGTAAAATCATAAAAGTTAACCTTTACTTGTCCAAAAATTACAAATTTATATTCATTAGAAACTAGACTCAACCTAGTTTACTTTAGTATCAATAATCTCAACCAATTTTCACATTTACACTTCGTTACAGTCACTTAAACATCAATAACACATTCTGTCCAGAAACTGTTTGCATCCAAACTCAACATATTAACAATCTATGAACTATCATGCATTCATATGACACTCTAGACCCCATAAACACCATCCATGCACATCAATTACACATTACATACATGATTAGGGTTTTTGTTTGAACCCAAATCAAAGACACAACAATCAACATGCAACAATATTCAATCTAGTTATCAAATCATCATCAATCAACAACAAACATATTAACTTCATACATACATGAAAAATCGGCAGCTAGGGTTTTCAATTAACCCATTAAACATCAAAATCAAGTAACAAGGATGTATAGGATAATCAATTATACCTTCCTAGCACCTAGTTCTTCAATCAAAGGCTTGATTTCTTGGTGTTATGTGTGTGTATAGTGGACGGCAGCCAAGGGAGGTGGGGATGGGGTTTCCGATCGGGGTTGGGATTGAAGAGAATAGGTTAGGGTTTAGTTGTTAAGGATATATTTATAAACATAACAAGTTACACTCAAGTCCCTCCACTATCAATTGTTGTTTTTCTAACTTAAATAACTAGTTTACATCTTGAGTTAACGTTTATAACCATGTTATCACACAACACATAAGTCTAACACATAATTATCACATAATTACTGTTTTGACGTTTTTCGTTTATTCATCAATCGTTTGCGTCGATTCGTTTGCGTTTCGGTGCAATTCCCGAAAGACTACAGATGTAGTAAGTGTTAAGCGTCATTTAAACCCTAGTTTAAATGTAATGAAGTGTGCGTTATAGATTCAATGATCTTAAGTTTGAGTTGACGGAGTTGAGTTAACGGAGTTAACCTGAAATTGACGATTGTCACATAAAAAGTATTATTTAATTGAAATAGAGATAGAAAATAAAATAAGTTTTAGTGTAATTTTTTGTTTGGAGATAGGGAATGGAATGGGAATGCTCTTAGTCACAATAGTACAACCACCACCACCCCTCGTTTCCCGGCGAGCCACCACCACCACCACCCCTCGCCGGAACACACGACCACCACAATGTCTATCCCCTGCAACCAACACCGGAACCCATTACCACCACCATGTCTATCCCCTGCAACCAACACCGAACCCCATGACCCCACCATTACCTTACTCGTCGGCCATCGTACCATCTGTGACCGCCACCACCTCCATCACAATCGGCCACCACCATCTGTGACCGCACCACCTTGTTGGTACATGTATGTCAGTAGTTCATAGTCTAACGTTTGTAATCGAGTCTGTAATGTAATTATGTTTTTGATTATGTTTATGTTTATGTAACGAGCGAAGTTGTCAACAAGTTCGCTTAGGCGAACTTGTTGAACAAGCGAAGTTGTTAACAAGTTCGCTCAGGCGAACTTGTTGAACAAGCGAAGTTATGGACAATTTCGCCTGAGGCGAAGTTGTCGTGTTTATATATACTGTTCACCGTAACAGTTGAGTAAAGTTCGCGAGGTTGGTTAGGGTTCGTTTCAGTTGATTAGTTCGAGAGTTACGTGTTTACAAGTCAGAGTCTGTAATAGTGACCTCGTGTCACGTGTTCGGGTTATCAATATAACGTGTTTCGGTTATTGCTCGTGTGTTTGTTTTATACGTATTCTACGATCGTATCTACCTACGCAGGGATTCCGCACCTGCGCAGATAGCGACATCCCGTGTACGATCCGTCCAGGAACCTACAATTGGTATCAGAGCCATCGGCTCGATTGTGAGGTTCGGGATTTCACGCGGGTGTAGAAAACGTCTCGTTTGACCTATTCACGGGACGAGTTTTTGTTCGTATTGAGTTCTAATCACTATATACAGTCATTTTCAAGCCTTTACAACGACCGGAAACTGCAGAATCGTCGACAACAGATCTGAATATTTTCAGTGTTCATCGGGCGAAGTTACTGTTCTTCAGGCGAAGTTGCCGTCACTGAAAGTAGGGTTTCGGCGAAGATATAAGGTTAAGCGAAGTTATTCACAACTTCGCCTGCCTCATAAGTTCGCCTAGGCGAAGTTAACCTCAACTTCGCTTACCTGATAAGTTCGCTTACCATAAGCGAAGTTATTCTCAACTTCGCCGAGTCACACGAATTTAAGAATTTTTCCAGCGAAGTTAACACTTAAGCGAAGTTATTCTTAACTTCGCCTTTAGTACTGTTTGGACAAATTTTTGAATTTTTCGGGTTTTTGAGAAAATGTCGCAAATTAACATCTCTGATTTGGTGAAAATGGAAGTCGAAGCGGGGTCAGCCACTAAGGCCCCAAGGCTGTTAAAAGGAACCGACTTTGTTGCATGGAAGGATCGGTTTATTCAGTATATTAAATACCAGGATGCAAAGATGTGGGTGTGCATCCAGGATGGATATATTCCACCGACCATGGAATACGAAGGTAGGGATGTGATAAAGAAGTACAGCAAGATGGAGGAAGAGGAGAAGAAGATGTACGAAGCCGAAAGCAAGGCTCACGCAGCTATCACTATGGCTCTTCCACAGGAGATCCTTCATACTTTCAGAAAGTATACATCAGCTCGAGAGCTTTGGGATGCTCTTGAAAATAGATTCGAAGGGAACGTGGGTATTCGTGCCTCGAAGATTAAACTGTTGAAGACTCAGTTCTCTGTCTTCAAATATTTGAAGAACGAATCTCTGGATGATATTATCACTCGATATTATCATCTAATGACAGAGCTAAACAACTATTCGATTGCTTACAGAGAAGAGGAGATAGTTGAAAAGCTTCTCGATGCTCTCCCACCGAAGTGGGAAATGTACACAGTTCTGATGAGGGAAGACAGAGACTTTCCTAATTATGAGTTGGAGACAGCAGTAAACAAGCTCAGAACCTTTGAGCTTAATATGGTTCGTAAAGAGACACCAACAGATCAGATTCAAGACCCTGGTATGTATGGTGCCAAACTTAACTCAGGCTCAAGTTCGAAGCCTGAATCTGCTGCTTACTACTCCAAAGGAGAGTCAGGTTCTAACTCTTCTCATGAAGGAAACGTTTCAGTAAACATGAACGGTGATGTTTGCTTTGTTGCTGGAGGTTCAAGTGCTTCGAAACCTCAAACATCCAACAGTAGTTTCTCTCCCAGTGCCTCAAGCAATAACTATTCCAAGATGCCAATGAGTGTCAAATCTGCTGAAGAGCAGTTTGCAGTCTATGCATCTTTTATTGCTTCATATGAGAACTACATACAAGGGAAGATTGTGGACCCTGCTGTTTTGGATGAGGATTATGACCAGATCGATGCTGATGATCTGGAGGAGATTGATTTGCAATGGCAAATGGCCATGATAGTGAGGCGAGTCAAGCGTTTCATGAATAAGACGGGGAGAAAGTTTGTTGGTGGTAGGCCCGGATTCGACAAGTCTAAAGTGAGGTGCTATAACTGTCAACAGTATGGGCACTTTGCTAAAGAATGCAGAAACGAGAGAGTTGAACGGGGTCAAGGCCGGTCTGCACAGCCTACTAGGATAAGTAAAGAAGTCAATGCCATGTTGTCTAGAGAAGCCGGTGAATACAACTGGAACCTGCATGCGAATGAAACTGGTGAGCAGGCGAATATGGCTAAGGTAGAAAATGAAGATTGTGAGAAGATGACTGGAGAGGAGAAAGCTACTGGTAAGGAGAAAGCTTTCATGGCAGATAACGATGGTCAACCCTCCGAGGTAAGTTCTAAACCTGTTTGTACAAAATGTGAGAATTTGTCTGAGCAACTTGCTACCATAACTGATCAGTATGTTCGTTTAGATGCTGAATTTAAAACTCTTAAAGAAGATCATCATTTTACTAAGGCAAGAGAAAACAGTTACAAAGTTAAAATAAAAGCATGTGAAAAAGATGTCAAAAGCTTAAAAACTAAACTTGCTGAAAAAATTGATGTAATTGACCTAAGTTATGAGGTTTTAGAAGAAAAGACTAAACTTATTGCTGAACGAGAAAAGCAGATTGCTGACCACCAGGTGAAAGTTGTGGAACTGAACCGAAAACTCGAGCAGTTCCGAAATTCCTCAGCTATTCTAGATCACCTCGTTAGTGATCAAGGTACCTCTGCAAAGAGGGGAGGAATTGGTTATAACGAGGTGCCACCACCTTATAACCACAACTACACTTTCAACCCTAGTATTCAGAAATCTGTGGATTTTGAAGTTCCTCAGACAGTTCCAATCAAGGTTACATGTAAAGAACCAACTGTTAGTAATGGCGAAACGAGTTCGCCTGTTTCTAGTGTAAATATTTCTGTTGCGAGTCCAGTCTCATCGGATTCGGATAAGTTGTCCGAATCAGGTAAGACGAAAGAGAAGGTAGTGTTACCCACTGGTGGAGATAAAAATAAAGCTTCTAAAAAGAGTACTCCACTCAACCCGTATGTCCCACCTTATGTGAGACGAACGGCTGGTAACACTGCCTCTACATCCAAACCAACATTTGAAAAGAAAATGGAGAGTAGGTGTTGCTTTAGATGTAATAAATTAGGACATCTTGTTGCAGATTGCCCTCTGACGCCGAGATACAGAGGTGTGAGGCCAAATAAAACTGAGAATAAGCATCAGTTTGATACTGCTAAAAATGAAAACTTTTCAAAATGCCAAAATGTAACTAATTCAAGTTTTCATAAAAACAAACCTCAGTTTTTCAACTAAACCACAAGATATAACACTTTCAATTCACATAGGTTTGGAAGGCATCACACTCAATCTTCAAGGAGATTTCCTAACAGGACTTACAGGAATTATCCTGATGCTAACTTTGGAAAGCCAGGGTACGGGACGTATCGATCCAAGACCAATTGGTCTTGGGTCCCAAGATTCTAATTCTCTGTTTTATTGTGCAGGAACAGTTGAACAGGGCTGCCCACAGTCTTTGGATTGTAGATAGCGGCTGTTCCCGGCACATGACGGGCAACAAACACTTGTTGCAAGACTTAAAACCTGTTCAGGGAGCGAGAGTTAGTTTTGCTGGTGAAAGCGGAGGAAGAATTACTGGTAGAGGTACAGTGTCAAATGGAAGGATGACACTTGAGAATGTGAATTTTGTGGAGGAATTGAAGCACAATCTGCTGAGTGTGTCGCAGATTTGTGATAAAGATTACACTGTCCATTTCACGAAGAATGAAGCGATCGTGTTGAAGCCTGGTTTCCAGATACCAGACGAGTGGATAGTAATGAAAGCTCCACGTGAAACAAATACATATGTGATGGATATGAGGTCTACTGAAATGGCCACGGGAGAATCTTGTTTAATGACGAAAGCAAGCGAATCAGAATCTGAATTGTGGCACAGGAGAATGGGGCACATTCATCTTCGGAAGATGAACTTCATTGTCAAGAATGGGCTTGTGATGGGCGTTCCCTTAAAAAGTTTTAACTTTGAAGACAAATGTATAGCATGCAAGAAGGGAAAGCAACACAAGAAATCCCATCTCACCAAGAAGGTCAACTCTATTGCCGGTACTCTAGAACTACTTCACATGGATCTCTTCGGTCCCGTGAATGTAAAAAGTCTAGGAGGTACTTCTTACTGCTTGGTGATCACTGATGACTACTCGCGATATTCGTGGGTATATTTTCTGAAATCGAAAGATGAGACGGCTCAAATGGTGAAGAATCTAATTACAAAAGTTGAGAACGTCATGAGTAAATCAGTTAAATACATCAGAAGTGACAATGGAACAGAGTTCAAGAACTTTGAAATGGAAATCTTCTGTCTTCAGAAAGGAATTGAACATCAATACAGCGCTCCGTATACTCCGCAACAGAATGGAGTGGCTGAAAGGAAGAACCGAACTTTAATTGAAGGAGCCAGAACTATGCTGGCAGATTCAAAACTTCCTGTGATATTCTGGGCTGAAGCAGTTGCTACAGCCTGCTATGTTCTGAATAGGGTGTTAACCGTTAAGAGACTTGGAAAAACATGTTACGAGCTTATGCATGGAAGGAAGCCCAACTTGAGCGGTCTTGAACCATTCGGGTCTCCTTGTTCGATTTTGAAGACTAATTCGAAATTTGGTGAAGTAGCCGATGAAGGAATCTTAGTCGGTTATGTTGTTGGGACTCCCAACAGACGGGTCTTCAATACGTCGACTTGCAAGGTGGAGGTGGTGTGTAACACCGACATTACTAGTTACCAATCGCCAAAACCAAGCAATGGACCTGCTGAGCTTTTCGACTATGTTAAGCTGTTTAAGTCATTTAACATCCCTAATTTGGAAATTTCTGAAGAAGAAGAAAGAATTGCGTCGAAGATGATACTTGATGAGGAAGAGAATCTATTGCAACGACAGCTTATTGAGAAAAGTCAACCTTCCACATCAAACACTATTGATACCCCTGCTGCCTTACCTGAAGATGAGTTTATCAATCCATTTCACTCTCAGCCAGAAACAACCATTGATGAGATCTCTTCAAATTTGGAAGATAATTTGCATGTCGGTGCTGTTCCGACCACGAGAATTCACAAAGATCACCCATTGGAGAATATTATAGGTGATGTGTCCTCCAGTGTACAAACCAGAAGTAGCTTGAATCAGCACACCTGTGTTTATACAAACATTAAAGAAACGGGTATAATGAACGAATGTTTGTACTCCTGCTTTATTAGCCAGATTGAACCGAAAAATTATCAAATGGCTCTTAAGGACAGCTCGTGGGTCGAGGCCATGCAAGAAGAGTTGGCTCAATTCGAGAAGATGGAAGTCTGGACTTTGGTTGAAAAACCAAGGAATGTGCATGCTATAGGCACAAAATGGGTGTTTAAGTGCAAGAGGGATGAAAAGGGGATTATCATTAGAAACAAGGCAAGGCTGGTTGTTAAAGGTTTTAATCAGCAAGAGGGTATTGATTACAATGAGGTGTTCGCTCCTGTCGCCCGGTTGGAAGCGATAAGATTGTTTTTGGCGTTTGCTGCATGTAAGAGAATGAAGGTGTTTCAGCTAGATGTGAAGAGTGCGTTTTTAAATGGGAAAGTTGATGAGGTTGTGTATGTTGAGCAACCTCCGGGTTTTCCTGACCCAGACTTCCCAGATCACGTATACAAGTTGAGCAAGGCGCTGTATGGATTACATCAGGCACCTCGTGCCTGGTATTCAACGTTATCGGACTACTTGCTCGAGAATGGTTTTGAAAGGGGTTTAATTGACAGCACACTGTTCGTGAAGAGAGAAGGAAGCGACTTCCTACTAGTTCAAGTCTACGTGGATGACATCATATTTGCTGCATCAAGAGTCTCCATGTGTCAGGAATTTGAGGCCGTTATGAAGAAAAGATTCGAGATGAGTGCTATGGGTGAACTAACGTTCTTTTTAGGATTGCAGGTTGATCAAAGGAAGGACGGGATGTTCATTCATCAAACGAAGTATGTTCATGATGTGCTCAAGCGCTTCAAGATGAAGGACAGTTCTCCATATGATACTCCAATCTGCGTCAACCACAAGTTGGGAGCTGAAGTAGACGGTGACGCAGATGTGGACCCAACTCTGTATCGGGCTATAATAGGTTCTTTGATGTATTTAACTGCTTCTAGGCCTGATATAATGTTTTCTGTTTGTCTTTGTGCTCGTTTTCAGGCAAACCCAAAGGAATCTCACATGAAGGGTGTGAAGAGGATTTTGAGGTATCTCAAAGGCAAGCCGAAGCTAGGGTTGTGGTACCCGAAGGGAGGAGACGTGGAACTGGTAGCATATACGGATTCTGATTATGGAGGGTGCAATCAGAGTCGGAAGTCAACAACTGGAGGTTGTCAGTTTCTTGGTGGCAGATTGGTTTCATGGCAGTGCAAGAAACAGACGTCAGTCGCAATCTCAACGTGCGAAGCTGAATATATGGCAGCATCCAACTGCTGTTATCAGGTTTTGTGGATTCAGCAACAATTGCGCGACTATGGTCTGAATTTCTTACTCACTCCTATTTTAATTGATAACACTGCTGACATCTCAGTAATTAACAATCCCGTGAAGCATAGTAAAACTAAACATATTGACATTCGTCATCACTTCATACGGGATTGTGCTGAGAAGAAACTGATCAAGGTCGAAAAGGTCGATACGCTAGAAAATTTCGCTGATTTATTTACAAAAGCGTTTGATAAATCCAGATTTCAAAACCTAATTGAGCTGAACGGGATGATCAATCCCGAGTAACCATGTTTTTATTTGCGTTAAAAAAAAAAACGTCACTATTGCTTAAAATTAGTCGGTTACCTCAGTTTGATGGACATATCCTCGGATATGTTTTGGTCCTCGTTTCTACTTGTAGAGAAAGAGGATCGCCATTAACCAGACGACTGAAAGTGACCGGGGCGGTTATGATGTGTTTTCTTTCTGTCGCTGAAAATTAGTCGGTCATACTTAGTTAGAAGGACACATACTTGTATGTGGTCGGTCCAGTTGATCCATTGGATCTTCAGGATTTCCGTTTACCTGAAGACTTTGACGTGATCGGGGTGACTGAAGTCAAAATTTTTTATGGGAAATGAAATTACTTTTCAAGTCTGTTACTTCGTAAGAAGTTCGTTAGCTATGTTAAACGGAAAATTGATCTAACCTTGGAAAATGATATATATACTGATTGTGTGTGCTTAACTAGTGAAGTTATTAGGCTTAAAAGGCTTTAGGACAATCATTGTATGTCATGGTAACTTTTTATGGTGCGTAAAAGTAGATGTGATACAAACTAATTTTACTTGATTTTACGTGGAAACTCCTTAAGAGTTTTGCGTGTCTTCATATATATCTTTTCGAATGATAGGCAGAAAAGCGATTACCCAGTCATACACGAGCCCATGTGTGTTCTGATTCCCGTGAAGAAAGCGTTTCAAGACACTGCAGTGATCCAGATTCGGGACTTGCAGTAAAATTCTACTTTGAAGTCTATGTTGAAAAAAAAAAAAATATTTTTAAGTTATTGTAACATATTAGTGATCATAAATTCAAGACTTCTCTATCTTAGAGCAAGAAGAAGAACGGGAAACAGGAGAAGAATACATACAAGTTAATCAGACACTATGGGTCGAAGTCAATTCGGGGTGACTTGGGGAAAGCCAAATACGCTTTGAGGATAGATAGGAGGCATCAATATTTCTGAGTTGTTGCCCACTTAAATTTTAAGGATTAATTGAACCTAACTCGTATCACAGAAACGATGAAAACCATCTTAAAGTATATTACCTGCTTACAACCTGTCTCTATATGTCATAATACAGCTAAACACGGATCTATGTAACAGTCACGTAGTTAGTATGATTCCTGTTAGGATCTTTTCTAAAACGTGGTGTCCCTGACTAGACTGAAATTTGATCCCTTATTTCGTTAAATTTTTATAAGTTTTTCTATTTTTGTAGTTGTATTATTTTATATCTGGTTACTTAGACTTGATCATTTTTGTTTAACTCTTTATGAAACTTTCAAATGTTAATTGCAAAATGTTCAAACTTAAAGGGTTGATTCTGAACATATAGGCGAAGTTGTTGAATCAGGCGAACTTGTGCTTAACTTCGCCTAGGCGAAGTTATCCTTAACTTCGCCTGACCAACTCTGACCCTATATAAGGTGATTTTTTAACAGTAAACTTCATTATAATATCAGCGAACTTGATTTTCCGGCGAACTTAAGAGATTTCCGGCGAACTTGTGTTTATCTCCGTTTTCGATCTTTGCTTCTAGTTTCTATTATCATTGAGGGTATGTGTTGTCGATATCTCTCACAAACTTGTTCGTTCTTGATCGTTTTTACCCGGTTCGAGACCTCGGGTCGTCGGACCTTCAAAACCGAAATCTTAAAAACTTGTGTTAACGTGTGCATGGACATCCTTTTCAACTTCACATCCTTAATATCATGTGTATTGATGTCCTTGATCGTCGAACTTAGCCGAAAACACCGGATTTCCGGTGTTGGAATCCTAACAGTCGCCGATTAAGTTCAGGCGAAGTTAGGGTTTAGGCGAAGTTATCCACAACTTCGCCTGGGGCGATGTTGTGATAAGGCGAAGTTATCTTCAACTTCGCCTAAACCAATTTGTTTAACAGTTATTTAGACGAACTTACAGATGAAGCAAAGTTGTTCCCAACTTCGCCTCACCTTTAAGTTCGCCTATACAGTTTTAATCACAACTTCGCTCATGGTATAACGCGAACTTGTGAGTTGCTTAACAGTTATCTAACTTGGTTCGTTTAGTGCAGATATGGCTGCTGTTGGCGGTGCTGGTGGTGATGACGGTAATGATCAAAGACAGTTCTTTCCAGCGCATAACCAGTACATCATGTTAGACCCAGACGTAAGTGGCGTGGAGGACTACAGGGAAATAATCACATTTCTCCTGCGCTCAAGGATCTTCCATGCGATCACGAATACCCTGCCTATTTCACTACCTAACATTGAAGACTTTTGGCAGTCGGTAGAGTATGATTGCCAGGTTGAGCCCCCGGTGATGCGAGCAACCGTAAATGGTCATGTTGTGCAGTTCTCTTCAGAAGATATACGGTTGGCTTTGCAGTTTGGAGAAGAAACGAGGGATGACCCAACGGAGTTCGTCGCTCCTTTTCGTGATGGGGCATATCTCAGGATGGGTTATTCAGGTCCGTTGGGGGACACGCAGAGGAGAAAAGGATTTTTGTTAGATCAGTGGCGCTTCCTAATGCACGTCTTGATCGTGTGCATGTCTGGGAGGAAGGCAGGAACTGATGGAATGGGCGCGACGATGCAGTCTGCCATGACTGCCCTGACTTACAACAGAAGATATTCATTTAGTCAGCTGATATTTTACGAGATTGATCGTCAGAGGAGGGCTGTGGCGCGTGAGCGATTTATTATGTATCCTCGATTCTTACAAATGATTCTCAATCATGTGGCTCCGTTGCTACCTCAGAGACGCCCTATTAGATACGTTGAATGTGTGACGAAGCGTATCTTTGCTCAGTGTCGCACTTCTAGCGCACGAAGCAAGCCTGAGCTGCGTCCCAGGCATACTCCACTGTTTGGGTATCTTGTCAACCCGGAGTATGTTCCTGCTGGTGGGGACGAGTTCAGAGACCCAAGACCACAACAGGCGGCAGCACCTCATGCTGTATCAGCTGCGCCTGCTGTGCCTACTGCTGAAGACGTCGACCTTGATGCTGCTTTTAGCGGCCAAGGATTGTTTGATATGGATGTCTCGGGTTCTCAGGCCATGGATGTTACTAGAGCAGTTACTTCGGTAGCTGACTCCGATCTTGATGAGACATTTGCTGAAGCTAGACGATTGATGGTGTCTAGGGAGAGAACGATTGGGAAGAGGATGAGAACGGTTGAAGACGATGACGAGGAAGATGAAGAAGAAGAAGCAGTTCAGCTAGTGCTCAGACGTTCAAGAAGAGAACGGACAGGTATGGGTTCGGGAGCTGGAGAAACTTCAAGGCTGGTACGTTTTGCTCCACCTGCCTTGTCTGGTATGTCTCTTATTCCTTCTACAGCACAGGTTACTGCCGTCCAGACGTCGACTCCAACAATTGTGTCTCTACCACCTCAATCGCTTACTCCATCGGTGGTAGTAGCACGATTTTTTGAGTCTACAGTCACTACTACTGCAGGGTTACCAAGTGTATCACCTGCGGTCACTTCTGCTGCTGATGTCCCGCCAACTCCAACGCCTACTTCAGACTCCGAAAGGATAGCTTCACTAGAGCGGATCGTAGCTGAGCAGTCCAAGACTATTCAAAGCCTAGTGGAAGCAAACCAACTACAGGCCTCCCTCCTGGTCGAGCATGGGAAGATCATAGACGCTATGAAAGCGTTCTTGGCATCTCAGGGGGAGATGAGCTGTAGGGGAGATGAGTTGAGGACAAAACGGAGAGAAGATCATGACGATGATCCCAATGCACCGGAAGGTGCAGGTGGTGAGCTGCCAAGAACTTCTATAGCTTTTGGTACTTCCACAGCTGAGGGGGAGTCTACAAGCGCAGCTGATGATGATGATGTTGATGATGTAATCGACGCGTTGAAAGAGCTAGATGATGATGATGATTTTATGCTTGAAGAAGATGTGCTGCCGAGTGATGAGATTGAGAAGATCGGTGAGCAAATTATTGTTGAAAATGTGATAGAAGAAGGGGAGATAGTAGATGAAGATATTGAACACGAGATTCCAGAGGTTGAGATGCCCGATATGGGTGATGAGACAGTTGTGGAAGATACTGAATGGGAAGAGCAGCCGAATTGGAAGGAAGGTTGTGCTCAATGGTTCGTAAAGACGAAGAAACCGGCGGTCCCTAAAATGTTCAAAAAGAGTTACAATATTAAGGGATACGCTGAAGCAAAGAAAGGTATTATCTGCTGGATATATGATGAGCAGCTGCGGCTCTTCGCGATCAAAAGATATGACGGGATTCAGTACTTCAGGAGAACTTTGAGATCATTAAACACACTGCCTGAATGTGAGGTTAAAGACTTAGCCAGATTGGGGTTGATAAATCGAAGTGACAATAACATGGCTAGAGTTATCGGAAAGATCGTATGGAAAGAGAGCATTAAGGAGAAGAAGTTTGAGCTGCTGAAACCACAAAAGGGGAAACTTGTCGAAGACAAGGATAGAGGTTTGAGAGCTGATGGAAAGCCTTAGATGGTTATGAAGTATAAACCGATCCGGTGCCTTAAAGAAGTACCGATGAAGCTTATGCCCAAGGACGTGCTCAAAGACCTAAAATGGTGGTTCGTGGATTGTGAAACAGCGGAGGCGGTAATGGAAGATGAGGATGAACAAGAAGTGCTTAGGGTTTACGACCCGATGCATCTTGTTAATCTATCGCAAGCTGATCTGAAGATGCTCAACGAAAAGAAGATCTTCTACATTCCTGCTTGGAAGGATCAAGCAAGGAAATATCAAAGGGTGGTGTCGGTATGTGTTAGAGAAGGAGCGCACGCGTAAAGATACAAGATTACAAGACTCAAGTTTTGAAGATCAAGATATGAAGCTACTGCCAAGGGGGAGTCTGTTGGTACATGTATGTCAGTAGTTCATAGTCTAACGTTTGTAATCGAGTCTGTAATGTAATTATGTTTTTGATTATGTTTATGTTTATGTAACGAGCGAAGTTGTCAACAAGTTCGCTTAGGCGAACTTGTTGAACAAGCGAAGTTGTTAACAAGTTCGCTCAGGCGAACTTGTTGAACAAGCGAAGTTATGGACAACTTCGCCTGAGGCGAAGTTGTCGTGTTTATATATACTATTCACCGTAACAGTTGAGTAAAGTTCGCGAGGTTGGTTAGGGTTCGTTTCAGTTGATTAGTTCGAGAGTTACGTGTTTACAAGTCAGAGTCTGTAATAGTGACCTCGTGTCACGTGTTCGGGTTATCAATATAACGTGTTTCGGTTATTGCTCGTGTGTTTGTTTTATACGTATTCTACGCTCGTATCTACCTACGCAGGGATTCCGCACCTGCGCAGATAGCGACATCCCGTGTACGATCCGTCCAGGAACCTACACACCTGCAACAAGGGTTTGGTTGTTTATGATTTAGAGCTTCAAAATCGTCCGGTTAGGGTTTGGTGACCAAAACATGGAGATTTGGGTGTTTATGATTTAGAGCTTCAAAATCAGATTAGGGCTTATGAACATTGAATTGGGTCTTCAAAATCCGACTAAGGCTTCGTGAAGGTTGAACTTCGGTCTTTGAAATCTGATTAGTGCTCCGTGAAGGTTGAATTAGGGTGCTCGGAAACTAGGTATGGGTGGTGGTGGCCGATTGTGATGGTTTTCCTATCTCCTTTTGGTGGTGGCCGATTGTGATGGAGGTGGTGGCGGTCACAGATGGTGTGGGTGGTGGCTCGCCGGGAAACGAGGAGTGGTGGTGGTTGTACTATTGTGACTAAGAAGAAGAAGAAGAACTGAAGAAGAATAAGAAGAATAAGAACTAAATAATAATAATAATAATACACAGTCAGCCGTCACGTTGCGTTCCACGTAATCAAGTTTTTGCCAACTGGGATGGCCATGTCAGACAAAGACTAACGGAGTTAACATCCGTTAGTCGCGGCCCGTTAAAAACAAATGCATAAGTAGTTGGTACTGCTAGCAGGCAAGTGTAAAGTTGAGATGAATATTTACCAATAGGCCATAGTTGGGATTATTTAAAACCAATTTTTCTAAAAATTTTCAGGCAAAAAGTGGATGAATTTACATTACCGAGCAAATAAACGAGGGGGCCGAGCTCAAAATTTAGGTCGAAAACGGGTAAATTTACAATAAGTATAAAAAATTTCAACCGAAAAAGGATAACTATACACTACCGAGCGAAAAAACGGAGGGGGCCGGGGCCACCCCTGGCCCAAGTAAAGCTACGCCCATGCCAAAAACCGAATGTTCTAGTCCAAGACTGTACACACCCTATAAATTAGTGTCACACTCTTGTTTGTTATCTCCTAGCACAAAGGTAAGATTTCTTCTCATTCCATCGTTTATGTATGTTAATCTACAAGTTCTTGATAAATTTGTTTGTTTATTATCGGTTAGAAAAAATTTATGTGTCCGTTACTTGTTACCGATAGATATGTGAGAAAATGATATCATGTAGGACCAAAATTTGAGGAAGAACAAACAAGTAGCCAAGTAGGGCTAGAGATGAGTATTTGTGGGTGGTGTTATTCACAATTTGTTGATCTTCTTGTGACAATGCCAATGATTGTGACAATTATGTGTTGTCAATATATTGCTGGCCAATGGATATATACAATCACTATCATTGTATCTTATGGTCCTTAATTAACAAGTGGTAGGAGATTGAGATATGGGGCAAAATAATGTGAAAATAGACAAATATCAACATACTTTTGTACAATTGTACTAGAACATGTCATCGTTTGTTACTTAAAAATTTCGATTATGCAAACCTTGATCATCATAATCATGTGTTTTTCCTTTATGAATATGTTGAATATTCATTGGATGATACTATACGTAACGTAAACATACAAGTGTATGGCAGGTGAACAATGATCAAACGACACTTATGATTTTTTCAGTGGTGTGTGATATCACATCAATCACCTTAATGTCAGTATAACACATTATACGACCTGTATGATTTATATAATACCAACTTATATGACTTGTTTAAACATTATGACTCGTATGATTTGTCAATATAATATTTCATACAATCTTGTATGACGAACAATATGACTCGTCACTTATGTGCAGTTAGCATATCAGTGGTGTTAGTTATGTTTTACCTTATTTGATTTACATTAACTATATGTGTATACGTACGTGTGTGAGAGCCTCCTTAAGCAAGTAAGTATAAATTTATATAAATTGTTAAAACCAAATTACCTAATTATTTAAATATCATTTTTATAATTAAGAAAACAAACAATTTGCAAAATTTAATAAGCTTATTTAAAATTATTTGTTTAAACCTAAAAAAATACCCTTTAGCTAGGTCTTAATGTTTTCTTGTATTTGATTCAAAACTTTTAACGATTATCGGTGACGATGACACTAAGTGATAAAATTTGAAGGGACTAAATAATACAATAATCTTTTATTTTCATGGTACGAATTATAATATTGAAAAATGAATGTGAAATGCAAATATATTCGTTAAAGAGTGCTTTCCCGCATGACGTAATAAGCATTAACATCATCTAGAAACTTCAAGATTTTACGAATCCGCTTTTGTATATTTTGTAACTAGTTTGAGGCCCGTGTATTACACGGGTAATTGTTAAAAAATTTAAACTTTGATTATTAAGTGAAATACAATCAACAAATTGATCATATATTGTTAATACAATTACAATTAAATTAAAATTACAGACATTACATAACTAAGATTACACAAATATGTTACAAATAGGTAAAAACTACCTTTTACACTACATTTGTGATTGTATTAGCAGGTATACATTGTTTATCAAACATCAAAAATTTTAGTTCACGTCTGTTTTTAACTCTTAATAAAGTAACATATAGGCCTGCTTATAACTCTTGATATAGCCATATATAGTTGTCTGTGTGACAAAAAAGGTTCTCCAATTACATACCAACTCTAGATAAATGATAATATATATCCATGATACTAATAAACAAAATATGCATACTCATAAAATATCATAGCTTTTAATCAATTAATATGATGTCATTTGAGAACGAATGTTCATGTTATCCAAAAAAAAAATGATTATCCCAAAAAACATATACTTGAACTTTGATGATATAATTATCTTTAGAATCTAACAATTTGAAATTGATTGATAATGATAAATTTGTTGTCATTAATATTCTGTGTATGACAAATTTTTAATTGACTTTATATTTTACAATTAAAAATTGTATAATCAAGCAACATAAAAATCGAAAATTCAAATATAACAAAATGATTTATTTATTTCATATGAATGTAATTGCCAGGAAAATGAAAAATACATATTAACACTAAAACCATGTTCAAATAATAGTGATTATTCTGAGTTAGAAGAATATTAGAAGATTTAAAGTTGCATAAAGTGAAGGTAGTGGTTCTTATTTATAATCGTTGAAAGTAGGGCCGTCACTTTTACCCGTAACATGAAACCAAACCCAAGAAAACCCGTAGCTGAACCCAAACTAACCCGACCCGAGAAACTCGAACCCAAGAAAATAATATCCCGAACCTGAACCGAAGTAATTCGGGTTGATTCTTGGGTCCGAATTCTAGGTTTCGGGTCAACCCGAAAACTTTTAGTTTTAGAATCATATGTATTTGTAGGTATTAAAGGCTAAGCCTTAGCCGCTGACGTTATCATGATTTAATCCAGGTCGATTGTTCTCATTCCACATATTCTGAATCGAATGTTTATTATTTATTATTTTGAATATAAAGCATAATTAACACTTCAAAATTCACTAATTCTCTATTGTCAATCTATACGGAGAATGCTTATTATATGTAGTAATGTATTTAGTTGGAATAAACCTATAATTTTAAATCATATATTAAAATGACTTAAAAGATAAGGAGCATATATGAAAATTGGTTGATAAAAAGGTGAGGAGTGCTATGGTTTAACAAGTGGCAAAAATGGTAGGCTTTTATAACTCTTGATATAGTCATATATAGTTGTCTGTGTGACAAAAAATGTTCTTCAAGTACATACCAACTCTAGATAAATGATAATATATATATATCCATGATACTAATAAACAAAATATCCATACTCATAAAATATCATAGCTTTTAATCAATTAATATGATGTTATTTGAGAAAGAATGCTCATGTTTATCCAAAAAAATAAAATGATTATCCCAAAAACCATATACCTGAACTTTGATGATATAATTATCTTTATATTCTTTATAATTTGAAATTGATTGATCATGATAAATTTGTTGTCATTAATATTCTGTGTATGACAAATTTTTAATTGACTTTATATTTTACAATTAAAAATTGTATAATCAAGCAACATAAAAATCGAAAATTCAAATATAACAAAATGATTTGTTTATTTAATATGAATGTAATTGCCAGGAAAATGAAAAATACATATTAACATTAAAACCATGTTCAAATAATAGTGATTATTCTGAGTTAGAAGAATATTAGAAGATTTAAAGTTGCATAAAGTGAAGGTAGTGGTTCTTATTTATAATCGTTGAAGGCAGGGTTGTCACTTTTACCTGTAACATGAAACCCAATCCAAGAAAACCCTTACCTGAACCCAAACTAACCCGACCCAAGAAACTCGAACCCAAGAAAATAATATCCCGAACCTGAACCGAAGTAATTCAGGTTGATTCTTGGGTTCGAATTCTAGGTTTCGGGTCAACCCGAAAACTTTTAGTGTTAGAATCATATGTATTTTTAGGTATTAAAGGCTAAGACTTAGCCGCTGACGTTATCATGATTTAATCCAAGTCGATTGTTCTCATTCAACATATTATGAATCGAATGTTTATTGTTTATTATTTTGAATATAAAGCATAATTAACACTTCAAAATTTACTAATTGTCTATTGTCAATCTATACGGAAAATACTTATTATATATAGTAATGTATTTAGTTGGAATAAACATATAATTTTAAATCATATATTGAAATGACTTAAAAGATAAGGACCATATATGAAAATTGGTTGATAAAAAGGTGAGGAGTGCTATGATATTGACAAGTGACAAAAATAATAGGTTTTTATTAGAATAGATATACTAGCCTATTAGAAACAAACATATTACTATTATTATTAATTTATTATCCATATGCTAAACCTTTCTCATCTTTAAATATAAAGATTTATGGATACATAAAACTGTAAAAAATATCAGAATAATGAAGTATGATATTATGTATAAATAAATTTAAATTGTTAGAAAGGTAGTAAAACTGTGTCTTTAGGTATCTTTGAACACAAATAGTGAAGTAACTATATGTAATTGTGATTAATATACTTATAAATTATCGAAGTTGTTCGTCTAAAACTTTGAAAATTCTAAAAAATTGGAAGGGAAATGAGTGAATGAGTGAGAACTTGTGTCGATATAAGAGGTGGAGTGAAAATTTGGGATAATATATAAATAGAAGCATTATAAAGTCATTGATTCTTAAACAACTGAATAAATGAAAGTCTCAAAGGGGTCACACCCTCACTTGCACGTGGTACGGGCGATCAACACTCTTTGCACTTTGCAGACACACATCACTACGAGCCATCTTTATGTTTTAAAAGCTCGACTCAACGACTTAGCTCTTGATCGGCTTGGGCGTGAACCGTCACTATGTATTAAGCTATGACTTGGTGTTGAACTTTACTACTAGGGTTCGAGGAAGTACTTAACTTAGCTCTCACTCCTAATGTGCCAGTTACCGCTGCCTAGTGTCTCACAACAATGTTAAAATAGAACCCTAGTTACCTAAGTTGTTAAAAACGTTTAACACGAGAGTTTATACATAAACAGTAAAAAACTTGAGATTATATTAAAAAAAAAATTTAATTAATACAGATAAACACCCGAGTTGTATGTTGTGTCACCTTTAATATCCTGAACTTATATGACGTTATAAAACTTGTTTACTTAAAGTTGGTCCAAAAGGATTGGCCGGAGGGGGCAAGGTGGGCGACGGCCATGACCTTGGGCGCTTCCGCTGCCACCTCCACCCCACGCAGAGACGACCCGTCCGTTTTGTCAGGCTTAGTTAAACTATATTATATGATTGGTTTATGTTCTAATGAAAAGCCAAAAGGGTAGTCAAGATAAAGCCCTAATTGTTAATTGCAAAGAGTTGTTACTTTAGTGACGATTGAATAATTTACAGCACAAAAGCCACCAATAATAATATTTTCAAACGTCACAAATGGCGTTCTTTCCAAGTTCGGCAATTTGGACAAGGAAAGCAAGTGGGTGTTTCTTTATAAAGGAATAACATACAATAATAATAAGATTACTCTAAAGTCATTGCCACTTATTTGTTTTTAATCAAATTATATAATGTCTTACGTATGTCCAACAACACTTAATTTATTCTTGTGACGACAACAAAAGTTGGTTAATCCTAGAAACATGATTTTAAATTTTTAAAACGTTTTAAGAAACAAAATGGTTGTAGTCACAAAAATTAAAAATGATTTTGTTCTCTATTTTAGCATTATTATCATTGGATTTTGTCATACATGATTATCTCACATACTCTCCCGCAATAACCAAAACGCTAGGGAGTTTATATTCGGGTACCAATACTATTTCCCAAACGCGGCATGTCACGGCCTATACAATATTTATAGGCCTATACGATATAGACCTACATATAGAGGTATAAATGTGTATGACAATGTTTTTAGATTCGGCCCGGGCGTCGACCCAGACGCCTTACCGGATCAAAGGTCGGACTAACCCGAGAAGGTGGACCGGTGTTTGACCCGGATGGCGCCATAAATAATGTAACTATCTATATATAATTCATATGCATATAAAAAATAATAATAACCAATAATAATAAACTTTAATGTTTATTTATATTTTTTAAATATATATGATTTATGATTGATCAATGTTAATGAAGCTTGGTTGGTTGGTTTATGGGTAATTATTAGAGTTTCTATCTTCGAAATGACCCAAGTTTAAATCCCGGCATGCACATTTCTTTTTGAATTAAATGAAAATTTGGTTTTACCGGTTCACCCGCCGGGTCAACCGGTCCGGGCCAACCGCCCACCCGCAAAACCGGCCGGGTTTTTCAAAACTACTCAAATACACTGACCCGACCTGGTATAGAGTCGGGTTTCGGTCCGACCGGCCGGGCCTGGCCTGGCCGGGTTTCACAACACTGGGCGTATGACATATGTCTATACAATGTGAATAGCCCTATAACCTGTATAAGTACCCATATAACCTGTATAGCTTTATATGAATTGTATATCTAATAGGTCAACATCAATTAGGTGAAGACCAAGACCTAACTTATAACTATAACTAGGAGGATTTTGTATTATACACAATCATAGATTTTATTTTCCTTTTCTTTTTGTTTTTTTTTTTGATGTTATCCGTAATCAATTTCGACACCCATCAAATGACACATATCAAAGGCAAAAACAAAGTTCACAAATGTAGTTTTAGATTTGCCAAGTGTCTACTTAAAAGGGCCCAAACTCACATTAGTCATACACATTTACTATTTTCTTTTGTTTCCACAACCCACTACTTCACCGACTTAAATACATAAAATTAAATCCAAATCAATAATATATTAGTAACACTAGAAACTAAAATTGCATTTTTACATTATAGGACCTCTTTATCTTTTGATAGACACACAAGTTCCTTACCATTGTAGTACGGGGTACGGACTTTTTCCGCTTATTTTTTTTGAACGACCAACGAAAATTTATTAAACATGAAACGAGCCTAGGAAAAGAAGCTAGACCTGCAACAACCCAAAACACAACAAAGAAAACAAAAACATGTTACAAATGAAATCTCCGTCGTTTCTCCCATGTTAACGTTACCGTCTTCAGCCTATTCTTCACCACAATAAAACGGTCACCTTTTATTTCCTCTACCAAACTTTCAAGACGGATTGATTTACAATTTATAAATTTGAAAAGATCTCTTTGTATATAACATTTGAAGTTGAATTTATAGTTTTGCATCTTTATCCAATATTAATAATTTTAGGTCTCGTTTGCTTGTTACACTTTTTTAAACGTTTACTAGATATTTTTTCATATTGTTCCCAATTTTTTTACAATATTACAAATTCTTCAAAAATTATAGTTCTACAACATTACAAAAAATACAAATAATTGAAAAAAGATGGAAAAAAGCTTAATCCTGGAAAAATTTATAGGCCTCGTTTGCTTGTTACACTTTTTTAAACGTCCAGAAACATCAATAAATTTTACCAATGTTTTGTTTTTATAAAAAAATATCTTGAACAAATAAAATGATATTACTACTGACACACCATTCATAAAATCAGTTAACACATCTATTTAAATAAATATTATCCCAGACATGTCATTAAAGAAACTATAACAAGATCCACAAAAGATAAATTATATAATTAAGTAATTAACCTCAAAGTAAAAACACACGCCATGAATCCATTGTACAGATTTCACCTGAACGATTGTATGTTATCTTATTACATGCGTAAAACTTTTCAATACGCGAAAAAACTTTCGAAAAATGAAAGCAAAAAGATGCCGAAGCAACACTCTGGACAAAGATTGGACACCCTGAAAATAAGTGAAATACGTTAATCTCAAATAGTATTCACCTAAATAATATTATTTAGTAGGCTATATGCCTTATAACTTATAAGTATTCATACCTGGCTGCGGGCTCTAACTAAGTGCAGGATTGGTGACGGGTTCGGGCTGCAGGGCCTTCTCCACGATCTCAGCCTGCTCTCTGCCGTGAACGGTGTAGAAACCTGTTGCAGTTGCAGCAGATGGGGCCCGGCCCACATATTTGACATCATCAATAGTGCCTCTATTGAGTGCCTTCATGGCGGTTGCAAGGCGTGGGGCAATGTAACTGTAAGCTCCCATATTCATTGGCTCCTCTTGACACCAAACCACTTCCGCATCTGAAACATCACACAAAAAATACATAAGACATATTTACTCCTGCATTTGAACACGTATCCAAACATGAAACACCCTCTAGAGTTTGAACTTACTTGGATAACGCTTTAGTTCACGCTGGATGAGATCATATGGGAACGGGCAAAGCTGTTCAACACGACATATTGCAATATCTTTACCATCAACCGACTTCCTTTTTTCGTCTAGTTCATAATAAACCTTCCCTGAGCAAAGAACTAAACGCCTAATCCCTTCTTCAAGATCCGAGTGGTCGTTTTGGTCCTTAATAAGTCGTTTAAATCTGGTCCCTTGTTTATCAAAACCAGGGTGACCTTGAACATCATCAAACTCGGATAGATTTGACTTGCAGTCTTTGTGACGAAGCAAGTTTTTGGGAGACATTACAACAAGTGGCTTACGGAACTCCCTATGCAGCTGAAATACAATAATAATATGTAAGTAACAAATTTTATTTAAAAATTTTAGTTGCATAACATAACACTATGAAGTCTATAACTTCACCTGTCGACGTAACACATGGAAATAATTTGCTGGTGTTGTAACGTTAACAATCTGCATATTGCATGTTTGAATTTGGTTGCGTAGTGATGGATCCATCTCGGGTATAACAAATGGATTGTCATCACTCATCTGTTATCACATTTTACATTAGAGACCGAGTCAACAATAATTCTAGAAACTTCTAAACCCTGAGAATGTTAATACCTGAAGAAAACGCTCAAGTCTTGCACTTGAGTGTTCGGGTCCTTGACCATCATAACCGTGAGGTAGCAACACAACTAACCCGGTCTGGCGGAGCCACTTAGCCTCACCACTGCTCAAGAATTGATCAAATATCACTTGGGCCCCGTTTGAAAAATCACCAAATTGAGCTTCCCATAATACCAGTGAATTAGGATTTTCCATTGAATAGCCCAATTCAAATCCCAACACACCAAACTCCGAGAGAGAACTGTATACATAACATGAGTATCAAGACGAATGTATTGGTTTTGTAAAAAAAAACAGTTCATGTATAATAGCATGATTTACCTGTTGCTTACAGTAAACATTTCCTCATCTTGATTCATCATTACATGATCCAACGGACAGTAATGCTCCCCTGTTTCTTGATCGTGAACAACAGAATGCCTGTGACTGAAAGTACCTCTTTCGACATCTTGGCCACTTAATCTAACATGGTTTCCTTCCACCAGTAATGTTGCAAAAGCTAGGGCTTCTGCAACTGCCCAGTCAACACCTTCACCGGTCTCAATCATCTTATAACGGTCTGCGAATATCTTCTTAACTGCTCTGTGTGGTTTAAAGGTTTCTGGAAGTGTTGTAATTGCCTTCCCAACATTTTTCAAAATCTCGGGTTTAACCCTGCAAAACAGCATGAACTTGTTAAAAACGCCATGTTACTTAGTGTGTTATGTTCACATCTGTGCAAAGAACATTTTAAAAAATACCCGGTGTTACGAATACGTGAAAGTTGTTCTGGAGATTTAAATCCAGTCCAGTAAGCCGAAAGCCAGTCTCGTCTTTGAGGGACATAATCCTTGCTGGCAAGAAACTCTTCGTTAAGAATCGCAGTAACCTTGCTTTGTATTCTATCAATATCTTCTTTTGTCGCCTGCCCACTTTCTAGAAGCTTCTTCTGGTAGATTTCTAGTGATGATGGATGATTCCTAATGATCTGTATCAACAATTACTACTCAATAACCTTAAAAGAGAGAAGAAAAAAGGAAGATTTAGAAACACTTTAGATTAAAAACTGACCTTGTACATTTTTGGTTGAGTAAAAGATGGTTCATCAATTTCATTATGCCCAAATCGACGATAACAGACAATATCAACAACAACATCCGAGTGGAACGTTTGTCGCCACTCAGCTGCCAGCTCACAAGCATGAACAACTGCTTCAACGTCATCACCATTAACATGAAAGATCGGAGCATTTAAAGCTTTAGCGACATCAGTACAATACTGTGAAGATCTTCCTGCTTGTGGGTCAGTAGTAAAAGCAACTTGATTGTTGACAACAATATGAATGGTCCCACCAGTTGTGTAATTTGGAAGACCACTTAAATGCAGTGTTTCATAAACAACACCTTGACCCGCAAAGCTTCCATCCCCATGAATCAAAATACCCATGTTCTTTGTTCTATCAACATCATTTGAGTAATACTGTTTTGCTCTTGTTTTCCCAATCACAACAGGATCTACAGCTTCTAAATGACTAGGGTTTGCAACTAAAGACAAATGAATTCTCTTTCCACCACGTGTCGGCCGATCATAAGAAGTCCCAAGATGATATTTTACATCACCGGTTCCCGTGTAAAGCCCAACCTCATCAACCGGCTTCGTACCACCACTAAACTCACTGAAAATTTGTCGCAACGGTTTTCTCACAACATTACCTAAAACATTTAATCTTCCTCTGTGAGACATACCAATCACAATGCTTTCAACACCAAGATCCGCTGACCTGTCAAACATCTCTTTCATTCCTGGGATTAATGTCTCACCACCTTCAAGCCCAAATCTTTTAGCAGCTGTCCATTTAGTAGCTAAAAAGTTTTCGAATTGAGTACTCCAAATTAGTCGGTCAAGAATAACGTCACGACGTTCTCTATTATACTGAGTTGGAGTCGGGGTCTCGATTTTATCTCTTAACCAATTACACCGTTCACGATCAGCAATGTGCATGTATTCATAACCAATGTTTCCACTATAAGCTTGTTCAAGTCTGGTTAATATCGATCTAAGAGTTTGCACGGGTCGGTTTTCTGATAAAAAACCAGACATTCTCCATACACCAAGAAAAAACTCACGGTCTAAATCAGCTTCACTGAAACCATAAAAAGCAGGATCCAAATCATCAGGAATCTCTCTTTTTTCAAGACCCAATGGATCTATTTTGGCTTTCATGTGACCATAAACTTGGTATGCTCTAACAAGCAACAACAACCGCATACTTTCTTGAATTGTTTGGCCAGATATTCCAGGTGATGTGGCAGCCGTGCCCACAAAGTTCCTGAAGAAGTTGTCCCATGACTCATCAACACTGTTGGGATCATCTTCCCAAGCTCTTTGAAGTTCTTCCAGGTAAACACTGCTTGTTCCATCTAAAAAGCTATCTGTTAACCTGGAAAGTGGAACAGCTCTAGGGACAGGTGCAGATTGTGCTTTTGACTTAAAGACTGTTGTGTGAAAATGACGGCCTTCTGCAGGAAAAATACTCTTTCTTGCGACATACGATCCACTTTGTGTTAAGGTTCTTCTGATTGCAAGCTTTGCCACACTAGATCCAGCCCTAAACCACGTCATTTTCTTCAAATTTCAAGTTCTCAGTTTCTTAAATGATCTCAAAACACTGCAAAACAAAAGAAATAATAGAAATTTTATACCCTCAACAAAATCTCACAAACCTAACGACCATTTACATAATTCAAAATGAATGATAAATCAAACAAATTTCACGAACATTTAATCACGGGCCCCATTGGTGTTTGGATGTTGGAAAAAAATTAGAATGATGCATACAATTCTATAAGTTATATCTTAGATTCCTTACCTCATACTTATCCTAGTTGGTTAATTGTCACGATCTGAATACGGAGTTTAACAATGGATAACTTAACGATAGCTATATTATTAAAAATGTCTCTTTTATTGTATATGATTAGTGATTTAACATGCAATCATTACTAATTTGACACCTCAACAACTTAGAGTTGAGCAATAAACGAACCAAACATATTTTCATATATTTCTAGACTTTTATACTTCGATTTCATGTTTAGACAACTATACCTCCATTTCATGTATTTCAAAACAAAAAATTTTACCCCAGTTTGGTTTTGGTTACTAGCCGAAACTATAAATCCTAACCAAAAACCGACGAACTACCCAAATTAACCAAATCGATTTTGGTTTATCGGTTTCGGTGGATAATTTTGCAAAACCCGAATTTCAGTTCAGATTCGGTGAAGTGGAATAACATAACCAAACCAAACCAAACCAAACCAAACCGATATATGCTCACCCCTACTGGAAGTTGTCATTATCACAGTTAAGTAATGAACTACTTGCTCTAGCTATACTGTTATATATAAATATCATAATATGTTCTATTACAAATAAGTTTGCATCAACAAATTCCATTGATCTTCCAATCCACAAAATGAAAATCATCATCATCAATTATTCATATATTACTTTGTTTCAGCATCTATTAACACTTTAATAAACTTCATCAGCAACAAAATAGCGCATGTGTGATCCAAGTATTGTTCAATTACAGAGTGATCAACAAAAATGATAACATCTCAAATCAGAAACTAGGTCTACGAGTGAAATCATAAACTAAACCACAATTTCTAGAATTCTAACCTAAGAACTTGTTTACCCATTTAAGTTTGAGAATCAGGAATTAGTACAGCCAAAACGATGAAATTAAAAGATAATAATAGCTGCTAATTGAAAGAAACAGTTAAAGTGAACAATGAAACTTGAATGATGTAATCATTACCACCTCGACACCATGACGTTGTCATTATCACAAGTAAGTAATGATCTACTTGCTCTTGCTATACTGTTTAACATTAATATGTACTGTTACAAATAATTCTGCATCATTAGATGCCACTCATCAATTATGCACTTACTACTTTGTTTAAGCATCTATCAACAACAAACTTCATCAACAAAAAAATAGCACACGTGATCCAATTATTGATCAATAACACAACTCAAACAGATTCATTAACAAAACCACTAGAAATCTCAAATCAAAACAAGATCTACAAATAAAATCATAAACTAAACCAAAATCTATAGCTTACGAACTAGTTTACGCATTCAGAATATAAAATCCGGAACCACTACAACAAAAACAATTATAATATGACATAAAAATAGCTACTAACCGAAAGAAACAGTTAAATCAAACAAGGAAACTTGAATAATGCAACCATTACTACTTCGAGACCACGACAACGTCATTATCACAATTTAAGTAATGAACTACTTGCTCTTGCTAAACTGTTTCAACATTAACATGTGCTGTTACAAATAATTATGCATCAACAGATGCCGCTATCAGCCACTCGTCTTTCAATCCACAACTCAACAATCATATTCATCAATTATGCATATATTACTTTGTTACAGCATCTATTAACACTTAAACAAACTTCTTCAGTTCATCAACAATAAAATAGCACATGTGATCCAAGTATTGTTCAACAACAGATTGATTAACAAAAACACTAAAATCTCAAAATCAAAAACTAAATCTATTATTAACTCATTAACTAAACCACAATTTCTAGCTTATGAACTAGTTTACGCATTCAGGTTATATAATCCGGGACCAGTACAACAAAAACGATGAAATCAGGACATGATAATAGCTGCTAACTGAAAGAAACAGTTAAATCAAACAAGTAACTTAAATAATGCAAGCATTACTACTTCGACACCACGACGCTGTCATTATCACAACTAAGTAATGAACTACAAGCTCTTACTAAACTGTTTTAACATCAATATGTACTGTTACAAATAATTCTGCATCACATATGCCACTCATCAATTATGAGCATATTACTCTGTTTCAGCATGTTTTATCACTTAAATAAACTTCACCAACATTAAAATAATCCAATTATTGATCAATAGCACGTCTTAAAGAGTTTGACTAACAAAATCACTATAAATCTCATATCAAAACAAGATCTAAAAACAAAATCATAAACTAAACCACAATCTCTAGCTTACGAACTAGTTTACGCATTCAGGTTATATAATCCGGAACCAGTACAACGATGAAATCAGGACATAATAATAGCTGCTAACTGAACGAAACAGTCAAATCAAACAAGGAAACTTAAATTATGCAAACATTACTACTTCGACACCACGACGCTGTCATTATCAAAGTTAAGTAATGAACTACTTGCTCTAGCTAAACCGCCTAACGTTAACATATTCTGTTACAAATAGTTCTGCATCAATAGATGCCACTGTCAATCACTCGTCTTTCAATCCACAACTCGAGAATCATCATTATTAACATTTACGCATATATCACTTTGTTACATCATCTATTAACACTGTAACAAACTTCATCAACAACAAAATGACACACGTGATCCAATTATTAATCAATAACACGCCTTACACATACTGATTAAAAAACGCTAAAAATCTTGAATCAGAAACTAGATCTACGAACTAAATCATAAACTAAATCACAATCTCTAGCTTACAAACTTGCCTAAGCATTCAGAATAAAAAATCAGTTACCAGTACAACAAAAACAATGAAATCATGACATAACAATAGCTGCTAACTGAACGAAACAGTTACATCAAACAAGAAAGTTTAAATTACGCAATCGTTACTACTTCGAAACCACGGCGCTGTCATTATCACAACTAAGTAATGAACTACTTGCTCTTACTAAACTGTTTTAACATCAATATGTACTGTTACAAATAATTCTGCATCAACATACGCCACTCATCAATTATGAGTATATTACTCTGTTTCAGCATGTTTTATCACTTAAATAAACTTCACCAACAATAAAATAATCCAATCATTGATCAATAACACGCCTTAAAGAGATTGACTAACAAAATCACTATAAATCTCATATCAAAACAAGATCTAAAAACAAAATCATAAACTAAACAACAATCTCTAGCTTACGAACTAGTTTACGCATTCAGGTTATATAATCCGGGACCAGTACAACGAAAAAAAAAATTCAGGACAATAATAGCTGCTAACTGAAAGAAACAGTTAAAATCGAACAAGGAAACTTGAACTATGCAATCATTACTACTTAGACACCACGACACTGTCACTATCACAGTTAAGTAATGAACTACTTGCTCTGGCTAAACCGTCTAACATTAATATATACTGTTACAAATAATTCTGCATCAACAGATGCCACTATCAACCACTCGTCTTTCAATCCACAACTCGAGAATCATCATTATTAACAATTACGCATATATCACTTTGTTACATCATCTATTAACACTGTAACAAACTTCATCAACAACAAAATGACACACGTGATCCAATTATTAATCAATAACACGCCTTACACATATTGATTAAAAAACGCTAATAATCTTGAATCAGAAACTAGATCTACGAACTAAATCATAAACTAAATCACAATCTCTAGCTTACAATTTGCCTAAGCATTCAGAATAAAAAATCAGTTACCAGTACAACAAAAACAATGAAATCATGACATAACAATAGCTGCTAACTGAACGAAACAGTTACATCAAACAAGAAAGTTTGAATTACGCGATCGTTACTACTTCGACACCACGACACTGTCATTATCACAACTAAGTAATGAACTACGTCTAACATTAATACATACTGTTACAAATAATTCTGCATCAACAGATACCACTGTCAACCACTCGTCTTTCAATCCACAACTCGAGAATCATCATTATTAACAATTATGCATATATCACTTTGTTATGGCATCTATTAACAACAAAATGACATACGTGATCCAATTATTAATCAACAACACACCTTACACAAATTGATTAACAAATACGCTAAAATCTCGAATCAGAAACTAGATCTACAAACTAAATCATAAACTAAACCATAATCACTAGCTTACGCATTCAGATTTGAGAATCAGGAGATAATAATAGCTGATAATTGAAGGAAACAGTTGAATCGAATAATAATAATAATAATAATAATAAGGAAGAAGAGACTACAAACCCTAGCTTTGCAGAAGAAGAAGAAGATGTGAATAATAATCTAGAGACGGAGATCGGTCATTACGTTGAAAATGAGTGTTTATTGAATGTTGAATTAAGACCGACTAACTAAAGAACAAGTTTTATGTGGCGACGACTGCGCTTATTCTATTCCCGATTTCAAGGGTTCATATTTCAGAATATATTATTATTATTATTATTATTATTAGACAAGATTTTTATAGGTAAAATATTTTCTATTCTTGGTCAAATAAAGTTACTGTCTATAGTCTTCTTTTTACCATATATAGTTTTATATACCCGGACGGGGACGAATGATGAATTTTTGTCATTTTGAATTTAAGAGTGTAAACGAGCCGAGCTGTGTCTGACCTTGACGAGGCTCGAGCTTGTCTCGTTTTGATTTATGAGCATTTGAGCTCGAGCTCGGCTCATGTGGTATTTTTTCAAGGTCGGCCTTGGATCGGGCTTAACTTGTTTATTATGTATTCATTAATTGATATACGTATTTTTAATAATTTATATATTTTAAGAACGGCTAAAGCTCGGGCTCAATAACTAAATGAGCTTTGTTTGAGACTCAGGTTTGGCTCAAGCTCGAGTAGCTTGGCTTATTTGCGTCCCTACTTGAACATAATATCTCCGACCCTTTCGTATTTTATAAGCTTGCCATTGACGGACCACCAACCTAATTTGCATTTTCACATTTGTTTTTTAGTCTTGCATTTACTTTGTATGTTCAACTACTAAAACTCAATACACGTGTATTGTGCTTCTATGTTATATGTTTTCTTAATTTCTTCACACATGTGTGAGACACAAATGACACTACAATGTTTGAGTTTACCATGTTAGGCAATGAATCGAGACAATGAGCAGGGTCGCCTCCTAGCCCAGCTCGCATCAGCATTCTTCAAGGGCTTGCTTTTGCGAGAGGCCCCAAAATTTTAAATTATATATATATAATTAAAAATTTTAAACTAACAAATAAATTAACGCACTTAAGATTTTAAGACCATTCCTTTTATTTTTTTAACCCACTTAAAACAAATTAAGAGGGCCCAATTAAACAATTAAAAGATTATCCCATTAAATATGGTCTGCATAAAACCCACAATGGAGAATAAAGCCCACATCAAACCCACCACCATCAAACATACTCATTCATTACACACATGATTACTGTTAGCCCGGTTAAATGTCATGAGAGCACATTCTCTCAATTCATTTATCTTTGTTTTGTATTTGTTTATCGTTACAATAACTTTGTTTTGTTTAACGTTATCACAATAATCATCAATCTTCAAAAAAAATGTATAACAACCTCTTTTGTTGTAACTTTGTTTTGTTTAATGTTATCACAATAATCGTCAATCTTCAAAAAGAAATGTATAAGAACCTTTTTTTAGTACTCGTATGGACCTTTTGTTGCTTAACCCTATCTATTATTAAAAATATATATAATTTTATCGTCTAATTGTTCCTTTTTGGTCTTTAGTTATAAAGAAAGTGTATTCGAAAATTAATATAATTTATTTTGTATTTAGATAAATCAATAGTTTACCGGGCCAATAAATATAAAATGATATTGATCATTGCCATTAAGAGGAAATACTATCCATATAAAGAAGAAAATTTCAACTTATATGCGTATAAATAGCTTTTCATTGCTCCCAAAAGTAATTGGCGTTACATAGTTGGTCGTTCAAAAAAATTGAGGATATAAATGAGCAAATTGACATGCATATAACTATAAGCAACCTTTCCATAGTCCCAAAAGTAATTGAAGACACAAATAGAGATTTTGAATTGGTTTAGAGATTTACTTCTTGATAAACCCTATATATCATGAGATTGACTTCAAATAAATAAATATATGTACAAACATATATTAAACAACCATGTGACATCATTTTTGCAGGTTTAAAGGCAGTAAGGGACGGTAGACACCGCACCGGAGGGGCATTATGGGGTGGGCGGTATTGGGTTAACATTGGAAGAGGCTGAGAGGGTGGGCGTTATGGGGCAAGGGCTGATGTGGACGGGGGGTTAACACTTCCGATGTTAATCCACAACAAACAACCTAAATAGGGTTGTTCAAATACCTCATATTTTGAAGCTCACTTGAAATTAGGTAAATAATAAATAAATTAAGCTTGCAGTGTATAATAATTGCATTTACGAAGTGACGAGTAGACTAGGCAAAAAACATACACCTTATATGAAATAATTTGACCTAAGCGCTCAGTTTGTAAACAAGTTGAATCGAGCTGACTTGGTTTGCAAATCATTCGAGTTATTTCAAGATTTATTTGTAGAAAAAGGAAAAAAAAACACTAAAGACCAAAAAATAAAATAAAAATTGTAGTTTCTTAAATATATTGAAAATTAGTGGTGAAGTGATGGTACCATGGTTTTATATGAAGAACTGATTCCTATTTGAGGCAAGATTGATGGATACATACAAAGAACCAAAGTGATAAATGTAAAGTTGAAAAGTCTTGAAAACCAATGGAGATCTATAAATATGCCAAATGTGCGACGTGGTAGGCAGGAAAACACTAGTGAGGAGGTATAGAAATGTGACACGTGACACTTAAGATCTTGCTTTATTAGAGTAGGAAGACGCGCGAACATTATATTGTCTATTAACAAATTAAGAGCTTTAAATAGATAAATAAGTGAAGGGTTATCATATTTTGTCTTTCAAAAGTTTAATGACAATGTTACAACATACAATGGTAGATACACAAGTGTCACAATATATAGCCATGAATCTTGACAACAATTTAACATCAATTGGTGAAAATTGATCAATCACAATTGTAGATTCAGGTTTTACATCCATTAATGTAGACAACAAGAATTTATCTAATGATATGGAAGAGATAGTGGAAATGAGAATGAGGCACATGAGCTGTTTGATGAGATGCCAAAGTCAATATTCCCAAACAAGAAGGCACTATTCTCTAATTAACAATATGCAGGACTCACAAGCAGGTCGGTTCAGGGAGGTTCGTATCACGTCTCTAAATGGGTTAGGGTCGATTCAAAAAAGGGTTATTTTGTTTCATGTTGGAACGAGTTTCAGGTCAAAACGAGTTGGTTTAAAAATGGTTTTTATGAAATTAATTTGCATCTAAGCTTTGCTTCTGGTTTTGGGCACCGGTTAAGCACGTTTAAAGATGTAAAAATGAAGTTTAGTTTAGTTATTAATATGAATAAGTGAGAAAAAATTTAATTTCAAACATGCTTATCGTAAACAAGACCAATTCACTACGTTGAGTCTCTTAGATTTTTAAAATACCAATTATTCACGCTAGTAGTATTAATCATATTGATTAAATATAGAACAATAATAGAGAAATCAAATTTGACGTCTCAATGTGCATCGATGTGAGATGTCCTACCAAATACGACTCCTTAACTACCGATGTCTTGTAAACGAAATTATAGGGCTTTAATTAATTTACATGTTATCTTATATCCCAGTAAATATTTATGCTACAAATCATATATACATATATAATTGCTACAAATTTTTATGTAGTCAATCTGCCAAACAAAAAGAAATATAATAAACGGGCAATTTTATGTCATTTCAACTATAATAGTAGTTTAAATTCACTGCAAATTCTTTTAATAATCCTTTAATGTTTACTGCATATTCTTTTTAAATTAAAGTAACAGTAAACAAAACCATATGAATTCAGCTATAGATTCCTTCATAAAAACATATTTAAATAAACAAAAATTGAAAATGCAAATCGATTCAACAACATCAACTGATTCAACACACGGTAAACCGCAGCCATGAGAGTAGAACTGAAGCTAATGTGTACCATTATTTGTGTTTGTTAAGATTTGTTCATACATGTTTGTTTATATCTGTTCAATTATGTTCATTCAGGTTACTAACGAACGGACATATACGGATACGAACATGTTTATTTTTTTAAACAAATGCACATAAACAGACACGAACGTATTTATTTTTTAGACGAATGAACATGAACACAAATATCTGTCCGATTAAGTGTTTGCTTGCCACTTCCACATATGTATAAATACTTTGAAAACAAACTCTTACCAACTAGAATCCAAGCTCCAGACTGCATGTGTGTTGAACCGGTCGCACATATTCTTAGAAAATCTCCAGTTTGTAGGCTTTCACCAATTGTTGACCAGAGTTGACTTTTCATTGTTTTGGCTCGTACCCACCATAGTGATGATTCGCTGGTACTCTTACACTAAAAGGTAGAACAGGGGTGTAAGAGGTTTCGTGTTTCTGCAACGATTGCAATAGCAACGGCTGCGCAGACACAGTTTTGTCTTCTTTGGACTTTAAGATTGTTTAAAAGGGTGGTGGCTAACACGTCTTGTGGTGGTCCGATGGCTTTAGCAATGTAACCAAATGTGTTTGCTGGATACCCTGGCTAGCAACCATTCTATATTATAAGTTTAACGAAACAGCAATACCATCATGAAAGATAAAATTATTTATTTGTAAATTAAGTACTAGAAGGGTGCCCATGCGATGCAGCGGGTGTTTGAACATAGACTCTGGTAATCACGTAACAATTATGGTTCGGTTTGAAACCTTACAATCGTTTAAATCGGGCATCGGTTAGGTTAACGATTGGTTTTTTCTTTTACTTTCGGTTTCAATTTTCTATAGTTTAGTTACTATTTTCGATGACAAGTAAGTTACTAATAGTTTGGCTCGCATGTTTAACTTAAACCATCAAAACCGGCCTTGAACACTTATATGTAACATGTTGATTTTTTTAATTGAAAAAAAACTCCAACAATATCATACTAAAATTAAAGAGAATAAAATGCATGTTTTTATGGTGCAAAATTTTTTAAAAAATATTAACGTACGAAAAAGTTATGTCGATTTAAAGATCGTGGGGGAGAGTTGGTTTACAGTTAAAATAATTAGTAATAAATGGTTAATATTGAGGGGGCAAAATTGTAAGTATTCTTTCATTTAATAAAAGTTTCGGGTGAAAATTTGTAAATATATTAGATGAATTGAAAGTTCAAATGTGAATTTATGCTTGAAAGTTTATTTTGCCCTTTTTTATTATGCTTTATAATTGTACCATGTGTTGATTATGTTGTAAATTACTTAAAACTAAAACGTCTTAATTTGTCCATCTTTGCTATATTATATATAGTATAGATAGCTACAAGAGCAGAGAACAATTACAAGAAAATCAATCGGCTAACAGAACCACACAAAACAAACAAACAAAAGACGAAAAAACCAGGGGTAGATGCAATTTGACATACGACTATCACAGTTCACTCACTCAATCCGAGTGATTAACCAAAAGTAGGGACTCTGTGCATGAGGCCATGTTGAAAGCGAAACCACGAATCCCAACACCATTCATGCGTTCTAGGCCGGCTTCATAAACTCTAAGTTCATCACAAACTGCATGCATCGGTTGGCCATTCTTCCTAAATCCAACTATACTACGAGGCATATCCGCCTTAAGAGTGAGTACTTTTGTATAGGAGGCGGCACCACCGTTGTTTTTCAACATCAACCATATCTCACAAGCACCTCCTTACTAGTCAAGCACAGTAAGAGACTCCTTGAAATTAAATATGTCAAAGGCATCTACGGCTTACCAAAGTGTTTGGAAGATCTGCCACTGCTTGTCCAAATTCTTTGGTTGCCAAATCAAATGGAATAATCCGATTATGCTTTGTAACTGGATCATGGGCAACCCAATGAATAAACCCATCCAAATCTAAGGCATTAGCCGAAAAGCGCATTGATTGTAGATAGGGATTCATCGATACGCTTCTCCATGTCCATGTCCATGTCCATGTCCATGTGATGTTAATGTAAGCACCGCAGCCTCCCTAGCAGGTACAATTTTGACAATCTTAGGGTCAAAAGTTTTGGCGCAAACCCCAAACCCAAGAGTAAGTACTTGAGACGACGGCAAGGTTATGCCAGCAGATTTCCTAATTGCCGGATTCCAAACAACAATCAACCGCTGGCAGTTATTTAAGATACATACCAATCCGTGAGCGCAACCGAGCAATGTTGGAAGCCTAACAGTCGCAGGCGAAAACTTGTTATGCGGGAAACTATCATCGTCAACAATCGAGACATAACTGAACTCATAAGCTCATTCGTTGTACGGTACCAGCAGACGAGGAGGCTGAGTCCTGCTGTGATTGGCGATAAACTCAGGGCTATCGATTAATAATCAGAGAGATTATTTTTGTTAAAACCGTTTCTTATCATCTCTTATCTCATAAAAGTATAAAACAACCAAACCCTACTACTCTCTTCCTCACACGAACGAACAGAACAAACAATATTTCTCTCTCACTCTTCATATACTCTCCCCGTAAACCTAAACACAACACAATAGTAGCCAGGAGAGCTCTAGGTGTTCGCCGGAAATCGGTTTTCAAGGCGACGCAGCCAACAAAGAGGCGCAGGATAGCGTGAGATTGAAGTTGAAACTGAGAATCCGGTTTGATTCTTGATTTTATTAATTAGCATGGATTGTTCTTGTTCTTTTTGTATGTGTGTCTGTTTGATTAGGATGCTCTTGTTGTTGATTTTATTAATTAGCATGGTTATTTTATGTTTTTTTCAAAAATTAGAATTTTCTTGTTCTTGCTCTCTGCTTGAATCTAATAAATATATGTTTGTGTCTTTTTTAAGTGTTTTGATTCTTCTGGTTATAAAAATGTTTTTTTTTTCAAAATTTAGGGTTTTCTTATTCTTGTTCTCTGTTTGATTAGGATGTTCTTAGACTTGATTTTATTAATTAACATGGTTATTCTATGTTAATTCAAAAATTAGGGTTTTCTTGTTCTTGTTCTCTGCTTGATTCTGTAAATATTTTTTAATCGGATGATGATGAATTTGTTGAAGATGTTTGTTGGGTGTTCTGCCATGCATCAGATGGAAAGTTTGAAAGTAGAAGCTGTGGTTTTTGGTCAGGATGTTTGTGCAAAACTAGTCAAGTTGTTATGGTAAGTTATGATAAAAAAATTTTGAACCGTGTGTTTAAAATGATACAACATTCCAGGAGCCCGAAGATGGAGCTTCGCCTCCCAGCGCTGTTAACAATTCATAACATAATGGCGGGCGGAACCAAAAGGCATATAAGGAAAAGAAATTGTTTTTTAATAATAATAAATCATCATAATTCATGTTTGGTCACATTTTTTGCAGTTTGGTAACAACCAATGTCACATACAGAACGAACACTCACAATAAGTAATCGTGTATTATGGAATTGAACTATGTTCCCAAATTGAAGTCTTTTTTTACCTAAATAATTTCAATCGGTGTTTTTATCCATATTCTAATCAATTTGAAATTATTCACATGTTCTAGTTAATTGTTCTTCCACATTTCAATGGAGGTTTTTTATAAAATTGAATATTCCAAACAAAGTGAAAATAAATTGGTAGAAAAGACAAAATTATAAAAGGAATCCAGAAAATTGATGCGAGAAAAAGAGAACCAAAACGCATCTACTAAATGACAAAATGTGGCCGAAAAGGACAAGTAACAACCATTATCATGTGGACCCGACAAAATAGTACCACCGTCACGCCAACCTCTATTGAAATGTCGAACAACAATTAACTCAGGCAAACAACTTCAAATTGATTAGAATATGAAATTAAAACATCGATTGGAATTATTAAAAAATAAATAATAATAATAAATTAATAATAATGAATTAATAATAATTTCAATTTCTGAACTTACGAAATTAACAAATATAAAATCAATTGTAATCTTGATTAAGCCTTTATCGGCTTAATTAAATGTGTTGTTCAAAAATCATCAAAACATAACGTTGATTAATGTAAAACAAATGTTTCAACAAATTATAGGTGGCTCAATTCTTACAACTTTCAAGGCAAATGCCTGGTTCCATTTGTTGAAAAACACGAACATATATTGTTAATTTAACCACACAAGGCCCGATTTTTAGCACCTCGTTAAGCCCATTTTCACTATTAAACTTAAAATGGTATCATAAGCTCGATATATGTGTTTTAAACAAAAATTCACATAAAGAAAACCCTAAAAAACACTTCAAAATGGTATCATAAGCACGATATATGTATTTTAAACAATACCATGTTATTGTTCTCTGCATAAAGAAAACCCTAAATTTTGAAGAAAAAAAACATTTTTATAACCAGAAGAATCAAAACACTTAAAAAAGACACAAACATATATTTATCAGAATCAAGCAGAGAAAAAGAACAAGAAAACCCTAAATTTTGAAGGAAAAAAAACATTTTTATAACCAGAAGAATCAAAACACTTAAAAAAGACACAGACGTATATTTATCAGAATCAAGCAGAGAACAAGAACAAGAAAACCCTAATTTTTGAAAAAACATGAAACTTCGTTCTTTATGCAGTTTAGTTCAATTTCATCATTTCATGTTCTTGTTCTTTTTGCATAGAAAGATTTTCGTTTGATAGCAATTTAGGTGTTTCAAAAAAATGACGAATGTCATATTAGGACCAACCTATAACTTTACAACCTTATATTCTGAGGTCATTTAAAACATCAAGAAACTAATATTTTCTTTTACGTATTATTTTATGTCTGATAGATACCATCTGAAGAATGATAATATTTTTCAACTCCCAGAAACATGGATAGCAAACGTTTGCTGATTTTTAAGGTCGGCCTCATTTTTTGGTGCAAGTATAACTCGCTCAATAAAAAATTTATACTTTTGAAGTCTTCAATATATAAGGATATAAAATGTCAATTTATATATGATTAATGGTGTGCTAATGTCTAACATTTGTATTCCAAATATAAGAAGTTGTCTTATCCACCTGAAAACCAAAACATGTAGTTCAATGTTTATATTTGTGTAGATTTGTAAGATAGTGAACTTGTAAGGCCCTGTTCCCGGTAGCCCTACTTTCGTGTTGGATTTACTCATAAACACAGTTCTAAATATCAGAGTTAATTAAAACATTCGCGGAATATAAAAGCTTTCCTAAAACATTTCATAGCAAAACACATCTTGTCTTAAAGCAACATCTTGTCTTTCAAAATAAACAAAACATTAGACTTAAACGTCTTGAGTCTTCCGATGTCAGCCTCTTATTCGGTGCCACGTGTCTCCTCAAGCAAGCTGCCTCATCCTACTCACCTGCGTGCATACTAAAAGTCAGCTACGCTGAGTGAGTTCTAGTTAATCATGCATTATACAATACACATAAACTTATATCCTTTCAATCATACTTTCATACTTTCATACTTTCTTTTGTACTAACTTGCTTTCATATCTTATGTTATAAAGAGCATTACGCCCTACATTCCTCAAGTATTATTAGGGCTCGATACCCTCCTTCCTCGAGTATTATTAGGGCTCGATACCCTCCTTCCTCGAATATTAGTAGGGTTCGGTTCCCTAGTTCTCGAATATTAGTAGGGTTCGATTCCCTCTTTGTTACCATACAACCATACATCATACCTCGAGTATTATTAGGGCTCGGTACCCTTTTCGTAACCATACAACCATATAACCATCATTTCCTTCTTTTATTAACTTTATCACGTTCATACACATAAGCATACGTATCATACTTACCTTATACATAGCGTTACAACCTGACAGTACGTGCAATATCCGAAGATCGTTCACGTACCATCAAGCAATCATTCATACATTCACATTATTCACATAAGGCATACACTTATCTCTTAGGATAAGCGTATTAACAAACATATTGAGTATGCACACAGCCCAGAAAACATAACACATAATGGGGCTAGAAACCCACCTGAATCCTGTTACACTCTCCGTTAATCGTTGTTCCCTTCTTGAGCTGTGCACGGCTAACTGTATAATATTTACATGTATCAATTAACTACTACTACTACTCATGTTGTATTTCTATCTTTATATAACCCACAACGAACGGGGTCCGGGGGCAGCGCCCCTGGCAGCGGGGTCTAGGGGCTGCAGCCCCTAGCAGGGTCCAAGGGGCAGAGCCCCTGGCTGAGGTCGAGCTGCCAGGTCAGTTTGGAAAATTTTTATTTCCATTAACTGTCGTAACACATTTTCCATTATAATTTCGAATCATTAATTAATTTGCTAACTCAAAAGTTCAAGGGGTGAATTGTAATTAATTCATTCTTTTCTAAGTCCAGGGACTGTTCTGTCATTTTATTAAACTTTCTAGTTCGTTATTAAGTCTTTAACGAATTGACTTATCTTAGCGAACTGGTCATTTATAACGAACTGAACCCTCTAGCGAACTGGACCTCTGACGAATCCGTCCTTGTACGAACCAGTCCACATAGCGAATCAGTTCAAGTAACGAATTGGACCTTCTAATTCGTTATCTCCTTTAACGAATGGCTATAACGAAATAGGGGGGGTTAATTCGTTATCTTTTCCTTAACGAATCAGGACACGAACTAAGGCTAGTTCGTTATCTTTCCTCAGCGAATCTACTTAACGAATCACCCTTAATTCGCTAAATTCCCGTAAGCGAACTAGGTTTAGGTCAGGGAATGTCAGAACATTCCCTGACATACCCTTAACCTCGTATTACTTTTCCGGCGCCGTCATTGCCGAAAAGCCGCCAGAAAAACTCGAACTCACCGGAAAAACGATTTTTAACTCGTTTTTCACCGTTTTTCGCCTCGTTCGATCCAGATCTGAGCTAGGGTGATCCCTAAGCTCATCATAGGTTCGGTTTATACCCGATTCCACCCGGATCTCGTGATTTAAACGGTTTAACGGTGTCGGCTCGTTGTTTCGCAACTTTATCTAACGGGTTAAGCTCATACAATATTAAACTATCGTTACCTCGGATCGGTGCTCGGTGTCCTTCTTGATTTCGGCTAGAGATAAGGAAGAACTAGAGAGAAATCTTAAGTGTGTGTTTTGGGTGGTGTATGGAATATGTGTGAATGATGATTAAATGGATATTAAGGGTTTATATATTTATGGATCATGGCTTAAGCCCATGGTCTTTCCTTCTTTCTTTCCTAACCCAAGTCCATAACCCATATTCATTTACCCAGCACTGGCCCAACTCGTATTCTTTTTATCTAAACCGATAACGACCCACTATGAAATAACGAAATTTATTTTTATTATAATAACCGAAAGTAGGATGTTACAGAACTTAACATAAATGATAAGTTGATTAAATAGTCAATTAAAAAAAGTTGTAAATAGTTAGTTTTATGTAACACCATGTAATTTACCCTAGAATAAATTAGCTAAAAATACTAACTTATAAAGTATAGGGACCAAAATTGTATATTCTGAAAAATTGTAAGTTCTGAAAAATCCATCCATCGCGATATGAACTTATTTTGTTTCGTGTTGTAACGAGTTTCAAGTCAAAACGAGTTGGTTTAAAAATGTTTTTTTATGAAATTACTTTGCATCTCTGCCAGAGCTAGCCATAAGGGGTGGGAGGGTAGTCGACGGCCACAGGTCCGACATACCGCTAGACCCGAATTTAAACAAACATAAAATTATATGTATATTTATGAAAAAATTATAATAAGTTTTTCAACACAATTATATAATCACTAGTTTGGTCTAGTGGCAAAACGGTATAACATCTAACCAAGAGTTTGTGGCTTCTACTCTTATTTTAGACATTTTTAAATTTATATTTATACAAAAGTTTTTTACACAACTCAAATCATAACCAAGTAAGCAGTTTAAAATTAAATCGTTTAAACCCAACAAAATATTCCTTTTACTTAAGGCCCAAATTTTTTTTGCCTTTGGCCCGATTTTTTTTTTTTTGCTTTATCGGAGCCGACCCTGATCTCAGCTTTGCTTCTGGTTTTGGGCACCGATTAAGCATGTTTAAATGCCGGTTACACAAGCGGAGTTGCTTACACGTATATAATGTTGGTTACGTGTGAAGAGTTTGTTACGCGTGTTTAACATCATTTGCGCGCATTCCGGTGCTGGTTACGCATGTTTAATATCAGTTACACATAGTGGGGTGGGGAAAAAGCACGCCCGACACCACGTAACCCGCGTAACCCGAAACCCGTTAAGCGCATACCATCTTACTTACATGTACACTACAACTAATTGCATTATGGCTTCTTGTTATACTTGGTTGTTATGATGTGTTATTTCCATTATGATTTATGCTTTTCGTGCACGATTACTTGATTAATTATATGCACATACATGCACATGGTATTGTTCTAGTCCCATCAAATCAACACACACTTGAAGTTACATTATGACATTATGTTATCTAATACAATGTTTGGAGCATGTCCCCCATTCTTTATTAAACTTTAATTGTTAAATTTGTATTTGTAACATTTTTATTCATATATACTTGTTAGTTGTTACTTTGTTAGGTAAGTTTTGACACTTGTGTATAAATGCATATGGAATAGTAACTTTCAGTTATTTTAAAAGGTGACAAAACATATAAGACAATGGTATTTTCACCAACAACTTTTTAATATAATTGATTTTTTGACCTAGAATTTTGAAAGCATAATATTAAAGTTCTGATAAGGGCACACTACCTAATTTTATTGATATCAATGCATATGATGCATATTTAACAAACTTTTTTTGGTGACAAAATAATATTGTGGGTCCATTGATACTTTTGTGGAGACATGTGAGACATGAATTCAGGAAAGTAATTGCTTTAAGATCAAATATTTGACAGGATTATAATTATTTTTTTTATCTTTTTGTTTAGATTACACATTTTTATTTTATAAGATTGGATGCCCTTTTCTTACATAATTAAGGATTTTTATCATGAAATATCTTATACTGATTTTCAAAATTAGCATTAAAGATTACTATATTATGTAAGCAAATTAAAGATGTAAAATCAAGTTTAGTTTAGTTATTAATATGAATAAGTGAGAAAAATTTTAATTTCAAACATGTTTATCGTAAACAAGACCAATTCACTACTTTTAGTCTCTTAGATGTTCAAAATACCAATTATTCACGCTAGTAGTATTAATCATATTGATATATAGAACGATAATAGAGAAATCAAATTTGACGTCTCAATGTGCATCGATGTGAGATGTCCTACCAAATACGACTCCTTAACTACCGATGTCTTGTAAACGAAATATAAAGCTTTAATTAATTTACATGTTATCTTATATCCAAGTAAATTTTTATGCTACAAATCATATAACATATATAATCCATCACTATACATCGTGACTTGACATTTTAGTATTTTACACTCTTGACACACTGTGAAATGCAGTTTATAGTACAAAGGTAACTAACTATAGTTTACTTTATCAAAAAATAAAACATTAATTTGTAAATTGTAATTACCCAATTTGAATATATATAAATATCTGATTTCTCTCTCATCAGTTGGGGGTGCAAACGAGCCAAGACATGCCCGAGTTCAACTAAGCTCGAGATCGACTTGAATTTACACGGAGCTCGAGCTTGGCCAGGCATGACTCGTTTAATTACTATTTATTAATTATTATTTATATATATTTGTAACTATTTATATGTTTTTTTCAATTATATTTTTTTGTATAAAATAATATATATATTATTTAGTTTATTAGTTATTTTTTCATAATATTATATATATTAATAAATACTTATTAAACACCAATATCAAGTCTTTACCTTACACTAAAATATTTAAATTGTGTTATGGATGATCAAGTTGATAAGATGACAATGTATCTACCCTTAAACCTTAAATTCCAACAAACCCCTTGTGACAGTTAGTGTTCATTTCCCATGATTTGTTTTTATTAGATTCAACCCTTCCAGAAAAGGGAAGTTGCATGCACCCTACTAGTACTTTTATATATCTTGGAATATAAAAATAAAAGACTTTAATCAACTCGTGATTAAAAAATTAATAAACTAGTTTATGATTGTCACCTTTTAAGCTGTTCTTTTCTCAATATGAACGCTAATTCTTCCGTACTCGTTGACAGTCCAAACTTTGCTGGTTTAGACACCCGATTAATCGATTATTTATTTATTATTCTTTTAAGTTGGATCATGGATGAAAAATAATATAGAACATTATTCATTGCATGTGCATGCATGTTAAAAAATAAAAACTCAATAAAAGTAAACAAATATATAAGGTTATGCGTAGTGGAGGGGCTACAAAATGGGGTGTTTTGCGTCATGTGACGTCCAGTTAGCAAATTATGAGTTTTTATTTTTGGGGTGTAATGGTGTTGTATATATATATATATATCACACACACACACACCTATATATATAATAATATTAAACATAAACACATTGCAGGCGACAAATATTTGTAGCCCCCCACATTTCGCCCCCAAAATCGCCCAGGGGTGCGGTGTTCGCGTCCCAATTCGCCCCATTCCGTCCAAACTATTTGCCCATTACGTATAGTCTAAGAAGTTTCCCTATATTCGGGTTTATTATTAGAGCAATCATAAATGCTATATTTGTATAAAATCACAGTCATTCAAGTGGGCAAACCAAAAGTTGTGTCTACTTTCGCTTGTGTAGCATACTTTTTCTCATTATTAGATACATACGTATTTGTTTTACTTCCAGTCTTCCATTCCCGTGGTAGGTTTTTTCTCGATATTGGATACATGCGTATCGATTATACATGTCTTCTTAGTTCTATATATGATATAAAAAATATTAAAGATTGATTGTATTTTTAACAACTAATTTAAGAACCTATTTATAAAATTTTATAATTGAAATAAATTAATTAAGATCTTTGGAGGTATATATGCTCAATCAAATCTCAAACCAAGCAAAAGTAAACATAAAAACAAATCACCCCAAATCTCATTAATGTTTGTTTAGGTTTTGAGAAGATTTTGAAACCATGTGTAGTTGTTTAAAATTCTAGATTAGTATTAGTATTAGTATTATACAATAATATTGTTTTGACAAATAACGTGCATTTTATAGAAACGTAAGGGTGGATATGTATAGTCACGGACATAAAATTTTCATGTAACAACAAATATTCATGAACTATTCACCACACAGGGTTCAAAGAACTTGTGAACTATTCACGTGAATGTCGTGAGTAATTATTTTCACATGCCAACCATTCATATAACTATATATAGTCTATATGTGACACAAATACATTATTTGAACGTATTATTTAACATAATTTAAAGATTCAAACCTTCGATAGTCGACTTACCTTTGAAATTTAAAGAGATCAATTTAGCACTCAATAACCCTTTGAGATTTACCACAACAACCGTACCCAGCGAATCTCACATATTGCGAATCTATTGATAGGGTTCAGGGGGATGAAATGCATCTCAACTTTTCCTCTAACTATAGGGATAGAGAGATTCTTTTCAGAGAGACCATTGGCTCCACGGTAACCGACCGTTTGGGGTAGTACTTGTAAAAAATTATATTTGATGACTTTCATTTATAACTTTTAACACTTTAAATCCACCCTTAAGTACTTTTCAACTTATATGTGGTTTTTGATGGAACCTTCCTATATTATATTATTAATAATTAATTATAATAATAATAATAATAGCAATATAAAAAAAAGATGCCATACTATGTGTGGGTTATAATTGATAGCAAGCACAAGGTCAAGTTGGAATAAAAGAGAGACGGAATGGGAAGTTATGATTTTTTTACAAGTGGTGTTCTTCAACTTGGTTCATGTTTCTGTTTTTTAATCATTTGTAAGTTATAAATAAAAATGAATGATTCATCATTCATGCATTTATTAAGGAGTGGGTGTGAACATGTGAATCCTACTGTATTATTAAAATAAATTAGTTTGCCTCCACATATCTCTTTTTTATTGGTCAATTCCTATCCTTTCCAAAAATAACATGCACTTCTTGTAATTTCTTTGTAATAAAATAATTCAAAAAAAATAAAAATATGAATTCCATCGACCATTATTAACATCCGTATCTTTAATCCTTTTCTTTCACAATATGTAACCCTATGGTATATTCTTTGATACATGCCACTAATGTAATTTAATGCCTCTTTTCATTGTTCATTTTTCGACTTTAGGGGAAAGTTGGTCACTATGCAGGCCGCAAATTTAGTCCAGCTGTTTGTAAAATCATATCAGTGTGCAAATTGGTTGGGCTCAGTTTGTAAAAATGGTTGGCTGGTCAAAAAGACAATATGGTACTTTCTTTGATACATGCCACCAATGTAATTTAATGAATCTCTTAACAGGTCTTAATTCCGACTACTTTAAAACCACTGCAGATGCCTAATTGATACCGGTTCCTATCCTTGAAAGTTTCTAGGATGGCTTCTTTTCGTGTTAACTTGCAACCATTGTGAATTATATTCTGATGTTGTGCAAGAGCAGAGACGGGGTAAAGTTAGTGTTATTAAATACGGATGGTAAAGTTACAAATAAGACATGTAGAGATTTATAGTTTTTGTATACTTTGTAAATTGTAATTGTAACAGTAAGTTAATTTGTCAATGTTATATGTGATTGTTTGCTATTATCATTTTTCTTTATAAATTTGTGATTGATATCGTTTACGATTGGATAATGCTTAAAGAATGTGCTTACTTTAATTAGTTACATTTGAGTATCCTTAGTGTGAATATGCCAATGCTACTCAGGTATACAAGCAAGTAGGATGAGCAAAATCGGTACCGGTTTGGTACCGTCGGTACCAAATAAGTACCAGAGTTTTAAGTTTTGGTACCGGTACGGGACGGGACCAGTATTTCCCGAATTTTTACCTTCAATCCCGGTACCGTCCGGTCCCGTACCGGTACCGAACCGAATACTTCGATACCAGTACCAAGAATTCGCAATTATTGGGACCGGGACCGGTCGGTATCGGTACGGTACCGATCTCATTCCTACAAGAAAGTAACATATGCAGGTAATTCATTTGCTTATGTTGTTATTTATGTTATCAGTTTGTTTATCAAATTCCAAATTTATCACAATTTTTTCCAATTTTTTAAGGGTTTCTTTATAGTTTATCGGTATAAATGTTTTATTTCTAAATAAATCACACTAAATTTTGACAATTTATGAATTTGTAACTTTTAAAGTTTTAAATTATGTTTCTAAACAATATACTATGAATATTCTTTATTAGTAACTTATGTTTTTAAGTGCTTTATTTACATACGAATATAAATTGCAATTATATCAAATACTTCTCATAATAAACATATAAAATAAACTTTTGTCATTTTAAAAATGTCTTTAGTTGACGATTTCATATTTCCACCCGTGTTATACATGGGTCAATAACCTAGTACATAATATTGGATCCAAATACATTCTATAGACAATAGTACACACTCTTATGATATTTACCGTTTATAGATAAACATATCAAATCTTTTGGATTAAAATGGTATATATTAAAAATAGAATTAAATAATTTAGAATTTATTTCTCATAATAACTTAGTGTTATATATAGAACTAGATAATTTAGAATTTATTTCTCACAACAATTTAGTGTCAAGTATCACGCTTTTTAGAACACTGTATAAAATTTTACATATACATAAAGTAAATTTGCGCGATTTATTTTCGTATTGTTTTATATTTAGTTTCTAGAAAGAAATGAAAATAACATACTGAATCTGAAGATTTAATCGTGAAATCCTAGCAACTCCTCGAGAGCGCATGAAACGCATGTCAGGCACGAGTTTCTCTGACATGAGAACAGTTTTATAAAAAGCTCGTCGAGCCACACTTAAAACGCCTGACAAGGAATAACATATTTAATCATTAATAATATCATATATTCCTCTAGCAGACAAAGTGATATATTCATCGTATTTGGAAACCAAGGGAACGTCATTAACAAGTCATCGACGAGCTACTAGATAAACCCTATAAAAATCACTTGTCCAGTTGTCCCTATATGTGCTTAAAAGACGTCGACGAAAGGTCTTGAAGCAACCATACAAAGTAACAAAACGCAAGACTCACATGTTACAAGAAAAAAGACACGTTTAAACATTTTCAATCCATCTCAACTCTAACGTAATATTCATTCTAACGTTTATTTTTTCATCATCGTTAACATTCTTCGTTCGTTTACATTAGATTAAACCTACTGTAGTCTACTATAGTATGTATACAAAACTTGCACCTTTATGTATTATGTATTATTATTATCATTAAATGACCTTAATTAGATGTTGAACATGAACATATTTCAGGTCAACAACGCGTACCAAAATAAAAGGACATTAGTTTTGAACTTTTGATATAATAATAAAAAAATAATTTATATTATAAAGATTCAATGAATGTATGCATCAGTATGACTGTTTAGGGGGAGGTGGTTATAATGTATCTAACACATCACCATGATTTACATACATCCCCTTTTGCATATATAAACTCATAAACTCAACAAACACCAATATCATCACATTCAAATTTCAAACTCATACCAACAACCACTCTTTCTTTTTGCCTTGCTACTTGTTTGTTGAGGGTTTATTATTATTTGTGAATGCACCCAAATCTTGAACAATATTTTGTGTGTTTTTTGGTTGAAGATTTGACCTTTTCTGTGGGTTCTTGCTAGCTGTTACAAAGATGCCTGCTTTGGTTAATTACAGAGGTGAGTAAATGAGTTTGCTTTGTATTTATTAAAAATCTTTGCTTTTGTTTGAGTTCTTGATGGGTTTGTTAATTTAGGTGGTTTTGATTTGTGGGTTTTTTTTTAATGTGATAGCATATTTGGTTTGATCACTAGGGTTTCTTGATTGCCATGGTACTTATAGTTTGTTGATGATAAAAAGCTTGAAAATTTGGGGATTATGAATAGAATTTGCAAGAAAAACATCATACTTAGGGTTTAGATATGATTTTAGAGCCTTAAATTAGAGTTATTTTATAAAAAGTTTAATTTTTTTAGAAAACCAGTTTACAAGTATTATTATTTAGGCATATTTGGTTTGATCACTAGGGTTTCTTGATTTCCATGGTACCTTTAAAGATTTTAAATTTTGTGGTTTTTGAATAGGAACTAATGTAATATGCTAAAGTTTTGTATGTTTAATTGGATCTTAAAAAGAAATATCACATAAAAGAGTTATTTTTATTGAAAGATTAATATTGTAGGAAAACATATATATATGTATACAATTCTATATCTAATAGGAATCAAGCAAAAGCTGTGTTTAATATTTTTATTTATACAATTTACAGGAGATGATGATTATCACACAGGTGGATCACTATGCTCAAAAGATTCGACCCGTTTTCTATCCATTTACGGGTCACCTTGCAAGCGTCAAAGAATCAGTGATTCATACTCTCTTTTTCTTGAAGAAGAAAAGAAACCATCAATTGAAGTCCTTCCAGATGAGCTTCTTTATGAAATCTTAAGGCGTGTGCCCGGTGGTCAAGCGCGAAGTGCATCCGCGTGTGTCTCAAACCGTTGGCTCACGATCCTGAGTAATGTTAGGACCTCAGAGATGGTTCATGAACCGTCTAATGACGTTGAGATGGTTCAAGAAAACGATGGGTTCCTTACTAGATGTTTGGAAGGAAATAAAGCAACTGATCGCAGACTTCAATCGGTTGCTGTTGGTACATCTGCCCGTGGTGGTTTGGGCAAGCTTTCGGTCAGGGGAAGTAACAAGGTTACCAAGATTGGGTTCACAGCGATCGCACATGGCTGCCCGTCACTAAAGGTTCTATCTTTATGGAATGTTCCTTCAATCGGAGACGAATCTTTAATCGAGATCTCGAAAGAATGCCATTTGTTGGAAAAACTTGATCTTTCCCATTGCCCTTCAATTTCCAACAAGGGTGTTTCCGCAATCGCTCAAAACTGCCCGAATTTGTCTTCTTTAACAATCGACTCGTGTAAAAACATTGGAAACGAGAGTCTTCAAGCCGTTGCCCGATGCTGCCCGAATCTTGAATCGATTACCATCAAAGACTGCCCGAATGTTGGTGACCAAGGAGTTGCTACACTCTTGTCGTCACTTTCTTCGGTTTTAAAGAAAGTAAAGTTTCAATCTTTAAACATAACCGACTTCTCACTGGCAGTGATCGGGCACTACGGGAAGTCAATTACCAATCTTGCCCTTATCGGTCTTCAAACTGCTAGTCAAAAAGGGTTTTGGGCAATGGGTAGTGCAAAAGGTCTTCAATCATTAACATCCTTAACCGTAGTTTCGTGTTACGGGATCACGGATCTTAGCCTTGAAGCAATCGGTAAAGGGTGCGGTTTCTTGAAACAAATCTTGATCAAAAAGTGTTGCTTTGTGTCCGATAAAGGATTGGTTTCGTTTACCGAAGCTGCTGAATCTTTAGAATGTTTACACTTGGAAGAATGCAATCGGGTCAGTCAACAAGGGTTCTTGGGATCTTTAAAGTCAAAGTTGAAGTCTTTGACAATAGTCAAATGTATGGGAGTCAAAGATTACCCACAAGAAACACCCGAGTTTACTCAATGTGGATCGCTTCGATCTTTAACTATTAGAGACTGTATCGGATTTGGAAACGCAAATTTGGCAGCTTTTGGAAAGTTTTGCTCCGAGCTACAAAATCTTGAACTAAGCAGGCTTTGTGGGATAACCGATTCGGGTCTATTCTCGATTCTTGAAAACTGCCAGGCTGGATTAGTCAAAGTCAACCTAAGCAATTGCTTGAACTTAACCGACAAAGTGGTGGTAGATCTTGCAAAGAATCATGGTGGAAGCCTAAAAGTATTGAATCTCGAAGGCTGCAGGAGGATCACCGATGAAAGTTTGGTTTCAGTTGCAGACTACTGCTTGCTGCTCACAGATCTTGATGTTTCAAAATGCTGCATATCGGATAACGGGTTACATTGTTTGTCTGAAGGTGTTCAGATGGGCTTACAGGTTCTTTCAGTCTCGGGTTGTTCCAAGATTTCCAGCAAAAGCGCGCCTTTTTTCAAGCAAATCGGGCAAACTCTAGTTGGATTAAACGTCCAACAATGTAATCTTATCAACAGTAGTTTAGTAGATTCACTTATTGAGAATCTTTGGAGGTGTGATATCCTTTATTAAACTACAACAACTATTACTACTACTGCACCCCCCCCCCCTCGCAGCGCGGTCAATCAAGAATAAATATGGAAGTATCGGGTTCGTGTGACGGGGTTGTTTTGTTTTGGATCTTTAGCCAGTCAGTTGGTTTTCTAGTCACAAAAGGTTGTTTCTTGACCGTTTTGCGACTCTTTTACCCTTGTTTTTCTTCAAGAAAACAAGACGGTTTCAACTGAGGCTATGGTGATTGGTGAGATGTGCCCTGTCAAGAGTGTATGTTACTTTTCTTTAGAGTCTAGCTTAGTTTAGTGGTTAGGGGTCGGTTGGGGGGGGGGGGGGGGTTGGACGGGGTCTTATGGTTCGAGTCGGTTGTAAGAGTCTAGTTTTGTTGTGCAGTTTGAGGGTGAATGAGGGTGCACCTGGTTTTTGGGCTATGGTAAATGGCAACAGATATGTTTGTCTGGTGTCATTTAACAACACTTTGTGGTTTTTTTTATGAACCATGGTCCATGTTTTTTGATGGGATTTTAGAGTCCTGTTTTCCCAGGTTGATCTTCTTGCTACCTTAAATTGTACCTTTTTTAGTGATATTATAATGAAGATATATGTTTAATGTACTCCTTTAACATTTTGTGTTTTTACTAGTTGTAATGCATAATATTATATGTTCTTATGGCACAATCTATCAAATCATACCTTTGGACAAATGTGATTATTTTTCGTAAAAGATAATATCATAATGTTATATGCTTGCCCATATGGCTATTTATTTATTATTTATTTACATAAAAATAATGAAGGTTCAATGGACATGGACTCAATTGGTGGGGACCTATATTTACCTAATCATATCAACAGGCCAATTAATAATGGTATTAAAATGCCATAAAGATTTTGACATTGTATCTGGTCTGAGCATGGTTTGTTGTCATATTCCTATATCACATATTTGCACCTACTTTAGAATGTTACTGTTATAGATATTTCTAAAAGTATTATGCCTAGAAGGTGTTTAATTGCTTGACCAATTGGTTTGGTGTTTAGGAAATCCGAAAATAAAAACATAAATTTGAATTGAAACCGATACCAGAATAATTTCGATCGAAATTCTTATTCGGATAGAGATTCAAAAAATTCGAATAGTTCGGATTATTTAGATATTTGAAAATTATATAGTTTATTTCGGTCCATTGGGATTATTTCGGATGATCATAATCCGATCCAGATCCATCCGAAATCAATTCAGATCAGACAGGAGCACCCCTAATTCAGATAGGATTTCGGATAAGGTGTTAAAAATTTCAAATCCCAACAATCTGGACCGAATAAACCAAATAATATGTTATCCAATTTGATGAACACCACTATGTTTAGTGGTATGGTGTCTCCTTTATGAATGTAAAGTTGTGGGTTCAAATCCTTGCACCAACAATATAAATGTAGAATTTTGCAGTTAATAGAAAAAGAAGTTAAAAAAATTATACAATACAGTAAAAAAGTCAATCGTTTTAGAATTTATAAACTTTCTAATATTTTTCTAGACAATTTATTATTATTATTATTATTATTATTATTATTAAACCTTTTATATATTTAGACTGGGCCTGGTTAAAGAACATTACTCTAAAGGCCAACACATGGGCCGATCCGAATACTTAAGCTTAATTAAGAAAATCCAGCTTGGTTTATTTTAATGGACTGAGAAACATAGATTCAAACATACAATAAAACTAGGCCCAATATTGGATTGTAAAGTATTTAATAATAAATACATTATAAGCAATTAAGCATGAATATTAAATAGCTTGTAAGAGTCAAGATATGTACGATTATACTAACTATGTTAGTAATATAATAAATGATTTATTTTCAAGAGAAACACTTTACGACATGCCATGTTTTTGTATTTTTTAAAACGAAAGTTTGGAAACCTAAAAGCTACATAACATCATCTCGAAACGTTTTCTTCTATACGATAGATTTTTGGATCAACGGTAACCCTTTGGCTAACCAATCTTCTATACGAATTACGATAGATGAATCATGAATGAGCTGATTTTGATCCTCTACCCATACCCCACCCATTTGTAAAGATATGAAGATGCTTTGATGAGGCTCATAATTCACATGCCGTCTAAAACATATATGTCGTAATTCACATGCTATTTATAAAATATATATGCCGTTTAAAAAGAAAATAAAAAATCTAAACCATATAGTTTCCTCCACACAACCTGCAGATTTTTCCCTATGTCAATCACATTGATCTCAAAGTTTTGGAATCTTTTTAAATATTTTTAAATTTTGCCATCACAAATTAGTTTATATATCAGACTCAGATATTTAACATAGTATTTAAACAAAAATAAATGTGTCAGATTAGGGGCGTTCATTGTTCGAATCAAAATGACAACCATTTCGAATTCAAATTTTGTGTCGTTAAGAATATAAATATAAAATTTGATCTTATCAATATACAGAAATTTAAAAACATGGGATTCTAAACTCGTTACACTAATACGTCTCTAAGTTGTGTTGTTCAACACATTAATGATCTAGGTCATATTAATAACGCCATGTCTAACATTAATGGTACGCCTAAATCCCAAGCCACTATAGGTAAGGGTGAAAACAAACCAAGCTGTTTGAGAGCTACTTAAGATTGGATCGAAAAAAACTTGAAATGAACCGAGTCATTTTGAGCCCAAGTTACAAACATAGCTTGTTTAATTATCAAGCCCAGGCCTGACCCTTGTATGGGAAGCTCACTTAGGCCCTTGGAATTTCAACAAGCGTTATGTATTTTTAAATTTTTACATATTTTGGACTTCTATGTAAAAGTTTCCCTCCTACACAACCGAGCTCGAGCCGTGGTTTGGCCCGTTTAAGGTACTACACAAGCTTGAACCGAGCTTATGCTCGTTTAATGTTTTTTTCTCAAAATATGTAGAATAATTAAAAACGTATACAACTTATATATTAAATAATAAATTAGTCGAACTTGAAGAAAAAAGCTCACGAGCCGCCGAGTTTTGGCTCGTTTAAGGTACAACACGAGCTTCATCCGAACTTAGACTTGTTTCAGGTTTTCTCAAAATATATAAAAACAACTAAAAATGTATACAAAACTAATTAACAAATAATAAATTAGTCAAACCCAAACCTAAAAAAAATAGACTCATGATCCAAACTCGAACTTAAATTTAAAGAAAAAAAAAAACAAAACTAGCCGAGCTTCAACCTTATCGACCTCAGGCTATTATTTAATATAATAATAGTATAATAATACACAAAAGATACCATCATATAATTATTAGTTAAATTTAAAATACAGATATGATCACAACAACCAGACCAACGGTCAAGATTAATCACTCCCGCCTTTTATTATTATTATCCTTATTTTATAGACAGAATTACAAATTTTGTCCTTTAAAATAAGACGAATTACGGTTCGTGTCCTTTTCTAAGTTTCCTTGCAGGCGGTATACTTTAAACTTTTTTTTCCTACAAGTTTTGTCCTTTACGCTAACTGGGTTAGAAAAAGTCAGTTAAATGCCCTCACGTGAGACGCATGTGAGGGCATTTTTGTCTTTTCGTCTACCCTGCAAATTTATAACTCCTTCCCCTCATTTATCTATTCTTTCTCTCTCTACGCCACCACCATCACCACACCACCACCATCACCACACCATCACCATACCACAACCACTCCGACCACCATACCATGACCCACTCCGGCCACCATACCCTGACCCATTTCTAAACCTTAACAACAGAAACAAAACTAAATCAAATACCCCCTACTTATATGCTAATTCTTGAAATTAACTTAGGGCTTTGATAATTTAGATGGTTATGAAGAATACCCAGAAACAATCTGAGACAACGTGCTGGTAGGTCATGGTATGGTGGCCGGAGTGGGTCATGGTATGGTGGTCGGAGTGGTTGTGGTATGGTGATGGTGTGGTGATGGTGGTGGTGTGGTGATGGTGGTGGCATAGAGAGAGAAAGAAGAGAGAAATGAGGGGAAGGAGTTATAAATTTGCAGGGTAGATGAAAAGACAAAAATGCCCCCTCACATGCGTCTAACGTGAGGGCATTTAACTGACTTTTTCTAACACAGTTAGCGTAAAGGACAAAACTTGTAGGAAAAAAAAGTTTAAAGTACACCGCCTGCAAGGAAACTTAGAAAAAGACACGAACCGTAATTCGTTCGTCTTATTTTAAAGGACAAAATTTGTAATTCTGTCTATTATATATATATAAATCTCAAACCCCCATTTCTTTTACTTCAAACCCCCAATCTTAGAACCCACAATTAGGGTTTTGATCATGCTACTTCGTAGTTCATCGAATCCCGCACTCAATTCGTGGCTCTGCCACGAAATCCACACCGAATCATCACCGTTCGACCCGTTACTCGCCCGCCGTACCCCCAAATCACACACAATTTCGATGAGTTCGATAACCGATCCACCGAGGAAGCTCATCCGAGCTTCATCGGAGGCTGATTTGATCGGTAATGTTAATTCGATTGTTAAAGGTAACAAAACCACCAATTCGTTACTCGCTTCGATTGCGGTTGAAGAGGATGTTGAAGGAGAGGAGAGTGATTGTGATTGTGAGGGTTTGTTGTTTTCGAGTTCGGGAATCGGAGTTACGGTGGATGGTACTGGTGGAGGCGGTGGAGGGAAGATCTCCGGTGGTGATGGGAATGGGAACGGGAATTGGAATGGTTATGAGAATGATAGTACGGATTTGTATTATCGGAGTATGATTGAAGCGAACCCTGGGAATGCAATGGTTCCTGGTAATTATGCCAAGTACTTGAAAGAGGTACATAGTGTTTGTTAGAATAATAGCACGGTTTTGTTAACGAGCCGCCACGGTTGGTTTGAAAACGGGCCGGATCAATCGGCCTGCAAACGAGCGGATCAGTCGGTCTGTAAACGGGCTGACTCAGTCGGTCTGCAAACGAGCCAGCTCGTTTGGTCTGCAAACGGGCCGGCATGGTCGGTCTGCAAACGGGCCGGCTTGGTTTTGTTAATGAGCTGTCTCGGTCGGTCTGCAAACGAGGCGGCTCAGTCGGTCCGAGTATATCATTTTTATGTATAGTAATATTTTCCAACAAATAAAAGTTTGCAACTTGCTCTTCTGGCTCGAGCTGCTCATCAGCTCAGCTCGGCTTGACTCAGCTCGTTTACAGCCGTAATATCTATTTGAATAAAAACATCAAGATTCACGGATTGGTTTAATGATTTCAACATTGATATTGTTGTTTTGGATAGGTTAAAGGTGATTTCGTTAAGGCTGAAGAGTACTGCAGCCGAGCGATACTAGCAAACCCTCACGATGGAAACGTGTTGTCAATGTATGCTGATTTGATTTGGGAGACACAAAAGGACGCCCCTCGTGCACAAAACTATTTTAATCAAGCTGTTCAGGCTTCGCCAGATGACTGGTATAATTAACTTTTAAAAAAAATTAGCGTTAAAGTTAAATGATATTTAAATTTGTTTGTGTGATGATGATGCTATGTTATGGCGTCTTATGCTCGGTTTCTCTGGGATGCGGATGATGAAGATGAGGAAGAAGATGAAGTTGATATGAATGTATTAACACCAAGTTTCTTAAACGAAACCGCACAATTACCTCCGATTGCTGCAGCTTCTTAAAGATGATGAATACTCTTTTGTATATTGACACAGATATTATTATACAGTAACTTGCTAACCTACTTTTGTTTGTTTTTGTTTGCTTTTTTTTGCTCTTTTAACAAGCCATGTGATGTTGTGACTTGTTACATAAAGTGTTTAATAGATATATTTCTATTGATGTATGATTTTGTAATTATCATGTTACAAATAGTAATAAAATGTGAATGATGCAGCTTGAATTGCAAGTAACACTCACTATGTTATTTATTAGGCTTTTAAATAGGACCATTGCCTTTTTGTATTGAAGTACAGCTGCTCAAATGTATTATTCATATCAATAACTTAATATGTATTATTCATCTGTTGTTTTGTTGTTGTTTTGCATACTGAAAGAAATATCTAGTTAGCTTGATGTGAGACATTGCACACTCGCACGTAGCGTGTAACGGTATAGTGCTCTGACCCCACAAGTTCTTGAAAATATCTCATGTATTTTGACTTAACTTCATTGCCATTTATCATTATGCACTATTATGTTAATTGGTAGTAACATATAATGTTATAAAATTAAATGATATTCTTGTATAATATAAGAATAACACAAAGGATAAACTACATTAGAATCATTAACTAACATCTTCAAATGATCCAAAACCAACCAAGAACCGACCCCGAAACCAACCCTAATCCCAAACACAAAGCCATGACAACCGCAGCCATTTCTGCTTCCGAAGGTGGAACCGATTTAGGCGCCAAAATCATAATAACACTCGTCAGATAACCATTCGTAAACCCCAATACAACAGTCAAAAACACCACAAACACCTCATTTCTAAGCCATATAGGTCCATGCAAACAGGCGGTAAATAGCGGATATAACAACAACCTACCCAAACAAGCCCATGTAGCCTTAGCAATACTCTTTAAAACATAAATAGCAGTAAAAGATTTCCCTCCAAAATCCGCGATATTATATGTGGTAATTAACATTATCGGGTACCAGTCTTTTAACACATTTGATTTTATATTTTCCGCTAAAAAGCCTGGAAATATCGATAAGGTTACGGTATATATTACGAATATTCCTAAAGCAGGCCATTGAATCATTCTTGCTACATCCCAAAATTTTTCCCTTGATGTCAAACTATTATTTTTTTGTGACTTATAATGTTGTTCCATAACTGGTAACTTGTATAACAAGGTACAACAAACCATGCAGAGCAGCAAGATAACCGTGCTGACTAGGAAGTATAAGTGTGCGCTTTTCTTGAGCCCTTGTGGATCATGCGGGAGTGAGGCTTTCGTTATAATCCGCAAGAATGAGACCAAGATTCCTGAAAAGTTTGTGGTTTTAATTATTAGCTATTTCTACTTGTTTGCATAAAAATGGGCCGATCTGTTTTATTTGCAACGGGCCAACGGATAAAGTTTTAGACTTTGTTAAAATTAAAACGGGCCAAATGTGTTAAGATCTACCCATTTTCCTAAAATGGGTCGATTTTGTTTTATTTGCAACGGGTAAAGTTTCGAACTTTGCTGAAATGAAAACGGGTCAAATATGTTAATTTCTACCAGTTTGCCTAAAAATGGGTCGATTTGATATATTTGCAACGGGTCAACATGAGTAAAGTTTCTCATTTGTTAAAATGAAAACGGGTCAAATACGTTATTTTCTACCTGTTTGTCTATTAATGGGTCACTTTATTTTTTGTGTTGTGGTTTATTGTTTTATCTGCAACGGGTCAACTGGTAAAGTTTCAAACATCACTAAAATGAAACGGGTCAATTATGTTAATTACTAAACGTTTGCCTAAAAATGGGCCGGTTTGTTTTATGTGCAACGGGTCAACGAGTAAAGTTTCAAACTTTGCTGAAATGAAAACGGGTCAAACATGTTAAATTTCTACCCGTTTGCCTAAAAATGGTTCCGTTTGATTTTTGTGTTGTGTCTTAATGTTTTATCTGCCACGGGCCAACGGTTAAAGTTTCAAGCTTTGCTATCAAGAAAACATGTCAGATATGTTAATTTCTCTAATGAATACAGTTTTCCTAATTTTTTTTATCATTCATAAATATGAACAAAAAATGTTCTCGGGTCAGGCTCAACCCGTATAAAACTATCCATTTTAACCCGACCCGTGCATACCTGATGAAGCAGTTCCAGCGAAAACAGCCTGCATGTATTCTTTTGGCAATTTTCCTGCGGACCCAACAAGGCTGCCGCCAATCAACCCATCAGCCAAACCACAAATCACGACCGATGCAACCACTACATAAAACGCTGACGTGGACTTCTCGTTCCAACTAACCCAATCAAGCGTTGGACTAACCATTAAAGACACAACAAACATTGTAAAACCAATGTTCATCCTCACTTGAAAGCTCACTAATCTGCTCAAACTACTCCACTTTATCATAAGAATTAATATTAATAGTGTCGAACTCATATACGCTACTGAAAACACTTTCTCCACGTGTTTATCCGGATAAACATCACCAAAATAATCAATGGCAGTGATTAAAGCATTCCATGGAAGTAAGTTTCCTGCACCAAGTAAGAAATGCATAACATAAGCTATTTTGAATGTGTCTTTTTGTATAATGTCACTCGACTCGCTCTTCAAACTCTCCATTTTCACATTAAAAGTTTTGTGCTTTAGATAGTGTGTTTATATAAGGCCGACGGGTTAAGATATTTTGGTGCGAATTTTTAAAAGTTTGATTCTTTTCAAATCTTTTGTTATGGATCACTGGATGACTGGAAACCTGCCTTTGATTCAAGATTGATGTGAATGTAAAATATCAAATATATCATTTTTTTTCATATGATGGTTGTCTTTTACTTTGTGAAGCATAATCCATCAATGTCTTAAAAGAACAATAAAAGCAAAGAAATTTATTTTTCTATGTGTGTATAATGTTACAATTATTTTATTTTTTTTCCTTTGGAGTACATATTTATTCTAATTGCTTGATTGACATAGACTAGGTTTTAAACCCAAATGTTGTTACTTTATAATACATGAAAACAAATATGTCCATGTGTGTGTGTGTGGGGGGTGGGGGGGGGTGGGGGGGGGTGTAAATGGATGGCAAGAAATGGTTTGTGGTTTTTTTTAGAGTATACTGCAGTTTTCGTCCCTGTGATTTGTTTAAATTTGCGGTTTTAGTCTAATAGTTAAAGTTTACGATTTTTGTCCATGTGGTTTCATTTTACTTGCAATTAAACCCGAATTCACTAACCCCGTTAAGTTTGGTCATTAAACTCATCAGCGCCCCTCACGTGAGGGGCAATTTTGTCCTTTTCCTCCCCAAATACTACTCAACCCCTCACGTTAGGGGACCTGTGAATTAGGACTGATGTTTATTTTGGGAGAAAAAGGACAAAACTGTCCCTCGCGTCACACTGATGGGTTTAACGACCAGACTTAACGGAGTTAGTGAATTCGGGTTTAATTGCAAGTAAAATGAAACCACATGGACGAAGATCGCAAATGTAAAACTATTGGACTAAAACCGCAGATTTGGACAAACCACAGGGATGAAAACCGCAGTTTACTCGTTTTTTTTTTTTTCTTTATGGTTTATAAAATGTTATGCTACTATTGTAACACATATGGCTTTCTTTGATGTTTTAATCCTTTTCAATCATGTTAAAGGCATTCTATTGATTTTACCAACAGATCATGTAATGACACCTTGGAGTCCATATGGTCCATTCCATAGCTTCAATATTCTCCGTATATTCTGATTTTCACCTTTATATTATTTGTTCACAGTCCACAAGCATATGTCATAGGTGAACATGTTTTGGTTTATGCTGTTTGAAAATCTTGGATTTTGACTTTTGAGAGATGGTATTAGTATAAAACAAAAGATCATGTTTTGTACGCGTTGGGTTGGGATTTTTTTTAGGGGGGGGGGGTGTCAGACGGGTTGGGTAACGAATCGAAATAGTAGTGGGTTGAAAAGGGTCATTGGTTTGGGTTGAAACGTTCAATGTGTTTGGTTGATCTGCTAACACTTTTTGTCTATAGTTGACGTACTCCTATGACTTGTTTGAGATAAATAGAAAACCCATAACGCCCCTTGAAAGGAGGATTTGAGATTCTTGACGAGTAGACATAATGTTCAACCTACAAATACGCGTAAACATTATATAAGTGCAAACACTTTGCATATGTGATGCAACATGTTTATTCTTTTTGGGCAAGAGGCAATTTTACACCTATTATGTTTGGGTACTTGTGGAAATTTAAGGTGAAGTATAGAGACCAATTAAGGTGCTACGTGAACATGAACATCAACATCAAAATAGGCTTTAGGGTTGGAAAGAGGGGGCTAAAGCAATGGCTCATGATCTTGAAATGACTATTTGTGAGCCCTAAGGCTTTTTTAGATTCATGGTCCATATGCACAACTTGATTCTTTTTATATCATTCAAGTCATAAAAGAAAAGACTTCAAAAGCAACACAACATGTAATTTTTCTTATTCAAAAATCTTGAATTAGTATTGTAAATTTGTAATGTTGTAATTTTTCTTATTCAAAAATCTTGAATTACTTGTAAACAAAGAGTATATTTGATAGATTACTAGAACTTCACTTTGTTTCAGCTTCATTTTCTAGAACTTGGAACTTAGCCGCTCTCGAGACACTCGTACTTAGAAAATGAGATTAAATTTATAAGCACCTAGACACGATAGTTGAATTCAACTCCAATAACTAAAAGATCTATGGCATGCGATGAGTGATAGGAGCATCCTCGAGAATTATGTTAACTATTATTTCAGGGGTACGGGAAACCAAACCAGCGGGGTTGGGTGGGTCAGCCACACCTGGCAAATTTTATTGGTTCAGTTTTAACGGTTTGAACCAGCTTCTTCAGTATATCACTAATTTGTATTTGAATTTTAAAATTTCCAAACATGGTTCATGTGCACAACTACATATTCTATGAATGAAAAAAATTTATATAAATACTAAAGATTAAAGATTTTAAATTTCTAAACATGGTTCATGTGCACAACTACATATTCTATGAATGAAAAAGGTATATATAAACAATAAAGATTAAAGAACTTGTTTTAAGATCCAAAGTAGGCCGAAACGTGAATGAACCGTTTAGATCTCAAACTGGCTTAGCAAATTAGCATACTAGCTTGCTTCAGTTTGAATAGTAATCGTTTAAACGATTTATAAACACCACACCACAAAATACTTGAATTTTTATTTGTGATAATAATGTATAGTTTTTCTAAAAAAATATTGTTGTAATATATTGGATTGTGAGAAACAAGGCCGTCATTCAAATGGATGCCCACAGGCCACAGCCCAAGCACTATAATATTCTATCTAGTAATCTAGAATCTAGATATGGCTCTTTAACTCTTTTATCTTGCTGACTTGTAAGTTATGTATTATGTATAGTGAATCCAATGGGCTAATTGGTTTACATTGGGCCAAATATGGGCTTTAGTCCAATATGCTGTGGCATAACGCAAACCTTAACAACTTGGTTTAGAGTTTAGACGTTAGGTTTATAGCACCTCACCATCTCATTTTATATAGGTATTCGATCTCTTTTTGCTGTTTCAAAATACAAAAGTCCTTTTACGGGACTAGCCAGCAAACGATGGTCTTACTGATTCACTAGTCCAGTTGAACCGTCGAAAAATCGTGTTCAGAATCGTATGAAGTCATAATTCATTTGGAAAATATTTAAAATTACATGATATATAAATATTGCGTTAAAATGAAAGTATTAGTTTGTTTTTATGATGGTTATATTAATAAAAAGAAATATATTGTTTTCTAAAAGATAAAAAAAGTAGTGAAGAATTTTTTTTTTAAAATGTGTCAAACAAACATGAACAAGTTTGTGTTCGTGGTTGTTTGTTTCAGTTTAGCCTTAACTAATGAACATAAAATTTAATTTGTTTGTTCTCGTTTGTTTTTTGTTCTTTATTACTATGAATGAGCATAAACAAACTTAAAACGATAGAAACAAAACTAGTATATAGGAATTCTAATTTCTAAAGACGACAACCAATCTTTGAAGCTTTTTGGACTTTATGTAACGGGAATGGTTGATGGCTCTCAACATGATCACGATACATTTCATTAATATTTTAATTTAATATATATGTTTTAATGAATATCTAAAAGGTTATAAACATATAAACATTAAAAACAACCTTAATATATAAATGATGTTAATGAAGGTAAACAAATGAACAAGACATGTATTTATGTTCATTACGAGCTTTATTTTTCTTTTCTTTTTTCCATATCCGTTTGTTTAGTAAATAATTGAACTTCTTACATAATAAATTATTGAATATCTTGACAACCCTAGTCTCCTAATCTCAAATATTAGTTAACATGGAGTCAATAATTATTGGCTTAACTGGCAACTACTAGCTGAGTTGAGTATGAAGCTGCAAGGGGATGTAGCATGGTTATAAACCACACGTGGCAAAAATTTTGTGAACACTTTTTTTTGTGGGGGAGGGGGGAGTGGGTCTCGGTTTGATTCTAACAAATATATACCAATAAGGGGAAAACTGCTATTTAAGGATTCAAATTCGGGTGATGTCAGTTATATGCAGATAATAAACCCCTTGAGAGTCCTAGACAACCAGTCGTACTAAAGCCATTAAAAAAGATTTAAAGATGGAAAAGTGAGATGCTCTTTCTACTTATGATTAATTTGAAGACTGTTTCATGTTGAACTTGTTCTAGTGATACTCTAAATATGTGCGGTATCTTTCAAGAAATCTAGTGATTTTGGACTTTAGCGTCTCTTGTTTCGTGCTAGAGAGAATTTCTTAAGTCAAATCTAAGTATTCTTTCACACACTACAACTTTGTTTTCTTAAGATTCTCTTATCACACATGACTCACACACCAAGAAATTATTAGATTTACATAATTTTTTACAATATTGAAGCACAATATATATTTGGACTTCACTTTGTGCTTAACATCTATAAGAAACACCTTAATAATAAAAAAAAAGTATTCTTTGACATGCTATTTATTAACATGACTTTCAATTATCCTTCCCATGTGAATTTTTTCTTTAAACGGGCAACGAAATACGAATTTACATAAAGCGGACGGCAGGAAGCCAAATCCAGGAAAGATACAAAACCACCATCACTGTTCGAATATAAAACTGATAAAAACGCCAAATCAAAAAAAAATTACCAGCCAATATTACATAGATCAAATTTGTTTCAATCTTCAAAGGATAAGCTAATTTCTCTCACCCGGTTCTTAACTCACACCTCATTGCTTTTTATCGTTGTAGACCAATCGACCAAGCAAGAGGGGCTTCCTTTCAAACACCCAAAGAGTGGTATGGATACTTGTCTGAACCGCCTTAGCTAGCCACCTTCTTTATCGCCCTAAGATACTTAATACCAACACATTATTAGACTTTTAACCATCATTTTATTTCATCCCTTTGAAATAAACTAACTTAACTAAAATAATTAGTAAAGCTAAAAGAAATCAAGATTGACCCGTATACACTTCATTACAAGAACATGATTCTATGAGAGTTATACATTTTACATACATGATTATTGTTCTAAATGTTCCCCACTAATCGAGTCCCAAACACTTGGAATTTGTGGGAATTTATCCATGTTATCATCATGTTTCACAATGCCTAAGAGCCATCCAAGCATCCAACTTGATGGGACACTTTCTTTTATCCTTTTGGGACCCAACATTCAACATTGTTTGGTGTTTATGAAAGGGAGAAATTCTTTGATAACATGGGTGTTTGTCTTTTAAGATAAATATCAATCATAAGGTTTCCAAATACTTTACAAAATAATCGACTTTATATTTTTATTCATTAAAGGTTTATCAAATAACAAAAATAAAATGCACAACATGATTCATGACTAAATTCAAACTAATTTGTTCAAAAACAAGTCATCGAGTTAAATATAGTTTTATAATTCCTTGTAGATCGTATGTAAAACTAATTATTATAAGACCATACCACTAGACCAATACTAAATTATGTTCTAGTTAAGCCAATCGTGAGGATGAAACAAGTATTTTTTAAATATTGATAGCAAAACTCAATACCAAACATATTCGAAAGGTTCACATGTGTTTTTTTTTCTTTTTCAGTATAATAGTTCTAATATATTCCATCTAGTTTAAGAAAACGCGCTAGTCGTTGTTGCGTTTCCTAAACGAATAAAGTGCATTTGCATGCCAATATTCAAGTTTAAGTCACATAAAAAGCGGGATTCTACGATTGACGGTGTAAATGTTACTTCATTCGATGCCACATCTAGGTTTCATGATGCGTGACTTGAGTTAGATTTATCTTTTTCTTCACTTTGAACAAATACTTTTCTTCATACCAAGGATGACCCTACGACCAGCTAACCACACAAAGCCTGATTATTCGGATGATAAAAGTTTTATTTTGTTTATATATATAAAATTATATTGAAACAAAATCCTATGAAATTAAAACCCAATAATAATTTACAACCCAAATTATTGTTTAAACTAATTAACAAACATTAAGATATGCTCAAAATTTTATTAAAAAACCAGAGTTTTAACTTTAAAATAAATGAAAAAACTTTCTTCTGATGCCCCTCATCCTCAATCCCATCTTCACGCTTAAATTCTTAAGTAAATGATGAGATTCAAAGATCAATAAAAAGTTGTCATGTGACTTCAAAATCTCATCGTCATAGAAAAATTGCTCTCAAATGATGAGTTTGAAAGCAATTTCAGTGCTACTTCAGCACCTCCAATGACCATCTGAGAATCACCTCGGATGGTCTAATATACCCTAAACGTAAATGTTAAAGTAGCTCAATTTATGCATGTGAATGTCAAGTTTAGTATGCATAAACCTACAATATTAAAACATGTAAACGGAATATATATGCTTATAAGCTAGGGAACGTGGGGTGGGGGCAAGAGAGTCCATTAACCACCCGACCACGAGAATTTGTTAGATTTTCATACATAAAACCGAGATTTTTAAATATAAAAACATATTTTAGACCCTCTAGTTGCAATTAATATAGAAGAGAGCCTTATGATAACCCTTCGATGAAAAAAATCATGATTTCACATTTCCCCAACCAGTTATATCACCTTAATCATTGTAAACTTTTCCAAAAAAATATGTCAACCATTCACATTAACAACCCTTTTATATTCATTACTTACTACATGACATATTTGCATATTAATATGGTTAAAAACACCCTAAGCTAATCATACAACTTTTGACTACAAATTCTCAAAGTTCAAAGAATCAATCACTTATTGGGTTCACTAAACAAAATTGCCTACCAAACCCTGTTTGCATCACCTTCATGATCGCTTAGATTATCCTACAACCCTCATCTCGATTGTTTGGAGTACCTTAGATTGGAATCGCAAACGTTTGGAACTCTCGATGACCAAGTGACCAATATCTGGAGCGCATAATATTCGGATCACCTATTGAGCTAAGTTTTTGGCGTTTGGAACACTTAAGATCGACAAGGAATTTTACAAGGAAAGAATTAGAACTAATTACACTAACACTATAGTAAAGTGGTTTTCCATGTGTACAGATGAATATTTCTCATTGACACATGAACCAACACTTAATACACTAATGGGAAGGCACAAACGATGATGTTGCATTTGGTGTTACATTAGAATAATGCATAGACTGTGCAACCATTAATTACTGAATAGGCCGACCAAGTCTTTTATAAACTACATTAAACTATTTAAATTATGTTGAAATAGAAGGCAAGCGGACAACTAGCTTCGCTGCTAGCCCCAATTGGATTGCAAAACCAAGTGTTTTATAAACAACATTGGTTGATCTTGGAGTCATAACATTGCTATGCTTAACACATCTTAGGCGCGAGGAATAAACACGTATTGGTTGCCAATGCACGCTTTCGCATGCTTAAATATGTTAAAAAGAACATCCCGAGCCAATTTGTGTCAGTACTTGACCTTGGGACTCTCTACAATGTACCGTGTGCTCCTTAAAGGAGTCCAAACTCGCCTTGCAATAAACAGAGCGTATCTCATAAACCGGGAATATATATAGAAATCATTAGGCGATACTTAAGGATAGTACGATGCTCTACTGGTGATATATGTTGGCATAGGCCATCTATAGGGATAGTTAGTAGAAAATCTTGAGCATGCTATGCTCGTAGAAACTCAAAAACAAACTTTTGTCTAATAGTCATGTCAAATTGTACTTTTAAGTCATGGACAGTATTACTAAAAAAGACACTCGCCTGTGCATGTTAGGCTTTTGTGGGGAGGGGGTGTCCTTGTTACTTAAATCGCTGAAGTCAAATCTTGGAATCATATCACCATAATCAAAATATATGTCACATATTCCACTATCTCGTAAGATGTAGTCCCGAAGCATAAAAGCATATGATGAAGCCTCTACTAACGAATATTATCCCGAACCCTCAAACTTGATAGGCAATGCGATGAGTTGCCATCGGAGGTCTCGAAAGTAAGAACCTCCATAGACCATCATGTCCTCAATCGGTTGGCGTAATCCTTTGTCAAGCTGCCAAGATTTTCTATTAAATGTTGACTTTAATGAGGTATAATTGATTAATTGTGTAGTTGAGGTTTGTTTTTATTTTATTTAGATGTTATAATTCAATTGTATAATATAATTTTCATTATTGTTAAGGTTATGATTTTCATTAGTATTAAATTATTTATTTAATACTACGTTCTTTTTTGTTTTGTTTTAAAAGTTACATAATAATTGTGGGGTAGGTTTTGACGTGACAAGAAATGAAATGAAATAAATGAAATTGCAGACATTCAGATTCTGATGCAGCCGTTCGTTCTGCACACACTTTCCACCCATCAATAAAGACAAACATACCCCGAGGGCTATAGTGTAATTTCATCTACTTTTAGGGACTTCAAATTTAATTTTATATGTTTAGTTTTTTTTAAAGAAATGGAATGTGATCTTCATACACCAATCACCATTCCTATGGTACGTGAAGAAGCGTGGATCGACTCACTGGTAGACAATCTACTTTCCTCGGGTGTGATTATACTATTTCACCGATGGTTTTCTTGGATCTGGGTTCTTCCACCTACAAAATGAACAGCACCGTCAACTTACCCCTCAGAAAGGGACAGAGGGGTCCTCTTTGGGGTAACCCTCCGGTGTGAGAATAAGTATTTGTGGAGAAGATAATAATATGAGAGTAAGGAAATCTGGAGAGTATTCCTTGATAGCTGAATACTCTGTGATTGAATATGATTGTGTATGTTACTGGCTGTAACTGTCTGTGATTGAATGTAATTGAATATGATTGAATGTGAATGAATGTATGTCTCTCCTTGTGGAGTTGATGCTGTATTTATAGTGCTAGGGTTTCCATTGATTGGGCCCAGCCTTGTTGGCCTCCTCCAATTGCTCTGCGCCACGTGTCCTCTGGGACACCTGGTGCTTTGTCATTGGTTGTAATCACGTGGTAGCACATGTGTCATGCTGAGTTGTCCACCTTTCATTTGGCAGCTGTCAACATCAGCATATTCTTATTCCTTAAAAAGATACCTTCTGGAAGGTTGTCTGACGTGCACAATCAAGGTTGCCCTAATCCTGATTTGGATAAGGACGAGGTTGATTATGTGCATGTGTGATATGCGCCAATCCTGAGGATGCGCGAGGTCTTCTCTTTATTCTCACGCGCAGATGTTTCATGCGCAGATGTGATATGCGCCGCGCGCTGATGCGCCACGTGTTGGAATACCGTATGCCCGAGACACATAATTAGGTTAATGTGGCTAGTCATGTTTGATCCAAGTCGGGTCATACCCAATAACGAGTTAGACACACACCAATTATGTATTTGTTAAGATAAGATCTATAAGACAAATACAGAACACGATACATTCAGAAAATCGGGTTTCTGAATATTTACTTGAAAGTGTTAAATAAATTAATCGGTTAATTTATTTATTCAAATAATTATTATTGGAATGATTATTTAACTATGTATTCTTTTATAAAATGGTTTATAAAAGATGGGGTGTTTATATATTTTATAAAGTATAAAATAAATAAAAAAAATAAAAAAAAAAAAAAATAAATAAATAAATAATATTGGGGCCGGTTTTGGGTGGGCCCCACACCCCAAGATTATGATCTTTTTTTGTCAAGGTTTTGGTAGAGGTTGAGTATACTCTACTTAAAATCAACCATACACAAAGTCATGATGGTGTTGATATATATGATCATACACACTTTCAAGTAACATTATTACAACACAACTCTTCCTTTCTTTTCTTTCAAGTTCACGGCCAAAAGAAAAGGAAGGGCTCGGGTCTCGGGTTTTTCGTGTTCAAGCTTCCTAGCATAGCTCGGTGTGTGTTGGAGGCTCGGGGTATATTCCGTTTGAGGGTTTTCCTTTGAAAGTCTAGCATTCACATCATTATCTTCTTCAACCATCTACTAAACTCTTAAAGGGTTAAGAATGTAAGTGTTTACAAGCTTGATAGTTTAGCTTTTCCGTATCATTTGATCCTTGCTTCGGGTTTCTAATAAATAGATTATTGGTAATCTTATAACATGAATAAACTAGGTTATTCATGAACATATACATATATAAACACATGGATACATATGTTTAGTTTGTAAATATCACGCTTCCGCCTTAATTGTGACTAGTTAAATGGTTAACTAAGTTTATAAATTCTATAGAAACCCAACAAATGGCATCAAGAGCCGGGATACGGGAAACTAAGCTTCGGGTTCTCGGTTTTATATTTTTCCCCTTGAAAGATTTTATACAAAAAAATTAACATGCATGATATTTTTTTTTGTATTTAAACTTGTTACTGTTTTTGGCTTATGTTCAAAAAAAAAAAAAAAAAAAAAAAAACCGAGCAAATGGGCCGAAGCCCAATTCGGGTGAATTTGGGCCGAAGCCCACTTAAATACGGTTATTGGGTTAACCGGATATAAAAGGGAAAAAGCTAAATGGGCCGAAGCCCATTTTTGGTTAAATGGGCCGAAGCCCATGAGTTTTTTAATTGGGCCGAAGCCCATGTGTTTTGCACATGTGGGCCGAAGCCCATAATCACGTTATTGGGTCAAGCCCAAATTGGGTTGGGCTAGGCCCGATAAAGTCAAGGGGTTTTTGGAACGGGTTCCTAAGACATAAAGGGTTATGTTTGTTAAATACTAGACCGAGCCGTAGACCAAGTGGATGTTTGTTTGTGGTTGATGTTGTGATTGTAATTAATTATTCAAGTTTCGGTTTGTAATAATTAATTAGGGGCAATTTTGTAATTTTGTAATTATTTATTCATATGGGTATGTAATAAATAGGTTATTTGTATTATCTTTATTTTATAGAAAAATGTATTAGGACATTTATTTTGTAAAATAAAGAAGATTGCAAAATTGGAAGTTTGGGCCTAATTGGGCCGGGTATGGTGATAATGGGTCTCACAAGCCCATTAAAGGGATTCAAACCCAAAAGGACCTAAGCCCACCAATTGAGCCCAAATGGAAGCTTATGGAAGCTAAGGCCCAAGTTCAAGCCCAATGGATCACAACGGGGTTGAAGAAGATGCTCGAAGCATTTGGATGCGGGATCGAGTGGGAGCTACAACATCCATGTGTCATGTGTCCCTTAGGATTGGACCTAAGACACACACTTGTTTCGGCTAACAAGTGTGGTCTAATTTAGTGGCTCGTGTCTAGTATAATTGTGTATGCTTGTTAATTGATTGTTTGATTGTGTGGTTGTTAGATATTAGGATATCAACTTCGTCACATAGAATTAATTAACAAAGCATAAAACGGGTTCTAATAATTATCGGTAATTACGTGACACATAGTTTAATAAAATGGATTTATTAACTAGCCGTCTCACGCCCATAATAAAATGGCTTTATTATAAATTAGAATTTTGAAAATGGTTTCAAAATATCGTGTTACTAAATGCATGTTAGAACATGATTTAAAGTTTTACAACTAGAATTATTAAAACTAAAAATTCCCTTTTTAAAATAAAGGATAATAAGTTAAAACACCATCCTTTTGTATAACGCTTAACATATTAGTAAGCTCTTAGTGGGAAAAAGGTCACCTAACCGCGTAGAGTAAATTAATATGTTGAGGTAATATTGGCATATAAATGGGAAAAAGGTCACCTAACCGTTTGTATGTTAATATTACAAGTTGATACAAGTAGGACGACTTAAATTAGAACCATGTGAAGAGGGTCACCCAAGCATGGGGTCTAATAGGTGTTGATGGGATAAACATGCCGACACGAAATATGATTTCGAACCGGTCCCATAAACTCTAGAAGTTGCAAAAGGGTTTGCAATTGTTATAAATAACTACCTTGATAAACCGACAATGGGAAAAAGGTCACCTAACCGGAGTCGGGTTTATCGTTGGATTCTAGATTTTAATTATTAATTATATTTGGTATATATAAAAAGGGTATTAATAATTAAAAGGTAAAACACTAAAATGAACTTAATTAAAATTCTGCAGATGGCCGCACACGTCGACGACAACATAATCCCTAACGTCCAAAACGTATCTCTCCGATCTATTCTCGCTAAAGACCGTCTTAACCACAATAACTTTTCGGATTGGTTCCGAAATTTAAGGATTGTTCTAAAACAAGAAAAATTATATCATGTTTTGGAAACACCTATCCCCGAAGAACCGGAAGAGGGAACTGAGGTCGAATACATGAATTGGGTCAAACTCACGGAAGATTCCATTCAAGTATCATGCCTCATGTTGGCGACTATGGTTCCCGAAATCCAAAAGGATTTCGAAAACCATAATGCGTACGACATGATTACTCAACTTAAGGAAATGTTCCTTAAGCAATCAAGAGTTGAAAGGTTCGAAACGGTTCGAGCCTTGCATGCATGTAGAATGGATGATAATCAACCAGTTTCAACTTATGTACTTAAGATGAAAAGTTACATTGATCGCCTCGCCAAGCTCAATTGTCCCATCTCAAAAGAGTTAGCAACGGATTTGATCCTTAACTCTTTGTCGAAAAGGTTCGACACTTTCGTGTTAAATTATAACATGAACGGGTGGGACAAAACCATTGGAGAACTTCACTCAATGCTTAAAACAGCCGAGGCGAGCATGGGCAAAAGGGTTTTACCCATGTTTGCGATCAATGAAGGTAGATCCAAGAATCGATCTCAACCCAATCTTAAGGCTAAGGTAGCCAAAAGAAAGGGTCCTCCTTTGCATCTTAAGGGTAAGGGCAAATCACCGGTTATGGCAAAGAAACAAAAGGTTATGGAACCGAGGGGTCATAAGGATGATCCTTGTTTTGGTTGTGGGGAGACCGGACACTGGAAACGCAATTGCCCGGTCTACCTAAAAGAGCTAAAAGACAAGAGGAATGCGGCGCATACCTCGGGTAATGTCTTTATGATTAATGTTGAGCTAAATCTTATTTCTTCTAACACATGGGTATTGGATACCGGATGTGGAACTCATATTTGCAATTGGTTGCAGGGGTTCAAAAAGAATGAAGACTTAAAGAAGGGCGAAGTGAATCTTTTCATGGGCAACGGTGCAAGGGTGCACGTGGTCGCTAGAGGAGACTTCACTTTATCGCTTCCAAGTGGTTTGGAAGTTGTTTTGAGAAATGTTTTGTATGCTCCTAGTTTGACTAGGAACATTATTTCTGTGCACCTTCTTAGACAATGTAATTTTGACTTTAAATTTGTAAGATCAGAAATGCATGTATCATCTAATGGTATCTTCTATTTTAAAGCTGTACCAAACAACGGTATTTATGAATTGGTTCATGATAATACCTCAAATAGCTCATTATATCAAACTTCTACTAAAAGACTCAAAAAGGATTTGAGTGATTCCTACATTTGGCATTGTCGCCTTGGACACATAAACAAGAATCGTATAAATACTCTCCAAAAGAAAGGTCTTTTGAAAACAAACGAGTTAGGTTCGTTTGATGAGTGTGAATCTTGTATTCAAGGCAAGATGACCAAAGAGCCTTTCAAAGGTACAAATGAAAGGGCTAAGGATTTGTTAGGTATCATACATACGGATGTATGCGGACCTTTCAAGCCAACTAGTAGGAATAGTGAAAGGTACTTCATTACCTTTACCGACGATTTTAGTCGATATGGGTATGTTTATCTAATGAAACACAAACATGAAGCCTTTGAAATGTTCAAAGAATTTCAGAATGAAGTACAAAATCAGCTCGACCGAACAATCAAGGTACTCCGCTCCGATAGAGGAGGCGAATACCTAAGTGATGCTTTTCAAAGTCATCTTAGAGATTGTGGAATTATTTCACAGCTCACTCCTCCTGGAACTCCTCAACATAACGGAGTATCCGAGAGGAGGAATCGAACACTGTTGGACATGGTTCGATCAATGATGGCACGAAGCTCACTACCGCCATCATTTTGGGGATATGCGCTACTCACAGCGGCTCGTATTTTGAATATGGCCCCGACCAAAAAGGTGGATCGAATACCCTATGAAGTGTGGCATGGAAAGGTTCCATCCTTTTCATATTTAAGGGTATGGGGATGCATAGTTTATGTTAAACGTGACACCCCAAATAAACTTGAGGCTCGATCCATCAGGTGTATCTTCATAGGATACCCAAAGGATGATATAGGATATATATTCTATGATCCTAGTGAACAAAAAGTGTTTGTTTCACGCAAAGGATACTTCTTAGAAACTAGGTTCCTTATGGAAGGACCTAGTGAAAAGAGAGTGGAACTTGAAGAGGTTCAAGAATCACTGGATGATACACAGTTGGTCGATACTAGCTTTCAACACGAGGATGTTGAAGATGATCAAATGGTTGATCATACACACGTTGCTCGCAGATCTAATAGGATTAGTCGACCTCCCAAGAAATATGGATTTCTTGTGGATGATTGTTACTTGGTCGATTCGGATGAACCGATCTCCTACAAAGATGCTATGTCACAATCTGATTGTGACAAGTGGCTTGAAGCCATGAGCGCCGAGATGCAATCCATGCACGATAACCAAGTTTGGGAATTGGTTGATCGTCCACTTAACTCCAAACTGGTTGGATGTAAGTGGGTCTTCAAAAGGAAGACCGATATGCATGGAAATTTAGATACTTACAAAGCACGACTTGTAGCAAAAGGTTTCACGCAAACTCAAGGGATTGATTATGATGAAACCTTCTCGCCGGTCGCGATGCTTAAGTCGATCAGGATATTATTTGCCATTGCAGCTCATTTTGATTATGAGATATGGCAAATGGATGTCAAGACCGCTTTTCTAAATGGATATCTTGAGGAAGATGTCCATATGGTTCAGCCTGAAGGTTTTGTCGATCCATCTAATCCTGATAAAGTTTGTAAGTTAAAGAAATCAATCTACGGGTTGAAACAAGCATCACGGATGTGGAATCATCGTTTTAATGAAGAAATCAAAGCGTTTGGTTTCGTCCAAAACGGTGATGAGGCGTGTGTGTATAAATGGGCTAGTGGGAGTATAATCATTTTCCTTATTCTGTATGTCGATGATATACTTTTATTTGGAAATGATATACCAAGTATGGAAAACGTTAAAGCGTGGTTAAGTAGTCGTTTCTCAATTAAGGATCTTGGAGAAGCGACATATATCTTGGGAATAAAGGTCTATAGGGATAGACAAAGGAAATTGATCGGACTCAATCAAAGTGCGTACATTGATAAAATCCTGAAAAGGTTCAGGATGGAAAACTCTAAGAAAGGTTTGGTACCTATTCCTAGAGGAACCGTGTTGAGCTCATCCCAAAGTCCTAGCTCTAAGGAAGAGCAGGATAGGATGAAGCATGTTCCTTATGCTTCGGCAATAGGATCTATTATGTATGCAATGATGTGCACTAGACCGGACGTCTCGTATGCTTTAAGCATAACGAGTAGATACCAGCACAACCCAGGTGACAGTCATTGGATGGCTGTCAAGAATATATTAAAGTACCTTAGAAGGACTAAGGATATGTTTTTAATATATGGGTCTGGTGAGGAGGAACTCGTCGTAAAGGGTTACGTGGATGCGAGTTTCCAAACTGACCGAGATGATTCTCGGTCACAGTCGGGATATGTCTTCATTTTGAATGGAGGCGCTGTCTCTTGGAAGAGTTCGAAGCAGGATGTTGTCGCGTTATCCACTACAGAATCTGAGTACATCGCCGCTTCAATGGCAGCCCAAGAGGCTGCATGGATGAAAAAGTTCATCATGGATCTAGGGATTATCTCTACCATTCAGGAGCCCCTAGAGATATTCTGTGACAATGAGGGTGCTATTGCACAGATTAAGGAGCCTCGTGCTCATCAGAAAACGAGGCACATTGAGCGCAGATTCAACTACATAAGGGATGAAGTTGAAAAGAGAAAGATATGTATTCATAAAGTTCATACCGATCAAAATATTGCGGACCCACTCACGAAGCTCCTCGATAGGCCAAAGCATGAGGGTCATGTTTGTGCATTAGGACTTCGGTATTCTAGTGAGTGGATTTAATCTGTGTTTAGTGTTTGTATAAGAACGAATGTAATGGGTATCTCATGAAATTAATTATGTTTTAATTATTCAATGAGTTATGTTCTATATTTGCATGTTTAATCCATGAATGACTTATGTTGTTCTAAACGTCCGTAGTCGATCATGCTTGTGGGAACAAATATGAAGGTAAGACTATTATGAACCCGGATTGGTTGATATTCATGTGATGAATATAAGGCATAGGTTTGCCACCAAGGTTCATAGATATTTGTGGGACACAAATATTGGACATGATCCGCTCTCAAGGATCACTGCATGGAGTTAGTGCAACTGATCATAAGTAATCCTTGAGTAAAGGCGAGTATCATTGTGTCCTTTGACCTGAGATGCATATTGGATCTGGTTTCTCATCAAGTCTGATAACTTGACTCTCTTCTTTGTTTTTCGGTAACACGATGACGTAAAAGAAAGAGCTCAGATATCATACGAGATGTCAACAAGGATGTATGCAGTCAAGATGGGATTTGTTCCTCTTATGTGTTGAGAGTTTAGATGTCTAAGGCCTGTTAAGTTAAATCATTGAGAGAATGATCACTCTGTGTCTCTTCGATTTGACAGGACATCTAGTAACAAAGGGATGTAATGATAAGACTTACCTATATCATATCAAGTATGGACTTGAAGGGGATGATGTTATTGAATGGCACTTAGTCAAACACACTAGGGGTGGTGACCTGTTGTTAGGCGGTATTCACCATTAGCGTTAACTTCTTATGAGTCACGTGCAAGTGGGAGATTGTTGGAATACCGTATGCCCGAGACACATAATTAGGTTAATGTGGCTAGTCATGTTTGATCCAAGTCGGGTCATACCCAATAACGAGTTAGACACACACCAATTATGTATTTGTTAAGATAAGATCTATAAGACAAATACAGAACACGATACATTCAGAAAATCGGGTTTCTGAATATTTACTTGAAAGTGTTAAATAAATTAATCGGTTAATTTATTTATTCAAATAATTATTATTGGAATGATTATTTAACTATGTATTCTTTTATAAAATGGTTTATAAAAGATGGGGTGTTTATATATTTTATAAAGTATAAAATAAATAAAAAAAATAAAAAAAAAAAAAAAAAATAAATAAATAATATTGGGGCCGGTTTTGGGTGGGCCCCACACCCCAAGATTATGATCTTTTTTTGTCAAGGTTTTGGTAGAGGTTGAGTATACTCTACTTAAAATCAACCATACACAAAGTCATGATGGTGTTGATATATATGATCATACACACTTTCAAGTAACATTATTACAACACAACTCTTCCTTTCTTTTCTTTCAAGTTCACGGCCAAAAGAAAAGGAAGGGCTCGGGTCTCGGGTTTTTCGTGTTCAAGCTTCCTAGCATAGCTCGGTGTGTGTTGGAGGCTCGGGGTATATTCCGTTTGAGGGTTTTCCTTTGAAAGTCTAGCATTCACATCATTATCTTCTTCAACCATCTACTAAACTCTTAAAGGGTTAAGAATGTAAGTGTTTACAAGCTTGATAGTTTAGCTTTTCCGTATCATTTGATCCTTGCTTCGGGTTTCTAATAAATAGATTATTGGTAATCTTATAACATGAATAAACTAGGTTATTCATGAACATATACATATATAAACACATGGATACATATGTTTAGTTTGTAAATATCACGCTTCCGCCTTAATTGTGACTAGTTAAATGGTTAACTAAGTTTATAAATTCTATAGAAACCCAACACCACGCGCATATGTGATATGCGTGAGCATATGTGATGCGCGAGCATATGTGTGCCTGGGCATATGATGCCTGAGCATGTGTGGTGCCTGGGCATATGATGCCTGAGCATGTGATGCATGAGCATATGTGATATGCGCCATGCGCGTAGGTTTTGGCTTTGTGCCTTCATAATGTCTTATGTGATGCGCGAGCATATGTGTGCCTGGGCATATGATGCCTGAGCATGTGTGGTGCCTGGGCATATGATGCCTGAGCATGTGATGCATGAGCATATGTGATATGCGCCATGCGCGTAGGTTTTGGCTTTGTGCCTTCATAATGTCTTGATTTCAAGCTTCTTGTCTATATCTTGTGGTTTGACCCGCCTTGCTCGGTGTTGAGGCGGGTACATACCTCTTCAGTACGGTTGTCTAAATCGTTTGCTGCCCTATTTGGTTTGGTTTTTAAATGATCCAAGTAACGAGCAAATGTCTGTTTGATTTGGTTTAGCTCGAAATTTTTTAATTTATTTTATATATAAATATATTGACAAGACACAAAAAATATAAGTAAATAATTTTTTAAACCCTTTTAAATTTTTTCAATTCTGTCAATTTTTATAGTTTTAATTTGTTCGATTCAACTTTTCATAATACTAAAAGTTTGTTTACATTTGCATTATATCTCACTTAAACTTGTTTCTCATAAAAAAATGCAAATCATTACACGTTTGTCTAAAAACTATTAATTTGTTCACAAAATATATTATTTACATTCTTAAAACTTGTTTTTTATTGAAATTTTTAGAGTGAAAAAGAAATAATAATGCTCGAAAAGCGCTCGATGCTCGATCGAAAAATGCTTGCTTCGTTTTGGCTTGTTTTGATTTTCACTCGGTCTGAATTTTAGCTGTTCGGTTGTAAACGAGTCAACTAACGAGCAAGACTTCGCTCAAATCAGCGCGGCTCATGAACAACCCTGACCTATGGTGACTGTACGTACAAGTATATACGGCTCGTATAACGACCCATATATCCTTATATGAGTCGTATACAAAACAATTTTTTCAGCCTATACGACCCATATAGACGAAGAGTGGTGTATGAAGATCCATGATGGCGTATGAAGATCCTATGCCAAAAAAATGCAAATGAATATATGCTTAAATGGACGTCTTTATTTGAAATGAATAATTGTACCGATATCAATGTTGTTTGGCCGATACAGTATCTATAGTGACACCTATGTCGCTTAATAGATATATGTTATGTATTTGATACGGGTACCAAAAATAAATAAACCGTAATGAGTAAAAACAAAAACCAATTATCTTATCGATTAAGGTGGTATGATATTGGTTCAAACTGATAGTGAAAAATACCGAAAATGACTCAAACTGAAACCTAAAACAATAACAATGAACAAGCCTATCCCCGCTTACCAACCTTCCAAACGGGATTGACACCCTATTTCAGTCCCTCATTCTCTATCTAACACCCATTTTATGCGTACTCGGTCCAAATACAATATTTATGTCATAAAAGAACTTTTAGAGTTTTAGTCTCAAATTCTCAATGTTATGTCTAAGCCCTCATTTTCTCCTTACATGCCCCACCACTACCTATAAACAAGTCTATCGTAAACCTGATTCGTAGAAATGTGACTTTTACTCTTATTCCTAGGCCCTCGTGATGTCAACGTTGTTCTAGGTAAATGCCTCGTCCAGAAAAGTTTCAAGGCCGATGAGTCGGCACATAATGGGAAAAGGTTTTTCTCTAGGACACCATCATTCAATGCATTTATTATACCCAACTCCCGGGCTTTGTGGATCCTACTCGACTAAAATATGTATGTAAGCTCAACAAATTTATGGTATCAAATATGTTACTTGTTAATGCTATCAAAGTTTTTTAACCTAGATAACCTAAATTAGCTTAAAGTGTTGAACACTAGTACTTCATATTTACCTCAAAATTCTACCATGACAATTATTCTTCTCTATGTTGATGACATCATCGTGACTAGGCCACAAAAGCCCGGTCTCCTCTAACATCTTCTCCCTAAGTCTTGAGTCATTTGTGAGGTTTATAATACTATGTTAGATTTTACAAAATGATATTTAGAAACCATAATTAGGGGGTGTTTGGGGTTCCTTATTTTGCCTTCTTAAAACTTTTCTTTAAGTTAATAAGTTGCAAAAGTGTAATTTGTGAAACTTTTTCTCCCACAATATAAGCAATCTCAAACACCATATTACTTCTCAAAAAGTTTATAAGTTATAAGTTGGTGAAAATAAGCAATCCCAAACACCCCCTTAATGAATTGCCGTTAGCGTCACTCGGTATAATGCTTTTGGCTGTAGTCTCTAGACATAGCATCCCAAGTATAAAACAAAGTAACTTAATAATGATCAAATCTCTTTAAATATATTGTGAAGTTATTAGCTATCATTACAATGTTCATTACTCTTATAAAACGTATTACAATACAAAAGGCTATTTCTTGACGTAATTTAGTTAGATGAAGCCCTAACTAATTACATCAAAAGCGAGATGTATCTTTATCTCCAATTCATGTTGTTTTCCACATAAGAGTAGATTGGAAAGCCAAATGAGATGGTGATATACCATTTATGGACCACTTAATAACCTTTATTTATTTTAAAGCTTGAAGCCATTGATTGTTTAGACTGCAAAAGTGGTATGGTGGATGAAGAATCATGAGTTATGAAAGTATGTGGTCCAAACCAAAAAGGGTTCTCTTTTTTCAATGAGCTTAGCTTAGATTAGATTTTGTGTTGCTCAATATCTTTATGGTCGTCTACATATGTGCATTTGGACACATAAACTCTTTTAATAGATAGGTATCTAGAGAGTATAGACTTTAGAGGTGACCTTTTCCCATCAATACATATCTATATTACAAAATATTGAATAATAGAAATTGGTGTAGAGTTAGAAGTATATTTAGGGTGAGACTGTGAGTTAGCCGGTTCTAAATAGTAATATATTAGAGGCAAATTTTCAAACTATACATATATTATTATCGACCAGTTAGCCATTGCTAATTCCATATATTACAGTTATATGATTTTAGAAAATGAAAAAGGAAACCAAACCTTTTGGATTAAAACTATTAATATCTATTTTCTACACATAACATATTTAAAGAGATATTGCTCGATGAATAATGACACCCATCCTTTGCATAAACCAGTGAAACAATATACCTACATTAAAGATTTATTATTTTGTATTTAAATAAATCAAAATGAAAGTCATCAAAGAACATGTATACTAGCATCGATTAAAAGTCTCCTCACGAGTGACGCGTAAATAGAAGTGAATTTTTTTTATAAAAAATAGTATTAGGCCATTAGAGGTTTTATGGAAGGGTGGCGCGTAAATAGAAGTGAATTTTTTTATAAAAAAATAGCATTAGGTCATTAGAGGTTTTATGGAAATTGTAATGACCAGTCGATCGATGCTATAATAACAAAGTGTAATAAGCATAGCTTTACAAGAATAATATAAATATTTATGCATTTCGATTCAGCTATATATAATAAATATTATCATTTTTAAAGCCTTTAAATCACTAACGTATTAGAAGGTCTTGAGTTTAAGTCTTCCAGATAACAAAAATTCGTCGTAAAAAAAAGTTAGCAAAACACTGTGCATAAATATATTATTACAATTCTTATTTCAATTAGTTTCTACAATTATACGTGCATGCCCTTATAACTTAAGAATAGCTTATTCTATATTTATTTAAAGAAGTAATTTAACAAAATTTTGGTATAAAAAATTCTGCAATTTTCATTTTGAAGTTCGTTTATTTGAACTTCTCAAATACATTTAATTCATTAAATTGTTAATGTCTAAAATAGCTATAAACTCTTATTTTATATAATAATATGATTATTTTACAAAATACGATTTAGGATTTTTGACCTGATTTTCAACTTTGTTTGAATTTTTATTTAAGCTGTTATTTTATATTGCAACTATTCAAATATTAAATAATAAAATATAGTTCAACTTAACTAACTTCTTAATAAACTAGTTACGTTGTCCTCACTTTTCCAAACAAAGAAAAAAAAAAGTCCTTGAATCAACGGCTATGACATCACTTACTAAATATAGCAAGGCCATTTAACATGGGTACTAAGGCAAGTACTCTATAGAAAACCTTACAAGAAGTTGACAACTGATATATGAATAAAACAAGTAATTTATACCTTCTAAATTCATACAAGTTAGTGTACAATTCTAAAGCCTTAGTGATTCTCCGCCTTTATTCTAAAGGACACATTAACCTTCCATCTATATTTTTAAAAAAAATTAAAAACTTATACGTATAAGTAGGTTGGTTGGATTTGTATTAGTTTTTGTCTTACTACGAGAATGTTTTACCAGAAAATTCACATGATCAAGTAAAACGCAATTTGTGCTATTCATATTACCTCTTAAATATGATCAGAAACTAGTGAAACAAAATTCATATATAAATCTTCTCCTAGAGGATAATGACATGCTTACAAGTTACAACCACACTACTCATTGAAGGCTACCTATTAACCAAGAGGATAAAGTAAATTGCAGTTTGTGATTGCCAAATCGTTTTTAATTCTGGCAAAAATAGCGTAGACTTCATTTCAATACGCGTTAGCCAACTAAAAATCAAAAACTAAATTAATTTTATGTACGTTTTAATATATGAGTAAAGATGCTAACATGGACACCTAAAATCCAAACTTATAATCTGACCAAAGTTTGACACACAACTTCACAATCTCTCTTCTATTATATATGTTTATTATATATATCTCGTATGATACTCATAGTTATAAACTTATTTCTTTTGAAGTATTTATCGTTTCTTTTCCTTTATTATAAGCTAGCTTTGAGAAACTCGTGTACTAAACGAGTTTAATAAAAAAACTTATATAACTAGTGATGAATATTTAGAAATTAATTATAAATAATATCTTGAGATATATATTGTTAAAATTGCATATAAGTTACTAAAAAGTAATTTAATATATTTGAAGTTAAATATCTATATATTCAAAGTTAAATATCTCACATAAGTTATTATATTTTAAAACTATACATATAAAATGATATAAGAAAAGCAGGAAAAAGAATTTTAGACTTATATAATTATGAGATGTAACATAACCAGTTATTTATTTATTTATTATACATGTGTAGTGAGAGAGTTGTGGCTCATAAGTCTCTCCTACCCCCCCCCCCTTTAAAGTTATGTACGAAACTTTGAATGGAGACGCTTTGTGAGAGAAGGAGGGTAATGATTACATGAAATTTATGAGCTTTTACCATTACATCACTTTTTACATAACCGGCTGACAGGACCGTCACGTGTCAAAAAACATTTAATTGTAGAAAATTTTGACTACACATAGTCTTATACACATGTTTTAGTTTTCTTTTATATTTAAAGGACACATGCTTTAGCTCACACATGGAATAAGAGACCTCCTGAACACCTATGTACTATTTTATGTGTACATGATTTACTTTTCCGATATCATATTTGATTTATTATTAGCAAATGCACCATTAATTAGTTTTACAAAACTTTCTAAAACAATTTTTCAAATGCAAACACTTTTGAATTTTTGTCTAATGTTCCCTTTATTAATTTATAAATGTCAGTAAAATATAAAAAAAAAACATATATTCTTTCAAATATATTGTTTATTTGTAACTTTGCATACATCAATATTGCCAATTAAATCTCAAATAGAAAGTTTATGTTCAATTTTCAATTGTTTATTTTAAACAACTTATGACTTATTACTTTATAAAAAAGTTAAAAGTGCTTGATATTATGTGTTATTGTGAAAAGATAAGTTATAAAAAAAGTTACAAGGAGGTAAAATAAAAATCCCAAACACCCCCTTACTAAAAGCGTAGGAAACCTTACTACTACTACTAGTACGGTTGATGTGATACAAATAAAAAATGAATGGTCTATTGATCACTATCTTGTGTAACGTATTTCTGAAGCTATTTAGTATGTATACGAAAACATACATATATGTGTCTTTATTTTTCATTATTGTCATCGATCATTAAGTGATTACCTACACATGAATATTACAACTGATAATTTTTGGATTTTTATAAAGGCAAGCCAACTAGCTTACTTTTTTGACAACAAATAAAAGTACACAAATAACATCACTCATATGATTGTAAAATACAATTTAAAATTACCCAAATACTAATTTATATATGTCCTTAAAACATGTCACGGTCACGGCTTTCTTGAGCTCAAAATATAAATATATATGAGGGTTTGCTTTGATTTTCCTCTTTAAATCAAACTTTACTCATTTCTTATTTCTTGAACAAGGCAGCCCTCGATCTTGGTCGCTTCTCAGATCCTTGCACACAACTAAACTGCATACAATATGATGAGAACACGTAAACAAAATAAGTCATTCATTTTTTTCATTTTCAAAAACTTTTAAAACGTAACAAAATGATAGAAATGTAATGTTTATTCGTCTCTTCTGAAATTAAGAAAACATATGAACAAATTCTGTTTATGTATATAAGTTACAAATGTGTAGGCAAACTATTAAAATATTAAAAACCACATGAAAAAAATTGGTTTAGTAGTTTTCAACATTTAAAAAATAAGGATTACTAGATAAAAGAAAATAAACAATTTATGGTTCTTGTTCTTTTTGTATGAATATACACAAAAGATTTGTTTAAATAAATTCATTAGAATTATTATGATATATACAACAATAAGGTAGAATTTTGAGAAATTAAGCATGAATTAACATACCTCATCCAGTTTAGCTTGGTGATTATTTGTTTCCAGCATCAATCCAAAATGAATGTGAGGGAAATGTGCCCACTATATCACAAGAGAATTTACAGACTCGATATAATAAATCAATAGATGGTGTGTACAGTCACACTACACAACACAACACAACACAAGTACTTGACATTGTGAAAGCCACCAAACAGAGAAAAAGAAAGTATGCAGAAAATTTATATCATGCCCACTTACATTTTTTGCAGCTGTACTAAAAGCTTCCCTATGGCTAATATCTGGATTATTTGCTTTGATCCTCTGGATTTCCTCTCTACAAATAACCATATCTCATTTATATGATTTGAATAATAATAATAAAAAAATGAAACTTTTATAAAAATTTTAGGGTAATTTAAACTAAAAGCAAAACTTAAATGTGACTGTTCTTACTTTATGAACTGGTTGTACGCAGACGGAACTCGTTGCCTCTTTTCCGGAGCTGAAAAATGCAAACAGATGGTGTTAAACTCGAAGTACCGCGAATCTTGTGATGAAAATTGTTTGCAGATTTTAAAACTAGTTTATGTAGGTGTCATTAAATGATCTTGAAGTTATACTAAGCTTTTGTACATAAATAAACTTACGACGATTGATCTTTTGATCAGTGGTTATGGAAACCGGAGATGGCCTCACTGGCATCCTGCTATTATACTTTGAAGAGGAACCCATATCAACCCTATAATTTGGAGGAGTGTGGGTTGGAGCTCTCTGAAATATCAAGAAAATAATGTAGTCTTAGTTAATTAATTATTATGAGTTAATTAATATCAACAATATTGTGTGTAATAAGCAAACTAGTTTATTTATATTGCAAAATGTATATATTGGTAGATTACTAACACCCTCCCAAGCTTGCATTTTCACTTGACACTGTTACTATTATTATGAAGATGCCACCATGACATTTTGAAATTCTTTACTGTATTTAGAAATTTATAAAATGTGGCAATGTGCTACACAATGATAGATGTATTACTTATATCTAATTCAAGACAAAGGATTGTCTAATTACTTATCATCAATTATATTACTATACAAAAGAAACTTTAGATTTAACATGAAAATTTAATGTGAGCTTTCAACGATAAATAGATGAGTTATTCGTCGATCTTTTCACTCGAAACTCGCTTAGATGATTAATATAGCAAAAACTTAGTTATTACACTAAAATGAGTAAAATCATAAAGTGGTAAACTAAAGATAACCAGCTAGCTAGTATAAGTTATAGTTCTGGAAGAGAAGAAAGTGAAGTAATTTTTTTAAAAGGAGAAAAATTATATTAAAACTGGCATGCCAAAAGCATTTTACAAGGAAAGTGAACTAATAACATTGAAGTGACTGAATTAGTTTGAGCTGGTGCAAAAGTAAAAGTAAATATAAAAACCTCAGAATTGAATACACTTGCTGTCAACTGTGTCCCAAACATATCCACCACCTCTTTAATCTCGGAAGGGAGAGAAAGAGGTTGCAGAGGAAAACAACAAAATATTGATGCATAGAAAATAAAAAGAAAAATCTAATAAAAAAAATTAATAATAATATAATAATAACACTTTTGACCATAAAACAAGATTAAGAAATATATAATAAGATATAGGGTTTTAAAACAATATCATTGAATAAAGATAGAATCACTGAATCATTATACACAGATGTTGGCCGCAAAAATGAAACCTAAGGAAAACGGCGGTTAGGGTTCTTGAATCTATGATGTAACAGCAAAAAAAAAGAGGTTGAAAAGAAGAAAAACAGTCTGATTTGTGTGGTCTTTAAGATTATCCTGTGTATGACCTAGAGTTACTAGATCCCTATCTACTTATAATAAATTTCTCCAAAAAGTAACAACATTCAATGATCTGGTTCTCAAAATCTGATACCTAACTAAGTAGGCTGAGGGGTGTGGGGCTTCAACGGGGGCGCTAGAGCCCCTCCGCTCGCGCCCCCAGGCGCTAACACCACACCACCGGGGCGCTAACGGGGGCGCTAACGCGAAAATCCATGCAGGCGTGAGCCTGTTAGCGGGAGAAGAGAGAGAGGAGCTTGTTGAATTTTAGAAAAAGAGCCGTTGGGCTCTTATTAAATTAAAAAAAAAAATTTTTTTTTTCCTATATAATACCCCATTTCACCCATTTTTATACCACAACTTCAAACCTTCACCCAAAATCAATTCATCTTCTCAACTTTTTTTAAAAAAAATGGCTGGAAATTGGTACCCAAACCTTGATTCAGATTATATTGACGACGATTTATGGTCGTCACCGCACCAACCGATGTTTTATTTGGAGCCGCAAGAATCATCCGGCTTTCAACCATCCAACACACAACCGTCTCCTAACTTTGTTGTTCCGGAGACACAAGAATCACACGGTGAAGCTACGGGACCAAAAAGACGCGTCCACCGGAAAAAACAACTTGCAACGGACGGGTCGGGACCGGCTTCGACTCCGAGGACGAAACGGAAAGCCACCCCGTGGTCATCGGATGAGAAGGAAGCCTTGTGTCGGGCTTGGATAGTCATTTCTGAGGATCGGCGTTGCGGTAATTGTTTTAACGTTTTTAAAAATGATTTTTAATAAAAAAGTTAAATATAAAAGTTAAATGGAAATCTAATTTATTTATTCATTTTGCAGCCGACTACCAAAAGAGCAAGATTTTTTGGACAAAGGTTAGGGAGACGTTCTACATGCTCGTTGGGAGTACAGAGTGGAACGCCGATATGATTTCGGGTCGGTGGTCCGAAATCAGAAAATTTGTCGGCTTGTTTACTAATCTTTTCAACAGGAACAGCGGTCGTATGAGACCAAGTGGCAGTGATGATTTGGCGGTTTACAATTTCACGGTCGAAGAGTGGAAGCAGGAGTGTTTGCGGAGGTATGGGATGGTGAAGACGTGGGACGATTTATTGTTGTGGGAGAGGTTGAAAAGGTGTTCCAAGTGGGTTGAGCTGGTGGCGCCGGACTTTGATGCGGAAGTAAGGGCGAAACGGACTAAAACTAGTTCGTCTGGAGCGTATAGCACTTCAACCGGGTCGGATTGCCGCGTTGGATTCGACCTAAACATTGCGGAGGAGGAAACGTCTTCACCGCCGAGGAGGCGGCCATTGGGAAGGGACGCCAAGGGGAAAAAACCGGCTGAGGGGGAAGCCGTAAACATCGCCAATCTTGTTGAATCCTCAATAAATTCAACAAAACCATGGAGGTGGTCTCTAATGACAAAAAGGAAAAAAGTCGAATGAGAGATTTGGACTTTCTTACTAGAGACTTCGGTAACCTAAATCCGGTCGATCAAATGCTAATGGAAAAGCAAAAGGAACGTATCCGAAAGAGGTTGATCGAAGAAGACCAAGCCAAAGAATAAGAATAATGTTTATTTTTAGTACTTTAATTTTTATTTTATTTTTAGATATTAATGTGTTTTTTTTAATAATTTATGAGTTTTTTTAATAATACGTTGTTTGAATATATTTATAAAAAAATAAAAAAAAATTCGCTGGAGCCCCTCCACACCAGGGCCAGGGGCTCCAACGGGGGCTCCAACACCCCCTTATCCAGTTTCTCTCTCTGCCACACGTCATAATATTATTGGTTGGAGCCCTCATTAAAGCCTCCATTAAAGCCCCCCACACCCTTCAGCCTTAGATCAGCATTTGCATTTGCATTTACCAATATGCATTTGAGCTTATGACTTTTGATAGTCACATGCCAAATAATTGATGTTATATTTCCTTCTTGAAGGCACATATATATGTTGTGGCGTCAATGGTGTCTTTTTTATCGAAACATTTGTCATCCTTGTTGTTCGAGTTTGAATCCTTTAACAGTGGTGCTATGCTTAGTTTAAAATGTATACATAAGCCGGGATTCGAACCTCGAACCCCCAAAAAGAAAACATACGGAAAAACTTCTAATCATCCCACGACCAAAGTTGTGATGGCTAAATAATTACTCTTCTTATTTGTATTCTTTTAGCAAGATAGAGAAAACCATTAGCACATCAAATTTGATCAGTTTCTCACCCTTGTATTTAACAAAATATTAAACACAAAAAAAGTATTAAATTGTATACATATATTGGTTTTACTTGCATTCTCATCTTTATTTTCCTTAGGTTTTTTAGAGTAGAGTTTTTATTTTTGTACTTTCCAAAAAAGACCATTCTATTAAACAAAAAGAACTAAGTTTAAATGTTTTGAATTACACATTTAACAAAAATTGGTGTCAATTTTGAAGTGGTAGTTCCATTTTCTAACACTGAGAAAATGTTTGTCCGTATCTCACCTTAAGTAGAATCTCAGTACGTTTGTTTGTTATTAGTTTTGAAGTTGAAATTAACAATTTTTTGGAAAAAGAAACTTGTGATTATATAAGAAATTGATCAAAATTAACTAGGGTTAATTAGTACTTATGTTATATTGTAATTAACTTAAAAGTCACCTGATCATGGTGAGGGGAAGTTGAATATTGGGAGGTGGGATTGGAATTTGGGAGAGTCTGAAAGGCAGGAGCCATACCCATATTCACTGACCACAGATTGGTGCAGTGTCCACATCTTACTGTCACTATGTCATACAAGCTGCTGCATGGTACACTCACCTGCATTTTAACAAAACATCAATTATTACCTCCAAATCAAGAACACCCATTTCAGAAACACAATCAACCACACAAATTAGACATCCAATTTGGTCATAACTCATAAAATCTAAAACAACACTTTTAGGGTTCCAAGATCACAACTTTATTATCAAGAACCCTTAAAGATTGAATCTTGAGTAATATGAGGTGTGTGTTGAACTACTAAATATCAATTACAAGAGGCAAAACTCTTAAACACACAAAAAGATTAAAATAAAGGAACCAAGAAACATTGAAGGAAGAATCTTTAGAGATAAGATCTTAAAAACTTTCTTGAACATTTATATAATCTTGATTAAGAGCTAGAAAGAAAACCCTAGTCTTTTAAGGAGTACTCACATGCAATGATACTTAAATGCTAATTATAAACCCTTTAATTTGGTCAAGATTTGAATCAATTGTATAAGATAATGGAAAATCTCCAAAGGGAAAGAAAAGAATAGAATGGGTTTTCATTTTTGTCCTTGATATTAGTCACTCAAGTGCCGTACTCCTTAGTTCTAGTGTGTGTATATGTGTGTGTGAGAGAGGGGTAGAGATTTCAGATATTTAAAGTTGAAGAAGACGAGACTGAATAAGTTTGTGTGTGCATCCAAAGTGAAAAATAAAACTTGATTTCATATGGATCAATATCTGATGACATCACATGAAGCTTTTTATCATTTTAGAGTCCTCAAAATATGCAAGAACTCATCATCATCATCATCTTCTATACTTCTTTTTCCCAACTCTTTAAACATAACACAGACTTTTTATATATATATAAAGAAAAGATTAATATAGATAAGTGTGTACCGCAAGAACAATATTGCAAAAGTTACAAGGTATATAACGGAGTTGCTCATTTACATCTACGCAGCTGCTGCTTGACATCTTTCTTAAACACACACAAACACTCTCTTGGATCCAAAGGTTACAAAAGCTTTGTGGGTGAGTGTTGAAGTTGGGTGATCACTACAGTGGTTTCTTGTTTCAAGATGTTTCTATTTATAGAAGAAAGAGATGAAGAAACATATATAGATATATAATGTGTATATATCTGAGGGAGAGAGAAAGGGGAAATTAGTAATAGAGAAAATGGGATAGGATCCAAAGAGCTAAGGGGCAAAGGCATTATAGCAAAAGGTTGGTTCAGATAGTGCCTGCGGGCCCTGATCCATGCACCTAATTAACCGGCACAAACTCTCTAGGCAAGTCATTAACTTGATGAATTATAATATTTACCAACGAACTTACTCAAAAAAAATTATAAAAACGATGCTTCTTGGCGGAGTTAAGAGCATAGTCTTATAGGTGGCAAGACAAGGATGTGCCGAAGGCACTAAGCCGCGTTGTAGTACAACATGGCGCGTTGTAGCATGGTGTCCGGCTCTGTAGACAAGCTTCTTACGAGATTGTGAAGGTGAAGGCAAGAGAGAGCACTCTAAGATGAGTTGTAAAAGTGTTTATGTTCATGTGATTAAAGATTCTATCTAGCTATGTGTAATGGAGGAGCTACAAAATGGGGCGTTTTGCGCCATATGACGACCAGTCAGCAAAAAGTAAGTTTTTGTTTTTGGGGTGTAATGATGTTGTAGCCTAATATATATACACATATTTATATATACCACACACAAACAATTATAATAATAATAAAATCAAAAGGAAGCTGAGCGAGAAGTTTTCGTCGCCCCCCCCCCCCCCCCCATCACCACCACATTTCGTCCCCACTATCGCCCGGGAGGGCGGTGTTTAAAAGACAAATCGCCCCAATTTGCTCGCCCACTACGGTGAGCCTAATAAACATATGTAGATTAAGAGTAGTTTTAAAGAGTATGTAAATTCGTGTATAAAGAAAAGATCTAATTTCAAAAGGCCAATTGGTCCAATGATAGTCTCAGTTGTTAATTAGTTTCCTCTTGGGTATGTAGGTCAGGTCATCACAATTTATTCTTTAGATGGAAAGGTAATCTAGTTGCCAAGTGATTTCAATTTCCAGCATTTAATTTGCTGTTAAATTGATGGGGAAAAAAGAAGCTTAAAAAACAATAAATTTTACAATCTCTTGCAATGGCAATATGTTTGAAAGTGTACAATGGATTTACACGGAAAACAACAAACGATATGTCTAATAATTTTGTAACGTTTCTCATGGTTATCTACAACATCACCCATAACACAAAAAAATACTCTTTCTTCAAATTTTTTTCAAAAACAACACACTCATACATCCCCCTTATCCCATTTTCAGAAACAAATCTAAAATATTAGGATATGTTTGTACGAAAACTAAAAATCATACTCTATTATACTCCCCCTTATATATCTATACTATTTATTCTCTACCATTGTCCATTCTTCCACCACTTCACCTCAACGGACAATATCCATAGCAACTCACAAGAAAGCAACTAGTTTTTGCTATGCTTCCCTCTCGATAGAGGACCAAATCACCTGCTTAACACTAACCTAATAGAACCAGGAAAGCATATCTCCAACCAGTTAATTGTAGGTGGATTGAATCGACTCCGTCTTCTTCCCAACAATGAATCCTTGTTCAAGTTGTGATAAGATGACGTTTTCAAACCCCCTCTTACTCAATAAAGAAAGTCATGCTAATCAATAGTAGCGTCTAAGCTTGAAGTGGGAAGTAAAGTATACTTTGTATAATATGAATAATAGCTCTTCCTAACAAATGAACTTTACATTGTCATGATTCATGAACAATGGACTTAGCGGTCTTTCCAAACTTCTCATGAGATAAATAAAGCAATAGAACCGTGAAAAAAATAATACTAGGAGCAAAGAGTATCAGTCCACCAAGACTCAAGACAGTGCTCGAGAGACTGAGCTTGGGAATTTGTGTCGTTGATCACCACCTCAAGTTTTCATGGCACTATCTTGATAACAAAAACATGATTAATTGAACTATAGTCTTCAAAAGTATGGTATCGAAAACAAATTAAAGGATTAGATTAAAGATCAAATTAGCATCCTTGTCTTTCATTATTAGTTACGGAGCATCCGGGTGAAGACATGACTTCCTTCTCAAGATTTGTGGGACTTTGAAGAGACTACTTTGTACATTTTCAATCAGATGGCCATTGCAATAAATGGGTATTTAAGTAAAGACTAAAAGAAAACAACAAGATTTTTAACATAATAAGTACAGGTCAACTGAGTCTTATGTGTTTATTCGTTCAGCTCGAGTAGTCAAACAATTTTCGAATCTAGATTTTTAATTTTCTATTTGAACTCTGCATTTTGTTTTTCGTCTTGATTTTATCTCTTCCAGTCGTACGAACCAGTTCCACAAGGAGATCACATTCATCACCCGTGTCATTAAGATTGTTATGAAAACATGAATCTAGAGTGGGTTGAGATGAGACATAATCATTGGATGATGTTGCTTTCGTCCGTTTAGTTATTGATCCATCAATGAGTTGTTTGGGTCATTCGGTTGAAGGTTTTGGAAAAATGGTTAGTTTGGGTTCAAAGGATTCACAACTGAATAGTAGGTGGATGGTTAAGAATGTTTGAAAGCGAATAAATTGATGTAACAAGTCGAAGATGAAAAATTGTGCGGATTTAAAATGGTTGGTCCTTGGCTAATTTGTTTATTGGAATAAACACAAGTCTTCACCATTTAAAAATAGGAGAAAACATATAGGGTATGTTTGACAAAACTAGCGGTTAGCTGTAGCTGGAAGCTGGTAGCTTTTTATATATGTTTAAATGTTTGGCAGAATAAGCTTTTAATAAAATGTGTAAAATTACTAAAATGAGAATAACTAAAAACAATAATAATAAATGTATTTATTTTGGAATGTTAATTAAGTAAATTAAAATACTAAAAGCTTGTAGGTCTTTCTAAACGATACTAGTAGAAACTTTAAGTTTTAAGTTTTTTCTCATAACCTAAAAGCTTCAAGCTCCTTGAACCAAACAAGGCTTTTAATTAAGTAAAAATTTTTTCTTAAAAGCTTGAAATTACAAGCTCAAAAAAGCTACCTGAAAAACATAACTATAGAAAAAAAATTGTAGTGGTGTTAATATACATTTGACTACACTCAAAAGCCTTGTGAATATATACTAGGACCGGGTCTTGACTTTGACATATCATCTCATCTCATCACATCACAAACACAACTCCCACTTTATAACCATCATGATGTCCTCTACCTTATGCATTTTCTCAATTTTGTAGTTGCAGTGGTGATGTTGGTATAATAGAGAACCAAGTAGAAATAGCTGCCAAAGGCATCATATCTCTAATTGCAAGATGGCATGAGGGTAACTCACATGGTTTGAAGAGTTATTATGGGATGTTAGAGATAGACGACGGCACGAATTAAGGGAGGCTATCGCAGATTGCTCGCCAACTAGGGGAAAGTGTTCTTGAAAGAGAGTGATATGGATATTATATGACGTACGTAGCTAGAGCCTTCATGGTGTGATTCATAAAATAATATATATATAAAGAAGATGAGGAAGAGAGTGACATAAGGGTAGAGAAAGATCAGCTGGTTGGTAAAAACCCATTATATATAATGCATAACATATTAAACACTATAATATTATTGTTATAGATGATTTTTTGAGTTCAATAGTCATCTCTCTTACGTGTCTCTATGTATAATAACTAGAATTAAAAGCATTATGTAAAAATGTTACGATATTATTAGTGGCCGGGACCATGTACAGCGTACTAGGGGGGCGATATTTTTGTCCATTTCTTTCACATTTATAATCAAAAGCTTTAAATATGAACAATAACTTATTAACTTATTAGCATACATGCGTTCCGTTGTGTTTTGGATTATCTTTCACTAAATGCTTTGTATATAATGCACATGGGCATAAATATTTGTGTCATATATGTATAAAATATTTTTACTTGGGATATATATATATATATATATATATATATATATATGTATGTGTGTGTGTGTCTTTCTACAACTTAATTGCTTTTAGTTTCTTTTTGTTACCTAGTCGCTTTAGAGCACCCACAACAACAAAATTCCACAAACTGTCACATCAGATTCAAATTTGTTTTCGAAAACCCTCATTTTAACATTCCATAACAAAAAACATTTACAAACCTTATTAAAATTACTAAATTTGTATGTGTACATATATATGTGTGTGGGAAAAAGATGGACTCACTCTCTCGTCCGCTTTCCTGCCCACATAAGCAGAAGCGGGCTTCACCTCCACAACAAGGAGGTTTGTTTCCTCAAAGTCCACTGCAAGGCCACCTAACCTCTCTGTTGTGGATGCTCTTAACACGATTACCAATTAATATTTAATTTGTAAAAAGGACGAGCAAATATATAACACTGACCATCACAATAGATGTCATAAAGTTTGTATAAATATACTATTGCAATAGAACTCCCAAACAACATAACAATAACAAAAAGAGCTGTTTCAGATGCATCACAATAACAAGTAAATGTTTTTTGCAGTGTTTAGTAGTGAGAAAAAGTAAAATGATAGTTCAAAACTGTGAAAATGACAAAGGTTGTCAAAGGGAAAGGGGTTATTGTTTGGCCCAAGTCCTTTTCAATGTCTCTGGAGTAATAAATGGCTAGTGTTTTTTGGAATTATTGGTGCTTCAGTGACCACATGCACCACCTATCCATGTGATTGTGCTAACTTGCTAAGATGGCAAGATTTTTATAAATTTTTCAACTATATATATTGAACTCCGAATTTAACTATATATTTAACTCCGATTACACCTCTTGTATACCATACTGCACCAACTCTTACATCCCTAGAAATCTATGATGCTCCTAGTAAACCTGAAATTTAGGACTGACAATTTGTGTTTTGACAGGTTAGAAACGACGCGCTTAACATAATTGCTAGCCCTATGAAAAGTGAAAGCAAATTATAACCCCAATATTCAACTCAGGAGGTCATCTAGGTCTAATACATCTACCAACAAGGATGAACTCATGACCAATCACGATTCACGAACATTTTCGCTTTAAAACCGAACCCATGATAGAATTTAAAAGAACAGGAAAACTATTGGTAAATAATAAAACATCTTTTTTATGTAGAAAGATTACAATGAAATAATAAACCATACTAACTAGTGACTACTATTTAGGATATGAGCCTTACAAGTTTTGTTTCGGGTTAATAGTACAAAGCAGGAGGATAAATTTGAAATGGGAAACTAAAACTTCAAGATGGTACATAGGGTACAATGTTAGACATATAAAATATGTGTATGGTCCTCTTTGACGTGTAAATAAAGGACATTTTGACTTGTTTATTATGTTTTTGTTTCTTGTAATTATCACATCAATGTCATGTCAAGTTGTTATGGTCACAAGTTGGTTGATTCAAGGTCGAAAAGGAGTGAGAGATATCGGGGCTAAGTGGGGCGAGATCAAAAAGATATGAATGATGGTGATATGAAGACATACTATACAAGTTGCAGGTGTGTGAGGCACTCATGTTGGCCGTTTTTTAGTTAGGTGGATCGACATAAATAAACGATGACTACATCTAAACAGTGTGCATAAAGCTCATTACAAAACATTAGAAAATTGGTCAATTAGAAGAGCTTAAACTATTAGAAAAGGCTAAAATACATCTATACTTGAAGTCACTTTTGATTCAAATAGAATATTAAAACATGAACTTTAACACACTCAGTCCTGTTTTTGTTTCAGAACAGATAGGGTAATATAAAACCATATAAAAATCAACATTAAATGGATGTTGCATAATCATAAACAGCAGAGAATACTTCGTACTAGTAAGATGAAAATAATGTCTTTTTATCAACAAAGAAATTAGAAAAATAATAATAATAATATGTGACATCTAGTGTATAATTAGTCATCCGGTGTGGGACATAATGGTGTAATAATTCATTGGATGGGTTAGTTCTCCACACACAAGCCCTTCAATTCTATGGCACTCTCCAATTATTATTGATCACTTTTGTTAATCAAATTTGAAAAGAAAAAAAAAAGTAACAACTTTTGGTTATATTTTTTCTTCAAGTAATTGTTCTTTGGAAAACGTAAACTCTAAATAAATTATATTTAAATAAGCGGCGCAGCTTGTTGCCCATTTACCTTCTGTATTGATATAAACACTATTTTATTAAGAAATCTGTTTATAGCAAAATAGTTTTTCTAAAGTAACGAGTATTCATCAGTTAGCTTGGACTCTTGGAGGAGACATGCATGATTTTAATTTTTGTACCCATTAGAGCTAGATTTCCTAATAGATTTTGCGTCATGTAATTTGCATAAATACTAAATTATAGAATGATGATATAGAAGAGATTTGAAGAATTTTAACATGTCAAGTTTGATATTTGAGGTAATATGGCCTACCAAAAACAATGGGGGAAAGGAACTACAAAGATAGAAAAAGTAGTGGCCAAGGCAATGAACATAATAGTTGGGTCTTTCTAGTAGCACTAATGCCCCATTTCCATTACTTGAAAGCCACCTCAACTATGTTTTCAAACCCATTTTTTTTTCTTTTAACTTTCTTCATTCTTCATACTTGTTAGTTCAATCATGTTGTCATCTCATAAAACAAAGACTAAATTAGTTGGACCTACAAACTAAATAAAAATTAATGTACAAACAGCACAAATAATGTCCTTAATTAAATAGTTTAGACCCATCTTTATGAACAAATCTACCTTTTTGTCTCATCTTTATTCTAAATGCCAGCTTAGCATGTCTATTAGCACTAATCAAGAAAGTCCTAAATAAACGTTATTGATTATGTCAATATTAATACCAATCAACTTTATTTGATTTAGATTATACAAATGGATATACTACAACACAAGGCTAGCGCCGACAGTTGTTGTCGCAATATAACCCATTTGTTGTCTCCAAAGGCTATCTCGACAAGATGTTGTGGAGATAGCTTTCGTCACAACGTCTGTCGTTATAATTGAAAAATGCCATCGCGGTGGATGGTGTTGCTATTTGCTTGCATATCTCGACGACATATCTTAAACCAATGTCTTATTAAATGGACATTGGCACATAAGGCTTGATATTTATTACTAAAATGAATGATTACAGTATTCCAGATATTGGATAACGAAACTTATGATGTTCCAATGTGAGAACAAATGTTGTATATGGCGACGACGATAAGCATACCCTAAAATAAATCGACAACTAAGAAGACCAAAACCTACCATGAGATAGCTCTAATCATATTATGTGTTTTGTTGAGTAAAATAATGATTGGATAGAGAGATTATACTATTATAGATAATACATTATGGTTCTCCATAGTTGTGTAGAAAAAATTAAAAACAAAAAATGTCATTTCCATCATAAGTAAGTATACTTAAACCAACATACAAGAAAATCATAGTTTAGACATTAGAAAAAAAGTGTAGTTTTCTAAAAAAAAAGTTGCAATTGAAAATCAGACGGTGACACTCAATAGTTTAGTTGACTTCTTTGGTATAAATTTTGTGTGTATATGTGTGTATGCTTACGAGTGGATGCACTTGTAAAAGGACAATCATGCCCTTGAAAAAAAAAATAGAGTGAAAATGTGACATGATATAACCTTAAAAGTAAGTGGCCAAGACGAAGAGACATACTCACATGTTAGGTACCTTGTCCACTTCAAGTAGCCCCTAAAAGTTATTCACGTATCTTTGTAATTTTTTATTCAACATTCAATCATCTTCCAATCTTGATAATGGAATAGACTATAAACTTTGCATGCACAATTTACAAGCCTACTCGTAACGGGCGATAAATAAGGGGGTGATGAAGTGATTTTTTTTTTCTTTTTTTTTAAATGTTAAAGCTTTTCCTCATACTATTTACATTAAACCGCCATTGCCAGGGATCGAACCCTGGACCTCTCACCCAAAGGCCAAAGCCTTTACCATCCCACCAAAGTGGAGATGGCAATGATGGAGTGATTTTTAAAAGGAACACCCCCACCCCCCGGCGACAATAGGGGCGGTAAAGAGGGGCTATGAGTTTTTGTCGCCGGCTTGTGTTTTGTTTTTATTATTATAATATTGTGATATATATATATATATATATATATATATATATATATATATATATATATATATATATATATGGCTACACCACCATTATGTACACCCGTAAAACAAAAATTCATTATTTGCTAAATGGGCGTCACATGACTCAAAACGTCACATTTTGTAGTCTCTCTATTACACATAGCATAGCATAACGAATTGACTACCATTGAATTAATTAGTTCACTTGTTTAGTTCACCTTTGGCTTGATTAGCTCACTGAAGGCTAAGGTTCTTCTACATTTATATTTGACTATTTTTTTTCTTTAATCTAATTTTTTGTTTCAATCGTTTGATTTAGTTTAGATAATATAGTCAGACAGATTGGATGTGGCTCAATGGTAGAGCACTCACTTTACTAGTGAGAGATACGGGGTCCAAACTAACTATCACAAATTTATATGGGAGATATGAGGGCTTACCCTGGCTTGCCAGGGTTCGAAACCTGATCTCACCCGGTTTTACCGGCTCCTCGATGTCGTACCATTTGGCGGGCGTGGGGGTCGGGTTTTACTCGGGGAATCCCTTAATAGGCGAATCAATAATTATTATTATATTGATCATTTTCCATTCCATTCTTATAATGAATGATAGAAAAACCACATTTTACTAAGGAATAAAAAATGTTATATATGGAAGAAATTGCGTTCTTTATAAATGATTTATTCCATTGATTAACGACAACCAAACATGTTTTATTTCATTAATTTGGAATGATCCATTTCATTCCGCTTATAATTACTTCATACCAAAAACTACTTAAACTTTCATCGAATACTCCATCTAATAGGGGATTTAAACTAAACCCTATACATAATAATAAAATAAAAAAAGGAAACAATATAGCAAAATATTTATCTTCCAATATCTTCTCTTAAGTTGGAGCGTGAAGATCATAGACTGTATTTTAATCATCTTTTGAAAGCCGATAGAACAATCACTAGTTCAAGTTAGCGTTTTAAAAGGAAAACCCAAATTGAGCGACTGTAGTTGTCTACGATGGTTAAAAAGTAATTTGCTTATGTAATTGACGAAGTTCGTCATCTTCCCCATATGTCACGATGCAAGAGTTCAAAGTAATATTTAGTTTTAATGAAACTAATAAGAAAAGGTAATCTAGATTCTAGTGTGTTTAGCTTTGTGACATGAATCGCATACTATTGATATTGCTCAATCTTAAGGCCGGACTAAGTTATAACAATAATAATAATAATAATAATAATAATAATAATAATAATAATAATAATAATAATAATAATAATAATATAATGGAAACACACAAAAAAAGGACACAAAATAACAAAATATTTTTGTTCCGGTAATAATAATAATAATATATCACACCCTTAAATAAACTTTCATGCAATGGAGGGTTTTTGATGTTGCTTTTTTCAATAATCATACCTTAAATTAATACCTCATAATATATAATCAATCATCTTAAACATCTCATAATAATAATCTTCTCTTAATTAATTCATACTCTCTGTATCTTCCGATCGACCCACAGGTAACGTTGTTTTATTATTTATTTTACTTTCAATATAGTGAACAATGTATATATACACGACATGCAAACTTATCAAATATAAACTGTTGTGTTATTACGTAGAAATAACATAACCTAAGATATGATGGATGAAACTAATGGAATAAGCTTACCAGCTCTATCAAATTATAAAGTGGGCAAAACACTATTTGGTAAAGTTAAAGTAGCTACACATATTTTAACTGGTATCACAGTTGCCATTAAGATTCTTGTTCGACAATCGATCGATGAAGAAAAAGGTATTATATATGATTGTTTTTTGTTAATTAACTTGCCTCTTAATTATTATTATTATTATTATTATTATTATTATTATTATGTATTGTTGGTGATTGTGTTTTCAGTGATAAGAGAGATCAAAATAATGAAGCTTTTTTCGCATCCGCATATCGTTAAGCTTTTTGAAGTCATAGAGACGGGAAAAAAGTTATATCTAGTTATGGAGTATATGAACCGTGGTGAATTGTTTGATTATATAACTGAGCACCGCTGGCTTGAGGAGGATCATGCTCGCCGTTTCTTTCAACAAGTGAGTAACATATGTTGCAGCATTGTACTGTTTTTATGAAAACTAATATGATTGTTGTTACTATGTGTAGATTATTTCAGGTGTTGAGAGTTGTCATCTTCACAAGGTGGTTCATCGTGATATTAAACCGGAAAACCTGCTTCTTGACTCGAAAGGAAACGTTAAAGTTGCTGATTTTGGTTTGGCTAATGTTATGCGGGACGGGCATCTTTTGAAAACATGGTGTGGTAGCATTAATTATGCTGAACCAGAGGTAAAGATTTTTAGTCCACGTGGCGTATGTGTTTAAACTAGGATGCCACGTCAGCGAACCGACGCTTTTTTTTTTTTTTTTTTTTTTTTTTTGTGTAGGTCGTCTCAAGGCGACCTTATGCTGGTCCTGAAGTTGATGTTTGGAGTTGTGGAGTTGTATTGTATGCTCTTCTGTCCGGTTCTCTTCCTTTTGATCATGGGATGATGCCGGGATTTGCTTGAAAAGATTAAGGTTTTTTTTTTTTATTATTATTATTTTTTTATATATATATGGAAATAAAACTAATATTGACATGATGTTTGTTACTTGTTGTTAGAATGGAATATTTACGTTTCCAAAATGCTTTTCTCCGGGAGCGTGTGACTTGATCAAACGGATGCTTACTGTTGATCCGGTTAAGCGTATAACTATTCCTGAAATATCCAAACATCCATGGTTTCAAGTAGATCTCCCGCTGTTTGCAGACCGCTCCCTTAATACTTCATGCAATGCAAGAACGGTATTAAATTTATCCGGTTTGTCTTTTATTACAAACGGACCGGATTGAGTCTGCAAACAGCCTCTTAAATCATTTTATACAAAGATTTAGACTAATATTTCTTCTGCCATAATATGCATATGCATAAGTTGTCTATAATAAGTTTAAAAATGCACATTTCAAGGTTGATGTTCGAGTTTTAGAAGAAATGAATAACATGGGATTTAACGTTCAAGAAGTGATCGCGTCTTTGAATAACAACATGTGGCAAAATCAGGTGTTCAAATTTCTCAACTGTTGGTCTCAATTTATTGTTAAGATATTAACTAAAATTCGTCTTTTTATTTTTCTTTCAGGCAACAGTTTCATATTGTATATTATTGCATCGGCGCTTGAATAACAACCGTACTTCTCATGAAGCCAATCTTCTAGGATCCTCGGTAACTTGGTCCCATTTCTTTTGCCATTATGAATTACAAATTTTAACTAGTTCTTGGAACTGATAAATAATTTTCATGTTCTTTTTTTTACAAGATTCTCTGTTTTGTTAATTTTATGTATTAATTTCTTAAGTAGTCAAGATTTATTAAACATTGAAACAACTGATTATCTATCTTTTTTATTCTTTTAGCCATCGGAAGGCACAGATCATCGAGATATTTATGTAAGACCGGTTTTTCCTGATCAAGGCAAGTGGGTACTTGGATTTCAGGTGATTCTCTTCTTTATGCATTTATCGTGTCAAATATGTTTACAAAAACTATATCGTGTCATTGATAATCCAACATCTTGAATACAATATTTAGAAGGTTTTATAGAACTTTTGATTTATACATTGTTACACGATCAATGCAGTCTTGTTCATCGCCACATGAAACTATGAGAGATGTTTTAACTGTCTTCAAGAGATTAAACGTACAATGGAAGAAGATCGGAGCCTACAACTTCAAATGTTTGTGGAAGCCATCAGTTGAACGGTATTCTTTGCCAAATGGTATGAATAGAATAACTCTGAGACAAGACAAGTGTGTGAATGAGCCATTTAAGACTTCAAACAATGACACATTTGATGTTGTCAAGTTTGAAATTCAGTAAGTAATAATGTGAATATACAAATGTAACAAATATGCAATCTGACGTGTATATTATTAAAATCTGACTTGTATATTTTGGTTGTATATGTATCAGCTTTACAAGGGCAGTGCAGAGTCTTCTTATGTGTTGGATTGGCAGAGAGTTTCCGGGGCTCCGTTTCTTTTTATCGAAGTTTGTGCCGCATTTCGTGCATGTTTGGTTGCATAACCATCATGTTTGCTTTAATTAACATCTACTTGAAGACTTGTTTTGGTATAATATTACATGGTTTTATGCATTAACACATTACAAGAAAAGAATATTAACACCATCCGCTCTCGGATATCTTTATGATTAAAAACCATATCGTCGACATAATTTTTACAGGTAGAACAAATGCTTACAAGTATAAGCCTCCGTCGCCAGTCTCTTGGCAGACATTCCTGGTTCTTTCACCGTGTTCTTGATTATCTTAATAACTTCAAGATTACTTACAACATCCCAAAGTCCATCACTAGCAATCACCTGACATGATCAAAACCGACGTGCTGATTAAAAACTATATTAATATTATTTTTTTTCAATGAAGCTAATGTAGATAATCATATGTTTTCACTTTTCATGCTCAGACAAAATAAATAATTTTAGCAAACTGTATTAATTTAGTTTTGTAGGCGTATATAGATGTTAAACTTCCATTTGATTCTTCGGTTAAATAAATTGCCCGTTTAGTAAAAAGCTGTCAGAAACTTATATAATAAAAAAAAAGTAAATTCATGACTATTTGTACAAGAACTAGATCATCCAAACGAACCCGGGACAACAACAAATCCTCACAACAAAACGTCAGAAATCTCTACATCAAATCAAACCTACAATTGGTGGTGCACGTTTTTATTCAAGTTTCACCACTGCCAACAACTGAACACGAATCAAGGACTATTGATTGTAAAGAGACGACGGGGAAACCGTAATTTTTGGGTTAACAATTCAGGAATAGAGAATTCACTGAGCTAAATATCATTGTGTGTTAAAATAAGGAAAGATTGGCATACCAATAGTTAACATTTGAGTCAAGTGGGGTTTGTCGGGTTGGTGAAATAAAATATAAGTAAACATGTCACAAAATAAAAGAAAATAGATGTGAGTATATCTCCTATTTTAAAGTTTGAAGAAGATAAAAGTTAAGGTTTTATATGTTGGTTTTTCACTATTTGAAATTGAAAATGCATCATAAATTCATAATTGGTAAATTTCTTTTGTGAGTGGGCCGAGCCAAAAATAAATTGAAAGGCTGAATGGGCCTTTTGAGAAAATGGTCTGTGCAGCCGTGCAGGGTCAAGTAAGTGGATACTCGGATTGAATGTCTATATCCATTCATGGGCTTAACATAATTTGTATTTTGTAGTTAAGTACTTAAGTGAGTTAAGTCCAACAAGCACACTTTTTTTGTTTTTTTTTTCCAATGTTTCAAAACCGCGGAAACAACTAATAACTAACCCGTTTCGATTGATTCTTATTTTAAGTTTTTCCTTTTCACTCTTTCCATAAGCCCGTTAATAATTAAGAAGGTAACGCTTTGGTGATTTCAAAACGTACAATTTTACTAAACACTCAAAAATCTAAAGCTACATATCCAAAACATTTATTCAGGATCATACTTCTGAAAAGTTGATATCCAGAAAACATTTTTGTACTCTTTGAGCCCAAAACCAACTCATGCACGCCTCTATTGTATTAGTATAGTCATGTGCGAAAACATGTCAGGACTCAGGACCATTATCCTATTGACAAAATGAGTTGGTATAATTTTTGGTTCTTAATTTATTTGGTTTTTCTGTTTCTACACAAGTTTATGTTATGTATAAAAGTTGTTAACACCATTGATCCCTAAAATGGATGGATGTTAACTTTTTTTGTTAAGTGCACTTGAAATAAGATATATACGGTATCTTTAATAACCAAAAAGATACAAGAACTGATGAGTACAACATTAGTTTCTTGTTACACACGGATCGAATATAAGCAAATTATTTATAAAAAAATGGTAATTTGGGTTAATGCAAACAAATTGCTTGTCATATAAACCTTAAATTGTAAAATAAAAATAACACAAAATTACACTTTGCTCAAAGCCCTTTAAGTTGACCAGTTAAACCAGTCAACGTTGTCCACTTCTCAAATGCACTGGCTGAGTCCACAAAGGCTGATTTTGATCCTTCTATATCATTCTTTGTTACTGCATAAAATATAAATTCAATAATGTACATATATAACTTTATGCATCAATCAGTGTTGTAAAAATCGTTTATAGGCAGCACTAACTGATTGGAAATCGGCGATGAACTGACATGATTTCATGTAACTAGACAAAAATCGGTCATAGGTCAAAATCAGTCAAAGCAGCCAAAATAGCCCCAAATCGTTCAAAATTGATCAAAACCTTTTAAGTATTTGAAAATTTATTCTTATCTTACAAATTATTTGTAAAACTATATATATATATATATGAAAAGTTACATATAAAATTCCAATCCAATTAATCCGACCCCCACCGGCCAACTAGCACGTAGCAAGTTCTACAACAGTACTGGCATTGATCACACAAGTCAAATAGTCAAATGTACATGATGAATACAAAGAAGTCAACGAAGAGTTGAATGTATCCACTTCGCCTTTTCCTCAGGGCTCGAACTCAACTGTAGAAATACCAATAGTCAAGTACGTTTGTCATGTTTCGAGGGTTGTACGTTGTGGAATCACAATGTACAACCCTATGAAGCATAAACGACACAAAAATATAGGAAGCAAGATATTGGACCTGTGAGAGGGCTGCATTAGCCTTCTTGAGCCAGTCTGCGTCGGGGGTTTGACCAAGGATGGAACCAGCTGATGGGAGATCATTGTTCTCTACGGCTTGGTCTACTTTGCTAAGTGTCTAAATAACATCTTGAAGATATTCTGTACTATTTTTAAAAATATTGGTTTAGCTTTACAGCATTAGTTAAAAAAATTAATATACATCAGTTAAATGAATCAACACAATTTTGATATATGAGTCTATGAGCTTAGACCATGCGTAGTTAAAACTCTCCACATATAGGCGTTGTAAGACACGTGGCATCCCCATCAGCAATGGAGAGTTTTGCAAAAAATGATGTAGTGGGAAAAATCCCACAATTCTCTCAACATCTTTTTCTGCGTTATGCTTGTAACTTTAATTTAGAAGCATTGTTTGTGTTTTATTTTTAACATTTTGTTATGATTAGTAGTGCATTTAATAATGTAATGATTCATTTTTCTGTCTAACTAGGGTATGTTTGTTATGATGTAATGGAATGAACGAGGGAATGAAATGTGTAAAGGAATGGAATGAACAAATGAATAAAATGAATCATTACTATACCATTGTCTTGTTTTGTTACACATAGGAATGATATAAATCATCACTTTATTATTATTTTTTTACTAAATAGTAAACTATTCAATCATAATATTTCTTTGTCAATTAATAAAACGGTAATAAGATAATGCGATATAGTAATAAAAATATAATAACAATTATAATTTAATAATAGTTATACTATAATAAAATAATGATGATGATGATAAAATAACAATAATAACGGTAGGGGTAATAATAATAATAATAATAATAATAATAATAATAATAATAATTGATCATTTTCCGTTCCATTCTTAGAATGAATGAAAGAAAAACCACATTTTACTAAAAAAATGAAAAATGTTATATATGGAAGGAATTGCATTCTTTAGAAATTATTCATTCCATTGATAAATGACAACCAAACATTTTTTATTTCATTACTTCATACAAAATACTACCTAAACTTTCATCCAATACTCCATCGAATAGGGGATTAAAACTAAACCCTAGGAACAATATAACAAAATATTTTTCTTCCAATATCTCCTCTTAAGTTGAAGCGTGAAGGTCATAGACTGTATTTTAACTATCTTTTGAAAATAGACCGAACAATCACTTCTTCAAGTTTGTGCTTTAAAAGGAAACCCAAATTGAGGGACTGTAGTTGTTTATGATGGTTAAAAAGTAATTTGCTTGTGTAATTGATGAAGTTTGGCATCTTCCCCATATGTCACGTTCAAAGGAAACCATAATAATAATAGTAATAATAATAAGGGAACCAAAAAAAAAGAAAAAAAGGAAACAAAATAACAAAATATTTTTGTTCCAATAATAATAATATATGACACCCTTAAATAAACTTTCATTCGTGACGTTTGTTTCATTACTACTGATCATATTCCATTGGAGAGTTTTTGATGGTGAGCTTTTGTCAATATTAATATATTCATACCTTAATACCTCATAATAATAATCTTCTACCACAGGTAACGTTGTTTTATTATTAATTTTACTTTCAATATAGTGAACAATGTACATAAATAATTTGACATGCATGCTAATAAACTGTTGTGTTATTATGTAGAAATAACATTATAGCCTAAGATATGATGGATGAAACTAATGGAATAAGCTTACCAACTCTATCAAATTATAAACTGGGCAAAACACTAGGTGCTGGAGCTTTTGGTAAAGTTAAAGTAGCTACACATATTTTAAGTGGGATCAAAGTTGCCATTAAGATTCTTGATCGAAAATCGATCGATGAAACCGGTGGAGAAAGAGGTATATTTTATGATTGGTTTTTGTTCATGAACTTGCCTCTTAATATTTATTATTATTATTATTATTATTATTATTATTATTATTATTATTATTATTATTATTATTATTATTATTATTATTATTATTATTATTATTATATCATGCATGCATGTATTCAAATATGTTGGTGATTGTGTTTTCAGTGAGAAGAGAGATCGAAATAATGAAGTTTTTTTCGCACCCGCATATCGTTAAGCTTTTTGAAGTCATAGAGACGCAAACAAAGTTATATCTGGTTATGGAGTATATGAACCGCGGTGAATTGTTTAAATATATAACCGAGCAGCGCTGGCTTGAGGAGGATCAGGCTCGCCGTTTCTTTCAACAAGTGAGTAACTAACATATATATGTTGCAGCATTGTACTGTTTTTTTATGAAAATTGATTAAAACAAGAGGTTTTGATATGTTTGTTGTTACTATGTGTAAGATTATTTCAGGTGTTGAGGGTTGTCATCTTCACGGGGTGGCTCATCGTGATATTAAACCGGAAAACCTGCTTCTTGACTCGAAAGGGAACGTTAAAGTTGCTGATTTTGGTTTGGCTAATGTTATGCGGGACGGGCGTCTTTTGAAAACATGGTGTGGTAGCCTTAATTATGCTGCACCAGAGGTAAAGATTTTTAGTCCACGTGACGTATGTTTACAACTAGGATGCCACGTCAGCAAACCGACGCTTTTTTTTTATATATAGGTCGTCTCAAGGCGACCTTATGCTGGTCCTGAAGTTGATGTTTGGAGTTGTGGAGTTGTATTGTATGCTCTTCTGTCCGGTTATCTTCCTTTTGATCATGGGATGTTACCAGTTCTGTGTGAAATGATTAAGGTTTTTTTTTTTTTTTTTTTTTTGATATATGAAAATAAAACTAATATTGACATGATGTTTGTTACTTGTTAGAATGGAATATTTACGTTTCCAAAATGCTTTTCTCCTGGAGCGTGCGACTTGATCAAACGGATGCTTACTGTTAATCCGGTTAAGCGTATAACTATTCCTGAAATATACAAGCATCCATGGTTTCAAGTAGATCTCCTGCGGTACATTGCAGACCACTCCCTTAATACTTCATGCAATGCAACAAAGGTATTAAAATTATTCGGTTTGTCTTTTATTACAACCGTGCCGGATTGAGTCTGCAAACAGCCTCTTAAATCATTTTATAGAAGCCATCATATGCATATGCATAAGTTGTCTATAATAAATGCACAAAATGACTTGTTAATTTATCTGCATTTCAAGGTTGATGTTCGAGTTTTAGTAGAAATGAATAACTTGGGATTTAACGTTCAAGAAGTGAACGCGTCTTTGAATAACATGTCACAAAATCAGGTGTTAAAATTTCTCAACTGTTGAATTTTAGTTAATATCTTAACAGTAACATTGAGACCGTCTTTTATTTTTCTTTCAGACAACAGTTTCATATTGTATATTATTGCATCGGCGCTTGAATAACAACCGTACTTCCCATGTAGCCAATCTTCTAGGATCCTTGGTAACTTGGTCCCATTTCTTTTGCAATTATGAGTTAAAAATTTTAACTAGTTCTTGGAACTGATAAATAATTTTCATGTTCTTTTGGTTTTTGTATCTTTCTTTTTTATTCTTTTAGCCATCGGAAGGCACATATTGTCGAGATATTTATGTAAGACCGGTTTTTCCTGATCAAGGCAAGTGGGCATTTGGATTTGAGGTGATTCTCTTCTTTATGCATTTATATTTTTTGAACAATTATTGTGTCACATATGTTTACGAAAACTATATCGTGTCATTGATAATCCAACATCTTGAATACAATATTTAGAAGGTTTTATAGAACTTTTGATTTATACATTGTTACACGATCAATGCAGTCTTGTTCATCGCCACATGAAACTATGAGAGATGTTTTAACTGTCTTCAAGAGATTAAACGTACAATGGAAGAAGATCGGAGCCTACAACTTCAAATGTTTGTGGAAGCCATCGGTTGAACGGTATTCTTTGCCAAACGGTATGAATAGAATAACTCTGAGACAAGACAACTGTGTGAATGAGGCATTTAAGACTTCAAACAATGAAACATTTAACGTTGTCAAGTTTGAAATTCAAGTAAGTAGTAATGTGAATATACAAATATACAATCTGACGTGTATATTATTAAAATCTGACGCGTATATTTTGGTTGTATCAGCTTTACAAGGACAGTGCATAGTCTTCTTATGTTTTGGATTGGCAGAGAGTTTCCGGGGCTCCGTTTCTTTTTATCGAAGTTTGTGCCGCATTTCGTGCATGTGTGGTTGCATAACATAACCATCATGTTTGCTTTAACATTTACTTGTAACGTGATTAAAGACTTCTTTTGGTATAACACATTACAAGAAAAGAATAACACCATCCGCTCTCGGATATCCTTATGATTAAAAACCATTTCATCGACATAATTTTTACAGGTCGAACAAATGTTTACAAGTATAACCATGGAGAATCAAAACTCCAACCTCATAACTCTCAAATAAATGTTTGCAAAAACATTAAAAAAAAATTGTCTACACTTAAAAAATAGAGGTTGGAGTAGATTCTCTCTGCAGTTGAAATGTCACAAAATAAAAGAAAATATTTTTGGTAAAATATTTTAAAGGTTTTGTATGTTTGTTTTTCACTATTTGAAAATGGATCATAATTGGTAAAATATTTTTTTGTGGGTATTTGTCTATTTGGATAAACAAATATAAAAGAATGTGAGTGGGCTGAGTATTTCTATCAAGATTTAGAAAACAAATTAAAAGGCTGAATGGGCCTTTTGAGAGAATGGTCTGTGCATTGAATGTCTATATTCAATCCTTAAGTCCAACAAGCACACATTTTTTTTTGTTTTTTCTTTAGCGTTTTAAAACCGCGGAAACAACTAAGAACTAACTCGTTTCGATTGATTCTTATTTTAAGTTTTTTCCTTTTCACTCTTTCAATAAGCCCGTTAATACTTAAAAAGGTAACGCTTTCGATGATTTTTAAACGTACAATTTTACTAAACTTTCAAAAATCTAAAGCTAGTTTTGCTGACCCAGTCAACCATGCGGGTTTAGTTTAGTTTCTCAAAACATTTATTCAGGATCATACTTATGAAAAGTTGATATCCGGAAAACATTTTTGTACTCATTGAGCCCAAAACCAACTCATGCACGCCTCTATTATATCAGTATAGTCATGTGTGCGCGAAAACATGTTAGGACATTATCCTATTGACAAAATGAGTTGGTATAATTTTTGGTTCATAATTTATATTGTTTTTCTGTTTTTACACAAGTTCATGTTAAGTATAAAAGTTGTTAACACCATTGATCCCTGAAATGGATGGATGTTAACTTTTTTCGTTAAGTGCACTTGAAATAAAATATAAACGGTATCTTTAATAACCAAAAAGATACAAGAACTTATGAGTACGGTTTTAGTTTCTTGTTACACACGGATCGAATATAAGCAAATTGTTTGTAAAAAAATTGGTAATTTGGGTTAATGCAAGCAAATTGCTTGTCATGTAAACCTTAACTTGTAAAATAAAAATAACTCAAAATTACACTTTGCTCAAAGCCCTTTAAGTTGACCAGTTAAACCAGTCAACGTTGTCCACTTCTCAAATGCATTGGCTGAGTCCACAAAGGCTGATTTTGATCCTTCTATATCATTCTTTGTTACTGCATAAAATATAAATTCATTAACGTGTGTGTATATATATATATATAGGGATGGGTTATTATAAAAAGAAGAGTTTTTCTAAAAAGTGTAGGAAGAAATCTGGAGCGTTGGATCTTAGCAATCAATGGTTAAGATGGAAAGTTAAGATAATTAGAGGTGTGTTTTATTTTAAAGGCCAAGAAAGATGTGTTAAAGGGCATAATCGTCTCATGTGTTTTATTATATATGGAAATATTTATTAAAGCTTTAATTATCATATTTTCATCCAAATTTAAAAATCTAATACAAAGAACATGCATGAACTACATTATGAGCACCAATAATTAACACACTGAAACCTTACTGAATTACTAAAAATCTCATAACGTAAAACACACTAGATGAATTATCAGAAAAACACACTAGCTAAATTACCAGAAAAACACACTGAAACACTTAAAAACAATACTTAAAACACACTTTCAGGTCAGATCCAACAAATTCTCCGCCGTTTCGGGCTTAGATCCAAGAACAAAAACACACTTTCCGATTAGATCCAACAAATTCTCCGTCGTTTCGGGCTCAGATCCAAGAACAAAAACACACTTTCAGATCATATCCAAGAACAAAAACACACTTTCAGTTTAGATCCAAGAACAAAAACACACTTTCCGATCAGATCCAACAAATTCTCCGCTGTTTCGGGCTCAGATCCAAGAACAAAAACACACTTTCAGATCAGATCCAAGAACAAAAACACACTTTCCGACGAGGTCTTTTTTCAATACACCACAAATCAGATTTTTCAAGAATAACACTCCAACGACATCAAACTCTGTGCTTCCCCAACTCAATTTAAAAGGACGTGGCCGGTCAGTTCGCCGTAGGGGTTGCCAATCGGAAACCGATTGGTCTGTCACCGTCATTGCTTCCCCACGTCTTGGTTGGTAATCGGACCGATTGAGTATTATTCGGCGTGGTGGTGGGTTATCGACATGTGAATGGTGGTTATCTTGGTTGGTAATCTAGATTTGATTATAATTATGGTGAAACTTAATAAGTTTCACCATAATTATAATCAAATCTAGATTACCAACCAAGATAACCACCATTCACATGTCGATAACCCACCACCACGCCGAATAATACTCAATCGGTCCGATTACCAACCAAGACGTGGGGAAGCAATGACGGTGACGGATCCAGTCGGTTTCCAATTGGCAACCCCTACGGCGAACTGACCGGCCAGCCGGCAGCGTCCTTTTAAATTGAGTTGGGGAAGCACGGAGTTTGATGTCGTTGGAGTGTTATTCTTGAAAAATCTGATTTGTGGTGTATTGAAAAAAGACCTCGCCGGAAAGTGTGTTTTTGTTCTTGGATTTGATCTGAAAGTGTGTTTTTGTTCTTGGATCTGAGCCCGAAACGGCAGAGAATTTGTTGGATCTGATCGGAAAGTGTGTTTTTGTTCTTGGATCTGATCTGAAAGTGTGTTTTTGTTCTTGGATCTGAACTGAAAGTGTGTTTTTGTTCTTGGATCTGATCTGAAAGTGTGTTTTTGTTCTTGGATCTGAGCCCGAAACAACGGAGAATTTGTTGGATCTAATCGGAAAGTGTGTTTTTGTTCTTGGATCTGAGCCCGAAACGGTGGAGAATTTGTTGGATCTGATCTGAAAGTGTGTTTTTAAGTATTGTTTTTAAGTGTTTCAGTGTGTTTTTCTGGTAATTTAGCTAGTGTGTTTTTCTGGTAATTCATCTAGTGTGTTTTACGTTATGAGATTTTTAGTAATTCAGTAAGGTTTCAGTGTGTTAATTATCGGTGCTCATAATGTAGTTCATGCATGTTCTTTGTATTAGATTTTTAAATTTGGATGAAAATATGATAATTAAAGCTTTAATAAATATTTCCATATATAATAAAACACATGAGACGATTATGCCCTTTAACACATCTTTCTTGGCCTTTAAAATAAAACACACCTCTAATTATCTTAACTTTCCAACTTAACCATTGATTGCTAAGATCCAACGCTCCAGATTTCTTCCTACACTTTTGAGAAAAACTCTTCTTTTTACAATAACCCATCCTTATATATATATATATATATATATAGAAAAGGGTTCAAATAAGAATAAAGAGTTTCCTAGGAATGGTAAGAACCAACAAAATTTTGACATTACAAATTATGGTGAAAGAACAAATCTAGGAAACTATGTCGGTTATAAAGATGAAAGAGTAATTCTAGGAAACTATGTCGGTTATTGGTACTTTTAGATCTCAACCATTGATTAACATGATCCAATGGTTATGATTTATTCCTAGTCTTCCTAGGAAACTTCTTATTTTTAGGTTAACCCTCCCCTATATATATGTGTGTGTGTGTGTGTGTAACTTTATGCATCAATCGGTGTTGTAAAAATCGTTTCTAGGCAGCACTGACCGATTGGAAATCGGTGATGAACTGACACGATTTCATGTAACTAGACAAAAAAATCGGTCAAAATCAGTCAAAGCCGCCCAAAATTGGTCAAAACCTTTAAGTATTTGAAAATTTATTCTTATCTTGAAAAATTATATGTAAAACTTTAAATATATATATTTGAAAAGTTACATATAAAATTCCAATCCAATTAATCCCCGGCCAACTAGCATGTAACGAGTTCTACAACACTGCCATTTATCACACAAGTCAAATAGTCAAATGTACCTGATGAATACAAAGAAGTCAACGAAGAGTTGAATGTATCCACTTCAGCCTTTTCCTCAGGGCTCGAACTCAACTATAGAAAATACCAATAGTCAAGTACGCTTGTCTTGCTTCAAGGGTTGTACGTTGTGGAAACACAACGTACAACCTTATAAAGCATAAACGACACAAAAATATAGGAAAAAAAATTCGACCTGTGAGAGGGCTGCATTGGCTTTCTTGAGCCAGTCAGCGTCAGCGGTTTGACCAAGGATGGAACTAGCTGATGGGAGATCATTGTTCTCTATGGCTTGGCCTACTTTGCTAAGTGTGTAAATAACATCTTGAAGATATTCTGTACTAGATTTAAAAATATTGTTTTACTTTAACATGATCAGTTAAAAAAAATACACATTAGTTACAAGTAGATTATCGAGTTAATATTGTAAAAAACCAATATAGATTAATTTGTTCGAAAAAGTCCCTCAACCCGGTTTTGATATATATTATTAATTATATACTATCTTAGCTTGTGTATGTATTGTTTCAAATACTTGTGAAATTTCCTAGCTTGTTTTTATACATATATTTAAGCCTTGACTCAATTTTTATTTATATTAAAGTCTAGGCTTATTTAAAATACTTGGACTTGTAAATTTTCTAGCTTCTTCTGATATGCATTAAAGCCCTCGACCCAATTTTATTATATAGTGAAGTCTATGGGCTTGTTTAAAATACACGTACTTGTCAGTTTAAAAAAAAAATAACTTTTTAACTCTTTAAACGAGTCAAGATTTGATAAAGCGACATGACAAATGCTCAAAATGTTGACGTGGACGTGACAAATGTTCAAAATGTTAACATGGATCATTTTTATTGATAACATAGGATGATATACATGTGTATTTGAAGTGGTAAAAACTTATAAACAGGTGTTACAATCCAAGTATCCAACAAAACAAAATGTTGTCCAAATAGCCTTCATATAGCAATAATGATTGTTAATGACAAAAATTTGTGACTAGTAAATATTTCACAAGTGTAATTTTGAGACTAGTAAATACCAAAATTGAGTCGAGTAACTTTCAATATAATAAAGTTTCTTTGAAAATATAAAAATTACGTTGGTTTTTTATGGTATTGATTCAAAAATAAACGTATAGTTTTTATATTTAATAATGTAGTACATGGCTACGCGGGTTCTAGAGCTAGTGATAAATAAACACAAATATTTAAAGGTTAACGAGATGATAAATGACGAAACTAACCTTTATCTTTATTGGCTGAATTAAGAACAGTTTGTTTTTCAATTCTTTTCTTTCTATCTTGCTTGACCTTCTCCAAGAGTTCCAAATCATCATCAGCCTCTAAAATGGCAGCATTGGCATTTCCAGTTAAGGACAATAAGAAAAGAGAAGTAAGGTTTATAGATAAGCTTCTCTTGGAGATATGTGGAGGGTAGTTTGGTAAACTACACACTGGTTTGCCCTTGCACTTGCACTTGCACTTGCATACACTAGTTCCCTTGAATGTGTGTTTGTGAGAGGTTAAGGAAGATGATGATGGGAGGAAGGTGGTTGGATTGAAGAGAAAACTGGCTGCCATTTTTTTTATATTTTTTTTACCCTCTTTTTTTCTTAAGTTTTTGTTTTGTTTTTGTGTTTTTTAGATGATGTTTTAAGGTGGGGTGGAGAGAGCCATAGAACTAGGAAAAGGATAAGATATTGGATTTCTTGATATCCTTCATTTGGTCCTCCACTTTTATTAAATATTTTTAGAATGGTTCTTTTATACCAAGTACCAACACTCATAGTTGTAAAGATTTCAACTAGACTTTGATTAATTACCTTTTAATTCCAGTTAATTCGATTAATCTTGATTAATCTGATTAATTATTTGTTAATTTTGATTAAATGCTAGTCTCCGTCCCGCCCAATTAGCAACTACTACAACACAGCTACACTGATTCATATATTACATGGTCGTGTGATGTATGCATAATATACAATTTTCACATTAGCTAGCTTTAGTCATATTATATAGACCATATAACGTTTTTTTAATGAGATTTGGTTCAATGATAAGAGATTATAACTGTTTGATTGAAACTCAGCTTCGATACCTATAAGGTGTATTATGAACATGATTATTGTACAAAAGTTTGCCATTAAAAAAAACGTTTCCGCATATAAAGTTATATAAAAACCTTTTTTATATAAACATGTATAACATTATTTTTTCCAATATCATACGAGTCGCATAAAGTTATATGGGCCGTATGATGTGTGAAAAGTGTTAAACATATCATATAACACGTCATTGGAGTATCGATAATGTGTCGGTTGTGTTCGTATAACTGTCTAGTTCATAGTTAGTATGTTGCATATGATATGATATGATGATAAAAGATAAAATACAATAACTGTTTAATGTATAATAGGTAAGTGAATACTTATATTCAAGAAACCGATCCATGAAATCACATCACAAGATCTCGAAATCGTCAATACATATCCAATTAATCATTTGTTCACTGAAATAAACAGATTTGGATCGTTAATCGATTAATTTTTTACTTTTCTTCACGAAAACCGTTTTTGAGCGGGATTTCTTGAGCGTATTGGATTATAACACTGAGCATTTTTAGTTTTTGGCTTGAGTGTTTAGTAAAATGACTTTAAGCGTTAATCGCGTACCTAACGTACGTTAAGCATTATTGTACGATAACTTTACCCATGATATGATTATATATCTTTAATAAACTAATATTATATTAACACAATGATAATAATTTAACTCTAGAAAAAACATGTTCAATCATATATGTAAATACTAACACTGGAATTGGTTAACTAATTATGATATTTAAATAAAAAGATATTAACTTTTAAACAAATTGATAATTATTTGAACACTAAACAAATGTTTAAACTAATGGAATCAATTTCATGCATTTTACAACTAAAATTTTAATAAGAATAGAAAAATTAGAAATTTTTGAAGTTAAAAATCAACTCCAAAATAAGAAAAATTTTAGTTTCAAACATCACAAAAATTTGTCTCAATAAGAGATCTTAGAGTAGCTTCAACCCATGTATTTGTGAAAATCAACGAGTCATATGATGTTTATGTGAAAGAGAGACATTCGTCCCCGGGAACTTTAACCCTCAAACTTATGGGAGGAAAAGAAAAATAAGACACGAAAATGAGAGTTTAAAGAGAAAGTGTTGAAAAGATATATGATCAACTATAAATACGATATCAATAATTACTCATTTGTTTAATTATAATAGGCCAAGTTAGTAACAAGTTACGAACCAATACTAACACGTAAGTCACGGATCAATAAACATGACGAGTCTATGAAAATTGGTTCTGGCTACTTCTCTATACATTAAATCTTACCCGGTCAATTTTGTTATGTGCAACGGTAATCACCTACCATATAGCATATTAACGTCTTTGTCAATTAACACAATTATTTTATTCTCGTCATAAAAATGTTTCATCTATTTCAAACTTAATTTTTTTTTTATTCTTAAAATATTTGATGTAAATTGTTGCTTATTAATATTTGTATACTAGGTTAGGTACCCGTGTACTACACGGGTTGAACAATTTAAAATATATAAATCAGAACTTTATACATAAAAACTCGATAAATAAAGTTGTATATTACATTATACAATAACATAGTTAAATTACCGTTATAATTAAAGATCTAAATGTTTTATTTTATTTTTGCATACGGATCTAAATATTTAGTTTTGCAACACAAAAGGAAGGAAATGGTTAATGAATAAATATTGATACAAAAATTACTAAAGCACTTCCAAAAGACCATAGCTAATAGCTTGACCTAATGGGTATGTGGATTTACTTGTCAAAAAGTGTCGCACCCTCAAAATCCACTAACGGAGTTTTACCGTCAGAGGGTGTGAACTGGCAGGATCGGAATCATTAGTTATAACCAAACCAAAGAAAACGTTTAAATGAAAAATAAGTGCGGAAGCGTAAAACCTTAATTCAAAAGTTGCGTCACGCAGGACGACTTAAAACCAAATGTAAATGTTAAAATTAAGTTTGCAGAGTAAGATGTTTAACAATTAATGCATGCTCCTAAACCGCGCGCCCGCCTCGGCTACCTGAGAATAACATACTAAAAGGGGTCAACACGAGGTTGGTGAGTTCACAAGTTATATAAGATAAATCGTTTAGCGTTTGAGTTCAGCGTTTTCGTTAAGTGTTTTGCGTAACCACGTTACGGCGTTTAAAAGTTTTGCGTAACCACGTTACGGCGTTTAAATGTTTTGCGTAACCACGTTACGGCGTTTAAGTGTGTAACCACGTTACAGCGTTTAAGTGTTACCAGATAATGTTATGTCAAATTATATATCGATAGGTAGCTAATCTATACAACAAGTATTACTAAGTGGTTCGAGACCGAAGCTGACTGTTTATCAAGTGCCCGTCACCAGGTCAACCCAGACCATGGTAAGTGTTAGCCAAAATTACACCCACTCAACCTCCAGTTGAGCTTAGCGTCGGGTGGGGTTTGTCAAACCCAGTAGTACTACTCAACAGTGACTCGCTATTCCAAATATTAACCGGTTCGATGCGTGGGACTTCAAGGGTTACGTGCCGCTTAGCCTCTACAAGTGATATATATAATTTATAACAAAATCTTAAATATGTGTTTATCTCAAAAATGCGTTTATCGGAGTATGTTATCTCCCCCAAGTGAAAAACGTTTGAAAACAGTTCAAAGAGCGGGGTAAGTGAACTCACTGTTTGCGAAGAATATTCCAAATTAGATCACCGAGTGATGCGCGTCGTAGAAAACTCTCTAGCGTTCTAAAATAACAAAGAGATTTTCTAAGTATCGGAACGTTTAACGAGTCTCTAGACTCGGCACATAATACCTATGCACGTATCATGTTTCGTGTTTCGTTTGTGAACCGTGTGTGATTTAAACAAGTACAATTGTGATACGATACACGAGTGAGCAATTACTTTCGTGTCATGTATTAATAACATACTTACAAGCAATTATTCCCGTAAGGGCATTTTGGTCAACAAACAAAGACTAACTAACCATTATTCCCCATAAGGGCAATTTGGTCAATTCATGGCAATCAAACTAGCAACTATTCCCCGCAAGGGTATTTTGGTCAAAATACAACAATTATATAAAAACTATCATATTTCATGCATTCCTACACAACTCAGCAGCTAGTTTCATTGTGACAGAATTTCTACTTGAAAGATTGTACTATTTCACCGATCATATCATCTCAATTAATTCACCAAAAATCACCACTGAAACATACATGTCTTAGGTTTCCAGAACATATTTTATATTATTTTTATTCCATATAGATTTCTCATAATGATCAAAACACTACAGTAAACTCATATCAGTCAGATTCATGCACAACAGAATGTTATTTGCAATTCCCGGTAAACGAAAAATCCAATAAATGCAAGACCACTTGGGTTTGGTTCCTAACTCAGTGAGTCAACTTCCAGAAGTGGAACCAACCCAATTGGCCTCGTAGTTCATGAGATATAGAATTTACAATATAACCTAACAGCAGGTCTAACAGCTCAGCTTTGCATCACGTTTTTGTAAAATCATAAAAGTATACTTCCACTTATCCAAAAATTACGAATTTATACTTTATAGAAACTAGACTCAACCTAGTTTACTTCAGTACCCACAATCTCAATCAATTTTCACGTTTACACTTCGTTACAGTCAGTTAAACATCGTATATATATTCTGTCCAGAATCTGTTCACATCAAAACTCAACATCATAACAATCTATGAACTATCATGCATCCATATAACCCTCTAGACACCATAACTACTATCCATGCATATAAATCACACCATACATACAAGATTAGGGTTTGTGTTTTAATTCAAATCAAGAACAACAATCAATCATGTATCAATATCAATCTAGTTATCACTTTATCATCAAATCAATTCAAGAATCACATGAACAATATAACACCTAGAATCGGCCAGCTAGGGTTTGTTATTAACCCAACAAACATCAAATTCAATCAACAAGGATGTGAAGGATGATCAAATATACCTTCCTAGCACTTAGTTCTTGGATCAAAGACTTGAATTGATGGTGTATGTGGGTGTTCTTGTGGACGGCAGCCGTGGAGAAGGGAGGTGAGAGAGAGCCGATCGGAACTTGTAGGTTAGGGTTAGGATAATAATAATAGTTAGGGTTAAGTTAATAATATATTTATAGATATACAAGTTACATTCTAATCCCTCTACTTTCCAAGTGTTGTTTTTCTAGAACATTATATCATACTTGCACAATAAGTTAACATGACCATAATATTATCACATAGCACATAATCCTAACACATAGTAATCACATAGTTCGTGTTTTGACGTTTGTCGTTTATTTATCAACTCGTTTGCGTTTCGGTGCAAATCCCGAAAGACTACTACACATGTAGTAAATGTTAAGCGTCATTTAAACCCTAGTTTAAATGTAATGAAGTATGCGTTATAGATTCAACGATCTTTAAAGTTTGAATTAACGGAGTTGAGTTAACGAGGTTAACCTGGAATTGACGATTGTCACAAAAAGAAACATAGACACATTAATAAATAATCTTTATTCATGAAGTTGAAGTTGAAGTCGAACACATGATTATAAGAAATCAAATCAAAACAACATTCCATTGTTTTGTTAAAGCATTACAAGATGGAGTAAATTTCATCCCTATCTAATTTTTTAAACTCTACTCTATCCAAAACATGAGCAATAAAATATATCTCAAAATAATTTAATTTCACATAAATGATTGAAATTTCCACTGATAATGAAGGGACACTAATATATTTATATATATTTGTGCTATTGATAATTAGTATCTCCTTTGGTTAACATGGTCAAATCCAAAATTAGTTTAATGTGAGCCAAGACTTTTTTACCTTTCTGAAGGTGGTGGGTAGTGGGTACCGGTATACGCCATTGTAAGGTCGATTAGAGTCCACAATGACATATTTTTCCATCTTGTGGTTCCATCTATCCTGTCCCTTACAATCCCCAATTAGTTGTGTTTTCCTACTCATTTATAAAGCAAACCAATAATTTAGAATCTTGAACAAATAATTTGTAGCTACAAAGTTGTAGGTGAACATTTAACTTTCTCGTGATAAATGAGAATTAAATAACTATATACATATATACAAGTTAAAGAAAGAATATGCAAAATATATATAGAGAAGAACATAATAATCAAACATTGTCTATATGGTACATCTCAAACACATTATCAAAACAAATCTGATATATGAAGTTGTTTTCCACAATGGAGGTTCGGGTAGAACCCAAAAATCATAAACCAATATCTACACCAATACATGTCGATCAAAAACCAAAATATGCACATCAAGATTTTCCATTATAACCCCATGAATCAAAAACCAAATCCAACTTGACATACCTCTAACTGCTCATTATACAGTTGCAGTTGTAGGTGTCAAAAACCAAATCCAACTTGACCAATCCATTAAAGATAATGTAACTATCAAAAAGACAATAAGATGGAAACCAAACACAAATCTTTATGATAAAAAAGGACATGTCTTAAGTAAAGCTAACTTTGTGTATGTTGTGTGACTGTGAAGGGAGTTGTTAATATTCAGGTACTTAAAGATAATGTAATTTACACAAACTTCAAACCTTATAGCTTAACCTAATAATGAATAATATAATCAAATCCCAATAACCATTAGAATTGAACAAAATTTGTAATTGGTCAAATCCCATAAATCTATTAAACAGAAGCATAGGTAAAAAAACAAAAAAACATGACTTGTATTCGTTCTGATGACCTGATCATGGGCTTGATCTTTAATAATCCAATCACATCTAGTCCCGATTCTTCCTTCACATTGACACCAACTCTCAGTTTCAACTACATCACTCATATAAAGCAATATAAAATAATAATTTAAAGTATAATTTTTTGTTGAATTAGTCCACAGTATATTACCAAGCAGAATATCTAAAAATTTCAATATGAATCAATGAAGTGACTATATGAGATGCAATTTTCTCATAGCAGAAAATATGCATTTCCTAATTAACCAAATAAACTTAAGTTACAACACGTCAAATCGCTAAAAAAGAGAGCAAAATAATGAAAACTTAACCCGTAACATATCAACAATTATTTAATCCCTAAGCCAAACAAAAAGCAAAATCCCTAACAGTTGGATTGAAATAGCATAAATCACCACACAAAATTGAAATAGTAAAACCAAAATCAAGTATGATCTATAATGAAATAAAATTAACTTTATTAAAGAATGTGATTATCAAATCATATGAAGAGGGCTCAGACAACACCTTGGTCTGAGACAATTGCAAATAGATAAAAAAATACTCTATGATATAAAAAAAACTACATCAAGTTTTAATTCCACAATCCACATATCAATTAAACCGAGCTACGAAAACAAACAAACCTAAATGCAAGCGAATGTAAACATATATTTATTAGCAAGTAGTAAAACATACAACGAATGAAACCTAAATTTATTTATTTAATGCTTAGTTTTTAAATTAAGGTTGTATTTGTGGCAAAAAAAAAATAAAATTAAGGTCATATGACCACATCATAATCATACGAAATTAGTACTAATTACAATAATAGTACCTTGAAATTGATTTTTGATATAACTTACATTAGCTTTTGAAATGGCTAGGCTTTATTCGCAAAATTGATCCTTAATCTGCAACTGCAATTGAAGCTTCATAGAATCATAGCCTTCAATGTCAGCCTCAAATTTTGACAAATAAGTGATGATGAAAAATCACACTTGATCTAATGTCATGAATTGACTGGGGATAATGATCTAGGGTTTTGGAATAGCTATGCATCCTGATGAAAATTAAGATCCATGAACATGGATTCTTTTACGAGATAATAGTTTGATAATTATTCTGTAGAAGTGTAGAAGAAAAGGAAATAATCATTTAGGGTTTGTGAATCTGTAACGATTAATAGTATATCTCAAGTTTAAAATGACAAACGGGTCGGAGCAAGGATCCGCGCACCATTGTAAAAGGTTGTAGGTTTAGACGGGATTTTGTGACTGAGGATGGCTAGTTTGAGGACATGTGGCAAATAAAACTTTTATTTATTAATTAGTATAGATTATTCGTGTCAAATAACATATGGAAAAAAGGTTAATCTCACCAATATCTTAATTTAATGAATCTTTGAAATACATATCATGTCTTCATGAGAACCAAAATAGAAAGTTAACAATATTTTAGATGAAATTATTACTTTGCACTCTGCAGGGATGTGAAGTTTAAGAGGATTTTTATAATTAATAATCACATATCTTTTAATGAAATATTACTATTACTAATATTTTATTGAACGGCCAATATAGATCACACATACAGTTAAGACTATCCACTTTGATGGATCTATAACCTAATTTTTACCGTTATAAAAAACTACTATATACTTGAGATCATAAACTTCTATTTCAGATTACTATTCTATAACACTTTTATTATATAACCTTAGCTTTAAGTTTTAAATAAGTCGTTAAGTAACTAAGTTTAATTAAACATTTAATTGCCTAAATTTTAAAAGAAAACTAGTGATCAAAAATCAAAATGATTATTTTCTAAAAGAATGTAACTTTAACTTTCCAATGAAAAAGGTAGAGTTGAAGTAGTTGGAGACTAAACCTCGGGTTAGTCTACCTGCTTAACTACATTCATCTACGAACTAAATTTATATATGAGTTCGATTCCATGTGTTCATGTAAAGAGAGAATAAAAAATTATTATTTTAACATAGTTACATGTCTACTTTTTTAGTAAATTAGTAATAACACTAAAATTACTACTATTTGATTTGATCCTTGGAGTTGCTCTTTAAACATTATATAACGATTTTAGAGGTCTAAATCGATATATTTTCTGGTCCTTTCAGGATAATTGTTAAAAAAAAAATACCGATTATTACAAGTCTTGAATGACCTATAGCTTAAAAAAAACAAGTTTACCACCAAGCTAATACATACTTTTGGGTATACTTTGTCCATTATGATATATTTGTTAATTATGATTTTTCTTGAATTTGGAGGCCTTAATTAAGTATGGGCTTAAAGCTCTTGCACGATTTCGCCGGCCCTTAGAAGGTTCTAAAGTTTACAAAGGTTAATTATAGAGTTTACAAACTAAAAGTTTAGACCGTGTATTGATTTTTCAAGTTAAAGTACCGTGTTGACGTTACATAGGCAAAACAATTAAACCAAAACCATATTTAATTTAGGTGGAATGGTTTAACTTTTAACTAAACACCAAACAAAAAAAAATGAGTTTGATTGGTTGAGAATTTGAGATTGCCTTGGGCGGTGGGCCCCACTTATTTTTAAATTCACTCTTTTTAAAAGTGTGCAACGCCTAATTTTAGTGACATGATAATGGTTTATCGCTCACCACACGTGGTCTTATAATGTATAAAAAAATTTAAAAAAAAATATAACTTTTAATCGCTTCACAAGAAACTGATGTTTACTCAATTATAAACAAGTCATATAAAAAAGATTAACAGCCTTTTACCCAAGAAAAACAAGTCATATAAAACATATTAACATATATTATATCTTTTGAAAATTATAATAATTTAATAAAGTAAAATCTTCAACAATAGTCTTTCAAAGGAAAATTAGTCAAGTTTATTTATTAAGTCAAAATTAATACACAAACGAAATAGTTTACGTTAGCACCAGCTTGTTCACGCGGCAAATATGTAGTTTAATCAGAACATAACATTGACTTCTTCCATATTCGGAAATCCAAGTTGTCAATTTTATAATCTTATTTTGTCGTCTATTTATTTTCTATATAACAATAAAATATAAAATGTTGCATAACGAAGAAAAAAATTCAAAAATTACAAACCTATGAACCATGACACAAAATTTTACATGTTCACCCGAAAGATTATTAAAAGAGGCATGAAATATTTTCCTTATATATTTACAAAATCATCATTTATACACTGCTATAAGAAAAGTGAGTGTAGTTAGAGACGTAAAGAAACCTAACGTTTGAAGAACTCCTTGATAGGAAATTCGTTTACGTTTGCTCATTTAATAAATGAAGGAACCTGAGCAGTTCTTTTGATTAACTAAATGAACAAACATGAATATAGGCCATGTTCATTCGATTGTGTATATAAACGTCTGATTATGCGTTCATTTACGTCCATTTATGCTCATTATTATTTGTTTGTTCATACAATGTTTTAATATTTTTAATGACTTTTGAGATCTTATCATATATAGAGTTAAGCAAACTATTAACTATGAGTATTATGTGATAACTTATATGTAAATTTAATATATGAATATAATTCGGTAGCTAGACGAACTATTGATACTAACCATTATCAATTAGTCAAATTAAATAAAACATTGTTTGTGTTCGTTTATTTCCTTGATGAATGGCACCTATTCTTGAATGTACAGTTCGTTTGTTTGATAAAAGGTTAACGGACGAACCTACTTCCAACGGTGAACTCATCCAAGTATAAAATCTAGAAACATTCAACAATGAAACAAGCCACCTAATCTCACAAAGATGAGACACCGGGCCCACCACGACCCATGGCTGCCGATTCCAATTCACTCACATTTGATTAATTTATATTCTAGACTACTCTTCACACTTGGATGATATTCATATTCATATTCATATTCATATTCATATTCATGGGTCAACGTCATATTGCACCTCACTTTTCAACTTTTCGGTCACCTTCCACCTCCCACCCTGTCTCCACCTTACATCTTTCCTTTGCATTTACTGTGTAAATATGTATCACATTTTTAAAAAGCATATATATATTTTTATACCATACTAATATTAAAAAATAACCGATAAATTTTTTTTAACTAAATTTGAAGAGCCACGTTGCTCCATTATGGCCAGACTATGTTGTCTTAACGAGGCTTAATCTGGCTCCAGAGTTCAGCTTGGACGTTTCCCCGAGAAATCATCTCGCCGACTGCCACGTGACAGTCGTTGTGTCATCACAAGAGCAGGACTCTCAGGAGTAACGCATAGTGGGACGAAAACCCGAGTGGAATCAAGATTCAAACTGATAAACTCGTAAAGCCTAGCTTAATTTACTTCATTGTCATAATCCACCGAAAATGACACTAATTGGGATCAAACTTGGGAGGTCTCCATTAAAGAACCTTAGCATCATATCACTAGGCCACAATTAAGGATTAAGAATAGCCATTATGTAACATGAAACTAACAAATAAACAAACACAAATTATTTATATTATTTAGTAGATATTATTATCACAAGATATCGAAAAGGTCCAATGTTCAAACTTTTCCTATGTAAGTTTCTTATATGGCGATCACCATGGGTTTGCTTATTCAAAAGTGTTCATGGTTATGGGTTCAATTTTTCGGTGATTATTTTTATATGTTGTGTTTCGAGTTTATGATGCATATTAAACCCAAGTTTTTCAATTGCTTATCATTAGTTAGAATCGGTTTGCCCACTCTACCACATATAACCTACACATGTGTATATAATTGGTAAAGGTTTAGTTAGTTTAAAATAGAATCATGTATCATGTATATAAGTTATAACATAAACATTTGTAGAGAAAAGATATAATGCAATAATTGTTTAACGTATATTAGGTACAAGAATACTTACATTCATGAAGTCGATCCATTAAATCACATCACAAGATCTCAAAATCATCAATACATATCCAATTAATCTTTGGTTCACCGAAATAAACATTTTTGTATCGTTAATCGATCAGTTTTTTACTTTTTTTCACGAAAATCGTTTTGAACGTTTTAGTATTTTTGGATGAACATTTTAGTATTTTGGCTGAGCGTTTTAATTTTTTTTTTTGCATTTGAGCGTTTTTTTGTCCTTTGAGCGTGATTCGTGTACCTATCGTACATTAAGCAATTATTGTACGATAACGTCACTTAACATTTGTATTAGATAAGTATAAAAATTTAAAATAAAAATCAATAAAAAAAATCCATGAGTTAGAATTATTGAATGAATATAATAGCAAATCTATTTTCGTCCAAAATGTTATAAAATTTGTAATATGTCATATAAAAAAATATAATAAATCTTCATTGTTAACACGATTTTAATTAAAATCAATAAATCATCTACATAAATAGATTTGACCCTGTTAATACGGAGAGGCTTCCTAATTTTTTTTTATTTTTATTTTTGTTTTTATTTCCAAATACTTCCCTATAAATACTAATTAAAACCCGTGTCCATAACACATTAACACGAATCCTGTTACCTATACGTATAGTGAGAGAAACTCAATAATATTCTAGAGAGAGATAGAGAAGGGGCGACCTGAGAGTAATAATATTACTTTACAAGAACACATAAACATTATGGCTGGATTAAAGTCTAGTATGATGGTGGTCATGATGATGATCATGGTTGCATCCATGCAGATGCAAAGCACAACCGCTCAGACTAGACATATCGTTGGAGACGCCTTGGGCTGGACCATTCCATCGAATGGTGCCGCCGCTTACACCACGTGGGCTTCCCAACAGACTTTCAGAGTCGGCGACACTATGTGTAAGTTGTTTAAAGTTTAAACCATTGTTTTATATAATTTTTTACAAAGTTTTTTATGTTCATGCAAACCAAAACCATTATTTAATTTCATGATTACCCTTGATAGTTGTTAAGTTAAATATTTAAGTTATTTAGTTATCTTTACCTAAGGTTTAAGATTCTGAAAAAAAAAACGAATAAATAGAAGACATCAAAAAATTAGGAATATATAGAAGTATAGAACTATAGAAGACATCATATTGTTAATGATAAAGTAATTCTAAGTGCCTCAACTATTTTTTTTCTATAGTTTTGAAACTATCATTTAGCTATTCATTGGTGACACATAAAGCATTTAGCTAGTTATTTATGATGGGATATTATCCTTTCAATGAAACTCGAATTTGGTAAAGCATTCATGTTTCATCCTCCATCTATGAGTCTATAAAAATTTAAAGGATTGGATTGTTTTCCTATAAAAATTACGGAGATTTCGTGTTTTCTATAGTTTCTGGTTATTTTCCTCAAATTTAAAAATATATTTAAATTTTAGTCACATTGCAATTGTGAATTATAATCTAGAATTGGTTATAGTTTGGATGACTATTTACAATCAAAATTTGGATAAATATAAATGATTGAATGATTTGGTCTCTTTTTAATATAATTTACCATTTAATCGTAGATTTAAAATAAAGATTAGATTGGTAGAATGGTAGTGCACTAGTGCCACTATAAAAGATTAAAAGTGTGTTAAACTTTGGAATAATTTATATAAATTTTATTTATTAGACATATAAAGTTAGGAAACGAAGTTAGGAAATCGAGGAACACATGTCACGTGCAAACAAACCTACCACATTAATTAATTTGTAAAAAAAAAAATAATAGTATTGTTACTTTTTCTATGTCATGTGGTTTGTTTTTCAATTTTGTTTAGTGGTCTTAATTTGACTAATTATTACTTAATTAACTAATAAGTTAATTATTTATTAACTTTTGATTAATTAATAATTATTACTTAATTAACTAATAAGTTATTATTAATTTTTTTTGCAGTTTTTAACTTCACCACCGGTATGCATAACGTGGCCGAAGTATCACAAGCCGCGTACGGCCCGTGCACCACCACCAACCCTATCTCGTTAACTCCCACTGGGCACGCGACCATCACGTTGACTGCCGCGGGCACCCATTTCTACATTTGCACCGTGGGAACACATTGTCAAATTGGTCAAAAGTTGACAGTCAACGTCACCGCCCCGGCCACCGCCCCCACCCCGCCACCGGCCGCCTCCCCCACCACCCCACCACCGGCCGCCACACCCACCACCTCACCACCGGCCGCCACCCCCACCCCCACACCAACTCCGGCACCGGTAACTCCTCCAGCCGCCACCCCCCGCCCCGACTACCTCACCGGCCGCAGCCCCGACCACCCCTCCGGCAGCCACCCCAACGGCAACCGGAGCTACCCCACCGTCCCCAACCGCCACCGGCCCATCCCCCGACGTTGGTGACACGACTCCTTCGCCGCCATCACCAAGCGCCGCCCCAACCGTGGTGGTCCCGGCAACTTTGTTGGCTTTTGGTTTAGCTTTATTTTTCTAAATTAATGTTAAATTATTTTTCTTGATTATTATTTAGAGAGTTTGTGTGTGATTAGTCTATGGATTTTTCTAATGTTTGAAAGGACGGATTTATTCTCTTTTTTTACATGATTCGTATGAATAAATTTCACTTTCTTTTATTACCTTTTTTATTATAGTATTCTCTATAGGACCGATTCTAAAGTGGTAATATTCGTATAACCAAGGTGGGACTGTCACAAAAGAAATATAACAATTATACAGTAGACTAACATCCAAAAGCCAAAGTGGCAATGTGGAATGTGTCGAGTAGTGGAAAGCTTTAATTTTTAATGTATTTAGATGACTGGATCGATGGTGCATATGTCAAGTTACTCAAGTCACCGGTTTGTGCGATCGAGTACATCTACTTCTACAACTTTTAACATTAAGTTACTATTTAATCTTTAAAAGAAAAATAAAATATTGGATTTAAACAATGACTATTACTTGTTGGGTGGCAAAAGTCAAACAACGAAATGTTGTGACAGTCTTATATTTTAACAAATTTTTTCAACGGTTTTATTGTAACATAATACTAATATGGTGTAGTCTTTTGATGATGAGGCATACTTACGTGTTAAAATATGTTTTTGTGGTAAATACATGGTGAAAACACTTTAACCCCTTTTCCTCACCACCACGGCGACCATCACCACTTACCAGTCTACCTGTCTACCACTGCCATCATCAACCCCCCAGGCCCTAACTACTACCGCCACATTTTTTTTGTTTTGATGGTTAGATCAATAGACATAATACAAAGGGGGTGGAGGTGGGTTGTCGATCTAAGGCGAGGTTAGACGACGGGGGTTTTGAGATTGCAAGAGAAGGGAGATTGGGAACCGGTGCCACTACAAATGATGAAACTCGTTTTTTCATATCTGGATTTCTCAACCACATTTTATAGATTATTGTGGTGGTGGTGGTGGCGAGAAAAAAGGGGGAGGAGTCTTTTTGCCATGTATTTGCCACTGAAGCATGTTTTTGACATGTAAGCATGACACATCATTAAAAGACTAATGACTTTAAGGTTTTTTTTTTTTTAAAAAAAAAAAAAGAAAAAATAAGTTAAAATGTGGGACTATCACAAAATATTTTGTTTGTTAGGACTGGTATCGGCCAATATATAATACTTGAGATTATTTAAAGCCAATATTTCTTACCAAATAACATCAATTTATTATTTTCATATTGCAAATAGTCCACATTCTGATACTCATATTCATGTTTTGATACACAAGTATTCTCGTGACTGAATATGTCCATCAAAAATAAATTCAGTGTCTCACTTTTTTATGTCCAGATTGTACTACACTATATTATACAACGCAAATCATAATATATGTTTAAGACATATCCTATGTATGACAAATGACAATAAATGAGAATCACATGAAAAGATATTACCAAAGTCTTTAAGTTAGGCCAGTTTAACACACGGTATCTTATGTGGATTATGTTGGGCTAGGTCGTGTCGAGTATGCCATGGTATTTACCTACGCGGTAAACTGTGGGTGATGCGTGTTAATCAAGGATCTCTGGTTATATTTTCAGCTGTCAATATCAAAACGGTTACACCATTTTGCGGCATAATGAGAGGTAATATCTAGTATGTATGTTTATGTCACGTACTCTCATAATAGTATAATACTCAATAATCTTCACACATTATTCCTATACACACATATATCTATTCTCAAGTTAGTTGTGATGATATTAGAGTCTAAATTACTTTTAAAAACATGAGTAGTTGATAAAAAAAGAATTTTAAATGATTTACATTTGTTATTTTATGGCAACAATTAATTATTTTGTAATGATTCCCTAATGTAAATGTGTATGTATAGTGCGTTTAAATTATAGGTACTCGGTGGACACCATACGCCCATGATCGCAGACAATATTAGGTAGCCGAAACCATCTCCTGTTTTAAGGAAAACCTGTTGTCTAAAGGTCAACTGAAGTATAACCTGGTTAGAATTAGATTGAAACTTAAGACCTTGTGAACTCCATTTCAAACAGGCCTAACCAACCTGTTACAGCCTTGGCAACAAATCATGTTATATCTAGTTCAATTACTTCAATGTACATTTACATGTCCAAACCAACCCATAAGCCCAAAGTACAATTTTTTTGCCACCCTAACCACATAGGCCCAAAAGGTGTATTATATTTCTTTTGTTTTTGCCCCCTAATTTACAGAGAATATTTTCATTTTATTGTTTGGTTTAAGTTTAATTCTTATCTTTTGTTTTTGACAAGTCTATTCTTTTAGTTTTACTAAGTTTTATATAATGGTTCAATTTTTATAATGATACAAATGAACAAATTATTTTCTCATTTAAAAAACCGTTTATAAAGTAAAAATAATAAAACTTTATATATTAAGCCCGTTCGACAAACACAACCTGCTTGAATCTTTTGTCAGTGTATCATCTTGACCCGTCGCAACTTTATAAAAGGAAAATTAAAGTGAAAAATATATCGAATCCAACCTAACTAGTAATTTCATGATTTCATCGTGACAAATAAAATCTAGTTCGAATTGAATATTATCGGGCTAGTGTGTAACATATGAACCATTCCTACCAACATATATTATCCGATTCGCACAACCATGAATATTAAATCTAGACATTTTTTTAACCCGATATTTCTAATGCGGGCTACAAGATGAAGTGGGATCCGCGTAACATGTGACAGTATTTTAACTTTCAAATGACTAAAATAGCGTACTCGTGTAACAAATGGAGCGTTATAATAATGACATGACGCATCAATAGAAGCCAAGAAATGTGGTCCTTTTCCATCCTCGTGCATCTGTCACAGCCAAACTACTACGTGTTTCGATTATAACGCACAACGTACAACACGAACATGCACAAGTGGACCCGAATGGACAGCATGATATGAATGAGAACCCTCACCACCCATACCCTCCTCCCCACCTACCCAACCAAAAGAAAACGACACCGTTTGACCATTTCCTATGAACAACCTTAGCAACTAACAAAATCCAACATAAAAAAAAAAAAAAAAAAAAAAACCATTAACCAACACTTCTTTCTCATCTCATTTCAAAGAATTTCACAACACAAAACACAGATTTCATATCTACAAACCCCGTCTTTTCATCCGTTCGTTAATCGAGTCAAAACCGCTCTCTAAACACAAACCTCGTTTCCTAAATTCCGTCATCGAATGCTCAACTTCTTCGGTATCCGAATTCAAAGGAAAGAAAGAAAACTCCTTGCTTCTCGGACCCGGACCCGGACCCGAGTCAACATTACCTACATTAGTCAACCCTCGTTCATTACTCGAAACAAGACCCAACCTTAAAGACAAATCACACTCCACCAATTCGGGTCTCGATTCGTTCTTTGAACCCAAACCCGTATCATCTTTGTCAAAAACTATCACTCTTCCGGGACAACCCGTTTGAGACGAAGATGGTAAAGACTCACGGGTTGTTGTTTGAAAAACCGGAGTTCCGATGATAATATTATTTGGGTTCGGTTGAGAGGTACGAAATCCCAGTTGGGGCATCCGAGGTTGAAACTGGAAACCGTGATATAACGGATAAACTGAAGGCGGTTTATTCTCGAAAGACATCATTTGTCCAGGAATATTTTGAGGATAAAAAGGCTTGAAAACCGGTCTTGAATCTTTATTAAGTTCCGAAACAGTGTGTGCCTGATTCAAACATTCTGGTCTTTGAACATTTGTTGGACCAGAATCTTGGTTTCTTGGACTTAAGTAGCTTCTGGTGTTACTGTTTCTTTGACTTCTTGATGATCTTACAGGCACACAGCCTAAATTAAGAGCAGCTGAAATCCATAATAATAATAATTAAAATACTTATCAATCATCTTTTGATAATATAAAATTTCAAGAATGTGAAAACTAGAGGTGTGCATGAAACCGAAAAAACCGACCCAAAATCGAAAAACCAAACCAAAACAAAAACCAGAAGTATTCGTAAGAACCAAACTTTCGGTTAGGTTTTACATGTAAATAACACCGAACCGAACTTATAGTTTTTTATATTTTATTTTGAAAACTATTTATAATAACTTAATATACAGTTTAACCTAAATATTTTAGCCAAAGTCTATAATAGTAAATTTAATTATTAACTAACAAAAAATTTTTTAACCTAAACTATTTACTTTTTGGCGATTTCTTTTTCGGCTCAAAATTTCCAAACCCAAACGGCAAAACCAAATAAACTAGCTACGAAACCGAACCCAAACCAAACCGTTTCAAAAGCTAAAAAACTGCAATTTCAGTTTTCGGTTGTTCCCAAAACCGACCCATGCACACCAACAATGAAAACACGGTGTACCTTCAACACAAGGGGGCAAGAATTCACCAGTTTCCAAGGTCTCATCTTTTCTGATTATGGTATCAATAGCATCATTCAACCGGTCCCACAATGTTTCAGGATCTGTATACTCAGCCTAATTGCAGTACAACAACAACAAAAGTTTCAATCTTTATTTGTTAACAAAACCATCAAATTTCAAGATTGAATCACCTCAGAATTAGCTTTGGAATACATGATTTCCTCAGATTTAAACACAACAACAGGCAACTTCTCTTGCCATTCTCTGTTCTTCTTAGTATCTTGACCATGGTTCTCATGTACAACTCTGTGAAGCATTTCATCAAACACCTGGTGTGCATTACTAAAAACCCAATAAAAATTGAACCTTTAATGACCAAAATTACCTGAAAATCTGTTGAATGATTGAGCCTCTGAGGCTTATTTGCCTTATTTTTAAGCCATGAATTATAAACCAAACACCACCTTACTTTGATCAAACCAGTGTTTTTAAGACCGAACCAGTTCAGCCGATCCATCCGGGATTCAGTCACCTGACATGTCCGATTCTACATAGTTCGCTCGGTTCTTAAAAAACCGGCTTGTTCGAAGCGTTTCACCTGTCCGACTGGAGAACCGGTTTACTATGATAAAAAATATTATTATTTTTTTAATTCAACAATTTTAGACCTTAACCGTCATTTTTAGACAAAAGTTGTTCTGCCATTCCGACCAGTTGAACCGGTATCATGTCCCGTTTACTGTCCGATCATAACATTGGTCATCAAACTATCATAAAAAATCTTGAACAACAATATAACATCAAAATGCTTTTGTTTATATCTACATTCTACAGTTCTGGTTTTACTAACAAGGTAGCATTTTTGTTACAAGCACACTAACAATCTTTCATCTACCTACTCCTCTGCCTGTTTCACCACAAGAAACCACAACTTATATAAGTTGTTGATTTCTTGAAATTTTCTAAAGGAATTCAAGATTCAACTGATCTTGAATTCAAAACTCGAAAACAAGTTCTTGATATCCAAACCCTCATACAAAAACTCGATTAAAAATACCTTTCGGATGTGGATTAGTGAAAGAATCTCCTACGACAACGGGCTGATCCATGCTCTTCATACTCGGCTTTCATGACACACATCGCATCAAAATCAGGGCTAGATGCCAATAACGACCCCCCTCGCCAAACACCTAATATAGGGCTGCATATACAAGATAAATATTTCCCAATAAGTTACTAAAAGTGGGAAAATAATTCAAAACAAAAACTGATGAAAAAGGATATTATTACTCAATCTTCTTGAGTTGTTATTTTCACTTTGTATACATCTGGAACAAGCGGTCGCAAATCGCTTTCTCTGCAATCAACATAATCAACTCAAATTTGATCCCTAGTGAATATAAGAATAAAGATTTAAACACAATAGTGAAACTTACAATCTTTTGGCAAAACCGGGAAATAATGTGCTTCCACCAGTCAATATGATACTGCAAAACAAGTTTTGACATAAAATCACAATTCATATATCAAATCAAGAAAGACATTTAAGATGTGAAATTCACGGGACCCACGGAATGAATGATAATTATACGCCAAATGACAATTACCTTTCGTAAAGCACAGGATGAAGATAAGGATGACAAGAATTAACCGCTCGAACGATACATTCCGCCAGTCCAGCTTGATTCATTCCTGAATAATATGCAAAATTCCATTTAAAAACGTAAAACAAAATAAATTCATAACCTAAATAATGTCTTCAGTGTCCAATAAAACATATCAAACCGACACACCTAAATCAGCAGGACGAAATATCATCTCAGGGACAAGAAACCGCTCATTGCTCAAGCTGAATTCCTGTTGTTCATTAAGTGAATTAATAATATTAATATCATATGGTTTCATCAATAAAGAACTAATCTTTATAGAAAAAGTAAGAAGCTTTTAGTACATTTTTCATAAGATCAACTTTACTCCTTTCTGATGGTTTGTTTGTAGCTTCCGTTCGATCAGCTTCGTCAGTGTCTTCAGATTGTGGGAATTCACCATCTTCAGATAAAGTAAGATATCTTTGTGCTTCAATGGGGTCTTTTATGTATCCCTTTGTATGTGTGATGCCATCTGGAAGCACATACGTGCACCTAAAGTGATTGTCACTTCCACGCCTCCTGTAAATGATATTACAAACCCTAGTTTAATTGTATCCTGTCTAATCCCAAATTAAAACCATTATATGAAAATAATAAAGCCTAGGCCCTAGCTTAATCGTATCCTGTTTGATCCCTAATTAACCGGCATTATATGAAAATGTATAAAACCTAATTTAACTGTATGGCTTAATCCCAAATTAACAGGCATTGTATGAACATGTATAAAACCTAGTTTAACTGTAACAAGCCGAGCTCGGCTCCTTTTGAGTTACAAGAGCTCAATCCCGGCTCGCTTCGAGCTCCTGCGTAGTTTTTCAAGCTCAAATTCGACTTGTTTAGTATTAATTACTATAAGCTTTAAATTATTTTATCTTATTTAACAAAAACCTTATACGAGCTTAAGCTCTGCTCGAGCTCATGTAGTACCTTTCACGAGACAAAGCTCGGCCCAAACTCAGGCGTACAATGTAAAATATATACATAAAAGTCCAAATGAAGTAAAAGTTAATAATACACAAGGCTCATTAAAGCTCGACAAGCCTAAACAAGCTCCACATACAAGGCTCGAGCTCGAAGAAAGCTCAGCTTGTTTCGAGCCTTTTATCAATCCAATCTCAAGTAGTTCGCGAGCGGTTCGACTTGTTTGCACCCTAACTTAATTACATCCTGCTTAATCCCAAATTAACCAACAAACTATGAAAATGTATAAACTCTAGCTTAACTGAACCATAAATTCAAACAAACTGCAGTTCTCACGTAACCGACTGTTTCGAGCTCAAGCCAAGTCTGAACCTCAAATAAAACTCGTTTGGTTATCGATCTCAAACTCAACACTTGTACAGGAAGCTCTTTTAGGTTCGTTGAGCCTTGGGCATTTCAAAGTTTTACCTATTTTAGACTTCTATGTTTTAATTTCACCCTGCAGGCCTGCACAACCAAGCTTTGGCTCGATTAAGGCACTACAAGAGCTCAATCTTAAAAAAACGAGCTAAAGCCAAGCTAAAAAACGACTCACGAGCTGAACTCGAGCTGAGCTAGAATTCGAGATCTTGTAAGTCAAAACGAGCCGAGCGTGACTGCCCGAGCCTAGTTGAGCTCGGACTTGGCTCAGCTAGTTTACACCCCTAAATTGTATGAATCTGAATAAACTATAAACCCTAGCTTAATTGCGTCTGTTTAATCCCAACTTAGCCAACATTCTATGAAAATGTATGCAAATGTATAAACTAACAAACCGAAACCCTTGTATGGGAAGCTCGATTAGGCTCGTCAATCCTTGTATATTTCTAAGTTTTACCTACTTTATACATGTACTCCGTATTACTTTAACCCTGCACAACCAAGCTCGAGCTGAGCTCTGGCTTGATTAAGGTCCTAGACAAGCTCAGGCGCAGCTCGTCTCCGTCTTGTTTACACCCCTAAATTGTATGAATATGAATAAACTATAGCTTAATTATATCCCGTTTGATCCTAAAATGTATAAACAAACACTGGCTTAATTCAACCAAATCAAAACCCTAGGATCGTTTCAAGCTCTTTTTCAAAAGCTCGGTATTGGCTCGTTTATTATTAATTAACTAACTTATATGCATTTTTTAACTATTTTGAGAGAAACCTTAAACAAGCCTAAGCTCGACTCGAGCTTGTGTAGTATCTTCAACGAGTCAAAGCTCGACAGTGCAATGTGATATTAACACATATAAGTCCAAAAAAGGTAAAACTTAAACTAACACAAAACTCGTTAAGACTCGACGAGCTTGGGCTCGAAAAAACACTCGAGTTGTTTTCGCTTGCACAAATTAACTAGCATTAAAACCGAAACTCTAACCTGGCGATCCTTAGATCCCGAGCGACATCACTCGAAACAAAACACAGCTTCTCTTTCACATCATCAATCAAAAACGTCTCGTCCATAACATTAACCGACCGATAACTAACCAACTCTTTCAAATAATTCGTCAACGCCTTCCCACCTAAATCCATCCTTTTAACCCCGTAATTCACCGTAAAGTTCTGAACCACCGGCGCAGCATGTGTAAAACTAAACCCAACATCCACCACCACACTACATTGCGCCTTAGACACCACATCGTACGGACGCCTACTCGCCTCATACAAATGCACCAAAGACGGAGAGTCTGAAACGAATAATGATTTGAAATTAAACTCTTCGAATATTATTTCGTCGGTGGATCGTTGAATAGATGGGAGAGTGAATAAGGGTTCGGTTAGGAGTAATGAGGATTGAGATGGGGTGACGTGGAGGAGAGAGGTGAAGATGTGGGACCAGATGGTGGATTGGAGGTCTGGGTTTATTAAGTGGCCGCGGTCGAATGGGCGGCGGATGACGGCGGAGGTTAAGTCTTCGGATGGAGAGAGTAATTGGTTCGGGAGTAAGGGTTTTTTGGAGGAGGGTGTACGGGCGGTGCAGTTTGGGACGATGCTGGTTGGGTCGCGTTCGCCGCCGAACCCGGCTTTTATTTGGCCGCCGCCGTTGTCGAGAACTACGACGGTGGTGGTGGTGGAGGAGGACATGCTTTGTTTGGTTTCCGGTGAGTGGTGTGTGAAGGGAGTGTGAGATTAATTTATTCATCTAAAAGAACCGAACGTTACGTGAACTGTTTGGCAAGAAGTTCGTTATGTTTCGTTCGTTCATTTATATTCATGAATGTTCCTTTGTTTGTCTATTTATGTTCGTTTATTTATTTGGATAAGTTATCTGCTTACAAGTTTTGTATTTGTAAATTTGTGTTTATTTATGTTTTTCTGGGTTCATTTACATTTGTTCATTTATGTTTGTTTATCTTTGTTCGATTATGTTAAACGAACGTAAACGAATGCAGGTGCTCTTTTTTTAAAAAACGAACAAAAACTTAAATATTCATTTGATTAAGCATTCGTGTTCGTTTAAAGCTAGATGAGCGAACACTAACATACCCCTTGTTCATGTTCATTCGATTTGTTTACATGCTTTCATTATTCATGTTGATTAATATAGCGGTCTCAATTTTTAGGCTTTATCGATTTTATTTGTGTTCGTTTATATTCGTGAACAAATTCATTTCCTTAATAAAACGAACACGAACATAAAATCCCGTTTGGTAAGTGTCCGTGAACAAATTATTTCCTTAACGAACAAACATGAACAAGGTCTTGTTCGTGTTCGTTTACAGCCCTAGAGATTTTAGAGACACCTGGTTGAAAAACGTTGATAAATTGAGTTTGGTTCGGTTGGTATTGGTTAAGTTTAGTAAGATTATGAGGATTCGAACGGTGTTTAATTTTGCAATAGTAACGAAATTCCGGAAATATATTTGTGAGCATCTGAAATAGTATTGCCACACGTACGGATATCAAAACGACACGAATTTAGTTAGTGTCAGTTAAAGGTTACGTGTGCACCATTGGCCGGTTATACCCACTTATAAAACCGGTTTATATTATTGATCTTTGAAAACGGTTATTTGATTTTTTTATTTTTATCTTTATAAAACCGGATTTTACCGGTTAACCAGTTCGGGAATACCCGAAACTGATTATACAGGTCATACAACTTAGTAAGTTATGCACGTCGTCGCGTTACTCATTTTTATGCATGTTTAACACGTAATATGAGACGTAATTTGTTTTAATGACTAACAAATCCTCTAAACGGACTCGCCTAGCCTTCAATCATCGCGAAAACTATACAACGAAAATAGGAATTGGGTCACATACATTATTAGTTACAAATGATATAATTTTTACTAGATTTTAATTAATCGCCGGATACAAGAACACAGCCCGCCGCCTGTTTTGTCACATAAATCTCAATTTCCATCGTACTTCCCGACCAAACCTTCGACAACACCCTCCAGAACCTCGTATCTCTCATCTTCAATCTCAAATCTCATCCTAACCTTAAACTCCACAACCAACTCTTTGTCTCGTTTAAGGTTCTGAACTCAACATAAAAAAAAATAAACCAATCACTTCCAGATCTACTACATATAATCCTAGGTAATTATTTTCATTTCAAATTTTATATAATCTGTTATGATTTATAATTATTTTTATGTGTGATTGACTGTATAATTATTCAATAGAAATCAAGTTGATGGAGTTATCAAACAACAGTGTTGTCACATCCTTGATGGATTCATTAAAAAATGCATCTGATTGGTTGACATTTGCATATGATGCACCTTTTGCTAGAGCTGTTGTGTTTGGAGTCCCAGTTGGAGGTTAATTAATATTCATTTCATTATTAATCTCGTAACATCTTCATAAACTATTATTTGTGTTATAGGTCACTTATTTGTGGAAGGTTTACTTCTTGTTGTTATTCTGTTTTTACTATCTCAAAAGAGTTACAAGCCGCCTAAGCGCCCGCTAACTAATAAGGTTCGTGCAATCATGTCCATTTATTAAGTTGACGTCTCGGCTCTGTTATTAGTATTAGGGTTGTAAATGAACCGAACGGGCAAGGCCTTGTTCATGTTCGTCCGCTAAGCTTTTATCGGACAAACGAATGATTTAAGAACGTCTAACCAAACGAAAGTTCTTGTTCGTGTTTGTTCATTAAGGAAATTAACTTGTTTGTGAACGGTTCACGAACACAAATGAAAAACAATGTTTCATTTGATTTTGCTAACCGACAATGGTTGGTGTCAACGGTACGGCCCGGCTACCAAGTTTGTGTTGGTGTTTTTTTTAACATTCATATGTTATTTTACATATAAATTAATCACATAATATGATTTTGATTGAATATGATTAGAGAAGTCATCAAAAAATATAAAAATAACTTAATGAACAAACGTTAGCGAACATAAACGGACGTAAATGAACATTAATGAACACAATTGAACGAACATGGCTTCTGTTCGTGTTCTTTCATTTAGCTAATCGAACGAGATTACTTGTTCGCGTGTTCGCTCATTTATAAAACGAACGGACATAAACGAACTTTCCACCGAGCAGTTCACCAAACGTTCGGTTCGTTTACCGCCTTAATTATTTATATCTTAGTTTGATGAACCTGTTAGCTTGATGCGTGTAGGAAATAGATGAATTATGTGACGAATGGACACCGGAGTCTCTTATCCCACCAATAACAGAAGATATGGAAAAAGAAGATCCAATACTAGAGAGATATAGATACACACATGATACATATATGTGTTTTATGTATGCATGGTTATGTAAGTAACTTATAAGTTGTGTTGCATTCAGTGCTGCAGGACCGCATACAATAATCAATGGCAAAGAAGTGGTGAATTTTACTTCGGCAAATTACTTAGGATTAATGGGACATGAGAAACTACGTGTGAGAAAACTACCGTTTCAATTAATATTTGATTGTGGGTTTAGATAACATGTTTATTTATACGGTTTTCATACGACAGGAATCGTGCACGTCTTCTTTGGAGAAATACGGTGTTGGTTCTTGTGGTCCTCGTGGATTTTACGGAACAATCGGTATACAGTTATCCAATTTATCAGCTTAACATGTAAATAGTTACTACTTATTCTTTTATTTATTTATTTTATTATTATTTATTTATTTATTTAGATGTTCACCTTGACTGTGAGGCAAGAATAGCAAAGTTTCTCGGAACTCCGGATTCCATACTCTATTCTTACGGACTTTCGACTATGTTTAGTGCGATTCCGGCTTTTTGCAAGAAAGGAGATATTGTTATTGCGTGAGTATAAACTAAAAAGTTTTATAAATAAATCTATCGAGGGCAAACGCGCCATTTTGCATGATCTTTATTTACAATAAATTGCTTGTTTCAGAGATGAAGGTGTTCACTGGGGTATACAAAACGGTTTATATCTATCAAGAAGTACAATTGTGTACTTTAAGCATAATAACATGGAATCTTTAAAAAATACACTAGAGAAAGTTACACAAGATAATAAACGAGCTAAGAAGTTAAGACGATACATTGTGGTTGAAGCCGTCTACCAGGTATTCCTAATGGTTATCGATTTTATTTATTTTCGTATAATTATATAGTTATATGTCCTTTCGTAGGCATTGATTTTGGTTTAATGTTAATATAAGTTTTGATGAAATGTTTAGAATTCGGGCCAAATTGCTCCACTAGACGAGATAATCAGACTCAAGGAGAAATATCGGTTTCGCGTTTTGTTAGACGAAAGTAATTCGTTTGGTGTGCTCGGAAAATCTGGTAGAGGCTTAACCGAACACTACAAAGTTCCCGTATGTAATCTCTCTCGAACTCACTTTTTTTTTGTTTATTATCGTGTTTAAATTCACACAATGTTAATGAATTATAGACTAACAGTTATCTTACTTTTGTAGATCGATAAAGTAGATATATTAACCGCTGCTATGGGACACGCGTTGGCATCAGAAGGTGGATTTTGCACTGGAAGTAGTCGAGTTGTCGATCACCAAGTACGTGTTAATGAAATTTTGTTTGTAAATTTGAACGGTGAGTATGGGCAAAACGGTAATTTAATTTTTTCTTGTAAAATGTTGTAGCGCCTTAGCAGCTCGGGTTATGTCTTTTCTGCATCTTTGCCACCTTACTTGGCAAGTGCTGCAATTACCGCCGTTGATGTCATTGAAGAAAACCCTGAACTTTTAATAAAGTTAAGAGATAATATCAAGGCGTTGTGTACAGGTTCGTTTTATATCTACATTATTTTACTATATTATTATTTAATATAACTATGATCTTATATCTTTTTATTAATATTTTTCAGGATTGTCGGGAATACAAGGACTTGAAATTGCAAGTGATATACTGTCACCGATTGTGTTTCTTGTACTAAAGAAATCCACCGGGTCCGTGAAGAGTGATCTTCAGTTGCTTCAAAATATTGCTGATAAAGTCAGTTTTATATTTACAAATGTATTGCCAGTAAACAAATACAACCCTTATGATGTGTTTTTGTTAATTACAAGTTGATATAATTTCAGGTACTAGATGAACACTCGGTTTTCGTGGTACCTTCTAAAAGATCAACGCTTGACAAATGCAATCTGCCTGTTGGGATCAGATTGTTTGTCTCGGCTGCACATACAGAATTTGATCTACAGAAAGCGTATGAAGCACTGAAGAGCGTTGCAGCTTCATTATTCACAGGTCAAAATTGAATGCTCAGCTTGCAATTTCGTCTTTTCGACAGTTTTTTGAAAGAATATTCATTTGTGTGATAGTTTACTGTATCATTGTTGACATAGGGTTCTGCATATTCTTTGCATTTTGAACTGGCATGAATATTCTTTATATATTTGTTTTAGTATTTACATACTTGAATTTATAATCTTTCTTTCTATAATTGTCTAATGATTATACGGGAAATTTCATGTACACTCGTACAAACTTAGAAAATATCATACAAACCTATGCAAAATTATAAATATCATATAGCCGTTAAGATATCATACACAGCCAATTCATTATAAACATTTTAATAAGCCATTTAAAACTTTTAACCTTATTTTATTAAAACTTTAAAATTTCATATATGCCTATCTTTAACCTCAAAGTTTTTTGTTTACTCATTTTTAGCTTAATTTATTTTTACATATTTGATTGATTGATTATCTGTCGTCGAGGTAATAAAAGAGGAGAGATGACGGTTCAGTTTGCTTTCTTATCGTCGACATTGATCAAAATTTAAATACAAAATAGTGTTTAAACAAATATAATGCAAAGGCGGTAGAATAGTCATTAAGTAAAAATTCAATTTGGAATGCATGATAGTTTTTAGTTTGTTATATATGAAACATTTCAAGTTTGTAAGGTGTATATATAGACACGCACACAATTAATGCTATGTTTTATTAGAAACCGGACAAAATGAAACCACGGAAATTTTATTTCATGAATCAAGTTTCTTTATACATAACTCGGAAGTAAAACGAGTAAAAAAAATCATTATAAAGAATTTCTCAGTAGGATTATGCATAAAAAAAGCATAAATAATATGAAGAAGAACTTGATCAATAATGTGCATAGGTATACCCTGCTTGTTGCCCCATACCATTATTATTATAACCAGCAACAACACCACCATTGCTTCCATATGGCTGCCACACCTGTTGCTGCTCTTGCACAAGAAACATCTTTTTCTTTTCCAGGTCAGCAAGCTGCACGTAAGGCGGTGGTGGGACCGTTAACGACGCTGCAAACGGGTCTTGTGGGTCCGGTTGCACCACTTTCTTATTAGGTGCAGGCAATGCCAATACAGGTTGTGCAGCTACCGCTCCTTGATCATATATGCCATTCAGCATTACCGAATCTAGACCACCACCACCGCCACCAGTTGTCGACTTATGTATCGTCGGTAAGTTACTAGCGGACTCCACCAACGCTACCTCCCAGTCAGCTTTTCCACTTCCACCTGTTTCAACCGTTTTAGGCATCGAAAGCAAAGCAAGTGCCAGCATATTGTCATCGTTTGCCACTGGCGGCAGTGAGTCGTCGTTCATATTCAACAAGTCCTCCATCGTGGCTACCATCGTCGACGACGATGGTAGCCCATTTTCGTTACTACATTCTTCCATGTTTTTTTCAGCTTATTCTTCTTTTCTCTTAAAAACTTTTCTAAAGTTCTAAAATATTATCAGTAACTTTCTGCACCTCCGGGAACTCGGAGGCTCGAGCGACTCCCAACTCCTTTGACCAACTATAAAAGTCAACAAGCTCATCAATCCTCTTAGCTGCAATAACATACTGATCAAAACTCTAGACACAATCACAATACTCCATATCCGTAAACCGATCAAGCAAAACGCCTAACGCCTCGCATATATCAGCATAAACCCGAAAACTTTCTCTTAACACAAGGTACAATGCACCAAGCACCATTTTACTAGTCTTCGCATTTCCAACGGGCCTACACGCCAACACTCTATCAATAACCCGAAGCAGTTTACTCAACCGTTCCAAAACCTTATCGGGCTTCATATCGTTAACACTTTTCACCACTTGTAATTCTTTTCTTTCCCCACATACAACCGAATCAACTAAATCGTTATAAGATTTCGACTTATGACTTATTCCATAGCCGTGATCGTCTCTAAACCCTATCGGGCTTAGCTGTCGTTCGTACGCTATGAATTCGAGTTTCTGGTCAAGATACATTGCATAGTTTTTAACAAACCCTGAATGATCCCAATAATTCGAAAGAACTTCGACACGAAAATCCGACATGTTTAAAACCCTCGAACCTTTTCGGGTTGCGAACATTATCTCTTGACTAAACACCGGATTCCCATCGACTAGTAATCGGTGTACAAGCGTTAATGCTTTCAAAGCAACAACCCAATCATGCGTTTTGCTTAAACGTTTTGAAATATTGTAAACGCACGCGCTTACGTGTCCTCCAGATTGAGATACTCGATGAAGGATTTCCCGTATGTACTTTTCTTCAGCTGGTTCGTTGTTGTGGCCCGTTGCCTTTACGATAAGCACCTCAAGATCAGGTGCTACATTGCCTGCAACTTTGGCTATCCTTATACTGGTTTTGTCTTTAACCACTCCGATCGCCTTCCTGATCTTACTTGAAGACATTGATACAAAATGAATCTGTTTATCTGAAGGCTCAAGTCTGCAAAATAAAGCATTGGATAATATAAATTTATACAGTCATCTTTAATCCATTTGACTACAAACTCTGTATTCATTTCTTGTTTTATTTGATAGGGTTGTAAATGAACCGAACCGAACCGAACCGAACAAGGGTTGTTCATGTTCGTCTATTAAGTGAACGGTTCACGGACAACTAACCGAACGAATATTCTTGTCCGTGTTCGTTCATCGAGGAAATGAACTTGTCCATAAACGATTCAAGAACACAAACAAATGAACACAAACAATGTTTGATTTAATTTGGCTAACCAAGAATGGTGAATGTCAACGATTTGGTCCAGCTACCAAGTTTGTGTTAATGTTTTCTTAACATTCATATTCATATGTTAATTTTTTTACATATACACTTATAAATTAATCTCATAATATATATTTTTGTTTTATAGTCGATAACTTAAGCATAAATCTATATGATAAGATTAAAAAGTCATTAAAAATATTAAAAAGCTTTAATAAAGAAAAAATATTAAATATATCAACATGCATTCATTCCATTTGCCTTCGACACATTTGGATCCCTAGCTCCCGAGGTGGTTCGCTTTTTGGTGCGGGTGCAAAAGAGGATAGCGGCGCAACTTGTTGTTCGCTTACCCATTATCCAGATGTAGCTCGGTTTGTGTTTATATGTGTAAGAAAAGATTATTATTATTATTATTATTATTATTATTATTATTATTATTATTATTAATTGAAAGCTTTAATGAACATAAACAAACATATTATCTAACATTCACGAACACAATTGAACGGGGTAACAAACACAAGCTCTCTGCTCGTTCATTTATTAAACCAAACAAAATTGTTTGTTCATGTTCGTTCATTTGTAAATGAACGAACACAAACAAACTTTCCGCATAACAGTTCATGCACATACACATGAACACGATCAGAAATCTGAAATTATACGCAGTTTCTCACGTAAATTCAGCGTGTAAGCTATAATTCAGATCTCAGATTCTAATCCATATACATAATCGATTACAATCAGCAGTAATATAATATGTGTGATATCATAAACACACAAACGGTTAATTCACGTAACGGATTACGTCAGCATTCATACACACACACATGCACAAAAACGGTTAATATAGAGAAATATGAAATTATATTATATGTTATATATCACACAAATATTACGTACGATCTAAAAACGATTAAATTGTATGAATTAATAAAGCTTACGGAAAAATTGTATGGATTTGAAGAAGAAGAAGAAGAAGAAGAAGAAGGAAGCTCCGATCTACGAGAAAACTGAAAATATAATAATATAAATTTATAATTTTAATTTGCTTCTTAAAAGTATTTTAGAATTTGTTAAAAACCGGTGAGTGTTTTTGACTTTTTCTGCTCAAACTGTTATTTTTTATTTTTACGAAAATAATAATAATAATAATATTTGTTGTGTGGATTCTTTTTTTTCCTAAAGAACTTAACTACTTTGAGAAACAAAATGGTTCGCGTTACACTTTTATTTCATGTTTTAACTTTTAAGTACATTACCTTCACTTATCGTTAAAATAGGGGTGCCAGTTATGGCGGGTTACTCTTTTTCACTTTAACCTGACTCGTGTATTCATTTGTGTCGTTTTGAGCACATTTGAAATGACGTAGTGTTCGGGTTATGTTTCATGCCGACTTGTAGAATGTTGGTTTGTGACTATGAGTGATGTTTAATATTCAAGTTGTGATGATAACGGGTAGTCTTTGACATAGGCGGATCTGTGCCCGGGCCACCCTTTAATTTTGTCTTCGAAATGCAAAACTTTATTATTCTTGTTTGTGTTATGTATTGGATACCAGTGAACAAATATTAAGATACTTCTATATCTATATCAAAAAGTTTTTCTTTTAGTAACATTGTCGCAACCAAAAAGAAGCGGCCACCTAATGCGAATGTGAAGACATAAAAACGATTACTTGATATCACTTAACAATTTTTTTCCATTTAATAAAACTTTTGTGTGTCATTTTGCCTATGTTATATATCCCTATTAACAGGATTAATTATAAAACGCATATTATGATTATATATAATTTTGTTTGATGTTTATCATGTGAATTCACAAATATATCTAATAAGTTAATGTTTTACATATAAATACTTCAATTTTTTTTAAAAAAAATTATTAAAACTGACGATAAATTATTTTAACCTATGTGCAAGTACAACTTATATGCTTCAGATCACTTGAACCTCCCAAAATGTTTAGTCTCGTTAAAATAAACAAGGTACATGGATCATAACCAGGTTACACGCGTTAGGTTTTTCGATATGATTATTGATTAGTTAAGCATGCCATGTTCGGGTTAGATGATACAAACTGAATCCATCGACACAAAGTCATAGAAACCTTTGTATACTAACGAAAGAATGACTAAACACAAGTTTCTTGACCACATAACTTTAAAGATTTTGCTTTACACCATCTATAACTGATTCTAAAGGTGCAACACTACATTTTATCTTAAATATTATCTTTGACTTTGATCAGTTGTACTAGTTGCACCAGCGATCAAACCACTCAGACCAGCACCGTTTTCAATTGGCGGTGAGGCGCCCCATTTTCCTTCCGACTCTAGCGGCTCGAGTACAACCACACCACCATCGGTCAACCCTAACGCAAACTGATTAGCTTCGGATGGATGTGCAGCAATCACAAGTGGATACACCCTTGAACTGCAAAAGGTAAGCGTTGATCCATGTTAGAAAAATGTTATAAAAGACGAAAATACCCCCGTGAAACAGAAATGGAAACTGAAATGCATACTTTGGATTGGTTGATAAGTATGACGTGGCGCTAACTCTGCATCTTAATCTAAGCGTGGATGCAGTAAGAATACTGACACTTCCATTCTCGACACTCACGTAAATCGATTGGCTATCGCATGAAAAAGTGGCGTGAGTGATCAAACCGTTTATTTCTGGTGGGACCCACTGTTTCAGGCGCTCGAGCTTAGGTGCTTCATATATGGCTACTTGAGTTTCGTGAACTACTAGCAATTGCGTTTGATCATTGTGAAACTGGACACGTGTATCCACTACGGGTGCAGCAACACGTCCAGTCGGAATTTGCAAACTTTTACTCGTTTGTTTCTCCCACCCTTCAGTGCTCCAAACACACAACTGCAATAAGATAATTTAATTATTGTAAGAATTTAAACATTTGGAAATGAAGCTAAAATATTAAATAATATCCGATCTTTCTTACTTGAGAATCAGCACCCGAAGATACCAGCACGTTAAGCACATTAGAGAATGCCAAACCAGTTATCCGTTTAGTATGACCCTTAAGCTTGGTTTTAACCTGTTGACCAAATAAATAAAAATTTATCTCGTTTATCAGATATCTGACCAAGTAACTAAAGCTTACCTCATCGATGCGAACGTTGTAGATTTGGATAGACGAGTCATCCATGCCAATGGCTATAATATTATTGTCTTGTGGATGGAATGCTAAAAAGGTTGCAGCAGGTGGAGGTGGCATGAATGTAGTCATCGTCTGCATATTTACAAATGTCAATGTACAAAAATATTAAAAAGTAAAATTATATAACTGTCATACCTTAAATGTCATCATATTGAATAAAGAGATTTTCCCACCAGAAGCAGACATAACATAGGAATCATTCTTGGAAAGTGCAAAACACGGGACCGCTTCTTCAGGGTTGGTATCACTGACAACATTTGTCATCAAGATACCACTCGTCGGTTGCCATAACTGAGGGGCAACATTTGCAGTAGCCTGAAAAGTTTAAAAATACTTATCAGTAAAATTTGGTCAAAGTGGGATTAAATATATCATGATAAATATGAAAAGATATTACCTTTCCAGTTGAATTGCGGTCATTTCGCTGCCATTTCCATAGTTTATGGACCGCATTGGTTGCTAGAGCCAATATCGCAAGTCCCGAATTAGTGTAAATCAACCTTGAAATCTGTAATGACGGATATTATAAAATATATATATGAACAAGTTTTGATTATTTAGTTAAACGAATGAGAATAAACACAAGCCTCGTTCGTTCATTTATGTTCATTTATTTCCGTTAGTTTACATTAAGTTCATTCGTTTATATTCGTTAACATTTTCATTTAATTTTTTTGGCCCATTACTGATTATTATAATAATAATAACTGTTAGGTCCAACACATTGTTCTTCACATTACCTTAACTATATTTAGCTCAGTTATGCTCGTTTTTAACAGTCATGAAGCGTTCGTTATACTGTTAACGAACACGAACATGCTTCTTTTTTTAACGAACAGGCATGAACACGAAAACCTCGTTCGTTTAACTGTTCATATCCGATCGCTTGTTCACGAATGGGCAAGTAAATCGAACAAACACAAACATGCCCATTCGTGTTCGTTGGGTTCATTTACAAGCCTAGTGATGGCAAAGATGTAATTACCCTCGTGGTTGATGTAGTATCGGGAAGCCGTAACGAGCGGCACTGTGACGGTTCTGTAATTTCAGTCAGTTTCCATATTCTAGATTTCTCCACGGATTCATCTCCAACTCTCGGTTTAACATCAACCAAACTTCGATTGTCACCATTCTATGAGTGGGTTCCCACGAAAAGAGGTTAATATCATAATTAAAAGTTAAAGCTATAAATATATTTATATTTATATTACCATTGCGATCATTGAGGGCATTGTTGTAGCTCTATCCATAATGCTGGGACCCGCAGATGGATTAGCAGCACCAAATGTAGTCATAGCAGAGCTCTGTATAATGTTTGTATTTTCTTTTTAATGCAACTATAAAATTTATTAAAGTGATAAAGATAATAAATATTACCTTTACAACAGAACGATTCTCCATGGTTCTTAAAAGCCTAATCCCATCTGGATTAGCTAAAATCTTGATGCCATTATCATTAGTTGACACAGCCAATAGAATTCCTTCCTTGTTAAACCTTATGCAAGCAGAAGCCTACAATTTTTTTTATAACAGAAAGTTATAAATGTGTACCGAATATATTATAATACTGAAAGAATAACATTAAACGAGTACCGGTAAACCACCCTCCGCATCAACGGTTGTCAATAAGTTGACATTATCCATATCCCAAAACTTAACAAGAAACTCATCACCCGCAGCAAGAAAACGGTTCTTTGTGTTATCAAATTGCACAACTCCAACTGACCGTTTCCCGAGCCCGTTATATGTTCGTTTAACCGCTCCTTCACTTTCATTCCATTCCACAATGTATGATTCTCCTTCTTTATTTGTACCACATGAGAATAACCTATTATTAACCAAAGTAAGAACCATAAGTAAACATGTGTTTACATCAAGAGTTGACTTATTGGCATTTGATAAAGTAAAAGTTGATGACTTTTCTAACCTTGTACCGTCTGCAGTGTATGCCATTGTGGTGGATGAATGACCTGGCGCATCATAGTCAACTCTTGAACCCATGTTGTCATACAACCATGCTTTTATTTTCCCATCAGTTGCAGTTGAGAATATAAACTGCACGGTTTCTTTAAAATGTGGACATACAGAATAAACAGGTGCTTCATGACCCTCAAATGTGTATTGTTTGAAACCCGTAACTGCATTCCAAACTTTTATTAATCTATCGTCACCGCAAGTCACAATGCAAAGTTGTTTGTTTGGATAAGAAAACGCGAGATCATTCACACTGCCAACATGAGCATCGATCTGTATATAATATGGAACATAATAAATGCATTAATATATACATAATGATGGCAACCGCCTAAAGAGCTAAAAATTAAAAGGTGAAGACAATATAAACCTCCAAGTGGTTTCTGACATCATCGCCGCCATGATACGAGTATATCTGCACAATGTGCTTTGAGTACGCAACACCTGTATCAACGTTCATTATTGTTAACTTTGAACTTTAATGACAAAAGATATAAAACTATTAAAAAGTTAATAATATACCAAAAAGGGTTCCATCAGGGCTCCAAGTTACACGATTGATTAATGCAGTATAGTCGCTGGTCAAAGCGGCCTACAATAAAGAGCCAATGATCGACGTATAAACAAAATAATAAAAATTATAATTTAATAAAGAATAAACACATCACAGCAAACTGTGTTCATTTAGTTAAACGAACAAACATGAACAATTATGTTCTTTAGTTTACATTTGTTTAAGTTTGTTTGTTAACGTTGAAGTTCATTCGTTAATATTTCCATATATGTTCAGTCATGTTCATTCGTGAACCTTTCGTTATCCTGTTAACGTACAAACATAAACAAACACGAACATGTTTATTTTCTTAATGAGCGAAGACAAACAAGAAAACCACATTCGTTTAACTGTTCGTGTTCGATCGTTTGTTGTGTTAAAGTTAAGCGAACAAACACAAGCGTGCTCCCTTCGTGCTTGTTCGGTTCATTTACAAGGCTACCTGCAAAGGCGTTGAAAAGACGCTAAGATCCCAAACTTTAAAATTCTTATGAGCAAGTTTTTCTCTGCTACCAAGTTCCCATATCATGATATCCCCAGTATTTGTTCCAACTGCAATTAGTGAAAAAAGACAGACATTAATGACATAATACACAATTAATAAAAAGTAATTTAGAGTAAACGAGAGCCAACCAAGAAGCAGAATCTGCTGTACTGGATGAAAATCCATACTCTTAACCACGGAGCCTTGATTAAGTGTCATCACCACAGTTTTTGGTAAATCATCTGACGAGTATGAACTTTGACCATGGTGACTTTGACCACTTTGACCACTGTAACCAACAGGCAAGATATTTACAGGCATATGATTAACCTGCTAACAATACACAAATGCCATCAGAACCTGGTAACATTTAATGTCAAGACTACTCAATTTTTTATAAAAGAAAATGACATACTTCATCAGAAATACCAAATGCCCTTGTTCTTTTTAATACATGTTCTGAGTCAGCTGTTTGATAATCTACAGCAGGATTGTTCGTTGGCGGAGTCCTAGGGCGCTTTAGCATAGCTGTTATACCTTACATTAAGATAACATGTACCACTAATTCATTATATAGAAAAACAACCTTAAATCACATCAAATGTAAGCGAATAAAGTATGTACCCGAATTATTTGGTGAATTGAAACCAAGAGGACCAGCAGAAGCCGAGGGATGAGAAACAGTTGGTGGATTAGCCATCCAACCAGCAAGAGATGTTGGCAGAGCTGCTGGTGCAGGCTGAAAAGGCTTTATACACACACACAAAAGTTAAATGAAATGCAAAATATGATTAGAAAATTTTTAACTTATATTTCAAAGAAACATGTTTCAACTTACTCCATGAGCACCCAAAGGCGGAAAGCCTGCAGGCTTTGGAACAGCACCCATTAATGGATTATTTACAGGGGATGGAGCCCTAGCACCGTTCGGTTGTGACTGTCCACAAGAATGGTCAACAAACAGAGTCTTTATGTCTGGATTTGGTTTAGGGTTTTTACACAGCTGATGTTGCCAGTTCAAACTACAAATCAAAACACAAAAGTCAAAGCAAATTCATAAAGTTGAGAAACAAAAATAATCAATCCCAGATACCTTTGATTAATAAGTGTACGCAATCTCGAGTTTTTTAAAGTTGGGAAGTTTAGCTTATCACGAAACAGAGGATTCGCTTCAATCAACTTTTTAAGTTCGCCCAACATTATACTCCTCGCAGACTTTGTGTCTCCATACTTTGATAACTGCTCATTGTCTCTGTATGTGTGTGTAAATAAATCAGATGTCACAAAACTTCTACAATTAACTTTCGATGCATTATACAATTTACAAAATGAAAATAAAACCTGAAATTCTCCAGAGTCAAAAGTTGTGTTATTTCTTTAAAAAGATCTTCATTAAAAGCTGAAAACACCTTCAAATCCTTCATTAGAATTTCAACAGCTTTAGCACGATCTTTCCTGCAAATTGAAAAACAAGAACAAAGAACAATTGAGGATATCGTGTACGAAAGCACTCAAAACTATATATATGCTATACAGCATTCAAACATACTTGTCTAGGGCTTCTAGATACTTTTGCTTTCTAATCTCAAAGAAGATCTTCATTGAATATCTGTTATCGTCCACCTTCGTAAAACCAGAAAGATACTTTTCCACCTCATCCCACTCTCCATTTGTTACCATTTCCTCAAAGTAACGAACATTGAAGAAAAAGCCTGACTCTTGCTCCAATCTTAACAATGAGGCAAACACAATAACACATTATGTTATTAACAGATATGTAAATACATATGGCTGTAAACGAATCGAACTGTTCGGCGGGAAGTTCGCTTATGTTCGTTCGTTTAATAAATGGATGAACATGAATAAAGAATTTCATTCAATTAACTAAATGAACGAAAAAAAACAAAGGCCATGTTCGTTCAACTGTGTTCGCTATGGGCGTTCAAATTCAGATATCCGGACCTTTCGGATAGTGGATTTCACTATCCGAATCTGAAATTTGGGATATCAATAGTGAACCGGATATCCGAAAATCTGGAAAAAAAATAATTATTATAAAAAAGTTTAAAGAACTACTTTTAAAAACAATTCAGATATCCAAAATATTATCCGAAGTATCCGAAATATCCAAAAAAGTATCCGAACTATCCGAAATTTATCCAAAATATTAGAAAAATTATTCAAAATATCAGAAAAATTATCCGGCAATTATAAATAATATTTATTATTTAATAATTTAAAAAAAATATTTCGGATGGTTCGGATATCCGAACTATAGAAATTTTCAAAATCACTATCCGAATCTAAATCCGAAATTTCGGATTCGGATTTTCGGATATTTCGAATACGGATTCGGATTTTTTAACACCCCAGTTCGCTTACGTCCGTTTATGTTTGTTTGTTTGTTTGTTTCTGTTTGTTCATTAAAAGATTTTTAATACTTTTTAATGACTTTTATATATAAATTTAAACAAAACTATTAACTATAAAACAAAAATCTATGCGAGTATTACGCAACAATTTATATGTAAAATAACATATAAACATCAACGTTAAAACTTAAAAGACAACACAAACTTCATAGCAAAAAAAAAAACACTTGTCTGTATTCATACGTGTCCGTTCGTTTGCGTTCATGAACCATTCACGAACAAAAACCCCATTCAGTTAGCTGTTCGTGAACCGGTTCAGTTCGTTAATTACAGCAACTGTCGAATCGATAAACCGTACCTGTGAACAGAGTCCTTAAACTTCTCCTCATCCAAAAACTGTAGTATCAAAAACACCAGCTCCCTACTAAGCGACGACATCGTAATTCACTCACTACCTCCCAAAACCTACACCAATTCAATTCAATTCAATTCGATTCAAAACCCTAGGTATCAACACAGATCAAGCAATTCAATTCAAACCTCAATTATCAACAATCAAAACCCTAACAAGCAGCTCCAATTGTTCAATTAATAATAATAATAATAATAATAATAATCTACACACGTCTAATTAGTAATTGATTATAAATGTTAGGGCTCGTAATTCGTACCTTTGAATAGACGGATCTGAGGTGGTTTGTAGAGAGAGAAAGTGAATTAGGGGTTTGTAGAGAGAGAAAGTGAATTAGGGGTTTGTAGAGAGAGAAAGTAAGCAGAGATGTGAAACCGAAGAATGAAGACATGTGATATATATAGTGGAGGATGAATGTATATGATGTGTAAGAACTGATAAGTGGAAGTGATTATGATGAGAAGTGTGTTGGCTTATCAAATGGGAGGTTGTGAAGGTTTTGAAATAAATAATGGATTAATGGTTTAATATCGTGGATTTTTTCAATATTGATATTTATTTTATTATTATTTTAGTTATTATTGTTTTAATTTGACATTGAAATTGGGACATCTGGCAAATGGTACACAAACTATGTTTTAAACCTAAAACCAATTCATGTTGAAACCAGTTTCTAGACAGGTTACGACTGGTTTCGATTTAGGTTTTGACTGGTTTTTGTCGGTCTTGTCCAGTTTCAATTCGGTTAATTGGTTTTTGTAGAGAAAACTACAAACTGGTTCTAAACTTACCGTTTCAATCAGTTCCAAACCGGTTTCTACATAATCAGTTTCAAACCAGTTCGATTTCGGTTTGATTTTCACGTTTATTCAGTTGACTTGTTGTTGCCCACCTCTGGTATTAACAGCGTTTGAAATTACCTTTAAGATATTTGAGTGAGTTTTTATGAGACATGGTGTTAACTGTCTATATACTTATTCAGGAACAACATCAAGGATTGAAATCACCATTGTGGGAAACAACTCTTGAATCAGGTTTAGAACGTGAGATCTTAAGATCACAAGCCTTAACCATCACCTTCATACTATTGGACTAGAAAGGCAACTGCGTGATTATACAAGAGATAGGAAAGTATTGGGTTGTGATTTGCGACGTACGACGCGTGAAAGATGGGTAATTTTGTTCACGTCATAATTACGTAGGTAGTTTTTTTATTTGGTCGTTATGTTTTACTGTTTGGCATCCATTTGTAACATGGTGTTTTAGTTTAAACGTTGGTTTTAACATCTTACGCATATTGTTTTATATTTGGATGTCAATTTACACATAATGTTTTATGTTAGTGGCAATTTGCACATGATGGTTTACATCTATGTGTCAAATTACACATGGTGTTTAACACACGTGTGTTCAATTTTTCCTTTTTAGAGAGTATAGCAATAGCATATTTAATGAAAACGTAATTTAAATAAAAGGTTTGAATTTATGATAGAATTATTTTAATAAATTATGTATTAAATTATGAATGTTTAAAAAAGATGAGGAAATTTGCATGTGAGTTGCACGTGTAAGTTCTTAGCATGTGAGTAGCATGATCGTTTTTTTCTTTATTTGGGCTTATTGTCATCTTTTAATGACACATGGCGTACTCCATAGTATTTTTTTTATCTGGTTCTTTCACCTTTTACATTTTAACTCTTTCCTATACATATAACATACATCGAATAAAACAATAAATAGAATTGATCGTTCGTGTTAACGGGTCATATAGGTCCGACCCAATTAAAATTTAGACCTCCTGATTTTATTTTATATCTCCTCTTCTCTCTTTGTCTCCTTTTTGTATTTATATATTTTACAACTCATATGTTTCTTTCCTTTTTCAGCAATACTAATAAATAACACTTGTAAAATCATATCATTATGTGACATTTGTGGGGAATGCTAAGGTGTCAAATTGTTTGTTTAAGCACCCACCACGTTTATATGTGTTTGGTCTCATAGTTGCGTAGGTCATCTCTCACTCGTGAATTTAATTAAATTATTTATATTGTCCACAACCAAATCTAAAACTTTTCGCATTATCTTTTATTAAAGTAAATAAACTTTGTTATGTACGAACATACTTAGATTATTGTGGTGTTTAATATACAAGTATCGCCAATTGAAAAATAAGTGTCTACCAAGTAGCTAGACAAAGCATACCAACGTACCCACCCAATTACAATTAGACAAAAACGTCATACATCATACATGATACACCTAATTACATTAGACTAGTTAAAACGAAAATGAGAATTCTATTTTGAAATTTTAAACTCTGTAAAACCAAATCAAATTATAACTGTATTTTCTCTTCTCAAAAACTCTTACATCTTTCATTCGTTTAATAAACTCGGGAACACGGGTTTATCGCGCAAATAAATAAAAGTTTGTATGACTAAATAAAAAGTAAATTATTACTAGCTTATTATATAAAGAAGAGTACTAGAATTTATTTTATTGGATTCATCAAGAGGGCAAAGTGAAAGTTGTAAAGTACATATATATATATATATATATATATTTATTCTGAAATCCACAATTTCAGTTTCTGATACAAAGTTACAAACCCTAAATCGATATGGAAGAAGACAAAGGTACCTAGTTTATTTATGCACCTCCTCTATTATGATATTAAATTGAGTTGCTGATTTTTGCTGGTTTTTTAACCCCAAAAAACTAAATCGAAATCGAAAAAACCGAAAAAATCAAACAAAAAACTAAACCGAATAAGAAACTGAACTTTAGTAAAAACCGAAATATTGGTTTAGTTTTGTGTTTTGTGTTTTGTGAAGAACCGAAATAACAAAAACACCAATAGAACCTTAATAACCGAACCTTAACCATTAAAATCGAGCCTATTGATCACTTCATGTTATTGAATTTATGACATTTTATATTTCTTTTATTAACTTATGTTCATTATTCTATTAATCATTATTTATAAAAACAATATTAGACCCAATATCAATCTGTTGGGTCAATTTTGTATGCCCGATTAGCAAAACCGAAGAATTTGAACCGAAAACACAAAATTAGAAAAACCAAAACCGAACGGTTTTGAAAAATAAAATAAAAAAACTGTAAATCTGGTTTTGGCCTAAAACTGCACCGTACTGCACCACGCATTGTCTTGATGGTTAGCTTAATCGTCAGTTTGACTTTTTTAAATTGTTTAAAAAAGGTCAAGTGAAAGAGATGAGCGACCGCGAGTATCTAAGCATTGTAGCAGCAAGAAGATCATTAGCAGCTTCTGGTTCTAAAACATTAACATACTAGTTTATAGCCCGTGTATCACACGGGTTTTTATCACATGTGTTCTTTCGACTATAGATAATTTATATCAGTTGACAATTATAATGCTATACCATGAGCTAAACTGTTAGTACCGGTTTTTGATATTAAAATCCAAAACCGGACCATTGAAAATAATAACTGAACCTCCACTAACGGTTTGGTTTCACGATTTGGGTTTATTTGGCCTTCGCAAAAATGAATAAAATATAAAATGAATACATTATACAAATCATAGATAAAATATTAAAAATAACATACTATCACAAATGAAAACGATAAAGTTTCAACACCTACTGTAACAACAGTTAAACTTGTAGAGGCCATCCTAAAACATAGATCAACAAATTAATGAGAAATGTCAATGATAAATATAAACATGAAACCAGATTTCAAAGCAAATGATTACACAAATGAATCCATATTTGAGCCCTACAGTATGAACTTGACCTTTCATGTGCATACAACCATTGGTTTCACAATTGCATATTCTAAAACCACCACAATTGAATGAACATGCTTCTCATTTTCCGGTTTGCACAAACTGAGAATTAAAACCAAAAGACATGATAATTTAAAATGAGATAAAATGGAAAGATATAATGAAACATAGAAACATATGAACACAACTGATAAAATTAAAACAAAAGGACAATGTTGAATCTAAGGTCAAAATTGACCAAAACATGTAAGAAAATTCCAGATTGTAAAAGAAGTCAAAATTGTCCATTATATTCAAACAAATCACAAGACAATCTATTACCATACCTATAAGTTTCATGAGGCAGATTTGTTACATAATTAAATCTTTCCACCAAACTATGCAGCAGCTGATAATCTCAAAACATTAATACATTGTTTTCCACTATTTTCATAATTTACATCATTAATATTTTTTTAGCATAATTCCAAATAAACCCTTGATCATAAATCATAGAATTTAGCCCATTCTGATTTCTAACATGAGTTCCGATCTAATCAAAAAAGAATTGATCCAACACGATCTGAGAATAGAATTGCTTACATAATAAGCAAATCGCAGTTGACCATTGACATCCTATTAATATAATAAATAAAAACAAACTATTACATTTAAAACTAAGAAACAATCAATTAAAAGATAGTTAAAAGAAGCAGATAAAAGTTATCTTAACAGTCACAAATAAAAGTGGATCAAATGGTGTGTAGCTCATTTAATAAGAACCAATCTGCTTTAGTAATATATTGTTAGGTATAACAATGAATATTCCTATGGAGAATATTGTGATCATGAAAAATACAAGTTGAAAGCATGTTATTTCTACAACTTCAGTTGGTAACCCATCCAAATCTTGGCCATCATCTACAATTCATCCAACAACTGCAATTATATATTTATATCTTCTCACAAGGCTATGCAAAATGAAGTCAATTGTTTTGATTTACATTTGAAGTCTAACCTCATTAAAAGAAAACGGTCAACATATGTTTTTCTTCTGTCTTTCAAAAATAATGTTATAAACACTAAAAACATCAAATTTGAGCTAATATATTATAGCTTCATATACAAAACTTAGTTTTGTAAATCAATATTGTTTAGTTTCCAAATATTCTAGCTTATGAGAATGTTCAATTCCAGTTATAAGATATAACACAAACATGCACATGTCCTTAATAATATGAGAATCAAAATAGACATGGGAAATTGGTAATATGACATTTAATTATAATATTCAAAATTCTATTTTTTTCTTCACTTTTTTCATATTGACCATTATATCCTTTAAGCCTAATTGTATTCTTACATCTATATTGGTTAATAACTTATCAAATCCAATACCATAGGATGAATGGAAAAAGAGAGGCCATTTTTGAAGTGAGACATCTGGATATAAGCAACCCTCAAACACAAGAAAAAAGCATCTTGGAAATTGGGTGTTGAATGATAGTATAGAAGGAAGGACCAAAATAGTAATTGTCATTGTTTCTTTATGAGAATCATCCATAATTTCCCTTAAAAATACTCCATCCGTGAGAAATTCGATCTTTGTACCTCGTGAAATGGATAGTATAGAAGGAAGGAATCGAGAGATCAGTTAACGTACCTCGTGAAATGGATGATAAACATGTCATGTAGAATAGATTGTGAGTGACGATGATGAACTCGAAGACTGAAGACGTTGAAGATGGATTGGCTGTTTAGGGAATCGTTGTAGATGCCGATGAAGAAGATTAAGTCATAAGCTTTGCTTTGCTTGAATTAGGTTTGATATAAGATATCTGTTTTTTTAAATTTGAATGGTGAATGAGAGAATAAGGGATTTGGGCGGGATATTAAAAGTAAGATTGTAAAGCTTGTAGACAGTGGCGGACCCAGGATTTTTTGTCAATGGGGTCCCAATTTTTCCGGTTTACAAAATTTTTGGGTCGGTCGTTATTCGGGTCGGGTGACAAGTGGCATAATGTATACTCTTTTATTATATAGGGAGATTATTTATAAGGAGTAATTATTATTATTATTATTATTTATAATGAGTTGATTAATGGAATATATAGGTACCAAAGAACCATATGTGGATAGATCAGAATATCCACTTGATGCAGGTACGTACATGGTTTATAATTTATAAAAGCATATATAAAACTGATGGATCATATTAATTATAAATGCATGGTAATCAATCAGATATCGAGTACGAGGTACACTGGGATAAACGCCGTGGTCGTTCCGTTTCAAGAGTACCCAAATGGTCTCAAGACGAGTATGCGTCTCGTACCATCACTCCTGCTAATGGTATCAACATATATATGCTTGCTGGTTATTGTGGAAAGCAGGATCATCCAAACTCCACATCACAAGCAACTGCTGCTGATGCTTCTTGTAGTTCTGGTAGACACTCACTTGGATTCGGTTTTAAAACATATGATTATATTGTTAAGATATAGAGGTGTTGTTGAATAATTTGTATTTAATAGGTACAAAAGCTCTCGAGCGCCTTTCTCTTGAGCATCCATCAGGGACTGACAACCACTCGTTCGGTATGTATACGTTCGTGGTTTGTTCTTAGTTCTTGACAATTGCTGTTTTAGCGCGTGTTTGGTTAAAAAGAAGAAAATAATGATATTGATTTTCTACTTTTCTTAACTTTAATTTGTTTATAACTAATTAGCAGATACCGAAGCTGAAGCGAGATCTTTATTAAAAGCAGAAATTGCCCGACAATATGAGTGTTATCCAGGTAGGTAAACAATGATTCAATAGCTTGAGTTTCATATTCTTGCCTGCCTTGGTGATAGAGGGAGTTGAAGAATACTAATTATTTAACAATGATTCATAATTAATGCAGAGGAGTTCGGTTACTTCTTAGATGAACGTTGCAAAGGTCAAAAACTTGAAATTTCGCAGGGACCGATTAAGAGACCTGGTCTCCCTCCTGAACTCAAAAGCAGAGTTATCTACCCAAAACGCCCCCTAAAAGACGATGCCGGTTATTTATTCTAACTGTATTGATAACTAACTACAATCCTTGCTTGCATTTGTTGGTTATTAGGTGATGAAGTCAAGTGAAACCTTTAACATGCAATCAATCTAAACCCTCCTTATTAGTTTTATATTTTACATGTTTTGGACTTATGTTTTGGACTTTATTTGTTCCTAGTACTTATAACTATGAGCGTGCTTGGAATTGAGTTTGAAAAATGCTTATTGACTTATTAGCCAGAATTTGGGGCTTCGAAAAACTGCTTTTTAAGTCTTTCATAAAGCTAAAATAAAAAAGATTTTTCGATTGCCACACACATATTAACTTATTGGCTTCTTGAAAACACCAATGAGTCAATAAGCATTTTTCAAATTCAATCTCAAACATGCCCCCTATGTTGTGGACTGTTTTGTATGTGCCTGGAGCCTCTTTGAACTCGATCTTTTAAGGCAAGCAGAAGTTTTATCTAACAAGAACCTAACTTTAGTCTCTCTTTTAAATAATGTTGTGCTAATCTGTATGTTATTTACGAGTACCGATTAATAATCTCTTTACGTAAACAACTGATTTGACACTAGAATTCAGTTTAGTTGCTGGTTGCAGACTTGCAGTGTATCGTTTTGGTCTATTAAAGTTTTAGGGTAGCGTTGGAGTGAAAAAAGAAAAGCTTATTAACCTAGACCGAAACCAAGTTATGCATCGTTTCAAAACCTAACCACGCCACACTGAACCCGGCTTGTTTGTTACGGACGAGACCCCATAGTCATCGACTGTTTTCAAAATGATGGGATCAAACTTTCAATATGGGATCATTGATTATAGAAAAAGAGTTTTAGAGTTTTAGATTCCATGTTTCAAATCTTTTTAAGAAAATTGCAAATTTATTATGAAAATGTTGAAAACAAACCACACACAGTTCAATTTTTCGATACTTATAATTATTTGTTTTGATTAAGATTGATTACTGTTTCTTTTATGACATTAAACCATAGGACACTCCAATTGTAAACTCGACAACTTCTAACACGTGTTACTACATACTAAAATCACAATTTGTCTCTCTAAGGGCGCCCATAATGGAGCGTTAACTCCTTTGTTTCACAGTCGAAAACACCCACACATCCATTACATATTGGCGTTAAATGGGCTTGAATCTATTGTGGCGTGTTTTAAATAACTTCATTGTGAATTTGTGATCCTTTAATATTTTATGGAAAAATACAAACAACTGTTTCAAGCATTAATTACAATGATTTTTTTGAACGGCCAACAAACGTAGAATGCCTAGATACTTCGTACAGGGTGACCCAATGGCAAAAGGCCACCGTCAACTGGCTGGCCGTACGGAGCCCTTAAGCGCTTCTAAGTTTTCTCCAGTTCCAGGGAAAACCCACTCGTCTGAAGGCCTACTAGTGTACCTGCTTTCATCATCCATCCTTGCAAGTCTTATGCCTCATAATTCTATAGCACCATTAATAACTTCACCACCAAGGCTCGGCATAACCACCCCAAGTTGTACCTCTTCAAAGTCAACTATCACTAAGAAACCTTGATTGTTAGATATAAACTCGCGCGAATGTTATGCTTCTCCAAGTTCAAGAGTTTGCATTGCAACTTGAGTCTCCTCTATTGTATGGATAAATTGTCCCTCGTTGTTGAGGAAGGCTAGCGCTATTCAGTCCATGTTTTCACCCACAAGTGGTAAAACCATAAACAAATCATGCATGACTCCGGTCCGCTGCATTCAGTTCTGGAACTTGATTGGAAACTTAGTATTGTTTATGATGGTTTTGTGAACGGTACGTAGATTGATGAATAGTCTGAGATCTTGTACTGCATCTTCTTGTAGTTCTTAAGGCCGCCAATATATTATGTAGTTCTTAAGGCCACCAATATATGGTCTTAGAGGATACTGTAACACATATAGTTGTACAAGTAAAAAGTCATCGTGATCTTTGTAAATATATCATGTTAATAACTCTTCACCTACATGTTAACCTTGGAATTAACATCAACAAGAGACGCCAAAAAGACATCAATTTCTCGAACTAATTTATGTACTTGTCTTTATCAGTTTTCTTTTTAACAGGGCCATTAGCGTCATGACTCATGAGTTGCATGCAATATTGGTTGCTAAAGATCGATCTCCATGGCGTCCAGAAGCAAAAGAGGTGTTGTGGGATTGCATTAGGGCCGGATTGTGTTACATTGTTATGTAAATTATTCTTCTCGTCCATTCATCTTGTAAACACATAAAATCCTTAATTTCTCTTCATTTCTATCCAACTCTGAAAAACCAACTAAATCAATTTTTTTTTTATTTCTGTCCTCAAACTACTCTCCTTTACACTTCCGTTTAATAAACTCAGGAACATGGGTTTATCGCGTGCCCAAATAAATAAAGTTTGTATGATTAAACAAAAAGTAAAATTATAATTAATTGAGTAGTAAAACGTATTTGTTTGGATTCATCAAGGGGCAAGTGTGAAAGTTAAAAGTGCATATACATATAAATCGTAGACACAAGACAAAACCCTAAATAAAAATTGGAGAGTACGTCGAGATGGAAGAAGACAAAGAAGGTACGTAGTTTATTTATTTATTTATGCACCTTGTCGATCTGTCTTTATAGATGTTATGAATTCATGGTTTTTAGTGTGTATGTGTGTTTCAATATTTATTTATCCATGAGCTTTTGCACCTATTTAAAGTCTTATAAAGATATAAGAAAAACAACTGCTTCTTCCTGTAAACACTCGTTTGATTTCGTTTGTAAAACATATTATTATTATTATTATTATCATTAAGATATATACATGAGTAGAGGAACTTGATCATTTAATTTCCTTTTTTTCATGCTTATGTAGTTGAGCAATTTGTACATAATAATTAATAGGTACAAAAGCTCTCGAGCGGCTTTCTCTTGAGCATCCATCCGCGACTGGCAATCATTCGTTTGGTATGTATACATTTGTGTTTTGTTCTTAGTTCCTGACTATTGCTGGTTTAATTATGTGTGTTACTTTGGTTAAAAATATGATATTGTTTCTCTCAATAACATTGTATCAACTTTAAAAGTCTTTTTTTTTAAAGATATTTGGATTAATTTTATTTTATCTTGTCTTGTTAATTAACAGTTGGAGATCAGCAGGATCATCCAAACTCTGCTGCTGGTAACCACTGCTTCCTTTGATCGTTTATTTTTCCTTTTTTTTGTAACTTTTATCATCGAACGTACAGTTAATTTGTTTATAAACGAATTAGCAGGTACCGAAGCTAAAGCGATACCTTGGGCTTCATTGAAAGCAACGTATGGACAGCCTTCTGATCCAGGTAGGTAACAATGACGTCGGTGTTAAAAACTGTTAAATCTTTTTAATAATTAATTAATGCAGGTTGGTATCCTACATACAGTTACTCATTGAAGGAAGGTCGCTTTGTTCGAAAACTCAGAAAGTGGGATGGACCGATTACGGTACCTGGTATCCCTAATAAACACAGAAGAAGAATTATTTTCCCAAAAAAACAAGATGCAGGTGCAGATAGCTACCTACCTTTTATTATTATTATTATTATTATTATTAGGAAAATTGGTTTCTATTGGTCCAAGTTATCGTCTTTTGGTCACGGTCGGTCCCAACTAACGAACTGACGGCTGACGGTCCCAACTTTTAACGTATTTGTTCCTAACAGTCCGCGACTAACAGAATTCTAATGTCGTTAGTTTCAGGTCGCCGGAAAAGCGTTTATGGCCGGAAAACACACATTTTTTTCCGAAAACTCAACGATTTTGTCCCAAACATCATGGTAACTTTGTATCGTACCTTTAGGAACCTTTTTTTCTAGTAAAAGCCCAAATTATTAAGGTCGCCGGAACCCTAGAACCATCGTCGGAATCAATTGATGGTGCTTAAGTGATGGCAGTTGGTTGGCGGTGAGTCAATTGGTGGTGGTGGCAGTGTTCAAGTAGTGTTTTTCCGGCAAAAAAGTTGGTTTTCCCGGCCAAAAACGTTCTTCCGACGACATGAAACTAACAGCGTTAGGATTCTGTTAGCCGCGAACCGTTAGGCACAAATACATTAAAAGTTTGGACCATCACTGACCAATTCGTTAGTTGAGACCGGCAATGACAACAGGCAATAGTTTAGACCAATAAAAATCAATTATTATTATTATTATTATTATTATTATTATAACTGTATTGATAGCTGACTACAATCCTTGCTCTTGTTGGCCGGTTGGTTATTAGGTGCTCAAGTCAAGTGAATCATTTGACATGCAATCAGTCAATCAATCTAAACCCTCCTTATTAGTAACATATTATTTTACATGTTTTGGCTTAATTTGTTCCTAGTACTTTATATATGGGCATGGACTCTTTTATTTATGTTGTGGATTGTTCTGTAAGGGGCTGGAGTCTCTTTGAACTCGATCTTTTAAGGCAAGCATGAGTCTTATTTGTAGCGCCGATTAATCTCTTTTATTATGTAAATAACTGATCAGCACTGGAATTCAGCTTAGTTGCTGTTCCTTTTGGTCTATTAAAGTTTTAGGGTTGGGGCGAGATTTAAAAAGGAAAAAGCCTATTAACCGAGTCCGAAAATGTAACACCCCAACCCGGAGCAGGCTGACGTGTTACTATTACAGATATCATAGACCAAACAAAAACCATTTAAAAGAAATGAAAAGAATCCCACAGCAACCAAAAGTGTTAAAAACACTGAAAGAAATTCTAAGTCCAGTTTATTAAATGCTTAAAGAAAATTTAATCAAGTCCTTATTCTTGAGCTTCATTTTACTCTCATCACTGATCTCCCCGATTTCCCGAATTACCTGTTAGCAAATAAGACAGACACAAACAAGAAAATACGGCTGAGCCAAAAATTGCCCAGTAACGGAAAGAACAATAGTATAGGTAAGGACAGACGTAAGAGAATAAATATACGAACTTCAATTCAAACTCGAAACCAACCCTTTATACCTAAACACATACTTAATAAAATTCGGATGTATGATCCGACACTTGGCCAGAACATGGTCAAACGCATGCGGAAATATATCAGAACTATAACAAAAACACCCAGAGCCAGAAACATATAACTTGTAACATATAATGTGTGACGTGTAACATATAACGTGTAACATTTAACTGAACTATAATTAAATGCGAAACATAATCCGATACACGATCGGGACGAGATCTGAATATACTCAAATTTAATCAAATGCATATACACATATCAAAACGGACCAGAAATATAGCGAAACAAAATATAATTACTAAAATACACGACGATGATGTTAAAATAAATAGGTCGTGTAATACGGAAGCACCCAGAGCCTAAACAGAGGGGTACACAGCTAGCTAGTCCATGCACCAAGGAGACGGTGTGGGTGGTGTGCACACATTGTTCCATCTCAAACAGAAGTCAGGAGTCAGGAGTCGGAGCTAAGATCGATCTATACGCCTCTAAGTGGCCAAGGTACTACATGAGTACTTTCAGAGACGCCGTGAACTTTGATTACGCACTGTCACGATAAGTGCCATGTCAGGAGTCAGGAGTCAGGAGTCGGAGCTAAGATCGATCTATACGCCTCTAAGTGGCCAAGGTACTACATGAGTACTTTCAGAGACGCCGTGAACTTTGATTACGCACTGTCACGATAAGTGCCATGTCAGGAGTCAGGAGTCAGGAGTCGGAGCTAAGATCGATCTATACGCCTCTAAGTGGCCAAGGTACTACATGAGTACTTTCAGAGACGCCGTGAACTTTGATTACGCACTGTCACGATAAGTGTCATGTCAGGAGTCAGGAGTCGGAGCTAAGATCGATCTATACGCCTCTAAGTGGCCAAGGTACTACATGAGTACTTTCAGAGACGCCGTGAACTTTGATTACGCACTGTCACGATAAGTGCCACGTCGTTGACGCCCCAACGACAAGTCAGAAATGCTCGGGTAACAGAGTACTAAAACTAAAAACATATAACTAAAATATATTATATAAAATAACTGAACTCAAAATATAACCGACACGTAACGAAAATCCGTACTACAAAGTAACGGAATAGATTCAATACTATTAGTAAACGAGAACAAAAGCCGCACTACGAAGTAACGGAATATAATTAATACTATTAGAGAAAGAAACCAGAAACCGTACTACCAAGTAACAGAATATAATTAATACTAAGAGTAACAAAAACAGAAACCGTACTATGAAGTAACAAGAAACAGAATCCGTACTACGAAGTAACGGAATGTATATATAATACTAAGAGTAAACGATAACAGATTCCGTACTACCAAGTAACAGAATATAATTTATACTATGAGTGACAGAAAACAGAAACCGTACTACCAAGTAACAAGAAATAGAATCCGTACACTATGAGAACGGTGAAAACAATATAAAACTAAAAGAAGAGAAACACGGAATCCGTACTACAAAGTAACGGAATATAATTAATACTAACAGGAAACAAAAACAGAATCCGTACTGCGAAGTAACGGAATATAATTAATACTATGAGTGAAAGAAACCAGAACCCGTACTACGAAGTAACAGAATAGAGTTAATATACTATGACTAAAAGTAAACAGAAACCGTACAACAAACTAACGGACTATAATTAATACTAAAAATAGCAAAAACAGGAAACCGTACCTTAGTAGTCGTTTAGGAAGCAAAGTAAAGTCGAATCGTGTTACGTTGTACTAACACCTCACTTGCCGAGTAACATCGAACGTATAAGTACAAAAGAGAACACAGATGCGTGTTGGCGGCTGAAAAGCGGAACAAGACATCAGGTGGTTAGAAACAGTGACGCTACGCGGCGGCTGTAGTGGCTGTGGCTGGCGGTGGGGAGGGTTGTGGTATGGGTGTTTGAACGGGGACGGTGGCTGACGTGCATGAGCAGAGAGAAACGGTGATTTAAGGTTTTTTTTTATGTTGGAGTCTTATCGCGTTTGTGTATATATATATTAAACGAGTTATAAGCGTGATCAAATTCCTAAATAAGTTAGTTGTTTGTTGCTCAAGTTTTCGCTGGAATGTTACAAGTTGTAAACTTGCTCAAACTCAAATTCTTAAATTTCATATTTTATTCAAAACACTCATCCGTTGATGTTATTATTATTATTATTAATTATACCATTTACAGTTTAAAATAATATTTATATTAAAATTATGGTTATTCGTTTGTTATCTAATACAAAAGTTTGGGTTATTATAATTATACTCCCCTAAAAAAAAAAATTCGTCCTCGAAATTGTAAGACGGTGACACATACTTTCGGATATCACGGAAACGAAACAAACTTAAAACTTTCATAAATTCAGACATGACAATTGCAAAGTCTTGGAAACAAATATTAGGACATATAAAACAGAATTCATATGAAATCAAAACCATCCAAACTGAAATAGCTGACTCGTTGCCATGATGATATTGAACGAAACTATGGGTAACCTAAAACTTGTATCGGATAATACTAGTTCTTATAAACGGAAATCAAAAATTTCATTTGAACACAGAATTACATATAACATAGTGGATAACTAATAACTAAAATAAATAAATTTTGATGAGCTAAAGCCTATGACTAAATTGTGTAACTAATAACCAAAACGAAAGACAGATAACTGAAACATGTGACTTATAAGTGGAAATAAAAAGTGATAACTAATGGAATACTAAAAAAAAAATCAAGACTTGAAACGTAAATTTTCAAAAACATATTTTGAATATTAACATGCATTTCTACACTGATATAAAAATAAATAAATATATAATAAAAGACACGTAACACTAGCAGATAATAGGGAAAACTTAAGACAATGTCGTATCTAAATATTAGAGGAACATTAAGCTGCAAAATGGATTTTAGTAGCACACATACATACCTGTAAATTCATGGTTACGTTCGCGACCATAATCATCAATTTACCTTACGAGTGTGTCCTAACGGTCCTTCCATTACACATCTTAAAGACTAAACTTATATATATAAAAAAAAAATGACGTGTTAATATACTAAAAAAAATGATGTCAAAGTCTTGACATAAATGATACGAAACACGACCCAAATATGCTAAACTTCAAACATACCAAACATAAGAGTCTTCTAACATGACAGATAAACAGAGTGTGAAACTTAACAAAATCCAAATTCGCACGAAATCAAACCCAAATAAACTGAAATACGGGGTACTAAAACGAAAACAAATACGGATAATCAAAACGGTTCATGGCTTCAATTTCCCAGAACTAATCTTTTTGCGCAGGTCTAGCGTTTTCTCCATTATTAGCTCTAGGGTCCCGCTGAGGGCAGTCTCTGATCATGTGTCCTGCATCTCCGCATCTAAAACAACGACCTTCAGCTCGACGACAAGCACCTCCATGACGTTTCCCACACGTGCCACACAGAGGAGTATTTCGGTTTTGTTGATTAAGTGGTTGAGCTCTGGTGGGGTTATGATGTTGTTGCATATTATTCTGTGCGGTCCTATGATTCTGATTTTGATTTCCCCCATTTCGTGGCTGATTGTTGAAATTCCCATCAGTACGCTGTCTACGGTCTCGGGGTACAAGGGACTGTTCGGTTCCAACCTGAGCAGAAGATTAACCCTGATTATTTTCTCTTGGCCGCTTACGGCTTTCATCAAAAGACTTCTGGCGGTGTTTCTTATCATTATCAAGGTTCTTAACCGCATCAACTATCTCATTTATGTCATTAAAACGGAGGTTCAAGATAAACTTCCTATCTCGGTCACAAATGGCCCACTTGAAATGGTTGGTCTGTTGTTCTTGCGTGCCTACAGTTGGGCCAAGAAAACTAACCAATCGACTGAAACGATTTTTAAACTCAACGATGGGCTCATCATTATCCTGAATAATTGAAGAATATTCTCTCAAATATTCACTGCGATCAGCATCAGTGAAATACTGTTGGTAAAACAAAGTACGGAATTCATTCCAAGGAAGTGTAGCAGCATAATTGTCTCCACCACGTGCAGCTTTCAGTGTCTTCCACCATCTGTGAGCGTCATCTTCGAGCTTGTAAGTAGCTAACCGAACCTTAAACACATCTTCAACACCCAGCACTTCAAACAGTTTCTCGATGTGCGCGATCCAGTTTTCAGCTTCTACTGGAGAACTAGCAGTACTAAAGGATTTTGGCTTTTGCTTTTGAAAACTGTCACACCCTCAAAATCCACTAACGGAGTTTTACCGTCAGAGGGTGTGAACTGGCAGGATCGGAATCATTAGTTATAACCAAACCAAAGAAAAACGTTTAAATGAAAGTAAATGCGGAAGCGTAAAACCTTAATTCAAAAGTTGCGTCACGCAAGACGACTTAAAAACCAAAAGTAACTGTTTAAGTTTAAATTTGCAGAATAAAAGTGTTTTCAATAATGCATGCTCCTAAACCGCGCGCCCGCCTCGGCTACCTGAGAATAACATACTAAAAGTGTCAACACAAGGTTGGTGAGTTCACAAGTAAGATAAGATAAATTGTTTAGCGTTTTGCGTAACCTCGTTACGGCGTTTGAGTGTGTAACCGCGTTACAACGTTTAAGTATTGCGTAACCTCGTTACGACGTTTGAGCGTGTAACCATGTTACAACGTTTAAGTGTTGCATTACCAGATAGTGTTATGTTAAATTATATATCGATAGGTAGCTAATCTATACAACAAGTATTGCTAAGTGGTTCGCGACCGAAGCTGACTGTTTATCAAGTGCCCGTCACCAGGTCCTCCAGACCATGGTATGTGTTAGCCCAAATTTACACCCACTCAACCTCCAGTTGAGCTATAACGTCGGGTGGGGTTTGTCAAACCCAGTAGTACTACCCAAAAGTGACTCGCTATTCCAAATATTAACCGGTCCGATGTGTGGGACTTCAAGTTGTTACAAATGCCGCTTAGCCTTTACAAGTGATATATAATTTATAACAAAATCTTTCATATGCGTTTATCTCAGAAAATATGTTTATCGGAGTATGTTATCTCCCCCAAGTGGAAAAACATTTGAAAGCAGTTTAAGAGTGGGGTAAGTGAACTCACTGTTTGCGAAGAATATCCGATCTAGATCACCGAGTGATGCGCGTCGTAGAAAACTCTCTAGCGTTCTAAAACAACAAGGAGATTTTCTAAGTATCGGAACGTTTAACGAGTCTCTAGACTCGGCACATAATACCTATGCACGTAACATGTTTCGTTTGTGTATTGTGTGTGACTCTACAAGTACAATCGTGATACGACATATGAGTGAGCAATTACTTCCGTGTCATGTGTTAATAACCTACTTACTAGCAATAATTCCCGTAAGGGCAATTTGGTCAACAATCAAAGACTAACTAACCAATATTTCCCGCAAGGGTAATTTGGTCAATTCATGGCAATCAACTAGCAACTATTTCCCCGCAAGGGTATTTTGGTCAAAATTACAACAATTATATAGAAACTACCATATTTCATGCATTCCTATACAACTCAGCAGCTAGTTTCGTCATGACAGAATTTCTACTTGAAAGATTGTACTAGTTCACCGATTATAATGTCTCAATTAATTCACCAAAAATTACCACAGAAACATACATGTCTTAGGTTTCCAGAACATATTTTATCTTATTTTTATTCCATATAGATTGCTCACAATGATCAAAACATTACAGCTAACTTATATCAGCCAGATTCATGCACATCAGAATGTTATTTGCAATTCCCGTTAAACGAAAAATCCAATAAATGCAAGACCACTTGGGTTTGGTTCCTAACTCAGTGAGTCAACTTCCAGAAGTGGAACCAACCCAATTGGTCTCGTGGTTCATGAGATATAACATTTACAACATAGCCTAACAGCAGGTCTAACAGCTCAGCTTTGCATCACGTTTTTGTAAAATCATAAACGTATACTTCCACTTATCCAAAAATTACGAATTTATACTTCATAGAAACTAGACTCAACCTAGTTTACTGCAGTACTCACAATCTCAATCAATTTTCACGTTTACACTTCGTTACAGTCAGTTAAACATCGTATATACATTCTGTCCAGAATCTGTTCACATCAAAACTCAACATAATCACAACCTATGAGCTATCATGCATCCATACAACCCTCTAGATACTATAATTACTATCCCATGCATATCAATCCCACATACATACAAGCTTAGGGTTTTATTTACACTCCCAATCAAGGACACAATAATTAACATGCAATACTATCAAACTAGTTATCAATCTATTATCCAATTAACAAGAATCATAATAATCATATATATACAAGAATCGGCCAACTTAGGGTTTTCCTACAACCCATCAAACATAAAAATTACACAACAAGGAGGTAAGAGGTGATCAAGTATACCTTCCTAGCACCTAGTTCTTGGATCAAGGGCTTGAATTGATGGTGGTTGTGTGTATGGAGGTGGACGGCAGCCGTGGATAGGGAGGAGCAAGGGGGCCGATCGGGTTTTTGGTGATAATAATAATAGCTAGGGTTTAGAGTTTATGTTATATTTATAAGCAACCAAGTTGCATTCTAGTCCCTAAACTTCCAATTGTTGTTTTTCTCTAGAACATTCCATCATACTTGAACAATAAGTTAACATGACCATACTATTATCACATAGCACATAATCCTAACACATAATAATCATATAATTAGTGTCTTGACGTTTGTCGTTTATTTGTCAATCGTTTGCGTTAACTCGTTTGCGTTTCGGTGCAAATCCCGAAAGACTACACATGTAGTAAGTGTTAAGCGTCATTTAAACCCTAGTTTAAATGTAATGAAGTGTGCGTTAAAGATTCAACAATCTTAAAGTTTGAATTGACGGAGTTGAGTTAACGAGGTTAACCTGAAATTGACGATTGTCACATCATTCCCATGTTAAAGAATTTTCGTCCCGAAAATTGAGTCAAGTCGTGATGAGAGCCTGAAAAAGTAAGAAAAATTTTCAGTTTGTCATATCATCCCCTAGTAGAAAGAAATTTCGTCCCGAAATTTAGTTCATACCTCCGGTGATGTTTGACGGTTTGCCGGGTTTCGCGGTTTCCGGTGTTTGGTTAGCCCTTCAAAAAGGTGAGGATACTTTTTCATCATTTGATCCTCGCGTTCCCACGTGAACTCCGGTCCACGTCTCGAGTTCCAACGAACCTTAACGATTGGAATTTTGCTGTGTTTGAGCGTTTTGGTTTCCCAATCCAAAACCTCGACTGGTTCCTCAATGAACCGTAACTGTTCATCAACTTGTAGTTCCTCCAAAGGGACTACTTGGGTTTCATCAGATAGGCATTTCTTCAAATTTGATACGTGGAATACATCGTGTACGCCACCGAGTTCTGTTGGTAGATCCAGTCGGTACGCCACCGGACCAATGCGCTCAGTTATCCGGTACGGACCAACATATCGCGGGTTAAGTTTGTTTCGCTTACCAAAGCGAACCACACCTTTCCAAGGTGAGACTTTGAGTAACACTCGATCGTTTACTTGAAATTCGAGAGGTTTTCGGCGCTTGTCGGCGTAACTCTTTTGTCGATCTCGTGCTGCTGCCATGCGATTTCGGATTTGAACAATCTTTTCCGAAGTTTCGAGTACCAGTTCCGGACCAGTGATTTGGCTATCACCCACCTCTGCCCAGCAGAGTGGTGATCGACACTTCCGTCCGTACAGCGCTTCAAACGGCGCTGCCTTAATGCTTGCGTGGTAGCTGTTATTATACGAAAACTCTACCAAGGGTAAATGGGGTTCCCAACTTTTTCCGAAATCTAAGACGCATGCACGCAACATATCCTCCAGGGTCTGGATAGTCCGTTCACTCTGCCCATCTGTCTGAGGATGGTATGCGGTACTCATATCGAGACGTGTGCCCAGTGCGCTTTGCAGCGACTTCCAAAAGTGTGAGGTAAAACGAGAATCTCGGTCGGAAATGATGGAGACAGGCACTCCGTGTCTCGACACTACTTCCTTCATGTAGACACGAGTCAGTCTTTCCATTTTGTCTGTTTCCTTAATCGCTAGAAAATGTGCCGATTTAGTCAACCGGTCAACGATCACCCAGATGGTATCGCATCCCGTCGGTGTCTTAGGCAAACCCGTAATAAAGTCCATTGAGATTTGTTCCCATTTCCACATTGGGAGTTCCGGCTGTTGCAGTAGACCAGATGGTTTCTGGTATTCTATCTTGACTCTGGCACAAGTCAAACATTTGCTCACGTAGGTTGCAATGTCGGCTTTCATGTTCGGCCACCAGTAAAGTTCCTTTAAATCATGATACATTTTATCTGAGCCGGGGTGGATAGAATATCGGGACTTGTGAGCTTCGTCCATCACTAGAGTTCTCAACTCTCCGTATCGTGGAACCCAAATCCGGTTCTCAAAATATCGGACCCCGTCCGACCTGGTTTCAAGTTGCTTGCTCATGCCCCGCATGAGTTCCGATGGGAGATTATCATCTTTCAAAGCTTCCAGTTGCGCATCGCGAATCTGATCGGGTAAGCTGGCATGAATCGTGAGTTGCAATGCTCTCACCCGTCTGGGTTTATCTGTTTCTTTTCTGCTAAGGGCGTCGGCCACCACATTGGCCTTGCCAGGGTGGTACTTGATGGCACAATCATAGTCTTTAAGCAGCTCGACCCAACGACGCTGTCGCATGTTCAGCTCTTTCTGATCGTAGATATGTTGGAGACTCTTGTGGTCGGTGTAAATGGTAAACCTGGTACCGTACAAGTAATGCCTCCATATCTTAAGAGCAAACACTACAGCTCCGAGTTCCAAATCATGGGTCGTGTAGTTCTTCTCGTGAACCCGTAGTTGTCTAGAGGCGTAGGCTATAACTTTCTTAAGTTGCATCAGCACACAACCGAGACCTTGTATAGATGCGTCACAGTGTACCTCAAAATTTTCCGTTCCCTCGGGGAGGGCTAAAATAGGGGCGCTACAAAGCTTGGTTTTCAACAGTTGAAAAGCGGATTCTTGCGCGTCACCCCAGTTGTACTTAGTGCCCTTATGAGTCAAAGCGGTTAGGGGTCGAGCAATCTTTGAAAATCCCTCGATGAAACGCCGGTAGTAGCCGGCCAGTCCTAGGAATTGTCGCACCTCAGTCGGAGTCTTAGGTGCTTCCCAGTTTTTGATGGCCTCTACCTTACCGGGATCGACATGGATACCATTCTCGTTTATCACATGTCCTAAAAAGTGAACCTCTCGAAGCCAAAATTCACATTTCGAGAGTTTAGCATACAGTTGTTCCTTCTTCAGCAGTTCCAGAATTATCCTTAAGTGTTCGTCGTGGTCAGTCTCGTTCTTGGAGTAGACGAGAATATCATCGATGAAAACAATCACGAACTTGTCGAGGTACGCCTTGCATACTCGATTCATGAGATCCATAAATACGGCTGGTGCGTTGGTTAGGCCAAAAGGCATAACCGAAAACTCGTAGTGACCATACCGTGTTCTGAAAGCCGTCTTTGAAATATCTTCTTCGCGCACTCTCAGCTGGTGATAACCGGATCGTAAATCGATCTTCGAGTAGTAACTCGATCCCTGAAGCTGGTCGAACAAATCATCAATTCGGGGTAAAGGATAACGGTTCTTGACCGTCACCTTGTTCAATTCCCGGTAGTCGATGCACATCCGGAAAGTCCCGTCTTTCTTTCGGACAAACAAGACAGGGGCTCCCCATGGCGATGAGCTAGGTCGGATAAAACCCTTATCCAACAAATCTTGCAACTGAGTGGACAACTCCTGAAGTTCCGCCGGTGCGAGCCGATACGGGGCTCGTGCTATGGGTGCTGCACCGGGTGTCAACTCGATTTGAAATTCGACTTGACGAATAGGAGGGAGTCCGGGCAAATCCTCCGGGAAGACTTCTGGAAAGTCTCGCACAACCGGAATGTCTTCAATTCGTTTCTCCTCCACAGGTTTCTCAACAATCTGCGCCAGAATTGCCGGATGACCCTTTCTTAAATACTTCTGTGCCTTCATAATGGTAATGATGCTGGTGGTCATGCCGCTTCTCTCGCCTCGGACCGAAATGATCTCGCCTGAAGGGGTGGTAATATGGACGATCTTATCATGACATATAATCTCCGCTCGGTTCTCAGATAACCAGTCCATGCCGACAACGACATCGAAACTACTAAGCGTAAAAGGAATAAGGTCGATGTCAAAGACATGACCTGACAATTTCAACTTACATCCCGCAAGTATATGAGTTGTTATTACAGTCTTACCGTTAGCTAATTCAACAGGAAACTTAGCGTCTAACGGGGTTGGAGTAAGGTTTAAAAGTTGGCTAAAGGCCTTTGACACAAAACTCCTATCAGCTCCAGTGTCAAACAAAACAGAAGCAAAACAATCGTTTACAGGGAACTTACCAGACACCACATGCGGATCTCTGCGGGCTTGACCTGATCCAATCACAAACGCTCTTCCTTTGCCATTTCCTCCACCGTTACTGCCACTCCCATTACCCCCGTTATTGTCGTTCTGTTTCAGCTTGGGGCAGTCCTTCCGGAAATGACCTTCCTGTCCACATTCATAACATCCCTTAGTCATCATCGGTGGCTTAGGAGCACCCTTCGCCACAAGGTCAACTCTACAATCCTTCGCTTGGTGACCTATCTTTCCGCATCTTTGACACTTGACACGGTCACACTGCCCAACATGGTGAAAGTTGCACCTATTGCACTTTGGATGCTTCCCAGCATACCCGCTCGAAACCTGCCCGTTACCGTTGTTGTTGTTGTTGTTGTTGTGATTCTGAGTGTTGAAACTCCGAGTAAATTCGGGCTTCCGGTAGTGTTGCGGTGGGAGGTTTGAGGATGAAGATCTGGTGTTGTCAAACTTTCTTTTCCCGCTGTTCGGGTTGCTGTTGTTGCTGTTGCTGGCATGGTCATTATTCGGGTTGTCACGGGCTTTTACAGTCGAACCCCTTGGTGGTAACGCACCCTGGGTCACAGCCTGATCCGTTAGTTTGTGAGCCAAACGGATCGCTTGTTGGATCGTGGCTGGTCTGGAAGACGTCACCATACCCTGAATCTGTGGTGCCAACCCATCAATGTACATCTCTATTCTTTTGCTCGGCGGATCCACCATCCGCGGACACATCACTGCCAACTCGTGCGAACGAGTGGTGTAGGCTTCAATCTCTGAACCCACCATTTTCAATGACCAAAACTCCGACTCTAACTTCGAAATTTCTTCCCTCGGACAGTATTCCTCTCGCATCATGTTTTTGAACTCCTCCCAGTTCATCGCGTTTGCCAGTTCCAAGCCAAGGATCTGGACGTTCGAATTCCACCAAGTGAGGGCGGAATCCTCGAGTGTCCCAGCAGCAAACTTGACCCTATTGGCATGGGGACAGTTACACATCTCAAAGGCCGACTCGGCCTTCTCAGCCCAACGCAGGAAGCCTATAGCTCCCTCAGTGCCCTTAAACGTACTGGGCTTGCAGTCTAAGTAGTTCTTGAAGGTACACGTTCCATTTGGACCTCCTGTTTGATTCTGATTGTGTGCAGCTAAAGCGGCAGCAACATGGTCATTCAGCAAGGTTTGGAGTTCAGCTGCAGTCATGCTGATGTTACCTCGTCCTCGTCCAGCGTTTCTTCCGGCCATTTCCTAGAATCACAGTATAAAATGTTAAACATGAATTTTTCTTTCATATACAACACACCATACATGTAATAAAAGGTAGGTAAGAAAAAAAATCACATCACAACCACATATTAGTCTAAATAAAAATTTTTGATTAAAACCATTGTATTCGCTACAAAGTATTTCCAATCAATCCTTAAAATCGTAGAAAAATAATAGTTTGGATGGAGACAACCCCTCCATCTAAGTGTCATCATCACTAGATGTCGTCATCTGAGGACACCTCTGAATGTGCCTCCTCCTCAGCCGGTTCCTCCTCCGGTTCTTCTTCGGGTTCCTCCTCGGGATCTTCCTCGGGATCTTCCTCAGGCTCCTCTTCGGGATCTTCTTCAGGTTCTACTTCGGGTTCTACTTCAGGTTCTACTTCAGGTTCTACTTCGGGTTCTACTGCGTTCTGATCGAGTTGCGTTTGTAGGATATCGCAACGTTCTAACGCTATTTCCGTTCGGGTCCTTGCTTCTTGGAGTTGTTCTTGCAAGTCTATCATCTCGGCTTGCATCTTCATCATAACCTTGGTTCGTTGTTCACTAGTCTCTTGCATTTCTTTCATTGCCGTTGTCATGCGGGCAATCTCCTCTTGAGTCTCGGTTCCATCTTTAAACAGTCTAGCAACATTTTCTCTAGTGTAGCGCATGTAACCCACATCACGCTCCAAACAAGAAACGACAGCTGCGAGGACTCGTTCCACAGGTTCGGTTATGGGTGGTAAAGTGTTAGGGTAACCAGGGTGGTTCGGGTGAGGCAATGGGGGAACTTGTTCACGGTAGACCATACGTCTGATCATGTTGGGATACCATTCCCAGCTAACGTCGTTATCATACAGGCCTCCGGATGGGCGGTACCTCTTTGGTGCGGGAGCTTCGAGTTCCGGGACTACACGGGGTGGCGAGGCAGTAGGTAACTGCGGTTCCTTCCCGTGAGCATGCGTCATCGAATCGGATGATGATGAGGGTGGCGTCGACATTCCTACAGGTAAGCCGTGTATATGCGCGCGTATGAGTGAAGGAGGTAAAGAGATAAGATTTAAAGACTACACAAGCCTATGTAGTGCGTAACTCTATAACTAATGGGTCGTCGCGGTTATAGTCTAGTATGCATGCAGCTTCTAGTTCGCTATAACCAATGGCTCTGATACCAATCTGTCACACCCTCAAAATCCACTAACGGAGTTTTACCGTCAGAGGGTGTGAACTGGCAGGATCGGAATCATTAGTTATAACCAAACCAAAGAAAAACGTTTAAATGAAAGTAAATGCGGAAGCGTAAAACCTTAATTCAAAAGTTGCGTCACGCAAGACGACTTAAAAACCAAAAGTAACTGTTTAAGTTTAAATTTGCAGAATAAAAGTGTTTTCAATAATGCATGCTCCTAAACCGCGCGCCCGCCTCGGCTACCTGAGAATAACATACTAAAAGTGTCAACACAAGGTTGGTGAGTTCACAAGTAAGATAAGATAAATTGTTTAGCGTTTTGCGTAACCTCGTTACGGCGTTTGAGTGTGTAACCGCGTTACAACGTTTAAGTATTGCGTAACCTCGTTACGACGTTTGAGCGTGTAACCATGTTACAACGTTTAAGTGTTGCATTACCAGATAGTGTTATGTTAAATTATATATCGATAGGTAGCTAATCTATACAACAAGTATTGCTAAGTGGTTCGCGACCGAAGCTGACTGTTTATCAAGTGCCCGTCACCAGGTCCTCCAGACCATGGTATGTGTTAGCCCAAATTTACACCCACTCAACCTCCAGTTGAGCTATAACGTCGGGTGGGGTTTGTCAAACCCAGTAGTACTACCCAAAAGTGACTCGCTATTCCAAATATTAACCGGTCCGATGTGTGGGACTTCAAGTTGTTACAAATGCCGCTTAGCCTTTACAAGTGATATATAATTTATAACAAAATCTTTCATATGCGTTTATCTCAGAAAATATGTTTATCGGAGTATGTTATCTCCCCCAAGTGGAAAAACATTTGAAAGCAGTTTAAGAGTGGGGTAAGTGAACTCACTGTTTGCGAAGAATATCCGATCTAGATCACCGAGTGATGCGCGTCGTAGAAAACTCTCTAGCGTTCTAAAACAACAAGGAGATTTTCTAAGTATCGGAACGTTTAACGAGTCTCTAGACTCGGCACATAATACCTATGCACGTAACATGTTTCGTTTGTGTATTGTGTGTGACTCTACAAGTACAATCGTGATACGACATATGAGTGAGCAATTACTTCCGTGTCATGTGTTAATAACCTACTTACTAGCAATAATTCCCGTAAGGGCAATTTGGTCAACAATCAAAGACTAACTAACCAATATTTCCCGCAAGGGTAATTTGGTCAATTCATGGCAATCAACTAGCAACTATTTCCCCGCAAGGGTATTTTGGTCAAAATTACAACAATTATATAGAAACTACCATATTTCATGCATTCCTATACAACTCAGCAGCTAGTTTCGTCATGACAGAATTTCTACTTGAAAGATTGTACTAGTTCACCGATTATAATGTCTCAATTAATTCACCAAAAATTACCACAGAAACATACATGTCTTAGGTTTCCAGAACATATTTTATCTTATTTTTATTCCATATAGATTGCTCACAATGATCAAAACATTACAGCTAACTTATATCAGCCAGATTCATGCACATCAGAATGTTATTTGCAATTCCCGTTAAACGAAAAATCCAATAAATGCAAGACCACTTGGGTTTGGTTCCTAACTCAGTGAGTCAACTTCCAGAAGTGGAACCAACCCAATTGGTCTCGTGGTTCATGAGATATAACATTTACAACATAGCCTAACAGCAGGTCTAACAGCTCAGCTTTGCATCACGTTTTTGTAAAATCATAAAAGTATACTTCCACTTATCCAAAAATTACGAATTTATACTTCATAGAAACTAGACTCAACCTAGTTTACTGCAGTACTCACAATCTCAATCAATTTTCACGTTTACACTTCGTTACAGTCAGTTAAACATCGTATATACATTCTGTCCAGAATCTGTTCACATCAAAACTCAACATAATCACAACCTATGAGCTATCATGCATCCATACAACCCTCTAGATACTATAATTACTATCCCATGCATATCAATCCCACATACATACAAGCTTAGGGTTTTATTTACACTCCCAATCAAGGACACAATAATTAACATGCAATACTATCAAACTAGTTATCAATCTATTATCCAATTAACAAGAATCATAATAATCATATATATACAAGAATCGGCCAACTTAGGGTTTTCCTACAACCCATCAAACATAAAAATTACACAACAAGGAGGTAAGAGGTGATCAAGTATACCTTCCTAGCACCTAGTTCTTGGATCAAGGGCTTGAATTGATGGTGGTTGTGTGTATGGAGGTGGACGGCAGCCGTGGATAGGGAGGAGCAAGGGGGCCGATCGGGTTTTTGGTGATAATAATAATAGCTAGGGTTTAGAGTTTATGTTATATTTATAAGCAACCAAGTTGCATTCTAGTCCCTAAACTTCCAATTGTTGTTTTTCTCTAGAACATTCCATCATACTTGAACAATAAGTTAACATGACCATACTATTATCACATAGCACATAATCCTAACACATAATAATCATATAATTAGTGTCTTGACGTTTGTCGTTTATTTGTCAATCGTTTGCGTTAACTCGTTTGCGTTTCGGTGCAAATCCCGAAAGACTACACATGTAGTAAGTGTTAAGCGTCATTTAAACCCTAGTTTAAATGTAATGAAGTGTGCGTTAAAGATTCAACAATCTTAAAGTTTGAATTGACGGAGTTGAGTTAACGAGGTTAACCTGAAATTGACGATTGTCACAAAAACGCTCAAGCCAGACATGAATACCAACAGGGGGATTGTTGCCTCCAGCTTTGTTGCCACCGGCGTTGTTGCCACCGGCATTATTTTGCTGCAACTGTTGTATGATGTTAGGGACTATTTCCGCAATAGCTGCATTGACGGCGTTAGTAACAAGGGTCGCAAGAGGAGGGTCGTTTCCAGCATCATTCTCGTTTTGGCGATTCACACGTCTTCTAGGAGGCATCTGGAAGTAAGGTAGCGTATGAGCTGAAAGATAAAGATTTACGGAATACGCGGAGAACGAAAAGAGGAATCCTAACCCGACGTCTACCCATTAACTCACATGATTAATTATTTATTGTATAAGTTTTCTACGGGAAAGAGCCTGAGCTCTGATACCATAACTGAAACACCCCAACCCGGAGCAGGCTGACGTGTTACTATTACAGATATCATAGACCAAACAAAAACCATTTAAAAGAAATGAAAAGAATCCCACAGCAACCAAAAGTGTTAAAAACACTGAAAGAAATTCTAAGTCCAGTTTATTAAATGCTTAAAGAAAATTTAATCAAGTCCTTATTCTTGAGCTTCATTTTACTCTCATCACTGATCTCCCCGATTTCCCGAATTACCTGTTAGCAAATAAGACAGACACAAACAAGAAAATACGGCTGAGCCAAAAATTGCCCAGTAACGGAAAGAACAATAGTATAGGTAAGGACAGACGTAAGAGAATAAATATACGAACTTCAATTCAAACTCGAAACCAACCCTTTATACCTAAACACATACTTAATAAAATTCGGATGTATGATCCGACACATGGCCAGAACATGGTCAAACGCATGCGGAAATATATCAGAACTATAACAAAAACACCCAGAGCCAGAAACATATAACTTGTAACATATAATGTGTGACGTGTAACATATAACGTGTAACATTTAACTGAACTATAATTAAATGCGAAACATAATCCGATACACGATCGGGACGAGATCTGAATATACTCAAATTTAATCAAATGCATATACACATATCAAAACGGACCAGAAATATAGCGAAACAAAATATAATTACTAAAATACACGACGATGATGTTAAAATAAATAGGTCGTGTAATACGGAAGCACCCAGAGCCTAAACAGAGGGGTACACAGCTAGCTAGTCCATGCACCAAGGAGACGGTGTGGGTGGTGTGCACACATTGTTCCATCTCAAACAGAAGTCAGGAGTCAGGAGTCGGAGCTAAGATCGATCTATACGCCTCTAAGTGGCCAAGGTACTACATGAGTACTTTCAGAGACGCCGTGAACTTTGATTACGCACTGTCACGATAAGTGCCATGTCAGGAGTCAGGAGTCAGGAGTCGGAGCTAAGATCGATCTATACGCCTCTAAGTGGCCAAGGTACTACATGAGTACTTTCAGAGACGCCGTGAACTTTGATTACGCACTGTCACGATAAGTGCCATGTCAGGAGTCAGGAGTCAGGAGTCGGAGCTAAGATCGATCTATACGCCTCTAAGTGGCCAAGGTACTACATGAGTACTTTCAGAGACGCCGTGAACTTTGATTACGCACTGTCACGATAAGTGTCATGTCAGGAGTCAGGAGTCGGAGCTAAGATCGATCTATACGCCTCTAAGTGGCCAAGGTACTACATGAGTACTTTCAGAGACGCCGTGAACTTTGATTACGCACTGTCACGATAAGTGCCACGTCGTTGACGCCCCAACGACAAGTCAGAAATGCTCGGGTAACAGAGTACTAAAACTAAAAACATATAACTAAAATATATTATATAAAATAACTGAACTCAAAATATAACCGACACGTAACGAAAATCCGTACTACAAAGTAACGGAATAGATTCAATACTATTAGTAAACGAGAACAAAAGCCGCACTACGAAGTAACGGAATATAATTAATACTATTAGAGAAAGAAACCAGAAACCGTACTACCAAGTAACAGAATATAATTAATACTAAGAGTAACAAAAACAGAAACCGTACTATGAAGTAACAAGAAACAGAATCCGTACTACGAAGTAACGGAATGTATATATAATACTAAGAGTAAACGATAACAGATTCCGTACTACCAAGTAACAGAATATAATTTATACTATGAGTGACAGAAAACAGAAACCGTACTACCAAGTAACAAGAAATAGAATCCGTACACTATGAGAACGGTGAAAACAATATAAAACTAAAAGAAGAGAAACACGGAATCCGTACTACAAAGTAACGGAATATAATTAATACTAACAGGAAACAAAAACAGAATCCGTACTGCGAAGTAACGGAATATAATTAATACTATGAGTGAAAGAAACCAGAACCCGTACTACGAAGTAACAGAATAGAGTTAATATACTATGACTAAAAGTAAACAGAAACCGTACAACAAACTAACGGACTATAATTAATACTAAAAATAGCAAAAACAGGAAACCGTACCTTAGTAGTCGTTTAGGAAGCAAAGTAAAGTCGAATCGTGTTACGTTGTACTAACACCTCACTTGCCGAGTAACATCGAACGTATAAGTACAAAAGAGAACACAGATGCGTGTTGGCGGCTGAAAAGCGGAACAAGACATCAGGTGGTTAGAAACAGTGACGCTACGCGGCGGCTGTAGTGGCTGTGGCTGGCGGTGGGGAGGGTTGTGGTATGGGTGTTTGAACGGGGACGGTGGCTGACGTGCATGAGCAGAGAGAAACGGTGATTTAAGGTTTTTTTTATGTTGGAGTCTTATCGCGTTTGTGTATATATATATTAAACGAGTTATAAGCGTGATCAAATTCCTAAATAAGTTAGTTGTTTGTTGCTCAAGTTTTCGCTGGAATGTTACAAGTTGTAAACTTGCTCAAACTCAAATTCTTAAATTTCATATTTTATTCAAAACACTCATCCGTTGATGTTATTATTATTATTATTAATTATACCATTTACAGTTTAAAATAATATTTATATTAAAATTATGGTTATTCGTTTGTTATCTAATACAAAAGTTTGGGTTATTATAGAAAACAAGTTATACCTCGCTTCAAAATCAAACCACGAACCCAGCTTGTTTGTTACGGACGGGACCCCATAGTCACCAACTATGCATTTAACTTTTCAAAAATGACAGGGTCAAACTTTCTTTAATATGCTCTTTGTATTTCCCTTTTTTCGGCACATTTTTTCGAGTTTTTTACTAAAATGGGTTGTAGGGAAAAATTATTTACCAAAATAGAGATTTTTAAAACTATTTACTAAATTAGGTTTTTTTTAAACATTACTTTTATCTCTCAGGTTTATTTTTTTATAAAAATAAATTTAATTCAAGTAATATAGACGGAAAAAAAAAGCTGAAAAATAATATTGTATATTGTTATTATTATTGAAATTAATTTTTATCATTAATACAACTATAATAAGATAAACAAATTTATTTTGTTATTATTATTTAATTTACTTTTAATTAATTTATCCTTGATTTTTTAACTTGAAAATGTTGCGCACAGAAATGATAAAAGAAGTAAAAAAACATAAAACATAAATATATATTATAAATATTTAGAAGAAATAATAAATTTCATTTTCTTTTTCATATTTATACTATATATAATATATATTTAAAATTACTTGCATTTGTTAACTTAAAAAAAAATTAAAAACGCAGTTGCGTTGATTTTTTTTTCTCGACAATCAAGTATAAATTTGTTGAAAACAAAGTTGTGTTGAAACTAGATTTGTTTTTCTAGTATCGTAAGCTATATGAGTGTCGATACTAACTGGTATCGCGACAAACTAAACCAATTCTGACTGAACTACATTCATATTGGTAACGTTTTTTTTTATTCGACACCTATTTTCGTTTTCTTATGGTTTCGCAAGTTGCATTTAATACTTTGTTGAAACATAATTGTTTTCTAAACAAAATGTTTTTATATATTGTAAGTTTTTCGAGTATTAGTATCGTACTAGTACAAATGACGAACCAAATTCATTAATCTAATTCAAGCTTTAAACACTCTTAATATAAAAAAAACAATTTGAAGAAACAATAAATCAATCAATCAATCAATCATACCCAGTAAAATCCCACCGACAGCAAAGCTATAAGTAGGGTCTGGGGAGGGTGGGATGTAGGCACACCGTACCTCTATCCAAAGGAATAAAGAGGTGGCTTCCAGAGAGACCCTCGGCTCTAAGTACATGTGTATGAAGCAAAATAAAGGAAATCAAAGTTTAACAGCTATATAAAAACTACTGCTAATTATAATAATATTAATAATAAGATCACAGTTTAACAGCTATATAAAAGCTAATAATAATTATAATAATAATAATAATATATGTAAGGGAAATACCATTATGGTATGTGACCTAAATAAGTTAAGTCTAAGCCCTAAGGTATTCAATTCTCTCTAAAAATCCTTAACTTTAATTCTACTTCTCCACGAATTCCTATCCTCAACCATGTCCTCGGAGAGGTTTAGGTCTATCAAATCATGCCTAATCCTCTCATCCCAAGTCAATTTCGGTCGTCCTCTACCCCTCCTCCCCTCTATAGTAATGTTGTCTACGGATCTAACAGGATTCGTCGTCAGTCTTCTCTTTACATGTCCAAACCATCTCAATCTCCACTCTCTTATCTTGTCTGCTATGTTCGCCACCCCTAATCTCTCGCGAAACACAACGTTTCTTATTCGGTCTAGCCTTGTGTGCCCACACATCCAACGTAGCATTCTCATTTCTGCTACCTCCATCTTCCGCACTTGTGCCTTCTTGATGGCCCAACAATCTGTTCCATATAGCATTGCAGGTCTAACTGCCACCCTATAGAATTTTCCTTTTAGTTTAGTCGGGAAACTAAAGGTAAACGTTTAGTTTATTTATTGAAGAAACAATAAATAAAAACAACAAAGATGATCTTTGAAGTATTATGAAGAAAATAGAAAATTGATTAACTTTTTATTCATCCTTTTTAAATAGAAAATATTATCCAATGTGAGAAAAGGTAACTTTATATAAAATAAAACCCTATTTTAATAAATAGTTTTTAAAATCTCTATTTTGATATACTTTTTCCCTATACCCTATTTTGATTAAAAAAACTCCATTTTTTTCCTGGTAAAGTGACCAAGTTAATGGTTAAATCGTGGATTAACTTTATTAAATTTAATGATTGAGTTTGACCCACTCTTTTTTTAAATATAACAATTATAATTATATATTTAGATTAAACGATAATAGAGGTCGGAGTGTATATTATATGTATGGTTTATTAAATGTGAATTAAAATGCATGGACATCTTCTCCTTTTTTTTATCGACTTTTACTTTAAATTCTATTAAACTCATCTATATTCTTATGCACCTTGGAAAGAAAGGTACAAATCCCGTGTAAGGTAAATTGATTAATGTAGTGCTTTAAAAGACTGATCGGTATTTATGATTACGATTATCCTTTTTGATAGGGATGCAAATGAGTCGAGTTGCTCGCAAGCTACTCGAGATCGGCTTGTTAAAAAACTCGATCGAGCCGAGCTTTATCAAGCCCGAGCCCGAGCCTAAAAATAAGCTCGTTTAATAAACGAGCCCGAGCCCTAGCCCGAGCTTTACTCAACCCTTATACTGTTCTTAATTCTTTACATATGTTAATATACAATCTTTCGTATAGTTTACTTTTAAGCTATAAAATCATTACAAGTTGAACAGGAAAGATGAAAAAATTGAAAAATGTTTCTGGTAGATTTTGAAAATTAAAAGATGAACAAGAAAGGAAATTAAAAAATAAAAACTGCTTTTAGGTTTTATAATTTTTATTATTCTCTAAAAAGTTAGAATATTTTGTACTCTTTTTGTTTAATGTGATGATTTTCGGTGGGGTGTAGATGGTGCAGTTTTCGACTAAAACCGAACCAAAAATCTATGTTTCGGTTTTTTGTTTTTTCTAAACTGTTTTTTTTTTTTCTGTTTTAGGTTTTTGGGTACAATTCTGTTTTGAATTAGGTTTGGTATTTTTGGGTTTTCCCATTTTGAGTCGTTTTTTCGGTTCCGTGCACAACCCTAGTTTGGGATCAAAATAATAAGGATTTTTTAAACTACCTAGTTTCTTTTTTATTATTTAAAAAAAACCTAAATTTTGTATTTTTTACTACTTTTATGAAGATAAAAAGTAAAGAATTTAACATACAAATTTGAAATCTATAACTACAGATCTTATTGTCTCATATAACTTGTTTATTATCTTGGCCTTGCTTTTTGATTGTTTGATAAATTTTTGCTAAGAAAAATATCCATCTTAACAGCAAAGCACCAAACAAAACAACGTAAAAAGACCGAAACAACATCGACCGAACAATATCACTTGCTAAGTTTGGTCCGGTTTTTTGGGTTTACCCGAATTTTTTACTTTCTCATCCTAAACCTGAACTGACAGTCTTTGAATAAACCGATTAACTGACAATCTGATCAACCGGTTTAACCGAGTACGCTTATCTTTCGACGTGTAATTTGAAGGGCCAAACTCAAAATACCAAAAAATGTTTCTATATATAAAACTCCAACAAAAAGAAACATTTCTTGGTATGATAAGATGTGTTATATGAACACCTGCTATTTTATTATTAGTTTTTAGACCTTAATGTTGCTCACATTTATGGATTCAACAACCACATTATAAAAACCTGCTATTTTATTATTATTATTTTTTTATTCAGTTTAAAACTAAAAAAAGCTGCATTTAGTACTTGTACGGTTGTGCTACTCTTGCAAGGTTTGAGAGACACTACTTTGTCATTTAATTCAAATCAAACTTGTTTTTTGTTTTTTCTATCTATAATTATTTATTTAATAAATAAGTAAATTTACTCATGTATTGCGACAAAGCGAACTAAATGCATTAGACGTTTAAAAGTTATTGTGTTTTGCGACTTTAAGTTGCACGGTATCGGTTCGATTCATTATGCTTACAGTTTTGTGGCAACAATTTCATTATCAAAGTTGATGGTTAAAAAGTAAAAATGTAAGTTAAGAGGACATCAATTTTATTAATGAAGTTGAGGGGTTTTAAATGTAAAAATGTAAGTTGAAATGGCAAAAATATGAAAGTTTAGAGGGTGTTTGGGATTGCTTATTTAGTTATAATACTCTACTTAAGAATTAAAAGTTGTGACCGAAAAAAGTTATGAAGGATATTAAAATAAGGAATCTCAAACACCACGCTAATAAAAAAGTCTAACGAAGACAACTTGACCTGACCCGATTCATACTAGACCCACAAGAAAAAAATAGTTAGAACTGACACCAATGAGACCCAACCCATCCATACTAGACTAGAATTTTTTTAATACTTGTCGGTAAACGACAACCGATTCTGAAAAACTCTTACAGCATGAATTTTTTTTGTTCCAGTACTAACAATATCAACACTTGATAATCGCTTATGTATCAACAAAATACCGTATTTCTGATATAACTCTATTTTCAAACAAGATATCATTTTTTGTTTGTTTATTTATTTATTTATTGACTTAACCCACAATATAATAGTTAATAGGTGGGTTATTTAAATCTCTACCGCCTACTAATTCAACCATATCCAGCCTTAGTGAAAACATATTGATTTCATTTAATTGGGTAGGTTATTTGAGTTAAATGCGTTAACGCTATGTTTGTTGTTTTTATTTTGGTAGCTTGCTAACTTATTTATGAGTTTGACCTTGCTGTCAAAAACATAAATAAAAACAAATACACTTTCTCACTTGTAAGTGTAGGGTCGCTGTCAGCAAACAGTTTCAGTGTAGTGTCACTGTTGGGTTAAAACAAGACATAAAGTAACGTGAGCATTCACATCCCATTTCATATACTTTTCTTATAGTTTAGCTAAAAAACAACATTTTATAAATTTATCTATCATTTTTTAAAATTTTTTCACATTCTATTCCTTATTCATATCCATTAACTAATTTTTTATTATTTTTTTCTCTTTTGTCTTATTATATAGTGAATGGTGATTGAGAGATATGTGATATATTATATGGTATGGATAAAAAATGAGTCCCTATATTTAGAGATTTACTTTAGTTGTCATATAACTCATCCATATAATAGAGAATGGATTGGAGAGGTGATTTTGATGGTTTTCTTAAAATTTATCCTAAATTATATGAGTTTGACAACTTTAAATAATGGGTTGAGAATGTTCTTATACATTATTTTATTTTTACACTTTTATTACTATCTACACTCTATAAATAAAACATAAAACCAAGAAGATAAATATTGTTGTTCTTTGTTTTCTCAGTTCTCTCAGTGGAGCAATGTAACGCCAAAAAATCTTTTAATGCCGTCGGACAAATAACAAGACGGTGACAACATTTCCAGCCATCAAGCCACCGAGGTACAACCCAATCCGACCCGACCCGTTTACTGTTCTTAGTTTTTATATATTCTATTTCGAATAGTTTACAACTAGTGTATTTAATGAGTTAATGTGAAGAGATTGAGCATTTGTGTGAAGATAACAAAACTGAGAATTGTTTCAGGTAGAGTTTATAACTAGACATACAAATAATATGGAATTTTTAAACTACAAAATTTATTTTTGACACTTAAGACAAATTCTGCTTGTTTTGAGTCTTATTTTGATGGTTTGTTTTACTGTAACACCTCTACATTTTTTTTTACTGTAATGAAGTTATTATTTTTTTACATGACTTGGGCTCAAACTTCAAATCCTTGAAGGTGCAAGGTTTGTGAATTTTATGGTGAAAAAAAGTTGTTATAATAATAATAATAATAATAAACCTAGGTCATTATAATTTTGTTTGATCTTTTGGTATATATTTAAATTTGTTTACAATCAATAACAACTTGAGCTTTATTAATAATTGTGACTTTTCCTTGTTCAATTGTTCTAGTGCATAACCGGCCACCCCTCACCAAAGGTCACCACCGGTCCTCTCCGCCAGAGAGTAACCTACCAAACTTCTAAGATGCCAATCGCCCCTTCCAGGACATTTTTTCATGATGTATCTAAGTTTCAATGAGGTATGTATAAAAACGTGTCTAACAAAGTAAACTTTATTTATATATACGGGGTGTTTGACTGTTTAGGATTCCTTATTTTCAGCTCCTTATAAATTATAAGGATAAGTCATAAGTTACAAATATGTAACTTATCAACATTTCCTCTCACATAATAAGAAAACCCAAACACTTTTTTTTAACATAAGTTATAAGGAGGTAATATAAGAAATCCCAAACACCCACATAAAAAACGGGCCTTATAATTGAAATCACGTGTATATATTTGAGGAATAACTTTTAGTGTTTGAAGACATATTATTGGGAAGTATATGCTTTGATAATAATAATTCGAACCAAGCTATTAATAAAGTTCATTGTATTAGGCTTGTTAGCTAACGATTTGTTTTTGTGTTTTTAGAACTTTAGTTGCAACATATAAATGATTTATATCGTGAACCTCCAATTAAAATGTTTGTTTTTCGCTGACACACATCAAATTCCAACTCGACATATTAGGCTTATTTTAAGATTAATTAAAATGTTTGTTTTTCATCAAAATCCAACTCGACCTGTCAGGTTTATTTTTAAGACTAAAAATTTTGAATATTTTTATTGTATTGTCTATATTTGAATAAATTATAGTTTATTTTCACATAAAAAATGGATTTTTGTCAGGTATGATGATGAAAATGTTTATATTTGGAGATTTAATCACATTATTTAGATAGTAAATATCGGTTCAGATTTATTATATACCACTACTAGTCATGTGTCTTGGTTGTTTTTATCATTAGGGCAGCATGACATTCACAAACTGGTACATGTTTGTGTCTACCATAAATGCAGTTGATCTCCCAGCTGAGGTAACAGATTCGTGTACCACCAAGCATACCTCGTTGCCCTAAGCTCTAAGACTGGTCACTATGGTGAGGGGCTTCGAAGCCCCTCCACCGTGACACGTCACCGCCACGTAAGCAACAAAGGGCATCGAAGCTCGCCTCGCTATGGTTTAATTCCCCCAAATGCGCCCTTGTGTGTATATATATATGCATATGTATGTATGTGTGTGTGAGAGGGGGCCCACATTCACCATCAACCGCACCGGCCGTTGGAACCACCCAACCTTCGGCCCCCTTGGTTGGACCGCGCCCCACGGAGGTGTTCAGCGCCCAACGGCGCCCGCCACATCACCCAACGGAGTCCCATAGCGAGTAGTCTAAATAATAACGTGCCACGGTAGCGTGAATATTGCATCATCATATAGTCATTGAAATGGGTCCATGTTGCGCGTTACACAAACACAAGATTAATAGAATGAACCAATAGTTACTAACCTATTAACTAACTATTTAAATCCAAAAAAAATCAAAATCCATTGATATTTAGATCTAAAAATTCATTTTATATAAAACTATAAATTATTTTTAAAAATATTCTCAAGTAGCTTTATTACTTAGAATAAAAATGAAATTCTCATATCTACATTTTAAGAATAAAAATTAAAAGTTTTCAGTTTTAGCTTTATTTTTAAAGATTTAGTATCTAATTATCACATAAACCAGAAAGTTTTTTAAAGACTTAACTTATTTATACAAAAAAATTGAATTTATAATATTTAGAATTTCCTTTGGTTGTATCTTTCAGATCCAAAAGGGGTTGCGACGCAGCTTGTTGCTCGCTTACCTGCCACTTCATTGTAAATAGTTTGAATGTTTCTATGATATTAAAGAGATACACATCTAATATTTATTTGGTTGTTGAAAAAAGCATCCAAATTGAATTTTTTATATCCAAATTATTATTTTCACACAAAAGCGGTTAGATTCGGATAAATTTCTTATGTTTTCAGATCTGTAGATGAAAAAATATTGATGTATTATTATATTTAAAAATTTTAATAGTATATTATCACTTTTTAAGATACAAACATTTTTATTATTTATTAAAAGTAATTTTTGTATTTTATTTTTAGATTTGAATTTCGTATTTAAAGCAGATTTGAATTTATATCAGAATATAAATATGATGGTTTTTTAGATATGAATAAAACTTTTATAAACAAAATGGTATTTTTTATTATTTAATACACTTTATTTAATAGCTTATTATCTAATAAAAATTAAATTTTTATTAAGGTGAATGGTGTGATTTATATTTAGAAATGTATAATTAATTACTTTATTAGATGGTAAGCACTGATTCACTCTTATACTAATCGTATTTTCTTGTTGGTTTCATTAGTAGAACAGACTGTGGATCCGTTCGCTGTAATTCATGATGACGTCCTATTAATCGTCTTAAGCAACATCGACATTTCAGAGCTTCGGGCTCTAAGGCAAGCCTCGATACAACACCGACAATTCTTGCATAATCCAAATTTCATGACAATGTACAACGAAACAAGAAGATCAACTTGGTTCATTATTCATGGCTGGAACCCTAACAACTTGGCTGACTAATGGGTTCACGCAATAAGAGAAAGCGACAAAATAGTAATGAACACCCCACTTCCCTTTTTCGAAAACGATGTTAATCCGAGGCCAATTCATCTACTGGGGGTTGAAAAAAGCATCCAAATTGAATTTTTTTATATCCAAAATTATTATTTTCGGACAAAAGCGATTTAGATACGGTTCAGATGACTAGCAACAAGATTATCAAGCATCACATCAAGTTTCAAACCTCAGTGAAGCTGAGGTAAGCATCACATCAAGTTACAATTGAAATCAAATGTATGCATTTGAGGAATAACTTTTGTTGCTGCATTTTGTGACCGTCGCTGTGCATTTGAGGAATCCAACTAATGAAAACCACATATTCGCCTAGTCTCCCATTATCACTCTCCTGCCTCTAAAACTAAATGTTGCGGACAAGTATCAAACATGAGTCACTTGAAACAATAAGTATCACTACACATAAATACACATCACTCGAAACTCCTTAAAACACCTTAAAATTATCTCTAGTACTAAAATAGCCCTTATCAGTTTAGTCAGCTTTCACGTCATATCCATTTAGATGATTAAATAGTTACTGTTATTTAATAAATAATATCTCAAATAAAAGTAAAACTAACTTTAGAAAATATAAAAACACATAATATAAAATATAACAAATTAAACTTAAAATTTTTAATTTAATAAAACTAACATTAATTAAACAAAAATAAAATTACATTCATTCAAATTAATATAACAAAAATTAAAGACAGAATTACAAATTTTGTCCTTTAAAAAAAGCCAAATTACGGTTCGTGTCCTTTTTTAGTTTCCTTGCAGGCGGTGTCCTTTAAACATTTTTTCCTACACGTTACGTCTTTTACGCTAACTGGGTTAGAAAAACTCAGTTAAATACCCTCACGTGAGACGCATGTGAGGGTATATTGGTCTTTTCAACGAAGTGGTTCAAATATATTATTGTAAAAAATAAATAGTAATTATTAGATATATACTCTCTCTCTCTTCTCGTCTTCTTTCTCTCTCTCTCTACTCTTCTCCCTTGTAGCACAGACTATCCTAACCCAACATCACCGACCAGATCGCACTCGTTAAAGTCAACGCAGACAAGCTCCGAGGTGAGATGCTTGACCTCCAACACGTCGCCGCTTTCCTTCCTCGTACCAACATCACCGCCTTCGTTGACTACTCCAACATCGTCAGATCTGATCTTGTCATTGTCACTGCTGAGGCCCGACAGATCACAGGGTAGTCCAGGCTTAACTTGCTGTAGAGGAACCTGTCTCTGTATAAGAAGATGGTGCGGCGGGTTTACGGTGGGTTTACGGCGGCGGATCTGCTCATGGATATCCAACAGGGTATCCGGTGGGTTTACGGTGGCGGCGGAGGTGGTGGTGGGAACTGGGGGTGTGGGTTTCGTGGGTCAGTGTTGGATTGTCGTCGGAGTTAGAGAAATTGGGTGATTTGGTGGGTTTGAGATCTAGGGTTTCTAGGGTTAATGATTTGGTGGTAGTGGAGGTAGAGGCGAAATGGTTAGGTGGTGGTGGAGGTAGGGGCGAAATGGGTTGGAGTTGGCCAGATCCGGTGGTGGTGGATGGGTTGGAGGTGGCCGGATCTGGTGGTTGTGGATGGGTTGGAGGTGGCCGGATCCGGTGGTGGTGGTGGCCGGGTTTCGACCAGGAGGTTTAATGGAGAGTTGACCAGGTGGTGGTGGTTGTAGATGGGTGGTTGACGGCGGCGGTGGGAATGGAATGGAATCTGCAACGGGGTGGGTGGGGGTATGGTGGCCGGAGTGGTTGTGATATGGTGATGGTGGTGGCATAGAGAGAGAAAGAAGAGAGAAAGGAGGGGGAATGTGTTATAAATTTGCAGGTACATACGAAAAGACAAAAATCCCCTCACATGCGTCTCACGTGAAGGTATTTAACTGAGTTTTTCTAACCCAGTTAGCGTAAAGGACGTAACGTGTAGGAAAAAAATGTTTAAAGGACACCGCCTGCAAGGAAAGGACACGAACCGTAATTTGACTTTTTTTAAAGGACAAAATTTGTAATTGGGTCAAAATTAAATAAAAATAAAATTACACTCACTCACTTTAATATAACTATTAACTAAAAATTAAATAAACATAAAAATAAGAAAAAACATTAAAATTAAATATAACAAATCCCAAATCCACCTTTTCACTTAACATCCATTTAATCCTTCTCCTCCCTCTCTCTCTCTCTCTCTCTCTCTCTCTCTCTCTCCACCACACAAAACACTTTTCCGGCAGACAAACAGTTTCCGGCCATCTGGCCACCGATCTATACACCGAGGTACCACTCCACCCGTATACTGTTCTTAGTCTTTACATATGTTAATTTACTCTCTTTCGTATACTTTAGTTTTAAGCTATAAAATCATTACAAGTAGTGTACTTAATGTGAAGAGATTTTTTAAAACCTTTCGTTTTTTTTTCGGTCTCAGGTTTTCGGGTTCAATTTTGTTTTGAATTCGGTTTGATATTTTTGGGTTTTCCAATTTTGATTCTGTTTTTTCGGTTTCGTGCACACTCCCGGATCATAATAATGTGGATTTTTCAAGCTACCTAGTTTCTTTTTTTATTATTTAAAAAAAATCTAAATTTTGTATTTTTTACTACTTTTATAAAAATAAAAAGTAACGAATTTAACACACAAATAATATGAAATCTATAACTACAGATCTTATTGTCTCATATAACTTGTTTATTATCTTGGCCTTGCTTTTTGATTGTTTGATAAATTTTTTTCACACATGAGGAAAAATTCTATTTGTTTCAGACTTATTTGTGTCGGTTTGTTTTACATGTCTCTCAGCCCCACCAACGGGGACACCCCAGTGAGGTCAACACACGCATGCTTACCCCCTGCCCAGCCAAACACAAGAACATCCGCAGGACGCAGGGTAGATCTTCCCTGACGCGGATCAGTCAAAAAGTTAACAAGTGCCTCTTTTTTGGCTGAGATCCCGGCACGTCTAAGCATATCCCATAACACATCTCTAACCCAGTCATGACGATACTTGAATCCCGGCAATTCCTTACAGTGGAGGGCATGCTCACCGAATCTATCCAAACAAGCTTTTTTACAAATGGGACATAATTCATCGGAAGGGAAAAGGGGAATCATAAGCCGGTATTTAAGGATGGCTCTGTATTCAACTGCCGACATCCGTTGCCCAAGACCTTCAATGGGCACAACAGTCAAAAAATCCTGGGCATGAGCCCCCTTGAGACAAGCTAAAACTGCCTTTTGTCTCGGGGTCATATCGAATCGTTCCTCCAAATCATGTACGTGTTTACCATAAAGAGCACTCGACAAGGTTTGTTGAGGTTTCTTGGGGGCAGTCTCCTTATCAGTAAAACCGTCTATATCAAAGTTCGGGAGAGTTGTTCCAATATTACCAACTCAAATACATAAATTAGTACCCAAAAAAGTGGGATTGCCCTTTAAACTCTTATGCATATTGGCCTGCTTGCTTTCTGTTCTCTAATTCAGCTTCAACCATTTGAATATATGCAAACAAAGTTAAACCGTTTGTTTAGTGTTCGGTTGATTGCTCATTCATATTATTACGAATATATGCAAACAAAGTACAATCGTTTGTTTAGTGTACGGTTAAAGATAAAATATCAAATACGAACACGTTCATTTTCTTAACAAAAGAACAAGTTTCTTTTCTTAACGAACAAACACATACATGAATTTTTTAGCAAACGAACACGTTTATTTTATTTACAAATGAACACGAACAAAAAAAATCCATTCGTTTAAGTCTCCGTGTTTGTTCATGTGCTCAGTTAAAGTTCAACAAACGAACACGCTCAATTTTTTAACGAACTCACAAGAACAAACAATCTGTACATTTAACAATTCATGCGCGTTCATTTGTTCGTTAAGTGTTCATGCCTGCGTGTTCGGTTAAAGTTCAACAGAAAATTTGGCATTTTATAATAAACTAAGAAACTAAAAATTAGAATGTGTAGCTTACACTGTATGATGGTCGGTGAGGGCAACATGGTAACTACAACATCACTAATTTCTGCAACCTCCATTGGAGTCCATTTACTTTGATCACCTTGGTAATTTCTGCAACCTCCCTCATGACCAATGTTCTTGACTCCTAAAATTAGAAAATAAGATTATAAAGTATATACAATAAAATAAATAATAAGATGAACCATACCTTTGGAGTATCAAGAATCCAATCCCACATATGATTAATCATAAACCGCACTTGTTGCAGAAGACGCGCAAGCCAACCTTAGAGTTTTGACTACAGTCTGACCTCTCATTTGTACATTTGAGATGAAATTTGTGTTCAACCTGAATCATTGACCCAAATTTGGATGGAGATATAAAACTTTGAATCTTTTAGGTTACAGAATATATTCAAGAGCAACAATAATTATCATAAATAAGTTCTTTCATGGATTTATATGCAACATCATGTCAACCAAAATCTTGTAACGAGTTCGACCAAAATCTTGTTAATTAGTAGTTAACTGATTATCATACATATAGGCTAAATTATTTGAGTTACACTATTTATTAGTTTTTTTATATATTACATCAAATTCAAAGTTCAAAATGAAAACAAAAGACACAAAATAACAAACTCAAATGTAGAAAAGCTTAGCAGAAGTTCATTTATAATCGTTGGCAAAACTTTGTGAACTATTCATGAACCATTCGGCGAAAAGTTCATTTATTAAAAAACGAATAAACATGAACAAAACTTTTTGTTCATTTAAATTAACAAACGAACATTTCGTTCATTTACATTCACGAAAATTTGTTCATATATGTTCAACCATTTACATCTGTTTAACACATTTAACTATGTAATTTTATATTTTCTAAAATAATTAACCATGTTAGTAACCCACCCCTAACCATAGACACATCTTCATTCTTTGGACTTTCTAAACAACCTCTTGTCTCTTTGCCTCTCTCGTTCCATATAAGTTAATCAAACGTCGGTTCATTTACAATTGTTCTGTTATGTTCGTTTTGTTTGTTCATTTGTTATTGTTTGTGTTCATAAATTATTCGTTTAAAATATTAACGAATGAATATAAACACACACAAATATGATTATCTTCTTGACACATGAACGTAAAAAGGAAAATTCAATTCATTTAATTATTTTTCTTCGGTAAAAGTTAAATGAACGAACACCAACACGCACTTAGTGTTAGTTCGCTTCATTTACAGGCCTAAATCTAATAATATTTGGATACATTGAAGAGTCGGATAAAAAAAACATAGAAAAAACTTCAACTTTATATGCAAATTACCAATTCACCAGGTTTCCTTTTGCTTATTCATTCTGCATCTACTCGACAAACATTTGACAAAAGATGTACTCCAGCATCCTGCACAAGTAAAGGACCAGTAAATGATATATTAACATCCCAATCATAACTTGAAATAGCATAGCAAAATGAAGAAGGAAATATAAACCAACTGCATACATGATACATCTTCAATATAAATCATGATATTTTATCATTCGTAAATCTCAATTAATAACTTACTGTTCAACTCGAGAAGAAAATTAAGACCACCTGACCAATGATGCACTCTAAATGAACCACAAACATAACAAAGTCAATGATAGATCGAATAATAGATTGTATTAAGCTTGAAGTAATGTAGTAGTGATAATAAATGTAAAAATATTGAATTACCTAAAGTACACCTGCAATGTGAAAATCGAGTTCAAAAATCAAAGTTTAATTATACATAGACCCTCAAATCGAACAAACCAAAAACGAAATCAAAACATCCAAATGTATATTACCTCATGAAATCGAATAATCTCCTCGATGCAGCGTCAACACCAACACAAAACCCATCTCGCCGAAGCGTGACCTAAACCTAGATAGGCCAGAAAACTAACACAAAGTTTCGAATTAGGTCTTAATCGGTATTGCTTAACTAAGAAAAACGAATCTTGGTATAGGTTTTTACTTGATTTGTTGAACCATAACAATTATCGTCGGTTACACTGCCGCCACCGTTGATCTTCGAAGGCTCCACCTGATTTGTCTTTGTCATCTAGTCCTCTCAACAAAACTGGAAGAAAGAGATGCATTAGATAGACTGCGTGTTTGAAATGAAATGAAATGAAATGTAGCCATAGAGGCTGAGAGAAGATAGACTGCTTGTTTGAATTTTGAAATGTGTTTGTCTGTGTGGGGATTCTAGTGCTTTATGGGCTGTACATCTTGCTATAAAAGTTGTAAATCTCTTAATTTTAAGAGTTTTTGATAAAATGACGTTTTTGCCTATGCTATATGTATTATAATATAGTATAGATATCACACACACAACATATATACATATACATATACATATAATAATTCTTCTTCCGGCGATAATATCACCTCGCCACCGCCCCAAATCGCCCACTTATCGTCGAGGGGGACGGTGTTCGCGACCAAAAATCGCCCAAATCGGCGCCCACTACACATAGCCTTAATATGAATGGTCACTTTCGATGTTAAATGCAGAAAATATAAAACCTTTTTCTTTTCTTTTCTATTTTTTTTAAATCCTAAATAAAAGTTATAGAAATCCTAGAGAGACCTACAAGTTTATCATTTTTTTTTAAATGGTCGACATTCTTTTATTATGTTTTGTTCACAAGCGCCTTAATTCGCAAAATGTCCATGAATTTTATTGGTGTTTTCTCCCTTATTTTCCGAAAATCGGACGTCTTTTTAGCCAACAATTAAGCAACACATGTATGTGTTAACTTCGGATCCTACCGAAAGTTTTAGCGAAAGCGACTAGACCTTATTGAGCTCCATATGTCTCCGTCAAAATAGGTTTTGTATATATATCTTGAATTATTTATAAGCCCAAGTAATATTTTATCATATTACTATAATTATACACCTCTACCAGATGGCCACCAATAATTCATCGTCCATTTTTTTTTATTAATGAAAGTATTATAACTTATTTACTAGGACTATTTTTTATTAATAACATTGTAAGAGACATTTCAACATTATAAAAATACTATTTTATAGATAATAAAATCGGTAACGTATAACAAGTCTTGGATTAATACAAATATATAAATGTTAATTAGTTGTTTTTCTTTTAAAACCTGCTATGTTGATGTAATATCTATGTTTCTATATAATGAAAAAAGTTTTTAATACTGTAATAAACATGACGAAAATCGACTGGATTCCCGTATACAACTACATCAACGCTTCGTTTTACCCATTCCCGAGTTTACCGATCGGCGACACCCCATTGGTCCACATCAATGTTTACTTTTTTTTGTTTTAATTCCGGTATAATAGCACACATGACCAAAACTAACCGAATTCATATTAACCGTGCCACAAGACTTGAGACCAAGATCACATTCTACCACCACAAAGTTTTTAGAAACCTGCCTCATAAAACACTAGTTATTATAAAACAAATATTCCGTAAATTTTTGAGTGGTTGTGGTTAACTTGGAAAGACATTTTAGGGATGTTTTTCAATAACATGGACGAAAGCTTGATCTTCTTTAATTAAGATAGGACATTTTTGATATTTTCGAGTGTGGTCACTATCAACATTTAGTACGCACAGCTACACGTTAGAACCAAACATTAACCAGCATATATACACATAACCCATTGTCTTGTTCTAGTCACAACTTGCCTACCTACCTCTTCACACACTCAACACACCGATCAACCAACACAGGTACACCTTATTATATATATATATATATACACTCTCTTTCACATGGTTGCGTTATCAATACCTGTAACAATGTAGTTAATGTCTTCGGTTTTTTCAAAACCGTCGGTTTATAATTTAGTTTGGTTTTTCCGGGTGAGTTTTTTTTTGGATTCGTGCACTAGGTCCAGTTATCTAGTTTCTTGTTTTTTTCTTTATAATATGAAGTCTAAATTTTGTATTTTTTACTCAAACTTTTACAAAAATAAAAAGTACTAACTTAAACATATAAATAATATGGAATTTATAAACTACAAATGTTGTCTCCTGCTTATCATCTTGGCCTTTGTTTCATACTTATTTATGTCTGACAGACTTGCTATTTTGTTTAACATGACTTCATAAGTGAAACAGCTTGTGTTTTGCTAATCTGAACTTCCCTTTGTTTTAGTTTTTCAAGTGAAGATCCGGTCACGCCTTACTAACAAAAGGTCATCGTGAGTCCTCTCCTTTAGAGGGCACCCCTACCAGGCTTCTAAGATGCTGACCGTCTCTTGCAACACTCTTTTCTGGGACATTTATTCATGATGTGTTTCTAAGTTTCATTGAGGTATGTATTAAAACGTAACTTTGTTTATATATTAAGAACGAACCTTACAATTGAAATCACGTATATGTATTTGAGGAATAACTTTTAGTACTTAAAGAAATATTGTTTCCCAAATATATGCTTTGATAATAATAATTCGAACCAACCTATTAATAAAGTTAACTATAGTATCCACTTTTCTTTATTTTCGTTTATTTGTTAAAAAAAATAATTTTAAGCTAAATGGTTTTTTTAAGACGGAATATTAATTGTCCATGTCTTCAATGGCGTGACAAGTTTAAGGGGAAACTTTTGTGTAGACTCAAAATGTCTATGTAGACACTTGTTTGTGTAAACAATTGAGAGGTGAAACTCGTGACCTACATACATTTCTTATTTCCTACGATTTTTAGATGGATATAACTTTTTTAGGATACTAGTTATTTACCGGAAAAAAACATCATAGCAAACATTTTATTATTTTTAGTATGGTGTATTTTAAAAAAAAACATCATAACACCCTATATTATACTGGTTTGAGCCCCTGCATTACATGATTTATTTAGATTTTTATTTTACTCATTTTGCTCTTCTATATATGTGATAATCTATTTTATTTTTTAACACATTTTTTATTTAATATTCATTATATCTTAATATACTTTTTAATGTACATATTTAATATATTTTTTGAAGAATAAAAATTAAATTCTTTCAATTTTTATATCTTAAAGATCTGTATATTAAATATCTTATTTTCACACAAAAATTGAGGATAAAAAAAATGTTGTTTTATTATATTTTATAAACTTGATTATTTATTAGTATATTATTACTTTTTTAAGATACAAACTTTTTTATTATTTGTTTAAAGTAAAATTTGTAAATTATTTTCAGATTTGAATAATCGATTTCATGATAACAACAACAGACACAAACTCACATTCATATTAACCTTATTTCAGGATACACTTGATGAGTTTCATTACAAGTTATAACCAAAGTGAAAGAAGACCTATTTGGAATTTGGTCCATGCTTGGAATTTGCATAACCTTTCTGAGCAATAAGTCTACGGTATGAGAGAGAGAGAGAGAGAGAAAGTTTTAGAATTGAATTTATATCCGAATATAAATATGATAGTTTTTAGAATTGAATATAACTTTTACCAAAAAAAGGTATTTTTTATTATTTAATACACTTTAAATAATAGTTTATTTGATAACTTATTATCTAATAACAAATTAAATTTTTATTAAGGTGAATGGTGTGATTTATGTTTAGAAATGTAGAATTAATTACTTTATTAGGTGGTAAACAATGGTTCACTCTTATACTAATCATGTTTAATGTTGGTTTCATTGGTAGAACAGACTATGGATTCGTTCGCTATACTTCATGATGACGTCATATTACAACGACAATTCTTGCATAATCCAAATTTCATGACAATATACAACGAAACAAGAAGAAGATCAACTTGGTTCATTATTGATGGCTGGAACCCCAACAACTTGGCTGACCAATGAGTTAATGCAATAATAGAAAGCGACGGAACAGTAATGAACACCCCCTTCCCTTTTTCGAAAACGATGTTGATCCGAGGCCAATTCATCTACTGGGGGTTGTAGAAAGCAATTTGATATTCTACTGTGAGGCAGACAATTTCTGGATCTACAACCTATGGACAAACAGGTTTCTAGAAATTGTTCAAGGGTGAGAAGAGCAGAAGATAGACTCACGTTCACATTCAAATTACTTCATGATGCTTTTGGAGTTCGATGTACCATTGTAGATAATGTTCATCTACAACTCAGCAAACCGATTTCAAACATACCAGACATCACAACTAGTTAATGAAAACATGATGAAGTTTGTGATGCCAGCGGGATATTTGGTGGAGCGACTGCCATATGCATCACTAGCACAACAGGTGTATGCTATGGAGTTGATGGAAGTTGTTTTGCAATTCCTAAAACTTGAAGAGGCAGGTGATGACCGTGATTTCATATATTCAAATGAAGGATTCTTGAAGATCCTAGATTTCGAACGTATTGATGAAATTGGTGTGATGGAGGATGATAATGATGCTGATGAAGTGGAACTTGATGTACTAATTAGACTAACTAACATTAGGCTAGCCAGGATTGAAGCGGGGAACCGGTACATGTGGGTGCCAACCGAAGCTGCACCTCTTCTTCCAAATGAGGTGGGACTATCATCAAACCAACGACAAAGAGTAATGGTAGATTCCATTGTTTGCTTCTCGTTTTCGTGGAATACTCATTTTCCCGAAGAGTTTGAGTTTGGCCCTACAAAGACCGTATTCTACATGTTCAACCTGCATACTAGAGTGTGATTGCCATTGAGAAGAATTGAATTTCCGGTGGAACCTGGAAGTTACGAGGAAACGTTTATCACAAGAATAGGGATAACTATTCAATGACTGGTATGTTATTTACCATATTCTAAAAACTGGTTGGGAGGATTTTGGAGCGTAATGAAAATATGGAATGTATGCTGGAACATGTTTGATTTTGATCAACTCCAAAATCTATACTATTTAATAAATAAAGCTTTCTAATGTCACATGTCATCAATATGTTGATCCTTATAAAATTTTCCCTCCTCTCTCTCATATTAATTACATTTCTCTTTTTAATATTTCATTTTCAATTTTTAATAATTCTATCATAATTTAAAAGAATTAATACCATCATAAATATGTTAATTTGTTTAATATAAAATATATTGTATTAGTTATTATTATTAGATTTTTATAAGTATCCAATACGAAACGGGTGGGTTTCTTTAACCGGCTAAAGTATCAAATATTGTTCATGTCAAAATAATTTAAGATTAGAATGAGTTTTGGTCCAAGAGTTGGTTTAAAAAAGTAGTCATTCACAATTAAGTTTTGATATAGAAAAATAACAAATAAATAAGTTATGTTTTATGAATTTACTAACTTTTTATTTCCAAATTACGTAATGTGTAATTATTTTATCGTATATATCTTTATATATGTGATATATTTTTTGTATTTTACATTATGTTATTATTAAAAAAATTACTTATTTTAACTCATATGTTATAGAGGTAAGTAACCTAGTATTGGATATATCATATATATATATATATATATATATATATATATATATGCTAGTTGGTGGGATATGAATGTGTCACGGGCCCACTAATTGAATAAACATACACTGCGTGCATCTCAAGTCTTTACTCTTTAAATATTTTTAAACATCACATTCATTAATTTGTCTTCCTTTTCAAAAAGTAAAAGCGGTTGTTACGATAAAAGATTGACCGACTTGTTTTTGACAGGTGAGGAGGAAATGAGAAAAGAGGATACGGAGATGTGGCTTTTGTTATCTGAAATAACTATTATCGAATTTCAGATTTGGTATGTATTAATCAAACTATTTCAGAGGATATGGAGATGTGGTTTTTGTTATCTGAAATAACTATTATTGAATTTCAGATTTGGTATGTATTAATCAAACTTAGATATTCTGGTTGTTAGATCTATATGCAAGTATGGACATGGATATGTTTATTATGTACGGAAGTTGATATCTTTAATTTACTTGTTTCTGTTTGGGACGATGGTGTACGGGTGGTGCAGTTTGGGACGATGGTGGAGGGGTCATGTTCGCTGCCGAACCCGGCTTTTATTTGGCCGCCGCCGTTGTCCAGGACGACCACGGTGGTGGTGGACATTGGGTGGATGAGTTACACGAAGAGGCCGCATTATTGCAACGACGACGACTTGAAAAAAAAATGCACGAATATTATGAATATTAGTTTTTTTTATGTTTTTTTTATTTCTTTTCTAATTTTAATGTATTTTTATTTAATTATTTAATTTAATGAGTTTTTATTTGTTTGGTTTATTTATAAAAAAAATAATAAAAACTGGTGACGTAGCAGTGATATGCTACACATTAGACCATTTTTGATAGCTGGTGTTTTTGAAAGTGTTTTTATATGACACTTACACATTTAACCACATAATAATACCCCCATCTCTCCATCTAGTCATCTCACAAACAAGTTTTTAGTACATTCTTTTACCAATAATTTAACCACACCTTCTCTCCCTTACATAATACCCTCTCATTCACATCGCATTCTCTCTTTAAAAACACCTCAAAATCCTCTATTAGTGATGCTCTTACAACTTAAAAACAAAAATCCATCATTTGGTAACCGGGTACAACTTACCGCCCCAACGTGTAGATAGCCTAGCCTAATAAGTTGTTGATGACTTCATGCCCTGTTTTTATGGAAAGCGGACCTTGACCCATCATTGTCAACCAGCAGGCTCATGGATGCGATGAGTTAGAACCTGTGTTACACATGATGAAAACTTTTTAAAAACACAAATTTAAATATATTTGTATATTTGAATAATTTGTAAATTTTAACGTAATATGAATAGATGATTTTATATCAACATTATGCTTTTGTAATAACCGAAGATAAAATAAAAGTAAACCAAACACTTCAATAATAAATGGGTCAAATTGGCCCTTATATTACCCGAGTAACTGACAAAATTTATCACCTAAATCATTACATTAAATAACCAAAAAATAAAGTTACCGTAAATATATTTCACAAGATAACTAATTTTATATTTCAACATTTAATTATACGATAACAAAAAACAAAATGTTCTCAATTATGACTGTGATCTTTATGCACAATTAACAGGCACTTGGATACCTACATCCTGCAGTCGGGGATACATTGATCAAACTAACAATTACTTTAATCAAGTTTTTATACCAACGAATTGCGATGCGTGGGCGTTTGTTTGTGTCTACAGGTAGGGATTAATCAAATGCATTAAAACCACAACTCATAATTAATATTCCTTGATATCGTGAAACGAAAACTAATAACAAACGATATACGCGGACGAAGGTGAATCATGACTATTATATTGCATCCAACTCCAAAGCCGAAATTAAGCAGTGTGTCCACTATCCCATATTTGGCCATCTCCAAAGCTCAATGTCAATGCCGGCTGAACAAATACCAAAAATTAAAAAAAGCGTAAAACTATAAAAATATAAAGTGACTAGAGAGGCATGATGTAATGACCAAATCAATATTTTAATTATGTTCTAATGACCAACTCAATGTAAGAGCTGAGTTTCCTGACTTTAGTGCACAACTTTGTCATGCTTAAGTACAAATCATATTCATAGAATAATTTCTACGAGTTGATAATGTGGAACAAACATTAACCTAAAATTCCTAATCATGTAAACTGTTAATCCAATAAACTATAGTTATAAAAACAATTTTACCAACCCATGGTTACAAAAGCAATTTAGCACCAAAACTATTGCATTAATGGAGGTTCCCGTTAACTTTATAATGGATTCGTTTGAAGGAAGGCCCACTTTGTGATCAACCGATATACTTGTTTGTTTTTGGATGGGTATGAGGAAAACACGCTTGTGTGGATCTCATAGGAGTGTTTCCGGTTGTTGGGCTACAGGACAATGGGTTTGTAGTGGGGCAGGCGGCGTCAAGAAAGGTTGTTAAACACGAGAAAACTTGTCTAGAGAATCAATAAGTGTTTATCCCTTTCGCCTCTGACACATTTGGTTTCATAGCCCCGGAGGCCGTTGACTTTTTAAACATGGTTCAAGGGGTCATGCATAGTAATTTATCGGTTTGTACGAACCAAAACTCTAATTTTTGTAGGATTGGATTTGTTATCCAAAAGGAGTTGTGACGCAACTTGCTGCCTGTTTACATGCCACAACGTGTGGTGACTACGAATGGTCTAAATGTTAAAATGTAAGTTGAAACGGCAAAAAAATGTATGCTAAAGTTTAGGGGGTGTTTGGGATTGCTTATTTAGTTATTATACCCTACTTATGACTTCTAACTTTTTCAAAAAGTTATAAGGTATTTAAATTAATTAAAAGTTATGAAAGGAATAAGCTATAAGAGCATCAAGAACAACAAACATTCAAAAACCGTCATATCATCGTCACATCAGATTCTAAACTTTTTTCTTAAAAACTCACATTTTCTTCCACAACAACAAACCAACATAAATTGTTACATCATCTCCTACCTCTACAATTAATTTTTTATATATATTTAAATTACTTTTATAACAAATTTTGTTTTTATAATTCATATATATATTTAAATGATATATTAAACGTATAAGAAATATAAATTTAGTATTTATAATTCAATATGGGTTGGCTTGGGTGTTGAGTCGCGATGCGGTGGCTCGGGTGTTGAGTCGGGATGGATTGGCTTGAGTTTTGAGTCGGGATGGGTTGGCTCGGGTTTGGAGTTGAGTTGTTGCGTAAAAGTTGTTGAAACGGAGTGTTATCATCCATTTTTTTAGATGAAAGTGTGTGAAGTTTTAATGATGAGTTTGGTCTTTTCATATATGTTATGTGTGTTAATATACAGAGTGTATTATCTCTTTTTGAATTTGTAGTTGCATTCAATTTCTAGGAGATGAAAGTTAGTTTATTCATTCAATTTCTATACAGAGTTTATTACCTCTGTTGATGGTGGCGAGCATTTATACAACTTGTCATAACACATTAAAAAACAAAACAAAGTTTATAGTGAAGTGTGTAGTTGTCATATGTGAGATTTGTCGATTGTTAAAATTTATACTTGCTTTTTTAATAAACAACCTTTTGAAAATCCTACATGGCAGTTTATTAAAGTTTGATGATACAAAACCAATTGAACAAACTTTTAGCTACAACAATGAAGTTTGACTCTATTCAAGTTTGTAGGTGACACAACAATTGAACAAACTTTTAGCTAAACCTACGTAATTGTTCCTTGTTGCGGCTGCTCTAGCAAGATTGAAATAAGGAACCGTTAGTGACAAGTCTAAGGAGTAAGGAAGACAACTTGACCAAACCCGATGATTCATACGAGACCCACAAGAAAAAATAGAATTGACACTAATGTGACCCAACCCGTACATACTAGACCAAATTTTTTTTTAACACTTGTCAGTATACGACAACCGATTCTCAAAACCTTCGACACTGTGAAATTTTTTTTTTGGTTCACACTCAATAATCGCTCATGGTACCAACAAAATACCGTATTTCGAATATAACTATGTTTTTAACAAAAAAAACAAGATACCATTTTCATTTATTTATTTAACGACTTAACACACAAAATATAATAGTTAACAGGTGGGTTGTTTAAAGTTCTACCGTCTACTAATTCAACCACAACCGGCCTTTGTGAAAACATATTGATTTCATTTAATTGGGTAGGTTATTTGAGTTAAATGCGTTCAAAGTATTGTTTGTTGTTTTTATTTTTGTACCTTCTGCTTCTTTAGCTTCTGTTAGCCTAGTGATGCCTAGTAGTACTAGCTCACTTGTCACTTTAATTATAACTAGGATAAGCAAACCCTTTTTGTTTTTGTTTTAACAATAACCCGTTTTAACCCAAACCAATTATTACATGTTATCCAAATTCAAACCCGAGCGGTCCATCTTACAAACTTTATTTCATACATGTTGATGTTAAGAGCAATCATGTTATAGAATTATAGAGCTAAGATCAATCAATCGATATAATTAAATATGGTTAACCATAACTAAAAGACTCTATGGTTCTTTGTCTATTACAACCATCAAGGAAGCTACGCCATATGCTAGCATTTGGTGCAAAAGGCATCCCCAAAATAAACTTTTCAGCCTCCTTTAGATCACCATGCCTGGCCATCAAGTCCACAACAAGAAGGTAATGTTCCATCTCTGGGTCAACTGCGTATTCGTCTTTCATTTTCTTAAACGTTTCCATCCCGTCGTTCACTAAACCAGCATGTCGGCACGCAGAAAGAACCGCTATAAATGCAACCTTGTCTGGTTTAAAACCAACCATCTCCATTTGTTTAAAACATGCAACCGCCTCTTTTCCATATCCATGTAACCCAAGAGCCGAAACCAAGGCTGTCCATGATATCACATTTCTCTCAGGCATGTCATCGAACACCTTAACCGCGCTCCACAAACTCCCGCATTTTCCGTACATATCTATCATTACATTGCAAACCATTATGTCAACCCGGTTGAAATTGAATTTTATCATGAGGGAATGAAGCAAACTCCCCAAAACAAGGTTGCATAGGTTCGTGCAAATGCTTAGAACACTAACATATGTGTAACTATCGGGCGTGATACGGTCCACTTGCATATGGTTAAAAAGCTCAAAAGCTTCTTTGTAATCCCCATTTCGGGCACACGACGCAATCAAGACGTTCCATGATACAATATCGGGATCTTCTACCTCACAGAACAGTTCCTGAGCTTTATGGTACATACCATTTCGGTTATACATCCCCGCGATAATATTGGTGTAAACAACAGAATATGGCAGTTTATCATCATCAAAAAGACCTGACGCGTCTGATGTTAAACAGTTTTTGGCATACGCGGTCATAAGTGCACTGGTGACATACTCGTTTAAAAGGTAACCCGTTTTCACAACCAAAGAATGAAGCTGTGTTAACTCCAAAGGTAAAGCCGACTTTACAACACTAGAGAACGAAAACTCGTTTGGAGACGTACCCGATCGCATCATTTCCCGCATCAGCGTAACAGAAGCTAAACAGCTTATGTTGGAATATCCATGAAGCAAAGCATTCCAAGAAACTAAATTCCTGTCACCAATCTCATCAAAACAACGGCGGGCGTAATCTAACCGGTCGCATTTAGCATAGAAATTAACCAATGCACTGCCTACAAACTCATCCGTTTCATATCGGTTCTTGATTATCTTAGAATGAATAAACTCTCCATAACGTAGATTAACTAACCTAGTACATGAAGCAATAACACTGGAAAACGTGGTCTGGTTAGGGGCAAGGCCATCAACACACATCTTGCAAATAAACTCCATCGCTTTCATAGGTTCGTCCCCATTAGCCAGCGCGGTTATAACCGTATTCCACGTCACCAAGTCTCGTTTAGGCACGAAATGAAACATTTTCATCGTTAAGCATGCGGTTGCACACTTGCCATACATGTTAACAAACGAATTAGCAACCGAAACTCTACTTAACAGCCCTAACTTAGTAACCAACCCGTGCAATTGTTGACCCGAATGTAGATCATCCTCATGTCTAAATCCCGATAAAACACCACCCGCGAATGAAGATTCAGATAACGAACTCCGGACCCGCAAAAGGTCACGAAACATCAGCATACACTCGTTTACGTATCCCTGGCGTCCAAGCACCGATATCATGGCATTATACGTGACTAGATTCCTGTGCGGCATTTGATGGAACACGTTATACGCATCGTTAACGCACCCGTTCCTAGCGAAGAAACCCAAGAAAGCGGTCCCCACGAAACAATCCGTAAAGAGGAAGGCGGACTTGAGGGCCAGCGCTTGCAGGTAAAGTCCTTGATGAATGGTTAAGGAAGTAGAGGCGAAAAGAGTGGCGTAAGTGAAGTGGGTGGGAAGGAAGCCGAAACGTCTCATGTCTAAGAATAAGCACCAGGCTTGTTGTGCATTGTCATGGTTATGACGAGTGTAGGTGTTGATTATGGTGTTGTATGAGACGGTATTCTTGCGAGGCATTCCGTCGAACACCTGGCGGGCAATGGAGACATGGCCCAGGGATGCGTAAACAGCGATGAGGTTGTTGTGGAAGAACTGGGGCTGGGGTAAGGTTGAGCCCAGTGTGATGATCAATCCATGGCTGGGTTTCGGTTTCAGTGACTTGACTCGTAAGGATTTACCAAGGAGGCTAACTACAGCTGAAGCCAGCACTGCTTGCTTCCTTTTCTTTTCTTTTATTTCAACTAGTAAGGTTGTCTAATGTATGTATAAATTACAATTGTATGCAACTTATACAAATCTCAAATTTGCTTGAATCTTAGCATTACAGGTTGAACTTTGTCATCTTGATATACAGCCTTTTTTGACCCTGCATTTAAATAACTCCTCCATTATGTAACATAAACATAGACTAAGAATTAACACTAACTTAACTTACAAAACATTGAACAGAAACTAAGAAAACCAATTAGGAAATCACAAACTATAATACAAAACAAAAAATTAAAAAAGATTTAGGTATTAAAAAGACTACCCAAGAAACAATTTTTTTTATTGATGTAAATCAGAGGCAGCGACTTTAGAATATTCTCATCTTTTTTCAACATTATATATTGCCTGAATATCGTGTAATTAAAATACCAAACACCAAACTTACATGTTTTGATTCCAAAAGATCTGATGGGCAGCCCAAAAACGCAAAAGCAATAGCAAGTGGTTAAGAAGGATGATCAAATGTTTAGTAACTTCAAGCCTTCCAATCATAATGCAATGAATGCCCCATCCAATGGCGGACTCAGGATTTTTTGACAACGGGTCCTATTTTTTTCGGTGTTCAAACTTTTCAGGTCGGGTCGGGTCGAGACGAGAAACATAATAAAAAACAATATCATAATAAAACACACATAATATACGACATCATTCAAAACGATAAAGAAACATTACAAATTCTTAAAGTTGTTTCAAAACGAGGTCTCAAACTTTCTTTTTAATGATTCTTGCATAATTAGCCCTAAATTTCAAGTTTTTAAGAAAACTAAGTCACAATCTAACAACAATATACAACATACAATAACCAATATGAGTATAATTATATAAAAACTCAATCAACTAATTAGCCCTAAAATTACCTTTAGTATGAGACAAAATCGGAGGAAACAAAGACATATAAGACCAGAGAGGGGTGAACTGTGGCTGGAGAGAGGCGGAGGCTGGCGGAGATGGGCGGAGGCCGGAAAATCTGAGAGGGTCGTGAGTTAGGGTTGAGCTGTGGGTTTGAGATGTTTGGTGGAATATGCTAATTCTTAATTTTGTTATGTCGCTGTATGTTTTTGAATGTCTGATAAAGTTGGGATAAGTTAACACCCAAATGCCAAAAGTCCAAAACTAATATTGAGTTTATTAAAAAAAAAAAAAAGCGAAAAACATAAAAAACGAAGCAGCCAAGTCTCGAACTCGCGTTTTCCGCATGGAAAAGCAAGAGAGTTTCCATCAGGCTAGAAGAGTAATGTGGATATGGGGTCCAACTACTAATTCTTAGGGGTCCTTAAAAAATTTATGATATCGCTTATAAGAAATTTTTAAAAAACATTGGTGTCCCGGGACACCGATGGTTACTACATGGGTCCGCCCCGCCCCCATCGAGCAATTCCTATAAATATTGACGGTGTCTTTAACGTTTGTACACTTTTGCATGTCTTGTATGAGTTAAACGGGTCGAATTCACGACGTGAATGTTTCACACATACAAAGCCGCTTTTATTTTATTAAATACATATACTGTTATTGTAATTATACAAATTTTGTAATTATATTTGAAAAGTATCATTATGGCCTGTTGTATGCAGGCCACACTGGTAATTGGTCTTTATTTGCAATCAAATAAGGTGTTACGGTTAACCCAACATGTGATCTGCAACAAAAATTACACATTTTTACCTGAATCAATTTGACTCGAGCCCCCATTTGATAACTCTTTACCCAATCTCACTAACCTGCAACTTTTTGAACTCTTTACCCAACCTGACTAAGCTGGAACTCTTACTACACATTTTAACTCGAATCTGTTTGGACTTCTTACCCAGCATATTACTACATATCTGAAGAGGTAGGTCCCAGCAGAGCCCAGTTGGACCCGCAAGACTCACCTTGAAGAGGGACGTTTGCGCAACGACCAACTGGTTCCGCAGGACCCACCATGCTCAGAGATGAAGACCTTACGCGCAGTACGCCAGCTGTTCACGCAGGGAAAGCCTCCCAATGGTGAAGTACCCCGCCTGTCCCCGCAGCTGCGGATACAAGCCATCAGGGAAGGCTACCCGCACTAATAGCAAGGCTACACGCACAAGGCACTAAATAATTCAGTGTCACCTGAAGGAATGAGCAAGGCGGGAATACTCCCGCCCAAATGAGCCAGTCCGTATGCTTCTGGAAGATCTTTTGTACTATACCTGCCAAGGTATGGACAAGATAGACAAGATCTGACCAAAGCAGCCCATGAACCAATCACAGGGTGACAGCTCACCGACAAACAGTACGAGGAGCATGCTCTAGTACTGTTTGTCACTATTAGCCGCTGCCTACTCACCAACCCTTATCGTGGCACGCATATAGCCTGCAGTTTGTGGAAAAGTAATAGTACACAGCCGGCCTGGTCACTATCAGCCGCTGCCTACCCACCAACCAGCATGGTACGTGCGTAGCCCGTAGTTGGTAGAACAGGAATATTATACAGCTGGCTGTACCTGCTTGGAAACCTACCTTCGGCTATAAATACTCCAACACCTTGGAACGGTAGGATCATCTGGTATTTTACCTTCACTAGCTATTTCTCTCAATATATACTTATATTCAGAGCAATCTAGTCTGATTCTCACGCCGGAGGGTGGTCACAAGGAGGAACCCCCCCTTCTCAGTGACGAGCTCACGGTGTCTGTTTTGCAGGTCATCTGAAGAACATCCTTCTTTGCCGGACCTAACCCTCGTGGGAAACATCTATTTGACCCCCAGATTATCCGTAATCTGCCCGGGGTCGATTAGTGTTTCTTCATTGGCGCCATCCGTGCATAAAAGCTAGAACTAATTCTCAGTTTTTTCAAAATTTCTGAAGAAATGGTTAACGTTACTCCGGTCCCAAGGCCAGTAAGTGACCAGGAAACCCCGGTAACCACAACCCCAGCTACTGGGGGGAACACCGGCGGTTATAGAAATTTTACGAACACTACCCCGGTTACCCAAGCCGGGGCAAGTGCAGTAAACAATATTTCACTAGGGTTCACTGATGCCCAGTTGGAGAAACAGGCGAGGCTCCCTCGCCAAACACTCGATCAAGTTAAGGCGTGGGCCGAAGCACGTCAGAAAGAGTTCCAAGCTGAGTTGGATGAACGCTTGCGTTCACTCCAACAGGCTGACGAATTCGGAAATACTCGACAACAGCTCAACATGAACAGTGAGTGCGAGTACTCGGACGATGATCGGGAGGAAACCGACACCGACGCAAACCCTCGCCACAGGGCGAAAGGGAAGCGTAAGGAAACGGACTTCCAACTAAGAAGGAATTTTGGAGAAACCTTCAAACCAAGGAACGCGGGAGGAAACCCACGTGACTTCTCCAAAACCTTTAGACCAACTGCCGCAAATACGGGAAAGTCCAAGTTTGCAAGGGACATTGCGGAAGCAATCGCCCCGAGAAGTGCCAAACAGATGTCCAACATCGGCACTTATGATGGTCTATCCGACCCAGACGATCACTTGAACAGATTCATAGCGGGGGCAACCGTCAGTAACTGGACGGAACCCACGTGGTGTTATATGTTCCAAATGACGCTGGTTGGAGCGGCCAGGGCGTGGTTTGATCGTTTACCGGTCCACCACATCTATGATTGGGCGGACTTTCAACAAAAGTTCAGCCAACACTTCAGTCAACAGAGGAAATATACTGAAGAGCAGTGGACGATCCTTAACTGCGTGAGAGAGGAAGATGAATCTTTACTAGACTTCATCACTCGCTTCAACTCCAAAAAGCTGAGTCTGGGCGACATAAGTGAAGATCTTGTTCGCGCCGCTTTCATCCAGGGTGCCGAATACCCAGAGCTTATCCGCACGTTGACGGGTAAGGACGGCATGCCATCCACATGGGATGCCATCATGACGGCGGCCAAGCGCTTTGCCGAGACGGAGAAGCAACTGGGTAGGGACCTTCCCCAGAGTACACATCTCTACACACAGAGGACCAGAGAAAACAATGTTCGGATCGCCCGGCAGAACAAAAAGAGGAAGCTAGGTATTTGGCAGTCAAGGGTAAACTTTGACACCTCATCCAGCTCTCGCCCTCTTGTTGGCGGAAGGGATAACACGCACCCTTCAAGCCGAAAACACCGGTGGACGCCACTCACCAAAAGCGTCACGGAGATATTTGCCACCGAAAAACTCCCATGGCCAAAAGCTCCAATGATCCGGCAACGACCTAATGCGGATCAGAGCAAATTCTGTGACTTCCACGGGACAAAGGGTCACAGTACAGAGGAGTGTACATCCTTGAATGATATTGTTGAAACATTCGTCAAGGATGGAAGACTTGCACACCTTGTGGCATCAATCAAGAATGGAGGAAGGAATGATAACCGGTATAAAGGCAATGGACGAAAGCCCGTTGACATCAGCATCCACATGGTTCATGGCAACATCAGAGGAAGAAAAAGACGAACGACAGAACCATGCGAATGGAAGGAAGCTGAGGTGCGCTTCCCGCGAGTGCCAGGAGGACCCAGCAAGGAAGGCCCTATCGTCATCAAAAGCCAGCTGGGGCATTACATAACTTCCCGCACTCTTGCTGACAACGGCGCCTCGTCAACGGTTATGTACAGGCAGTTCTTCGACAAGCTAGACGACGAAGACAAAGAACGCCTGGAAACGGTTTACGCCTCAATGGAAGGGTTCGACGGCAGCACAAACACCACCTTGGGTATCCTATCTTTCCCCGTCATTCTCACGGACGGGAAATACTCCCGCACAGAAGACGTGGACTTCGTCGTAATGAGGAAGCCACATCACACATACGACATTCTCTTCGGGAGAGACGGGATGGCAAGATTCAACGCCGTGGTATCTTCAGTCCACGGCATGATGGGATGGCCAACTGCTGAAGGTGTAGCGATGATCACCGGTATCCCCCAGGTATGCATCGCATCCGTCTCATCTAAACCCAAACCAAAGATGGCTAAACCAACCATCACCGAACCAGAAAAATGGGCCCTCAATGGCAAATACCCTGACCAGGCTGTTACAATTGGCCCAACAATCGCTGATCCTACGCGCACCTTACTCAAACGCTTACTACAGGGAAATGCTGACATCTTCGCGTGGACACCAGCTGACATGACTGGTGTACCTCGAAGTAAAGCAGAGCATAAGCTCAAGTGTGACCCAGATTTTACGCCAGTCATACAAAAGCGCAGAGTAATGGGGGCGGAACAGGCTAACGCATGTAGAACCCAAGTCAAGGAACTCCTTGACGCGGGCATCGTACGCGTTAGTAGATATCAAACATGGGTTGCAAATCCCGTTATGGTACCGAAGGCTAACAAACAATGGCGCATGTGTATAGATTTCAAAGATTTATACAAAGCATGCCCCAAAGATTGTTACCCGTTACCCGAAATTGACCTCAAAGTGGATTCATTAGCACCGTTTCGCCTTAAATGCTTCCTTGACGCATATAAGGGGTACCATCAAATCCACATGGCTGTAGATGATCAGGACAAAACCGCATTTCGGACGCCCGATGGCACATTTTGTTATCAAATGATGCCATTCGGACTTAAGAATGCAGGGTCCACATACCAACGCCTGATGGACAAAGAGTTTCATGCCCAAATTGGGAGAAACTTGGAAGTCTACATGGATGATTTGGTCATCAAAAGCCCTGAGCCAGAAGCGATGTTGAAAGACATCGAAGAAACTTTCAACACGCTCAGAAAGATAAACATGAAGCTCAACCCGAGCAAGTGTTCCTTTAGGATGGAAGAAGGGAAGTTCTTGGGAGTCATTGTTACTAAAGATGGCTTCAGAGCGAACCCTGAAAAGGTCGAAGCCATTATCAAAATGGAATCACCTACTACCATCAAGCAAGCTCAGACACTGAATGGACGCCTAGTCGCACTTAACCGCTTTTTGTCAAACCATGCGGATAGGTCGTTCCCATTCGTGTCAACATTGAGAAACTTTTTAAAGAAAACGCACTTCCGCTGGACACCAGAAGCGGAAGCAGCTTTTCAGGAAATTTGGTCATGCTTGATCGAACTCCCAACGCTCACAGCACCAGAAGCGGGGGAGGAATTAATCATATACCTTTCTGCCACAGATAGAGCAACCGGGGCAGTCCTGCTAGTAGAGCGGAAAGGTATCCAGATGCCTATTTACTATGTTAGCCGTGTCCTAACAGACGTAGAAACCCGGTACTCCACCTTGAAAAAATTAGTCTTAGCACTTGTACAAGCTTCACGCAGACTGAGACGATATTTCCAAGGTCACCCAATCACCATTCTCACCAACTTCAAACTCGCAAACGTTCAAGGCAAACCCGAATTATCGGGACGTCTAGCCAAATGGGCAATTGAGTTGGGGGAATATGCGATAAAGTACAAGCCAAGACCAGCTATGAAAGGCCAGGTTCTGGCCGACTTTATTGCAGAAGTCCCCGCTTCGCGGGAGAAAGAGTGCCAGGAGGAGGCTCAACCCTCCCCAGCACAGGACATCAATGATGTCTGGCGACTCTACACTGATGGAGCAGCCAGCAACGAGGGTTCAGGCGCATGGTTGAAATTAACCAACCCAGCAGGCCAAGAATACACTTACGCTATTCGACTGGACTTTCCAAGTACGAATAACGAAGCCGAGTACGAAGCATTCTTGGCAGGGCTGAGAATTGCGCGTAAAATGGGAGTGAAAAACTTGGAAGCCCACGTAGATTCCATGTTAGTAGCCAATCAGATAAACGGAACGTACACGGCCGTGAACGACACAATGGCCCTGTACCTCGCACAAGCAAAAACCCTTATGCGCGATTTTAATGATTGTAAAGTCATACACGTCAAGCGTAGCGAAAACAAATCTGCAGATGCGTTAAGCAAGCTTGCATCATTATCCTTCACCCATTTGGGAAATGACATCCGCATTGAACTCCTTGAAGCACCATCAGTCCCACACAAGGAAATTTGTGTCATCCAAACCGGTACAGAAACGTGGATGACACCAATAATAAATTACCTTGCAGCGGGTATACTACCAGAGTCAAAAACACAGGCAAGAAAAATACGTTGTAAAGCATTAAACTATCAACTCATTGATGACATCCTTTACAGACGTAACTTTCTTGGCCCACTCTTAAGATGCGTGGACAACCAAGATGCTGACTACCTCCTAAGGGAAGTACACGAAGGCATCTGTGGAGTACACGCAGGTCCACGCGCTGTTGTAGCTAAGCTAAACAACGCGGGATACTTTTGGCCGGGGATGCATATGGATGCGCTGGCATACATCAGAAAGTGTAGGTCTTGCCAGCTCTACGCACCCAACACGCATCGCCCGAAGAATGAACTTGTTCCAGTCACCTCTTCATGGCCATTTCAGAAGTGGGCCATCGATGTGACAGGCCCATTTCCTACAGCAGCAGGAAACGTTCAGTTCCTAGTGGTAGCCATCGACTACTTCACCAAGTGGATAGAAGCAAAACCCTTAGCCCAAACAACCGCAAAACATATTAAAAAATTTATTTGGGAATTTATTATTTGTCGTTTTGGACTTCCACAGACTTTGGTGAGTGATAACGGCACCAACCTTGCTGACAAGAAGCTACAAAAGTGGTTAGAAGAACTTCAAATCACCCACACCTTTACCTCAGTGGCACACCCGCAAGGTAACGGTGAGGTGGAAAGAGCAAATAAAAGTATCGTCGAAGGCATAAAGAAAAGACTCCTGGAACACAGGCTGGGTAGACGAAGTTCCACACGTCCTTTGGGCAAACAGAACGCTGAAAAAGGCCAGTACGGGAGAAACCCCGTTCAGCCTCACTTATGGCACTGAAGCCATGGTCCCAGTCGAAATTGGTTTACCCTCACCAAGGGTCTTGATTCAGCCAGAAGACAATGATGCGGAAAGACGGTTAGACCTTATGCTAACCGAGGAGCGCAGAGACTTAGCCGCAGCGCGTGAAGAAAACTACAAGCGACAAATGCAGAAGTACTACAACACGCGGGTAAAACTCTGCAACTTCAATGTAGGAGACTACATATTGCGTAACAACGAGGCTTCAAACCAAGAGTGCCCGGGAAAACTGGCACCGGTCTGGGAAGGACCATACATTATCAAAGAAGTTTTGGGAAAAGGCGCATACCGGCTCGAAAGGCTCGATGGCACTCCTATCCCAAGAACATGGAACGGAGCTCAATTACGCAAATGTTACATGTAGATCAATTCCAAACTTGTGAAGAAAAGGCCTAGAGCCACTTCTAATGGAAATGATTCTCCTTTCACATTATGTTGATAGCCTAACCTTTATACTTATGAACTTCCCACGCTGATACGCCGGTATTCACCGCATAAATATGGGAAGAAGTAAGTCGTTGCGTGTGGAAGGCGGCAAAATCCGCATAAACACATAAAACGGTAAAAATTTCTAAGGAAAACCTTCACGCAGGTCAGCTATAGGTGAAGTTTAGTCATCCCAATAAATGAAAGTGACGGTCCTACCCGCACAATCATGATAAAGGAAACTGAACATTGACCTTTGGCAACCGCGCGTCGAAAGGTTAACTTATTCAAAACACTTAGAAAATTTCAAAGGAAAAGATGAGGAAAACTTCCACGCATGTCAGATATAGGTAAAGTTTGGCCATCCTACTAAGTGCAAGTGACGGTCTTATCCGCACAATCACGAAAGAGGAAGCAAAACTTTAACTTATTATCTGCCACGTTGAAAAGTTAACTTATCTAAGTACTAAAGAAATTGCTAAGTTAAATCAAAATATGCGTGAAATAAACAAGGCAAGGCATTAGCAAATAATCTTTATTCCATCGAAATTCAAATATTACAAAGATTGCTGGGTACATACCCGTATACAAAAGAAGCTATACAAAAATAAAAATCTACTCTAATGGTGGAAAGGGATCTAAAGGATCAAGCTTCAGGACCACTTCCACTTGGACCCGCACCATCAGTAGAGTGTGGCGGTTCAAGGAAAGCTTTAAGGATAGCTAGCCCATCATCAGCAGCAGCAATCTCGTTCACCTTCTCCACCACCGGATGCGGGAAGGCAGCATACTGATTCACTGCTTGGTCATACGCAGCTTCAGTATCCACATTGTAAATAGGGAAGTTGGAAGGCGGGATGCCTTGTTCAACAAACCCTAGACCAAGCAGGAAGCCAGCCTTTTCCCCATCCTCATGAGAAGCGTTGAGGGCTGCGTTCATCGCATCGTCATATGATGTGTTCGTGAACACCCGATGCACAACCTACAAAACAGAAGTTTGTCAAAAACTCAAGAGTAAGGAAAAGCGTAAAGAAGTTAGAAGTTAGGAAGCTGCGCATACCTGCGACAACGCTTCTCGAAGAAGCCATTCCTTGGCAACCAGAGCCTCCTGGAGGGCAGCTTGAGCTTCATTACGGGCGCGTTCGGCTTCGTTCTTTGTGAGGTTGGCAAGCAACACATCTTTGGCTGCAGCCTCTTCGACGCCCTTTAGCTTACGCTCAGTGTGGTCAAGCACCCCCCTCTGGTCCAAGATCTCTTGGAGCTTCTTGGCATCTTCCATGGGCAAGGCATCATGAGCCTGCTGGAGCCTCTCTAATTTGGCTTTAAGTTCCTCATTTTCGATGCGTAGAGGCTCAGCAACAGCTTCAGCCTTGGTGGCCCTCTCGGTTGCGTTCCATGCAGTTTCCTTGGCCTGCCGAAGCTGTTCGTAAACAGCTTGGGCAGCCTTGGAACGGGCCTCCAGACGAGTCTGAACGTCAACCTCAAGGGCCTTGAAGGCCTTCTCCTTTTCCGCAGCAACGGCGCAAGCTTCGCATTCTCCTCCCGGATAGCCCGCGCCTGAGCCACTTCAAGGCTACGCGCCGTCTTTAACTTGTCGTTTTCACGACAAAGTAGCTCGACGCGCGGCTGCATCCGGGCGAGAAGGATTCGGAGCTCGTTGGACAGCCTACCTTCCTGGTAGCTGGCCATGGCCTCCCCCAGCGCACCGCTTGGGGCGGCGTGACGCGCCCATTCGACGCAGTCCTCAGCAGTCCGGAGGGTCGTTCCCCGGCGGATCTTCCACCGAGGAGCGTACACCTCGTTGGAATCACGAACTGCAATAAAACAAAAAACAGTTAAGAAAAAGAAATGATGAAAGAGATATAGGCCAAAATAACCCTACGCACCTGTAGGGTCGACAACAGGCCGATAGCCACCAAACCCATCACCTGAACCTAAGGGATATCCATTCAAAAGGTCAAGGAGACGGGAAGGAGGCAAGGATTGGCTAGACGCCCCAACCCCAAACGTACCTGAAGGACTGGCCGTAGTCGCAGGCGCCGGAGGAGACATGGTGGAGGCTGCCGCGGTGGAAACCAACGGAGGTGAACTCACCGGAGGTGAACTCACAACCGTGGCCGCGGCTGCGGAAGAACCCGCAAGAGAAATCACCGCCGGCTCAGTGATGGATTCGGTGAAAATGGCACTGACAGCCGGCGGGGATAAGGTTACAGCTGGAACAGTTGGCTCAACGGGATGAGCAACTGAACCAGTACTGCAAGCAGGCGCAGCCGCCTGGGTCATCGCCTCGGGTAGGTTAACCAAACCTACCTTCATGGGTCCAGAGCTGCTCCCTCCCGCTCCACTTTGGAATGCCGTAGCATCCACGCCTGCACGAAGACAAGATATATAAGTATAATAGCGGAAAGATAAGAAGTTAAAGTTATGAACACTTACGGTTATTTTTGAGCCTGAAGGTGTGAACAGGCGGGGACGAACCCGATGGAGCCGGCCTCTTCGTACCGGTTACCGTCGTCGTCCTGGGCTGCTCGGAGGTGACAGCCGTTTCAACCTCCGGAGCAGTGGTCTCAACACCACCTGGGTTCCCCGCCGCCTCTTCACTCTCGGTCTCTGACTCGGACCGGTTCACCTGGTCGGCGGTGGAGGCTACCTTCGCCTTACCCTTCCCGCCAGCAGCCTTCTTCTTCCGCGCAAGAAAAGGACCATCTGCGGATTCCTCATCAGAAGATGACAAGATTAGAGGAATTCCGGCAGAGGTTTCAGCATTCAGAGGGCGAGGGTTAAATAGTCTTTTACCTGGCCGCGTGGCGCTCAGTATTTCGTGGCCTGGCGGGTAGGCCTCCACAAACCGATCCACAGTCTGCGCAAGGATGGGCAACTCGTTCTCGTCAAGAGCGCGAGTACCCAACCTAGCGGGACCGTCAGCTTCCCGCGGATGCAGGAGGGACTGCAAGTCATTTCCCTCTGAAATAAAATGAAACAGTTAGAAAAAACCTTAAATCAACAAAGAAAACGGAGCATACCGTAAGGGATAAAGTTCAAACCGTATTCAAGTACGATGGGAATCTGTGGTGCATCCGCCCCAGCATCCTTCCACACCCTGCTCATACCGAGCATCACCATCCCGGACTCCGGAAAGCGGTAAACCGGAGTCTGGATCCGGGAAATCTTGGAGAACCATTCCGCCTCCTGGTAGTTGGAGGCGTGAAGGCTGGGGAGAGCTCTCCCGTTCTTAAATGTCATCGCTATAGGGACGACACGGGCAGAGATGTAAAAGAACTCCGTTTCCAAGACCGAAGACTGCGCTCGGTAGCGCAGATCTTCAAACCCTTGATCCGGGTGACCAGGGTGTACCAGCCTTGGATGCACCTCCAGGAGTAGAAGGTCATCAGGCGGTCGACGTGGGGATCCACGCCAAGAATGAGGCACACCCACTCAAAATGACGGATCTTGGCGATCGCCATTGGGTGTACCTCCGTCAGGTGCACACCGTGTCTGTCCAGAACACGGTATACAAACTTCGTCAATGGGAACCTAAGATTCCCATAGACGAAGAAGGCGGCATATACCCCTATTTTGCCCTTGCGGGCATCGTACACCGTCTGGTGTGGCTCCGGAAACTCAGCCTCGAACGGCTCGAGCATGAACTTCCGGACGATGTACCGGTAGAGCTCGATGGGAAGAGCACACTGGCATTCGCCAGCAGTGCTCTTATCGTCCTTATCGGACGTAGACGTCGGGTTCTCGACAGACAACTCAGACTCCTCGACGATAGCTTCTGGATCATGAGTAGACGACATGTTTTGGAGGTAAAGAACGATTTCAGAAAGAATATTCGCCGGAAATCGCTTAGAAGGAGAAGATAGAAGTGAAAGTGTGGATTACAAAGGACCCTCTCCCCCTTTATATACTCATCGCAATGAATGCGATGAATTTAATGAGGAGGAGAGAGAAAAGAGCTGGTGCAATGAAACTATGACACGTGAAAAAAGCAAGCTGGCAACAGCTGTTGACGGGACGCGCGCCGTAAAATCCGCACCCACGCGCCCAAAAAATCGCTCCCACGCGCCTGAAAAAGCGTCTGGAATAACCATGTAATGTCACGTCGCCATAACTTCCTGCACGTCCTGACACTGTCAGAAGAAACCGTCGGACGACGTTTCAACAGTTTGGACTGTTCTTATCCTTTCACCAACTATTCGAATTTCAAAAAGATTCAAAAAGATTCAAAAATAAGCGGGACTATACCCCTTACCTTGGCAACCAAGTAACTATAAGACAGGTGCGAGTACAGTGTTAAGGCAAAACCCTTCACATACTTAGCACCCGCAGGGAATTGAAGCCAGGAATACCTTGGAAATAAGTAACTATAAGACGAGTGCGGGTACAGTGTCAAGGCGAAACCCTTCACATACCTAGCACTCCGAAGGGAATTGAAACCAAGAAGGATCTTCTGGGCCATGCTTGCGGAAACGGGAATAACATCCCCGCATAGCGGGAACGTCGAGAACTAGATTGTTTGAAGCTCCAAGATGGAATTGGTTGTTTTAACATAATTGATCACTATGTTCAAAACTACCAGAACCTCATGGAGAATCTACACAAGTGGAACTCAACGCTCCTGACTTGCGAGAAGGTTACAGACCTACCCGCATCATACCCAAAGATCAAGCAGAAAAGTCGGGAATTTCTGCACGTGACATTAGGAAAACCGCGGGAAGAATCCTGACGGAAAACCTTAAAACTTAAAACCCTTTTCAAAACCCTTTGCTTAAGTCCAAAAGTTCACCTCACTTATTTACAATTCATGAGAAGAACATTGGACTGGGGGGACTTGAAGAGGTAGGTCCCAGCAGAGCCCAGTTGGACCCGCAAGACTCACCTTGAAGAGGGACGTTTGCGCAAGGACCAACTGGTTCCGCAGGACCCACCATGCTCAGAGATGAAGACCTTACGCGCAGTACGCCAGCTGTTCACGCAGGGAAAGCCTCCCAATGGTGAAGTACCCCGCCTGTCCCCGCAGCTGCGGATACAAGCCATCAGGAAAGGCTACCCGCACTAATAGCAAGGCTACACGCACAAGGCACTAAATAATTCAGTGTCACCTGAAGGAATGAGCAAGGCGGGAATACTCCCGCCCAAATGAGCCAGTCCGTATGCTTCTGGAAGATCTTTTGTACTATACCTGCCAAGGTATGGACAAGATAGACAAGATCTGACCAAAGCAGCCCATGAACCAATCACAGGGTGACAGCTCACCGACAAACAGTACGAGGAGCATGCTCTAGTACTGTTTGTCACTATTAGCCGCTGCCTACTCACCAACCCTTATCGTGGCACGCATATAGCCTGCAGTTGGTGGAAAAGGAATAGTATACAGCCGGCCTGGTCACTATCAGCCGCTGCCTACCCACCAACCAGCATGGCACGTGCGTAGCCCTAGTTGGTAGAACAGGAATATTATACAGCTGGCTGTACCTGCTTGGAAACCTACCTCGGCTATAAATACTCCAACACCTTGGAACGGTAGGATCATCTGGTATTTTACCTTCACTAGCTATTTCTCTCAATATACACTTATATTCAGAGCAATCTAGTCTGATTCTCACGCCGGAGGGTGGTCACAAGGAGGAACCCCCCCTTCTCAGTGACGAGCTCACGGTGTCTGTTTTGCAGGTCATCTGAAGAACATCCTTCTTTGTCGGACCTAACCCTCGTGGGAAACATCTATTTGACCCCCAGATTATCCGTAATCTGCCCGGGGTCGATTAGTGTTTCTTCAATATCTTAATCCAAACCCATTTGAACTCTTTACCCAACATATTACTACACATTTTAACCCGAGCCCATTTAAACTCTTTATCCAACCCGACTAAGCTGCGACTATTACTGCCCAAGTTATACATCATGTGATCTACTACCATAAAAACTTGAAGATAACTAAGAGATATTTATAAGAAAATTAGAAATCATAAACTTGTAATTTGCTACCGTCAGGTCACATATGCAATCGGAGTATATAGTATAAATAATAAACAATATATATATATATTGTTTTGAATATGCAGGTGGAATACGTGTGTGAAATTTGATCGGAGTTCAATATGCAGGTGAATACGTGTGTGAATTGTCCAAAGAAGTCTGACAAAAGCAAAGGAATTACACATATACCCTGGTACTGTAGCAGCACTTCTCCTTTGATATATAGTATAAATAATAAACAATATATATATTGTTTTTATTTTAATTTAATTTAATTTTACTTAAATGTATGTGTGAAATTATTAAAGATGAAAATCAACTGCAACACTGGGAGACAGTGGGAGTAGAAGTAACTAGATTTTTTAAAGATGGTTTAAACTTCGAACACATTAAGTCAAGAAGAAAATAATGTTGAGCTATTCGACTTTATTGTTTAGTCTTAACTGAGCCAAGATAGGTTATATCGAACGTGATATCTATAAATATTTGTTTAGGTGGTATTCTATTTCAAGTTGTTTTATTTGAAATCGTATCCTTTGTTTAATAAAAGAAACTCGAATATTTGTGTTCATGTCTTGGCTTTATGTGTCTTTCCTGGTTCTTAACCCACTCTCATGTACAACAAAAACGCTGAAATGCATTCTTGGGACTGTCCGGCTTGTGGTGAGATGGATGAAACAACTGAACACATTTTATTTCGTGTGGTTTGGCGAGCCAATTCAGTTCAACGCAAAGTTCCACTTGTTTTCGTCTTCAGTATTTGTAACTTTCTTGACCAACATAAACTCACTACGTTTCCAAAGAGGCAGGCGAAGACGTTTAATGCGGTGTGTCTAGTTTAATTATGGTGTTTATGGAAGGCGAGAAATGACATGGTGTTCAATGGTTTTGCACGATGAAAAATGTGCTGGGAGATATCAAAGCACTTAGTTATCTTTGGGTAAAAATAGGTCGGGCAACATGGTGTTTAACGCACCACGACACCTGTCACTCACCATGTTACATATAAAATTCAATTGAAAGTATATAAAAGATTGTTTAAATAGTATACGAGCCAAACCAGAGTTCGAAAATATATTCGTGAACCGAGCTCAAACTTTAGAAATATAGATTTAAACAAGCCGAATTCAAGACCTCAAGCTCAAGCTCTGTTTAAGTTAAACGAGCCGAGCTCAAGCTCAACTCGGATCATTTGAACCTCTGACATAATCAACTACCTCCAATTTATAAATCAATTATTGAGAAAGAAAAAATTAAATAACTCGACTACCCGGGAAAGCCACAACTTAACAACACTCAGTTAACTAATTTAGAAAGTTAGAACCATAAAAGAAAGAGATTAAGAATTGAAGACCAAATTTATAAGGTTTAACTAAACCACATAAACAGTAGTGTAATATACTCTTTACTTTAAATATATATGTAAAAAAAATTTGATAAAATGTTTTACACTCATCAAGCATATTTAATAAATTATTTATTGTTGTTTCTACCATACGTCAGCTTTTAGCTATGCATTCTATGTGGTGTTAATGTTTCAACAACTTCACAATTATTACTCGTGTTTACATTTATTTCGTGTGTTTTGAAGATTTCCTATGAGTCTATGACATGGACTTAATATGAATTCAGGACCAAGAAGTAAAACGAGCATATCATGGGCTAGAAAATGAGTTACGGGACTCATAATATATGAATTTTGGGTTTCTCGATGGATCTTCAATTACGATGAGCAAGGCCATTTTGATATATATACAAAATGATTGGTAGCCGAACAAGAGTTACGGGACCCATAATATACTAGCACTTCCTAGTATATTACTACACTTTCCTCTACACCCTATAATTTACACTCACAAGTCACAACCATTCAAAAACTCAACCTATAATTTACCAATTCCTCTCGTATAATTATGGGGGATGAGTTGGGAAGGCGTTTTTAAATTTTAGAATTGTAGATGAGTATTGAGAACCTATTGAGAATACTCTTAGATGTAATGATATTTTACCATATATTGATCGTTGTACACCAGCTATTTCTGAAATGACATAAAACTAACATAAAATTTAGGGTGTGTTTGGGATTGTTTCTTTAAGTGAAAAAGGACTTTTTGTTAGAAAGCCTTATTAACTTATGATTTAAAAAAAAAAAGTTTTTAAAAACATGTTTGGATTAGCTTATGTGTTTGAGAAAACCAAAATGATTAATAAGGACACTCTTTTTTAAAAGGAGTGTAATGAGTTTTGAGGGTTGGAATGGTGTAATAGCCTAATAGGTAAATTAAACCCATTAAGTTAATAAGTTACAAATTCCTAACTTTTCAAAACCCCTTTATTTTGCCTTCTCATTAAGTTAATATCCATAAGTCCTTATGGTTTGCCAAACACCTTATACACTTTATTAAATTTTCAAAAAATTTATAAGTTATAAGTTGAAGAAAATAAGGAATTCCAAACACCTCCCTTAAGCATTTTTTAATGACAAATCTTACTAATAGAAAAGTAAACTTTGGGCTTGGGTCTAGTATATATATATATATATATATATATATATATATATATGACCAGAGGTGCATAAACCGGGTATTTTCATAAATCAGTCTGAGTTTGATTGTCAAAACCGGGTCGGGTGGAAACCAATTCCGGGTATAGTCATGTATTTTACCGGATTTCCCTGGTCCTTTTTCCGGGTAGGGTAGGGATTTGACCGGTTATTTCCGGTTTCGGTTCTAGCGGGTTCAGGTCGGTTCCGGTTCCGGGTACAGCTCCGAGAAGAAATCCTATACTAGGTCATACCCGCGAGTCAGATATGGGTATGCACCTTTATATATGACAAAACAAATTAAGCTCATATGAGAAGTAACACGGAAACACCTAACAGCCAGCCCACTATAAGTAAATGTAAAAATATTAGCAGCTTCAGGCAACAATCATTAAAACCAAAATCTCCAAGCAGAAAATGATGCTGCCAAAATTTGCAGCAAACCAATATTATTAGCAGCCAAAATATGTAAGACCAGTAATAGGCAAAATTTAATATGCGAATAATCGGGGTTATGCATCTGGCACGAGTATGGTTTCAACAAAATAACGTTTCGACATGTCAACGCGTATACACTAACACACTAAAGGGAATGCAAAAGATGATACTTGGACATGAATCAGTAAAACAATGCTTTCTATTCATCAAGAAGTCTAAAAGATTCACTAGACAGTAACTTTAAATACTCAATATTAATAATATATTTTAACCGGGCGGGCGTAAACAACCACCCGGAAGAAGAAACCTAAACTTGTCTGCATTTTCTATCAAATAAGTTGGAAGGTGAACTGCAGAAGCCGTACGCGGTATCGCTCCCATCTTCCCAATCAAATTCTTGAAAGTATATTCTTCTGGTAACATGCCATAAAGATCATCTCCATTACAAATCTTTTCTTGAATTCTAGAATGATCCAAATGCTCTTTGTTCTTCACTCGGTCCGCGTGGCTGTATGCAGTCATTTTAACCACAAACTCACTCAAATACTTAAAACAGAAGCTGCAATGCCACCCTGTATCAGTCAGAACAAGATCCGTCTGGCGCGAGTGCATATAACGAGTATGCTGACCGTACACATGACTCGTTGCCTTCCATGTCGGGTCGGTTGGAAACTCGAACGAATATAAATACTTTTTCATATCAAGATGTAAAACTGGTGGCAGCCCATCACACCATCGCAGAAACTTAATAGTATTCCCACTCGGAATCTCATCAGTATCCGCTACAATAAGTAAATCACCATCTGATATACCCGAACCACTTATCAACCCGTTCATTGAAATCCGATGATGTCCCTCAACAGAAAACGGGCTTACACGTTTCCCCTCTTTCGCCAACTCACCCGGAAGAAACCCGTAAACGATTTTATCCTCAAACTTTGAAAACCGCTCACGATTCGTAGCAAATGTTAACTCTTTAGGCAGGCCCGTAAACGTTGCATTCGACTCAAGAATAATAAATTTAGTGACATAAAGGGTCAAGTTCACCCCACCTAACTTCCAACAAGTCAAGTTCATTACTGAATATGACAGCATCAAACACTCTGCGTGGTTCGTTCCTTATTTTCCATCCGTGCAGGCGACATAACGTCGCCATTGACGTGTTTTCTGCATAATAATGCGGTAAATACGTTAAGGGGCGCGGTGGTTTGTCCCAAATGGGCCTCAAGAAGTATGTGATCTTCTCATGGTGGTTAAAGATTATTGTGAAACAGACTGGTACAAATAATAAGAAGATCAAACACTTGTATCCGGGAAGATGTCGTCTTGAGACGACGATTCTCGGGCCCATAATGTATAATAATCAAGGTTTCACAGCAACCAGCATGAGCTGCATAACATTAAATTAATCAAAATTAGTAAATGAAGTAATGAACATGAAATTATCACACTTTTTTTACTGATCATATCAATCATTGCACTAATTTTGACGTTATTTTACTAATCTAGTGAAAATAACGTTAAAAGTGACGGACGGTTAATCAGGCATCATGTAGTGGCGTTGATAGCCGAAAGACAAGGGAACATACACCCGGTGTCTCGATGATTGAGTGCCATGTGCCTTATGTCCAAGGCTTGATGCAAAACTACTATCGAGCCGGGGGTCTCACCGGAAGCAGCCTCTCTATCCCTATGGGGTAGAGGTAAGGCTGTCTACATCTTACCCTCCTCAGACCCTACCATAGCTTTGCTATTGGTGGGATATACTGAGTACGATGATGATGATGATGATGATGATGAAACTGACTCAAATTTGTTTTTTTACTAGGAATGAGTATTTTTTTTACTGTATACAAGTACCGTACCAATACTGTACTGGTACTGACCGAATACAATTGTTACCGGTACTTGATTTTCAAGTTTTTGGTAGGCCTGTAAACAAACTAAACGTTCATGAACTGCTCAACGCAAAACATGAACAATGTTTTTGTTCATTTAATTAAACAGACACAAACACATGATTTATTCGTTCATTCAGGTTCATCAACGTTCCTTTATGTTTATTCATGTTTGTTTGTGTTCGTGAACTATTCGTTTGGTTTTAAACAAGCAAACATAAACGGACACGAACATGAACACAAAAATTTGTTCAATTACATGTTTGTGTTCACGTTCATTAAAGTTAAATAAACGAACACGAACACGGACATGCCCCTGTTCGTGTTTTTCATGGTACCGACGACAAGTACATAACCAAAATCCGTATACAATATCACTCTTTTCAAACTATTCGGTACAGTACCGATTCCATCCCTAAATGATAACTCAAAAACCCTAAAATCAAAGCAATGATAAAATTAAATACGGTGAAAATCATAATGTAATATAACGTAGTTTAACACGTAAAGATAACAAAGATGACGAAGAAACGAAATAACATACCTTTTTTCAATAAGAAGTTGTTTTATAATAATAAAGAAAAACCTAAAGCGATTTTAGGTCGTTTTGGTTATGCATATGTTATATAGAATCAACATTGAAATCAACATTTACATTTTGAAACATGGAAGCTGTCAGAGAATGTGATTTTAGTTTGGGGTATGGTTAAGTACAACTGGTACAAAATATTAAATATAAAGGTAGTGAATGACAAATAAGAAACTGCCACGTGGAATAGAATTTTTTGGGTGTGTTGGATGGTTGAAATATTGACTGTTGATTTAGTAGGGTTCTTGATTGTTATGGTGAGGTGCGAAAGAGGGTGTTATTAAGTTATATGTGTATATGACACATGGCGAGTTCCAATTTGTTGGTACTTTAAAAGCGGATTTTTTTTTTTTGAAATTTGGATGACTTCTTTCGTTATATAGAAACAAATTTAATATTTTTATTTTGGATTTTGGTCCATTCAAGAAAGTTTGTTGTATATGGATTGGTTTAAAAACGGGACAACCGGTTATACTAGGTTGCATCGGGCGATTAAACGGGTTAACTAGCTAACTACGTGATTTCATAAAAATACAATTTCAAGTCTTCAACTTAAAATTAATTCAAAAGTATATAATTCGGATTCCATGATTAAAGAAATAATCCAAAAGTTTTGTAATCATAAATAATCCAACAAAAACCCAAAAGTTGCTCGATGGAGATATTGAGAGCAATTCAATTCAATGGTAAATTGGTCGAAAGTAGATAGTAAATTGATGGTTAAAACTTGAAATCGGGAGATGGTTAATGGATGGACCATTAAAAGTTTTCGGATTAAAGTCTAAACCCAAAGTTTTACCTTGGGCTTAAACCGATACCAAATTACCAATGGTACAACCAGTACTACCAATGTTTTAAGCAATAAACTGTTCGCCCAGTTTACCAGGCTAGTGAGCGGCAACAGGTATAAACTGGTTTTTAAACCACTGGTTGGACTTATACGTGTAATGATACGTGGCAAATGACGATTTGGTTATATTTCATAATCGGATTTGAAGCAAATTTATGTTTGAATTTGGTCCATTCAAGAAAATTTGTTGTACATCTTGGTGATTAATTATAGAACGCTAGTTGTCTAAAAATATTAAGAAAATATATGTAGCCGAACTTGGAGTAATTTGTTTTGACGTATGTAACTATGTTTGTTGTTTAACATATTGTTTGTTGTTTGAATTAGGTATTGTTTTGTATTGCTTGGAAAAGGTTCTAGTTTGTTATTTTGGTTTAATCAACAAAAGACTTGTTCTTGTCATATATTATTAATGCACACAATTATTTGTCGAGACCTGTTCAAACGATGTAGCCGTTTAATACATGAACATGGTCGCAACCATTTAATACATGAACATGATCGATTTTGAGTCATGCATGTCTTGATGTTTTGTGATCAAAACGTTATTGGGTCAGGTCGGGTTGGGTTGTGTATTTGTGGTCACAATTTCAAGTTACACTTAGTGCTTGTAACGTGTAACTTTGTTGTTGTGTCTTCATAGGCTTTGCACGACAGATGCAACTTTATCATTAGTGTCAGTCGTAAGTTAATACTTTCGGGTCAACCGCATGCTATATCAACAAGCGTCACCCCCAAAATATCAAGTTAGGACGGACACCAAGCGTCACCCACAAGTACATAGCTACAAGCCACTAATTTAGTTGCATGCGACGTGCAAAGCCTGTGATAACATGTCAACAAAGTTACAAGGCACTAAGTGTATCCTGAAATCGTGAACATACCCCAGCCCGATAACGTTTTGATCAAAAACTCAAGAGATGACTGGAAATCGACTACGTTTGGGTGTTGAATGGTCGTGATGAAGGCTCACGTGAAATTATGTGGCAATCGTATGTCGTTTGAACGGGTCTTGATAAATTATGACCCCTTCAAAGTTCAAACAAACTATAATACACTCTTAACCTCATTAGTTTTATTAGTGTTAACAATTATATGATTGTAACATGTTATTAACATTCACCAATATTACCTTAGATAGTATATGTTAAATTTAAAATATATAATCAAGATCTATGTTTCATTTACTTCGCTCAATTTAAAAAAAAATAATACTATTTCTTAAAGTAATTCACAAATTAAGATTAATAATAAAACTTTATAGTTCAAAAGAGCCATTGAGTGATTTAAGTAAACATTAAAAATAATTTTTTAATATTAGATCAACTAATCGCTCTTATTAAATAGATCATATAAATTATAAATAATAACTTCTATATAGTTTTTTGTAAATGCGGTTAAATCCAGAAAAAAAAAGTTAAACTAAGTGGTAATTATCTTAAGTATTAACGTGTTGAATTCCAATAAAGCAAAAGCCCACTAATTCACTACAGCCCATTATTATGTCTTCCACTAAAGCAAGGCTCACTAGTTTAAGTCCACTAGGACCACTACAAAGATATTTCAGGCTGGGCTTGTTAACGCTTCATTCAATTATTTTAGCGAGCTGATCTAGAGTGGCACACACACAGCTCGACTCATGTACGCTTCCATTTATCTCCGACAAGGTTAGTACCAACATTCTATTAATCTATTTTTAACGTCATTTGAAACTATCCTCAATACCAGAGTAAACCTTCGTAAAACAATATGTCAGTTGTCCATACTGATTTTGACGGTTCAGTCTGAACTCACCCAAAAACACTATTAAAAAGAAAACTTATCACTGTGAGAAAACCACATGAGATAGATTTTGAACAAAAGACCGCAAGATTCAAGTATTAACCATCACCCTTGTATCAACATTCTATTAAGTCTTAATTAAAATAAGGGAATTCATATTGATATAAAGTCAACAAAATAATTAGTACGGAACTTAAGAGTCAAGCATGTACACATTAGCAGCAAAAATATTATATTCTGTCAAAGGGGCATGCCACCATCATTTTAGTTCAATGTATGGTACAAGTGTAACAAGTCCAAACATGTACTTTTTGAGATTGTCTAGCTTCAAACTTATGATTACTTGATTTAACTCTTTGTACAATACAATAATCAACCCATTAAACAACATAAAACCCCATTAAACTTGTTCAACTACATCAAAAAAAAAAAAAAGTTAAACACTAGTACCATTACACTTAAAGGCACTTAAATCATCAAAGACAAGGATGAATCAAACCAAACACTACACTATACATTTTCCCAGCTTCAAACACCTAACTCTTATGTTATCGCGTTATATAAGATTTAAGAAATCGGAATAAGATTAACACCATTCTTCATCATATTCTTAAACTCTTGAAAATTAATCATCCCATCACCATCAATATCCACTTTACTTATCATCTTCTTACAATCCTCCAACTTTTTACCTTCCTTAAACCCTAATGAATCCAAAACCAACCCCAACTCTTCAACACTTATAAGCCCATTCTTATCCCCATCAAACACATCAAAAGCATCTTTCAAATCACTATCTTCATGCACAACATTCCCATCACCCTTATAACTCCCATCTTCGCCTTCTCGGCTCATCATGGACTCGAAAAGCTCACAAAACTCATCGAAATCGATCAACCCATCGCCGTTCACATCAACCCTTTGAACCATCTCCAACACATCCAATTCACTAGTTGATATCCCAATATTCTTTAAAGAGTCACATAACTCTTGTTTTGTGATGAACCCATCTTTATTTTTATCAAAAGTTGCGAAAACGCTCTTTAATTCCGCTTTTCGTTCACTTGAAACTGACCCAAAACTCCCTCTTTTGGTCATGATCACCTTGTTATTGACCGGTTCTTGATTCTTGATTAGATTTGGATCCGGTGAGGACTCGAACCGAAATAAAGTGGCAACTTTCTTTGTGGGTATACCGAAAAGAGTCGAAAAAAGGCCAATTATGAAAAGAAAGACAAGAACAACAATGGTTAATATAGCCATAGATTAATATCACCTGAAGAAGGTGCAATGAAACAGAGTTGTGTGTTTATTGGATGAATTGACAATGAGTAAAGAAGTGTGCTCGCTTTCACGCGTTACTTGATATTTTATTTTGTTTATTTATTAGTTTGTACTTTACTTTATAAGTTAGGTATAATAAATTAAATTCTTTGCGTGATGAGTCACGAGTTAGAGCCCACAAAACGCGTAAACTGAAATAACAGAAAAGTCGAATTTTAAATATTAAATTTCAATAAAAAGAAAGATATTTTATCCACGCTGTAAACAAACCAAACGAACATGAACCAGACCTTATTTATGTCTGTTAAGAAAATAATGTGTTCACGAATGGTTCATCAACACTTACTGAACATGATTTTATGTCCGTGTTCGTTTATCGAGGAAATGAATGTGCTCATGAACAGTTCACGAACACCATTGAACACAAATAAAATCGACAAAGTCTAGAGATTGAGATCGAACATAAATTAAAGAATATAAAATGTGAGAATATGATTTCATATTTTATGTTAGGGGTAATAAATTAAAGAATATAAAATGTTTAGATAAAACATGTACAAATCAACCGAACATGATCTTGTTCATGTTCGTTTGTTAAGAAAATAATGTGTTCACAAGCACTTATCAAACATGGTTTTATGTTCGTGTTCATTCGATCATTAAATACATGAATGTGTTTACGAAGGGTTCATGAACACAAATAAAATCGATGAAACTTAGAGATTGAGATAGATGTATTCATCGATATGAATAATGAGAAAGGAAATGAAAACAATGCAAAAACAATTTGAGAGTATGGTTTATTATCTTATTTTGATATGTTAAATTAAAGAATATAAAATGTTTAGATAAAATAATAGATGTACAAAGAACATTCATGAACAACATATACAAAACAACATGAGCGAACACTCATGAATATATTATTGAACGTTCAAGAACACAACTAAACGAACAGAAGCTCTGTTAGTGTTCACTTGTTTAACTAATTGAACACAACCATCATAACTTTAACCTCTATGTATAAGCAAACACAATAGTTTTATGTTTTATTCAGAGAGAACATTTCACACTATATTTATACATTTTTAGTATAAGTGAATAATAATTTTATTACTCCTACCAATTAAACTTATATTATAATTATATTATAAGATGGATAATATTTTATAAAACGTGGACATTCATAAACGCGTTGTGTTAGTGATAATGACATTGTCGTGAGATGCAAAGCTACCTCTCCTTTTTTAATAAAGAGAGAATATAATAAGGAAAGATGTTATATTATATTTATAAAGTGTGATTAATTTATATAACAATGACTTCAATATTTTATGGTATTTAATAATTAAAATAAAGTTGATGCTAAATGGAAAAAGCATATCTCATTGCACAAGTAGGGGTGGGTATCATATTCCAAAGGTAAAGGGAGACTTTGTGTAGACTTGAATTAGAAGATAATTTATATAAATATAATATAATATATTAAAATAAACAATTATATTATTGAAAATTTAAAATAGCATTTTGTCAATCAATATTGCATTTTGAATTCTAGTACCCAAACAATACTTTCAATTACCATCTTACGTGGTCTTGTAGTCCCAAACAATATTGTCAACTAGCATCTTATATATTGTTCATTTTTCTCCTATATTAAGTAATGACAATTATTTTGAAATATAACATATACAAGATATACATTATATAAAGAGGAATGACCCGATTCGTCTAATAGGACCCAGGTCCGGTGTCGTATGTATAACGACCCATCGTTAGCTCATATGAGGACAAACAACATATTTTCCCTGAACCAATGAGAACACATGTCACTATCAAATTTCGTTAGCCCGTTTCACCAAGTGGGGACCAAGGACGTAATCATTGACATCAGCTCTATTCTCTATAGGTATGCTCTTTTACTTTCGTACTTATCTCTCAAAATAAACCAATACTTATTTTCACGACGGAAAGTGATCACGGGAAGAAGTAACAATATACATGCGGGTTGAGTAATCGGTCAAAACGTATCTCAAGAATCACATATCATTGTTTTCATAAAAAAAAATCAACTAAAAGTACTTGAGATTGATATTGGCATAATGCATTCGCCTTTGAATCTTGAGATGATAGGCATAGGTTCTTTGAAATCAGTGTGGACTTAAGCATGGGCTTTGCCGCTTTCAGTAAGGGCCTAAGTGGTCTATTACATATGTGGGCCTAATTGGGCTTATGCGATGCTCATTTATTCAGTTTGAACCTATACTACTTGAATTTTGTAAAATTAGTAAGTCTGTTCAATCGATAAAAAAGAAGTAAGCAAACCGTTACGCATAAAAGTTAGTAGCTAAGAGGCTAAGGGGTGTATGGGATTGCTTATTTTTATCAACTTATAACTTATAAACTTTTTAAGAGGTAATAAGGTGTTTGGGATTTCTTATATTGTGAGAGGAAAAGTTCTATAAGTTAGACTTATGTAACTTATTAACTTAATGAAAAGTTATAATGAAGTAAAATAAGGAATCCCAAACACCCCCTAAAAGAGACAAGACTGCAGTAAATTTTCAGATTAAATAAACTAAGATATTTAAATGAGAATACTTAAAAAAATCAATGTGTTAAACCTTGTTTGTAATATCCTTATGTGTTTCTAAGGGAAAAGTTAGTAAGAATCCTCATACCTGCGTGACAATGATTTGATATTTGACACTACCTTTTAGTTAAACCACCATACATACTCTTAACACACCTAATTTCTTGTGACCAAATGTCCTTTTGTAGGGTAAAAGTGGTTGATTCATGATGACTTGTGAGCCTTCACAAATCCTGTCAATTAGTTTATGACGAATAAGAAGATTGGAATAAGATGTTTAGTTGTTTGCTAGATCAAATAAATAGTTTGAAATATAGAATTGAGAAAAAGGATTCCGTAAACATTAAGTTTATGAAATTCCGTTTAAAATATATGATTTACTAATTTTATTTTTTTTAAACGACTGTCTACGGTATGACTGGGTGGTCGTAGCAGCCAACTACGTTTGGAAATTTCATAGAGTTTCTCCCGAAGAGCATAACCTTGGTTCCTAGGTCCTCCCCACGTCCTCCGAGAAACCTTCTCCCCTGATGTCACTTGATACAAGTTGCATCACCACAAGAGTTGAAACCCTCTCTAACGTAACACATGCATGATAAAACCTCCAATTTTGGCTCGCATTTGAACCAATGACCTCTCAAAGGAAGCCTTGTTTTTATCTTTATTCTCATAATCAACTAGGCTAGCCTAGAAGGTTTGATTTACTAAGTACCAAGCTGGAAGTAATTAATAATTGTTTTAAGATAAACAAATCGAGGTTAACCCAAGTTTCCTTTAATTTAAAATGATTACAATAAGTGAAAGGTAAACAGACAACAAGTTGCACCGTAACCTCTTTTTGAATAGAAAACCTACTAAAAACAAAGTTATAGGTCTGAGGGCTAAAACACATGCACGACTCGTTGAACCCTGGTTATAAAATTCATAGCCTCCGAAACTAGGAAACCAAATGTATTAAAATATGGGAGGTAAAATCCCATGCAAGGGGATTTATCGTTAAAAGGAGAATCTTTTTCCCCACTATAGTAATGTATGATCTTGATTTTATGTGATTTGTTTCTTTCATCACTTGGGCATTCAATCACAAATCTGATGGCCCTTCTAGTGGGGTGCATTTGCAGAAAACATTCCAGATCTCTGCCCATCACCACTTTGATTTTATTTTTTTAGCTTATAATAATGCCTACTTTATTTATTTATTTTTTAATTTGACATATGACTTGATAAATTTATCTAATTTTATTTATGAGAATTTGAATTTTAATAATCTAAACCTTGACTTATTGATCGAGATTGATACCAACTCTCAAAAGCCATCATAACTTTGAACATATTGTCCTCAAGCGATCTCATACTAATTAAAAGTTAACTCATTGACCTTTTGATAACGTTGACTAATTATGTCGTTAAATAACCCCGCTAGTTTTTCGTCAAATAAGTAGTTCACGTTATAAAAACTAACAAGGTTAGCTTTCAATTAGTATTGTATCGTTGGAGGAAAATAAATTCAAATTAATTTGTGTTTTAAATCAGTGGTTTTAGAAGGAATTTGTCTTAGATAAATTAATTTGTATATATATATTTTTTTGGTAATTCATCTAGTCTATATATTTTACATAAAACAAATGAGGTTAAAACACAAAGATGTGTAAACACCAACATATTATACGGCTGTGGAAACATGAGCTGATTAAAGATAAATCAAAATATACTTTTAATTTTGTTTGTATACGACATGGATAAAGTTTAAATATGAGGACTTATATTTTCTTATAGTTTAACGTAATATTAGATTTATGTTTTCGGTTTAATGTTATTAAATTTTATTTTTGTTAATTTGCTTTTCCCAAGTTCCATTAAGTATAGTAAACAAAAATATTAGTTTTTCACTAATTACAAGTTTTGAGCTTAACATATGCTATTTTTTTTAATTACTCCTAAAGCCACCTAAGTCATAACATGCCTACTATAATATTTGAACCATCTTATGATCTTAATACTATTGAGCTAAATTCTCGTTGTGATACATGCATGTAGTGTCGGTCAAGGATATTCTCAACCTTCATAACTCATTTGGGTTCAAATCGGTGGCTACAAAGCTTATTACATTGATTTTAATGATAACTCCCCGGGTTCTTTGTTACTCTCTTTTACTCACATAAAAGACATGTTTTACTATTCTCTCGTAACCATCTTTGAAGGAAAAATCAATAGAAATCAAGTGTAACTCTACGAAGATTACGTGAGTGGACCGCCTTTAACAACAAAAGTGTAAGTAAAAAGGGTCATAGTTTAAATTGTAAATATGAATTATTATTGTTATCACTAAATTATAATTTGAATTATTTAAATTTAATTACCTAAATAAAAAAAGTTTGGTATATGGCCACATATAGGATGGTACACAGAGACCTTTGTATTATACAACAATAAAGACAGAATGCAAACAAATATATAAAAGTACAACACATGCATTGCACTAGTCATAAAATTGATTTACATGCATGTTATTCGTCAGAAAAAATTTATTCATCCACCAGTAGGGAAATCTCTGATTTCATGGCTGCAACACCACACTTGCCAAACACATGAAGTCAGAATTTTCTAGCATTAAATCAAAAAAGTAAATTACATAACTAATAACCCAAAAAAGCAACTTGTAATAACTTTTTTTTTCAGAGCTTAGCTCGAGCTTGGCTCAAGAAACGTTTTTTCAAATTTGAACTAGGCTCGGGCTTGACTCTTTTTTAATTTATAAACACGTTTAATTAATTGATTTTATACACATTTCAGCTATGATTTCTATATATATATATATAACATAATATATAATATGTAGTTATTTTTGTCAAAAATTTATATATAATAACTATTGTTATATAAATATATATTTAATACATTGAATACAAATTATTATATACATATAATAGGCTAGTTTAGGCTCTAAGCTGACTTGAGCTTCTGATATGTAGTTCTAAACGCACATGTTTTAAGTCTCGAGCTTGGGCTAATTTAAGCCCAGTTTGATTCGAGCTTTTAATGAGCCGATCTCGAATGGCTCTGGAATTACTTGGCTCTTTTGCACCCATAGTCATAACCATACGTAAACCCTTCAAATGGTGAGTTATATTGATTCTTCTTCTTCTTCTTATCCTTATTTCTTTTTGAAGATTCCCTCTTATGGTGTTTCTCATAATATAGTTATAGGTGAAATACCTTCTTTTGCACTTGGATTGGACTTAGATATCTATTAAACACTAATTTAGAATTCCTTTGTCCGGATCTTTCCGAACAAACACACACTCCCCAAATTCTTCTTGAACATCATTTCTCTTTGTAAACTCTTTCGAGTTTAAAGTAGCGAATACTTCTTCCATTGGCAATGTTTCTCTTCCACGCATGAGAGTGACAACGAAATGTTCATAGGGATGAGACAAAGACGTAAGAAAGATTATAGCCTGATCTTCCTCATCCAGATCATCAATATCATCATTCATCAATATATATTAGGAGTCAATTTTTGAACTTATCAAATACGAATCTTTTAGAGACTTACTAGGAGCCATGTGAAACGGTTATAATATCTTCTTGAATTACAAACTATTTGCTAGCGATTTGATGATATACAGACCTTCCTACTTTGACCAAATCCCGACAGCACTAGTTTCCTTCGATACCTCCCCTAACACTTATCAAGGCTTAGAATTATAGCACTATGCGCTTCCCTCTAATATGTCTTTCTTCTCCTTATCGGTAAGTGTTACCGGTAACCTAGCCTCTTCGGCCAGAACATCAACAAGACCAACTTAAATTACCTTTAATTCTTTGATTGTGAGTTGTAACGAAACTCTAATATCAATTGTTGAAATTGGAACTCAACTGTCCAATCAAACACTAAACAAAAAAGGCCAAACGAATTAAATTAACAAGAATGAAAACGATTAACTCTCAATTGTGATTAACGAACATTAAAACCTCCAAATCAGTTGAGATTAACTAACTCTAACCAACTACGCTAACATTACAATAATGACCGAACAACCCCTTTAGAAGTTTACAATAATAGCCCCTACACTTTATGACAAACACTTAATATATATTTTTTATGAACAACATAACTATTATTTTTTGAAGAAACGTAAATCATAAATATTTCATTTTTTTAACGGCCAACAAAAACATAATTGCCTAGGTACTCCGTACGGGGTGACCCAACGACAAAAGTTCAGCGCCAGCTGGCTCAACCCAGCCGCACGGAGCCCTTAAGCGTCTCCAAGTTATCTCCAGTTTCGGGAAAAACCTACCCGCCCGAAGGCCCGCTGGTGGTAAAACCCGGACACCCTCATGATCAAACTGGAGATCATAAAGATCTCAGTCTTCCTTCATTGAGCCACATATATCCCTCCAAAATGTTGTTAGTGAGATTTAAACTTAAGTATCCATTGAAAAACCCAAGCTTTCTTACCACTACAACATAACATCGGAAACCCAACCTAATTCCCTTAAATATTACAATTACTTTGACACCATGGAAATATTATATCAATTTTTTAAACTAGTACACATGAAAAAATTGAGAGGAGGTTGGAAACTTGGAAAGAAGGTGGGGTATGATCAGATCAGAGTTGTGTTGTACCCAATATTCTTCTTGGGATTGATAGTAAAAAATAATAACCTAATTCCCTTATATATGTATATATATACTACCTCTTTCTCTCCACTTCACTTCAACTCAACAGCCCTTCTATATATGTTTCACATGAGACCACACACACACACAAACTGTGTGATCTCAAGAAGGCTGATTAGGGTTACAAGAATCTTGAAAAATGATGCTCCTTCTGTTCTTCCACAGCTTTCTTGAACTGCATGAATATTCAATCTTGATCTATGGGATCTCTGTCTTTGTGTTTTTGGCTTCATGAATCTTTGCAGTTCAATAAAGCTGTGGGAAGATAGAGAGAGAATCAATAACCACAACAACTGACAACAGATCTGATCTTATTTTGCATGGTATGTATCTCACCTCTATCTTTCTTGTTCATGTGTTCTTAAAGTGTATTAGTTAAATTTGTTTATTGATTTATAGTGTCATTAACTAAGTACTTGATTAACCCAAACTTACATGTACAATACTTCTTTAATTAAGAACATATGATCCATTATTCATCTATATATTATGTTATACATACTTAAATTAGACGCTCAGTGGCGTAGTCAAGAATTATTTTCTACGGGTTCGGAAAATTTCAATGGACGAGCGACCGTTTGTCTATCACTTGAGTTTGGGTTTTCTACGGATTCGATGTCAAAATACATGAATATATAACACTAAAAATAAATTTGTACGGGTTCGACCGAACCCATTTCCCAAAACCTGTCTAAGCCCCTGTAGACGCTAAAAGGAGTAAAAATTTAAATAAATACAATTATATGTTTTGTAAGTTGATGTATTAAATATCATATAGAGTGAATTATTTATTTGTGTATTGTGTGCTTAATAGGTATGTGAGTGTGACAATGATAAACTAACTAGTTCTTAAGATCTAAAAAGTGATAAATAATTGAGGTTTCAAAAAATATATAATTTTATCCGTTTCAAAATAAAGTGTTGATCGATTGGTCCACATACTTGATCAAGAAAACATACAAACTATTACTATAAAGCTTTGAGAAAGAAATAAGGATGAAAACAAATTGCATACTTGAAGACTTGAAGTCGATCAAGAGAGTGAAGTGATTACAAGGGTTAATTACTTGTTAAGAAAATTAATTAATAATTAGGTTGCACAAATAAAAAATAAAACTTCCCACTTACCGGTGGGTGTGGTTGGCTGGTTCTAGATCGGACGGGCCAATTAGTACACATATAACCAAGCTAGTTGGTCCGGGCTCGGCAAATTTTAAGTTCGCCCTGGTAAAGCCATATACGTGAATTCGGTGGGAGTAGCTTTTCTGTCATGATAGATGTAAGGTTAATTTGTTTCGTCAGCCATCACTCTCTCTCAAGACCTTGCTAATGCATATGCTATAGTATGATTTATATATACTTGATACACGTTAATTTGTTGTTTTTCTTATACGTGGCCGGTATAAAAAGTTGTAACAATTTATTCATTCATTCATGTACAACGGTTAATTATTTTTTAGCATAAGCTCTTACATATATACATCCAATGCATATTTGCCAAATTATTATCCTCACTTGTGTTTAATTTTAGTTGATTTTCTGAAATAGAACGAACTAGTTTTTTGAATGGGTAATTGGATTTTGATCTTCAGTTCATGTTAAAATTTTAAAAAAGTGAAATAGTATGTGGTGTGATAAGTGTTTTCACCATGTATTGTTTAAAAAAGGCACCAAAATGTCAAAAGGAACTGTACGTTATATTTTGCCTTGGTGAAATTTGTATTGCCTAAAAGATCAAATCTTTTTTTTTTAATTTATTTCTTGGATCATCACTTTTCTTACAGGTACGAATCAAAAGGACCATCCACTACAACTATAACTTTTAATTAAAATCCAGAACATTAATTACTTGATCTTTGTTAACAAGATCATAAAATGTATCATTATTTGTCGATAAAGGTCTATCTTCTGTTAGACGAATGCTTAGATTTTGGTTCAAAGAAATCGTCTTCAATGAAATTATGTGTACGCTGTTCAAAAACCGATCTTCATCGGTATGTTAAATTACAAATATCAAACAAATGATTAGTTTATTCTCTATAATTAAAAGGAAAAAAAAAGGTTAAGTTTTCAATTCTTAATTTATATTTTTTGTAGGGATCAAGAAAATCTTTATGGAATCATACAACATATTGTTATATATAATGTGTATGCTTTAACTCAAGAGGGGTACAAACTCCACATCTTTAGTTGTAATGTTGGATTAAAGTTAAACATAAGTGACAAATTCAAAGTTTTTGAAGTCACTTTTGGTTCAATCACCCATATTGTCAAAAAGATGATTTTTTTATAAGTTTTTTTATATGTATTATATTTATTTATTGAAACATATGGATTTTCCATGCAAGATCGATGACCCCGGTCAAGATATGTATTTTCCCTTTTTAGTCTCAATTTGTTTTCTTTTTTTTGTTATGCTTTTATGCAATAAGCATAGTCAAAAAGCTAGGTTTAAAACTACGGATCATGAGTATAAATGGTCCAACATCTTGATATAATTTTTTTGGCCACAAAGATAAAGATGAAGGATGGAGAAATGAGATTGGACACCAATTACTTTTTGGTGTTGGAATGACAAGAAAGAGTGAGTATGGAAGTTTTGCTAAAATAACTAAATTATTGCAAGAATATAAAATGAATAAATTTAAATATATCAAGAATATATTTTTTCTCTATAATTAGTAATATTGTTAAAAATTTCTAATTCTTACATGAAATGCTTATGCGTATGTGAATCGTGCATGTAAATCATTCACTGGTGTTTGGGATTTCTTATTTTAGTTCCGTATAACTTATAATTTATGAGTTATAAGTTATTAGGTGTTTAAGAAAAGTTAGATTTTATGAGTATAAAAGGTATAATTTACAACTTTATAACTTATAACTTATGTCTTGAATAAATTATAAAAAGGTAAAATAAGGAATCCCAAACACCCTTTTAATTAATTTGTCCATATTTTTTAAATGTTTACTTTCACATAAATTTACCCACGCATTATAAACTTTCTACACGTAGCCAACATATGTATAGATTTTATAACATTATACAAATTTTGTATATGTATTTGTTTACAATGTTGCATATATTTTTCTTGTATTTATAAAGTATGAATAATATTTTTACGTGGTTGGTTATTAAAAGGTTGGGAGCTATTTCCACAACATAACTCTTTACGGTCTTAAAAATGTGGGTGCAACAAGTAGCCATAATTTAACTATATCCTTGTATTAAAGGAGTTTATGAGCCTTTTGAGAAATACTTATTTTTAAACATGTTTGAGATTGAGTTTAAAAACAGCTTATTAGCTTTTTCAAAAGTCATGATTTGAGGTTTTTAAAAAATTGTTTTTTACCCTTTCAAAAACTAAAATAAAAGAGATTTTTGTAATGACCAAACATCTTCTAACTAATTGGTTTTTGAAAAAGCCAATAAATTGTTTTCAAACTCAATATCAAATATGCTCTATTCTCTTTTTAATTAGATGATACCGGAATACTAGGGATGCTAATTTATGAAGAACATGAAAACATAAAATTTGTGGGTTTAATATAAACAATTTGAATTAGTTTCAAGTCATACATGTGAACATATTTAGCCAAACAACTTATGTTCGTGCTGATGGACTCGTTGGTTGACCCGATCAACCCATTGGTTTCATGTATTTTATGTGTATTTTATACCAATTTAAAAAGTAAAATAAAATTAATATGCAAAAATGAAAAAAAATAACGATATTCGGGTTAAACGAGTCGTATACGTGTCAAACCCGTGTAATTCTCAATCCAATTGTGATATTAATTTGGAAGAGACCTTGTAGAAATTAAATAAACTAAGAACAAAGTAGTTACATACATCTAAACAAAAGATATAAGATACGGTTTCAACTTTGAAGTTGTTGGTGGAATAGGGTTGTTCAAGAAATTCGTGGTTAGGTCGAAGCTCGCTTGAATTTGAACGAGCCGGTTCAACTCAACTAGTGGCTCGGTCTTTGCTCGGCTTGTTTAGATTAAACTCTAAAATTTCAATACATGTAATAAAAATAACAATAATAACATACCAAAATAATATTAAAATCAATACATACATTGTATCACTCGATCTTCAAAACCTTATAAAAATAATAATAAAAACAATAATGTTTTTAATTCTATAGTTTATAAATTTTATAAAAAATGATATTAAAAGTTATATTTATGTCTTTTATATGTCAATATCTGCATAAAAAAAATTTAAAAACAATAATGAGATCAAGTTTTAAACGACCCGAATTCAAGCTTCATTTTTCAACTCGGTAAAAAGGCAAACTTAAGCTAGCTCACTCAAGTTCAAGCTCAAGCCCGAGCTCACCCTAACTTAGGAATGAACTCGATATTGTACCGGTACTGATCCTGAAAATCTCGATCCATCCCGAAAATTTAAAAATATATGGTACAAGTACCAGTACCATACCTGTACCAAAAACTCAAAACTTGGTACTTATTCGATACCAAAGGTACCAAATCAGTACCGGTACCGAAAACACTCATCCTACCCTTGCTCGGCTCGATTACAACCCTAGGTAAAAATAAGGCAAGTAAATATTTTTCTTCAGATTTTAGAGCAATTAAACCCAACCCTAATAATAATAAAACAAGTGGTGGGCTGGCTGCCTCCGCCTATTACACACGCACGCTACCTACATATTTATTGGATCTCAAAAGTCCATCGTCTCTTATTATTATTATTATCTTTTTCCCCTTATTATTATTCCATTGATTCCAATAGTCCAGTTTCAAGCCCAGTCCGATCCACCTTCTCCAAGCTTCTTTCTGGATCACGATTACAGGCTTCATCACCTTCAGCTCTTTCTTACGGTATATATATTTAATTATTATTATTATTATTATTATTTCTTATTATTGATATTATTATAAACCCTAACCCTAATTCTAATTGTGACTCGTCTTTCGTTTCAATTGACTTGATTAACTTATGTAATTGAATCGTGGGAGTGTTGATTATTGTTTATTGATTGTAATTCTTGTTGTGTCTTCGTCAATTTTGACTATTTGTTTTTATCCCTACTTTGGACGATTATGATGATGAAACCCTAGATCTGGTTAAATTGATTGTTTTTATCAACTAATTGAGTTTTAAGATGATAAGGTGACTCATAGGGTGAGAAAAAACAGAACTTTAACTGGAAACTTGGAATGATTTGACGTAACTGATCGGTTATGGTTAAGCGAATATGATTAACCGACTATTCGGTTATGGTTGTGTTAAGTTTTTGTTTGATTGAGTTTTAAGATCACAAGTTGACTTGTAGTATGAGTGAGCAAAACCGAACTGCAACTAAAAATTGAAACTTTAATTGAAAATTTTAACCATAACCGAGAAAATTGATCGGTTATGGTCAAGTGAATATGATTGATCGACCATTCAGTTATGGTGATGATATATAATTGAATATTAAGATCACAAGCTGACTCATAGTGGTGAACAAAACCGAATCGCAACTAAAAATTGAAATTTTAATTGAAAATTTTAACCATAACTAAGAAAATTGATCAGTTATGGTTAAGTGAATATGATTAACCGACCATTCAATTATGGTGATGATATTTTTTTTGTCTAAATGAATATTAAGATCACAAGCTCTCAGAATCATAGTAGTGAGCAAAACCGAACTGGAACTAAAAACCGAACCTTTAGTTGAAAAATTTAACCATAACCGACGAAACCGGTTGGTTATGGTTAAGTGAATACGAACCTACCAGTTGGTTATGGTTAAGTGAATATGAACCTACCAGTTGGTTATGGTTAAGTGAATATGATTAACCGACCAGTTGGTTATGGTTACGATAATGTTATGTCTAATTGAATTTTAAGATCACAAGCTGGGAGTGAGCGAAACCGAACCACAAACCGAAAAAATTAACCATAACCAACAAAAGTGATCGGTTATGGTTGGATAAATATGATTAACCGACCATTTGGTTATGGTTACTGTCAGTGATACATAAATTTGTGAATTCAGACTTTTGATTATTAGGCTTTTTATTGATTCGTTAAATGTGTTATAAAGTTACAAAGTTATAATCTTTTAAACTTATATGTACTTATGAATCAGGTGATTTTGTTAGTGACACATGGAGACTGATCCAACTGAAAGTAATGCATTGATTAGCATAGATATGCAGCCAGAGTATTTGGACACACAAATGAATGATGTAGACGTCGACGTAGAAGTAGACGCGCAACCTTCGAAACGCAGGAAGAAGAAATCGATCGTGTGGGAATATTTCACGATCGAGAATGTCGGTGAGGGAGTTAGACGAGCGTGTTGTAAACAGTGCAATCAATCATTCGCATACAGCACGGGTTCCAAAGTTGCAGGAACGAGTCATTTAAAGCGCCACATTGCTAAAGGCGGCTGTGCTGTTGTTCTTCGCAACAACGACTCGGTAACCCCCAAAAAGGGCCCCACCAATGGCACTACACCCAAAAGACGGTACAAAAGCCCGACTGTCAATTACTCTGTGTTTAACCCCGACTCTTGTCGCCAAGAAATGGCTCGAATGATCATACTTCACGACTACCCGCTTCACATGGTTGAACACGCCGGGTTCATGGCGTTTGTGCATAACTTGCAGCCCAATTTCAACATGGTTAACTTTAACACGGTCCAAGGCGACTGTGTAGCAACTTATCTAAGAGAAAAACAATCTATTCACAAACTGATTGAATCAATGCCGGGTCGGGTTTGTTTAAGTCTAGACCTCTGGAACTCACACCACACAACTGGGTACGTTTTTGTAACGAGTCAGTTCATTGACAGTGACTGGAAACTACACAAAAAGTTATTAAACGTCGTGATGGAACCGTATCCCGAGTCTGATTCTGCTTTCAGCCACGCGGTATCTGATTGTTTATCCGATTGGAATTTGGAGGGAAAGTTATTCACACTTACTATAAACCAGCCGGTTAGTGAGAGTGGGCTTACTAGTCTTAGAAATTTGCTTTCCGAGAAGAGCCCGAGCATCCTTAACGGTCAGTTACTTCTTACAAGTTGTTTTGCTAGATCTTTAACAGGTATCGCACAAGAGGCGTTAAATGCGGTTCAAGAAACGGTTAAAAAGATCAGAGACTGTGTGAAGTATGTGAAAACATCTGAATCGTTGGAGGAGAAATTTCTTGCGTTAAAGCAACAGCTTCAAGTAATGAGTGCTAAAACGTTAGTACTCGATGATCAGACACAATGGAACACGACTTATGAAATGTTGTTAGCAGCTTTAGAGTTAAAAGAAGTGTTTTCTTGTTTAGATACTTTAGATCCTGATTACAATGAAGCGTTAAGTGTTAAAGAATGGAAGGTTATAGAGAACCTTTGCACGTATTTGAAGCTGCTTTATAATACCGCGAGTCTGCTGACATCAGCAAGTGTTCCGACCGCTAATACGTTTTTTCACGAAGCGTGGAAGCTTCAGTTGGAGCTATCGCGTGCATCCACAAGTGAAGATAATGAAATTAAGGCCTTAACGAAACCGATGCTGGAAAGTTTTGATAAATATTGGAAAAACAGTTGTTTGGTTTTAGCGATTGCGGTTGTTATGGACCCTCGGTTTAAAATGAAGTTGGTTGATTTTAGTTTTACAAAGATTTACGGGGATGACGCTTCAAGTTATATTAAAGTTGTGGATGAAGGTGTTCATGAGCTCTTTTTGGAATACGTGGCGCTTCCGTTGCCACTTACACCTGCTTTTGTTGAACATGTGAATGGTGGTGCGAGTGAACCAAAAGTAGACGGTTCGGGTGGGGTAAGTAATGGGCTCGGGCTAACGGATTTTGATGTTTATATTATGGAGAGTACAAGTCAACAGTCAAAGTCAGAGTTGGACCAGTATTTGGAAGAGTCGCTTTTGCCTCGGATTCATGAGTTTGATGTTATGGGGTGGTGGAAGTTGAACAAGGTTAAGTACCCGACACTGTCGAAGATGGCTCATGATATATTGACTATTCCCGTCTCTACTGTTTCCCCCGGGTCGGTTTTTGACACCACTGTGAACGAGATGGACCGTTATCGGGCCTCTTTGAGGCCCGAGACTGTCGAGGCGCTTTTCTGTGCTAAGGATTGGATGCAGTTCCAACCGACCGAGAGTGTGGACCCGCTTGTGAAGATGGAGTTTCCGATTTAAGGTGGGAGTTTGGTGTTTGCTGTTTTCTTTCTGTGTTAATTTATATTGTGCATGGTATGGTAATAATAACTTATTAGTAACTTTGGTTAATATGAGTGTTTTTAGTTGTGTTTCTGGACATGGGAAAAGAGTTTAGATTTGTCAAGCTTAATAATTTTGTTTTCTTATTTTGACATGATGCTTATTTTGGTTTTGAAAAGCACCCCTTTGGCTCAACGCGTTTAAGTTTCGAGAGCTCGAGCTTGTTTTGAGCTTCATCTTTAATGCTCATGTTTGGCTCATTTATTATTTGTTATTTATTTAGTTAATTTATTTATATACATTTATATATAATTATATATATTATAATTGTTATGTAACCTATATGTTTAGTGAATCTTTTATTAAACTAGTAATAATGTTGTGCAGTTACAAGTATTAAGCTCAAAAATAAGAAATCAACTACATCACTTCAATAACACAATCAATCTTCTATATCATACTAAATAATTCATAAATGAATCTTAATATCATGACACTGGTCCTCCCCGGGCATACGACTCAAGTTTACGACCACCAGCCCAGATTCTGAATCATATACCGACTCAACCTCACTTGACCCAATCGTGCACCTTTTGGGCTTGGTCTTCGAGTATGCACCAAACCGTCCACACCCCTTAACCATCATAGACACAATCACCGAACCACCTTCAACCGTGTACTCTAACCCATCAATCGCCCCACCAGAATTAAACATGTCAATAAGTCCTAACGGGCCAAACTTAAACCCGGACCCCAAAACCTTAACAGGCGTAACCGTAAAAACCTCATGCTCAAGAACATGTAACGAAACTGGAAGACTTGCCCCGTGAGGTAAAACGATAACATCTTGCGTATGGTGACGGTACATCACGCAATCACCAGACCAACCGGGCCCCACTGCAGCATCAGCAATGAGGTGCACGTCATTGCCGTTGATGGCTCCGGTTACTGCGTCGGGTCGGGTTTCATGAAAGGTGTTTTTTCGCTCATTGGCGTTCCAAGCAGCCCCTTGACAGTTGTAAACACCAATGACTCCAGTGTACTTGTTCATGTTCCATATTTTTAACAAACTAACACCATCACGGGTCGGGTCAACAAACAGGCAATCCTTAGTGGGCCTACCCGGTAACCGGGCCCGAAGCACAGAACCATCAGGCAACACAAGTTTCTTCAAAAGATCAAAGTTATGCTTCCCTGGAGCATCACTGTAAAACAAATAAAAATAAATAAATTATTCGTTTTGACTTTGGCTCGTTTTTGGGATGTTAACCAACCCGCAATATTATTACCTCACGTATATAGGACCACCACTGATGGCCCTAGCGGATGCATGGTACTCGGCTGCAGGATGAAGCGAATGGAACATATCCCAGTCGGGCTGCATAAATTCTCCAAGAAACACGCTGTTATAAGCCACGGCTGCAATATGTATCGTGTGTGATACGGGATCACGAGGGTAGAAGTCATCAGAAGCCCGAACCACCGCGGTTTGTTGAGAACTAATTAAAAATAAGATCTATAAGTACTCAAATATATAATACATATGTACAAATAAAGTGTTGATATTTACCAGTAAAGAGCATCTGTGTTATGGCTCATACACGCAATGCACCCGTTATCGGGAAAATTTCGAGCAATAGATGCATCAAGAGCTTGATGATACTGTTGCGTTAGTGCTACCCGACCACCTAACCCGGACCCGAGCGTCTCCAATATACATTGAACATCGACTTTGACCCCATCAACACCGGCTGCAGCCAGGTACCCGTGTAAATTGTCATAAAACTTGAACACCTTTTTCGGGTTCATTAGCCCCAAACCTTGTGTTACCAACATATCGGTTTTCCACACGGGATCGTTTGATATAACCCCTTTCGACGCGTTTGGATATTTCATCAACGACCCGTATTCCTCCATACCCTCCGCCCCGGGGCGGACCCCACCCCAGTACCCGACAATCGCGTGCCACACGTACACGTATTTCAAACCATATACATTTTTCGCTATGTTTACTATGTTCTTGATCCCGAGTGTCGGGTCATCCTCGTTTTGGAACTTTTCGTTTTCTTTAATCCCCGTCAGCCTCATCAACGGCTGTGATTCTTCGGACTCGGTAATCTTTTTATCGTCTGATCCGACGGACTGCCACCCGTCGTCGATGATCACAAACTTCGCGGGGGTCCCACCGTCGGCTAAACTTTTTAACCCCGACTTGACACCTTCTTGAGTCACGTCTTGGTAAAACGCGTCCCACGTGCACCACCCGAAATAATCAACAATCCCGGGAAGCTTTTTATCTTCCCGCTGCTTGAACGACTTCAGATGCAGTTTAACTCTGTTAACTGCATCCGTGATTGTACTAAAAGGGTCTGTTCCTAAACCCATGTAAACCATGTGTGTAAAAACAGACCCTTTAGTGTCGAGATCACCACTCTCGACACAAACCTCGAGCTCGTCTCCAGTATTTCCCTGGAGACAAGCTCGAAACGACCCGTCAATTAACGGCAAAAAAACAACATAAAGTTTCTCACTTTCTCCAACTGTTTCCATTAATAAAAACTGTGTTTCATTTGGTATTTCACTTCCTTTACTTCCCATTTTCTGAGCCATCCACCATAACTTAAACCGAAAACAAGCCATGAACCGGACATCGTGAAGCCGCCCAAGCGACACCACGTGCCGACTACTTTCTTCCTCAAAAACCGCACCGATAAAAGCCCCGTCCTGACCTGATTCTGAACCCGATGAAGTTACAATCTTTTCCGACACGTTGGTTAATATTGTTTGGTCCTTAACCGTCAATCGCCTGCCCGAAATTTGAACCACTGGACCAATTGTCATTTTATTCACTTCTTTGATATTATGCAATACTGATTCTTTGTTCTGTGATCAATCAAATCAATGGAACTGTGTTAATCTGACTGCAAACAGGGTCGTCTCTGAGATTTCGGGTGCCACGGACTCTACTAAAAAAAGAGTGTTATATATATTAAGAAAATTTATCAAATAACTAGTTATAAAAAAGGCTCTATATACATACAAAATGGGCTCATCAGTTGTCACTAAATGTAAAAAATATATATTGATTACAAAACTTTTTATATATATAAATTTCAAAAATTTTGAACCGTTCTCGATAACGGGCCCTCAGCATCAGTCGGAAGTTTGTTTATGTTTGTTCCTTTAATAAACGAACGAACATGAACAAAAAGTTTGTGTTCATCATCATCATCATCGTACTCAGTATATCCCACCAATAGCAATGCTATGGTAGGGTCTGAGGAGGGTAAGATGTAGACAGCCTTACCTCTATCCCATAGGGATAGAGAGGCTGCTTCCGGTGAGACCCCCGGCTCGATAGTAGTTTTGCATCAAGCCTTGGACATAAGGCACATAGCACTCAATCATCGGGACACCGGCTGATCGGTGCATGTGCCCTTGTCTTTCGGCTATCAACACCACCACATGATGCCTGATTAACCTTCCGCCACTTTTAACGTTATTTTCACGAGATTAGTAAAATAACGTCAAAATTAGTGCAATTTTACTTTTGCCCACCCGAGGGTTCACACATATATACATTATTGTGTTCATTTAACTAAACGAACGAACATGAAAACATGTTTCGTTCATTCATTTATTAATGTTCGTGAATATTTATTCATTAATCTATGTTTATGTTCGTTCGTGTTCGCTTACATGTTAAAAGAAAAGAATTAAATATTATTTTTATTTTACAAATTACGTCACCCTAATATGTTTTATACTTGTTGGTTTGTGTTAGTTCACGTATGCTCATATACGTTTGTTTATCTTTATTAAATTATGTTTATTTATGTTCGTGAACTGTACGTTTAGATTTTAAATCAACAAACATAAGCAAACATGTTCATTTCTAAAATTTTTTAAACGAACAAACATGAACACAAGCATTTGTCCGATAAGCGTTCGTATTCGTATAAACTTAACTGAACGAACACGAAGATACCCTTGTTCGTGTTCATTCGATTCGTTTACAGGCCTAGGGGTGGACCTTTTTGTTATATTTGTGGGCCAGCTGCCCTTTTAAAAAAAACTAGTGTTATTTAAACACAAAACTCCCGATCGCCTCCTTAAAATTATATGGTTAAGCCCCGTGTCGCCTCCCATTAAAATAATTCATGGGTCCGCCACTACAGCCATCAGCTGAAGCCCGACTACCCTCCGGGCCGGGCTTGAGTCTACAAATTTTGGTTAAATGATTGGAAAAAAACTGGAATTAATGGAAATAAAATGTACCTGATTAGAAGATGAAATGGATGTAATATTAATATTATGTTTTGAAGAATTGAGAGTGAATTTGGTGAATGATGGGATTAAAAGTGGGATGAAACGATTATTATTTATAAGGTGGGATGATGAAGTGTGATTGAATAACAAGTTGTGTGTTTGTATCGCCATTGTTTGAAGATTTTTAGCAGCTTTTTATTGTTATTAATTAATGTTGTTATTATATTATCTGTCTTGTAGGATCTGAGTTGTTAACGTTGCCAATTGGAAATGTTTTTTAAATGTGGCCCTTGTGGTTCTAGGATTTGTTGTGTTACCCCCCTTGTGTTTTGTTTTATTTTCTTGTAGTTAGAAAACATTAATGTCATGTTCTGAAAGTTATATGAAGTATGAACATATTTTATATCTGACATATTGGTATTAAATAATTCCAATCATGTTTTATTGATAAATAACAGTCTTAATTTCACTTTTGGCTGATGACAATTTCAATTAAAGGTGTATTATTTATAATGGTCAACGACTAACTGAAGACTAACTCTGTTGGCTGCAGGTCGTCGGAAATACATTTTTGTCCGAAAAACTCACACTTTTTGCTGGAAAAATCAACTTGAACACCACCAACAACAACAACAACCGACTCACAACCAACTGACCACCATCACTTGAGTATCACCAACCGATTCCGACGGTGGTTCTAGGGTTTGGCTGTTAGTGAGGGTTCCAACGGTGGCTCAATAACTGGGACTTTTACTAAAAAAAATATTTATCAAGGTCCGATCAAATGTTACAAAGATGTTTAGGATAAAAAAGTTGAGTTTTCTAGGGAAAAATGTGAGTGTTCCGGCCAAAAACGTTTTTACGGCAACCTGTAACTAACGAAGTTAGTCCTCCGTTAGTCGCGGGCTATAATAAGCAATGTATCTTTAGTTGGAACTGCTACCAGACAAGAGTGAAATTATGACTGTTATTTTCCAATAAGATATAGCTAAGATAATTTAAAACCAATATTCTTTTATATTTGTATGTATAGTTCATTACTCATCTAGGTGAAATTTCATTTGGTACAAAGACGATATAAAAGTAAGTATACTAATGAATAGTTAAATAAAGGAAAAAATGCTAGAAGAAACTTTAGCGTGAAACAAGCATAGCTTTTAATCCATTTGAGTTATCGGAGTTGTAAGGTATGAAGTTTCGGTTTTAACTTAGAAATTTTTTCTCTAATTTTATCGTATTAATTTTATTTTGTTTCTTAGTTTCAAAACGCATGAACATGGATGTTATTAATTCACACATTTTATTAACGGGATGATTTGATTTCCCTAACATATATTTAAAACTTTTTAGGATTTGACGTATATTATCAAATTTAAAGCGTGTGTGTTCATTCGTTTATAGTCGTCTCACAGTTAATATTGTGTTATTTCATTAATAATTTATGTCCTTGTTTTTTATTTTGAATCAACAAAAAAGAAAAACATACAAGTAAGAGTGAAATTAGTTAAACCAGACCAATAGTAATTAGTAAGCAACCAACTATAATAAAAATTATAATTATAAAAAATATCTAGAAAATCACATAAATAAACATGAAGCATATATAAATGTGAGTATTTCTGTAAACAAAAACTCAAGGGACTATGTGGGACTTAACCAAACCAGAAGGGGGTAGTGTACAGTCTTTTATAATAACGTGCAAGAAATAGTTAGATAGTTTTAACACGTTGGATCTACGTTTAAGCCAATCCACAAACTCGTTTACAAATATCTTCAATCTAAGATTCACAATCTGTTTGGACTTTAGTTCCCAAAATATAACATCTAACAACCTTTTTATGTTGTTTTCATGTATAGTATTTTACTTTTTATAGCAAAAACAAATAAATAAATAAATAAGATCATACATGTGTATGATTTAGTGCATATAATATACCTTTTTTAGTACAATAATTCCGTATTTTACATTTTGTTATTTATCGGGTAACGTTGTATTAACAAAAACAGAAGAAAATATAGACTTAAAAGCAAGTGCTGTAAAATACTGGTTTAGATACACGTGTGATTACGAACAAGGATGTAGATTTGGTGTTTAGCAAGAGTTCAAAGTTGTGGAAGCTATCCTTGTTTGAGACAAGTTCATGTCACATGGTACGTGAGCAAGTAGGCAAAAGTCACTCGATCTAGTTACAAGGTTTGAACAATGTTAGGTTTAAACTCGAGTTCTATTTAGTTAAGAAAAATAATGTTGATTCTGGTGAAGGTGGTTCAAGAAAATGATAGTGATGAAAATCATATGCGAGACGAGACACGTAGATCTAGCACTGATCGCATACGAATTACAATAAGGGAGCTAAGATAATGCTAAATATCTCTACTCAGAAGGTTCGCCACTTTTAATTATATGAAACATATAAATATAATTTTGTAAATGAAAAAATCCTTCAAATACTTCCATAACCAATTTTGTTCGGTTTACAAAAATAATATTATCAAAAACCATTATTAATATATTGTTTTATAAAATATCTCCTGCTCATAAAAATACTATTCAATTTTTTGGCTTTTGATTGATGGTTAGGCTAAGGGTAATGGAGCTTGTAGGTCCCCCCGGGTCGTCGCCGATCGATACAAGATCCGCACGAGGTCTAGGAGTGCGGAATCCTCCTAGACTCGTTTATTGGTGTAGAAGACGATACACGTTAACACGATCAAACACACGTTACAATAAACAAAGACACGTTCTATTGCAACTGAAAACACGTGATATCAAATCACCGATTACACAAAACTCGTAAACTCTAATGATAACTCGTCTCTAAACTCTCGTAAACTCTGCCGTAACCTAGACTATTTAACAGTCGACAACTTCGCCTAGCATGTTTAGGCGAAGTTGTCCCTAACTTCGCTTGTTCCACAAGTTCGCCTATATCAGCGAACTTGTGAGAACTTCGCTTACATCCAAATACAAATCCAACTAACTCGATTACAGACACTAGACACTGAACTACTGACATCATGTACCAACAGACTCCCCATTGGCAGTAGCTTCATATCTCTATCTTCAAGCACGTGTCTTGTAATCTTCAACAATCTTGTATCTTTCATCTTCAAGCATGAACTCCTTCTCGTACACAAACCGAAACAACTCTTTGATATTTCTTCGCTTCTTCTTTCCAAGCAGGAATATAAAATATTTTCTTCTCGTTTAGCACCTGCAGATCAGCTTGAGACAAATTCACCAAGTGCATTGGATCATACACTCTCAGCAGCTCTTGTTCATCTTCATTCTCCATTACTGCTTCAGTTGTTTCACAATCAACATACCACCACTTCAAATCCTTGAGCACATCCTTGGGCATTTGTTTCATCGACACTTCTTTTAAACACCGGATCGGCTTATACTTCATGATCATCAAAGGCTTGCCATCTGCTCTCATCCCTCTGTCTTTGTCTTCAATGAGCTTTCCTTTCTGTGGTTTCAACAGCTCGAACTTCTTCTCCTTTATACTTTCCTTCCATACAATCTTTCCAATGACCCTAGCCATGTCATCATCACTCCTGTTTATTAACCCCAATCTGGCTAAGTCCTTCACTTCACACTCAGGCAATGTATTCAACAATCTCAACAGTCTCTTGAAGTACTGAACCCCATCATACCTTTTAATCACAAAGAGCCTCAATTGCTCATCATATAACCAGCATATAATCCCCTTTTTCGATTCAGCATAACCTCTAATGTTGTAACTTTTCTTGAACATAGTAGGGACCACCGGTTTCTTCGTTTTTACGAACCACTGAGCGTAGCCTTCTTTCCATCTTGGCTGCTCTTCCCATTCTGTCTCATCGCTTCCCATATCTTGAGTCATATCTGCCTTATAACTTCCGGAATCTCATGCTCAATGTTCTCCTCTACAATCTCTCCCTCTTCAATCTCATTATCAATAACAATCTCTGCCCCAATCTTCTCTATCTCATCAACCGGTAACACATCCTCATCACCTATAACATCATCTAACATCATCTCAGCATCCACGACCACCACCTCATCACCCCCTGAACCGCCAGCTGCACTTGTTGACTCCCCCTGAGATGTGGAAGTCCCAAGAGCTTGTTCAGTTCTTGGCAACTCTCCACCTGCACCTTTCGATGCATTGGGATCATCGTCTCGATCATTACGCTTCTTCGTCCTCAGCTCATCACCCTTACAGCTCGTCTCCCCCTGAGATGCCAAGAACTGCTTCAAAGTATCAATTATTTTTCCATGTTCGATCAGCAGGGACGACTGTATCTGATTCCCTGCAACGAGGCGCTGAATAGCATGAGTCTGGATAAGATTTACCCTTGATTGTTCTGCCACGACCCTTTCTAGCGCTGCTATTCTCTCCGAATCGGATAAGGTTGCATCGAAATCAAACCTCAGATGTGATATATCTTGAGTGTACTGAGGAGGGATTTCCAATGTAACCGGGACCTCAGAAGTAGGCGTAAACGTAACCGCAGGTGGTATCGTAACTGACAACCCTGCAGTAGCTACAACTGTCGACTCAATAAATCTTGCGACGACCTCCAATGGAGTAAGAGTTGGAGATGGCAAGGACACAATCTCCGGAGTCGAGAGTTGGAATGTAGTGAGTGGTAGGCCGAATGAGGATGAGGTAGCCACCACGGGAACGTCCGTGGCACTTGGCCTTGTAACTGGTAATGATGTCGGAACCATGGTCATACCGGACAGTGCGGGTGGAGTGAAACGTACCACCCTTGAGCTCTCACCAGCTCCCGAACCTACACCTGTCCGTTCCCTTCTCGATCTACGAACCAACTTATGTAAATCTTCCTCAAAATCTGACTCACTGTCATCATCGGCTCTCTTCCTCTTCCCATGAATCCGTTCTTGTGTTACCAAAATTCATCTCGCTTCAGCCACAACATCATCTGACGAATCTGAATCAGCCACCGTCGTAGCTGCCCTAGTAACATTCACACTAGAAACCTGTGCAACCGAGACTTGCACATTTTCCTCTGGATCAACACGTTCCATATCAAAGAAGCCTTGACCACCAAACGCTTCATCAAGGTCTACATTTTCCTCCGGTGACACAACAGGAGCAGCAGGTATATCTTGCTGTACCTCAGGTGGTTGAGGTGCTCCAGCCTGTTGTGGTTGAGGATCCTGAAACTCGTCCCCACGAGCTGGAACATACTCTGGGTTGATCAAGTACCCAAATAGTGGAGTATGTCGAGGACGGAGCTCAGGCTTGCTTCTTGCACTCGATGATCTACACTGAGCGAAGATCCTTTTACTTACACTTTCCACATATCTAATTGGGCGGCGTTGAGGTAACGTGGGAGCAACATGATTCAAGATCATTTGTAGGAATCTTAGATACATAAGAAATCTCTCACGCGCCACCGCTCGTCTTTGACGATCTATCTCGTAGAATACCATCTGACTAAAGCTATAACGCTTATTGTAAGTCAGTGCAGTCATCGCCGACTGCATGGTCGCACCCATCCCATCTGTACCAGCCTTTCTCCCTGACATACACACGATCATCACGTGCATGAGAAAGCGCCACTGGTCTAGCAAGAACCCCTTGCGTCTCTGAGTATCCCCCAAAGGACCAGAATATCCCATCCTCAGAAACGCACCATCTTGGAATGGAGCTACAAAGTCTGTAGGATCGTCTCGCGTTTCATCCCCAAACTGTAAAGCCACCCTGATCTGTTCAGACGAGAACTGAACTATCTGATTGTTAACCATTGCACGCATAACCGGGGGCTCGACTCGACAGTCATATTCCACTGTCTGCCAGAAATCTTCAATGTTTGGCAAAGATATAGGCAGTGTTGTGGTAATCGCGTGGAATACACGCGAGCGTAGTAGAAACGTGATGATCTCGCGGAAATCATCAACACCACTCGCATCCGGGTCCAATGTGATGTACATGTTATGCCCCGGGAAAAACTGTCGATGGTTATCTCCACCTTCATCACCACCTGCACCACCTGCTCCAGCTACAGCTGCCATTTCTGCAACAAAACAGACTAAGTTAGAGAAACGTCGAGGCAAATCACAAGTTCGCCTGTTACCATGAGCGAAATTATGATTTATTCTGTATAGGCGAAGTTAGAGGTGGGGCGAAGTTGGGAACAACTTCGCCTCAACTTGAACTTCGCCTGATAAATGTTAAGTTAAAAGGGCCAGGCGAAGTTAATGATAACTTCGCCTAACAACAACTTCGCCTCATATACTGTTACATAATTAATTGTCAGGCGAAGTTAAACCTCAGGCGAAGTTAAGAATAACTTCGCCTAAACTGTAAGTTCGCCTGAATATGAATCGGCAACAGTTAGACTTTCGAACGAGGCGAATTGGGTCAATTTGGAGATTGCGGACTCCATAAAACATGATTTTATGATGATTTAGACGATTAAGTTGATTACGACCACGTAATAACAAGTTTGAAAATCGGGTGGTGAGGTTTCGAAAGACCGAGGTCACGAAACGGGTCGAAACGACCTTTGATTTACATCAATGACAGTGAATATACTTTATATCGACACTACACACCTTGAAATCGATTAGAAACTGAGAAAACAATACAGATGATTCGATGCTATAAGTTCGCCTAGGGTTACTGGAGATAAGTTCGTTGGTTGTTTTGAAAAATAATAAACAGTTTGACCTGAAAAATCCTTTATATAGGGTCAAATTTATACAAGCGAAGTTATGGATAACTTCGCTGATATGAAAATTTTCACAACAAACCCCTATAATTTGAACAATTTGCAATTAAGTTTTAAAACATCCTTTAAAGCGTTAAATGATACGATCAAGACCAAGTAACCAGGTATTAAATCATACAACTACATAAGTAGAAAAAATTTTAAAAATAAAGTATACGGGATCAAATTTCAGTCTCGACAGGGACTACCATGTTTTAGAAAAGATCCGAACAAGAATCATACTAATTAAGTGACTGTCACACAGATCCATGTTCAGCTGTATTATGACATAAAGAAACAGGTTGTAAGCAGGTAAATAACTTAGAATGGTTTTCATTGTTTCTGTGATACGGGTTAGGTTCAATTAAGCTCAAAACTTAAATGGGCAACACCTCAGAGATTATGATGCCTCCTATCTATTCTCAAAGCGTATTTGGCTTTCCCCAAGTCACCCCGAGTTGATCTCGACCCGTAGTGTCTGATTAAAGAGTAAGTACTCTTCGATCTTTAGACTCTTCTTCCCGTTCTCTTTCTCACATCTTGATTGAGAAGTATTAACCTTATAAGCTCTAGAATGTCTCAGTAACATTTTTTTTAAGTATTTACACAGTTTCAGAGTCGTAAACAACTGCAAGTCCCGAATCTGGATCACTGCAGTATCTTGACACGCTCTCTTCACGGGAATCAGAACACTCACGGGCTCGTGTATGACTGGGTAATCGCTTTTCTGCCTATCATTCGGAAAGATATATATGGAGACATGCACAACTCTTAAGGAGTTTCCACGTAAAATCGAGTAGATTTAGTTAGTATCACTTCTACTTTTACGCACCATAAAAAGCTACCATGACATACAATGACTGTTCTAAAGTCTTTTAGGCCTAATAACTTCACTAGTTAAGCACACAGAATCAGTTTATCTATCACTTTCCAAGGTTGGATCAATTTTCTGTTAAACATAGTAAAGGAACTTCTTACGAAGTAGTAGACTTGAAAAATAATTTCATCTCCCATAAAAATTTAACTTCTATCGCCCCGATCAATTCGAAGTCTTCAGGTAAACGGCTATCCTGAAGATCCAATGGATCAACTGGACCGACCACATACGAGTATGTGTCCTTCTAACTAAGTATGAACGACTAATTTTCAGCGAAAGAATTAAAAACACATCATAAACCGCCCCGGTCACTTTCAGTCATCTGGTTAATGGCTATCCTCATATTCTACAAGTAGAAATGAGGACCAAACATATCCGAAGATATGTCCTTCAAACTGAGGCAACCGACATAATTCTAAGCGATAGTGATTTTTTTTTTTAAACAAAAACGAAAAACACAGTTACTCGGGATTGATCATCCCATTCAGCTCAACAAGGTTTTGAAATCGAGTTTTGTCAAACGCTTTAGTAAACAAGTCAGCGAAATTATCTAACGTATCAACCTTTTCGAGCACAATCAATTTCTTCTCAGCACAATCCCGTATAAAATGATGACGGATGTCAATGTGTTTAGTTTTGCTATGCTTTACGGGATTGTTAGTTACTGAGATAGCAGCAGTGTTATCAATGCAAATAGGAGTATGAGTGAAATTCATACCATAATCGCGCAATTGCTGTTGTATCCAAAGAACCTGGGAGCAGCAGTTCGATGCTGCCATGTATTCTGCTTCACAGGTTGAAATGGCGACTGAGGTCTGCTTCTTGCACTGCCATGACACTAATCTGCCTCCAAGAAACTGACATCCACCTGTTGTTGACTTCCGATTCTGATTGCATCCTCCATAATCAGAATCTGTGTATGCGACTAACTCCAAGTCTCCTCCTTTCGTGTACCACAACCCTAGCTTAGGCTTGCCTTTGAGATATCGCAATATCCTCTTCACACCCTTCAAGTGAGATTCCTTTGGGTTTGCCTGAAAGCGAGCACAAAGACAAACTGCAAACCTAATATCAGGTCTTGAAGCAGTTAAGTACATTAAAGAACCTATGATTGCCCGATATTGGGTGGGGTCCACGTCTGCATCGCTATCTGAATCAGCAACCAGTTTATGGTTGACGCAAACTGGAGTATCAAATGGAGTGCTGTCCTCCATCTTGAAGCGTTTGAGAACGTCATTGACATATTTAGTCTGATGAATGAACATCCCATCTTTCTTCTGATCAACTTACAATCCTAAAAAGAAAGTTAGTTCACCCATAGCACTCATTTCAAACCTCTTTTTCATGACGGCTTCAAATTCCTGACACATGGCGACTTTTGATGCAGCAAAGATGATGTCGTCCACGTAGACTTGCACCAGAAGAAAGTCGCTTCCTTTTCTCTTAAAGAACAGTGTGCTATCGATCTTTCCCCTTTCAAATTCATTCTCAAGCAAGTAATCGGATAGAGTTGAGTACCAGGCACGAGGGGCCTGATGTAGCCCATACAGTGCTTTACTTAGCTTGTACACGTGATCAGGAAAGTCTGGGTCAGGAAAACCCGGAGGTTGCTCAACGTACACAACCTCATCGACTTTACCGTTAATAATGCACTTTTCACGTCTAACTGGAACACCTTCATCTCCTTGTGTGCAGCAAATGCCAAAAACAATCGAATCGCTTCTAATCTCGCCACAGGAGCAAACACTTCATTGTAGTCGATCCCCTCTTGCTGATTAAAACCCTTTACAACCAGCCTCGCCTTGTTCCTGATAATTATCCCCTTTTCATCTCTCTTGCATTTGAAAACCCATTTTGTGCCAATCGCATGCACATTTTTCGGTTTTGCAACCAAATTCCAAACCTCCATCTTCTTGAACTGGGCTAACTCTTCTTGCATGGCTTCAACCCACGAGCTGTCCTTGAGAGCCATTTGATAGTTCTTTGGTTCAATCTGGCTTATGAAGCAGGTGTACAAACATTCGTTAATGATGCCTGTATCTTTAATGCTTGTGTAAACACAGGTGTGCTCATTCAAGCTTTGTCTTGTTTGTACACCGTCGGACAGATCACCTATCACGTTCTCCAAAGGGTGATTTTTGTGAACTCTCGTAGTCGGAACCGAACTGACTTGCAGATTGTCTTCCAGGTTCGAAGGTAGCTCATCAATGGGTGATTGTTGTTGAGAGTGAAACGGATTGAAGAATTCCTCTTCTGTAGAGGCAGCAGGGGTATCAACAGCATTTGACGAGGAAGGCTGACATTCATCGTATGGCGGTCGTTGCACATAATTGTCTTCCTCATCATAAAGCATCTTCGTAGCAATTCTCTCATCAACTTCTGCACAATCCAAGTAAGGCATGTTAAAAGATTTAAAAAGCCTATCATAGTCGAAAGCCCCAGCGGGTCCCGTGCTTGGTTTTGGTGATTTGTAACTTGTGATATCAGTGTTACACACCACCTCAACCTTGCTGGTCGATGTATTAAAGACTCGTCTGTTGGGAGTCCCAACAACATATCCGACTAAAATACCTTCGTCGGCTATTTCACCAAATTTTGAGTTCGTCTTTAATATCGAACACGGGGACCCGAATGGTTCGAGACCCCTCAAGTTAGGCTTTCTCCTATGCATAAGTTCATAACATGTTTTATTCAATCTTTTAACAGTTAACACTCTATTAAGGATATAACAGGCTGTTGCAACAGCTTCAGCCCAGAACACCACAGGAAGTTTCGAATCAGCCAGCATGGTTCTGGCTCCTTCAATTAACGTTCTGTTCTTCCTCTCAGCCACCCCATTTTGTTGCGGAGTATACGGGGCGCTGTACTGGTGGTCTATCCCTTTCTGTAAGCAGAAGATCTCCATCTGATAGTTTTTGAACTCTGTCCCATTGTCACTCCTGATGTATTTAACCTTTTTCCCCATAGTATTCTCAACCTTGGTAATCAAATTTATTACCATCTGCACCGTTTCATCCTTTGTCTTCAGGAAATATACCCAAGAATATCGAGAGAAATCATCAGTGATCACCAAACAGTATAATGTTCCACCTAGGCTTTTTACATTCACGGGACCGAAGAGATCCATGTGAAGTAGGTCTTGGGTACTGACTATTGAACTAACCTTCTTGGTGTGATGGGATTTCTTGTGTTGCTTTCCCTTTTTGCACGATAAGCATTGGTCTTCAAAGTTGAAATTCTTCAAGGGAACACCCAGCACCAGCCCATTCTTGACAATGTAGTTCATTTTCCGAAGATGAATATGCCCCATTCTTCGATGCCATAACTCGGACTCCGATTCAGTTGCTTTTGACAAAAGACAAGATTCTTCTGTTGCCATCTCAGTCGACCTCATGTCCATAACATACGTATTCTTTTCCCTTGGAGCCTTCATTACTATCCAATCCTCTGGTATCTTGAAACCAGGATACAGTACGATCGCTTCATCTTTGGTAAAGTGCACAGTGTAATCTTTGTCACAGATCTGCGATACACTCAGCAGATTATGCTTCAGTTCTTCAACGAAATTCACTTTCTCTAACGTCATTTTACCATTAGTCACCGTCCCAATTCCAGTAATCCTTCCACCACTCTCTCCAGCAAAACTCACTCTTCCTCCATGAACATGTTTCCATTCGTGAAACAAATTCTTGTTACCCGTCATGTGCCGGGAACAGCCGCTATCCACAACCCATAGATTGTTTGCAGCCCTGTTCAACTATTCCTGCACGATTAAAGCAGAGGATTAAAATCTGGGGACCCAAGACCTATTGGTCTTGGGTCGATACATCCCGTACTTTGGCTGTCCAAAGTTAGTATTAGTATGATATCTGTAAGTCCTAAAAGGATACATTCTTGTAGATTGACTATGAGGCCATCCAAACCTTCGTGAGTTAAATGAATTATTACTAAAGATTTGGTTGTTAACAGGGAAAAACTGATATCTATTTCCTTAAAAAGCAGGATTAGTCCAATGTCTGAACTTTGATGAGTTTTCATTTTTACCATTATAGTAAGAACTGTTAGTTCTATTCTCAGTTTTCAAAGGCCTCATACCTCTGAATCTCTGCTTCATAGGGCAATCAGCAATCAGGTGTCCTATTTGATTGCATCTGAAACAACTCTTGTGTTCAACTTTCGTATCAATAGTTGTTTTAGATGTTGAGGCTGCATTACTCCCAGTTTGTCTAACATATGGTGGGACATACGGGTTTAGTGGAGAATTCTTTTCAGTTGGTTTATTTTCCTCTCCACGTTTTAGTAACACTTCCTCTACTTTTGTCTCACTCGACTCGGATGTCTTGTCCGAATTTGATAAGACATGACTAGGAACAGAAATCTTAACATTAAAAACAGGCTTACTCGTTTCGCCTTTACTAACTTCTGGATCTTTAATCGTAACCTTAACCGGAACTGTCTGGCCAATTTCAACATCAACGGATTTCTGATTACTAGGATCATAAGTGTAGTTATGATTATAAGGTGGTGGAACTTCATGATATCCAATTCCTCCCCTTTTAACTGGGGAACTTTGATCACTTACGAGGTGATCAAGTATAGCGGAGGAATTTCTAAATTGCTCAAGTTTTCTGTTTAGTTCCACCACTTTCACCTGGTGATCAGCTATCTGTTTATCCCTTTCAGCTATTAGTTTGGTTTTCTCTTCTAACACTTCATAGCTAAGATCAATTACTTGTATTTTTCAGCTAGACTGGCTTTAAGACTTCTAATATCTTTCTCACTAGCTTTTATTTTTACCTTGTAACTGTTTTCTCTAGCTTTAGTGTAATGATGATCTTCTTTTAATGTTTTAAATTGAGCATCCAAACTAACAAACTGATCAGTTATTGTTGTCAGTTGTTCAGACAGATTTTCACATTTCGTACAAGGGAGTTTAGTACTTACCTCGGAGAGCTGATCTGTCACTTCTGCCATGTAAGCTTGATTTTCTCCAGTCACTTTCTCACTTCCTGCAGTTTCGATGTTCGCCAAATTGGCCTGTTCAAACACTTCCTCAACATGCAGATTCCAATTGTATTCCCCATTCTGTCTGGATATCATTGCCCTATTCTCACTACCTCCACCGCTTTGTTGTGTAGACCTGTTCTGACTGCGTTCTACACGTTCATTTGTGCACTCTTTAGCAAAGTGTCCATTCTGTTGACAGTTATAACACCGCACCTTTGACTTATCAAACCTGGTCTTTCACCAACAAACTTTCTACCAGTCTTCTTCATAAACCTTTTAACCCTTCTCACAATCATCGCCACCTGCCACTGCAGATCCATCTCTTTCAGATCATCAGCATCGATCTGATCATAGTCTTCGTCTAAAGTTGCAGGATCAACAATCTTGCCTTTAATGTAATTTTCATACGAAGCAATGAAAGATGCATAGAGAGCAAACTGCTGTTCAGCAGATTTAACACTCATGGGCATCTTAGAGTAGTTGTTGTTCGGAACACTTGAAGAGAAACTACCCTTGGTTGCTTGAGGTTTAGAAGCATTTGTACCACCAGCTACAAAACACACATCACCGTCCATGTTGAGAGAAACATGACCTTCATGTGTTGAGTTATCGCCCGAGTCTCCCTTTGAGTAGTAAGCAGATGATTCAGACTTCGAACTTGAACTTGAGTTAACTTTTGCACCATACATTCCCGGATCCTGAACCTGATCAGTTGGTGTCTCTTTTCGAACCATGTTAAGTTCAAAAGTTCGTAGTTTGTTGACTGCTGTTTCCAAGTCATAGTCGGCAAACTCTTTGTCTTCTCTCATCAAGACAGTGTACATCTCCCATTTCGGTGGGAGAGCATCAAAGAGTTTTTCCACGATCTCCTCTTCTTTATAAGCAATGGAATAATTGCTGACTTCGGTCATCAGGTGATAATATCTCGTGATGATATCATCAAGTGATTCATTCTTCAAATACTTGAACACCGAGAATTGGGTTTTGAGCAGTTTAATCTTGGATGCACGAATCCCCACATTACCTTCAAATCGTTTTTCAAGTGATTCCCATAGCTCTCTAGCGGTTTTATACTTCCTGAAGGTGTGAAGAATCTCTTGTGGAAGAGCCATTGTAATCGCAGCATGAGCTTTGCTTTCAGCCTCATACATCTTCTTTTCTTCCTCTTCCATCTTGTTGTATTTCTTAATCTGTTCACGACCCTCATACAAAGCAGTTGGTGGAATGTATCCGTCTTGAATGCACACCCACATCTTAGCGTCTTGGTATTTAACGTACTGCTCAAACCGATCTTTCCACGCCACAAAATCGGTACCCTTAAGCATTTTCGGTGCCTTAGTAGCTGAACCCGCTTCCACTTCCATCTTCACCAGTTCCGTAATATTTATTGAAGTCATCTTTTACGAAACGAAAACACAAAGAAACCCGAAAAATAAAAATTCTATCCTTAACAGTACCGTAGGCGAAGTTGTGGATAACTTCGCTTGAGTCTTAACTTCGCTTGAATTCGTAACTTCGCTCTTCTTTTTAAATTCGCCTGATTTGGCGAAGTTGTGGATAACTTCGCTTGAGATAAGCGAACTTGTGAGGTAGGCGAAGTTGTGGATAACTTCGCTTGAGATAAGCGAACTTGTGAGGTAGGCGAAGTTGTGGATAACTTCGCTTAGCCTTATATCTTCGCCTAAACCCTACAAACAGTAGCGGCAACTTCGCCTGATGAACACGATGATTTTGCAGGTTTGATTTTGACGTTTTGCGAGGTATGAGAAGGTGTAATGGGTTGTTTTTGATGGTGGGAGGTGAGTAGGACACAAAAACTCGGTAAACTCGTCCCGCGAATAGTCGAACGGAACGATTTCTACACCCGCGTGATAATCCCGAACCACACAATCACGAGCAAAAGCTCTGATACCAATTGTAGGTCCCCCCGGGTCGTCGCCGATCGATACGAGATCTGCACGAGGTCTAGGAGTGCGGAATCCTCCTAGACTCGTTTATTGGTGTAGAAGACGATACACGTTAACACGATCAAACACACGTTACAATAAACAAAGACACGTTCTATTGCAACTGGAAACACGTGATATCAAATCACCGATTACACAAAACTCGTAAACTCTAATGATAACTCGTCTCTAAACCCTCGTAAACTCTGCCGTAACCTAGACTATTTAACAGTCGACAACTTCGCCTAGCATGTTTAGGCGAAGTTGTCCCTAACTTCGCTTGTTCCACAAGTTCACCTATATCAGCGAACTTGTGAGAACTTCGCTTACATCCAAATACAAATCCAACTAACTCGATTACAGACACTAGACACTGAACTACTGACATCATGTACCAACAGAGCTTGATTGATCCCCAAGTGAGCCAAGCAAAATCTGACATGTAGGCGTTGATGTGGCACAGGATCAAGCCCCTCAACCAAGCCTCAGAGGATATAGTGGTCCAGGTGATCAGGGGCTTTGTCAGGGGCTTGATTGATTTTATTTATTTATTATTTTTTTTGTTATATACACAACTTTAAATTAAAATACTTCATTAAAACATAAACAACAATGAAAATAAAAAGGAAAATAAAAAGAAAAATAAAAAAATACATATAAATAGCGCTTTTATTTTTGTGTTGTCAATTCCTTCCGAATACGTTCTTTTCTTCCTCCATTAGCGCTTGGTCGTATGGCGGTAGGTGGCTAAAGTCTTTGGCTAGAAAAACCAAACTCTATAAACGGTTTCTTTTGTGTCGAGCTTCACCAATCGATTGGAGGCCACTTGACAATTCCTCAATTTATTTTTTATAGTCGCCATCAACAACCGTTTTTTTCCCACGATCCCTACCCCGAGGGCGGCTACAACCTTGGTCTTTCAAATGACCTTCGGACAAGTTTAGGTCAAAGTCAATATGATTCTCCGACCCGCTCGAAGAGACGTATGTGCCGGACGCACTAGTTTTTGTACGTTTTGCCCCATCGCCCATGTCCTCCGCACATAGTTCAATCCATTTCGAGCAATTTCTTAACACCTCCCACAAGTAGCCATCGTCAAACGTCTTCACCACCCCTACCTCCGCAACACCTCTTGTTTCCATTCATCACAAGTGAATTGGTAAACCGCGAGATCATCGGACCCACTCGGCCGCATTCAGTTAGCATTGCGGTTATGTATGTTGGTAAACAATCCTACATATTTACGAGTATCGGTCCACCGACCCGATATCATATTATCGGTACGAGCCCTTCTCCCCACTTGTTCATAAAAACATTCCCGAACCTTGGCCCAAAAAACTCGAGCTCTTTGAAATCGGCTACAAAATAAATAACAAAAAATGTAATAAGTACACATAAAACTTAAAAGATATATTAAACAATAAAATTCACGAAATAATTTACCCGCGTTCCGATCTTGGAATATTTCAATCCAAGCTTTCGCCAAAGCAAGCTTCTCTTCTTTAGACCAGGGAGTAGTCTTCCGCTTCTCCGGTGCCGAAGGACCATCCGCTTCGCCGGTCTTCTTTCCCTTCTTTTTGTGGGATCGTTTTGCCGGCTCCAGTTGTGTTTCCGGGACCGAAAAATCAGGTTGTGGCATCCCAATGAACTCTTGAAACGAATCGTCGTTCATGTAGTTACATTCCTCGGGAAATTGAGTGTCGTTGATGTTGCCCCAACCCGACATGGTTTGTAACTTGATAGATTCTAAAATTATTAGAGAGAAATGTAGTGAGAATGGTGTGTTATTGTTATAAAATGAGGTAATTATTTATAATGTGTTATTTATTAAAAAAAAGAAATTAATTAGCCAACGGCTAGTTTTTTGAAACCCACAGCCCAACGACTAGTTTCTGTCCCGCGGCCACAGCCACGCCGCCCAACCGCGCCCGCCTTCACCTGAGGGGTGTAGCGGTGTTCGCGAGCCACGTAGGCGGCCGCGCCCACCGCTCACCCCCCACTACCCTCAGTCTTAGTGAGCTCAACTGATATTTTATCGGTTGAATATTTTTTTCCTTTGGAATATGTAACATGCGAAAAATTTGAAACAATAAAATAATAAAAGTAATAAATGTCAAATAATAACGAGTTGATAATTATTAAAACGATCGAATACTAGCATCAAGTAACCGAATTGTTTATAATAATAATGACTTTGAATACGTTATTAATTTTAAAGTACAATGTTCAAATGAATTCAAAGCTAAGGTAGAGGGTTGATTTAGAAATTTGTCAAAACTATCAACAAAACAAATATGTAATATAAGATATACTCATGCGAGGGAATTAAATAATGGTTATGCATTTTAGAATTTTTAAAGTATAACATATATATGTATAATAATATAATAAACATGCAGTTAGGATATTTGGATAGATACCATCGTTTTAAATTGCTTATCCCCAACAACAAACATACGGAAACATGCAAGGGTTTTTGAGTTTAGCGATAACTATCGATTTGGGTATCTCTATATAAGGCTCATTAAACTCCTATATCTCTATGCTAAATTCTGTTGCTCCCTCGCCATCTCTGTCTCATTCGATCCATCGCCGCCGAGCGAAATCCATCGGAAATCACCACCGTGTACCACCAACGACCGCCACAATTTAGACTGCATCAGCGTCTTCGTTAGTTCGCATCTGGTTCTGGTGGCACACGTCGTGCACCGCCACTCGTTTCAGTTTTCCGCAAGCACCGACCATTCGAGTTACGCCACCGACAACGGACGCGAGTGCTGGAATACGCCGCCGCCGCCCTGCAACTAGCCGGAGAAACCGCTGACACCGCAGCCACCTCTACGCGGGTTCTCGCTGACGCTGCTGGTAGCCAGGCAACCACCGCTCGCTTGCACTCCCTGCTCGTACACGTGAGGTCTTCGCCGCTACCGTAACCTGTTGTTGCCGGGAATCACCGACGCTATCACCATCTCGAGTCGACCTTCCAACTGAATCGCCGTAGAAGGTAAACCCATATCGATCTATAATTGTTTCGTTATATCAGTTAACAAAGGGTCGGCTTAACAACTCTTGGCTAACGGGTTTAAAGAACAAAAACAAAACATATGTTTTAAGATATATATATGTTCGAAAACAAATCTGAAGTCTGAAATAACAATGCCAACTTTAATATGTTGCTTTTATTTTTTTTATTTACTGTTTATGAATCCAAAGCCAACATTAAATTATATTAATAAAAGTGGAATTACCTATTTAAGTTATGTTGAGAAGCTTGTATAATGAGTTTTAGTACTAATATATATAATTGGAATTCAACGTAAACAGTTTGATGAATATGAAATAACTACTAAAGTATGTAGTATATATTAATGAAATTGGGGAAATAGTAATTATAATAAGACAATTATATACGTATACAGAGAACATTACCAAATAAATAAAGTGTACATGGATACCAAAGCATAATCTAAATTACAATAATATTATAGGTCCCCGCGACATATAATTCAAGCTTACGGTTACCGCTATTTCGCTTAAAAGGTACGGTTTCTGTTTACTTTTAGTCATAGTATATTAACTCTATTCCGTTACTTTGTAGTACGGATTTTAGTTTTCTTCACTCATAGTACTGGTTCTATATTATATTCTATGTCCGTCACTTCGTAGTGCGGATTTTTGTTATTTTTCAGTTTCAGATTGAGTTCAGTTTATCCGTATGATATGTTTAATATTAAGTTTTTAACATGCAATAGGTTATATATATTTTGTATTCATTGTTGCATGTTCCTGTTCGAATTTAGTTATATGAATTTAGCTTCAGTACTCTGTTACCCGAGCATTTCTGACTTGTCGTTGGGGCGTCAACGACATGACATTTATCGTGACAGTGCGTAATCAAAGTTCACGGCGTCTCCGAAAGTACTCATGTAGTACCTTGGCCACTTAGAGGCGTATAGATCGATCTTAGCTCCGACTCCTGACTCCTGACTCCTGACTTCTGTTTGAGATGGAACAATGTGTGCACGCCACCCACACCGTCTCCTTGGTGCATGGACTAGCTAGCTGTGTACCCCTCTGTTTAGGCTCTGGGTGCTTCCGTATTACACGACCTATTTATTTTAACATCATCGTCGTGTATTTTAGTAATTATATTTTGTTTCGCTATATTTCTGGTCCGTTTTGATATGTGTATATGCATTTGATTAAATTTGAGTATATTCAGATTACGTCCCGATCGTGTATCGGATTATGTTTCGCATTTAATTATAGTTCGGTCTAAAACGTGGTTTTATATCCGCAATAGTTTCAGTTTTATTTCAGTATGTGTTTTGTCTTATGTATGCCTTTACATGTACTATTGTTCTCTCCGTTACTGGGCAATTTTTGGCTCAGCCGTATTTTCTTGTTTTGTTTTTCTTATTTTGTTTTCAGGTAATTCGGGACTCTGGGAAATTAGTGATGAGAGAGAATAATGAAGTTCAAGCTTTTAGGAGTTAATTCATTTTGGTTTAATAATATGACATAGGTTGCATTGATTTTTGTTGTATTTTGGATTGTGGCATTGATTTGATATCGGTAATAGTGACACGTCAGCCTGTTCCGGGTTGGGGTGTTACAGCATATATAGCTAAGCTCAATGTAGAAGCTTCTATTGCATGTCGTATATTTATGCTTTCCTTTCTTAGGGGCTGCTTGAAAATGGTATGAATGACACAATTCAAATGTGCAAACCTGAATTGGTCAAATTAAGAGTGTCTAGCTCAATTTAAAAAAACATGTAAATAACATTTGAATCACTTAGGAGAAAAAATAGTTTGAATGAAAAAGATAACACAATAATTTTGACCTAATGCACGCCTCTTCTTTACTGCAAAATCCCACCACGCGATTCCTCCCTCCTTCTAGATTGCTCCATCCTGCTGGTGCTTTGTTCCGCTCACTGTTATGGAATATTTGCCGAAATACACTCATCTACGATCAACCATGCAATTGTTTTCTCCAATAACAATTTAAGACTTTTATTTTTAAAATTTCCGTTTGTTCATTCTTCTCCCATCCCATCTGTTAATTTTTAGTAACCAATATATATTTTATAAATGCACTTAATTATTACTATATTTATTATATGCCACATTCATTTAAACCCGACTGAATTACGAGCTAACACGCCTGTAATGCGCGTACGCTTTTACGTCTAAATTCTGTTCAGTTTAACAGTCTCTTCGCAACACGCCTAACTTTTATCACATAACCCTTCGATTATTATCAATGTCATTATCGATTACATAAAAGAGATTTTGTTTCACTTTTAAAGACGCTAAAACTTTCCATATACTAACAAATAAAATCCACATTTATTTAAACCGCTCAATCGCAACGCATCGTAAAAACTGAAACCACTGCCGTTAGATCCTACCAGTCTAACCACCATCGAACCACATCAACGGCCTGTCAGTACAAGTCGGTTATAGAGTCACGTCATTTTAGCCTCTCACTCGAACCAACTCAGTGCCAACTCAGTCCCAACTCAACTCACTAGATTCTCTCTCTCTAAACCCCCAAAATCAGGTGTTTAATTATTTCTAGGGCTTCATTTATTCAATCCATCAATTACTAATTATTTATAATTATAATCTCTCAGATGCAATTATAATATTTGAACCGAACACGAAGGCTAGGGTTTGGTTTACATACGTTACGAACTGATTGGCAATTGGAATGGAGTCCGATGGCGAGGTGATTAGTGTTACGCAAACCCTAGCGAAGGAGGCGTATGTCTGCTTTCAGCTAGCCAAGTATGCTGACTGCCTTCGGGTTTTGAATCGGATCCTCGAACACAAACCGGATGATCCGAAGGTCAGTTTGCTTAATTCAGTTATACAGTTATACAATTATACTCTGTGTAGTGTTGTTTTGCTTTATGATGTGATGATAAGTTTTGTGTTTGCAATTGGAAGAATAATAATAATAATAATAATAATAATAATAATAATAATGTGAGTGATTGATTTAAGTAATCTGTGAATTCAGTTAGGGAAGTATGATCGGAAGGTGAATCCGCTTATACGATTATACTCTGTGTGGTAGTGTTTTAATTCATGATACGATGATAAGTTTTGTGATTGAAACCGGAACATTTAAACGCGTAGGTAATAATAATAATAATAATAACAACAACAATAATAATAACAATAACAATAACAATAATAATAATAATAATAATAATAATAATAATAATAATAATAATAATGATAATGTGAGTGATTGAGTCAAGTAATCTGTGAATTCAGTTAGTGAAGTATGATTGGAAGGTGAATTTGCTTATACAGTTATACTCTGTGTGATAGGGTTTTAATTCATGATATGATGATAAGTTTTGTGATTGAAACCGGAACAGTTAAATGCGTTTTTAGGTAATATAATAACGTGAGTGATTGATTCAAGTAATATGTGAATTCAGTTAGGGAAGTATGATCGGAAGGTGAATTCGCTTATACGGTTATACTCTCTGTGTGGTAGGGTTTAATTATTATGATGATAAGTTTTGTGATTGAAACCGGAACCGTTAAATGCGTATTGTAGGTAATAATAATAATGTGAGTGATTAATAATTTGTGAATGTTTTGCAGTTTGCACTGTATGGAATTGTTATTTCATTACTGCTTTCTATAATAAAGCTATTATTATTATTAATTAGGGAAAACGGACGTATACTGGTACACAGTTGAGGTGTGCTTTGTAACTGAATAAAGAACACTCATGTAGAGGTTTTGTTGTCGTGATTACATTTATGGTTTTGATCAGATAGTTAATTTAGGGGGTGTTTGGGATTCCTTATTTTACCTCCTTATAATTTTTGCTCCAAAATAATAAGTAGCCTAAAATAAGCAATCTCAAACACCCCCTCAAGTTACTTTGTGGGATAGCTCAGCTGTTCTTCACTTTCTATGTTTTGGTGTTCATTAGTGTTTGAAAATTTTCACAAAACGGGTATGTTTGATGGTGCAAATCCTTGGTAAATAGTTGTTAGTAGGGAATTTGGTGAATGTGAGGCCAGTTTTAGTAATATGACGATGGATAAACTGAACTTGAAAGATAAGTACGCAATAGTTTTTTGTTGAAATAAACCATCTGTTGTTACTTAATATGAAGTATAATATTTGATCACAAAAAAATGACGAGGTTGTTTCTTAGTTAGTTACTCCATGATAGGAGTTCTTGGAGATGTAGTATACAGGTTAAGGATTTTTAGGGAATGATACTTTTTTGTCATAGCTTTGCTACTAGGGCTTAGATTCTACTACTTCTTAGCTGGACTTTGCATGTGATTATCTTTATAAATTTGGTCTACATGTGTTTGCATTGTACTATGTTATACTTGCATTATTTGTTTGAGTTTTTTTTTACCAAAATAGGGTGGGTGGAAAATAACTATTTACCAAAATGGGTATTTTCTTGAAAACTTGTTTTTCTCACTCTTAATCTTTTTGAATAAAAATAATTTTAATTTTAATAAAATGTTCTTTTAAAAAAGCTAAGAAAAAAATTTCTATGAAAAAAATAAAACATACTGTCAGATCATAATATTTTATCAATAATAATAATAATAAATATAACAATAATAATGTTTTTGGTTCTTCTATAAAAAGCATATGTAACTTTAAATAAAAGCTTTTTCTATAGAAATGTTTTTAATTTTTATAAATATCCTTTTTTTATATTCAAAAGTATTTTTATAAACGTTTTTGTTTTTAGTTTTTAAATTCATTCAATATATAACTTTTGAAAACGCTAAACATAGTTTAACAAAACAGTTCATCGCATTCAGTGATATGCTATAGTGAAAAAAAACTACGATATTAAAAATGTTTACTATTTAATATTTTGTATTTCTAATATAAATTTTCAATTATGTATAATGTATTCTCAAAATAATTCTTCTTTTAGAACGGCATATTCAACATAACTAGCAAGATATAGCCGCTGATATAATCAAAAAGATATTGACACATGTTTTAAATTGATCAAGATAACCATAAAAGCGTATATGGTATTGTTATTGTTCGGTCGGAATCAGTTTGGTTCATACGATACCAACACCCGTGTAGTTTACGATAAAAAAAACCATTGTTCACAATCAATATTTAAAATTTATGATAAACTTCATATTATGTTGATATTTTAACTTTTTTTCATGCAAAATAAAAAAGATAAGTAAATATCAGTATAATTAGTTATACAAAAAATTGAAAGAAAACAAACGAATAAATTAGTTTGCAGATACTTTTATAAAATGAGTTAAAAAAACACTTAAAACAACTTTTGATAAAAAATACAATTATCCAACAAAATGTCTTTATTTAATTTAATAAAAATTACTTACTTTTTAGATATAATACCCAATAAAATTAGGAGTAAAAAAAACAAGTTTTAAAGAAAATACCTATTTTAGTAAATATTTTTGAAATTACCCATTTTGGTAAATAACTATTCCACCCACCCTATTTTAGTAAAACAACTCTTATTTGTTTTGGTGAGGTAAGGTTTTCCTACATCCCACCTTCCCCATACCCTACCAATAGCTTTTTGCTATTTGTGGGATTCACTGGGTATGGTTGTTGTTTTTTGGCACAAGACAATTTGATTACTATATAAATGTGACGCTGTCTTTTTCTTTACTTTTATTGAGATTATGTATTGGTAGAATAGTCTTTTCTCTAGGGCTAATCTCTTTTGTATCACTATTACAATCCTAATACAGTTGCATATGTGTTTACGTTACATGGCTCGCAATTTAACTAATTCTATTCTTCCCTGGTAATGGTTTTTGTGTTAATTGACATATGCATATCAAGGAGTTTACATAACAACATGTGTAGTGTTCAGTTTTCACTCTTTTAAGTATGGAGAATGTAATTACTTAGTGGATCTAGTTTGATGATAAATCATCATATAATTGTCTTTTATGGATTTTAAGGAGTAGATAAGAATACAACTTTGATTCCCTTTATACCTGTACAAAATTTGAGTTTGAAACCTTCTAGGTTTGTTGGATGAGAATTACATCTATCTTTGGATGAACTTCTTTAGTGTATTTTACCTTTTTTTTTTGGAATGGATTTTATATTTTACTTGACCAATATCTTTTTACTACTTCCTACATGGCTCGTTTCTCAGTCAGTGGCGCCCCATTGTCATGTATATTATCATCATATTATGTTATATACCACATCATAAGACGGCATTGAATTCTGCTACATACATGTGTGCATGCTGCTTGTTTGTTCTTTAAACATTTTGCTTTGGTTCAAGTAATTTGTGAATGTTTTGCAATTTGAACTGAATAGAATTTTTATTTCATTACTGCATTAAATTAATCTATTATTTTTCTACTTAATTGGGGAAAGTGGACTTATACTGTTGAGGTGTACTTTGTAGCTGAAGAATAGTTTTGTAGTCGTAATTACATTTACTTTATTGGCTAGCTGTTCTTCAGCTTGGATGTTTTGAGGTTTTGATGTTCATTAGTATTAGAAAACTGTTGTAAAAGGGGAATGCTTGATTGGTGAAAATTCTTGGTAAATAGGTGTTAGTGGGGACTTTGGTGAATGTAAGGTCAGGTAATAATATGATGATGGATAAGTCGGACTTGAAAGATAAGAACACAATAGGTTTTGTGGAATTAAGGTATCTGTCTTTACCATTTGATCACAAAAAAATGATGAGGCTGTTTCTTAGTTAATTACTCCATGATAGGAGTTATTGGAGACGTAGGATAAAGGTTAATGATTTTTAGGGAATGACACTTTTGTGTTTTAGCTTTGTTACCGAGGCTTAGATTCTACTACTTCTTAGCTGGACTTTGCATGTGATTATCTTTTTGTATTTATGTTTGTATGTGTTTCACGATGTTGTATGTGTTTGGATTATACAATGTTACCCTTGCATTAGTTGTTTTGTTATTGGTACTTGTTCGTGTGGATGTTTGTTTTTGGAGTTGGGTCTCTTTGGAAACAGCCTCTCTATCCTCATGAATAGAGGTAAGGTTTGTCTACATCCCACCCTCCCCATACCCTACCAGTAGCTTTTTGCTATATGTGGGATTTATAGGGTACGTTTGTTATTATTTGGCAAGAGACACTTTAATGACTATGTATGTGTGTTTATAGATGTGACACTGCCTTTTGTCTTTACTTTATTGAGATTATGTATTGGTAGTATAGTCTTTTCTCTATATGTGGGATTTATAAGGTATGGTTGTTATTATTTGGCAAGAGACAATTTGATGACTATGTATGTGTGTTTATAGATGTGACACTGCCTTTTGTCCTTACTTTATTGAGATTATGTATTGGTAGTATAGTCTTTTCTCTAGGGCTAATATCTTTCGTGTCACTATTACAATCCAATACAGTTGCATATGTGTTTACGTTACATGGCTCACAATTTAACTAATACTATTCTTCCCTGGTAATGGTTTTTGAGTTAATTGGCATATGCCCCATCAAGGAGTTTACATAACAATATGAGTAGTGTTCAGTTTTCACTCTTTTAAGTTAGGAGAATGAAATTATTTAGTTGATCTAGTTAACTAGTTTGATGATAAATCATCATATAAATGTTATTTATGGATCTTAAAGGGGAGTAGATAAGAATACAAGTTTGATTCCTTTTATACCTGTACAAAATTTGAGTTTAAAATCTTCTAGGTTTGTTGGATGAGAATTACATCTATCTTTGCATTGATATGTTAGGTGAACTTCTTTAGTGTATATTACCCTTTTTTTTTAAATTTTGAAACGGATTGTGTATTTTACTTGACCAATATCCTTTTACTACTTCCTACATGTCTCGTTTCTCAGTCAGTGGTGCCCTATTGTCATGCATATTATCATCATATTAAGTTCTATACCACATCATAAAACAACATTGAATTCTGCTACATACATGTGTACATGCTGCTTATTGAGTTTATATAACCATTGCTTGCGGTGATACGTTCTTGTTATATGTCCAAGCTTTGTCTTTATTTTTTTAACCTTGTAGTTTTGTAGTTACAATTTAAACACCTATTTCATCTCATTCCACCACCAAGTGTCTTAAATTTGATGCCAGCTAGTGGGACTTCTTGCATTGCATGATGCCATGTCGTTCACATTCTATCAACTCCCTCTTTGATGATCATAGAGTCTTTATAATCATTTTGTTGCTAACATACTTAAATTGCTTGTTATTGGATACAGGATCAATTCTCACATTTTAAGCACTGCAAGATTTATGACTTGTTTTTCTTAATTCTTATTACCATAGCCATGAGTTTTTTTTATAACCTTTTAATAGTTTTTGTTTTTTTTATACTGGGAGATTTTCTAAGCGAAGCTTCTTTCATGACATTATCGTAAAAAAATTTTAAGCATTAAAAATAAGTAACAGGGTAAAGGATGATGATAAACTATCATTTATGAAAAATATTTCTTGCCATTGTGAACTTAAACCATACATTATTTTTAGTGTTGGTAACTACTTTTGATGGATGTTTCCTTTATACATTACTTTGTAGAAAGAGGGATTTCTAAGCGTGGTTCAACATTAGATCTAAGCATGAAAAATATGTTATGTACTATATATAAGAGAAGACTATATGTTCTTTTTTTGCTTTCTATTCTTGCTCATTAATGGTTGTGCTTTTATGTATGTTTCTTTTATACATATTTCACGTTTTATTTGCAGGTTCTTCATAACATTGCTGTTGCTGAGAACTTTCAAGATGGATTTTCAAGTCCAAAGAGATTTTTGGAAGCACTAGATAATCTTAAGGTATGCTTATTATTATTATTATTTTAAAACTTGGTACTCCATAAAACATTACAAATATTATTAGTGAAACTAGTTCGTGATCAAATATATTAACAGTTTAATTGTTGACTTTTGTTTATTTGGTTAAGAAACGAAGTGGGAGGCTTGCTCCTTCAACTGGAGAAAACACAGAGGTGTTGAACAACGGAATCAAATCAGTGGAAAATAAGGGCATTGCAGCTGATGATTTTGATGTTTCTGTGGCAATGTTTAACACAGTATGTTATTCTTATTATGTTTGTTTTTGTTTTTCATATCCCTACATGTAATATTATCTTTTGTAATGTAACTCTTCTATATTGTTTTTCTGTAGGCAGTCATTCTCTACCATCTGCACCAATATGAGAAGTGTTTCTCCATTTTGGAAAGATTATATCAAACTATTGCACGGATTGATGAGGTAAGCGATGAATTTATATTATTTGTCACATCATTTGATTTGTATGCTCATAAGTTTTTTTGTTTTTCAACAGAGAGTGGCACATCATGTATGCCTCTTGTTACTGGATGTTTCTTTAGTATGCCATCGTGCCTCAACAGCTGCTGTAAGTTTCTTTTAACCGACACTTTATATATACTATCATTCTTGTTACTAATAACTTATAAAAATATAACATTTTTATTACAGGACGTGATCAGTTACTTAGAAAAAGTAGGTGGCAATAATGTAATCAGTCAAGGTGATTCTGCAAACAACCCTCAACAACCAACAAATCTAGTGATGAAATCCACGTCAGCACCCAACAATGTGATGTCATCATCAGATCCAATCAACTCTGATCAAATTGTAACCACAAACGGGTCTGGAAGCCCTTTATCCCGAACTTTATCAGACGAATACGATAATTTCATAACAAAAATCAATGTCAGTGGGGTCCAAGAGCTAACAAGACCATCAAACGATCTGTCAAAAACTCAAACCGATGAATCGTTTATTTCAACACCCGATTTAAAACTGAAGGTGCATTTATACAAAGTTTGGATTCTCATCCTTACAAGAAACCTCAAAGCCGCTAAACGTGAAGTCAAAATGGCCATGAATATGGCACGCGGTAAAGATTATTCACTCGCGTTATTTTTAAAATCTCAGCTTGAGTATGCTAGAAACAACCACCGGAAAGCGATAAAACTTTTAATGGCATCAATAAGTCAACCCGAAACCGAAACCGGAACTGGAACCCCAGCGATGTATTATAACAACCTCGGATGCATTTATTACCAACTTGGGAAATACCAGACTTCAGCCGTCTTTTTCTCCAAGGCACTTGGAAGCTCTCCACAAAGAAACGAGAAACCTATGAAACTGTTGACTTTTTCACAGGATAAATCGGTTCTTTTTGCTTATAACTGCGGGCTTCTGTATTTAGCTAGTGGGAAACCTGTGCTTGCGATTCGATGCTTCCAACAGTCGGGTTCGGTTTTCTTTAAACGGTCTCTTTTGTGGCTTCGGATTGCCGAGTGTTGTATAATGTTTTCAGAAAGGAAAGCAGATATTGATGTTAAGATTATCGGTAACGGTAAATGGAGACAACTTGTTATCGAGTGTTGGAATTCACGGAGCCCGGTGCAGCTTGACCCGGTTCTTTCACTCGGGTTTGCTAAAAGTTGTCTTCTTAACGCGTTGCACTTATTGGAAAGGAACCCAAACCCGAAAGTGGGTTCGGGTTTGGATCAGGTGAATTCAAATGGGGAAGCTAAAAGCGGAAATCCAAACCCTTTGTTACAGAGTTCGGTTAATGAATACGAGGGTCTTTGTGGGAAAGAGAACGGGATGATCCTGCAAGCCGTGCTTGCTGACCTGGCATTTGTTTACTTGGAGCTCGGGAATGCAGTCAAGGCACTGGCGACTGCCAGGTGTCTTTTGAGACTTCCGGGATGTTCTAGAGTGTACGTTTTTCTAGGAGACATTTATGCAGCGGAAGCTTACTGTCTGTTAAACCAGCCTAAACAAGCTTCTGAGATTTTGTCGGGTTATATTTTGGGGCAAAATGGTAATAATAATAATACTGAATTACCTTACAGCCAAGAGGATTGTGACATCTGGCAAACTAGGAAAACCGTGGATCTTGACGAGCCAAATTCCAAAAACGCCCCTACTTTGGACCAGCCGTTACCTCAAGGAGGAGGATTCGAGTCTTGGTTTTTGAAGCCGGAGGAGGCTCGTGGGGTCCTGTTGGCTAACATGGCAGCCATGGCAGCGGCTGAAGGTGACATGGAGCGGGCCCATGAAGCCGTGACAGTGGCGTTAACGTTAATACCTAACAACCCAGAAGTTGTTTTAACTGCAACGTACATTGATTTGGTTCGTGGGGACACTCAAGGTGCGGTTTTGAAGTTGAAACAATGCAGTCGTGTTAGATTTCTTCCCGGGACGTGGTGATGTTGGTTGGTTGGTGAATGATGAGAAGTCATAGGTAGGTGAAGATGATCCTTTGAAACTCAGGATTTGATTTGTAACATATATATAGCTCAAAGTTAAGGGTAAAAAGGTCTTTTTCTTTGTTGACTATTTTTCGAGCAAATTTTTTAAAATCGTGTCGTATTTTAGAGTTTTCAGTGTTCATTGGATCGATATGAGACTTGTGGATGACTTTAGTTTGCCTTCAATAGATCTGAGATGTGGTATTTTTCTTTTACAGGTGTGCGTGTGTGTGTGTGTTTTTTTTTTGGGAAAAAGGGGGGTGGGGGGTGGGGGGGGGGGGGTTAAGTTTAAATAGTCTTCTTTATAATTTATAAATATTTGGTGGTGTAGATGAAAGGCTATTAAAACCTTAATGGTGCCATTTCATTTAGGCCTGTGAATGAACTAGACGTTTGATGAACAGTTTGTTAGGAAGCTAGTTTGTTTATTTAATAAACAAATGAACACATGTTTTGTTCATGAATGTTCATTCATATATATCGTTTGTTCATGTTTTTGGCGTTTATGTTCATTTGGTTTATGTTCCGTTAACCCGTTTAACTTTGTAATTTTATAGTTTTTAAACATAGCATGTATTAGACTTCAATCGGTGTTTGTTTTTCATTCAGGTTTGTTCAACTTTGTTAGTTCGTGTTTGTTCATTTTCTTAACAAACGAACATGAACAAAAAATATCCATTCGTTTAACTGTTCGCAGGGCCGGCCTTAGAGGGTTAGAGGGTAGTCGACGACCAAATCATAACCAATTAAACCCATTAATATTAAATTGTTTAAACCCAACAAAATGTTTCTTTTACTTAAGGCCAATTTTTTTTTCGCCTTTGGCCTTAAAAAATTTCCCCTTCTCGAAGCCGGCATTGAATGTTCGTGTTTATATTCAGTTAGTTTATATTCAGTTAAAATTAAATGAACGAACACTAACATGTCCCATACGTGTTAGTGCGGTTCGTTTACAGATCGGTAGTAACTATCCATCTTGAAGATAGAGCACTTCAATGGTACCAAAATCATTTGTTAAACAGAGACATAAAGTAATTCCAAATTTGAATCATCATTATCTTTTTTTTCCTCTGGTAAAACATGTTACCAGAAAACTTTTACCATGCTCAGTTAACTACATAAAAAGAACATAGCTTGTGCTGGAGGATTGACTTTAAATATACAAATATAACAAAGTAGAATATGGTTATTTAGATTTTCTATGTAGAAATGATGCAACCACATGTTTTGAATATAGTGATGACAAACAATTGTCACGTGCATTCATATCCAAGTGGTCCCCTATTAGTCTATTTCATTCTTCAACACAAAAGCTAAGGCCATACGTAGTGGGCAACAAAAAAGGACGAAAATGGGCGAATTTAGGCGACAACACCGCCCTGGGCGAGAAAAGGGGCGATAAGGGGCGGGGCGACAACAATTTGTCGCCTGGAAGAAGGGCGAAATGTGTGGTGGTGGGGCCAGCATGTATGGATGTGTGTGTGTTATATACACACACACACACACACACACACACACATATATATATATATATATATATATATTATATTACAAGTTGTAGCCCCTACACCATTACACCCCAAAAACAAATTCTTACCCCTTGCGATTGGGCGTCACACGACGCAATTCGCCCCTAATTGTAGCCCCTCCACCACGCATAGCCTAACAAACAAACCCATTTACTACTCATTTTGAACTTTTTACTATGTCTACTTGTGCAACTTCAAACCATGCAATAATTGTCAAATTGACAACATTATTATTTAAAACCAAACAGATATTCATATGTCATAACATATATTAAACACTTTAGAAGGTTATTAACGTTAGAATATGGATATAAAAGTGAGACCAAGTGTATGGTTTAGTGTAAATGTAATAAGAGTTTTCAAAACATAATAATAATAATAATAATAATAATAATAATAATAATAATAATAATAATAATAATAATAATAAAAAAGATTTTGATTTAAAGAGAAAATATATGATTTATCACTATAACCACCAACTATCTATATCACGTGTTGATTTATTTGGAAAGCTAGGAATGATATGCTTTTCAACATAACACACATTTCGATTCCAAAAATCATCGAGGAGATCTGGCCTCTTGGAATTTTTTATGGGTGAAAAATAGATATAGAGGTTTATAGTTAGATTGGTTCTATTGGTGTAATTTTGATATATAGTTTTACCTAATGCTGTCGGTGTTTGTCTAATACAAGGATGATATATGTACTTCGAGTTTCTGGTTATAACTTGCTAGGAGCCAGAAATTTTCCTAGCCATTCAGGAAAAAAATAAAATAAAATCTTAATCTTCAATCATATAGAATTATATTCAACCATTATTAGAACCCGTGAAATGAATATGACATGTGAACTAAGATGACCCGTGAAATGAACATGTACAAAATCCAAGGGACCGGACACTGTTCAAGCATGTTGTGCATTTGGCTAGTAACAATTAACAAATCTTTTATATTATTTTGATACCTAAAATCTGTATAAAAACAAGGAAAATAGTCTCGGTTATATATTTCTTATATACTTTTGGCTCGTTTGTTGTCTTTCATCTCACAATTCACATTTTTAGGGAAAATAATTATCATTTTTATCAAACACATTTAAAACTAGTCATTTGTTTTGAAAATTCTTAAAATGGCCATTTCAGAAACTACCGGCCGCTTGTTTTCATCTGTCATCCTCTTGAATTATGATCCAATAAAATCCTTCCACATGTCAACAAGATTGGCCGATCCGACCATTCTTAAAAAAAATTTGGTCGGTCCAATCGTTTTTTATGAAGTCCGATTGTTTTAAAAAAATCCGACCAAATTAATTAAATTAATATAACCATTATTCTCCCAATATTCAATCCCAAGATCCAATCTTTGATAAAAAGATTCGCATGTTCTTCCTAAATTCCACTCACTTTGACCCTCTAAAATTATTATCTTCTTCTTCTTCAAGGTTCCATAGAATTGGTCGGATTTTCTTTATAAACGGTTGAAATTTTATAAAAAAACAGTTGGATGACCAATCTTGTTAACAGGTGGCACTACTACAAAAAGAGCTATTTGTTACGGCCAAATCTGTAGCAAATCTGTAGCAAACCTGGTGTTTGCTACGGATTTGCTACAGTTTTGGTCCGTAAGTACAAGTCTCGTAGCTAAATTATTTGCTACGTAATTTTGCTACGAAATCAAAATTTTGCTACGAATTTAGCTATAAAAATAAACGTCGTCTTTTTAGCTATATTAGTCACAGATTTTGCTACAAATTTGTTTGCTATGAAGTTTTAGCTACAAATTATTTGTTACGAAATTTTGCTACGTTTTTTTGCTACGGACTTATAGCTATAGAAGTTTGCTACGATTTTATAACTATGTAATTTTGCTACGGATTTTGTTGCTACAGAGTTTTCTACCAAGTTTGCTACAGATTTTGCTACATATTTTTTTTCGCAACGGAATATCCGTAACTAACTCATAGCAAAATATATCCATAGCTAATCCGTAGCTACTTCGTAGCAAAATTGGCTACCGATTTTTTCCGTAGCGAAAAATCCGTACCAAATACCTATTTATGTAGTAGTGTGGAAGGAATTTATTGGTTTACAAATCGGGAGGATGACAAATAAAAACAGACCGATGGTAAATGAAAAATGATAGCCGACTTTTTTTGAAGTGACCATTTTAGAGATTTTCAAAACAAGGGGCTAGTCTTGGAATCTCTTTGATAAAAATGAATATTTTAGGAATTTTCTAATTGTTTTACCTACATGAAATTTTATACAACACAAATTATAATAAAATAAATAACTAAATCTGCTTGTAATTTTTTTTAACGGCCAACAAACAGAATTGCCTAGATACTCCGTAATAATATATGTTCAAACAACCGTCAATAATTGCAAGATATTAACTAAACAAAATTGTCTACGAAAAGTTATTAACACGTAAATCATTAAATTTCTTGAATAATTAGTGCTCATATACGTCCTTACATCAACATAACAAACCATTCGTCGAATTAAACACTTATGATCATTAATCATATTTGAAACAAAATCAAATAAACATTTATCAAAACAACAGAAAACTAATTTTCTTAAACATCCCAAACAAAGAGAGTAGCTTCTTGAGTTTATCCATGGCTTCATCAATCCTGTCTCTGCATCAATGCATGCATATTGTTAATTAGTTGATGAGTTCATTTTGACTCCTACAAAATATAGATTAAATTTTACATAACTGTTTTGCAAATTAATTTTTAATTAGCCTTCTGATTTAAAAATTTTAAAAACTAATCATATCATCATAAAGTAAATATTAAAATTAGTTACAATAACTTATAAAAGTCCAACTCATAAATAGTAACATGTGTTTAACACATGCATGTCAAAAATGTACTATATGTAAAATTATAAAATATTCTCATATAGTATTGCCATTTTTTTACTACCAATATGAATAACATGATTTTGAGCCTACAATATATTTCATAAAATATTTTATTTTTATATATCTTGCCCCACCCTTGTGAGATATGGTGGTAAATGCGTTGATGTTACCTAGCAAAAGAGTTTACGCCTTAGAAGAGACAAAGATGGAAAATGAAAATTAGCTGTTAAAAAAATAAAGAAAAAAAGAACATATATCTTACCTAAATTTCATAAACTACTTAACTAAGATAACAAAAGAATAAAACACAAAAGTAAATGCACAAACAAAAGAGAGAGAGAGAGAGAGAGAGAGAGAGAGTAATAATTAGCTAGGGTTAGGGTTTGCATGAACAAAGAGAGTTGCCTAAATGGGATCTTGAAACTTAAACAGCACAAGTGTAACCAGGAGGTGGTGTTTTGCCACAAGTAACAAGCAACTGAAGAGCAAGTGGCAAGTAGATGTTGATATTCAAAAGCTTAACCTTTAGGGTTGTACACAAGCAAACAGCAGCCTCAAGCTCAACTAACCCAGCAAGAATAGGGCAACATTGGTTCACTACAGGGTCACCTAACCCAATATGAACCAACCCACCTAAAAGATCCACACAAGCTCCAAGCTTTAGTGCATCAATGGGGCAAGTAGCCGCGGGTGTTGGCACAAATGGTGATGGTGGGCATGGTGTTGCTGGTGTTCCTCCTGATGGTGGGTTGAGTACCGGTGGGAGGGTCACTGGTGGGTTGAGAACTGGTGGGAGGGTAATTGGTGGGAGGGTGATTGGTGGTTTGACGACTGGTGGGTTGACTACTGGTGGGAGGGTGATTGGTGGTTTGACGACTGGTGGGTTGACTACTGGTGGGAGGGTGATTGGTGGTTTGACGACTGGTGGGAGTGTTACTGGTGGGAGGGTAACTGGTGGTTTGACGACTGGTGGGAGGGTTACTGGGGGGTTGACTATTGGTGGGAGGGTAATTGGTGGTTTGACTACCGGTGGAAGGGTAATTGGTGGTTTGACAACCGGTGGGTTGACAACTGGTGGGAGGGTAATTGGTGGTTTGACGACTGGTGGAAGGGTAATTGGTGGTTTGACTACTGGTGGGAGGGTAATTGGTGGTTTGACGATTGGTGGTTTGACGACTGGTGGTCTTGTAATTGGTGGTTTGACGATTGGTGGACGAGTGATTGGTGGTTTGACAATGGGTGGATGGGTGGATGGTGGGTGGAGGTGAGGAGGTTGGCCACAATGACAATCAAGAGTGATGGGAGTGGCAGTGGAAATGAGGAACATGGAGATGAGAAGAAGAGCAGTGAGCTTCTTCTTGAGGACTCCATTTTGAGCACTTGATGTGCAAGTGAGGTGAAGGAGGTGTTATTATATTGAGAGTGTGGGAGTGTACTATTCTCACACCTTAGCTGGAATAATGAGGAATAATGATCACATGATATATATCTCTAACTTTGATTTTGATTAAAGTTTTTTTTGTTTTTGTTTACTATTTGATAAAGGATATTTTCATTACATGACAAGTTAAATTATTAACAAATTAGCATGTAATAACCGATGTTCACACAAGCTTTAATACCCAAAGATTTTTGTAAATAAAATTCAATTTAAAAACTCGTAAATGTCATTAACCACCTTCATTCACGTCCAACTCAAAATTAGTATAAAGTTTGAAAATCAAAAGATAATGGCAACTTACAATAAACATCTTAAAATTCAAGCTTAAAACCGGAGACAATCAAATTGTTTTTCTTACATAAATACAAATAGCAAAAAGCTAGAAATCACAAAACACAAAAGTATGAGACCAAATACTAGAATACCAAGCCGAAAGACGGAAAAAATAAACAAGCAAACAAAGCGAAACGAACGAGAAAGAGAAGACATCAAAATTCGTTGCGAATCCATTTTTAGTACACTCCTTCCATCCCCAACATAACACTACTACATGATACGTGATATGTTCCCTCCATTGTAACATATATGGTGCTCTAAATGAGTTTTAGTGTTGGTTTGGAGTGTTCTAAATTTTACTTTATGGCCACCTCTTTCCCTAGGTATAGATAAAAATACACTTTGTTGTTCCTACTAAGACCTCTTTATTTCCCAAATTTTACTTCTTCTTCTACTTCCCTTTGGTTTTTACAAAGATAATAACCAATATATTTGTCGTACGTTCTCAACGTGTATTTTGAATATCGCGTTCTTGATCATCGGCCTAAATTAACTATATATGGTATGTTTATCAATGTATGTTGCCCGGCCTATTGACTATTGTTTTATAATGACCCCCATGCATCCTGCATATTATAATGAGTACGTCGTAAGAAGTGATTATTATAAGTCATAACAAGCCTTGAACCCATATGTATGATCGACCCTTAAACCCATATATGTATAAAAAATGTTTACACAATATGGGCCATAATGGGTCATTACTAGTCACTTTTGGATATGCTATTAAGTTATTTTGGATGAAACACTACCTAAGTTATATTATGGATCTTATTGCATGCTAATAAGTTTAAGTTATGTATACTAAGTACGTGCTCATGCAAGTAGGTGGTAAGGCTTGCCATTGGTATATTTAGGCGACAAGTACACCCCCCCACACCCAGCCTGATAATCGGGGCGATAGATGGGGGGGGGGGGGGCGCAAGAACTTGTCACCGGTGAAGAGTAGCTAGAATAATATTACATTTCAACTGCTTGGTTTATAAGTGATGCATGAAATAAGATTTTTAATATTTGATTACACATGAATTGTTTAGAAATCTAGTGTTGAATTAATAAGATATCCGACTGATTAAGAGGTAACATCTGAATTATTCAACATGCCTCTGCCTCTGAAACTTAACTATTAAGAAGCTCAATGAACGATTAAAAGGTGTAATCAAACTCTCTGTTTCTGACCGATTCAGATTAGGCTTTTAATTATTAAGAAGATATCAAACAGTCCCATGTATATATAATAAATTCTTTTATATGATTCATAGCAATCTTTTTCCTTATCGTATATATGCGACCAAATAAGTGAATCACATACATAAGATACAATGTGTACCAGATGAGCAGGAGTTCACGTGAATTTGAAATGGGCGATTGGGTCCTGCCAACTTATGCAAGTTGGCATAACAAATTCATGCATCTTAATTAAGATTTAATATGTTTTTTATTTATTGGATTCCACTCAAACTTTTACAACAGTAAATCTGTTATAAATCGAGAAATATTGTTATTAAGTACATTAATTGTCATTTATTAAGTTACGAAAGTAAATGTTAAGACTTGTTTAAGATATATATACCATCTCATTATTTTTGAGAAGCAATGTTCACAAAACATATCAGAATGTTTTATGTTTTGTCCATAGATATAATAACCATAATAAATCTCCAAATTAAATGTCACCAACATGTTTTCCTCGTAATGGTTGAATGAGAGGGAAATTCTACAGTTAAAACGTAATTTCTGTATATCATTGTCGACCACCATTGTCACCGTCACCTATTCATTGCCGTCCCCATTGTCACCCATCACCATCAGTCTATCATCTCCTCTATACAGATTCGATCAAGACCCACATGAAGGAACTAAACCATATCCACAAACTATATAAATAGATAAAAATACCACAAATTAAGCTGATTTGATATGGTTTTCTTTAAAAAAGCACATATAATTTAAATGATATGATATGATATATTGTAAAAAATCATAATTATGATTTTTTATATACAAATAAATATAAATACCACAAAATTCGGTACGTAAGCAATATATGTGCAAGTGACACAAAACGATAATCTCAAAAATGTTTAATAAGTAATTTTATATTTGATGATAACTTTAAAAATATTAGCAGATGAAACTGAATAAAAAAAAAAAATTGGGCCAAGTTGTTGCATGTGAATTGGTTGGTTTTCATATTTCTAGATCAGAATAAAAGCGATATATTCTAGCATGGGAAAGAATATTGTTACATGAATGTATATATATATATTCCTTGAAATCAGTATGTGAAAACAGTTAGTTGATTATGGTATCGTTGCTATAAATCTAAGTTGTTTTTTTTTCTTAGGCACTCGAAACCCGATTAACCAAACCTGAAAACATGAAAAAATCGTGAGTGATTTAGGACGACTTTGGAGTCTAGATTGCTAATTACATAGTGTATGTGTCCATGGCCTAGTGGCATTAGTAGTAAAAAAAAACTGTTGTTTAGAAAAAAATTACTTTAGTATATTTTTCCGTAAAATTGCAAGTAAAAGAGCATGAATATATTCATGCAATACAACAAATGCTTATGTATGCTACACCAAAATACTATAATAAAGGTAATTGAACATTAAGTCTTCTTAGCCACACAGAATGAAGAATCATGTGGATGACATCAAAGTGTTTGGCTGGAAGGTTAAGCATAAAGTGTCTTTGCACTTCAATAACCTTTTTGTGTAACTCCAGATACTTTGAAAATGGTATCTCTTGCAAAATTCTTTTGATTTTCGGAATCTTGTCCACTGGTATTTGTACGGAAAACTGACTCCAATCCAAGACATCGTTGTACGGAAGAACATAATGATCCTTGATCACTACGGGAACACATCCCACATGGATTGCTTCGGTTAACCTACTGGTTGCTACCTCATAACCGCTAGGACATAGACAATATTTACTTTGGGTCAATAGTTCGGTGTGGTTTTCACCTTTGGGAAGGTAATTGTGGACTTGTATGTCATTGTCTTCTTTGTTTCCCCAATATTGGAATAATTGTTCTCGTACAAAGCCATGTATTCCACCTGCGAAAAACGCAAGGATTGATCGTTTGTAAGGTGGTTGGCCACTGCTTACAATTGGGATATTATCGAATGGTGCTTTGATCTCGGACATGGACACATCTCGGATTGGAATGAAACCTTCTGAGGTATTGGCATTGCAAAGCACTCTTATGAAATTTTTAAACAATTTGGGGTTTCCCCGTGAAACAGAAGGCCCCTGCAAACATATGCATATATTCTATGTAAGGCCCCGTTACCGGTAACCCTACTTTCGTGTTGGGTTTACTCATAAACACAGTTCTAAATATCAGAGTTAATTAAAACATTTACGCGGAATATAAAACTTTCATAAAACTTTACATAATTCATAACTTGTCTCAAAACATTTATTGTCTTTCACATTAAAGCATTAAAATTAACACATCATAGGTCTTCAGATGCCAGATTCTTGTTCAGTGCCATGTGTCTCCTCAAGCGAGCTGCCTCATCCTACTCACCTGCGTGCATACTAAAAGTCAGCTACGCTGAGTGAGTTCTAGATAATCACATAATCATACCATTCACATAACATTATATTCTTTCATTCATACTTTTATACTTTCATACTTTCTTACATTCATACTTTCTTACTTTCATACTTTCTTACTTTCTTTTGTATTAACTTACTTTCATATCTTATGTTATAAAGAGCATTACGCCCTACATTCCTCGAGTATTATTAGGGCTCGGTACCTACATTCCTCGAGTATTATTAGGGCTCGGTACCCTCTTTCCTCGAGTATTATTAGGGCTCGGTACCCTCTTTCCTCGAGTATTATTAGGGCTCGGTACCCTCTTTCCTCGAGTATTATTAGGGCTCGGTACCCTTCTTCCTCGAATATTAGTAGGGTTCGGTTCCCTAGTTCTCGAATATTAGTAGGGTTCGATTCCGTCTTCGTTACCATACAACCATACATCATACCTCGAGTATTATTAGGGCTCGGTACCCTTTTCGTAACCATACAACCATACATTATCATTTCTTTCTTCTATTATCTCTATCATGTTCATACACATAAACATACATAACATACTTACCTTATACATAGCGTTACAACCTGACAGTACGTGCAATATCCGAAGATCGTTCACGTACCATCAAGCAATCATTCATACATTTCACATTATCCACATAAGGCATACACTTATCTCTTAGGATAAGTGTATTATCAAACATGTTGAGTATGCACACAGCCCCGAAAACATAACACATAAATGGGGCTAGAAACTCAACTGAACACGGTTACGTTCTCCGTTGATCGTAATCCCTTTCTTCAGTTGTGCACGGCTGACTGTATAACAAGTATACATATCAATTTAACTATCCCTACTTATAACATCTTTCTAGTCTTAATTACTACCCACAACGAACGGGGGTCCGGGGGCAGCGCCCCTGGCAGCGGGGTCTAGGGGCGGCAGCCCCTAGCAGGGTCCAAGGGGCAGAGCCCCTGGCTGGGGTCGAGCTGCCAGGTCAGCTTGGAAAAATTTTATTTCCATTAACTGTCTTAACACATTTTTCATTAGATTTTAAATTTATTTTCTAAACGAACTTAGCTTTAGGCGAAGTTAAACCTCAGGCGAACTTAGCTTTAGGCGAAGTTAAACCTCAGGCGAACTTAGCTTTAGGTGAAGTTAAACCTCAGGCGAACTTAGCTTTAGGCGAACTTAAACCTCAGGCGAACTTATCATCAGGCGAACTTAAACCTCAGGCGAACTTGTCATCAGGCGAACTTAGCTTGCAGGCGAAGTTCATCAGGCGAACTTAGCTTGCAGGCGAAGTTCATCGCTTGAAGGCGAAGTTGCCCAGATGAAGGCGAAGTTGCCCAGATGAAGGCGAAGTTGCCCAGATGTCCGCTGTTTCGGTTTCTGATCAACATTTCGGGCGATTTTAACACCCTTGTTAAGGTTCAATACTACCCCTACACTTCCCGACCATTTTCGGTCGTTTATACACTAAAAGCTCGGATCTTTAAACTTCCAAGATCAAGAATCATACCTTTTGAGCTTGTTTGGATCTCGTTTATCTTGGTATCACCACTAATCTTTCTCTCTTACCCGGACCTCGCTCGATCCTTCCTTCTTTCTCGGCCCGGCCGGCGGCGGTTTTGGGTGAGCTTGGTGTGTGTGTATGTGTGTGTTTAGGAGAGTGGGGGAAAATGAAGATATTTTGGGATTTTGGGGGTATTTATATCCCTGAAATCCCATTCTCATTTAACCCATCTCAATTAATCCAAGTCCAAGACCCGCTCCTTCCCCGACATTAATCAATTACGCGAAATCACTAAACATAACTTCCTTTATTCATCATTAAAATTTTAGGATGTTACATTCTATCAGTTATATACTCCCTTCGTCCCGGTCAAAGTGTCTTAGTTTGAAAACACAAAGTTTAAGATAGATAAAATTATTGTTTTCTTTGCTTACCAAATGACAATAATGCCCTTGAAAATTGGGTCCATCAATATTGTTTATTAATAATGTTAGTTGTGTGTGTTTACGGGTAAACTTAAAAATTGGCTAATAAATTTTGAAAGTAGACATTTGTAATGGAAAAAAAAAAGAAATGTTAATACTTTAATGGGACCGGGGGGGGGGTAGTTTAGTGAGTTTTCTATATGGTGAGTTTTTAGCTTAGTTATTTTTAGGCATTTTTTTGGAAGTTCATTTACTTTTAGATAGTTGCGCGGCAAGTTCACAAAATTAGGTGACAAGCGAACTAGAGTTTGGTGAAAAACTCTATGGAGTTCGTTTGTCACCTAAGAGAACTTGGCAAAACCTACATGAGATCTTTCCAAAGATTAGCGAACTGCCATAAAGTACGAAAACTTTCATAAAACAAGAAAATTCTTTAGTAGCTAGGCTTTACTCACCCAATCATGACACGATACAAAGAAGTGATCGGCTCCATTTCTACGATTCCAATAAGGATATTTCTCCGCGATGACACTGATGTAGTCTTCAAGTATAACTTGTATCCTTTTCTTAAAATCCAAGGCTTCATCAGGCGTCCAAAGGTAGTAAACTATGTTTGTTACACTTATGGGGATAAAGAAGGCATGTGCTTCATCCGGATCTGTTGCCACCATAGGATTTCCTTTTCTCTCCATCTCTTCGATGAAGTCACCCTCGATACTATATACGTATTTCATGGGACCGTAATGCATCAAGGGAATTTCTCCTTCCTTATAAGTCCATATTTTGAATGTCTTTTGTCATCTCATTATGACTTCTGAATCATCAGTAGATATATATTTGTTAGAAAATGAAGGGCTAAAAATAGAAAAGATTTAATTAGACACTTAACTGTAAAAAGGCAAATGGATTCTTGTAAATGGTTCCTTCTAGGATGAAACTTTCATTTGTGTTACTTGGTGCAAAACTCTTCTCAACAATCGCTTTGCGAATTTCATCTCGTGATTTAGCTAATTGTTCTTCAACTCTTGCCAGTGATAAATCTCTTTTCTAACAATAAAGACCGGAAAAAATTAAAACAGGTTAGAAAACTTACGCTCATATCAGAAAAGAACCATATATTGACATTAAACAAAGGAAGAAGATGAAGAATCATATGTTGCATGCATGATTACTTTGATTTCGGGTACGGTTTCATCTTGAAGAAGCCTGGAGGTTGATGGTAGTTTCAACTTATGGATATGATTTGTTGGTGATAAAAAAATAACAAGAAAAAGAAGTGAAAGAAGGGCAAATGTGATGTTTAATTTGGTAGTAGGGGCCATTTATGTTTTCCCTTGATCATCTTCTGTATATATATGCCTAATTGTATGCCTTAATCTTATAAGGCTGACTATTATAAATCTATAACCAGCGAATCAATGATCATAATATTATTACTAGTATCATGTTTATTTAATTACAGGTTAATCAAGTTAATTTATTGATCTTGGTTATAGTGATTTTTGGTCATCGTGATTTCTAAAGTTTGGATGGCACATGCAGTTCATAGTATTTTCATTTATTAAACACACTTAATTATAAGATACATGTGTGTGCAACCGAAAAAGCCGATTCAAAATCGAGAAAACTAATCTGATATAACCGAACCAAATAAAAACGACGGTTTACTTTAATGTTTTATATAAAACCCGAACTTTCGGCTTGGTTTCGGTTTTGTATGTAATATTAAAACGTAAAAAACCGAAACAAACTTATGGATTTTCATTCTTTATTAATTTGAATTTTAGGTCATTTATAAGAATTTAATATATAGTTTAAAAGCACAAACGTTATAGCCCAAATGTATAATAATCAAAGGAATCTTAGTAACAAAAAGCTTTAGGCCTAAAATTAACTTTTTTCGGTGAAATATTTTCAAGCTCAAATGATAAAAGCCGAAACCAAAAGAACCCACCTTAAAATAACAAAAACCGATTCGAGTGATGCGAAAGACCAAAGAGTATGGAGCACATTTTGGGATGTGTGAGTTTCAAATTTTGACATTACCTTAACGTTTACTCCAATTTAACATTAAAAGGCCTAATTTAATTACGAGTATGGAGTATGGATTTGATTGTTGTAGATCCAATATGCATATATTGGGGCAAAGAAGGGGCATGCAGCACGTTGTAGAATAATAAATGAGTTTAATTTCTATATATTTTCTGAAAGAGTATTTGAAATCAAGATTTTATTTTACTTCATGATTTTTGTTTGCTAAGAAGCTAGGTTATGTTATTCTATAAAGTGAGACAAAAATGAAAAAAATGAGAAGTATTTGTAGTATAAAAATATTCTCTAATAAAAATACTGAAAAACTAATTAAAAAAATTCATAACTCAAAATTTATAAACAGACAAAAAATGGTAAAAACACAAAAATATTTTCACCGTCTTCCTTGTTCTAGAAAAACGGCAATACGGAAAAGATTGTGTCTTTTTATTTATCATTGTGCTATTTTTCTTTTTTCCTTGACATGACTTTTTTTTTCTTAATATTGTGTTATATTACTCAACATTTTGTTTGGTATTGTGTTATATTTTGTTATTTAGCGTGTCTTTTTTTATTTATCATTGTGTTTTTTGTTTATTTTCTCCATTGTGTCTTTTTTCTCGGCATTGTATCTTAAATTCTTAATAATCTTGCATTGTTAATTAATGGTGGCACTTTTTTGAGGATCATCTCGTTAGCTCTACATCCGATAACCACTCGTTTGGTTGGGTTTGTAAAACATAACAAGATTTTGGGAGACGACAGAGCAACATGTTCCTTTCTATAGTTTAATCTAATTGATTAATTGCCATACAGTTTGTTATTCACGTATGTTATAAAAACTTGCTCAACTAATAAGCAGATGATTAAACGGATCACTCTTATATAAACTGGTTTTGGTTGAGCATTAAGTTATTTAATTATCTTGTTAATTACTTACTACACAAATAGGTAGAAAATCTCAGCGCACTTGCGAGTTTGAGGATCTTGGCGAGTCCTTTGTTGAGAATCGAAGTTCTGCATCAGCAACTGCCTCGTTTGGTTTGGTTTGGTAATTGGTTGGGTTGTACAAACGTATTATTATTATTATTTTTGCCGGCGCTGGTCCCAACTATTATTTTGGCTGGCAATGGTTCCAACTTTCACATTTGTTGATGTGTCCATCTGAGGTATTAAAAAAACATTACATGGCAGCCAACGTGGATATGGTATTACACTAAACATATTACATTAATAATTCATCCCTAATTATCCAACAACACACCCAAATCAATATCCCCAATTTATCTCAAGAACCCTAATTGAATCATCTAATCAATTACAATCTCAAACCCAGATCATTAGAAGAATTGACAACATTAAGACAATCGCCTTGGTCCTCTTCTGCATACTACTCAACACATTATGCCAAGTATTAACCCTAGAATTAGAATCAAGCTTCAGATTCACTCCAATAACACTCAAATCTCCCAAATCCTCCGTCTTCAATGCCAACACCTCCTTCGGCGTGGCTCCTTCAAGCACCGAAATCAAACATGAGCAAAAGCCTCTCATGATGTCCGAATCACTGTCCGCCGTAAACCGCATGGTTCCGTCGGTGTTCATCTTCACGTCCAGCCACACCTGTGCCGTACATCCCATCACTAGATTGGAAATGGTTTTAATCGATCCGTTAGCTTCCGGTAGAAGCTTCGCGTAGTGTAAGATATAATTAGGGTTTTAATCGGTTTTGAGATTGTAATTGATTAGATTATTCAATTAGGGTTCTTGAGATAAATTGGGGATTTTGATTTGGGTGTGTTGTTGGAGAATTAGGGGTGAATTATGAATGCAATATGTTAAGTATAATACCATATCCACGTTGGCTGCCATGTAATGTTTTTTTGACACCTCAGATGGACACATAAGCAAATATTTAACGGAGTTAGTACTCCGTCAGTCGCGGGCTGGTGGAAGAAACGAACGTGAAAGTTGGGACTGTTGCCAGCCAAAATGATAGTTGGGACCAGCGCCGGCAAAAATAAAATAGCCGGGACCAATAAAAACCAATTTTCCTTATTATTATTATTATTATTATTATTATTATTATTAAGTAATTAACTTAATAATCTTGTTTTGTTAATTAATAGTTAGAAAGGCTCTCAAGTGCCCTAGTGAGGCGGACCTTGTGTCCATGGTCTACGGGTATATATTAGTAGTACAAATTTGCTTTAATGCATCTTCTAATAATATTGAAAGTAATAAAGCATGAATATATGCATACAATACAACAAATGCTAATGAATGCTGCACCAAAATACTATAGCAAAGGTAATTGAACATTAAGTCTTCTTAGCCACACAGAATGAAGAATCATGTGGATGACATCAAAATGTTTGGCCGGAAGGTTAAGAGTAAAGTGCCTTTGCACTTCAATAACCTTTCTGTGTAACTCCAAATACTTCGAAAATGGTATCTCTTGCAAAATTCTTTTGATTTCCGGAATCTTATCTACCGATACTTGTACGGAAAACTGACTCCAATCCAAGACATCGTTGTACGGTAGAACATAATGATCCTTGATCACTACGGGAACACATCCCGCATGGATTGCTTCGGTTAACCTACTGGTTGCTACCTCATACCCGCTAGGACATAGACAATATTTACTTTGGGTCAATCGCTCGGTGTGGTTTTCACCTTTGGGAAGGTAATTGTGGACTTGTATGTCATTATCTTCTTTGTTTCCCCAATATTCAAATAATCTTGCGCGTACAAAACCATGTATTCCACCTGCGAAAAACGCGAGGATTGATCGATTGTAAGGTGGTTGGCCACTGCTTACAATTGGGATATTCTCGAATGGTGCTTTGATCTCGGACATGGACACATCCCGGATTGGAATGAAACCTTCAGAGCTATTGGCATTGCAAAGCACTCTTATGAAATTTGTAAAGAGTTTAATGTTTCCCTTTGTAGCCCATGGCCCCTATTGTTAAACATACATATGCAAAACTTGTATCATTCAATATTATAGCATATAATTAATCTAGTAAGCTAGACAACTTATAAGGAAGTGCTCCGCAATATAAAAATTGGATGTTTTCAGAACTCGTCCTGGCCTGTTTAGTCCCATCAATTTTCTTAGCCTAAAATAGTTGTAACGACTAGTTTTGTTAAGTACTCATCGACTCTTAGAATCTAGTCCTCACAAGTTGTTTGTGGTGGGTATTTGGGAATATATTCAAAAATTTGGGTAAATGTCGAAATCCGTTTTCGAAAATGGGTATTTTCATAATTTTCTTATTATACATGTCATTTTGCTAACATTATAATTTGTCATTTTGCTAAAGTTTGCTTGTTCAATAAGCGGATTATACAAGTCCGCTTGACACATGAGCAGACTATAGGAATCTCAAGTACATGTGCGAGTTTCAATGTGCCACCTCATTTTGTTGGTTATGAAAATCGGTTGGTTTCTGTTTTTTCAAGAAACGAACTACCTATTTATATCCAGTTTTTAAAAGCCCACCTACAAACACATAACAATTTTCTACACCACCTATTTATACAAAAAAATTCATGAATTTTTAAGATTTGTTACTTTTAGGCATTTTTTTGGAAGTTATATTTACTTTTAGATTCACTCGGTAAGTTCACTTAATTAGGTGACAAGTGAACTCGAGTTTGGTAAAAAGGAAACTCTATGGAGTTCGTCTGTCACCAAGAGAACTTGCCAAGTCGCTTGGCACACCATGATACTAAAAGAACGTCAAAACCTACTTGAGAGCTTTAGTGCTTTACTGCTTTACTTACCCAATCATGACATGATACAAAGAAGTGATCGGCTCCATTGCTACGGTTCCAATAAGGATATCTCTCTGAGATGACACGAATGTGATCTTCAAGTATTGCTTGCATCCTTTCTAGAAAACCAATGACTTCATTAGGCTTGAAAAGGTAATGAACTATGTTAGTTACACTTATGGGGATAAAGAAGGCATGTGCTTCATCCGGATCCGTAGCCACCATAGGATTTCCTTTTCTCTCCATCTCTGCGATGAAGTCACCCTCGATACTGTATACAAATTTCATCGGACCGTAATGCATCAAGGGGATTTCTCCTTCCTTATAAGTCCATACTTTGAATGTCTTTGTCATCTCATAATGGCTTCTGGATGATTAGTAGAAATCTATTTGTTAGAAAATGAAAGGCTAAAAATGGAAAAACTTTAATATTATTTCAAGGATTATGTGATTGTTGTCATCTCATAAGGTCTACGGGTATACTCGTGAGTATCGGTTAGGCATGTTTTTTTCTAAATATGTGATTCATCCATGATTCGATCTTAAACTCACCTCAAAAACAACTTTACTATCAAATATTCAACTACACTTCCAACAATTTTATTAAACCAATCTCAACTTATCATTGGTTAGATTTTTTAAGATTTACATAATATATTAAATTTGGTTTCGATACGAGTAAACAAAATCTATGAACTTAACCAAAAACTTAAGAAAGTTAATGACTACACACTTAACTGTAAAAAGGCAAATGGATTCTTGTAAATGGTTCCTTCTTGATTGAAACCTCCATTTGTGTTACTTGATGCAAAGCTCTTTTCAACAATCGCTTTACGAATTTCATCTCGTGCTTTAGCTAACTGTTCTTCGATTCTTGCCAGTGATGAATCTTTTCTCTAACAATAAACACCGGCAAAAATTAAAACAGATTAGAAAACTTTCCGTGTATCAGAAAAAAAAAACAAGATATTGACATTAAACGAAGGAAGATCAAGATGAAGAATCATTTGTTGCATGTATGATTACTTTGATTTCGGGTACGGTTTCATCTTGCAGAAGCCTGGAGGTTGATGGCCTGGAGGCTGATGGTAATGTCAAATTATGGATATGATTTGTTGGTGATAAAAAAATAACAAGAAAAAGAAGTGAAAGAAGGACAAATGTGATGTTTAATTTGGTAGTAGGGGCCATTTATGTTTTCCCTTGATCATCTTCTGTATATATATGCCTAATTGTATGCCTTAATTTTATAAGTCTATAACCAGCTAATCATAATATTATTATTAGTATCATGTTTATTTAATTACAAGTTAATCAAGTATTTATTGATCTTGGTTATAGTGATTTTTGGTCATTGTGATTTCTAAAGTTTGGAGAGCACATGCAGTTTACAGTACTATTCTAATTCATCTAGCACACTTAAACAAGAGGGGTGCGCATGAAACATAAACCGGAAAAAAAAAACTGATATAACCGAATCAAAACAAAACTGCCGGTTTGGTTTTGAATGAGTTTTTTTTTAACCGAAATTTCGGTTTGGTTTTGGTTTTGTGTGTAATCATAGCTGAAGAAACAACATAACTTATTGATTTTCATTTTTAATTTTGAAGTAATTCATAAAATTAATATATAGTTTAACCCAAAAGTTATAGCCTAAGGCATAAATTTGGCCAACTCTTTTTTCGGTCTAAAATTTTTAAGTCCAAATGGCATTACCTTAATGCAAAAGACCAAGGAGTATGGAGTACATTTTGGGCAGTGAGTTTCAAAATTTGACATTACCTTAACGTTCACTCCAATTTCACATGAAAATGGCTAATTTAATTACATGTATGTTTGATGGTTGTAGATTCAATGTGCATATATTGGGCCAAAGAAGCGGCACGTTGTGGAATAATTACTGAGTTTAATTTCTATATATTTTAGTGTGTGGTGATATAAATTAAACCTGTGTTACATGAAATATAAATTAGTCTTTCTCTGATAGGTTTTTATGGCCATTTTCAAGACTTTTAAAATTTTACTCTCTTTTAGGATTTTGTAGAAAGCCTCTGTAAATAGGTCACGCGGTTACTTTTTCTTTATTTTTGTTATTTCTTTTAAATCATATATCGACAAATTTCCACGTCAATTGAAATAATTTTATTTCATATAACTAAGAATTATTTTCCTAACAGTGAGAATATTGTATGTGAATATTATATATGTTAAATCACCTAAATTTTTTTTTACGTGAATTATAACATACATGTAGTATTTTTTTCTTCTTCTTCTTCATTACCCGGTGCTCGAATCTCGTTGTCGATAAAAGGTATGTATTGATATTTTATCATCAACTTTTTTAATAAACTTTGTTGCATTGCCCTAAATCACATGTGTGATGTATTTACATTGTTTCTAAGGCTATGTGTAGTGCAGGGACAACAATTGGGGGCGAATTGTGACACGTGGTGCCCAGTCAGTATGGAGTGGAAATTTGTTTTTGGGGTGTAATGGTGTAGGGGCTACAAGTTGGACCCACAGTATGTTATTTTATTATTTTCGTTTTATAACTAAACTAATTAAATAAAAATCAATTTATTTAGATAATTAAATAAAAATGCATTAAAATTAAAAAAACAAAAAAATTAAAAAACATAACTAATAATGCATTAAAATTTAAAAAGAAAATACATAACTAAAAATATTAAAAAACATAACTAGATAACATACTAATATTCATAATATTTGCGCATTTTTTCAATTCGTTGTCGTTGCAATAATGCGGCCTCTTCGTGTGACCCGGCCGCTTTGAGGGATTCGTATTTTTCACTTAATTTCTGCAATTCCAACATTTGGTCAATCTTTTCGTTTTGATTGTTGGTTTCTTTCATGACATCGTTGAGTTCCTCGACACATATTTTTTGTTTTTTTGATGATTTCTCTCATGGTAACGGCGACTTCCACGAGTGTCGGTTGGTTCGAGTTGTTTGTAGGATTCATTTGCGTATCCGGTACCGTCCACGGCTCCGATTCCGGCGGTGTAGAACCGAACGCCGACATTATGTTTTGAGGGCTGTTTCTAGGGAGTTGGTAGTTCGGTTGGTTCGGGTTGTTTCTAGGATTCATTTTGTTTATTTTTTGTAAGAAATTGGGTATGATTTGTGTATAAAATGGAGAAGAAGGGTGTATGTTTATATATATTGTTTAATTCTTTTTTTTTTAAATTGACCGTTTGACAACGGTCCTTTAAATATTATATTATTATTATTATTCTCCATCAGCCACAAATATATGCCGCCCCCGCCCCTTTTCGCCCAATTATCGCCGGGGGCGGTGTTTCTCCAAAAAATCGCCCCTTGTAGCCCCTTATTCTCACCCACTACACACACCCTAATAACATGATAAACTAATATTTGGCCAATATCATGCACTAGATATAAAATAGGAGTGCAAAGAAGGTGAAATACATTGATTAGCATTAAAGGAAGTATATTAACAAAATTTCTGATACCAAACCAATAAAGAACTAGATAATGCAAATACATGTCTCGTATAGTTGTGAATCAAAATAAAAAAGAAAGCAACGGTTATCAAAATATATTAGAAAAAAAAAGGAAACAAAGAAACCAAAAAGAAAATATATGAAATACATAAAATACAAAATACTAGGTATGTTAATTAACTTTTCGTGTACTACACGGGTTAAACATCTTCAGTCTTTTTTGGCTAACTACATACAATATTCATGAACTTGAAAACCGAACATTAAGTCTTCTTAGCCACACCGAATAAAGAATAATGTGAAAAACGTCGGTCTCTCTAGCCGGCAAGTTAACCATGAAGTGCCTTTGCACTTCCATTACCCGTTTTTGCATTTCTAAATACTTTGCGAAAGATATATCTTGCAAAATTCTTTTCAAATCCGGAATCTTATCAATAGGAACTTGTACAGAGAATTGACTCCAATCTAACACATCGCTATACGGTAAAACATAATGATCCTTGATGATTACGGGAATGCACCCGACATAGATTGCCTCGGTCGCCCTAGCACTTGCAACTTCATATCCACTAGGACATAAGCAATACTTACTTTGGCTTAATAATTCAGTGTAGTTTTGACCTTTTGGAAGGTAAGTGTGTACTTGAATATCACTATCTTCTTTGTTTCCCCAATATTTGAACAACTTATTTCGTACATAACCGTGGTTTCCACCGGCAAAGAACGCCAAGATTGAACGATTGTAAGGTGACAGGCCACTGCTACACTCGGGATACCAGTATATGGTCCGTTAATCTCTGCCATCGACACATCACGCATAGGAACGAAACCTTATGAGGAGTTGGCATTACAAAGCACTCTTATGACATTCTTAAAGAGTTTAGTGTTTCCCTTCGAAGCCCATGGCCCCTGTTGTTATACATGATCAACTCAATTTATTATTATGAGTTCAGAATAAACATTTTTTAAATAAAATTTGAAGGAATTTACTATTAAACTTTGAGCAAGTGAATCAAGAACACGATCACGAGATTTGTAGAACTCTCTACGACTCTTTTATTAAGAAAACGACTAACGAGAAAACCTTAATAACTAACACATTAAACCAATGGTATATATAAACCCACGGTTCCTAATCCTACACTAACTCAAATACAGAATTTGAATCCAAAACAAATAAGATTAAATAAAATAAGACTAACTTATCTTATAATAATAAACTAGTTATTATATTAATTATTTTACAAGATTCTATGAGCCTTCAATTTAAGTTGGTGTTGGACACGTTTAACATTTACATCCGTACCCAGTCATGACAAGAAACAAAGAAATGATCAGCTCCATTGCTACGGTTCCAATAAGGGTACTTCTTTGCAACACCGTCAATATAGTCTTCAAATATTTCTTGTATTTTCTCTAGAAAATTGTATGGTGGAGCCGAACGATTATAGAGGTAATGAATAACATTGACTACGCTTATTGGAATAAAGAAGGCGTGCGCTTCATCAGGATGGTTAGCGGCTATAGGGTTTCCTTCTCGCTCCATCTCCTCGATGAACTGACCTTCGGAACTGTATATACTTTTCATTGGACCATCATGCATTAATGGGATGTCTCCTTCCTTATAAGTCCATACCTTGAACGTCTTTGTCATTTCAGTGTGACTCCTGTTAGGTCTAAAAGTTAGTAACATGCAATGCTAGTATCATTAGTACATACACTTGAGGAGGTAAAAAGAACTTTTGGAGTTGTTTAATTCTTTGAAAACCACCTTAAAAAAATATATGAAATTGAAAACGCCTCGAAAAATGCTAACAACTTCAAAAGATCGATTTTTGGCCTAGTTGTATCCGTGTGTGCATAAGATGTTGTCTTCTTGAAAGGCAAAATGTGAGGGATATATTTATAGTCCCGTGGTTGTCCGTAAAAAAATGTATTCATAGGTAGCGTTAGATAGTATGTGAGATATTGTTTCTAAAAATATATGTATATATTTACATGAATAACCTAAAATAACTATATACAAATTGGTTGTTAACATCTTCTTTATATTAGTTAAACACTTAACTGATAAAACGCGAATGGATTCCTGTAAATAGTACCCTCCGAGGCTAAACTTCCATTCCTTTTACACGATGCACAACTTCTTTGAACAATCGCTTTATGAATTTCACCTCGCGCTTTAGCTAATTGTGCCTCTATTCTTGCCAAATGATTGTTGTTTTTCTAGTAAAGAAATACCATGCAAAATGATTTAATTACAATAGGTAAATAGTAAAGTAACATTCGCTCAAAAAAGTAAATTAAAATAGGAAAACGATGAAGAAGCATATATTAATGCAACAAAGAAATGGAAATAAACTTACTTTGATCTTGGGTGGTGCTAACTCATTCTGCGGTCGTATCGTGGTTGTTGTTAACGGTAAATTGGAGATAGAAGGAAGATTTCGGGTTTGATCATTTGAAGATGCATAAATTTTAAGAAAAAGAAGTGAAAGTAGGATTAATGTGATGGTAAATTTTGTAGTAGCTTCCATTTTTGCTGCCACCATCTTTGTGTCCCTAGCTCACAATATATATATGCATATGGATATGTGTGTATACATAAGATTTATCAAACAGCAGGAATTTAATGTAGCTCATTTAACTTGATGACCAATTTTAAGGTTGGTTGTTGTGGGCTGCAAAGAGGGTGGCAAAGTAACATGGCCCGGCTTTAACGCCCAGCACACTGTGCCAGTGCGTTAAAGGCCGGGTGGTAAGGGGGGAGCCAGTAGGGTGTCAATGGGTGGTAATGGATAGAAAAAAAGTGGGGCCATAGGGGCTTAGCAAGGAAATGGTGTTGTTAAATCACAATGGGGGCTTTAATGAGGCGATAAAGGGGGCTTTAATGTGACAACAAGGTTTTAAAGGGAATTGCTTGTTAAAGTCCGACTACTACGTGACAGAGACATTGTCGCATTGCGCTTTAACTTGGGTTTAAAACGCGTCCACAACGACAACTTAGATATGCATGCAAATGTCAAACAGATAATTCATATGCAAAGTTTGAATTTTCATTTAAATTCAAGGGAATATTTTACCTAAAGTTAAGTAGGCGTCTTTTACGTTAAAATCACTTCTATGTTTCTTGAGCATAAGTTTCATTTTTGTTCCACTATTATTAAATTTTATTAAAGATGTTAAAGCTTAAAATTAAATATATACGAATCCTAGTTTTTTTTTCTTTGAACGATTTCATTAAAACAAAAGGCAAAACTATGAAAGCAGCAAGAAGCTACAAGCAAATATGAATCTAATTAGTTAATATTTGTAAAGGATTATTTTTCAAATTATTAATTAATTAATAAACAAGTTTCATAATAGTCTCGTTTAAGTCTAATTAAATAAAAATAAACATTGATAATTAAACATGTTTCTTTAAGTCACTTGATTTTTATAACGTGTTTAGGCAATTAGGCAAAAGATGATAATCACTTACATGAATAGCTTATGCAATATATAAATAACCGTTCGTTTCATTCTTCATTCCTTTATAAATCGCCATAAACACCTTGGACCATAGCAGATGCAAAGCATTTAGCTTGTGTTTGGCTTACTCGGATTTAACATTTAAGTAAGAATACAACTAATGTGGATTTAATTGATATACAAATAGTTATCAAAATTAACAAAGAAAAAAAAGGATAGCAACAGTTCTCTCAATAGTTATGAACTTGGAAACCGAACATTAAGTCTTCTTAGCCACACCGAATGAAGAATCATGTGAAAAACGTCGGTCTCTTTAGCCGGCAAGTTAACCATGAAGTGTCTTTGCACTTCCATTACCCGTTTTTGCATTTCTAAATACTTTGTGAAAGATATGTCTTGCAAAATTCTTTTCAAATCCGGAATCTTATCAAGGGGAACTTGTACCGAGAATTGACTCCAGTCTAGCACATCACTATACGGTAGAACATAATGATCCTTGATGATTACAGGAATGCACCCGACATAGACTGCTTCGGTCGCCCTAGCACTTGCAACTTCATATCCACTAGGACATAAGCAATACTTACTTTGGCTTAGTAACTCAGTGTAGTTTTGTCTTTTTGAAGGTAAGTGTGGACTTGAATGTCACTATCTTCTTGGTTTCCCCAAGATTCGAACAACTTATTTCGTACATAACCATGGTTTCCACCGGCAAAAAACGCCAATATTGAACGATTGTAAGGTGACTGGCCGCTGCTTACACTTGGGATATTATTATATGGACCATTAACCTCCGTCATCGACACATCACGCATAGGAACGAAACCTTCTGAGGAGTTGGCGTTACAAAGCACTCTTATGAGATTCTTAAAGAGTTTAGGGTTTCCCTTGGAAGCAACTGGCCCCTATTATTATACATAGACAAAAAAATAAAAGTAATGTTTAAGAACAAGGTTTTTTTTTTACAAAGCCTATAATAACTAAGGGATGCATTCTTTTGAGAGCCAAGAACTATGAAAACCGCATAATACATTTTTACATATCGCATTATAATAAATCAGGTTTGGTTCCAGGAATGTACATACGTACCCAATCGTGACAAGAAACGTAGAAATGATCAGCACCATTGCTACGGTTCCAATAAGGGTACTTTTCCGCAACGCCACCAATATAGTCTTCGAGTATTTTTTTTGTATTTTCTCATCAAAGTGGTATGGTTGATCTGATATATTAAAGAGGTAATGAACAATATTGGCTACGCTTATCGGAATAAAGAAGGCGTGCGCCTCATCAGGATGGTTAGCGAGTACAGGGTTTCCTTCTCGCTCCATCTCCTCAATGAACTGACCCTCGGAACTGTATATACTTTTCATCGGACCATCGTGCATTAATGGGATGTCTCCTTCCTTATAAGCCCATACCTTGAACGTCTTCTTCATTTCAATATGACTCCTGAATTATCAATCGGGTCCAAAAGTTAGTAACGTGCATTGCTAATATATTTACAAAAATATCGAAGGGACTTTGGCCTAACTGTATCAACGTGTTGCATAAGATTATGTTTTAATTTTAAATGGTAAAATGGTGAAGGTTAAAGTCCCGTGATTGTAGATAAAAAGTGATTTAAGCACTTACTGAAAAAAGGCGAATAGATTCCTGTAAATACTTCCCTCGAAGGCGAAACTTCCATTCTTTTCACATGATCCAAAACATTTTTGAACAATCGCTTTATGAATTTTATCTCGTGCTTTAGCTAATTGTGCCTCTAATCTTGCCACTTGATTGTTGTTTTTCTAGTGAAGAAATACACATGAAAAATGATTTACAAAACCATATATATATGTGTGTAACATTCAAAATAGGAAAATGATAAAGAAGCATATATTGCTACAAAGAAATGAAATAAACTTACTTTGATCTTGGGTGGTGCTTCATTCTGCAGTCGTCTCGCGGTTGCTGCTAACGGTAAATTAGAGACAGAAGGAAGATTTTGTGTTTGATCAGCATAAATTTCAAGAAAAAGAAGTGAAAGTAGGATTAATATTGTGATGATAAATTTTGTAGCAGCTGCCATTTTTGTTGCCATTATCTTCCTCTCTCAAGCTCCCATATATATGCATATGGATATGTGTGTATACATAAGATGATATCAAATAAAAGCAATTTCGCTAAACAGTAGGAATGTAGGTCATTTATAATTTGACTTAATACTAATATTAATGTGTATGCACATGAAGTTAATCAAAATTAATGTATGCACATGACAAAATTAATTAATTTATTAATGTATGCACATGACAAAATTAATGTATTCATGTGTATGCACATGAAGTTTTTGAAGAAATAGAGAGGATAAATATGTATGCACATGACAAAATTAATTAATTTTAAGGGGATATTTCACCTAAAGTTAATCAAGTTTTTTAGTGTTAATTTTGTTTTTTGAACAACAAATTAAATAATACCCTTACGTTGCACTTGCAAGGAATTGAACCAACAACTTTACATTTATGAGTAGAGATATTATACCACTGGACCAGTAGTAATTTAAATTTTGAAATTAAATGATAAATGAAACATATATGAATTTTGGTCAATGCATCAAAGAATTTTTATAATTTTTTGAATAATGAGGTATATAGCAAGAAAATTTCATTAGCTAGCTAATAAACAAAGTTCATAATAGTCTCAGTATAAGTATACAATAACTACTGAACAAGTTTCTATTCAAATCAAAAGGTTTTAGCATATAGAGAAATTTTTTAAAATAATTGAGTAATATTGAAACTTTGAGTGGTTTATATTTAGAAAAAAGAATAAATGGTTTTACTAGATTAATTTTGAAACATGGTTATTGTGTTGCTTATTTAAAACCTAAATTTTAACAAAAACTATTTCCATTGGTTAATCTTTAGTATATTTTATACATAAAATATATATTAGAATCATATAATTTTATTCTCTTGAATTTGACATCAGTCATGTTATATATTAGAGAAACACTTTATAAAGGCCTGTTGCTTACAACGGCATGTCTAAAACTGTTACAACGGGTGTATTTATTGCACTACAATAATGCGTCTAACTTTCTACTTTGATCCTACGTAATAATGTGTTTTGATGTATTATTAATTACAACGCGCGTCTAATTCGTTACAAAGCTCCGCCCAACTTAAATTCACGTCCGATTGGTTGTTGTAATAACTTTTGACTATACTAATATCTTTTCTTAATACAAAGGTGTGTCTTAGTGTCTTACCATTACATATTTCATTTAAAGTTATGTATATTGCAATAAAAAAAATGAGGGTGTTTTTATACTTTCTTTTAACAAAAATCATATTTATAACCCATGTTGTAATTTTAGATAATATTTCTAATAAAATCAAGATTTTCTAATTAGAATATATATATATATATATATAGGGTTTGTATCATCTAAGAACTCTTTAAAAGTTAATAACTCTTAGGAACCCTTAAAAACCAAACAATTTTTTAATTTTTTTTATATATTAACATTATTTAATAGTAGTTTTATCATGTTTTATATAAAAAAATTTGATTACATATATTAATTACAGGTTTACATATATGTAAAATTTATGTACTAACAAATTTACATATGTGTAAAACAAAACATAGATATGTATAAAAACTAATTTTCAAAATTGTAATCGTAGATATAGTTATAGAAAATGATAAAACTACTCTCAAAGAACGTTAACATACAAAAAATTTTATAAAAAACGTTACTTTTCAAGGGTTCTTTCAAGTTCTTAAATAATTTAACAGTTTTGTAATGATACTCATCCTATATATATATATATATATAATATTTTTTTGTTGACTTCAATAAAATCGGGTCTCAATGAGCTGCAGATCCAATTTGCACAGTTCAGGGCAAGGAAGGTGCAGTACGTTGTGGGATTGACAAATTAATTTATTATTGTTATTCTTCGAACCTGTTGATTGTATATCTTATTATTTAATGATGCATAGTAAAAAATAATAATAAAGGTAATATTTTATCAAATGTTGCACATATGTATCTAACTATCTATAACCATATCAAATGTTACTTATAGCTATATAGTTATATAATTGTGAAATATATGGTTGCATATGTACTTTTAGTGATGTACCTAACTTTATTCTCATGCATGTGATGTTGCATTTTTTCTTATATTAAACGTGTCAACTGTCGTATACTAACTTTTGACATCGTAATATAAACTTGGCATGATTTTGCAAATTGTATGACATAATTTCAGGGTCCGTGTCATGTTGGGGTCGGGTTCTACCCGTCAACCGGTGTTCATCAGCCATTTTGTGGAAATTTTTATATAACTCAAAATTAAGCAACAGGGGGTGTTGCGGTTTCTTAATAACAAATTTAGAGTTTATAAAAAATTTCACAAAATGGGTGGTGCTTGCAGGTTGATAGGCCAAATCCAACCCGAACACAAAGCAGACCCTGAAATCATGTCGCATAGTCTAAAGAACGACGCCAAATTTAATTTAGGCACTCATTTCATGCACATAGATTATAGATGCATTTGTAACTGTATCAACTTCCAACAAAAATATAAATATATATAGAAATAAATGAAATAATCTGTATCAAATTAGCTACAACTTGTACATGCCATGCCTTTTGATGGTACAACAATATGATAACAAATAAACAATATTGAATAGAACATAGCATATTAAGCATAATTACAACCTCCAACTGATGTTTTAAAACGCACGCTTGTTCGAAAACATCAGTCAAACGATTGTCAATAATATTTCATCTTGTAACGGTCAATTCTAACAGCTGGCTCGACCCCACGACTCGAGAAACACGAGAGCCGCACCATAATGAGCCAACGCGCCCATAATCACAAAATAATGAAAGATTTGATGGCTGTGGCCCGCCAAATCAAACCAACCGGGCCTCCACCTTTCTGGGATCCGTGTAACGTAAAACATAGTACCGATCAAGTAAGAAGCCGCCATAACCGACTCGTACGCCAACATGGTGTTTCGTCGTGGTTCATCCCAGTTCAAGATGACCGCATGGACCGAAGGTATTAACCCAAAAAGGCCCATTGCCATGAATAAAAACGCACGAAAAGAACGAAACTTTCCACTAGAGAGTGCAGGCGATAGCAGGGTTATAATGGTAAAAACGCCCATGGCGGTGACACCGCCAAGGTAGGTGAATTGCCAAATGGGACTGCATTGGAAAATGTAGTAGATCGGTGGGAAGAACGAGGTGATGATCATGACTGTGATGCCGACATAGTCGAGTTGGAGGAGTTGAAGGTTTAGGTGGCGGGAATGGCAGCCGAAGAGGTGACACGTGCTGCTGGATAATAGACAGAACATTGCACCGGCTAAGAATACGAAAAATGGCCACCGTGTCTCCGCCAGTAGTAGCGGTGGTAGGTCCATCTCTTGTGGTGGTCTATGCTTCAAGTCTAGGAGTGTTGGTGCATCCTGCAATAACTTAAAACTTTTAGTTATCTAGTTACATCAGTAAAACAGAGCAGTTGACTTTTTGGTCAAACGGGTCAATCTTTCTAAACGAATTTTTGAAATTTTTGTTATCGGTTTGAAGATTATAAATCTTGTAATTGGTATTAAAATATGAGAAATGTAGTGTCATAATTTTATTGACTTTTTTATCAAAAAAATCTTAACAAAATCCGTAACATTCGAATCGTAAGATTGACCAAAAAAAGTCAAAACATAGTAATTGGTACAATAGTTATGCAAAAGTCCTTACCATTATTGAATTATTTGAAGCATTTGAGCCTGGATTAATCGGAGCGGACCTGCAAGATTAGATAAAAACTTAAGCTCGGATCATGACACATACTAATAATTAATATAATTAATAAAGTAATAACAGCTAGTATTTTCAAGAACATAGGTTATAAGTTATTAGACCCACAGTCACATTTCATTTATTTCTCATAAATATGAGGAAAATGTAACTATCAGTTCCAGTCATATATTGATTTTCAAGCCGAAACAGTTGAAATGACAAAAATACCCCTCTATGATGAATCTAAAGAAGTAAAGAGAAAAGATGGAATCTTTAAATACCATGTTAACACATTGAAGAAATCTGAAACTTCAGGGACTTGCATCATGTTTGAAATTGTGAAACCAACAAAAATAATGAATCCAATCAAGTGTCTGCACATGAAAAACAACATATAAAAATAAGGCATTATTTTCTATCATAAGTAACTTTTTATCTATGATATAGCTAACCGATTAACAGAAAATAGAATTAACCGATAATCAGTTATCGTCTTTTTTGTGTACACATGGTTAACCGAAACTAACCAAACCGAGCAATTCTTATTTTCATATAATTTAAGCTTTTATGCGTCTATTTTATGTATTATGCCTCCATTTCATGTTTTATACCTCCATGTCATGTATTTCATGTATTTATAAGCAAATTTTTTAGCACGGGTTTAGTTTTGGTTATTAACCAAAATTAACCGAACTGAAAACCGACAACCCAACCGAATTAACCGAACCAACTTCGGTTATCACTTTCAGTGGATGATTATGCAAAAATTGAATTTCAGTTTTCAGTTTCAGTTAGGTGGAATAACCAAACCAACTTCGGTTATCAGTTTCGGTGGATGATAATGAAAAAACTGAATTTCTGTTTTCAGTTTCAGTTTGGTGGAATAACCAAACCAACTTCGGTTATCAGTTTCGGTGGATGACTATGAAAAAACTGAATTTCTGTTTTCGGTTTCGGTTGGATGGAATAATTGAACCTAACTGATGCATACTCACCCCTAACTAAATATTTAATGAAAAGGGGCTTTCTAAATTCTAAACTCTACTATAAAGTTAAGTAACTAGCAATCTAGCATTATGAGTTATAACTTAAATTAAAACCACTAAATTGCCTCTTAAGATATTGATCTTAATGGAGTATTTAACAATAAATCCAACAAAATGTTAATAACTTTAAATAAAAAAAATAAAAAAATAAAGTGATGAACATTAACATTATTTCAAGAAACCCCTTCATGATAATAAAGGTTTGATCCAACGAGTATAAATTAGCTAGGTATAACCGAACCGAGCAAGGGCTTGCCGATTGGTAATTTACAAACCAACCCAAAATCGAATGATTTCTAAACGACTTAATTTTGTTATCCAAAAAGGCTAGCAGCACAGCCTGTTGCTCGCTTGACTTTTGTATCATCGATGTAAACACTATCTTTTAATGAATAAAACTTTTTTATTATGCTTACAAAATCTTAATAACTTCAAATCAAAAAAAAAATTAAGTGATGAGCTTTAACATTAATTCAAGAAACCCTTTATGTTTACAACTCCCACAAAATGGGAATAAAAAATTCATAGATCATAGGCAACTAATCATGATAATAAATGTTTGATCCAATAAGTATAAATTAGCTAGGTATAACCAAACCGAGCTCGCGTTTGCCAATCGGTTAATTTACAAGCCAAAATCAAATGTTACATCTAAGCGACTTAATTTTGCTATCCCAGAAGGCTAGCAGCGCAGCTTATTGCCCGTTTTTAATGAATTAAACTAAAAGCACTATCTTTTAATGAGTAATTTTTTTTGCCTAAAAAAAAGATTTAATAAAATCGAACCGAGCATTTCTCGGCTCGCTTAAAAACCGGGCCAATAAAATAAAAGTTTTGAGAAATAATAATAATAACAAAAGGATATAAAACTTACGTCCAAACATTAAGGGTTTCATTATGCCAATGAAACAAGCTAAAAAAAGCTTGCTTTAATGGCCAATTAGCTCTGTAATGATTCAATATAAACTCATTATCCTTCATGTACTCCGGCAACTCTTGAAAACTCAATAAAGGGTATTCATTTTCACAGCAAAAATGGGTTTTTTGATCCGAAATTTGTGGGATCTGTTTTAATTTGCGATTGCGAACAGACCCATTGCTTGAATTCATGGTTGATTGAATCTGTGATAAGTAATTGCAAATTGAAATTGAAATTGAAATTGGGGTTTGATTGAATTGAATTGGATGAATGTGTTTGATTGGGAGTGTGGTGAGAAGATTGGGGTATTTAAGGATGTTTGAGACAACTGCTGACACCAAACAACATTGATGAAGGCAACCTATAAAACCTAACAACAATATTGCAAGATATAAATAAAAAATTGTTAGAAAATTCAAACATATGTTATTAGAATATTATTATTTTCCAGAGAAGATTAAATAAATGGTCCATGTGGTTTGACCGTGTTACTTCTTTGGTCCCCTCATTTGTGAGAGGGTTGAGTGTTTGTTTCTCGGTTCCCACTAGAGGTGCACATCTAAACCGGTTAACTGGTTAGTAACCGGTTTGAATTGGTCCCTCTCTAATCGGTTTCTATATAAAAAAACTAGCAATTAGTAACCGGTTATACATTTTGGCCCAGATACTGGTTAATAACTGGTTAACCGAAACTGATTTTAGGTTTTTAAAATATATATTTTTTTTAAAAACCGGTTTTTTCTGTTATTTATCGGTTAACCGGTTCGGTTGTACCCGAAACCAATTATACCGGTTAGGGTTTTTGTGCTTGAAAACTGGTTAGTACCCGACACGACTAACCGGTCTAACCGGTTAATTGGCCGTTGACCACTAAGTGGTTATTAAATAAACTGATTAAGCTATTTGTGCATGTCTAGTTCCCGCTGCTAATCTTGTATAGTTTTTTGACGGAAAAGTAATGTCATTTGTCATTCATGTGAGAGTAATTATTTTATTTCAAAATTAGAATACTGAGAAAAGTACTTTTTCTAATTCGAGAACTTCTAATGTTGACTTTATCACCTACGGTTAGTTGATTATACACTAAACTGGTGAACACTCATTTTTTACATTGATCTTCAAGGAATATCATCACCTTTGAGCACAAGGAATGCAGAATGATTGGTTTTAAATTTGAAAATACTCAATTGCTCTAACGTTAATGGCATCTGACATTAGCGTTCTGTTAAAAACTAATCGAGATTAACGGTGGGACTAAGCGTATAACTCTATCAGAAATGTTTAGACTAAGTTTGAAATTTTTTAAAATTAGACTCTCTGACATTAGCGCTCTGTTAAAAACTAATCGAGATTAACGGTGGGACTAAGCGTATAACTCTATCAGAAATGTTTAGACTAAGTTTGAAATTTTTTAAAATTAGACTCTAAACATACAATTTGGTCTAACCGCAAGGATCATTTGTGCAAATTTCTCTTTCTTTTTATTACGTGGAGATATATGATGTAAAATTAGGTCATCAATAAATTTTCAAAATTGGCACCTCCTTTAGAAGTTGAAAGTCAACTTCAAATCTGTATGCCGGGTTGGATTTATATTATAAAATTTATATTTGATCCTTATAAATAAAATCAGTTGGAAGTTGGTTTTTCTTTGACCTTCAAATTTTTAACTAAAGTTAATATTTGGATTATCCTGTTTAAATTTCTACTCCTTTAGACCTTGTTTAAATCAATTAATTATAATGTAATCATTAAAAAGTATTGTTTGTATCGAAATAAAAGACAAACTGACAATAAATTGTGTCACTAGCTTTTGAAAAAAGAATTGATTTCTTAGATCTTTTATGGTTTATGTAAAGGAAACAAAATGCTTCAATTGAAAAAAGGATAATAAGCTTATGCGTTAAAGAAAATTAAAGAATATAATTTTAAGAAACACTTACGTGGATAAAGTTCCTTTATATTCTATTAACTTGAAGTCTGGTCTTTTTCACGACAAAGAATTAGGGCTTCAATTAGACAATTATCATCACAATTACTTTTCTTTTTTAAACCCTTTTTCTAAGTGAGAATCGACAACTAACGAAATAGTATTGAGCGAATTATTAAATCTAGTGTTTTATGCTCCATTTTTGTTAAAAAGCTTAAGCTTTCATATATACTAGGTTATAACCTTTAAACTAAGTGTTCTAGATTAATCTTGATATAAGGCTATGCGTTATGAGAGGTGTGAAACATAAACGAGACACATATGCACCACATAGGCGATTGGGGGAGTCACTTGCATGTGTTCTTATGAGAGATATTAAATGTGATGGTGGTTGAGATGAAGATAAATGATTGAATTATATATTTAATAAATAAATAAATGAAAAGATATATACCAGCCCCATGCTTACCTTCTCGCATCACCCCCTTTCACGCACCATAGTGCTAAAGATGAGAAAATGGAACCGGGTACTGCTACCGGTGTCGAACCAATATTGTGTTGGTATCAGTATCGAATCGCTTATCATTGGTGCCATTTGTTACAAATTTATGAGGTTTCAGAATCAGTATTATTTTACCGAATTTTGTCTTCCGTAGTGGTATCGTACTGAGCATTTTTATAACACATAGCATAAGTATAATCAGTGGCGGAACCATAAATTTTTAGTTGGGGGGTCGTGATAGTATTTTTTTTTTGGATTCTTAATCTGTTAGTATACGCCAACTTATTGTGACTAGAAGTTGGAAACTATAACCTTCAAGGTCCCTTAATTTGAAACCATTGTAGAAATGTTTCAATCTCAACACTTGCGAGGAAAAAAAATTGACAATTCGGTAGACAAGGGTTTTCGTGTTATTTCTTTACTTCCTGTTAAATATTAATCGAATGCTTAAGCAAAAATCGAATTACTAATAATTTCATCTTTTAATAACCAACTTCCTTCTTAACTTTTCTTATTATTGCTTAGCATTTAAATGATTTCATTGAATTTTACATGTTTGGTTTGTTTTACTAAAGGAAAATTGGTTTTTATTGGTCCCAACTATTTTATTTTTGCCGGCGCTGGTCCCAACTATCAATTTAGCTGGCAACGGTCCCAACTTTCACATACGTTGAATCCACCAGTCCGTGACTAACGGAGTCCTAACTCCGTTAGGTAAAATCTGACGTGTCGTCCTAGTTGTCAAAATCAAATGACATGGGCATCCTACATGGACCAGCTGTGTATTATAACCAATGTTTTATACTTAAACATTATACAAACATAAATTCCCAAATTATACAACCCTAAATCCCCAAATTCTCTCCAACGGAGTTAGTACTCGCGGATTGGTGGATTCAACGTATGTGAAAGTTGGGACCGTTGCCAGCCAAAATGATAGTTGGGACCAGCGCCGGCAAAAATAAAATAGTTGAGACCAATAAAAACCAATTTTCCTTTACTAAATTATAATTTTCAAGAAATGTTTATACATATAAGAATTGTATTGAAAAATTATAAGTTTATAACAAACAAAAATAATAAATCCGAGAATATATATTAAAAATAAGACAGAATTACAAAAATTGTCCTTTATGTTTACACCAAATTTCACTCATTGTCCTTTATCTTTAAAATTAACATGCTTTATCCTTTACGTTTATGAATCCAACAGTGTTCGTCCTTTTGCCCTAACCCAGTTAGTTTTTCTCGTTAAGTTTGATCACATGACTTGCACACGAGGGCAAATTGGTCATTTTACCATTTATTAAAAAAAAATTCAATAAATATATATACAGATAAATAACTCTTTCTTCATCCATCCACCCCACACCACCATCCACCAGAAAAAAAACCACCACCGCCATCCTCCCCCACCCACCGGAAACGACCACCATCGCCATCCTCCATCACCCCCCGGAGTATTCCATTAAATCAGGCCACCCTTCGACCACCATCATCACCGTTGGATGACCACACCGGATTTGGGTTTCTCGCCGGAAAATCGAGCAACTAACAAAACCATAAGGCTTTTCCAATACTGTATAGAATCTGGTTCCAAATCAGCAACAATAACAAACACTAAATTTGGGGGAACTAACTGTAAAATACCTTAGGCCCTCCGTTCTTGTCTAATACGTCTCGAACTTCAAGCTGATGTTGATCCTAGCCTCCTAAGCTCGATTTGAAGGTACTGATCGGACCCTCGCCGCACCTGAAAAAGCGGACTTCTATCTCCGAAATTCTTTTGCGGCGGCGGCGGTAGTGGTCCTTGAAAAAGCCCTATGGTTTCGTGAGTTTACGCGCGTTTTTCTGGCGAGAAACCCAACCGTTGGTGGATTCCGGCGAGAAGCCCTATGGTGGTAGATTCAGGTGGTGGTTGCCGGAGGATGGGTTCCGCGGTTGTAGGGTACCAATATTGGTGGATTCCGATTGTCAAATGGTGGTGTTGTATGGAAGGTTGAGACGGTTTGATTTTCAGCCGATTGAGTGGTGCTGGTTGTGGTTACAGTTGGTTTTGATGGTGGGTGATTGCTAAGATCAAGAAAGAGGAAGCTTAGGGTGGGATGGTTTAATATTCTATTATTTATTTATTTTATTTTAGTTATAGATATATAAAAAGACAGTAATACCCTTCCATAGGGTCAACATGAATTGACTTAACGAGAAAAACTAACTGAGTTAGAGCAAAAGGACGAACAATGTTGGATTCATAAACGTAAAGGATAAAGCATGTTAATTTTAAAGATAAAGGACAATGAGTGAAATTTGGTGTAAACACAAAAGAACAATTTCTGTAATTTTGTCTAAAAATAATAATCTAATGAAAAATCAACAGAGAAAAGAACTCGATATATGCTATTAATTTATTAAATATACAATAATCAATAAAAAAACTAAAATAAAACTATAACTTTTAAGTGTTTGACTAATTGACCAGTACTATATAGAGGAGTAATAAATATAATAGCAATAATAATAATAATAATATATAATAGGTTTTTGTACAGTGGTCTTTCTTCTCCACATTTATTTACGTAACCGGTCGCAGAAACACTTCGCGGACCAAACGACCATAGTCATCAACCTGAAAACCTTTAAATTTAGTAATTCAATCTTTCTTTAATAACTTCAACTACTGTTTAACATAAATAGGAGAGGGTCCGGCTATAATTTATTTTTTTTGGTTGAGTATTCCGGTAGCCTGGTTTATGGTTAATTTGGCCGGCCGGAGGGTCAAGGGACCCTCCTGACCCCCCTTAAATAAATTGAGTTTGTTAGAGGTTTTTTTTTGTGATTTATTTATATGCTTATGTTGATTTAATGGGTTTGGATAATATTGTAGTAGTTTAATTTATCTATTTATTAGACCATGTGTAGTTATAAAGTACATTGAACTTTATGCGACATGCGACAACCATTCCCATAATGCCTTTTATCAATGATTGTGTATAATTAATGCTTTTTTGATATTTTTTAATTATTTTAAAAATATCAAAAATTAATAATTGAACGGAGTGAGTTGGGTAGAGTGAATAAGGGGCATTATCTATGTCACGCCTTGGTGCTCATAATGCCCCATAAACCCAAGGGGTAGTGTAGGGGGGGGGGGGCTATACTGTTCACAAAAAAATTGGGTCATCGTGTATTGGGTTTGCATGTGTTTTATATTTTCCGATGATATCAATATTAAAAGAGTTGAACAAGTTTTTATCGTATGTTATGTGCTTAATCAAGTGCCTGATTTTTCAACAGTTGTTCATTTTAACGTTATTTATAAATATTTATTCTTCTAACTTAACTTACAAATGAAGTGTCATAATATTTTTAAAGATTTTGGGATTATGTAATCTTATTTATATAATGAAAAAACACTAATTTACCCCGGGCAGATTACGGATAATCTGGGGGTTAAATAGATGTTTCCCACGAGGGGTTAGGTCCGGCAAAGATGGTTCTTCTGATGACCTGCAAAACAGACACCGTGAGCTCGTCACTGAGAAGGGGGGGTACCTCCTTGTGACCACCCTCCGGCGTGAGAATCAGACTAGATTGCTCTTGAATATAAGTGTATATTAAGAGATTGCTAGAGAAGATAAGATAACGAGATATCAGATAATGTAAGATAATGTAATGTGTCCCTACCATTCCAAGGTGTTGGAGTATTTATAGCCGAAGGTAGGTTTCCAAGAAGGTACAGCCGGCTGAATAGTATTCCTGTTCTGCCAACTGTGGGCTACGCACATGTCATGCTGGTAGTTGGTGGGTAGGCAGCGGCTGATAGTGACCAGGCCGGCTGTGTACTATTCTTTTCCACCAACTGCAGGCTATGCACGTGCTACGACAGGTTGGTGAGTAGGCAGCGGCTAATAGTGACAGGGGTTGGTGAGTAGGCAGCGGCTGATAGTGACCAGGCCGGCTGTGTACTATTCCTTTGTCACAGTGAGCTGTCGCTGCTTTGGTCAGACCTTTTGTCCATACCTCGTCAGGTACAGTACAAAAGGTCCTCCAGTAGCGTACGGACTGGCTCATTTGGGCGGGAGTATTCCCGGCTTTGGGCAGGAGTGTTCCCGGCTTGCTCACTCCTTCCTCAGGTGACATTACTGAATTATTTAAGAATTAAGTGCCTTGTGCGTGTAGCCTTGCTGCGCGGGTAGCCTTCCCTGATGGCTAGTATCCGTTACTGCGGGAACAGGCGGAGTACGTCTACCATTGGGAGGCTTTTCCTGCGGGAACAGCTTGCGTACTGCGCGTAAGGACGTCACGTCTCTGAGCATGGTGGGTCCTGCGGATCCAGTTGGTTTCTGCGCAGACGTCTCTCTTCAAGGTGAGTCTTGCGAGTTTAGCCTTTGCGCAGACGTCCCTGTTGAAGGTGAGTCTTGCGGTTTCAACTGCGCAGACGTCCCTCTTTAAGGTGAGTCTTGCGGGTCCAACTGGGCTCTGCTGGGACCTACCTCTTCATATAATATCTCAATATCTTATACTTTTATAATAGACAATTAATATCTTATCATTTTCATATAAGAATTTAAAAAAAAATCAAAAAAGAACCGACCATGCGGTCTCTACACCTAAGAAACAACGCGTTTTAATACAAGTAGTAACGAAATCATCATCGTACTCAGTATATCCCACCAATAGCAAACAAGTAGTAACGAAAGACCCTCTCAAATGCTTATCTTTGATGGCTACATTTGGACATAAATGGTTGACCACTAATTAATGACTGTTTTGTCGTTAGAAGTTGACCTAATTCAAGCGCTAATTTATTAGACTTGCTCATAGCTCATGCAACTAGGATTTATCTTCCAGAAATTATTTAAAAAATATTTATATCAATTATTATTTCTTGTTTTCCTTTGAACGGCAAATTCAATAAAAGCTAACAAGAAGCTAGGGAGGAAAAACGTGTAAGGCAAAGGGAAACGAACAGATGCAGAAGACCGTTACAAAGAAGACCGTTGACTTGATATCCCCCACCACTTTAACAACCAACGTTGAACGTCATTGAAACCCGTATCATTCTTGTTCTCAAAAGAATCCAGGCCATCATTCTATTATTAGAAACATGTCTTTTTCACATTTACTATTTACTTTAGCGTGTCCAACTTTTCTTATATTCACTTTCTTTCACTTATCAATATTATCATTCTTAAAGTTTAATTTAGGTGTTTCTTCTTTTTTAAGACAGTTAACATATTTATTTTAATATTAAAAAATAAAATAGATAGTTCTTAATCATATATGTATAAGTGTGCCACAATTTTCCTTTCTTAATTATTAGAGTGTATTAGGTTTGAACTTTACATGTAATAGTATTTTTATTTTTAACAATTACACTAATTAAAAAAAGGTAAAACGTTTGATAGTTGGGAAATAGATAACCTATCTTGCACCCTTGGGTTTTTAATCTCTACCACAAATTGGTCTCTCACAAGAAACCTCAAACTTAACTTACAAGACACATGGCTATCAAGGCCAAAAAATTGAACTATTGACTTCCAAATTAAATATGCCCAAATTATCAACCAAGGTACAACTTCCAAAGTATAACGTACAACTCTCTACAACTTCACAACTTATGTCCAATATAAGTTTCTTTTAGTCTTAACTTAAGAAAAGCACATCAATCTGGTCACTAGTTTACTTTTAAAAACTCCCAAGTTTTCTCAACTACTCATTAGTGTCGGCAATGCTAGAGTATTCGGGTTAACATCTGAAAGCGGTGATTTCTGTTGGCACGAAGTTAGTTTGCTCATACTTATAGTAACATTGAATCAAGGCACAGTTATGGTTAAATACTTGAATTAAGTCCCGGTTATGATTATTTTAACTTTATAGATAAACAAGACGCGTATAATACAAATAAGCACCTAAGGGCTTTGAAGCAAGACACCAATATAACAGGATAACATATTATTATTTTCCCATTGTGGCAACAAATTATAACGTGACAAAAAAGGGCCTCGGTGTCTAGTATTAATTCATACAACCAACTAGACTGTTTGATTAATAGATTCAGTCATTTAGATAACTAAAGTAATAATATGATTCCTAATTTCCTTTAACCAAGGCATTAAATAATTTAAAAAATAATAAATAATAAACCAAAAAAAAAATGAAGTGGGCCTGGCCCAAAAAGTAGCATGTATCGGATCAAACTTAAACAATATAATATAGAATTCAGAAATATATAAATTAATTTATCAAAATATTTAAAATAAAATATTGTACAAAATTAAAATATTTTATGAAAAAGAAGAAACAACAAAAAAGACTAATATCTTAAAACAAACTTTTTAAAATACAATACGGTTTTTAAGAATAAAAGTATAAAATGTTTTTGTAACTAACATAGTTTTAGAATCTTTTAAGTTTTAAACCTTCCAATGTTAGACCATGTGCTCTTGTAGGAGTGAAGAGACATGAAGCGCTACCAAGATGGCAGCTTGGGTGCGAAAACCGCCTGGTCCCGATGAGCGCTAAAGGGGCAAAGGTGATCGTTGCGATTGTGGGTGTTGTTTGTTGAGAAAAATGTTATTATTAACTAATATATAACTTTCCATCTCATCAATTTTTTAATTGTTTATTACTCAACCCACTACATTATACATTATCACAACACATCTATGTGAAATGTGAAACCACCACTATACACGTGGTATTTCTTTTTCTCAACTTTCATCAAACCACAACACATGGCGTTAATGTATATTGCTTTCTCCAAGTTAGTTTTCCCATTTAGAGGTGAAAAGACCGGATTATAATACAAAATAGGTCCTTAAGTCGATTGAGAAACCGATTTGAATACAATTTGACCCATCAGTTTAAAATTTGTATGAGTATATATTGGTGGAAAATGGTTCGGGAAAAAAATTAGTTGTATGGTAATGTGAATTTGGTTTGCTTTGCCTTTAGACACTGATTTGAGCCCAACACGGTCTTAACTTACATCGACTCAATTGAAATTGGTTTTAAAACCGATCTGGTTTGACCCAAAATCTAGTTTGTGCACCTTTGGTCTAAGGGTAACCTACCTTAATAGACATGTTGTCCAAATGATTTTCAAGTTTATAAGATAGAGAAACTGTTTCCTATAAGACCTCATATTTTCAAGTTTGGTTTTATCATACTGTGATTACTGTCCAAGTCTTATTGTTCCTTAGCCTTTACTAGCAAATAACTAAATAATAAGTGTCATTCGGCCCACTTCTGTTGGTCCATTATGTAAATTCAATTTTCACCATCCAGGTCCATTTCTATTGATCCATTCTATCGACCCATTTAAACGACTTACACATAGGGCTGTTCACGAACCGAGCGAAGGCTTGCTTGTTGCTTGGCTCGTTTACAACCTAACTGAACGGCTGAAATTCGAACCGAGCGAAAACCGAAACGAGCCAAAATCGAATCAAACATTTTTAGATCGAACATCGAGCGATTTCGAGCATTATTTATTTTCTTTTTTACTTTAAAATTCTCAATAAGAAACAAACTTGAAGGTTGTATTGGAATATTGGATTGCAAGATTTTATATATAATACAACAAAGTTACTAAAATAAAAATGAATAAAACAAAGTTTGTATGGATGATTAATTAATTATTAAAAAGGAATAAGAATAAGATAGAGTAGTAAAAGGTATTTGTTTGGATTAATGGAGGGGCCAAAGAGAAAAGTAGATGCCTATCTATTATTAATATAATAATAATAATAATAATAATAATAATAATAACCGCAAAATCCCAATTTCTTTCGTTCCCCTCAATCGGAGATACAAACCCTAAATCAAATCAAATCAAATCAAATCAAATCAAATCGGAGATGGAAGTAGGCGGCGAAGGTAACGTAGTTTGTTTATTTATTTTTCACCTCGTCGTCTGTATATAATATGCTATCGAATTGAGTCGCTTTATCTGTTATCGTTTGGCTTGTATAGTCTGCTCGATATTTTGATTAGATTACTTTAATCCTGTTTTTGTTTTGTTGATTAGTTTGATCATCCTACGGTTTTGTTTTCTTTTTTCTTTAAATTGTGTGTTTAATTATATCATATATGATAATAAAAGTGCTTGTTAATTAATTAACTAACATGTATGGCATGGTATGTAGGCATTAAATCTCAAGTGAAAGAGATGAGCGACCGCGAGTATCTAAGCGTTGTAGGAGCAAGAAGAGCATTAGCAGCTTCTGGTTCTAAAACATTAACATATTATTATTAATTAAATTTTATTTATATGGAGTAATTATTATTATTATTTATTATGAGTTGATTAATAATATATAGGTGCCAAAGAACCATATGTGGATAGATCAGAATATCCAATTGATGCAGGTAACGCACATGGTTTATATACATATATGTTATGTTCTTATTCTTGGGCTTGGCATATATAAAACTGATCGATCGTAAATGCATGCTAATCAATCAGATATCGAGTACGAGGTACACTGGGATAAACGCCGTCGTTGTTCCGTTTCAAGAGTACCCAAATGGTCTCAAGACGAGTATGCATCTCGTACCGCTTATGGTATCAACATATTTACGCTTATGCTTGCTTATTAGTTTTACTTACAATTTTTACACTTTTAACATATTTGGATTCATTTTGTTAATTAATTATTAGGTGGAAAGCAGCCAAACTCTGCATCACAAGCAACTGCTGATGATGCTTCTTCTGGTAAACACTCGTTTGGATTGCATTGTAAAACATATGATTATTATTATTATTATTATTATACAGAGGAACCCGATCCTTTATTTCTCTTCTTATCATGTTTCTGTTGTTGAACAATCTGTACTAAAATAGGTACAAAAGCTCTCAAGCGCCCTTGTGTCGAGCATCCATCAAGGATCCTCAGCCACATGTATGGTATGTATACATTTCTGTTTTGTTCTTAGTTCTTGACAATTACTGGTTTAGTGTGTGTTTGGTCAAAAAATAATAATAATAATAATAATAATAAGAAAGAAAGAAAGAAAATGATATTGATGATTAACAGTCTTTTAAGATATTTGGATTAATTTAATCGTGTCTTGTTACTAAATAGTTGGAAATCTGGATCATCCAAACTCTGTATCAGAAGCAATTGCCCGACAATATGAGTGTTATCCAGGTTGGTAAACAATGATTCTATAGCTTGAGTTTCATATTCTTGCCTTGGTTATAGAGGGAGGTGAAGAATACTAATTATTTAACAATGACTCGTAATTAATGCAGAGGAGTTCGGTTTCTACTTAGACGAACGCTGCGAAGGTCAAAAAATTGAAATGTGGCAGGGACCGATGACGAGACCTGGTCTCCCTCCTGAACTCAAAAGCAGAGTTGTCTACCCAAAACGACCCCGAAAAGACGATGCAGGTAGCAACCTACCTTCTATTATCAAATGCTGTTTATCTAAGCTGTATTGATAACTAACTACAATCCTTGCTTGCATTTGTTGGTTATTAGGTGTTGAAGTCAAGTGAAACCTTTGACATGCAATCAATCAATCAATCTAAACCCTCCTTATTAGTAATATATTATTTTACATGTTTTGGACTTAATTTGTTCTTAGTACTTTAAGTTTAAGTAATGTGTATGGACTTCGAGGTGGACAACAAAACCGGTTCCTGGAACCGGAACCGAACCGGTTCCTACCCGTTTTTCGTAGAAACCGGTTCGGTTCCGTTTCAACCCGACGATCCGGGACCGGTTTGACATTTTTGGAGGTGGACCGGGTAGGAACCGGTTCTGGAACCGGTTCGACCGGAACCGGTTCGGAACCGGTTCTAGCCGTTGGAGTAGTTCTAGCCGTTGGGAAACGGTTTTATGGCCGTTTTTTGACCGTTGGGGTCAAAAATGGCCGTTTTTTGGCTCCCCAAACACCCCACTACTAGTATAAATAGGTATTTGGTGTAATGGGTTCATCACAACACTCAAAACGCAAACCCGAACGCAAAAAAATACAAAAAAACGCTATTACAACGTTCTGAGTTCTCTAATCTCTTGTTTTCTCTTCTTCTATATTCATATTTGTTGTTATGGCTGCCTCACAATCATCGGTTGGTCAAGGTTCCACCGCCGGACCAAGTTTCGTTCGTATTGTACCTCATAATCGTAATCAAGAGATTTGGTGCAATTGGGATTTGGTTGAATTGAGTGACCATTCATTGAAGGCTCGGTGCAAGTTTTGTGGGATTTATTTAAACCCACTTTCGAATTCAAATTTGAAGAAACACATCGAAAGACCGTATTGCAGAGCGTTGAAACAGAACGTCGAGTCGCAACAAACGCAAATGGATAGTGAAGGCGGAATATTTACATACCAAATTGATCGAGTTCAAGATCGTATGGCGAAGTTTGTGATTCAAGAAGCTTTGCCGTTTAGCCACTTCGACAACCATCGCTTAACCGCCATGATTCGAGATACGCTTCAACCACAATACACTCACGTAAGTCGTCATACTCTTAAACGTTATTGTTTAAAATTGTGGAAGAAGGCCAAAGAGGTACTAATTGCATATTTTGAAAATATAAATACGGGAATAAACTTAACTAGTGATGTTTGGTCGGCTCCACATGGTCTACCCGAATCTTATCTTTGTGTCACCGCTCATTGGGTAGACCCGTCATCGTGGGAAATGATGAAATGCACCATTGCTTTCGAACTCTTTGAGTATCCACATACGGGAGATAATTTGTTTGAAATTTTAGATTATGTTATAAAAACTTATAAACTAGAAAATAAAATATTTTCAATTGCATTTGATAACGCGTCGAATAATACATCGGCGGTTGATAAATTAAAATTAAAATATACGTCGATTTGCAATGGTGTATTTTTTCACTCAAGATGTGTTGCACATATCATTAATTTTATCGTGCAAGACGGACTTGCTTCGGATGAGGTTACATCGGTTATAAACGATTTTAGAGTAATGCTACATGAAGTTTTTAAGAAAAGAAAAAAAGACAAATGGATTATAGAAAATTTTGTAAAGATACGGGAAGAAAAGCTTTGGGAGCTAATTGGGATGTACCTCATCGATGGAATTCCACTTGTATAATGTTTCAAAGTGCTTTGAAACAAAGAGAAATTTTACAAATGTTTCATTCTAGTCTTGCCGAGAATGATTTGGCAATCCCCTTTTCAAATGAGAAATGGGAAATTATCAATGACTTATCGACTTTTCTTGAAGTTTTTAAAACATCAACTACGAAACTATCGGGAACGTATTATCCGACAAGTCCCCTGGTTCTTTCGGAGTTATTTTTAATCGTTAACAATCTTAAAGAATTTGAAAATAAAAGTCCAATGTTTTCAAACATCATATTAACAATGAAGTTTAAATTAAAAAAATACTTTCTTGAATTGCCACCGATTTTTACTTGCGCCGCCGCTTTAAACCCAATGTTAAATGTTACGGGGGTTGAATGTGTGATAGACGAAATTTTTTCAGCCTTAGATATGCATGAAGTTGACCAAAACTTTTCAACAGAGGCACAAAATGATTTTAACTTGAATTTTAAATTTATGTATGACTTTTATATAAATAAATATGGGTCAAACATACACATGCCTACACCGGGGGGGTCTTCATCAAGTTCAAGTGCTACTAGAGTACGAGACCCCATGATTAGCCTTATGAACACCGTTCGCAACGTAACGGCTAAAAAACAAATGGGTAACACCCCTTCAAGCGAACTAGGAAGGTATAGTGCATATGATTTCTCTACCGGTTTATCCGAAGAGAAATATGGCACTTTTGATGTTTTGGCTTGGTGAAAGGTAAAGGAAACCGAGTTTCCGATTCTTGCCACCATGGCCCGTGATTTACTAACCGCCCAAGCTTCTACGGTAGCTTCGGAATCTGCTTTTTCTATTAGTGGCAGGGTAATATCGGTGAGAAGAACAAGACTGAATTCGGAGTCGGTGGAGATGTGCATTTGCTTGAAGGATCACTTGGACTCAATCGATCGTGTTCAACATGTAACCACTCTGGAAGACGAAACACCACTTGATGTTCGAGTGAACGACGAACAAGAAGGCGTTTCTACAAGTAATTCTGATGAATAAGTCGCCACTCAATAATTACGACGAACAAGAAGGCTTTTCTAGAAATAATATGTCACAACTTTATATTTATAAGTTTAATGTTTTATTAGTTTGTTTTTGAATATTTTAAAACATGTAACCTTTTTTTTTGAACTTCTTAAAGTAAATAAAATGAATTTTATGTTAATTGTTTTTTTTATTTAACATGTTATACAAATACGAATCGTATAACACCGCTCTTGATTATAATTCAGCATTTGACTTGCGTAAGCCAAAAGACTATAATACATAGCAAACTCAACAAATGTAACACTATACAGATTTAAGTTCACCATTACACGATACACGATACAGACTAATCAATTCAAACACGCTGACACTCATAGCATTAAGTTCAATATGTTGTTTACCATTGCTCTGTGGGTGAACAACAAAAGTAGCATGAGCCTCTTCAGAAATCAGAAGAACACAAATCATCACCTACACAAGCAGCGGAAACGAAAAACGAAAAAAAAAATAATATTTTACACTGTAACCGGTTGGAACCGGTTACAGTGTAAGAACCGGTTTAGGAACCGGTCAGAACCGGTTCCACCGGTTCCGGGTCCGAGGGTTGGGGAACCGGTTTAAACAGTGATATTGACTAAAGGAACCGGTTCTGAACCGGTTCCGGTTCCTTTGACCAACCCGATTTGATCACCTATATATGGACTCTTTTATCTATGTTCTGGACTTTGTATTGTTCTGCATGGGCCTGGAGCCTCTTTGAGTACTCTTTTAAAGTCTTGTCAAAGAACCCAACTTTATTCTCTCTTTATGTAAATAACTGGTGAACACTAGAATTCAGTTTAGTTGATAGTTGTAGTGGATCTTTTTGGTCTATTAACCGAATTGAAACGAAGTTATTCATTGTTTCAAACCCAAATTCGCTTCAATGAATCCGGTGACGGGACCCCATGGTCACGGACTATATCTTTCAAAATGGTTAATCCAATTATATGGTGCCACATGGACCAATCAAGGCCATGCGGCATCAAACTTATCATTATTATATATAATATTATTAATTTATTAGGTTTGAATGTCTGTTCGGTGTGTTATGTGTTGTTATAGTCCAGCTCCTTACTAGGCTAGCCATTCGTTTTTTAATTAAATATGCCGTTTTAAAAGTATACTAGCTAGTTGCCCGCGCGATGCAGCGGTGTACGCACAAACAAAACCGGTGTTAGTACGTTTGTAACCTTGCAACGGTATGTGTGTAACCCGACGGTGGTATGCATTTAACATGGCATTGGGCGTGTAACTGGTGCCAGTAAACGCGCCACATAATGCCTATACACGAGCAACCCAGTATATATATAAACGAGTCATTGTGTATCTTTGTACTAAAAACAGTTTGAAATTTAGAAAAAATTTAACCCTTAAGTTTTTTGTTTTCCAATAAAATCAATTAGTATGAAAGATGGAACTTATAATAATTTTTTAAGATGAGATAAAGCGATCAACCTTAAAAACGTGGGATTAATAAATCTAATTTTCCTATAAAATATACATGCTTAGATTATGTGCATAAAAACAATTCAACCGATTTGTTTATTTTTGTTTTGTATCGTTTAGCTATGTATATGTAGGTTAATATACATAAGCAAAGACACAAACTTATTTCACCATATTTTTCTTTATTTTTAAAAGAGGGGATAATAAACATATATATATATATATATATATATATATATATATATATATATCTATTAGGTCCTAGGCAACATGGCACATGATAATAAGGGAGACATGACAAACAGAAATTGTTTGCTGATCTCATATCGAACTTGTTCATATCTTTGAAATTAAATTAAACAATAAAAGAAAAGAAATTTATACCTACATTTGTCTTTTAGTGTACCGGTAAACCATAAGTAGTTGTTGACCGTTGTCATCCGGCTGCTTCATCCATTCTCGCCTACAAGACCAACTGTTTTTAAGAGACGTCGTGGATGCTAAGGATGGTGGATAAGTTTGAATCAAGTGTTGGGTAATCCTAGTCTCGTACCCGGTTGTAAATCGTGTTCCAAACATGGCTTAATACCCATTGGTTATCGGGTATACCTATTAGTTACTTAGTTTGTTTTGTTTGTGAATAAGTTGGGACTCGTGGTATAATTTCCTAAAAACTTGAACCTCAAGCAAAACGTATTCCATCATGATCCGGTCTAATCATAAAATCGGATTATGATCTAGTTCTTGACCGATAGTTACTCCATCTGCTTATGGTAACGGTTATTAATCCAATTAGCCTAGATGGTTGGGTAATGCTAAAAACATACTAATATGCCAAAGTGATGAAACTGATGTTTGCCAAAGTGACGAAAGAGATATATACCGAGTCATTTTAACGAGTGAAAATTGAAGAAAGAGATGTATACCAAAGCGACGAAAATGATATATACCAAGTCCTTTAAACGGTAGCAGTCATGATATACATTAGTATTTTTAATTAAAAGGAATAATATGTAATATATAGAAGTATTAAGTTAGAAACCTGTGTATTATACAAATTGAATAAATAAATTATCAAATAAATGGTTTTTCTTATTATTTCGGAAGTCGTAAATTTGTATATTACGAATGTCAATGGGTAAAATGTGAAATAAGATAAATGAGGTTGGTTGAGCTAATAGAATTATGACATGTGACAATACATACTTAGTTACTCCGTATTTATTATGCACTAGGTTAAAAACTGTTTGCCACATATGTAACATAATAAAAAATTTAAGTATTTTTTCAAATATTTATTTTAAATAACATTTCATATATTTTCAAAAACGTTATATAAAAATATTAAAAAACTTATGTTGTAATTATATTATTAACCAAGATTACTGAAAATCATTAACGAGACGTGCCACCCGTTTTTATTTGTTAGATTTATTTATTGAAAGAATAGATAGATGGATGGTTGTTTCTCGTTAAAACTTTTATTTAAACACTAACTGGTTTTGGATGTTGACCTAACTTGAGTACACAACTACTATTTATGCTTCTATACAAATATTAGTTTACCGACTGAATTGATAACAATTTTCTATTTCAATACACCTTAAAAGAATTGTGTTAGTATAGCATTAGTTGCATAAATGAAAAATCTATTTATGTTGAGAGTTACGTGGTTCAAAAAATATATCTTTAGAACTTTGAAAGAATAACTTTTAGGTGACGACATCTAATTATACTTTTATCTCAACTCATGATTAATTAAGCACCCACACATTAAAACACATTTTTTTCCTAGTGGATACAACATGTGAAACTCTTTTAAACCGTGGAACTCTTGTTAACCACATTCGAACACAATCCCACAATTCGGTTGGTCCAGTACTGAAGAGGTAGGTCCCAACAGAGCCCAGTTGGACCCGCAAGACTAACCTCAAACAGGGACGTCTGCGCAGAAACCAACTGGATCCGCAGGACCAACCATGCTCAGAGACGTGACGTCCTTACGCGCAGTACGCAAGCTGGTCCCGCAGGAAATGCCTCCCAATGGTGAAGGACTCCGCCTGTCCCCGCAGCCTCGGATACAAGCCATTAGGGAAGGCCACCCGCGCAGCAATGCTACACGCACAAGGCACTTAGCTCTCAATCGTTCAGTGTCACCTGAAGGAATGAGCGAAGCCGGGAACAATCCCGCACAAGGGCGGGAGGGGGAATACTCCCGCCCAAATAAGTCAGTCCGTACGATACAGGAAGATCTTCTATACTGTACCTGACGAGGTATGGGAAAAAGATCTGACTAAAGATACGACAGCTTATAGGCAACAGTATGGCGAGCAGCATGCTCCTACACTGTATGTCACTATTAGCCGCTGCCTACTCACCAACTCTTGTCATACCACGTGCGTAGCTGACAGTTGGTGGAAAAGGAATAGTATACAGCAGGCCTGGTCGCTGTCAGCCGCTACCTACCCACCAACTACCAGCAGGGCACGTGCGTAGGCTACTGTTGGTGGAACAGGAACACTGTTGCAGCCGGCCATACCTCCTTGGAAACCTACCTTCGGCTATAAATACCACAAATGGTATGACCATCTCATCTTATCACATTATCATCATATTATACCTGATATCTGCTCTAGCAATCTCTTAATATACTTTTATATTTAAAGAGCAATCTAGTCTGATTCTCACGCCGGAGGGTGGTCACAAGGAGGAACCCCCCCCCCTTCTCAGTGACGAGCTCACGGTGTCTGTTTTGCAGGTTATCAGAAGAACCATCTTCAAAGGGTCTAACCCCTCGTGGGAAACATCTATCTAACCCCCAGGTTACCAGTAATCTGCCCGGGGTCCGGTTAGTGTTTTTTCATTGGCGCCATCCGTGCATAAAGCTAGAACTTCATTTTTCTCCAGTTTTTTCAAACTTCTACAAAGATGGTTAGAGAAATTCCGGTAACCACAACCCCAGCTACTGGGGGGATTACCGGTAACACAGTTTTTACAAACACTACCCCGGTTACCCAAGCCGGGGCAAGTGAAGTAAATTTTACGAACACTACCCCAGTTACTCATGCTGGGGCAAGTGCAGTAAATGATCGCCTACTGGGATCCAATGATACCCAGGTTGAGAAACGAAGACTCCCCCGCCAAACTCTCGATGAAGTCAAGGCATGGGCGGAGGCACGACAAAAGGAATTCCAGGCCGAGTTGAACAAACGCTTGCGTTCCATACAACAGGCCGACGAATTCGAATACTGGGAGGATGACTCGGAGGAATCCGACTCCGACGCGAACCCTCGCCATAGGGCAAAAGGGAAGCGTAAGGAAATGGAATCCCAACCGAAAAGGCATTTTGGACAAGCCTTCAAACCAAAAAGCACAGGAAGTCCACGAGACTTCTCCAAAACGTTCAGACCAAACATTGCAAATGCAGGAACGTCCAAGTTTGCAAGGGACATTGCGGAAGCAATCGCCCCAAAGAGTGCCAAACAAATGCCTAACATAGGCACATATGACGGTATATCTGATCCAGACGATCATTTGAACAGGTTCATAGCAGGGGCAACCGTCAGCAATTGGACGGAACCCACGTGGTGCTACATGTTCCAAATGACGCTTGTTGGGGCTGCTAGAGCTTGGTTTGATCGTCTACCGGTCAACCACATCTACGACTGGGCAGACTTCCAGCAGAAGTTTAGCCAACACTTCATCCAGCAACGGAAGTATACCGAGGAGCAATGGACAATCCTCAAATGCATACGAGAAGAAGATGAATCTCTGCCAAACTTCATCACTCGCTTCAACTCAAAGAAGCTAAGTTTGGGCAATATCAGCGAAGATCTTGTTCGCGCAGCTTTCATCCAGGGCGCGCATGACCCAGAGCTCATCCGTACCCTAACGGGTAAAGATGGCATGCCATCCACATGGGATGCCATCATGACAGCAGCAAAACGCTATGCGGAAACGGAGAAGCAACTAGGTAGAGATCTCCCACAGAGCACAAACCTCTACACTCAGAAGACGAGAGAAGACAATGTCCTCACCGCCCGATTAAATAAAAAGCGGAAGCTAGGCATTTGGCAGTCAAGGGTAAACTTTGACACCTCATCCGGCTTACAACATCGATTGGGCGGAAGGGATAATGTACAGCCGCACCGAAACTCCAGATGGACGCCACTCACCAAAAGCGTCACTGAGATATTCGCCACTGAAGAGCTCCCGTGGCCAAAGCCTCCAATAATCCGACATCGTCACGATGCGGATCGGAGCAAATACTGTGACTTTCACAAGACAAAAGGCCACAACACTGAAGAATGCATAGACGTGAAAGACATGGTTGAAGCATTTGTCAGAGATGGGACGCTCGCGCACCTCGTGGCGCAATAAAGGCTGAGCAGGCGGGTGCATATAGAACCCCAGCTGGGGAAGACACGAATAAAAATTCCAGCTTCAATATCGAGACTACATGCTGCGTAAATAACGAGATTCCGAACCAGGTGCGTATCGGCTCGATGGCACTCCCATCCCAACAACATGGAAGGGAGCTCATTTACACAGTTTGCATGTAAATCAATTCCAATTTGTAAAGAAGGCCAAGAGCCACTTCTAATGGAAATGATTCTCTTTAGAACATCGAAGCTGATGATTTTACTTTTCTGCACTAATATGACGATATTCACATTATGCGAAGTCGTTGCGTGGGAAGGCGGTTCTACCCGCACAAACCCAATAATGTGAAAAAACCTTCACGCAGGTCAGTTGAAGGGGAAAGGTTCAGCACCCAAAAATGAAAGTGCCGGTCTATCCGCACGAATCATAATGAGGAAACTGAACAATAACCTATCAACAACCGTGCGTCGAACGGTTAAACTATGCAACACTGGTGACGGCATTCACATTACGTGAAGTCGTTGCGTGGGAAGGCGGTCCTACCCGCACAAACCCAATAACAGGAACAAACCTTCACGCAGGTCAGTTAAAGGGGAAGAGTTCAATTATTCCATTAAATGAAAGTGCCGGTCTATCCGCATGAATCATGAAAGGAAACTGAACACTAACCTATTGACAACCGCGCGTCGAACGGTTCAAAACAAAATTCTCAAAAGGATGAGGAAAACCTACACGCAGGTCAGATAAGGGTAAAGTTTCGCCATCCTACTAAGTGCAAGTGACGGTTCTACCCGCACAATCACGAAAGAGGAAGCAAAACTTCACACCTATTATCAACCACGTTCAAAGGTTAACTTATTCTCAAAAGGATGAGGAAAACCTACACGCAGGTCAGATAAGGGTAAAGTTTCGCCATCCTACTAAGTGCAAGTGACGGTTCTACCCGCACAATCACGAAAGAGGAAGCAAAACTTCACACCTATTATCAACCACGTTCAAAGGTTAACTTATCCTCAAAAGATGAGGAAAACCTACACGCAGGTCAGATAAGGGTAAAGTTTCGCTATCCTACTAAGTGCAAGTGACGGTTCTACCCGCACAATCACGAAAGAGGAAGCAAAACTTCACACCTATTATCAACCACGTTCAACAGGTTAACTTATTCTACACTTGGAAAATTGCTAATTTAAACTAAGTATGCAAGTCATAAGTTTATAAAGCAAGAAACCCAAAGAAGGAAATAACAATCTTATACGCAAAAAGATTAATATTTCACAAATGAATTATTACAAGAATGGCCGGGTAACTACCCGCCTACGAAAAGAAGAAAATAAATCTATACAAGCTAAAACTATCCTAGCAGTGGGAAGGGATCTTCAGGATCAGGCTTCAGGGCCACTTCCACTTGGACCAGCCCCATCGGTAGAGCGTGGCAGTTCAAGGAAAGCTTTGAGGATAGCTAGCCCATCAGCAGCAGCAGCTACTTGGTTCACCTTCTCCACCACTGGATGCGGGAAGGCGGCGTATTGATTTACTGCTTGGTCGTATATGGCTTCAGTATCAACATTGTACAAAGGGAAGTTGGAAGGCGGGAAGCCTTTCTCAACGAACCCTAGACCAAGCAGGAAGCCGGCCCGTTCCCCATCCTCGTGAGAAGCGTTGAGGGCTGCACTCATGGCATCATCGTAAGTAGTCTCTGAGAAGACCCGATGCACAACCTACAAAGAAAATATACAAGTGTCAAACACCTTTTCTATGAACAAAGGAAAGCGTGAAGACGTAAAGCTAAACATACCTGAGGCAACGCCTCTCGAAGAAGCCATTCCTTGGCATCCAGAGCTTCTTGGAGGGCGGCTTGAGCTTGGGTGCAGGCGCGTTCGGCTGCGCTTTTGTTAAGGTTGGCAAGTAGCACTTCCTTTGCAGCAGCCTCTTCAACGCCCTTAAGCTTCCGCTCGGTGTGGTCAAGCACGCCCCTCTGGTCCAGGATCTCTTGGAGCTTCTTGGCATCTTCCATCGCCAAGGCATCATGAGCACGTTGGAGAGCCTCTAATTTGGCCTTGAGCTCCTCGTTCTCCACGCGTAAAGGCTCAGCAACGGCTTCAGCCTTGGTGGCCCTCTCGGTTGCGTTCCTCGCAGTCTCCTTAGCCAGCCGAAGCTGTTCGTTAACAGCTTGGGCAGCCTTGGAGCGGGCCTCGAGTCGCGCTTGAACCTCAACCTCGAGGGCCTTGAAGGCCTTCTCCTTCTCCGCAGCAGCTGCGGCCAACTTTTGATTCTCCTCCCGAAGAGCCCGCGCTTGAGATACGTCTTTGGCGCGAGCTGCTTTTAACTTGTCGTTTTCACGACAAAGCAGCTCGACGCGTGGCTGCATCCGGGCCTGGAGAACCCGAAGCTCATTGGGTAGCCTACCCTCCTGGTAGCTAGCCATGGCTTCCCCCAACGCACCATGGGGAGCAGCGTGGCGAGCCCATTCCACGCACTCCACAGGGGTACGAAGGGTTGTTCCTCGGCGTATGTTCCATCGCGGAACATACACTTCATTGGAATCCGAAACTGCAAAAACAAAAAAGCAGTTAGGAAAAGATGATAAAAAATAAAAGTGAAAAAGGGCCAAAGGAACCCTACGCACCTGTAGGGTCTATAACAGGCCGATAGCCGCCGAACCCATCACCTGAACCCAAAGGAAATCCATCCAAAAGATCAGGCAGATGGGAAGGTGGCAAAGATTGGCGAGTACTCCCATGCGTACCTGATGGGCCGGCCGTCGGTGCCGGTGGCGGGGGCATGGTGGCAGCCGCCGCAGTCGCTGCCGCAGAATCCGCAGCAATCGTAACCGCCGGCTCGGTGAAAGATGCTGTAAAAATCGCACTTACCACCGGCGGTGACGTCATCTCGGCTGGAACAGTCGGCTCAGACTGAGCAACTGAACCAGCGGGAGCAGGCGCAGGCGCCTGGGTCGACGCCTCAGGAAGGCTGACCAAGCCTACCGTCATCGGCGGAGAGGTACTACTCGGCACTCCACCCGGGAATGCGTCAACATCCACGCCTGCACAAGAAGATAAGTGTTAAAACAATAAATTTATGAAGTATGTCAAATCTACAAAAACAAGGATGTTTGTACTTACGGGTTTTCTTGAGCCTGAACGTACGGACAGGCGGGGACAAACCCGATGGAGCCGGTCTCTTGATGCCGGTCACCGTCGTCGTCGTTGGTTCTCCGGAGGTAACAGTCGTCGCCTCCGGAACAGTGGTCTTCTCACCACCGGGGCTCCCCGCCACCTCTTCACTATCTGAGTCGGTGTCAGATAGGAGCACCGGATCAGCTGTGGAGGCCACCTTCTCCTTCCCTTTCCCACCGGCAGCCTTCCTCTTCCGCACCAGCGGAGGACCATCTGCGGATTCCTCAGAAGAGGACAGGATGTCAGGAATTCCAGCAGCGGGTACAGCATTGAGGGGTTGAGGATAGAGTATCGCCTTACCTGGCCGCCGTTGGCTCAGGATCTCGTGGCCCAGCGGATAGACCTCCACAAACCGATCCGCCGTTTGCTCCAGGATGGGCAACTCGTTCTCGTCCAGAGCACGAGTGCCCACCCGCACGGGACCGTCAGCTTCCCGCGGGTACAGGAGCGACTCCAAATCGTTCCCATCTGAAAGAAAAGAAACAGTTAGAAGACAGACTCATATCAGCAAAAAAGACAAGACATACCATAAGGAATAGAGTTCAAACCGTATTCGAGAAGGATGGGAAACCGGGACGCATCCTTCCATACCCGGCTCATCCCCAGCATCACCATCCCGGACTCCGCAAACCGGTAAACCGGAGATTGGACCCGGGATATCTTCGCGAACCATTCCGCCTCCTGGTAGCTGGAAGCATGAAGGCTCGGAAGCGCTTTTCTTAAACTTCATGGCAATGGGGATGGCGCGGGCAGAAACGTAGAAGAACTCCCGCTTCCACGATCGGAGACTGCGCTCGGTCACACAGATCTTCAAACCCTTAATACGGGTTGTCAAGGTGTACCACCCCTGGATGCACCTCCAAGTATAGAAGGTCATCAGGCGGTCCACATAGGGCTCAATACCCAGAATCCGGCACACCCACTCGAAGTGCCGGATCTTGGCAATCGCCATCGGATGCAACTCGGTTAGGTGCACACCGTGCCTCTCCAGGACACGGTACACAAACTTTGTCAATGGGAACCTAAGGTTCCCATAAACAAAGAATGCAGCATATACCCCGATCTTGCCACTGGGGGCATCGTACACAGTCTGGTGGGGTTCAGGAAACTCAGGCTAGAGAGACTCAAGCATGAATTTCCTGACGACGTACTGGTACTGATCGACAGGTAGAGCACACTGGCACTCGCCAGCAGTACTCCTATCGTCGGCTACAGCTTCAGCATCATGGGAAGACATATTGCAGAGGAAGAAGAAAACGATTTCGGGAAAATGCTTGCCTGAAAAGGGGAGTATTTGCCGGAAATCGCTAAGAAGAAGAAGAGAAGGGTGAAAGTGTGGATTACAAAGAACCCTCTCCCCCTTTATATAGTAATCGCAATTAATGCGGTGAATTTAATGCGGAGGAGAGAGAAATCGAAGGTGCAATGAAACTATGACACGTGGCAAAGAGCAGGCTGGCAACAGCTGTTGACAGGACGTGTGCCAGCAATTTCGCGGCCACGCGCCCGAAAAATCGCGCCCACGCGCCTGAAAAGCGTCTGGAATGACCATGTACTGTCACGTCACCATAACTTCCTGCACGTCCTGACACAGTCAGAAGAAACCGTCGCACGACGTTTCAGAGGTTTGGACTGTTCCTATCTTTCCACCAACCCTTCGAATTTCAAAATTCAAATTTTGAAAATATTAAAAAGGAAGCGGGAAAATACCCCTTACCTTGGCAAACAAGTAACCGTAAGACAGATGCGGGTACAGTGTAAAGGCAAAACCCTTCACGTACCTAGCACCCGCAGGGAATTGAAGCCAAGTAAAACCTTGGCAAACAAGTAACTGTAAGACGGATGCGGGTACAGTGTAAAGGCAAAACCCTTCACATACCTAGCACCCGCAGGGAATTGAAGCCAAGTAAATTTTGGCGAACAAGTAACCGTAAGACGGATGCGGGTACAGTGTAAAGGCAAAACCCTTCACATACCTAGCACCCGCAGGGAATTGAAGCCAAATATTCCTCGACAACCAAGTAACTATAAGACGGGTGCAGGTACAGTGTAAAGGCAAAACCCTTCACATACCTAGCACCCGCAGGGAATTGAAGCCAGGAATACCTTGGAAGTAAAGTAACCATAAGACGAGCGCTGGTACAGTGTTAAGGCAAAACCCTTCACATACCTAGCGCTCCGCTGGGAATTGAAACCAAGAAGGATCTTCTGGGCAATGCTTGCGGAAGCGGAAATAACATCCCCGCATAGCGGGAACGTCGAGAACTACGTTGTTTGAAGCTCCAGGATGGAATTGGTGGTTTTAACATAATTGATCACTATGTTCAAAACTACCAAAACCTCATGGAGTCCACACAAGTGGGACTCAACGCTCCCGACTTGCGAGGAGGTTACAGACCTACCCGCATCATACCCAAAGACCAAGCAGGAAACTCGGGAATTTCTGCAAGTGACAAGGACTTCCGCGGGAAGAATCCCCATGGAAAACCTTAAAAAACCCTTTTCAAAACCCTTTGCTTAAGTCCAAAAGTTCACCTCACTTTATTAAACACGCATGAGAAGAACATTGGACTGGGGGGACTTGAAGAGGTAGGTCCCAGCAGAGCCCAGTTGGACCCGCAAGACTAACCTCAAACAGGGACGTCTGCGCAGAAACCAACTGGATCCGCAGGACCAACCATGCTCAGAGACGTGACGTCCTTACGCGCAGTACGCAAGCTGGTCCCGCAGGAAATGCCTCCCAATGGTGAAGGACTCCGCCTGTCCCCGCAGCCTCGGATACAAGCCATTAGGGAAGGCCACCCGCGCAGCAAGGCTACACGCACAAGGCACTTAGCTCTCAATCGTTCAGTGTCACCTGAAGGAATGAGCGAAGCCGGGAACAATCCCGCACAAGGGCGGGAGGGGGAATACTCCCGCCCAAATAAGCCAGTCCGTACGATACAGGAAGATCTTCTGTACTGTACCTGACGAGGTATGGGAAAAAAATCTGACTAAAGATACGACAGCTTATAGGCAACAGTATGGCGAGCAGCATGCTCCTACACTGTATGTCACTATTAGCCGCTGCCTACTCACCAACTCTTGTCATACCACGTGCGTAGCTGACAGTTGGTGGAAAAGGAATAGTATACAGCAGGCCTGGTCGCTGTCAGCCGCTACCTACCCACCAACTACCAGCAGGGCACGTGCGTAGGCTACTGTTGGTGGAACAGGAACACTGTTGCAGCCGGCCATACCTCCTTGGAAACCTACCTTCGGCTATAAATACCACAAATGGTATGACCATCTCATCTTATCATATCTTATCACATTATCATCATATTATACCTGATATCTGCTCTAGCAATCTCTTAATATACTTTTATATTTAAAGAGCAATCTAGTCTGATTCTCACGCCGGAGGGTGGTCACAAGGAGGAACCCCCCCCTTCTCAGTGACGAGCTCACGGTGTCTGTTTTGCAGGTTATCAGAAGAACCATCTTCAAAGGGTCTAACCCCTCGTGGGAAACATCTATCTAACCCCCAGGTTACCAGTAATATGCCCGGGGTCCGGTTAGTGTTTCTTCGAGTGATCCATTTTTCATCACAACTAGAGCTCAAGCGGATTAATGTCACTACGACACTCTTGGCAACAAAGATCCCATACTCACTAGTTAAACTCAACGTCATTAGTTTTTTAGTTAATCTCCCCCAACACTATTGTGTAGTCACCTTTTAACTTTTTTTGGCAGTGTTTTTTAACTTTCAAAACAACATACCACTCTCAAGAAAATGGTATTTTTGGATGGATATGTTTAAACCATTTTAAAACAAAACAAAAAAAAAAGTAACTAAAATGATAAAAACCATAAAAATGTTGACATTCCAAGATACATTGAATGATAAGGACAGTTGTTAGTTGTCTTTTGTACCTACTTGCCCTAACTCTTAAATTTATGACTTCATTTCCCCACCTATATTTTGGGATTTATTTACACATTTACCCTTTCTTACCCAATTTCACACACACATTACCATAGTTAGAACTCAGTACAGTTGGGTAAATCCGTAAAGATGTGTTATATGTATTAATCATACTGTGATGTTTCATGGGGATATAAGTTATTGAATTTAATGTTACAAAATAAATGTTACTACTTTGCTCTAATCTAGAACATAACCTATGTGACTATGTCAATATTTCACATGAATCTTGACTCTTAAGAGGATTATTATATTTTAACTGTTTTATTATTCGAAATAGTAGTATCATGAGTTTCTTTATAGAAGGCTATGGGTTTCAACCTTTCAAAATTTTTCTAATTATGAGTTTTCTTCTGGGTGAGTCGATCGAGTCACCCCATTCTATTCTTTAGAGTTCGGACGAAAGGATGATTCATTTACAAGATTGATTTGGGTGTCCGGACATTTGTTGTTAAAAAATATTTATTGGTGTGTTTCTTATGGACGTGTCATACTCATATAATATAATGATGACATTAAAGTCTTTCATTAGATATATGTAACATTTAAACTTTTTTTACACCAAATATTTTATAGTCCTAAAAATAGAAAACCAGAAAATGGCATGTTTGTTGTGATTTGGTCAAGTAACAAGAAGTGTCAGCAATCTGTATAGTGCTCTTTCTAGTACTTTGACTTGGCTACATAGCGGTTATCTTTCTCACTATGGCGCTTTCTCCTCTTTCTGTTTTATTAGAATTCCCTATACTACATCATAGTCAGGACTGCTCTGGAACAGAGCAAGTAGAAAGAAAAGGAAACTGCAGATGCACGAATGGAATATGCACCTGGAATTGGTATTGGTCTAAAGAGCCGGAAAGGAAGAAGCAACGGACTGAGCGACGAAGCGACGGGATTAAGCGCTTCTCCTAGCTTGCTCTTAAGTCTTATACATTCATGAAGCAATCTGACTTATATGCTCCTCTCCCCTTGCTTTATTACACCGATAACTGCAAATGGAGCGAAGGACATCGATTATCTATTTAGACGAACGAAGAATAAGATAAAGGCAGCTAATTCACCCGCATCTGTTGGAGGAAGGAATGGACAGATACATACATACTTTTTATCCTTTCTCCCATAAAGCTTCCTTTCCTGAATCTTATCTCTTATCTTTCTGATTTATTCTGACTACTATCACTTTATAAACCGGGCCTGGAGAATTAAACCTTAACGTATCAGGGTAGTACGCCTGGAACAAGAAGGTTCGTCGTACAATTTTGGCGATTACAAAAATAAAGGAGTATATCCCTCTCCCTTAGTGTCTTTCCACTTCCGTCGTTCAGGAACAAACACTTCGCCTAATTCTTTTGAATCCCGGCCCACTTTTTCCCCACTAACTAATTACGTTACGACCACTGAACAAACTTGGTTGACGAACATAGTTTATGCGCCGCTAATGTAGCGGCTTGCCGAGCATTTGACAAACTCACATCATCCATTTCAAAAGGGATTTGTCCTGTGGACACAGGAGCAATCCAACCCGTAGGATTTCCTTTTCCTCTTCCCATTCTGACTTCTGTAGGTTTCCCGGTAATAGGGAAATCTGCGAGAACTCTTACCCATATCTTATTATCACAAGAAATCAAGACCAAATATATATCTAGCATACTATATAAGTAGCCTAACGGCCTAACCCCTACTCATCAACCATTCATCCAATCCACAAAAACAATACAAAATCCATATTCAAATTAAACCAACAAAACAAAATGTCACTTGTGACACAAGCAATTAGGGAAAGTGCATCAGAAATTTACCATGGTGATGCAATTTGTCAAGAAAAATCAAAGACTTTGCTAACAGAAATGGGACTACCCAATGGTCTTTTACCTTTAGAAGACATTGTGGAATGTGGTTATGTCAAAGACACCGGTTTCGTGTGGCTTATACAAAAGAAAGAGAAGAAACACAAGTTTGAGAAGATCGGGAAGCTTACATCGTATGCAACGGAGGTAACCGCGGTCATAGAGAAGTTCAAGATCAAGAAACTCACGGGTGTGAAATCTAAGGAGCTTTTGATGTGGATCACACTGAGTGAGATCACTGTTGACAATCCGTGCACCGGAAAGATCAATTTCAAGGCCACTTCTGGCCTTTACAGGACCTTTCCAGTGTCGGCTTTTCAACTTGATGATGTGAAGAAAGATGTTGGAGGTGTGAGTGTGACTAAGGATGCAAAAGAAGTAGAGGAGGGTGCCCAAGTGAAGGAGGTTTGAGCATGTAATGAAGTTTTTATATAATTAATATATGGCAAGGAAGTAATATTTAATCATCACTTGCATTTTATGATGTTGTACCATGTTATCAATAACAAGACAATAATTGAAGATCTAATGTTTCATGACTTTTGTTTCTAACATGAAGAGTAAATGTGTTTGTCTCACTTCAAAATTATTATTCGAGAGTTCGGGTCGGCATGTGCATCTAGAGGGCATGTGCATCTAGAGGTGCACACAAAAACCGGTTAATCGATTTCTAACCGGTTTAAACCCGATTTTATAACATGTTACTAACCAGTCCAATCCTAACTGGTTACTAACCGATCCTAACCGTCGGTTTGTATTATTGATTTCAAAACCGGTTAACCGGTCCGATCTAACCGGTCAAACCTGTCTCTCTAACCGGTTTAACCGGTTAATTCTAGAAAAAAACCGGTTAGCAAATTAACCGGTTAACCGATTTGTGCACGACATCAATCATTTTTCCGCATACATAGAAAGGGGAATCATGGGCCGCCAGTGCCAGCCCAATAGCCCATTAAATCGATTTCTTTAATTAATAAGAATATTGTTTATACTTTATAAATTTGCTTAATATTCTGAATCGGTTTAGTGAACACCAAAATCGTACATGAGGTCATGCTTGATTCATTTAATCAGGGACCTAGAGTGCATCAAGTGATATATTAACTTCGATTTCTATAAACTTATACACTAAGGCGGTAAAAACAATCAATATATACAAGAAATGTAATTATACTTTTTCTAATTAAAGAGCACAAGTTATTCAGCTTGGGCCTATGCAGTCGGTTGTGGTGTTCGTATTTGACAGTTCTAGCTCCTTGCTAGTGTTTTAATTTTAAGTTTTTTGTTGGTCGTTCAAAGAAAAGTTAAATCTATTACTGTCTCTTGAACCGGTCCAGTGGTTAGTTGGAAAGGCCAGAAATGTTTGATTCTCACTTGGGCCATTTCTATGGACATCTGGGTGAATGAAAGAATTATCGGATTCAAACCTGACAAAGGGCGAGGGTTTACGAATTCCATCCGATTCCAGTGCATTAAGGGGCACAGTCTCGCGGTGGTCGAGGATTCGATCTTGAACATAGCCTCAAAAAGGATATGTTTACACATGAGATCTTCTTTCATTAAAAAAGTTAATTAATTTTAATACATCATAAACGCTTTGATTTAGCAATTAATACTTCATTATATTAACTACATGAAACTCAAAGCAACCAACAGAGAATTTATGTTGGCATATACTTCTTTTCTAATGGTCAATTGATAACAGCATCAATAAATTCAATCCCATAGAACTCTTATACTAGGTGTTGTCGTTGAAGCCCAACCTTAAATTCATCCTGTAATATAGCGTTACCTGATACTGATTAGACATGAACTAGTCACCGGATAAAGCCCATGCTAAAGCCTCTTGAGCCTGTTATGGTTCAGGTGAGCGGGGGATTCTACAAGTTTCTTTTGATTTTACTTTTTTTTTGTTTCGAAAATGTAAAACAATAATATAGCTAAAAGATAAATTATATAAAAAAAGATAAAAATTATATACTAGTTTCATAAAACAACAACCCAAACAATACAAATTATAATAACATAATATATGAAAAAAAATAAAAATAGAAAACGAAAAAACCTAATAAAGCCCGAACTTATAGTACGACATACTAAAAAGCCGATAAAAAAACCTTCTTCACACCCCTTCCAAACAAAAAAGCCCATAGAAAATTAAGTTAAGTTACACCCAAACCACTTGTTCTCCGCATTACATCCGAGCCCAAACACCCCTTCTTGCTGTTCTAAGAAAAACAATAAAACAGATAAATAAATAAATAAATCTGAGTCCAACAGTCATCTCTCTCACTCGTGGCCGCTAGCTCCCCACACTTCATCGTTCACGCCCTGGCTTGCTGCTTGACGTTGGTGTACACGACCATTGTAGCAAGGGCTAGCCACTAGCCCCCCTTTTCGCTAGCCTCAATAGTTAGTTTTAAAGTGACGTGCCTGTTTAATCACCAATAAATTGAAAACTACCAAGACAAGTTGGAAATGGCATTTAAGTAATTACCACAAGAAACAAAACCAGTTGCGTATCTACTAAATTATATAAGCACCCAATTGTTATATTGGTCCATAGTAACAAACCATTAGCTATTAAAACCATAACCAAAATGTCTCTTGTGACACAACAAATTAGGGCAAGTGCGACACACATTTACCATGGTGATGCAATATGTCAAGAAAAATCCAAGCTTCTACTAAGAGAAATGGGACTGCCCAACGGTCTCCTCACTTTAAAAGACATTGTCGAATTTGGGTACGTCAAAGACACTGGTTTTGTGTGGCTTATACAAAAGAAAGCGAACAAATGCTTAAATGAGAAGATTGGGAAACTTGCATCGAATGCAACTGAAGTAACTTGTTTCGTAGAAAAGTTCCATATCAAGAAACTAACAGGTGTTAAAGGTAAGGAGCTAATGATGTGGATTCCAATAAGTGAGGTCATTGTTGACAATCCGTCCATGGAAAGATCACTTTTAAATGTAATACTGGTATAGGTAGATCTTTTCCAGTGTCTGCTTTTGAAATTGATGATGTGAAGAAGGATGTTGGAGACGCGGAGGTTGCTAAAGATGCCGGAGTTAAAGAGGTTTGAGCAAGTGATTGCATTTCATAAATCATAAATTGCAATGAAGTGATCTTCATTATGAGTTTCGCTTTATGTTGTATCATTTCATCAATAATTGCTCAACCATGTTGCTATGGTCCTATAGTTCAAATAAAACACACTTTCACTAGTTTGTATAAAGTAATAATCACTAATAAGTATTTAATTTTAAGTTGTTTAGACGTGAAAAAATGATCTTATTTTGATTATTCATTTGAGATATATATGTTGTAAACACTTACTAACCCTGTCTCCGAGAATGATAAACAAAAAAAAACAAAAAATATTAGGCCTCATGCGAGACAAATTTTCGGCCTCCTCCTTATAATATAAACTCTTCAGTTATAGATAAAAAAAACTACAATACAAATACAATTTTTGTAAATAACCAAAACAAACCGAACTTTGAGGCTCTCCTAGCGATTTGGGAAGCTAAACTCTTGATCGAGTCTTTATAGTCCTAACCTTCTGATATTTGTTTTCAATAGATATCATTGCCAATTCGTTAAGTCTTTCTTGGGGTATACATGATTTAATAAGACTTTGACAACTTCAATTGTGAAAGTTTCTTTTTTGTCGATGCCTCCGTTACTGGAATTGTCAAAAGCACTTTATATGAAATTAGAAAAACTGACGGGTTAAACAAAAGCTAATATTGTTATAGACAAATTGCTATTAGGCAAACACAAAACACTTTCTCTTTAAAAAGTTTATAAACAAATAAAAAAAGTAATAATGAAAATCTACAAATAATTTGTCAGTTTAAATTTGGAAGAAAAATGCTTGGATGAAACAATCCAACTCAACGAGTGTCACAAATTTCTTCATCGAAAAACCATTTTATTTCTAAAGACAAGAAGAAATAAGCAAGGTAGTGATTACGTCAAACAGAAGGCAAATGACAACAAATTGCGCTGCTACCCCTTTTGAATTACAAAACTCAATCTACTTTTTTGTTAAGACTCACGCATAGCATAAACGATTTTGCAAGCATAGAAATCATACCTTCGAGTATCCATATTCGATTTTGCAAGCATAAAATTTGGTCAAACTCATCAACTAACATAAACGAATAGAAATCATACTATCGATTACGTGGCCTAGTGCTTGTCTCTAATCGCTACACCCCTTGGCCCTTGCGTGATCTCTAATCGATGATCGAATTCTCGTTTGCGTAGTTTTCATACTTTTTTCCCTGCATATCTATAACAAAAATATGAAAACCTTTTGAGAACCTTAGAAGTTGTGGGTCGTGCCATTGCACGGCCGCACAACCCAAAAACCGGACCAGTGACCTAACCCATTTAGACCCGTTTTAAGTTAGCATATGGTAGGTAATCTCTCTAGCCGTTTTGACATGTTGACTATTTTGTGTGGTCCCAAATTGACTCATTAACTAACGGAGATGACTCAAACAAACTCGTACATAATATACATTTGTGTGGTCCCAAATTGACTCATTTAAGATATGAAAATAAGTAACAATATGAGCCTTTCTCAAATAAAATATGCGTTGTCGTTGAAAAAATTGTACTAGGGCAATAGGGCAGTTAATAAACTTAGCCTAATAAACCTTAATTAATAAAAAGCCCAACCTAGTGACCCACCTTCCCAGCAACCTAACCTAGAGGTGCACAAATTGGATTTTTCAATTACTCGGGTTCGAGTATGTATGAGCGGGTATTGGCAATAACCGGGTCGGGTTGGGGTTTGGGTATTGTCTCTAAACACCATACCATATGTATCGGGTTCGGGTTGGGTATAAAACCGGGTATTTGAATACCCAATTTCCGGGCATTGAAAAAAACCCTATTTTCAGGTATTTCCTAGCTTTTTTTCGGGTATTTTTCGGATATATATTGGATTTTTTATAGGGTTGCACCTTTTAGGATTATTTTTTCGGGTATTTTTCGGGTAATATCGGGTATTTGAAGAACCCAGTTTCAGGTATTTGTAAAGCCCGGTTCGGGTATGGAACCGGCTCGGGTTTTCGGGTATTACCGGGTACAAATCGGGTCCGGTTCCGGGTACGGGTTTTGGTACTGAAATGCATACCCTATCCGTACCCTACAGGTAGGGTCGGTTACGGGTGCGTGTATTAAAACCTGGGTATAAAAAAACCGGTTCCGGGTATTTTTATCGGCTCCGGTTCCAGATTATGGTTTTTTGGTGCACCTCTAACCTAACCTAAAATGGCTCACTAAAATTCCTAATAGTAGAGTAGCACAAACAAGTTTTTTAACCGGTTTCCCAATGAAAAAATATCGGTTTGGTTTGAAATTGGTTATGGTTTCAGCTAAGGAGTTTCAAATCGGTTGTTTGGTTAGTCAATGACGAAGCTTGGACGAAAGCGTGCGCGGGGTTTGGGGGGGGGGGGGTGTTTAAAACAGTGTCTTTCAAAATGATTTTGAAAATTAACCATAAAGGCTTCATTTAGACATTAATACATAGCTAACTATATGAAATTAGAAGCAACCAAGTCAAAAGTTAGGTTGCCAATTTGACAATGCACTAATTGAAAATGGCATCTAGGTAATTATCACAAAAAGCTAAGCCTACTACACATCTACTAAAGTGTGTAATCCCATCATACATTCATATAAACCCATAATAAAGAACCAATAGATATTAAATCAAACCAAAATGTCTCTTGTGACACAAGAAATTAAGGCAAGTGCAACATACGTTTACTATGGTGATGTAGTTTGTCAAGAACAATCAAAGCTTCTACTCACAGAAATGGGACTACCCAATGGTCTCATCACTTTAGAAGGCATGAAGGAAGTTGGGTACATCAAAGAGACCGGCTTTGTGTGGCTTATACAAAAGAAACCAAACAAAACCAAAAATAAAAAGATTGGGAAGCTCACATCAAACGCAGTAGAAGTAACTGCTTTCATAGAAAAGTTCAAGATCAAGAAACTAACGGGTGTTAAAGCTAAGGAGCTACTGATTTGGATTCCAATAACTGAGATCGTTGTTGGCAATCCTCTAACAGGAAAGATCACTTTTAAAACTAGTTATGGCATTTGTAAATCTTATCCGGTGTCGGCTTTTGAAATTAATGATGTGAAGAAAGATGTCAGAGGTGTGATCGTGGCTAAAGATTATCAAAGTTAAAGAGCCTAAAGAGGTTCGAGGCATTGCTTATTTATAAATAAAAATGTATTTCGCTATATGTTGTATCTTGATATCAATAATTTAAAATCAGATACATCATAATGAACTGTTTAGTTACCTAACATCATGCACCGAGAGGGTATTTAACCTAATGGTTTCAAAGTGTTGGAAGAAAAGTGCCCTAAGTGACGAGGTTTCAAGTTGTACGTATGGTGAACAATAAGGTGTAGATTAGTATGTTTAAAAAGTACGTGAATTAACAGTCACAAAAAAAATTGCTAAAAAACCCACCGTAGATGCATGATTAACAACGATGTTACGGTCTTAATTGATTATTTGTATAAAAAAATCACTAAAAGTTTTTAGTTTTCGAATTTTTTTTAGACAAAAAGAGGACCTTATTTTGATCATTCATCTAACATGCATATCTTTACTCAAATCTTAAAAACTTTAGTGGAATCCTGAACAAAACTTATCTACTTTGACACTTCACATCAACTTGTACACGACCCTAACTCACTTGTAATTAGCTTAAAATCACCTCAAGTCCAATCGGCTTATAAGACAATGTGTTATGGTCCGTGAAGATATGAAATGAGACATCATATCACTATCAGTACTATCATGCAGCACCGCGTCACAACTAAGTGAGTGGATTGACATTTTGGGTGACAACTAATTGTTTAAAAATAATTCATATTTGGTGTTTGAAAATAATTAACAAAACGCATTAAGAATTAGAGAATAAACCAACTCACGATCACTTACTATGACGCATGTTTAGTTGTGGACTAATGATATGATAGTGAAACTCCTCGTGCCTAGATGACATCTATATGGCATCACTTTCTTTTCTAGTTACCATAAAACATGATCTACTAGAGGTTGTATATCAAACAAATCACCTAAGGTAAAAGAACCCACCTAATAAATAAAAAACCCAACCTAGTAACCCACCTTCCTAACGATGACCAAATCTAAATAGGGCCACTTAAATGCCTAAAGGTACAAGTGCATAAACCGAACTCTGAGCCCAAACCAGTTTGATTTCAATCAACAAAAGTTGAAACAGGTTCTACTTTAAAACCACTCATTTTTATTAATCTACTTTCCGGTAATACATATGTTAATCGATTGTAAAACCTTCATAAAATTGATCTGTTGAATCGCTTCAAGTCATGATGATTAAATTATTGTGTCTCGTTCAATTATTGTTACTAAACTAAGCCACACAAATTTCAAGAAAGATAGTTGTTTAAGGAAAAATGTCCTTAAGATATTTTATAGCTTAGGTTATCACTTCAACTCTTCAAGCACAAATTCTAAGAATATAGCGTTTGCTAATTTTTTATCATTTAGAAGACAAATATTTGAAAAATATACTTAGACCATGCGTAGTGGTAGAGAAAGAAAGGGGGAGAAATGTGTCACGTGTCGTCCAGTCAGCAAAAAGATGGATTGTATTTTAGGGGTGTGATGATGGGGTAGAGATTGAGAGGAGCAGTGGCGGATCTAGGATAAAAATTCAGGGGTAACATAATTTTTTTAACGCATTGCCCCTGACGGAACCAGAACATTTTAATCAGAGGGCCCGAGCTAACTTTTGTTGTATTCACGATTGTATGACGGCTACTTTCTTTTACTAAACAATGTATTACAAACATCAAAATCTAAACTTCTTTTCACATTATCTTAATATCAAACTGGTATTTAAAGCCTTGATAAATTTTATATATTTTGAAAATAACAAATATCAAACTAATAAGTAAATAACTTGTTAAAAATACATAGAAAAAATAAATTTATACTCCAAATCATAAAATACATTATTCAAATATAACCTTCGAACAATAAAAAATATTAATAAAAAGAATAGAAAAACTAAATGATTATTTCAAAATTAATAAAGAATAAACTAAACAAACTTTAAACGTAAATAAAAACTACTTTTATTGTACGAAGCTAAATAAAATGATAAAAATACAAATAAATGAGAAAAAAATCTTTGTTTAACAAATAAATAAAATATTTGTTACTATCAAGAAAGGCCTATTATATTTTAAACACTTTCTTTTCTTACAATGATATGGGCCCTGGCTTTAAAAAGGCCCAGTGTTAATATTAGGTCATGTTGATCATCTCTCTCAAACTAACAAAGCATTATGCAGAGCTCCGGTGACAATAAAAAATAAATAATGAAACGAAAAAATCCGGCTATTTCACTCTGTTTTCATCTAAATTCTTCTTAGAGGTAACCTAATTTTTGCTCAGGGGTAACCTAGTACATAAAACCGAGAAAAAGAAAAAAAATCGCACTAATTTTGCACTTCGCCGTGAAAGTTGAGGGGTAACCCGGGCAACCCCTGGATACACCCTAGATCCTCCCCTAGAGAGGAGAGGTGTCATAATTTTAATGGTTATATAAATACAAAAAAAATCCGAAAATCAAGTGGGCCCCACTATCTTGGCCGAAAAATATTTCTTAGTTGCTCATCTTCGGGTGGGGTGGGGGGGGGGGGGGGTTCGAACCTGATCTTGACCACTTCTCCATCTCAATCTCTTCCACTACGGGTTGTCTTAGAAATCAAATGAGACGAAATTCTATGAAAAAGATTGTTATATGGATTAAAGTTTAAACTTGTATTTCCACTAACTTTATAACGCATTACATGCATGCGTTGCAAATTTAGGATAACATACTTTTGCCTTTTTTAATCGAAATGTCTTTTCACTATTCACTAAATTTCCACCCAACGTAAACAATTGTATCTTTTTGGTCACTAAATCTTTCATAGATTCATTCCACCATATTGACCCGTGAACCCAAACCGACCTATTGACCCGATACTCATGACCCGCACGTCTCTCTCTTGCGGTGTTTATACTTTATACCCCCATGAACCTTGACTTAACCGTTTTGCCATCCGGTAGTTTTGGAACATTGATTGTCTCTTGATAAATGAGTTATATAAGACAACCTAAAACCTGATTGTTTTCTAGTTATACCATAATTGCCACTTCTAGTGTCACCTAATTTGATAGATGATGGCCTAAAGTTGAATAAAGGTTTGTAAATGTTGCGTTCGATCTATATATAATGTAAAATGCTAGTTTTATTTTGTTTTTATATATATTTTTTTGTAGCTGTTAAGTATACTTTTGTTGACAAACACATGCCTAAACTCATCTCTTATTGTCAATAAGAGTGAATTCGATGAAAATACATATGAAATCAACCAGAATGGAGCTTCCACATTTAAAGATATTGAGTACATGGGCGATAATTTCATTTCTTTGTATATCTTGTTATGTTGATTGATAAAAACATATATCTCTATTCAAACTTATGTTTTATTTATTAATTATTGCTATCATTTGCATATATAAATTTAGGCCCCTCGCATATGACAGGTGTCCCAAAACATAGATTAACCTTTATTATTCTTCAAACAATAACCGATCACAAGGTTAGTGAAACTTGAGCTATGCTCGACTCGTTTACACTTTTCACCCATAAGTATATGAAGAAACAGAAAGAGGAGCAATTAAATCTTTTTGTTTATTCTTATGTCATAGCCTATCAAAAAGCATAGACCGTCGTTAAGCGTAGTACGAGTAATGATGAAAGAACATATAGAAATAGAAAAGGGTTAAAAAGATAATAAAATAGAACAAAGTTTTGTCATATTTTTTTATAATACACAAAACAAAAAAAGAAAATAACGTTTTTATATGTGCTTTTATGATTGGTAGATGTGTCACCTAACCCATTTATGAGAGTTGAAATTAACTTAACAATTAATCACACGACTTATAAATTCAACCATTTCTCCAACTAGTCACAAGACTCACAACCACAAGATTTAGACACATCACAAAATAACAATGACTAAACCAACACCACCATCTGGCCACCACCACACACCACCACCACCTCCCGTCGTTCACCACCCTTCGCCTCCCTTTGTTCACCACACACCGCCACCTCCCGTCGTTCACCACCCTTCACCACCAGTGGTTCACACACCTCCACCTCCTGTTGTCCATCATCCACCGACACATAAACACCACTAATGAGATCTAGTGCTTGAATATCTAGCATGTAACAAACACCATGTGTGCACAAGGATCATATATGTTGTAACTTTCTTTTGATATTTTATGTATCAATAATCATGATGTTACATATATAAGGATCTATGATATGATGTGTTGTAACATATATCAACTAGTTATTATATGTGTACTAATGTTTTAATGAAGTTATTCTTGTTATGTTTATATATATGTTTGTGAAACATATGATCAAACTGTTTCATGGATTGTCAATCTAAAGTACTATATATATAGTGTTATATTGTTTTATTTTGTTTATGATCGGGTGGACAACAAACCGACGACACAACAATATATGGGTTTCTTCATGGATTCGCTCTATGATTAAATCGTGTAACGGTTTCATATAGATCGAAGATTGTATTACCACAGGTTGTATTTATGCCTTTCTATGCTGGATTTTTACAAGCATTATGTTAACATCTCTTCTTTAAAATCCAGTTTTTCTTTTTTAAACCTTCTTTAATCTTAGAAAGCTTTGATAAGAAAAAAGTGGAACACAAATAGATGTCATTTAAAGCAATCTTTAAGTTATGTTTGGTTGAAAGGAATGGAATGAAGGGGAGAATGGAATGAGAGAAGGAATGGAATGGACAAAGGAATGAAATGGATCATTATTATTCCTTTGTCTTGTTTGGTTAATATATGTGAATGAAATTAATAATTACTTTATATTGTTTGGTATATCTAAAAAAAATTTAGAAATGAAATAGAAATAATAAAAATATTCATATCCCAAAATATATATTTTTTTACAAAAAAAAAAAAAAAAAACTGAAATGGTGACGGTGGTGGTAGCTTTGGAGATGAAAATGGTGGTGGCGGTGGCAACGGTAGTGGTGGTGGCGGTCAGGCGGCGGGGGTGGTGGTTGTGGTGGTCAAGCGATGGTATCATCAATAGTGATGGCGGTGGTAGGGTGGTGATGACGGTGGTGTTGGCGGTTATGGTCGGGTGGCGACGATGGTGGCGGTAGTAGCTTTGGTGGTAAGGTGGTGGTGGAGGTGGTGATGGCGACGGTGGCGGTCAGTTGGTGGTGGCGGCGACGGTGGTGGCGACCGAGGTGGTGGTGGCTATGGTAGTGGTGGCGGTGGTTGTTGTTAGATGATGGTATTGTTGAGAAAGTAGGTTGAAGGAGGAATGGAATGGAAAAAAAAGAAGGGGGTGGGGAAGGAATGGTTTTGATGGAATGAGATTCCATGTGTAATGGATGATTCCATTCCATTGTGCAACCAAACACCTCTTATTTCATTCCCACTTAATGAAACATTCCATTTCGTCTGTCATTACTACATAACAAACGCTACCTAAATAATTTGAAAACCAAATTGAAATGAATTGTTCAACTAGGCAAACTAGAATTTGCCTATACTGTTAGTTTGGTTATAGTTTAATGTTACGAACACAAATGAATCGATTAGTTTTGATTGTTATCATACAAAACGATGGAAATCATGAATGTTGCCTCCTTGTTTAGATTTTTATACCATATCAACCGTCTAAACTAATAAAAACAGGTGTTATCTTTCAAAATGTTTTAATATTTTAGGGTTTAAAATATAAACAAACAAACATATATAGTATAACTGTATAATCTTACATAAAACAGAGCTATTGGTAGAATCTAGTGAGAGCGAGACAAATATAGAATTTTCTTCTACCTATGGGATATACTATATAGTATAAACTACTCTTGTTAAAACCAGACTAAAAAAAACCATTTTTCTATCATGTACATTACAAGGGTTTAAAATATAAGTACTTGAACTATCACGTGGCAAACTGAGGGGAAACCTATCATAAACCAAATGTTGTTGATATGTGTTGGGAATTTTGGGAATTTCGATTTAGACTTTCACAGAGTCGTGTGATAATTTTCAGATTAAAAGTTATTGGTTGGTTCCTCAAATACTTAATCGGATAAAACTCTGAATTGAAAAAGAACTTAGTATGAATATTGCTATGGCCCTTGGAACCCTGCTAATCGGGGGCGCTGCCCTCGGACCCTGTTCGTTAGAGGTTTCGCCCCCCTAACATCATACAAACTAAGACAAACATGCACTCCACAAATCCCTAACTTGTTTAATGATTATTATGATTAAATTGGCTGAATAACTAATCCAATCATACTAAAAAACTAACAATAGGGTTGTTCACGTTTCAGTTTCAAACCATGAAACTAATCAAACCAGTCATCGATTTGATTTCACAATCGTTTTTTTACTTTATTTACGCCAACTTCAAAATTCCCAAATCGTAAATGAACAATTTGGCTTGCGGCTAGGAGTGTAAAAGAGCCGAGCTGCTCGTGAGCTACTCGAGATTAGCTCGTGAAATCTCAACCGAACCAAACTTAAACAAGTCCGAGCCTAAAAGTAAGCTCGTTTAATAAACGAGCCCGAACTTCATATATCGAGCTCAAACCAACTCGCGAGCCTGTCATTTATAAAATGGGAGCATTTGTACTATATGTGCAAATCAAAATCGGGCGGATCTTTACCCGGAGTAGAGCATAAACCTAAAAAGATTAAAGAGGCACATTTAAGAACAAGAAAATGACATCGTGATTTGGATTGGATCTCGATGAAACAATCCATCAATGAGAAGTTAATTGGATAAGTTTAATGAATTTTTTTTTTATTATACGTTCGTTATAAGGAAAGGAAAACAAACTCCTATTTAGAGAAAAAAATCTTTTTATTATAAGTTAGAAGGAACTTTCTATGAAAAAAGAAAAAGTATTGGAATATACACATTGATTTTTTTTAAATATATTTTTTATAATAAATAAAATAATATTTATAATATTATAAAAATAACTAAATAATATATTTTATGTTATATATATAAAACTGTACTTGAAAAATAATCTACATAAATAAAACAATATATAGATTAATTAACGAATAGTAAATGAGCTGAACTCGAACTTAAAAACGTCACGAGTCTGTTTGCACCGCTCCTTGCTGCTTTTAATTGGGCTTGTTTCAAATTTAGCATGAGCCCACTGTAATGTAAGGTTCACCAAGTTTCCAGTGACTGACTGAACCAACCGCCTACAATTCGAGTTAAGTAAAGAGGCTACGAATCTGAGCCCTTAGACCCTTGTCGTCACTGAAACCCTTCCGTCCGTACCGTCACTCTCTCCGGCAACCATTCAGGTTAGATTAAATTCACCTCAATTGACTGCTTACGTCACCATTTTGTTTTATTTCTTTCCGTAACTCCTCGAATTAAAACCTAATTAGCTAAACCTAATTATATTGTAATCGTTGCTTATTATCTAAGCTATGATTAGTTTCTGTTGTGACACGTGACGTGATATTATTAGGTTCTGTTACAGCGGTTATTGTAAACATTTCGATAGTGTTGAACTATTAGGTCAAGTTTTAACGTCATGTTAGTTTAAAGTTTTGTAATAGATGAGTAGCATAAGTTACTTATAGAAAATGAATCTGATTCGTCAGTAGGTTGAATTGAATGATGATAGTGTGGAATTTAGGGCTTTTGGAAGAGCTGTAAGCAAACCAAATGTTAATAAATGAACGTAAGTGCTCAAGGAATTTCGTTTGATTAACTAAATGAACTACGAACGTAGGTCATGTTCTTATAATTGTGTTTGTTAACGTTTGACAATGTGTTGGTTTAGATTTGTTTATGTTTCTTTATCTAAGGTTTTTTATATGTTATAATGACTATTCTAATCTTATCGTGTAGATTTAAGCACCGGTCAACTAAAACCAAAGCGTATATACGTATTATGTGATTAGGTTATATGTAAATTAACGTATGAGTATAATTGGTTTCCCTACCCACTTGTTCTCTTTCTTTTTGCAATTCCTCAAAAGATAATCTAATATACCGTTTTACACCATAATAGTTGTTACACTGTGTGTTCTTATAATGTCTGCGACTAATTGATTTCGCGTTGTGAAACGTGGTGTGGTGATAGGTCGATATTATTGGTACATTTATATTAAGTTTTGTAATTGATGCCTTGATATTTAACATTATGTTATATTGAAGTTAAAAATCACTTGTTAATGTAATAATGTATCACTAAAACTTAGGGTTTTTTGTGATTGCAGGATGGATGACAGTTTGTATGATGAGTTTGGAAACTACATTGGACCAGAAATTGAGTCTGATCAAGAGAGTGATAGAGAGGATGAAGAGGAGGATATTCAAGATAAGATATCCGAAAGGGCTGATTCTGATGAAGAGAATGCGGCTGCGGGACCCAACGGGTGGTTAACCAACGGTGAAGATGTTGATATGGATAATCAGATTGTTCTTGCAGAGGATAAGAAGTATTATCCTACTGCAGAAGAGGTTTATGGTGAGGATGTGGAAACCCTTGTTATGGATGAAGATGAACAACCTCTTGAGCTACCGATTATTAAGCCCGTTAGGGATATTAAGTTTGAAGTCGGTGTTAAAGATTCGTCCACTTACGTTTCAACTCAGTTTCTCTTGGGTCTTTCTTCAAACCCTACTTTGGTTAGGAATGTTGCTTTGATTGGACACTTGCAGCATGGGAAAACGGTTTTCATGGATATGTTGGTTGAGCAAACACATCATATTTCTACTTTTGATCAAAACAGTGAGAAACATATGAGATACACTGATACACGAGTTGATGAACAAGAGAGAAGAATATCAATTAAAGCGGTTCCTATGTCACTTGTTCTTGAAGATAGCAATTCTAAATCTTATATGTGTAATATTATGGATACACCGGGACATGTTAATTTTTCTGATGAGATGACAGCTGCTCTTCGGCTTGCTGATGGTGCTGTCTTGATCGTTGATGCTGCTGAAGGAGTCATGGTAAGTCATTTAATAGTTTGCTACATTGTTTGTTATATAATTTGTATACTCTGTAGTATTTTGTTATCAACTTTCATTAAGATAGTATTTTGGTATCAACACTTGAACAGGTGAACACAGAAAGAGCAATTCGGCATGCAATTCAGGAGCGTCTACCTTTAGTAGTTGTGATAAACAAGGTATTCTTATTACCATTTGATTATTGCTATTTGAAGTCACAACACTCAATTTATAAGTACTAAGAACTTCTATAATGTTTATATGTAGGTTGATAGATTAATTACTGAGCTTAAACTACCTCCAAAAGATGCTTATCATAAGTTGAAACATACAATTGAAGTCATCAATAACCACATAACTGCAGTCTCTTCGACAGCTGGCAATGTTCAGGTCATAGATCCAGCTGCTGGAAACCTTTGTTTTGCTAGTGGTAGTGCAGGATGGTGCTTCACTTTACCATCATTTGCAAAGCTATATGTCAAACTTCATGGAATACCTTTTGATGCCAACAAGTTTGCATCTAGACTTTGGGGAGATTACTATTATGACCCTGCTACCAGAACCTTCAAAAAGAAACAACCTTCAAGCGGGGCAGAACGGTCATTTGTACAGTTCATCCTAGAACCCCTTTATAAGATTTACAGCCAAGTTATTGGAGAACATAAAAAGAGTGTGGAGACAACATTAGCAGAACTCGGGGTCACTTTAAGCAATGCTGCTTACAAATTGAATGTGAGACCTTTGCTTCGTTTAGCTTGCAGCTCGGTTTTTGGGTCAGCCACTGGGTTCACCGACATGCTGGTTCACCACATTCCGTCTGCTAAAGAGGCTGCATCTAAAAAAGTTGACCATATTTACACCGGGCCTAGAAGTTCAAGACTCTACAGTGCCATGTCAAATTGTGACCCAGCTGGTCCACTCATGGTCAACATTACCAAACTGTATCCAAAATCCGACTGTAGCGTTTTTGATGCGTTTGGAAGGGTTTATAGTGGAGAAATCCATACAGGTCAGACCGTTCGTGTTCTTGGAGAAGGTTATTCACCTGATGATGAAGAGGATATGACTGTAAAAGAAGTAACAAAACTATGGGTTTATCAAGCCCGTTACAGGATACCTATTAACAAGGCACCACCTGGCTCTTGGGTACTTATTGAAGGTGTTGATGCTTCCATTATGAAAACCGCTACACTTTGTGACTCTAAATATGATGATGATGTGTACATATTCAGGCCTCTTCAATTTAACACTCTTCCTGTAGTGAAAACCGCAACCGAACCGTTAAACCCTAGCGAATTACCAAAAATGGTTGAGGGTCTTAGAAAGATTAGCAAAAGTTACCCGTTAGCAATTACTAAAGTTGAAGAGTCAGGAGAGCATACTATTTTAGGTACCGGTGAGTTGTATCTTGATTCTATAATGAAGGATCTCAGAGAACTATATTCAGAAGTCGAAGTCAAGGTATTGCAATCATTTCTTAATTGTTTCTTAATATTGTATTCTTTTTTCTAATGCATTTTATGTATTAAACAGGTGGCAGATCCGGTTGTCTCATTTTGTGAAACGGTGGTGGAGTCTTCATCAATGAAGTGTTTTGCTGAAACGCCTAACAAGAAAAATAAAATTACCATGGTATGTTAGTCGATACACCTAGTTTATGTTCTTATTTTTCTATAAAGTATGTGTCTTATATAATTTTTTTGTGTAGATTGCTGAACCATTGGAGAGAGGACTTGCAGAAGATATTGAGAATGGTGTTGTAAGTGTGGACTGGCCTAAAAAGAAGCTAGGTGACTTTTTTCAAAAGAAGTATGACTGGGATTTGCTTGCTGCAAGATCCATTTGGGCTTTTGGGCCCGACAAGCAGGTATAAAAAGGTTTTTGAGTTTTCTTACTTTTTTTTTCCTTCATGTTTTTCTAAATATATATGTTTAATTATTTTGCAGGGACCTAATATATTGTTGGATGACACTCTTTCAAGTGAAGTCGACAAAAGTTTGTTGAATTCTGTGAAGGATTCAATTGTTCAAGGGTATGTTTTGATTATTATCTTATATTTTATTTTTATGTGCGAATTAGTACTAATATAACCTTTTAACAGGTTCCAGTGGGGTGCACGCGAGGGTCCGCTTTGTGACGAGCCTATCCGTAACGTCAAGTTCAAAATAGTTGATGCGAAAATTGCACCTGAGCCTCTACATCGCGGGACTGGTCAAATCATTCCAACCGCTCGACGTGTGGCTTACTCAGCTTTTCTTATGGCTACACCACGTCTTATGGAGCCCGTATATTATGTCGAGGTAATAAATAACTCCAAAACTTAATTATGCTAAATTCATAACTAATAGTTTAGAGTTAATGACGCAAATGGTCGCTGTCGTTTTGGTTAAGGTTTTTAAAAGTGGCAAGTTTTGGGTTTGTGGTTTCAGTTATCTAACATGTTGTAGTCTAACCATTAAATTATTTGTTAAAGCTATTAAGGGTATTTTTAATGAATTTGCATAGAGTTAACAGAAAACAGAAGTTAGTGTTAGAAACCAAACTTGTCCTAAAATTGAAACCACAAACCCCAGACTTGTAACTTTTAAAACTTAGTCTTCAAAGGTGGTATGGTGTGGCCTAGGCTAAACCATAGGGACCTTTTATGTAATTAACTCAGTTTTTTTTAATTAAGTGGAGCCTTTACGACTCTACGGGCATACTTGTTCTCGGTGTCTTCCGTATGACTGCTGATGTACCTCAACTTATCATGTGTTTCGTGTGTATAAATTTCAGATACAAACACCCATCGATTGTGTTTCTGCTATATACACGGTGTTGTCTCGAAGGCGTGGGCATATAACTGCTGATGTACCTCAACCAGGAACCCCTGCTTATATTGTCAAGGTCAGTGTTCTCTTTTTACTATATGAAAAAGACAACACATGTTTCTAATGTTGTTTGCTGGATGTTTTTCAGGCATTTGTTCCTGTAATTGAGTCATTTGGTTTTGAGACGGACTTGCGGTATCACACCCAAGGACAGGCGTTTGCAGTCTCAACTTTCGACCATTGGGCTATTGTACCCGGTGATCCTTTGGATAAAAGTATTGTGTTACGCCCACTCGAGCCCGCACAGATTCAGTATCTTGCACGTGAGTTCATGGTGAAAACAAGGCGTAGGAAGGTACGTATATATCTTTTGTTTTGCTTTGTTTGTAGTTGAATTGATGAATGAAATGAAATAAAATGGCGGTGTGTCATTTTTACAGGGAATGAGTGAGGATGTGAGTGTTAACAAGTTCTTCGATGAGGCTATGGTGGTGGAGCTAGCCCAACAGGATGCCGATTTGCACCAGCAGATGATCTAGTCACCATGAATGAGTTGTGGCACTTTGTTACATTTGAGTTTTGGTAATACCAAAAGACGCTAGACGTGTATTTTTAAACTCTTGCAGAAGTCTCATTTGGTTGAGGGATGATTTGATTATAGTATGTTAAATAGATACTGAATGGTTCAGTGGGATATTATATTATTGGGTTTGCTTCTTTCTTTATCGGATTGTAGTGTCAAACTAAGAAGTGTACTTTTGTTGTTTTTCACACTGCGGTTTGTCTATAGACTAAAAAGACAAAATTCTCTGCTTAGATACGTGTGCTTTCTTCGCTTTTCATTACTAGATCTGTCACTCGTGAGTTATGACACTCACGCCTTGGGGAAAGTTTTTGACTAGTAATGCTTGTAAAGGTTCCAAGTCTACTATATAACCTTTCTATCCACCTTCGTATATCATTCGCTGCGAAATTTTGAAACCCGATGATACTTTTTTTTTGTTCTAGTTATCGCTGTCTTATCACATTTATTATTGATTTTAGTTGATTCACTTGCTACATTATCGCATTTACTATTGACTTTAGTCGATTCACCTGAATGTACTTCACCGTTCCAATCTGTCAAGTTTTTTCACCATTTTAAACCCTTTGATGTAAAGTTGCAAACTAATGATCCGACACCTTTATATCATCTCTATCGATTGTTATTGGTTCGAGCCGGTTTAAAGAATTACCTATTGATTAACGTGCCTTGATAGTTTTTGCTCTCTCTCCTTTTGTGTTCATGTATGTAGAGTGAATTCATGTTATATTTTAGACCACCTATCGACTATTCGACATTCACAAGCAAACAACAATCACTGTTATGATGGTTTTCAGTTTGCCAAAAAGAAGGTAAAGAGAAAAGTCATTTAACACAGAAACTCTCCTAATATTGTTAATTTAATTTTAACATTTTTTGTGTAAAAAGTAATAATCGCTAGAAGGAGGGCTTGAACCTCCGACCTTGTGGTTAACAGCCACACGCTCTAACCAACTGAGCTATTCCAGCTTTTGTTTTATGAAGTGTTTTGTAATAACATATTTATATTATAACATAAAGAAAAACATTATCATGTAGGTTATTTCATGAAAATAAAATTATTCGTAGCAACAATTTAAATTAAAAAAAAAAAAGAATTCTTTTTGTGTGTTTTACATAATGTGATGATTTGAACATTACAATCTTTTAACAAAATATTTTTCTTATAGTACTTTCTTTAAAACCAATATTTTATCAACTTGAAGTTATCGTTAGTCAGTCGTTGGTTCATACGTGATTAGTTCTTTATTATAAAGTTCTTAAACACTGATTTTCGTCTCTGAAACTTAAAAATCCGATTGTCGATTTATAACATGTCATAAAATATTCAGGTTGGTTATCACTTGTAACTAATTAAATCAATCTCTAACATGTATAGTACTAAATTACTAGTTTTGGGTCATTTTTATTTTCTTTATTCTTGTGATTATAGAGCCACAAGAATGTATGTACATATACAAACATTAAATTTATAAAAAAACAACTTGTGAAATACAAGAGAAAGTACAAGTAAAAGAGAATTATGCCATTGATGTAAGATTATCCCACAATCAACTTTTGATCATATTATATCCGATCGAGTACAACGAGTTGATGTTAATTTTAACTATTACATTAGTTGTAACAAGTCATCCCCAATACATACTCAATCATACACCTTAGAATAAAGAATGTTAGAAAAATGTAAACACCGCGTGCTTAGGATATATTATATCGTGACACTTATGCAATTGTTGAAACGAATTACTTCTTGATGTTGATCTCTTGATCAATGATCAGTTGATAGTGATTTCAGTGGTGTCTTGGCCGGTGATGTTTCGGTCCATAGTAATCTTCATGAATCTTTGGCAACCAGTGGTCCACATGATGAGATCTCTTGGTTACTACTCTAGAAAATAATCTTTTCTGCTTTAATGCGGTACGCGATGGAAGTTGTTTTGCTACCAATTCTTGATTGCTATTAACTGATAAAGTGAGCATTCTACCCAACCTTGTACCTTCGTAACATAAACAGGAAACCATTCAATTTACAAATGTAATTATGTGCATTATACATATTAATATATTTATTATCAATGCCAAAATGACTTCAAAACAGTCGACTTTTCGTGAGTGAACATACCTTCCGCGCCATAAATATGGAAGCTTGAGAGAAGAAACAAAATGAACATTACATAAAGCTTCATGTTTTGTGAGTACTCAAAACTATAACAAGCTACAAAATGCTAGGTATTAAAGTAACCAAGTTGAGTAACAATTTGTGGGCAATGAATGAGAAAAACTGATTAGAAGTGATTTGTTAGATGGGCATGTTCACAACTTATTTATACAAACAAGCTTTGGATAATGCTATATTTTCCTATTGTTTAATGGGTTACATGCTTTGTGCTCCATTAATTTGATTATTAAATGAGTTTTGAGGTTTCTCATGAAAAGGTCAATGTGGTAGTAGGGGACAAAAGTGTTCAGACAAAAAGGTATTGCTTCCATTTTCTTAAAAACCATGATCTTTTGTAACTTATGTTTTGAGTTTGACCTATTGGATTTTTTATTTTTTTTGAATGGCAACCTATGATGGCGGAATCATGTAAAGTAACTAAACGTGAGAAATTTATTTAGAAAATTAATATGTCTTTATCCATTTTGCTTTTGATACATTTGGTTAGTATCGAAGACCATGTAGAATTTTTGAACAGAGTTCAGCGCGTTGTTCATGGTAATTTTTAAGTCTCTAAGACCCAAATCTTTGTTTTAAATAGAAATGGCTGTGAAACGGTTGCGCTGTAGCTTGTTGCCCACTGTATTGTAATCGTTTGTCATTCACTCAACTATCCAAATTTAATAACTTAAAAAGAATTAGTTATTTGGTATTTGTAATGACTAATGATTTATGATATAAGACTTGATTATAAGATAATTTTGAGTGTTAATTTTTAGTTTTTTTTTTGTTTTTCAAAATGATAGAAGAGATATTGGAAGTAAGGGGTGTACTAATTAGCTTTTATTTTTGAAGGATGATCTGTATGACTGTATGACTTCATTACCCTTTTTAGGGTATGATGTCTGCATAGAATGTATTCCAATATCCATATTATAATTCTTTAATGACTACAAGTACAACATACACACACGTATGGGTTGGTGACAGCTAGTTCTTGTGAATGATGCTAGCTACCGTTTGTTGGCCACCAAATAGGCTTTTTATGCTTATATTTGTCTCACTCTACTTGTTGAAGTACATCTTCGGCAGCCTTTCATGACATTCGAAGGTTGCGTTCAACCATCTACAAAAAAGTCGAAAAAATGGAATACGTACACACCAAAAAACGTTACGCTATATGGTATGGTTTAACTACCAAGAACTAGTTGAAACGACACGTCATTCGCAATTTCGCACGTAGGCATTAATACTTTAACTAGCTCACATGTTAAGTAGGGTGTTGTGGGTTAACAAACTTTAACAAGCTAGTTATGTATAGTAGAGAAAAGTCGTGCATAGAAATTTATCGACCCATAAAAACCAAAACTTTGTTTCTAGTAGGATTGAGTTTGCTATCCATTAGAGAGGTTGCGGCGCAACTTTAGAGAGGTTGCGGCGCAGCTTGTTATCCCCTTACTTGTCACTTCATTGAAAATCGTTTTGATGTTTTTTAATGACAAAAGACCTATATAAAGTGGACGAAATAAAGGTATAAAAAACATTGGCGGTTAGTTTGGTAGCCCCGGCCACCTTTTCCATGTTGAATGCTTGTTATAGTGTTAACACCACGGCCCGGTGAAGCCGGTGTTAAGGGTGCCCCACCACATTATAACGTCGAAGATAATCCATTCACAACAAGCAATTTTATTATTGAAAAAAAATATTTAAAACACATTTAATAAGAAAGCTATGAGTGTAAACAAACATCATGCTCAACGACTTGTTCATGAACTCATGTTTGGCGAGAATTTCATTTCTTTTAATAAATTAACGTACAAGAACAAAGAATTTCATTTGATTAACTAAATAAACGAACACAAACAAACGTCATGTTCGATATAAATTTGTTGAAAAACCAATTCGGGTTAAGTATAATATATATATACGTTTTCTTACTCTTTATTTTTATTAGTTAGGTTAACTATACTATACTTTTACTTTCTTACTTTTAGATTTCTTTTGTTATCACACTTTTATCTTCTCTTTAAACTAATTTACACTTTTTTACTTATATATAACACATCTAGTATGGCAACGTTTGTTATTTACTTTACTTATAAAACATGATTCTTTATTAAGTTCTAAAATGATGTTGCGACATGTTCACACTTTTTCACGAAAACTTTTTGGAGCCACAAACATTTTATTTTTGTATAAACGCTATATTTACCTAGCTCAGGTTATGAAATTCCAAAACTTTTTAATTATCTACTTTTACACATAAAATTTTCTTCTATACCTAGCGTTACAAATTTCCCGCTTCATCACCCCCCCCCCCCTCTGAAAAAGCATGTCGTTCCATAAAGTTTAAACATGCATCATGAACTTTAAAATCTTAAACAGGTTATTTTGCATCTAAATAAAGAAATGGTTCATCGTACTCATTCTTTTGGTCATGGTTTTGAAAATAGATTTGACCGATAGACACTCATTACCAACTTATAAACAAGCTTCAAATACTTGTAACATATAGTCAAAATATTGAGCTTTATGACAAGCCAAGCACATACAACATAACACACTTGCCATCACATTCTTAATTCACATGGGATGTTACCATTTTGCTTTGTCATATATTAACATGCATGATCATCTTGATGGTGATATTACAAAGGAGAAACTCGTGTCAAAGAGATCATATGGGACTCATGGGCGGACCATCTAACCCCGCCTTACCAGAATGCATAGAGAGTTTTCAACTTTTGTTATCGAATGATTGACGAAATGTTTTGTCATGTCATGTACAAGGCAAATTGAATAAGATAGACAAATTTCTTGATGAGGGGACATGTATGAAATGATCATCTTTTTCTCCTCAGTCCTCAACCACAATATGTCGAGTACAATATTAAAATCTTTAATGTCAATTCAACAATCAGGGATGATAATTATAAGATGAGTATCAGTATTCTAGATCTAGTTCCATTATAGTCCACAATGTTTAATTCGGATCTCAAACTTAAACTTTTATGTGAGTTCAACTTTTTCTACCACCGCTTAGATCATGGACGTGGTTCTCACTCCTCACTGCTCCATCAGTGACGTCACATCAACTTTCATTCTCTATTACTCAACCATGAAAATACCCATAACTTAGAACCACTCTCCACCTAAATGCAAATAGAATTTTACATTTCAAACAACATAAACGTATATAAAATTATTTTAAGACCAATATTAAATAAAAATTATTAATGTTAACATAAAATACAAAATACACCACTTCAAATTGAAAAATAAACACAAACGTAAAAAGCAAAAAAAAAGTAAAAAATTTACATATAAAATAAAATAAATATCTAGTTTTAATCGTCGCCAAGTTCTAATTAAGAGCGTAAATGAATTCCATCAAAATCATCAATCTAAGTTCATGCCAAAGCCGCTCACAAGATCAACAAATACTTTATTTTGAAATCAACTTACTTTTCATGAGTAAAACTTATATTGGAATGTTCATAAAAAGATTAATATCAACACCGTATTTGAATGTTCTGAAAAGGTTAACAAACATAAGCTATTAAAAAATCAAATTAACCGATAAATATTATGAAAATGATAAAACAATCGGAGTCGTTGCGCATGACTCCAGTCACATAATATTAATAGTTCATCGAGAGACGCTTATTATTTCTTAATTTTAATATTTTTTAAACAATATTGGTCTTATAATAATATGTTAAACACATTTATTATGTATGTATACATATTTACTATTATTATTATTATGTGGGTAAAGTTATGATACAATAATCGATTAACGTACAATAGGTACGCGAATCACGCTCAAGCCATTTAACAAAACACTCAATGTTAAAATTGAATACTCTCAAATCCATGCCAGTTTTTCTTAAAATGCTCAAATCACATAAATTACGCTTAGAAAAATGTCTATCCATTAAAAACAGTAAAAAAAATAATAATTGATTCACGATCCAAATCTTATTTTTTGAATGATCTGATAATTAACTGGATGTAGATTAATGATTTTAAGATCATGTGATGTGATTTCATGAATCAATTTCATAAATAGGTTCTTTTGTACGTCCTAATGTATGATTAACAATTATTGTATTATGTCTTTTATCATTATAATATTAACCACACTATTTAGAGATATTTTCGATGAAAAGAAATGGGTGTTCGAAGTGAAAGAAAGCTAGGAGAGTGATTAGCATAGACAAAAACAGTTTCTTAGAAAGAACAATAATAAATAGAAACTTTTATTATTTTTTTGTACGTGTACGATTACAAAGCCCTAACATGTGATCATGATTATCAAAATCATAATCAATAATAACATAGTAATCTAATAAACTGAAGTTTTTATGCATGGAACTATATATATCATCCTAATTAACCGATTAACCGTAATGAACTTGCATCATTAATTTCTTCATGTGTTATTATAACTTAATTATATGCTCCATAATATTCCATTCTATTTTCAAAATATTTGTATGCTTTTGAATAATTGTTGTTCCTTAATATTATTTGTTTGGAACTCAGTTGTGTATTGGAGACTTCTTCCTCGCAGGAGTATAATCCATTTCCGCAATGTCTGTAACATCCGGATATTGCTCTTCCTGGCCAGCTAATTGATGAGTAGATTTCACTTGTAACTTTGGATCATTTTTCTTAAAACCAACCTCTGAGCCTATGGAAGTTGTACTAGAAGAAGTAATTTTTGTCATTAACTTTCTGTTTATTCCTGAAAAAGAAAGAAAAAGGACTTAAGAAATAAGCAAGATTTAGGAAGTATTTTCAACAAACAAATGCCTACTCTTTGTAGAATCATTGTATATAAACTTGGATATATTATTAATGGTTAGTGTTTGTCCACTTAAAAGTGATCAAGAAAAATGGTAGATTAAAGGTTTTCTAGCATTTATTACATTTTAGAAACTAATCTTTTAAGTTAAGTAGGTGGGGGACTTCAAAGGTGTCTTGGGCCATAGTAATCTTCAGATTGTCCGCAACACTGCAAAACATCATTCCTACATGTAGGCCTAAATACATTTTTACTACATGTAGGCCTAAACACTGCAAAACATCCTTCAGCTACTCAGCATGCCACATTAAATTTTTACCTAAATACATTTTTACTCTCAACACTACAATATCCATCCTTCCCACATACAACCTACGTTTTATTATTTAATTATGTATTTTAAGAAATACAAGAAAAAGAAATGTTAAATATGCACACGTAGCCCCCACATAGCCAAGAATGGAGGCTCAAGGGCAGACATGCCTCAAGGCGGCATGCCCCACATGCGGGTGCGAGTGTGCAACATAATTAAGGATGAGCCAAGGGTAGCGCGCTAGAGGTAGTCTCATGAATCTTAGGAAACCAGTAGTCATCATGAGAGTTCTTAATTCGTTGCGTATTCTACAAGATAATAATATCTTCTTATTGTATATAGTACCTGATGTAGGTTTAGCACTCTTTGCTTGCAGTTGATCATCTTCAAAGCTTCCTATAATTAATGATGAAATCTATGGAACATTGATAACCAAAATATACCATTAGCTAATTGATATTAAATTGCAAGAAGTGTTTGGTTTTCTACACAAATTAGTCAATGAATAAATTACCTACCTTGATGATATCTTGATGGTTGCTAGCAGATAAAGCAACTTTTCCTGGCCTTATACCTTCATAATATCACAAAAAGTATTTACATTAATAATCATCTTCTGGAGAATCAACTTTAATTAAATTTATACAGAAATTTGATCTTATATATTATGAATACCATCAAGATAGAAAGAATATTGGCATACCTTGAGCTTTATAGGTTAGGAAACTTGACATAACCAAAAGGGTCATGAAATAAAGCTTCATACTTTGTGATGGTCAAAGGATGAAAATTTGTGAGTACTTAAGCTGGTTAAAAGATTTTGTATATCCAATTTGACTAACAAAGATGTGTGTGTTACATGCTCATTATCCCAGCTATTTATATATACGGATGAGGTATGGGACCCACTTCAGGTTACTGATTATTAGGGCTTCTAACTGTTTTTCTAACTTCTTTAATTGGCTTTAAACTATTCTAACTGTTTTTATACATTTGGGTCCCTTGCCCATGATCCTGCTACTTATAAAAAAGAGTTCAGCGGGTCGTGCACAGTAACTCAGTGATGCCGAAGAACGATAACTTTGATTTCAGTAGGATCGGTTTTTCCATTCAAAAAGGGGTTGTGGCGCAGCTTGTTGCCCGCTTATCAATCTCTCTATTGTAATTGGATCATTTTTTAATTAAATTATAGATAATAATCTTAAATATATATATACACACTCTTACATATTAAATGGGTTTTCAATTAAAAATCCAGTGTGGATTGTGGAATGAGGGGACAAAACTGTCCACACAAAAATCTGGGTTGCCATTCTCAGGAAGCTATATATATTTGTCCTTATTTAGTGACATGACAAATAGTTAGAAGACGGATCTATAGTGACTTTATTACCCTTTTAATGTATGATGTCCCCTGAAAGAGGTTTCATGAAATCCATATTAGATTTCTTTAAAGGCCACACACTAAAACAGACACACATGCTACCTACTTCTTGTCATACAATGCCACTCTTTTCCAAAGCTCTTGCACTAAAAGAAGGTTTGATGCTTCCTTGTCTTAGTTATCTTGATCTTGGCCAGTGAGAGTGTATCTTTGGCCTTCTAAAATTTATTGGCAATCAAAGGTGGCACTCAGTTATAGCATGATTAAATCGAAACCACACGAGATTGTCCAAGGTTCAAGTATGGGGGTAAGAGAATGGTATAATCGGTTTTGGTGGTTACATATTGGGCTATTTGGAAAACTCGGAATTAATGACTTCATTTTCAATGGCAAGATTTCAGTATAAGAGATTAAGAGCATGTTTGGGATTGAATTTGAAAAATGCTTATTGGCTTTTTCAAAAAGCTATTTTGAAAAGCTAGAATTTGAGGCTTTTGAAAAACTGATTTTTAACCATTTCAAAAAAGCTAAAATAAAAAAGATGTTTTATGATTGCTAAACACATTTTAACTTATTGGCTTTTTGAAAACATCAATAAGCCAATAAGCATTTCTAAACTCAATCCCAAACATGCTTTAAGTTGTATTGTCCAAGAAATCATGGTGCTATCTTTGTGTTAAAAGTCGGCCTAAGCCTGTTGCCTAATTAGTCGAGTCTCAATGGTGCAATTTTGATTTTTTGTAATTCCGACTTGGTTGGTCTAGGCTTTGTTCTATTCCGTTCTAGGTAATTTCTAGTTCGTTTTGTCTGTTTCTAATTAATATATCACCGCCTTTCGAAAAAAAAGATTACTTAGGCTAGAACACAAAATTCTAACATAGTATAGAATTAAGTGAAGTGATCATGTAGAGTTTAAATTAAAGAAGTCATTGCATGTCCGGTTGGGAGACTTCCTGATTTCCAGCAATAAGTTAATATTGACTTAAGTCATGGAGTATATGTTATTATGTCTGTCATTTTCCACTTTAATAAAACCAATTATCAGAAAGTTTAATTCTATAAGAAAAATATATATTGCAACTTATATTAAAAATGTTGATCTTGAAATGCCAATAACACATCTATACTTCCACTACGTACGGACATATTGGAAATATTTTACATCTTCGATGAGCTCTCAAAGCCGATTATAAGACAATTGTATCGAAGTATTTTGTAAATACAAAGTGTCAAAAGGATTATTGATTGTGTCACCTAAATAACCTTTTACACGCGCACGCGGAAAATTAAATTGATTTGTGTTTTAAGTGTAGAAAGGGTTATTGATTGTTTCAAATTAATGTGTTTAGACGCACATGCATGTCCAACTCAACCTTTTTAGAGGTTTAAAGAGGATTCTAAATCAGTGTACTATTTGTAAAAATAAAAATAAAAATAAAAATAATATATATATATTTTTAGTATCCTAACATTTGATAATATGATTACATGAAATTTTAATATATGATTTCTAAAAGGTACATAACTAAACGTATTAGAGCTAGTTACAATTTTAATAACTTTTTAAATATGGAAAAGGATTGTTTAGTGATCAGACTATTATTTAATCCTCTATTTTTTACATGCTAATTAGTATCACAACTTAATCTATCCATGGTTAGTTTATTAAGGTGTATGTTACAAATAGTATTAAAAATGTTTTATTAAAAACCATGAAAAGCTAAAAATTGTAAACAAAAGCTTAAAACTATGTCAATATATAAAAGATGAAGGGTCTATGTTGAAAGTATAAATATATCTATTATCTAAGGAAAGACACCAGAAACAAAATGAAACTAGGGTCCAACTTCAAAGTGTGTGGAACCTACGAGCATGTGGCAGGGGACATGTGAGCAACCATGACCGCGACTTGGTCACCTACGGCAACGTGCAGGATGTCTAATAAGTTATAAGACCATGTATTTGAAATGAAAGATTAGATATCAACTAATTAACTATAAAATATAAATCAAATCTATATAATACAATAACCTCTTTTTAACCTTGTGATCAGATAATTTCTTACATGCAATAATTTTGACTTAATAATGTTTATGTGCATGTTTTATTAATTTGGATGTATACATTATTTGGAGATCTATGAGTAAAGGAGAATAGAGGTTAAATACTATTGAACTTAAAGGAGATATTTCATTCCATGCGAGTGAACATCCGCTGCGTTGGACATGAAAGTAGGTGATCTTAACGGCTTAGCAGGGAGAAGTTGTCAGATAACGTAATTAAGTTAAATGCAGTCAATTTTAGCTTATCTGACACATACTTAGAGGAGGGTGACGTTGAAGGGGGTGGTTTGGACGTGGTGGAAAAACAAGTCGAGTCTAGCCTGGATATAGATTGTTTAGGCAACAAGCTAAAATAAAGATAACAAACTTTGTTATACAAAAATGAAAACTCAATAAGTTATTTTGTATTATTAATTAACTATTTAAAACAGAGCAATGAATTGCAATTATAGTAAAACTATAACAATAAACTTTGAGCGATATATTGTTCATTGTATCTACTAGTTTCGATTTCCAAGCTTGAAACTTGAAAGGCTTTATCAAATTGATTTATGTATTATCTTAGGATATGTACATAGAAGCACAATAATTTTCAGAATTTGGACCTTACCATGCATGTTACTTGATAAACAGTCAACTTTAAAGCGTCATAATCCCAAGCAATCAAAGATGCATTTCCACATTTGTGTGTGGTAATAAACTAAGGGGTTGTTAAACCCGTGTTGAGCTACTAAAAGTTCTGACCGATTCAGAGGTAATATCTGAATTAGTCAACACGTTTCTAAAACTTATCTATTGAGATTTAAGAGCCTCATAAATCATTAAGAGATGCAATTTAAGTGAACCAAACACACTCTACTTCTGGTCAATTCAAAGGTCGTCTCTTAATGAAACTATTAGTATGTGCTACCAAACCCCTAAAAGATGTAACGATTATTTGCGTAATCCTAACATTGATATGACTTTTCCAACGAAATTGAGAAAATTACCTCATGAAAATGCTAAGTAAGTTTAGATACATATCACATCCCCTATATTGTTGATAATCAATGGTGAACAATCCCCCATTGAGTCAAGAGTCGGTAGTCGTTATCATTCAGGTGCACATGATTCGTGGCTGCGAACTAATGCACGTGAATACCTTGAAAAATATTTGTCGTGTCGGCACCTGCATATATTAATTAGATTCAAATAATTGAACGGGTGATTTACGAGTAACACGACCTCTCTCATTCATTCATCGTCACTCACATGGAATGTTTCCTTTTGATTAACATGGCCATGGATTGTGATAGTGTAAGGGTGCATGGGTTGGTCACCTGCTTTGTTAGACAACAACTCGTGGATCAAGTTCTATCAAGACCTTTTTAGCCTTTTATAGATGGACTTATATGCAAAATGTCTTGTCATGTCTAAACTAAAATTGAATAAGTTAAATGGCTTTCTTGTCAACATAATTAATTTGACCGTTGACATTAATACTATACAATGTGATATAGTTATGGTGCATAATGAGGGACTCGTAAGTCCGTATGGTACGATGGTCGGATGTCTCTCATGAAAAAAAGTTTTTAGTACTATTATAGTGTAAAAATTTAACCAATCCCTATAAGTATATATCGATAGTCAGCTGAGAAAATTTTATGTGAGTATTTATTTTGGATCCGCCGGTATATATACATAATATATTACTTAGTTATAGGTTGGAAATTATACCATACCACTAAGGCACTAATGATCTTTGTATACTCAACTAAAGTATTCATTACATGTGTGTGTAAATAAATTCAGTGGCGAAGCTTGGGCTTAGTCACGGGGGTGACCGAAGTCACGGACTCAAAACCTTCGGGTCGACGATTCGGTTCGTGTCGGTAATTCGGGTCGGGTAGGATCAAACAATATGACATCTATATATCTACTTTTCTTCATTTATTTAAACAATTGTTTTTATAATAAAAAAACAAAAGAATTTTTTAACCAACAAATACCTAAAATATTCATGATAATGCGAGATGAATGGTGTGTAAGGATAAGCAAAATTTGATATTGGTATCGGCACCGAAATTAGTACAGATTTGGTACCGTCGTTACCGGAAAGATACCAAAGTTTTGAGTTTCGGTACTAGTATATCTCAAATTTTACCTTAAATATCGGTACCGAACCAATATTTTGGTATCAGTACCGGTACCGATACGGTACCGACCTCATCCATAAGGATGAATACCTAGAAGAATAATTGCAAAGACCTAAAATATTTATAAAAACAAATCTTTTACTATTTGATTACTATTTTGTAACTTTTATTCATAAATACTGCGAGGTTTTAGAAAAAAAAACAAACGATGGAGTATTATATTTAAAAAACAATCAGTGGTGACCGGTAGCATTTTGAAAAAATACATCGGGGTGACCGCGCTTAATACCTATAAAAATTTTCGAGAAAAAATCGTGAATTTTACCCTACTAACGGAGAAAATGGCAGTGGTCGGGGCCACCCCGGTCCCCAAATAGCTTCGCCCATGTAAATAATACTATTTCTGATTTGTAACTTAAGTAATGTTTTTTAAAAGAAAAATAAGTGGATTATTTTGAAGCGAAAATAAGTCGTTTGTTTTAATTTAACGTTTTGGAAATTATCGTGTTAGTTCTCATTGTTCACATAGCGTTACCACGATTACTTCTTAGCGCATATGCACGTGAAAGAATATTTTATTTTTTAAATGACTAAAATACCATTACTATAAAATAAGTACCAAATGTGTTATCAGAATGAATAATGATACCTAATGTTGAAATCCCCAAAGAAAAAGTTGAGAGTAATTAAAACCGTGGTATGAACTATATACATGCTACATTACCAATTACCATTAATATAATTAACTATTAAACTTAAATGGATCTACATGGTCATTCCAATTCCTCCTTTAACAATATATATCAAAGTAAGTTGATTCAATTTAGGGTTCTAACCAAAATTTTACAATCAACTTGCAAACAAAATTTTAGCTTAGTCGGCAAAGGAAAGAGATACAATTTAACCGATGCTAATCAAAGTTTCTCTAAAGTGTATACGTTGCATATCCAGAATATCTGTCTAAATTGTGGAGAGTTCACTTTCAGGTTAAAGTATTTCACATGTAACGAACTCAATTATCGGATAAGGCGAAAAGATTTCCTTCAACGAACAAGAATTCTTTCCAAAGCATATATAGTTATGAAGTTATGATCATATTAAAAAGGAAAAAAATAATAGTTTTCTAAAAACAATTCGATAAATCTCCCAAATTGGATAAAAAAACAGGAAAACCGAAAAAGAAAACCTTGTAATGGAGCATATAATATATTAAAATAACCTTCATTTAGTTTGTATATCTTTTGGGCCTTAAAGCATTGGGCTTCAATGCTTCGTACTTAAGTTGAGGGACAAGTGACAACCGACACGTAAATGATTTAAATCTATTACATTTTTAAGGCATTCGACTTTATGACAATTACTAGTAGAGGTGCATTTTCAAACCGGTTAACCGGTCACTAACCGGTTAGATTTCTGACCGATTTCTCAACCCTTTTAGTAATCGGGTTCCTCTCTAACTGGTTTTTACACGGAGAAAAACTGACGGTTAGTAACCGGTTTTTCATTTTGGCCCAAAACCGGTTTCGTTTTATAATTTTTTTTAAAAACCGGTTCAGTTATACCGAAACCGGTTATACTGGTTAGGGTTTCTGTGGTTAAAACCTGGTAGAACCCGACCCAAGTAACTGGTCTAACGGTTAATTGACCGTTGATCAATAACCGGTTATTAAATTAACCTGATTTTGAATAACCAGTTGGTGCATATCTAATCAACAGGGACAATTAGTGGGTATGCGTTGTAAACAAAAATACAAAATATCATAAAAAAATTTTGAATCACCTAAAAAATGAAAAAAATAACATAGCTTCTTAAACCGACCAAAACAAACCGTATCAAATGCGCACAGTCGATATGTTTTTCAAATTGTACTTAAACTCGCATTCTCTTTGAAAAAATTTCATTTTCGGGATCCTCAATGCGAGCTTCTTTTGCTTCGCTCATGTATGGGAGTCGCCAAGCTTTTGTTCGGTTTGAGAACGTGCCAACCCATGTATGTGGGGGAAGCTGTTTCTATATTTGACAATGGCCTTCGAAGGGCGATTGAGGACATCGTGGTTTGTGGAGGTCCGTTCTTTGGGGATCTCCAATGGAGGTTGGCGTCACTTCCGACCCGTTATGGGGGGTTGGGTCTCTGTTCGGCCGAGGATGTATCTACATATGCTTTTGTGGCTTCGAGAGCACAGTCGTGGTGTTTGCAAGACCATATTCTTCGGGGCTGTGATATTTATGAGTTGGACTCTGATTATGGGTATGCGGTTGATCGTTTACGTACTTCACTTCCAGATTTTAATCTTAGCGGGTTCCCTAATAAGGACATCGCCCCCCTAAAGCCCAACATGTTGTGGCCAGTGTCTTATTTAGTGGATTCGTCAAGAGTTAGAAGTGAAGTTTGATCTATCCCCTCGTCAAAAGGCGGTGTTTGAATGCCTTCGGGCTCCTTGGGCTCAGGATTTTCTGACGGCCATCCCCATTGAAGGATTAGGCCAACGTATGTCTGGTTTGGAGTATCGGGTTATCCTTAAGTACCCGTTAATGATCCCTATGTTCCCGACTGATGAACCTTGCCCAATTTGTCGCAAGGTCTATTTGGATTCTTTTGGTGACCATGCGGTGCATTGCAAAGAATTGTCTGGCTTTAAATACAGACATGATTTGGTTAGGGATGTTCTGTGTGATGTTCTTAAATGGGCAGGGATTTCTGATAAAAAGGAGGCCCCTGTTAACTTTCTCACGGATCCTCTTGAAGGGAGGTCTAATTTACGACCAGCTGATATTCTTGTGTTCGGGTGGGCAGGGGGGAAACACGCTTATGTGGATCTTACAGGAGTGTCTCCTCTTGTTGGGCTCAGGGACCGTGGGTTTGTTGTGAGTCAGGCTGCGTTGAAGGCTGAATCGGGCAAAGTTGTTAAACACGAGAAAACTTGTTTAGATAATCAACATGTCTTTCTACCATTTGCCTTTGATACGTTTGGTTTTCTAGCCCAGAGGCTGTGAAATTTTTGAGTAGGGTTCAGCGCGTCATACTCGGAACATCTTCAGCTTCTAGGTCCCAAAGCTTCGTTTTTAGCATGATTGGTTTTGCTATTCAAAAGGAGGTTGCGGTGCAGCTTGTTGCCCGTTTGCCTGCCACTTTATTGTAATCGTTTTATAGTAAATTATATATTAATAGTTTCGAATAAACCTAACAATACAAAAACAAAATGATCTGAACCCGACCCATAAACACTCCTATTGTTGTACCAAACTGACCCAAAAAATGTGCATACTCAATAGGAAATTACTCTTTCTAGAAAAGGGGTTGAGGTGGGTTCAATTCACAACTTGACATAGGATGAAGAGAAACACAGAGCATAGTCACATGTAGTGGTGAGCAAAGCCAAATATAAAAATGTTGTTGTATTCTATAATATGTTAATAATACTATTTCAATTCAAAAGATAACAAAAGTTGGTTTATATAAAAATGAAAAAGAGAGGTGTGCAGCGTGCACTTTCTGAAACATGTTATAAGATATATAGAGAGATCTCCCCTCGTGCGGCTCACACGCTGACCATTCTGTTTGTCCCATGTCCTTTTTAATTCCATTCCTCATGTATTTGTCATCTTTGACCTTTGACCACCACCCTATTGTGTCATTTTTGCACCTTTGCTTTTCACCCTTTTGTTTAGCATACCCTACTGTTTCAAAAACCTGAATCTTTTCCTGAATTATGTTTATCAACATGGCGGACCTAGGATTTGTTTCCAATATGGTACCATTTTTTCGGTGTTCAGGTTTTTCACAACCAAACATTATAATTTTTTAGTCGGTTAACATTCGGGTCGGGTCGGATGAGAAACATGAGAATTACCACATCTTCATCATTGCCACCATGGAACGACTTGTATAGCCAGATCATGTTTTAAATTGTGATGGAGTATTGGCTCATATAATCCCAACAATGCACGATTGGCAAATATAAGTCTTAACTACTGAAATCGCAAAGAATAATCCCAACTACGCATGTGGGAGCAAAATTAATGGAAACTTAACCAGTCGTTGATTTTTGGTGACGTGGCCGTTGGCTTGTCTCTTAACTAGCTGACGGTGCTATGAGCTGTCTCTTAACCAGTAGGCGGTTGGCACCGGTGGTGGTAGTGGTGGTGGGTTGTGTAGGTTATGTAGGGTGAAAAAGAGAATGAAATAAAAAAAACATGGGATTGATGTAATGAAATTGGGGTGTTTTAAAAGAAATTGAATGAACTAGGTAATAGGTAATTTCATTCTTTTGATCAACCATACAAACTTTTTTTTTTATTTCTCACATTGGGTCATTTCATTTTGTCTTCTATTTCTGCATATCAAAATCCTTAATAAACCGCAAAAAGATATAGAACATAAAAAATTAAAGTGTAATTGTTTACATACATAGTACACTATAATATATTAATCTATCAAATACAGATTTAGTATCTAAAATCAAAATTTTCTATACCTTATTCATATACACATAAATTGGACTTAAAAAAAAAGCTGAAGAACATGGAAATAGGAATATTTGGCAGGTTCAAGAAATACGGTTTTTATTAAGTGGGATAAATTGGATATATGAATATTTAAGGAGTCAGAAGACTTCAGATCATTGGATCCTCTTCCACTTCACTTTTTCATTACTTGATCTCATATGAGGGGTTGACACACCAAAATTTTCTATTCCTTTACATGGTATCATCCACTGTCATACATTGTTATTGGCTGACCCATAAAATTTTGTTTTGAATTCGTTCAAGATTTTAACGCATATATGATATTAAACTATTTTCTTTTCATAGGGTACGGCCGACCTCAGTGTTGATACATTGCACAGGAAACCCTCCTAGTTTTATGCTAAATGTGGATGTGATATATTTGTTTCATGATTAATCTTGTGGAAGTGCATGGGGATATACAAGTATGTATAATTATATATTCTATTAATCTTTGAGAGATTGTTAATGGATTAAGACTATAAAATTTGTTAACTTTGGTTGTTTGCATATGGCTTTACATGCATTTTAACATTAAGTAGAAATCATAGTGAACAAGGTCTTTATGGTTTCAAACCTCAAGAATAATCATGTCTTGAGTAAGTTTAATAATTAGTTAGAAAGTGCTCCAGCAAATATGCAAAATTAGGGCAATGTTAAATGGGTTGGTGGCATGGTTTTCCACCTTACTAGTGTTTATTGAGTTGGTCTTGTCTCTAAATTATTTAAGCACAGTTTTCGGATAGGGAGTTGTTAGTATTGTTGTTGCCATGATATTTTTCATCCATGATTCCCTCTAACATGTCTTTGGGCATAAAAACATTACAAAATATTTATAAAAGTAAAATAATCATAATAATAATAATAATTAAAACTATAAACACATTCATTAGATTGTTTTTCGTGTTCATGCAAGCTAATTTGAGAATTTTCATACTACACTAATCATTTATTGTGCTTGAAACTATATTTATTTTGTATTAATCAATAGAGTGGCCGGTGTACATCAATTTGTTGTATTATGTGTAAAACAAGTGAGGGTGTTTGTGCGTGTGATGTTTTAAAACCATGTTTAAAATAACGGTCTACTTAATAACAGACACCAAATGGCAGTTGGTGACTCAATGATATCATGGTGTGTTATCACGGTATACATGTCGTAGTTATATACCTAACTATACGTTTAACTGTCGAATGTTTAACTGTATTTCTTCTTGGCCAAGACACCTGATGTGTGGGTGAAAAAACGTGTTTAAGTGTTTGGCCTTTTGTGTTTTAATTGTTTATATGCATCGAACACGAGTACTTTGAGTGATTTTGTGTTTACATGTGTTAGGAGCTTACAAGAAATAATTTCGAGCTTTAAGGATGGTGAGGAATCAAGTGACCGTTAAAAGGAAGCAATCTGGGGAGTTCAGAAGTGACTCGCACGCGTTGAAAAGTAAGGCGGGCATATTCGGGGCTAGAAAATGAGTAACGGGACTCATAATATATGAATTTTAGGTTTATCGACGAGACGGGTATGAAAATGGAAGAAAATGTTCCGTAAGACAGAGGCTCTAGACCGTAAGCTACGGGTTTGTCGTAAGCTACGGTTCCCAGGTCGTATCTTACGGCGGGGTCTGACGAGAAAAGTCGGTTTAAGTGATTTTCTTCCATATTAAGCTGGGTAAAACCTAGAACGATTACTCTTCATACCCTAGCCACCAAGGACGATTTTGGGGGCAATTATCCACCATCGTAACACATTCCAATAATCACAATCATCCATCTTATCATTATTGCAACAATCAATGAAGATAACCAAGATCAAGATGCAAGGCTAAACTGTTCATGACCATCTTCGGGATGGTTGTGCTTGTAAGAAAGAGTTTTTGTAGTTTGAATCTTTATATTGGAACTAGAGTTGATTAATCATTCGGTTGATTGATCTTATACGTTCGTTTGTGCATTGAACAGTTTTTTGTAATTGAATGTTTTATGATTTTATTAGTTAATTAATCAACATTTAGGATTAGGTTCTAAGAGTCATTGACCCATTTATCTTTAGCCATGAAATCACTTACATTTATCAAATCCTAAAACTGGTAATTAATTAGAATATTATTCATCCAAACCAATTGTTTGGATTAAGTTCTGTCAATTAGTAAGGTCAAATACCTAGTCTTTTGATTATAGGTGTAATAAAACGAGTTTTTCAAATAAGTTGAATCAATTGGTCTTGTTTGCTTCACAACATGAAGTTTGGTTACTTATCTCTAATTGTTTTACAATCAAATCAATATTTAATCTGATTGACATCGTCTGTCCGCCTAACATAATTATTATTAAACAATAAAATTGATGACATTTTTCACTGATTCCCTATGAATTCGACACCTTATTTTCTCTTACTTGTAAATGTATTTTATAAATATTTTTTATTAACCTTTCGACATCGCTCAACACCAATTATTTTACCTGTGTACATACAACTTGCTCCAACCCAATTTCACAAAGAATATTTTATACAATAAATAATAGTGCGTGTGTGTATTATATGTGTATATATATACACAGAGAGAAATAGAGTAGCTGGGTGTACATCAATTTGTTGTATTAAGTGTAAAACAAGTGAGGGTGTTTGTGCATACGTGTGACGTTCTAAAACGATTTTCAATCCCAAAGATTAATTTATCTAGGCGTGAATTTGTTTTATGTGTCACTTAGTTTTATCTAAAATAAATGGTTACTTAATAACAGACACCAGATGACAGTTCATGACTCAATGATATCCCGGTGTGTTATTACTTATCACGGTATACACGTCTTATTTAGCTATATACCTAACTAGACACTTTATTTTACCTATGTAGATACAGCTTGCAAAGAATATTTTATACAGTAAATAATAGTGTGTGTATATATTATATGTATATATAAATATATACAGAGAGAAAGAGAGAGACGCAGATATTTCAAGGAGAAGCATATATGGTTAGTTTAGGGCTAGAGAGAGCTCTTTAACCAAGGTGATGGAATTATTTTTTAATTAAGTTAAAAATATGAGCTTTGAAGAAACCAAGCCAGTATTGGGAGACATGGTAACAACACCCATGTTCTATCAATCATAATTTAACATATTAATAAAAAAAACTTTCCAAATCCAATATATTCTAGGTTTTTGATTTCATCCCAAATCTTTTTCTATTTAACAAGAAAATGGTTAGGTTCTTCAATCTGCCCACGGTTAATTTTAGTTTTTCACTTAAGTAACTATGTTTGATCCTTGTTCCACATACGTACATCTTGTGCGGTAAGTACTATATTCAATATTTTCGTTCTTGTATTGCATACGTGGTTGTAAAAATCGTATCTAGGCGACGATTAATCATTAATAAATCGATAATCCCTACCCCAGTGACTAGTCAGCGATTAATCGTCATTTGGTCAAAATTGAAAATTTTATATAGAAAAACTGGTATATATATGTATATTTTGAAAAACTACATTTAATTTCCAATTCAATTAATCCAGATTAAGCCCTATTAACGATTAATCGTTAGTCACTACCCGACCACCTAGAGAGTTTTATAATCACCGATTATATATGTTTTTGAAGAGCACATATAGGTCAAAATATATGTAATTTCACGTAACAAATGTAGCACTAACTCCATATGACATGATACTGTCCACTTGACAATATTAATTTTTTGTTAACCCAAGGAATACATATATACATATGCATACTCTATGTTTTGCTTTCAAATTTGCAATCCTCAACAAATACACGTATCCACCAATCAGTCATCTCTCCCCCTCAAAGCCCTAGAGTTTATGTTATTATGGTACACATTTATTTAAAATCCAAATTTATCTTTTCTTCAATTCTTGAAAAGTGAAAACTTTATTTGTATACGTCTTCTTTTTGATTCATAATTCAAGTATTGCATGAAAGATTATACATATATGTGTAGGGAACTCGAAAGCCGGCTTGGTTAGAAGCTCTCTATATGCAACAATTTTTCACCGCGTGTCCAACTCATGAGAACTCAAAGAAAAATGAGAAGAATGTATTGTGTTTGGATTGCTGCACAAGTATATGTCCACACTGTTGGCACGTCCATAGATTCCATCGGCTCCTTCAAGTTCGTCGTTATGTATACCATGACGTTATTAGGCTGGAAGACCTAGAAAAGCTTATTGATTGCTCAAATATTCAGGTTATTAAAATTCAAATAATTAAATCAAAACTTTTATAGCATAATTCTTATGAAATACTTGCTTACTAGCCTTATAATTATTCTATTAGGCTTATACGATTAATAGTGCGAAAGTTTTGTTTATCAAGAAGAGACCTCAAAACCGGCAATTTAAGGGCGCTGGAAACTATTGTACTTCTTGTGATAGAAGCCTCCAAGAACCTTTCATTCATTGCTCTCTAGGGTGTAAGGTAATTCAATTCCAGTTTACTTTAATTAGTTTAATTTTATAACTTGCACATCCCATCATCTTATGCTGGAATATGTTAAAAGTCTCTCATAATTTTTACTTTAATATGAAGAACCTATATATAAATGTTTTGTTTTAAAAAAAAGTTGAGTTTCATTTTGGTCTAGCTTAAGCCTCCAAGTATTTTCAAAAAACTTGAAACTGGGAACTAATTAAAAAATTATAAAAAAGAGTTAAAAACCCTAATGTTCAGTTGTGCTACTTTTATTCTGGTTTCTAAGCCTGAAAATGTTACTTAACACTTCAAATTGTGAGCTAAAACTCTGTAATATGAAAAACAAAATTAATGGATAATTAAACATAAGGAAGATATCACCAAGTGGTACCAACTAGCTAGCATTTATGCATTGTTAATTAAACAAGAAGATCTTGAAAGTATAGAGTTTAAATTTTTATGTGAATTAACGATATTAACCTTACCCTTAGAAAGCATTGTTAGGGATTCCTTGCATCACTTTCATGGGGAATGTGACAATTCGAAGTTGATCATTTTAGGATACATAATTTGCATTTGTGTTTTGGTCTTTTGCTTCTGAAATTGTTCTTAAATAGTTTAATTATACTAACTCCACCGCAAATTGAAATGTATCACGAGAATTTTCAGTCATACAAATTAACAAAATAATCTTATAGGTTAGAGTAATTACATCAATATTCTTTTAGTAAGAAGATATAAGGACATATAAGAATAATAAAAATGAGTACACATGTGATCATCTTTCCTTTTTATGATGGTAAGTATTTAAAAGAATGAACTATAAAAAAACTTATCATTTTTCATGGGTTGGAACTATATAGTGGAAGATACTACGCATCAGTATATTAGTTCGTAAAATTTTAAAGAGTTCAACAAATTACTCTCATATTAGGGTGATCAGGGTGTATTAAGTATAGGGAATTGGGTAGATCGGAACCACCAGTGCTAGGGATGAGCAAATTTTGTGCTGTCGGTACCAAATAGGTACCAAATTTTAAGTCTTTGGTACCGATATTCCCCAAATTTTGCATGAAATATTGGTACCGAATCACAAATTTCGGTACATGTACAAAAAAAATTTCGATTTTCTATACCAATCTCATCCCTAACCGGAGATGGCGGTTAGTTTACGGAGAATATCCATTTGATTCGGTTTCCTAAAGCCGAATGAGAAAAAAAGAGGGGGGGGGGGGGGGTGATTAATCGTGAAACATTCTTTTTTTCAAATCTTAGTTGTGCCCCTAGCTATTTTTAAAATTTCCGGCCATAATATCCATGTACTTATTAAATCATATGTGACAATCTGTCATTGGTTGATTTTTATCTACCATTGGTCATATACTGTTGTGTATACAATTTTATCATCTAGCCTTTGTGAAGCATATGTTTATAAAACCAAAAACGAAGTTTAAGAAACCAAAAAACATTAAACATGAAAAGGCTCATAAAATTAGAAAGAATAAAAAAAGGTTTGATAAACATTAAAGGTTAAAAGATGAGTAAAGTTTTTTTGAAATGAACACCTTATATACATGAGTTAATTGTCTTTGGAAATATTTTAGGTGGATTTTATACTCCAACATTATAGAGACATCACACCCTTCCTAAGGGTGTGCAATTCCTTACAACTTGGTCCAGATTATTTCATTCCGAATGACAACGGAGAAGATGACACAACAAACGACATGCCTCATTCAACCGTTGATTTTGATGATCCAATGAGCTCATGCTCGGCTAATTCTTCCGGTTCAGAAAACATGAGCATGTCGATGTGCACCGAGTTTGTTAGCAGAAAGAAGAGAACCGGACTATACACTTGGGGAAGATATTCATCTAATAAGGTTCATTCTGAAGAGGAGATGACTTCAAGCATGAGTAGAAGAAAAGGTGTTCCTCAAAGATCACCTATGTGTTGACTGTTAATTAAGACGAACTCATAATAATAATAGTAATCTCAGGTTATCTCTCATATTTCAGATATGTTTTTTTTTCTTTTTTGGGAATACTTTTTTTTAATCTAGTGCAACATATCTAAGATGTTCTATGTTCAAGTTCATTATTACTTAGTCGGAGGGTTTTTTTCGTTTTAATTATATATATTATCATCTAATGAGTAATAGTATATTAGTCTAAGTCATCAATTTAATCATCAAATATTCCTATTCTCAATTAGGCCAATGAAATTCATTGTAAAGATTAGAAATCAATAAAGGATAAATAAGTGGACCTGACCCATCGAATTATGACCATATCCGCTATTTCGATATTCAAATTCAATAGAGATGTTGTCATTACGTTCTTTCGTAGAAAACCATTTCTTCTAAGTCTTAAGATAAGATAAATTTCACGTAATTCCCGATTCCAAGCAATATATAGTGTTGTACATTTCAAAATTACTCATTATCATTTCAAAACTGTGATGCCTCTAATTAAAATTATAGTTACAAAAAACTCATTGATCAACATTTTATAAATAATAACTGATTAGCTAGTAAAAAGTCACAAGTTATGTTTTTGTATACATTGAATAATGATTTATCTTTTAGGGGCTGTTTGAGATTCCATACTTTTGCTCCTTATAACTTATGGGTTATAAGTTATAAGGTGTTTGGGAAAATTGGATATTATGAGTGTATAAAGTATAAGTTACAACATTGTAACTTATACCTTATGGCTTAAATAAGGTATAAGGAGGTAAAATAAGGAATCTCAAACACCCCCTTAATATGTCGAGGGTTCACATTATCGGAAAAAATGTGCAATTTAAGTTGTTAAAAAAAGTTATGTTTAATTTTCTATATATATGTAATGAACAATTTAAATGTAGTGAAAACTAATCAAATGTTTTCAACAAAAGACCAAAAGCATTGAGCTTCATGTATAAATTGTTTTCACCGACAAAAAAAATATGAAGAAACACATACTAGCAATATTAATATCCTGGAGGCAAAAACTGGTGCCTAATACGTTACATTAACTCAAGCCAATTAAATGAAAGAGAAAAGTTAAAACACTATTAACTTATAATAGCACTCTTAGACATCATTAGTTTTGCCAAGGCCATGTGTTGTTAAAATAACTCGAAAAACGATTTACACGGGTAACCAAACTATTCCACGAGATATGGCCCAACGACAAAACATAAAACATTATTATTAAATGAGCCTACACTCCTGCATCTCCTAACTCGTTAATAACTAATAATGTTTATTAGATCAATAAGTTAACCCAGTAACACTAAAATCATGTTGATAACACAAAAATTACCAATAAAAAGACATGTGCGCAATATATCCGGTGACTCAATGAGTGCCACCTCATTACTACTACTTCCCCGATCACTCTTAATATATCCGGTGACTCAATGAGTGCCACCTCCTTTCCATCTTTTGCTTTATTTTACCAAAGCCCAAAATTATATTAGAGTTTATTAAGTTATATTATTTGTTTACATTAAGCTAGATTGGTAGTATATATTAATGTTAAGTATTGTAATTATACTAAACCAAGGTTTACGGAAGTTAATTGTGTCGGTTCAAGTTCATTGTGAATTAATACAAAGGAATACCAACAACTCTAATCATGATCCTTCGTGAACGCTTAACGAATGAACACAGCAACATTTTCTCTTAACAAGCGTATTCGATTCATTTCATCTTAATAAATTAGTGGTACCTATCAAGTCCCAACTCCCAAGTGAAACTTTGACGGCTTTATGCAATGCCGGGCCTAGTATGTGTCAATTGTCATATATATGAGCCCACCAATTAGACTCAAGTACACTTCAACTGGATCAGCCACATCATCTAAAATTGATGCATTTCTTGGGCCTGCTAGTGCATTGGGCTCTTCTTAAATTAAACAAAGTGTTTGGGCCTATGAGACATGGACTTGGCTTTGGGCTGCTCACTGCTTGGCCCAGTTTTCTTTTTCTTTTTTTTTCTGTCTCTTTGTAAATTAAAGAGAATACTAAACAAAAATAACTAAAAATGCATGTTTTTATTTAATATTCAACGACAAACACTTGGATAATAAAACCATAAATTTAAAAAAACTACACTTTTTTTTTTATTAAAAACTAATAATGCCTGCATTATTTTTTATTTATTTATCAAGAACAAAAACACCCGGTCAACTCCAATTTTTAAGAACTATTAGGTTTTTCATCAAATATTATTCGTTAATGTTTTAACATCAATTTTTAAGAACTATAATTTACCTTCTATAAGTATTTTTTTTAATACTTTTAATTAATAAATTCTTCCATAAAAGTGAATTGGCATGTTCTTTGGATGTGTATCTCAAGTTGCAATTTGTTTTTTCTCAAACTAACAACCGAAGCATTCCTAAATCCTAAGATAATCTATGCCAATTTGTTTTTTCCTCAAACAACGACTTTTGGCTTTTTTGTCACAAGAAATTATTAACTTTTAACACTGGACCATTTTATAATATATAATATCTTTTGGATTATTGTCTTATATTCCAACTTAGAGTATTGACAACTACAAATTTCTCATAAACCATTTAATATTTAATCGAAACAATAAAGTAGATAAAACCAAATAATTTACAACAAACAACTTATTAGAAGACACATGACGATTTAAATAGAAAACTTCAATCAAGGTTACAACTTACAACTGAAACATGATGCATAAGTTTGAAAGCGTATTGTGACCGAGCTAGCTAGAAGCGTACGGCAACAATGTGACTGTCTTTTTATCGCAACCATAAACGTCACAATAAGCTTACGAAGTTAACAAGAACACAGTTACAATGCTAACCATGAACGCCACAATTTTCCATGACGATTCGACAAAACACCCTATAGCCTTCAATACCACTAGCAACCAACATGCTAGCTTCTTCAAGAGTAAATATATCTTCATAATCACTCTACTTTCATAAACCTCGTTAATTTCATCGATTAACTTCTTGCAACTTAGATTTCTCTTTAGTTTTCACGGTCGTTTTTCGTCAATTTCAACAACCCATTTATGCTATTTATAGGGTCTGAAATCAACAATGTATCTATGGAGGCCATATTAAGATGATAAAGGTACAGTTGATAATACTTTGGATGCACAAACTATGCAATTGTGATTTGTACGTTTATATATATAAATATACAACTTGGTATCAACTTTGTGCTACTTGTAAGATAGAAAGATTAATTTGTTTAATAAACTATCAATCCCGTTAATCATGCCTTGCTTTATTATAAGTAGATAATAAATAAAAAGACTTGATGCACATCTAGAAATAAATTATGTCACCAGTGCTTTGATAATTATCATTTTATAGCGTGATATCACACTCCATTGCTAGCTCTTTGGTTAGTCATTTTAGTATAATCTATTTTGGGTAACTACTTATAGAATTTAGATCAAAATGAAAAATCATGATAAATATATTGTTATGAGTAAAGAGGTTTGTAATTCAATGTTATTATGATTTCGATACTAAAAGATCTTTTTGACTTCGGTACCTTGAAGGGGATTCAAGAGGTACTCACACGGCCATTCCCCATCCATCCCACACGCCTCCTCCTCTTTAGCAAGAACTAACAGATTTGTTATCTCCTTTGTAAGTTGTCTTGTAAATGAACTGAACGTTAGTTAACTATTCGTGAACATTTGAAGGAAAGTTCATTTTAAGTGTGCCCATTTAATAAATGAACGGTTATGAACAAATTTCTCTATTCATTTAACTAAACGAATAAACATGAATAAGTGTCTCGTTCGTTCTTTATTGTAATGAACATTTGTTCATTTCAATTCATTCATGTTCGTTCTTCTACTTCTATTATGATTGTTTTGTTTAGTTCATTCATTTATGTTTGTTCATATATTCATTCGTATTTTCTAAGCCATTATACGTTAGTCTAGTTTTAGTAACTTTTTAGGTCCAACACGTTATTGTTTACATTTACTTACTACTGATATTTGCTTGTTTGTATTCAGTAATGTTCATTCGTGAACCATTCGTTTATACTTTAACGAACGAGCATAAAGAAAACATAAACACGTCATTTTCTTAAAGAACAAACATTAGCAAGAAAAATTTTGCGTTTAATTGTTCGTATTGTTCGATTAGAGTAACCTACAATGAATACGAACATGCATCATCGTTCATGTTTGTTCTAATCACTTGCAGGCATATTCGTAGTTTTATGGATTCCATATTGATTGGATACCTTTTCAACTCGTGTAAAAGTTCACATTAGTTCATGCCTTACTAAATGCATCATGAATAAAACCAACAGTGATTTTACAAATATCATGTTTTTGGATTCTTAGAACTTCGAAGTTTATAAAATTGGTGTCTAAAATTATATTGATTGATTCATTTATATAGACATCGAATAATTACAACGACTGTAACGGCTGCAGTTACATCGGTATCTAGAACTTCATTTACTAGCAAGCTATGCTACCAAAGTTTAATTTTCACCCACATTTCGTAACGGGAAAAATGTTCATTACAAAAGGTTTGATTTTCGGGTTGATTTTGACTAAAATTTACATAAAAAAACTTAGATAAAATATATGTCGCAAAGGTATGTTCAAAAACATGGATTAACATGTTGAATTTAATAAATAAAGTTAGATCGGAATCTACCTTATAATTAGTAAAAAGAAAACGATTTTTGGTTATTTTATCACAAGAAATCAATAGTTTTCAAGTAGATATATTTTATTAACATGGTTTAATAATATATCTTGGATTATTGTCTTATGGTCCAACTTATAGTATAAAAAAGGACCAAGTTGTTCATAAACCATTTAATATTCAATTAAAACAATAAGGCAGTTACAACCAAATATCATATAACAAACAACTTATTAGAAGACACGAAGCATGAAGCATAAGCCTAACAATAATGATGCAATGATAATAATTTGAAAGCATATTGCAACCGAGCTAGCTAGAACCATAAGGCAACAAGGTGACTGTCTTTTTATCGCAACCATAAACGTCACAATAAGCTTGCGAAGTTAACAAGAACACAGTTACAATGCTAACCATGAACGCCACAATCTTCCATGAAGATTCGACGAAAAGCCCTATAGCCTTTAAAGCCACTACCAACCAACGTGCTAGCTTCTTCAAGACCAAATATATCCTCATCCTTGCTCCATTGTTATAAACCTTGTTAATTTCGTTGATCACTTTAGTCAAATGGGATTCGTTTTAAAGGCCGGTACAGAACTGCTCATCCCTGTAAAGAGTTTCGCAACATCATCATCACCCATGTCACCTCGGATAATATTCTTACCTTTGAGGTATTTGGCATCATCCTTGGTCATGACAAGCCCACACATCATACCCATGTATTCAATAAGCGGGAAACCATTCGAGTTAGTGGTTAATGTCTCGTAAGCAACCAAGTTTCTTAATATGACTTCCGAGTCATTGTTCAATGTAATTATTGGCAAATAAATATCTTTCCCTTGGATGTCTATATTTTGAATGCCTTGGTCGGCTTCTAGGCTATGAAACTCGAATCCCACGCTATCATGAAGTGTGGAAGTGGAAGGGATTAGGGCAATTCTAGTTTGGGCGAAAGTTTCAATAGCAGAGACCCCGACCATAAACACTTGAGCAATCTGTTTCTCTGGAAGCTTTGAAAAGAAATTTAAACCATCATCAATAGCGGAAATCATCATAGGATGGTGGCCGTGGCCGTGGCCTTGATCGGATCGTCTTGTTTTGGTAAAGGGACATTGTGTATAATTGAATAGTACATATAATGGAGAAGATGGTCTACAACATGAGGAGCTTGTGGCTTTGAACACAACATAAGAGGTGTATGGAGCTCACAAAAAGCTCTATATATGGAAGGCGACACGTTAGTGCCCGAATAGAAGGAATTACCTGATGACGGATGCAAAATATCGTCGATCACAGGAAACACTATATACGGAATTTGGTTCTCTAACATCAATATATCTTGTGCCTCCAATCTTTTCATTGGACCAACTTTGGGTAATTCAGGCGAACGATCACTATTATATTTATAACTATAAGTACGGAACAGATTTAGCAAAAAGAGACCATCAATGGCGAAAATCATACCCAGGGTCGTATCACGATCTTCTAGAAACGTGTCATAATACAAACTAAGCATAGGGGCAAAATCTAGAAATGCATTAAGGAGATTATCCTTAGAATCTTTAAACTTTAGGACACTATGCATGATAGCTAGTTTTTTCTGCTCCATCTTCTTGTAGGGTTGCGGCTGAAAATGATGAATCGGTCCTAGCTCGATTTGTTGTAGTTCATAGGCCTCGGGTTTTTTTTGGGTTAGGGATTTAGGGACATGAAACATCGAAACAGAAGCGGCCGGTACAAATTGGCTTTGGAACTGATGATTCATAATTTCATTAACATCACACACCCATTGATCTTCTTTAGGGTCTGAAATCAATGATGTATCTATGGTGGCCATATGGTGATGATGGTAACACTTGGTGGTACTAATTAGGATACATAAACTATGTAATTGTGATGTGTTTATATAATACATAATTAGGTGTGAAGTTTGTGCTACTTGTAATATAAAAAGGTTAATTCGTTTAGTAAATTATTGTTTCTTTGTTTTTATGATTATAATATAAGAAAAGGCGTCATTGGGTTCTAGAAAAAATTACCTCACCAAAGCTTTGATGGACATAACAAGAATTTGATATATATGCATATGCATATGGATACGAGGAGGCCTATATATATAATAAAATACCAACAAATCATAATAATATATTCTCTCTAAAACACCTCCGTAGTAGGAACAAGAGAAAGTAGAATGCTTAGCTTAAACTGGACCCAAAAAAGATGAATATGTAGATATGTGTGTTTATGTAAACATCCTTGGGCAATATGAGTGTTGGGGTATGGTACTAAAACCCGGTTCTACGACCCTAAATCTATTATGTTTGGCTTATTTTATTACATGGACTAATACAATGTTATTGGGCTGAGGGGGTTTTGTGGAGGTAACCCTAATTGGGCTAGGCCCATTAGGGTACCATGATGGTGGCCATGAGACTCTCTATATAAGGAGGTCTCCACCTCCTTATTAGAGGTGATGCTCAATAAGAGCCACCACCACTTTTTTGTGTCTGTGAACAAGAAATCCTCATGATATCTTAGCGGTCACCTCCACGCCCTCATAAAGCCATCGCAGGTCTCAACATCGCAGGTCTCAAGCACAGCTGAAGAAGAAGATCAAGACGTGGTTCGTTCATCTCAAAATCCGTGGAAACATCGTCATGGATCAGGTCAGATTTCATTTCGTGTTTCGACATTGGCGCCATCCGTGGGACGGCAACGAACTGCCCTTCGATCTTCATCTCGGCTGTCGGATCTCTCCCAGGAAGAACCCAGATCTGGAAGTTTACAGAAAAAAGCATCAAGGCTTGTTCTATTAAAGCTCAAAAAGATCCTTAGATCTAAAAAGAGGCTTCCAGATCTGGGCAAGAAGAAACGGCCTGATTCAAATGATCAGGTCTCCGGATCTGTGATGGTTTTAAATCTGCTCCGAGCTTCAGATCTGTCCAGATCTGATTTACAGATCTAGGTCTAGATTACAGACCTGGATTTTAGGTCCAAAGTTGCAGGTCTGACTCTAAAATTGCAGATCCAGAAATTACCAGATTTCCGCCGCCATGTAACTCACCCCCGCGAATTCTCACTCCGCAGCCGTGCATATGCCGCCGCGGAAACCACCATCTGGGTTTGGCGCAAGAGACCTCAGCCATGCACGCGCACTCACGAGTCACCACTCCATCGCCGTGCATGCGCGCATCAGGCCACGCGCCAAACTTCAAAGGTTGGGAATCCTCATAATATCCCACATGGCTACACGCCAAACTTCAAAGGTTGGGAATCCTCATAATATCCCACATGGCTACACGCCAAACTTCAAGGTTGGGAATCCTCATAATATCCCATATGGCTTCGCGCCAAACTTCAAGGTTGGGAATCCTCATAATATCCCATATGGCTTCGCGCCAAACTTCAAGGTTGGGAATCCTCATAATATCCCATATGGCTTCGCGCCAAACTTCAAGGTTGGGAATCCTCATAATATCCCATATGGCTTCGCGCCAAACTTCAAGGTTGGGAGTCCTCATAATATCCCACATGGCTACACGCCAAACTTCAAGGTTGGGAGTCCTCATAATATCCCATATGGCTACGCGCCAAACTTCAAGGTTGGGAATCCTCATAATATCCCATATGGCTTCGCGCCAAACTTCAAGGTTGGGAATCCTCATACCACATGCTCATGCACCACATATGCTCACGCATCACATATGCTCACGCATATTACACATGCTTACGCATCACATGCTCACACATATCGCTGTCTACACGCACGCGCATGCAACATCTGCGCGTGGCGCATAACACATACCAAAGTCTACGCGCACGCGCATGCAACATCTGCGCCTGGCACGGGACATAATACAGCTCCTAAGACGCCTCGCGCGCAAGCTGGTATTATTATTATAGCTCGTAAGTCGCCTCTCGCGCCAGCTTCATTATTATCACAGCTCATAAGACGCCTTACGCGCAAGCTGTTATTATTCTTATAAGCTCGTAAGACGCCTCGCGCGCAAGCTTTTATTATTCACACAGCTCATAGGACGCCTCACGCGCAAGCTGTTATTTTTCTTATAGCTCGTAAGCCGCCTCACGCGCCAGCTCAATTATTATTCTCAAAGCTCATAAGACGCCTCTCGCGCGCAAGCTTTATTACTCACAGCTCGTAAGCCGCCTCACGCGCCGGCTCAATTATTATTCTCAAAGCTCATAAGACGCCTCTCGCGCGCAAGCTTTATTACTCACAGCTCGTAAGTCGCCTCACGCGCCGGCTCAATTATTATTCTCAAAGCTCATAAGACGCCTCTCACGCGCAAGCTTTATTACTCACAGCTCGTAAGCCGCCTCACGCGCCAGCTCAATTATTATTCTCAAAGCTCATAAGACGCTTCTCGCGCGCAAGCTTTATTACTCACAGCTCGTAAGCCGCCTCACGCGCCAGCTCGATTATTATTCTCAAAGCTCATAAGACGCTTATCGCGCGCAAGCTTTATTACTCACAGCTCGTAAGCCGCCTCACGCGCCAGCTCAATTATTATTCTCAAAGCTCATAAGACGCCTCTCGCGCGCAAGCTTTATTACTCACAGCTCGTAAGCCGCCTCACGCGCCAGCTCAATTATTATTCTTAAAGCTCATAAGACGCCTCTCGCGCGCAAGCTTTATTACTCACAGCTCGTAAGCCGCCTCACGCGCCAGCTCAATTATTATTCTCAAAGCTCATAAGACGCCTCTCGCGCGCAAGCTTTATTACTCACAACTCGTAAGCCGCCTCACGCGCCAGCTCAATTATTATTCTCAAAGCTCATAAGACGCCTCTCGCGCGCAAGCTTTATTATTCTTAGCTCGTAAGTCGCCTCTCGCGCGCAGGCTTTATTATTCTTAGCTCGTAAGACGCCTCACGCGCAGGCTTTATTATGCTACAGCTCGTAAGACGCCCCTCGCGCGCAGGCTTTATTATTCTCAGCTCGTAAGTCGCCCCGCGCGCCAGCTTAATTATTATTCTCAAAGCTCATAAGACGCCTCTCACGCGCAGGCTTTACTATTCTCATAGCTCGTAAGGCGCCTCACGCGCAGGCTATATCATTCTCAGCTCGTAAGACGCCTCTCGCGCGCAGGCTTTATTATTCTTAGCTCGTAAGTCGCCTATCGCGCGCAGGCATTATTATTCTCATAGCTCGCAAGTCGCCTCACGCGCAAGCTTCATTATTATTACAGCTCGTAAGCCGCAACTCGCGCAGGCTCTATTATTATAGCTCGTAAGCCGCCTCACGCGCAGGCTTCATTATTTTTACAGCTTGTCACCATCATGGGAAAAACCTCCCAAAACTCAGACAATAAAGACAAGGCCAAAGAAAAGGGAAAAAACCGCCTCACACCTTATAAAGTCCAGCGCTCCACCTAGACGCTTGCGCGCCCAGGAGCAACACTGGACTTGGGGGGCTTGTAGGGGTATGGTACTAAAACCCGGTTCTACGACCCTAAATCTATTATGTTTGGCTTATTTTATTACATGGACTAATACAATGTTATTGGGCTGAGGGGGTTTTGTGGAGGTAACCCTAATTGGGCTAGGCCCATTAGGGTACCATGATGGTGGCCATGAGACTCTCTATATAAGGAGGTCTCCACCTCCTTATTAGAGGTGATGCTCAATAAGAGCCACCACCACTTTTTTGTGTCTGTGAACAAGAAATCATCAGGATATCTTAGCGGTCACCTCCACACCCTCATAAAGCCATCGCAGGTCTCAACATCGCAGGTCTCAAGCACAGCTGAAGAAGAAGATCAAGACGTGGTTCGTTCATCTCAAAATCCGTGGAAACATCGTCATGGATCAGGTCAGATTTCATTTCGTATTTCGACAATGAGATATGTATAAAAGAAACAAAAGAGAAAGAATTTTTTGTCATGAGGGGATGACTGGGGAAACTACGAGTGGTTATTGTGAATGACTGTTGTAAAATATCCGTGGTGGTTGCTAATGTTTTAGAGAGCGTATTATTTTTCTTTTGCTAGAATTAAGGATGCCTTGTTGTTTCGTCTACTAAGCTCTCATGAGATTAGGTTGGGTCTATTAGGATGGTTATTATGAGCGATTGTCATGAGCTACCAACGTTGATGGGCCGATGGCTAGGCTTTAGGATGGTTATTGTCGTGAGCTAGGGTGATGGTTTAGTTTGTACTCTTGACAATGGCAATTGTATGGGTTCCTTCACCTCAAGTTTAATGCTTTTTCACAAAATATAATCATATGAAAATTGTAACCCTTTTTTAATCATCCAACAAATCTTTTAAATTTTTAAATGGTCTACTAACTAAATTCATCACATCAAATACACTCGTTTTTTTTATTTGAGCAAAACTCTCATCTAAGACCAACACCCGTAAACACTTGCTCGAGGCAGGATAGTGTGGTGAGATAAAACTCGTTCAGCTCAAGTATCCAACGAATAAAAGTGAAAGTCATCTAGTCTTTCATCATTATCCCGATGTCGCTAAAACTAAATGCTGAAGGAGATGATTTGGTGAGACAAAACATTTTGAAATGAGTAAACCGCGGTTTTCGTCCATGTTTGTCCAAATCTGCAGTTTCAGTCCAATAGTTTCAAATTTGCGATTTTCGTTCATGTGGTTTCATTTCACTTGCAATTAAATCTGATCCCACTAACCCCGTTAAACCCATGAGTGTGCCCCTAATTTAAGGGGTAGTTTTGTCATTTTTTCCTCAAATACAAACCAACCCTTCCATGAAATGGGCTTGCGAATTATGGTTGGGGTTTATTTGTGGAGAAAAATGACAAAATTGTCCCTCCTCACGTGAGGGACACGTTGACGGGTTTAATGACCAAACTTAACAGGGTTGATAGAATCGAGTTTAATTGCAAGTGAAATGAAACTACGATGACAAAACTCACAAATTTAAACAAAACATAGAGATGAAAACCGCATATTACTCTTTTAAAATAGATAAAAGAAAGTAAATCGTAAAAAAAACTAATAACCACTGGTAGGTATGGATTGTGTTCATGCTGGTGTGGGGTTCAAAAAATACAAATCTGTCACTATAACGACAAACAAAACATGGGCCCACCTTTTGTACTCACCATACATTTCTTCATAAGTTTTATTTTAAAAATATATATAAAGTTAAAATAATTGATAACAATATTATATTTCCATATGTACTCCAATTGGCTCAATAATATTATACCAATAATAAGTTCATCTTCTCAAAACACAACAAATGGCTAAAAGTCTAAAACCACAATTAACTTATTCAAAACATATAATCTGCTTTCCTACTGGATCAAAGACGAAAATACCCCCAAGTGGTCCGTAACAAAATTGACCAACGTCTGGGTCGAGCTCGAACCACTGACCTGCACCAACGCCTCACGAGCCAACACCAACGTGCCCGAAATACTAACCAAAAACGTTATCGCCTTAGCCACGGCCCGAACCTGCTTATCCGCCTCTTTCTTAATCCGAACACTCGGCACACTTTCATAAACCTTATTCAACTCCGCAACAGTCTTTCTCAAGTTCGACTCCCCGCTCATATTCGGGAGCGACCGCCCTATCCCGTTAAACAATTTAACAATCTCCTCGTCTCTCAACTCGCCTTCGATAATATTCAACTCGCGTAACACCTTCACATCTTGCGCGTTATCAATAATCCCGCACATAAAATCCACATACTCCGTGAGCTCGAGCCCGAACCCACCCATTAAACTATTTTTCGCCATTAGTTTTTCGTACGCCATCAAGTTTCGTAAAACAACCTCGGTGTCGAAATTAAGCTTGATAACGGAAGGTAAACGCTCCCGTTATCAAAGCTTATGTTTCGAATCCCTTCCTCGGTTTTCAACAACACGAATTTCACCCAGGCCGTGTCGCCGAGTTCAGAAACCGAGGGCACCCGAATCTCTTGAATCGAGGATTCCTCCCCCGTTTCGTATAATAATTTCTCGAGATTCTGCAGAATCCCGAGAAAGGGTTTGGCGGCCGGGATTATCCCAGCCGCTTGGATTACCGCTTCCATTAATTCCTCGGTTGAGGGTTTTTAATTCGGGACACTCCAGGGTTTCGTGAAACTAACATCTCGCGAAACCTTTTCGTTGTTAACAATCGAGTGGTACGTGTAACAAAGTAAATGGTTAACACGCAGAATTCGATATTCTCTTTCGAGAGAATAAAAGGCAAATTCATTTCCGCAAAGTGACGAAACTTCGCTTCCCAAAAATCGTCAACGCTTTCGCAGCTTTCGCTCTGCGAAAGCGTTTTTTCGATTTCTTTTAATACAATTAATGGAATTTGGTTTTCTAAAATGATCAAATCCTTTTCATCAATAGCAAAGCCTTTTTCTAAGTAAACTCCCAATTGGTCTAGCAAAAAGAGTCCATCGATAGCGAATAACCACGCGAAAGCGTCTTCGTCCATCTCCGGGAACGTGTCGTAGCAAGGCGAAACCACGGGTACGATATTTTTAATATTTTGGACTACTTGATCTTCTAGATCAAGAGTTTGGTAAGGTTTTAGGACCCGTTTAACCGCGGTGAGTTTATTTTGTTGCATGTTTTGGTACAGCTCGGTCCGAAAATGATGTTTCGGACCGAGCCCTATACGCTGAGGCTCGTAGGCCTCGGGTTTTTCGTCTTTGAGGGTTTTTGGGATTGAGAAAATGGAAAGTGGTGGGGTGTCAATGGGTACGGCTATTTGTGTTTTTAAGGTTTTACGCATTTGATCGACCCATGGTTGGTCGCCGGTGGTCGGAGCGATGAAGGGGTTTACGGAAGCCATGTTTGATAGAGTCAAGATTGGTTTGTTGGAAGTGTACAAGTGTACAATGATGTTTGAGTAATGTATTGTATAAAACAAATGGCTTTGGTTGGTGCGACATGATTCACGTGGTGTTTAAAGATATGGTTGGTTTTTTATTTTTTTTTTATATTAATGAGGCATGTGATCCATTATTCAAATTATAGATATTAAATAATGTAGCATGTGATAGCCAACACGCGCAATTATTGTCTTGGTAATATTATTTTTTAAATAAATATTACTTTTACTATATTTCACACCAATTTTTTTTTACTGTCAGTTTAGATTATTGACGGAAAACTAACCTACCTGATTAAATTTTATTTCACTCTTAAAAGAAAACATACCGGTAATTATAAAAGGTATATAATATATGTTGTTACTTGATTTGAATATGGGTTCTTTTTTGGAAAGATATATCGCTATCAAACGAGCCAGCCTCACATTGGCACCACTACAATAATATTACTTTAGTAATTTTTTTATTTATTTTTATTTCTTTTTTGAAAAAGCTTTTTTTTTCATAAAATGATCCAATTAACACAAACCGAGCTACATCTGGATAATGGATACTTGTTTATTATATGTTGTCGATAAACGCTGTCGGAGCTGGTCCGACGTGGCAGTGAAACGCTGGCCTAACACAACGACGTTAGGATGGGAGGTATTGAATTAAATACGGAAGAGGGTTAGGTGGTTGATGTTAAGGCTGGTGGTTGACGCGGAGTGGGTTAACGTTGGTAGCGTTAGGCGATAACACCAGCCTAAATGTTAAAGAAAATGGTTAAAGTTCTCACGAAATGACAATTTAGGTTAACTGATTGACCAAATTTGCTTGGTGTTAGTCAAAGTTTAGCAATTAGAGTTCAAAAATACTCCTTGGTATCTAATTATGAACAAATAAATACCAACAACTAATTTGACTTGGCTTGAAATGGCCATAAATTTGATAATTGTTATCAAATACTTGGTGAAACTGGTGTTAATCCTCGGGTATTAATCAACTTTGGACGAGGGTTGACTGAATTCAGGAGTTAAATCTGGTGAGATGAACTCATATGGTTTACAATTCAAGCAAACACTCAAATTATCCGTTTTATTAGACGATTTACCTTATTATTAACCACGAGAAGAGTTTGGTGTAATCCTTCACTTTTCAAATGTGTAAGACATATATGCTAGTAATTGCAAGTAATTTTGTAAAGGATCAAATCAACTTTTTTACTTTCATTGTTTTCTGAATAATAAATATCCATAATATGTTGTTATTGTGGTATGCCGTTCACACTCGTAAATATAAGGTTGTAGATTCAAATATTAACAAGTGTAAAATAAAAATGAAATTATATTCTTAAAAAAATGTGAAGAACCGGTCCATGACTGATAGGGTTCCAATTCATTTTTTTTGTTACTACCATTTATGGTTGTAAAAATCCCGCTTAAGTATCGATTAATCGATAGCTAGTATCCCATCGACTAGTCGCTAATTAACCGCTATTTGGTCAAAATCAACTAAAATAAAAAAAAATTATATATATAATTTAGTATTTATATGTATATTTGAAAAATTACATATAAATTCCAATTTAACTGATCTCTATTGATCTTGGTTAATCGCTAGTTTCTATCTCATCACGCCAGACTAGCGCTAACGATTTCTTAAACAATGCTTCCATTTATATGTTAAAAGAAAGGCAAATGGCAATAATGGAGGATGGATGGCCAATTGGCCACCTAATTAAGATAAGTCAGAAACAATTGTGAAGATAGGAAATATCATCCTAAAATAACATGGAAGTAAATGATTGTCGTTTTTTGTTGATATTTGTTACTTGTTACTTAATTTAGTCGTACAAAAATAAATACCAGTATTTTATATTTTAGTTAATAAACACTTATGTTTGTACAAAAATTCATGAATTATTCAAATCTTTTTACTTGTAAAAGAAAATTTTGTAATACAAAAATTCTAAAAAGGCTGAAAAAAGTATTTAATTTAGGTACCCAAAAATATAATATAAATATTTTTAAAATTGGTTGGTAAACATTCGACTCTCCTTTTCATACAGAGTTTCCAATTTTAAATCTTATATACTAAAAGACATTTTCTATTAATTTATTTTTTTTAACTCAAAATCGTTCTAGCCACCGAATCATGTCACCGCTTTCAACTGCTAGGTATAAAAAACAGATCGGTAAAACTAGTAGCGAACTAGCGATCCAACACTAAAACTGGCGAGTAGTCAGATTCCCTCTAACGGGCAGGATTTAACAACATTGAATGCAAGGACGCCTCATCAATAACGTGCAATAATTTGTGTAAGCTTGTATAATAAGTCAAAGCTAAAGATAATGTACCATGACCTTCACCTCTGATCGGTCCCCATAAGCAAACAATGAATACGGCAAATTGTCAAACAACATTATTGCTTATAACAAATATATTATTTTATTTTATGAACAAACTATAGGTTTACTATCAATTTGATGTAAAAACAAGCCTTTTAAAAATCTAGCTCTAACTTTGTTCAAGATAGATATTGTAGAATTGTATATATTTTTAACATATTATTGCAGTTCAACATTTTTAAATGATGGTTTAAACAAAAAAAATACCTTATTTATTAAACTAAAAACCAGATTATTTATTTATATTGTTCAACACACTATAATAAATTAATAATATTAACCGTGTATAATTTAGAACGAATTTAAAAATAATGCATTTCTTCTGTTTATGTATGAAAATATGGTGTATATGTCGTGATCTAATAAAAACAAGTATATTATCGTGTTTTAATTACATATGCTACTGCTAGTACAGACCACAGACAAATAATGTCATTACCACATAGAATTAGTAAAAATGTTAGTTTATTACCTAAACTAAAGTATACAAACAATGTCAAACGTTCTTTTAGGATAGTTGTAAAAACAATTGTATAAAAGAATTAATTTTAAGTTGTAACACAAAAACAAAGGAAAATCAATCACCGCATTCTTTGTTTAGCAAATAATCAGTTCAACTAATATAATTCTAGATAGGAAATCACATAGACATGATTTTGTTTAATCTTGTGAGTTCAGTTAATTAACCAACCTAACATCAAATTATTCCCAATGAAAAAAACCCGAGAAATGATGACTTGAGTAAAATTAAAAGGACCCCAAATGATTAAATAAATCGAATAGGCAGTTAAATTCAAAAGCCTTAACATGCCCACAAAATTCGAACTTAATCCAATAACCCTAAAAGTCTAATGATTACGCATATAAACCCTACACCCGAGATGATCATCGACTCGTCTAGTCTTGCATCTTGATGGTGAATTTTGGTTGTTCTCGATTCACGTTGTTTTACAATTTCTTTATAATTCCCTTTTTGTTGCATGAGCCCAATAAATGTTCTGCCCATCAGCCCATGTAATACGAGCCCAAACATCACAATTTTATTTAAGAACTAGTATTTAGACCCGCCGCGTTGCGGCGGGGTGGGTTTAGTGTTACATTTGACCCATTTGAAGTTGGTAATGTACAGCCATAGAAACCGCATAATTTACATTTTGCCCATTTGCGCTGGGTTTTGAAGACGGTAATGTACAGACAGAGAAATTTGACATTATTATATCATTTGTTACAAAATGATCATAGATGTTGCGATCATTAGCCATTCGACCTATCCCGACACATGATTGTGAAATCATTAGCATCAGAGTTACTCTGACATGGTGTTGACACTAATTGTACAATTTCTTAGAGTAAATCTTCATTTAGCTTGGAAGTGGCTATAAACTATATTGACGTATAAGGCACCTGCATATATAATGGTTATGATTTATCTATTATAATAGTAAACAAATAATTAACACACATGACCTATAATATATCAAGAAAACCTTTTACTTTGAAACAAATACCGATTTACTTGACTATATTTGAATAAGAGCGTCACACTGTACTTTCTATATATAAATAAGACGGTATTTACTTACTATGTATCAACATCACACCTCTTACTTACATCTTCTTATTTTCATGAAATTAAAACAAAAAATAATTATCAGTCATGATTGTCCCCTGACCAACAGTGTCCTAGACTTGAAGTTTATGTTTCATTTGTTTGCCACCAACCTCTATGGTCCTAATCTTAATATCAAAACTACATTAGCTGAGACCGAAGTAGTATTATCAATATTCCCTTAGACGACTTATAACTATAAATGTAAATGTAAACTTGCGTCTTGTTCGAACTCAACTAAATTCAATAAATTATTAATGTCAAGTAGCAACAATCCAATGCTTGCCAAAATTATATAAACAATGGTAATTTAGTAAAACACCCATGCAATTCAAATTCAAATTCAAATTCATTCAAGCTTTTAATCAAACACATAACTTGCAGGTCAAAAAAAAACACACAAATAGAAAACTAACATCAAACCAATTAGGATGAAAGCAATTGTCCACGTATTATACCTCAATTGTAAACCGAGGAAGGAGAGCAACAAACCGAAACACGTACCCGTAACTATGTCACCGAAAGCGTCCAACCAAATCATCGACCATTGTAACTTCGGCGTCAGAAACCTAACATGAGTTTTGCAAATGATTTAAGTTTTACAATTAAGAGCCAATATTTTGATGTGCTTAATTAAGGAATAAATATAAAACCATTGCTTATAGGTTCCTAATAGTATGTTTCGGAGACAAACCTTCACAGAAAACAAACACGTAGAACGGAAAACATACCACAAACCACATGAAAGCTGGTTAAACTGAAACCTGTGAACAAAAAAAACACACCATTATGCATGAGTAGAAAATTCCAGTAATTTTATATCCACTAAACATCAATATCAAAGGGCGAAACATTCAAAAAAAACTGTTCCTTCAAAACTATATAAGGTTTAACAATTTATATACATGCACATAGATAACATTCCTATTACCTAAGTCCATTGGGATCCCATCAATTTATGAAATCAGAAGCTTCACATTAACCTCATATAGGGTTTCTGCAATTTGGGGTTTTGATGGCCACCGGAAGCCTTCATATTTCGGACACACAGACGCGATGAAACATCACCGTCCTAGATAATGTCATCCATTGAAGTCGAAGTCTATGTCAATAAGATAGGAAGAGAAAGAAAGAGAAGGTGAATATGAGATGAATGAGTGACGGTGGGCGTACACGTTAATAACATGCACTACAAAAAAAGTGACTATTAGAGACTAATATACCAGTCTCAAATATATAATATCTAAGACTGATTTATCAGTTACTGATAATATTAGGGACTAATTATTATGTGACTGATGATGTAAACATTTACATGTAAGTTTTTTATTAATATTATTGATGTTTACACCGGGACAATTACAGACTAATGGCAGATAGACGGGCAACAAGCTGCGCCGCTACCCCTTTCTGAATAGCAAACTCTACCCTACTAAACACAACGTTCCCTTTAGCATGGGCGGAGTTACTGCTGACCACCTGCTGAACCCGCTTAAGGAACTGAACCGCGTCAGGGCCGAGAGCGCCAAAGGTGTCAAAAGCAAACGGTATGAACACGTACTGATCGGTCGCTAATATCTTGACACCTCATAAGAGACTAAATTCCAGTCTCAGATATGTTTAAGTAAGATAAGGATTTGGAGGGAAACTTATTAGCGACTGAATCTCAGTCCCAAATATGCGGTGAATAATGGCAAATATGTATGGCAACTAATTTTTAGTCTCTAACATGGAACGAACATATTAAAGATTGAAAATCAGTTCTAAATTATCACAAAAGAATCTAATTAGGGGACTGATATTTAGTATTAAATGTCTTTTGTATATGAAATGATCAAGCACTAATTTTCAGTCTCCAAGTATTCAACGTAAATGATATCAAATAAAATAAAAGTAATGGAGACTGGAAATCAGTCTAAAATATTGAACAATTAACCTCTTTCTATTATCATATTTAGTATTCAAAGCATTCTGTAGATTTAAAAAGTAGGGACTGATGTTCAGTCTCTATTAGTCAGTGCCTATACTTAAGTTTCGCGGAAATGTTGTAAGGCCCCGTTACCGGTAGCCCTACTTTAACGTTTGATTTGCTCATAAACGCAATTCTAAATATCAAAGTTAACAAAAACTTTTGCGGAATAATAAAAACTTCATCCATAACATTTTACATAACCATCAAGTCATGTCTTATAAAACATTCGTAGTCAATTAAAACAAAACATAGTCTTTAAAACATCACAACATTTCTTCGAGATGCCAGTATCTTCGATTTCTATGCCATGTGTCTTCAGTCACGCGAGCTGCCTCAACCTATTTGCCTGCGTGCATACTAAAAGTCAGCTATGCTAAGTGAGTTCTAGTTAATCACGTAACTTACTTTTCATACACATATACGTGCCCGAAGGTACGCATTACAACATATCAAGATCAGCATTCGTCCATACACATTCATATCTAACCATACATTATAAAGGGCGTTTCACCCTACATACCTCGGATATTTTTAGGGTCCGGTACCCTCCATCCTCGGATATTATTAGGGTCCGGTCACCCTTCATCCTCGGATATTATTAGGGTCCGGTCACCCTTCATCCTCGGATATTATTAGGGTCCGGTACCCTTCATCCTCGGGTATTATTAGGGTCCGGTACCCTTTTTTCCATAGCTTCACACTATACATGTCCTTAAATATTTTTCCTGACAATACGTGCAATCTCCGAAGAGCGTTCACGTACCATTAACTTATCATACGTACATTATGCATACATCATAAATATTCATACATACATCTTATCTTGCATCATACATAGCAATCACGTCTTTAGCTACCACCTGACGGTACATGCAATATCCGAAGATCGTTCACGCACCGTCAAGCAATCATCATACATCCATCATACAAGGCATACACTTACTACTTAAGGTAAGTGTATTAACTATCACATCGAGTATGCACACAACCCCGAAAACATAACAAGGAAATGGGGCTAGAAACTCACCTCAATGCGGTTGCGTTCACCGTTTACGGTTATTCTCTTCTTGAGATGTGCCCGACTAACTGTATAATAATTATACGTTTCAGTAAACTATCACTACACATATCGCCTTTCTAGTTTAATTATTACCCTCAACGAACGGGGGTCCGGGGGCAGCGCCCCTGGCAGCGAGGTTCTAGGGGCGGCAGCCCCTAGCGGGGTCCAAGGGGCAGAGCCCCTGGCTGGGGTTAAGCTGTAATTAAATCGTTCTTTTCTAAGTCCAGGGACTGTTATTGTCATTCAGTTAAACTTCTAATTCGTTATTGGTTCATAGCAAATTGGATTATCCTAGCGAACTGGTTCTTATAACGAATTGAACCCTTAACGAACTGGACTCCTTAACGAATCAGTCCATATAGCGAATTGGACCTTCTAATTCGTTATTTCTTTTAACGAACTAATCATAACGAATCAAGGGTAATTCGTTACCCTTTTCCCTTAACGAAACAGAGACGAATCATAGACGAACTAGAGCTAGTTCGATGTGCTCCCTTAAGCGAATCAACTAACGAATCACCTTCAATTCGTTAAGTCCCCATAGCGAACTAGGGTTAGGTCAGGGAATGTCAGAACATTCCCTGACATTCCTTATCCTCGTACCACTATTCCGGCGCCGCCTTTCCGGCGCCGCCTTTGCCGGAAAGCCGCCGGAAAACCGCGAACACGTCTGAAAAACGAGTTTTAACTCGTTTTTCACCGTTTTTCGTCCCGTTCGATCCAGATCTGAGCTAGGGTGACCCCTAAGCTCATCATAGGTTCGGTTTATACCCGATTCCACCCGGATCTCGTGACTTAAACGGTTTAACGGTGTCGGATCGTCGTTTAGTGACCATAACTAACGGATTTAAGCTCATACAACAAAATACTATCATACCTTGGGTCGGGATCCGATTCTTCTTCTATATTTCGGCTAGAGAGAGGCTAGAGAGAGAGCTTAAGTGAGTGTTTGAGAGGTGTAAGGGATATGTGTAAATGAATTAAATGGAGGATTAAGGGTATATATATTTTTGATCATGGGCTTAAGCCCATGGTCTTTCCTTCATTCCTCCATAACCCAAGTCCATAACCCATATCCATTTACCCAACACAAGTCCATCTCGTATTCTATTCAACTAAACCGATAACAACCCGCTATAAAATAAACGAACTTTATTTTATTAATATAACCGAAAGTAGGATGTTACAAATGTATTAGGGACTGATACTCAGTCTCCGAAGTGTTTCGTATACAAAACACCTTTTGTACCTTAAAGAAACATAAACGGAATTTTAGTTTGTGGTTCTTTAACACAAATTCTACTACTCTAAGGATAATATTGGACGTTGAAATCATGTATACCTAACATAATGTAAAATCTAATCTCTTAATTGAAATATACTAGTTGAACAAATAATTGGTTCGTAAGTTCATATAGTTATTAGTTTTGTAGTGAAGAGTTTTAGTACTACATTATATATTTTTTAAATATAAATGCTTATTTCAGTCATAACATGAAAAATAAACTATATTGAATACTTAGTCTTTTATATATGTTTAATTCAACGATTACACATTAATACGACCCGGGTTAGTCACATTTTATAGGTTAGGGAGGTGAAGAAACACTAACCGGACCCCGGGCAGATTACTGGTAACCTGGGGGTTAGATAGATGTTTCCCACGAGGGGTTAGACCCTTGGAAGATGGTTCTTCTGATAACCTGCAAAACAGACACCGTGAGCTCGTCACTGAGAAGAGGGGGGTTCCTCCTTGTGACCACCCTCCGGCGTGAGAATCAGACTAGATTGCTCTTTAAATATAAAAGTATATTAAGAGATTGCTAGAGCAGATATCAGGTATAATATGATGATAATGTGGTAAGATATGATAAGATGAGATGGTCATACCATTTGTGGTATTTATAGCCGAAGGTAGGTTTCCAAAGAGGTATGGCCGGCTGCAACAGTGTTCCTGTTCCACCAACAGTAGCCTACGCACGTGCCCTGCTGGTAGTTGGTGGGTAGGTAGCGGCTGATAGCGACCAGGCCTGCTGTATACTATTCCTGTTCCACCAACTGACGGCTACGCACGTGGTATGGCAGTAGTTGGTGAGTAGGCAGCGGCTAATAGTGACATACAGTGCAGGAGCATGCTGCTCGCCATACTGTTGTCAATAAGCTGTCGTATCTTTAGTCAGATCTTTTTCCCATACCTCGTCAGGTACAGTACAGAAGATCTTCCTGTATCGTACGGACTGGCTTATTTGGGCGGGAGTATTCCCCCTCCCGCCCTTGTGCGGGATTGTTCCCGGCTTCGCTCATTCCTTCAGGTGACACTGAGTGATTGAGAGCTAAGTGCCTTGTGCGTGTAGCCTTGCTGCGCGGGTGGCCTTCCCTGATGGCTTGTATCCGAGGCTGCGGGAACAGGCGGAGTCCTTCACCATCGGGAGGCATTTCCTGCGGGACCAGCTTGCGTACTGCGCGTAAGGACGTCACGTCTCTGAGCATGGTTGGTCCTGCGGATCCAGTTGGTTTCTGCGCAGACGTCCCTCTTTTAGGTGAGTCTTGCGAGTCCAACTGGGCTTTGCTGGGACCTACCTCTTCAAGTCCCCCCAGTCCAATGTTCTTCTCATGAGTGTTTAATAAAGTGAGGTGAACTTTTGGACTTAAGCAGAGGGTTTTGAAAAGGGTTTTTCTAAGGTTTTCCATGGGGATTCTTCCCGCGGAAGTCCTTGTCACTTGCAGAAATGCCCGAGTTTCCTGCTTGGTCTTTGGGTATGATGCGGGTAGGCTGTAATCTCCTCGCACGTCAGGAGCGTTGAGTCCCACTTGTGTGGATTCTCCTTGAGGTTTTGGTGGTTTTGAACATAGTGATCAATTATGTTAAGACCACCAATTCCATCCTGGAGCTTCGAACAACGTAGTTCTCGACGTTCCCGCTATGCGGGGATGTTATTTCCGTTTCCGCAAGCATTGCCCAGAAGATCCTTCTTGGTTTCAATTCCCAGCGGGGCGCTAGGTATGTGAAGGGTTTTGCCTTAACACTGTACCTGCGCTCGTCTTACGGTTATTTTACTTCCAAGGTAAGGGGGTATTTTCCCGCCTACTTTATGATCTTTTTGAATTTTGAATTTTGAAATTCGAAAGGTTGGTGAGGATAAGAACAGTCCAAACATCTGAAACGTCGTGCGACGGTTTCTTCTGACTGTGTCAGGACGTGCAGGAAGTTATGGTGACGTGACAGTACATGGTCGTTTCAGACGCTTTTTCAGGCCGGGGCAAGTGAAGTAAATTTTACGAACACTACCACAGTTACTCAAGCTGGGGCAAGTGCAGTAAATGATCGCCTACCGGGATCCACTGATACCCAGTTTGAGAAACGACGACTCCCCCGCCAAACTCTCGATGAAGTTAAGGCATGGGCGGAGCCACGACAAAAGGAATTCCAGGCTGAGTTGGACGAACGCTTGCGTTCCATACAACAGGCCGACGAATTCGAATACTGGGAGGATGACACGGAGGAATCCGACTCCGACGCGAACCCTCGCCATAAGGCAAAAGGGAAGCGTAAGGAAATGGAATCCCAACCGAAAAGGCATTTTGGACAAGCCTTCAAACCAAAAAGCACAGGTGGAAGTCCACGAGACTTCTCCAAAACGTTCAGACCAAACATTGCAAATGCAGGAACGTCCAAGTTTGCAAGGGACATTGCGGAAGCAATCGCCCCAAAGAGTGCCAAACAAATGCCTAACATAGGCACATATGACGGTATATCTGATCCAGACGATCATTTGAACAGGTTCATAGCGGGGGGCAACCGTCAGCAATTGGACGGAACCCACCTGGTGCTACATGTTCCAAATGACGCTTGTTGGGGCTGCTAGAGCTTGGTTTGATCGTCTACCGATCAACCACATCTACGACTGGGCAGACTTCCAGCAGAAGTTTAGCCAACACTTCAGCCAGCAACGGAAGTATACCGAGGAGCAATGGACAATCCTCAAATGCATACGAGAAGAAGATGAATCTCTGCCAAACTTCATCACTCGCTTCAACTCAAAGAAGCTAAGTTTGGGCAATATCAGCGAAGATCTTGTTCGCGCTGCCTTCATCCAGGGCGCGCATGACCCAGAGCTCATCCGCACCCTAACGGGTAAAGATGGCATGCCATCCACATGGGATGCCATCATGACAGCAGCAAAGCGCTATGCGGAAACGGAGAAGCAACTGGGTAGAGATCTCCCCCAGAGCACAAACCTCTACACTCAGAAAACCAGAGAAGACAACGTCCTCACCGCCCGATTAAATAAAAAGCGGAAGCTAGGCATTTGGCAGTCAAGGGTAAACTTTGACACCTCATCCAGCTTGCAACATCGATTGGGCGGAAGGGATAATGTACATCCGCACCAGAACTCCAGATGGACGCCACTCACCAAGAGCGTCACTGAGATATTCGCTACTGAAGAGCTCCCATGGCCAAAGCCTCCAATAATCCGACATCGTCATGATGCTGATCGGAGCAAATACTGTGACTTTCACAAGACAAAAGGCCACAACACTGAAGAATGCATAGACGTAAAAGACATGGTCGAAGCATTTGTCAGAGATGGGACGCTCGCGCACCTCGTGGCGCAATAAAGGCTGAGCAGGCGGGTGCGTGTAGAACCTCAGCTGGGGAAAACACGAATAAAAGTTCCAGCTTCAATGTCAAGACTACATGCTGCGTAAAGAACGAGATCCCGAACCAGGTGCGTATCGGCTCGATGGCACTCCCATCCCAACATGGAAGGGAGCTCATTTACACAATTTGCATGTAAATCAATTCCAATTTGTAAAGGCCAAGAGCCACTTCTAATGGAAATGATTCTCTTTAGAACATCGAAGCAGATGATTTTACTTTTCTGAACACTAGTATGCCGGCTTTCACCGCATAATTACGTGAAGTCGTTGCGTGGGAAGGCGGTCCTACCCGCACAAACCCAATAATGTGAAAAAACCTTCACGCAGGTCAGTTGAAGGGAAAAGGTTCAGCACCCAAAAATGAAAGCGCCGGTCTATCCGCACGAATCATAATGAGGAAACTGAACAATAACCTATCAACAACCGCGCGTCGAACGGTTAAACTATGCAACACTGGTAACGGCATTCACATTACGTGAAGTCGTTGCGTGGGAAGGCGGTCCTACCCGCACAAACCCAATAACAGGACAAAACCTTCACGCAGGTCAGTTAAAGGGGATGAGTTCAATTATCCCATTAAATGAAAGTGCCGATCTATCCGCATGAATCATGAAAGGAAACTGAACACTAACCTATTGACAACCGCGCGTCGAACGGTTCAAAACAAAATCCTCAAAAGATGAGGAAAACCTACACGCAGGTCAGATGAAGGTTTAAGTTTAGCCATCCTACTAAGTGCAAGTGACGGTATTACCCGCACAATCACGAAAGAGGAAGCAAAACTTCACACCTATTATCAACCACGTTCAAAGGTTAACTTACCCTCAAAAGATGAGGAAAACCTACACGCAGGTCAGATGAAGGTTTAAGTTTAGCCATCCTACTAAGTGCAAGTGACGGTTCTACCCGCACAATCACGAAAGAGGAAGCAAAACTTTAACCCATTATCAACCACGTTCAACAGGTTAACTTATTCTACACTTGGAAAATTGCTAATTTAAACTAAGTATGCAAGTCATAAGTTTATAAAGCAAGAAACCCAAAGAAGGAAATAACAATCTTATACGCAAAAAGATTAATATTTCACAAACGAATTATTACAAGAATGGCCGGGTAACTACCCGCCTACGAAAAGAAAATAAATACATCTGTACAAGACTATCCTAGCAATGGGAAGGGATCTTCAGGATCAGGCTTCAGGGCCACTTTCACTTGGACCAGCGCCGTCAGTAGAGCGTGGCTGTTCAAGATAAGCCTTAAGGATAGGTAGCCCATCATCAGCAGCAGCAATTTCATTCACTTTCTCCACCACCGGATGCGGGAAGGCGGCGTATTGATTTACTGCTTGGTCATATATGGCTTCGGTATCTACATTGTACAAAGGGAAGTTGGATGGCGGGACGCCTTTCTCAACAAACCCTAGACCAAGCAGGAAGCCGACCCGTTCCCCATCCTCGTGAGAAGCGTTGAGGGCTGCGCTCATAGCATCGTCGTAGGATGTCTCTGAGAAGACCCGATGCACAACCTACATAAGAAAATATACAAGTGTCAGCACCCTATTTACAAAGGAAAGCGTGAAGACATGAAGATAGACATACCTGAGACAACGCTTCTCGAAGAAGCCATTCCTTGGCAACCAGAGCTTCTTTGTGGGCGGCTTGAGCTTGGGTACAGGCGCGTTCGGCTTCGCTTTTGTTAAGGTTGGCAAGTAGCACTTCCTTTGCGGCAGCCTCTTCGACGCCCTTAAGCTTCCGCTCGGTGTGATCAAGCACGCCCCTCTGGTCCAGGATCTCTTGAAGTTTCTTGGCATCCTCCATCGCCAAGGCATCATGAGCACGTTGGAGAGCCTCCAATTTGGCCTTGAGCTCCTCGTTCTCCACGCGTAAAGGCTCAGCAACGGCTTCAGCCTTGGTGGCCCTCTCGGTTGCGTTCCTCGCAGTCTCCTTAGCCAGCCGAAGCTGTTCGTTAACAGCTTGGGCAGCCTTGGAGCGGGCCTCGAGTCGCGCTTGAACCTCAACCTCGAGGGCCTTGAAGGCCTTCTCCTTCTCCGCAGCAGCTGCGGCCAACTTTTGGTTCTCCTCCCGAAGAGCACGCGCTTGAGATACTTCCTTGGCGCGAGCTGCTTTTAGCTTGTCGTTTTCACGACAAAGCAGCTCGACGCGCGGCTGCATCCGGGCCTGGAGAACCCGAAGCTCATTGGTTAGCCTACCCTCCTGGTAGCTAGCCATGGCTTCCCCCAACGCACCATGGGGAGCAGCGTGGCGAGCCCATTCCACGCACTCCACAGGGGTACGAAGGGTTGTTCCTCGGCGTATGTTCCATCGCGGAACATACACTTCATTGGAATCCGACACTGCAAAAACAAAAAAGCAGTAAGGAAAAGATGATAAAAAATAAAAGTGAAAAAGGGCCAAAGGAACCCTACGCACCTGTAGGGTCTATAACAGGCCGATAACCGCCGAACCCATCACCTGAACCCAAAGGAAACCCATCCAAAAGGTCAGGCAGATGGGAAGGTGGCAAAGATTGGCGAGTACTCCCATGCGTACCTGATGGGCCGGCCGTCGGTGCCGGTGGCGGGGGCATGGTGGCAGCCGCCGCAGTCGCTGCCGCAGAATCCGCGGCAAAAGTAACCGCCGGCTCTGTGAAGGATGCTGTAAAAATCGCACTCACAGCCGGCAGTGACGTCATCTCGGCTGGAACAGTCGGCTCAGAATGAGCAACTGAACCAGTGGAAGCAGGCGCAGGCGCCTGGGTCGACGCCTCAGGTAGGCTGACCAAGCCTACCGTCATTGGCGGAGAGGTAGTACTCGGCCCCTCACCCTGGAATGCGCCAACATCCACACATGCGTAAAGAGGAAAAGTGTTAAAAGACTTGAAGATTAAACTACGAAGATAAAAGCCTAAGAGTTGTACTTACGGGTTTTCTTGAGCTTGAACGTACGGACGGGCGGGGACGAACCCGATGGAGCCGGTCTCTTGATGCCGGTCACCGTCGTCGTCATCGGTTCTCCGGAGGTAACAGTCGTAGCCTCCGGAACAGTGGTCTTCTCACCACCAGGGTTCCCCGCCAACTCTTCACTATCTGACTCAGTGTCAGATAGAAGCACCGGATCAGCTGTGGAGGCCACCTTCTCCTTCCCTTTCCCGACGGCAGCCCTCCTCTTCCGCACTAACGGAGGACCATCTGCGGATTCCTCAGAAGAAGACAGCATGTAAGGAATCCCAGCAGCGGGTACAGCACTGAGGGGTGGAGGAGAGAATAACGCCTTACCTGGCCGCCGGTGGCTCAGGATCTCGTGGCCCAGCGGGTAGACCTCCACAAACCGATCCGCTGTTTGCTCCAGGATGGGCAACTCGTTCTCGTCAAGAGCACGAGTAACCACCCGCACGGGACCGTCAGCTTCCCGCGGGTACAGGAGCGACTCCAAATTGTTCCCCTCTGAAAGAAAATAAACAGTTAGAAGACAAACTCATATCAGCAAGAAAGACTAAGACATACCATAAGGAGTAGAGTTCAAACCGTATTCGAGAAGGATGGGAACCTGAGACGCCTCCTTCCATACCCGGCTCATCCCCAGCATCACCATCCCGGACTCCGCAAACCGGTAAACCGGAGATTGGACCCGGGATATCTTCGCAAACCATTCCGCCTCCTGGTAGTTGGTGGCGTGGTGGCTCGGAATGGCTTGGCCATTTTTAAACTTCATGGCAATAGGGACGGCGCGGGCAGAAATGTAGAAGAATTCCCGCTTCCACGATCGGAGACTGCGCTCGGTGGCGCAAATCTTCAAACCCTTAATCCGGGTTGTCAGGGTGTACCACCCCTGGATGCACCTCCAGGTATAGAAGGTCATCAGGCGGTCCACATAGGGCTCAATGCCCAAAATCCGGCACACCCACTCGAAGTGGCGAATCTTGGCGATCGCCATGGGGTGCAACTCGGTCAAATGCACACCGTGCCTCTCCAGGACACGGTAAACAAACTTTGTCAATGGGAACCTAAGATTCCCATAGACAAAGAATGAAACATATACCCCGATCTTGCCACTGGGGGCATCGTACACGGTCTGATGGGGTTCAGGAAACTCAGGCTCGAGAGGATCGAGCATGAACTTCCTAACAACATACCGGTACTGATCGCCGGGCAGAGCACACTGGCACTCGCCAGCAGTACTCTTATCATCGACTACAGCTTCAGTATCATGTGAAGACATATTGCAAAGGAAGAAGAAACGATTTCGGAGGAATGCTCAACTGAATAAGAGTATTCACCAGAAATCGCCTTAGAGATGAAAGAGAAGTGAAGATGTGAATTACAAATGACCCTCTTCCCCTTTATATAGTGATCGCAATTAATGCGGTGAATTTAATGCGAAGGAGAGAGAAATCGAAGGTGCAATGAAACTATGACGCGTGGCAAAAAGCTAGCTGGCAACAGCTGTAAAAAGTACGCGTGCCAGAAATTTCGCGGCCACGCGCCCACGCGCCTGAAAATGCGTCTGAAACGACCATGTACTGTCACGTCACCATAACTTCCTGCACGTCCTGACACAGTCAGAAGAAACCGTCGCACGACGTTTCAGATGTTTGGACTGTTCTTATCCTCACCAACCTTTCGAATTTCAAAATTCAAAATTCAAAAAGATCATAAAGTAGGCGGGAAAATACCCCCCTTACCTTGGCAAACAAGTAACCGTAAGACGGATGCGGGTAGAGTGTAAAGGCAAAACCCTTCACATACCTAGCACCCGCAGGGAATTAAAGCCAAGAAAACCTTGGCGAACAAGTAACCGTAAGACGGATGCGGGTACAGTGTAAAGGCAAAACCCTTCACATACCTAGCACCCGCTGGGAATTGAAGCCAAGTACCTCGGCAACCAAGTAACTATAAGACGGGTGCGGATACAGTGTAAAGGCAAAACCCTTCACAAACCTAGCACCCGCAGGGAATTGACGCCAGGAATACCTTGGAAGTAAAATAACCGTAAGACGAGCGCAGGTACAGTGTTAAGGCAAAACCCTTCACATACCTAGCGCCCCGCTGGGAATTGAAACCAAGAAGGATCTTCTGGGCAATGCTTGCGGAAACGGAAATAACATCCCCGCATAGCGGGAACGTCGAGAACTACGTTGTTCGAAGCTCCAGGATGGAATTGGTGGTCTTAACATAATTGATCACTATGTTCAAAACCACCAAAACCTCAAGGAGAATCCACACAAGTGGGACTCAACGCTCCTGACGTGCGAGGAGATTACAGCCTACCCGCATCATACCCAAAGACCAAGCAGGAAACTCGGGCATTTCTGTAAGTGACAAGGACTTCCGCGGGAAGAATCCCCATGGAAAACCTTAGAAAAACCCTTTTCAAAACCCTCTGCTTAAGTCCAAAAGTTCACCTCACTTTATTAAACACTCATGAGAAGAACATTGGACTGGGGGGACTTGAAGAGGTAGGTCCCAGCAAAGCCCAGTTGGACCCGCAAGACTCACCTAAAAGAGGGACGTCTGCGCAGAAACCAACTGGATCCGCAGGACCAACCATGCTCAGAGACGTGACGTCCTTACGCGCAGTACGCAAGCTGGTCCCGCAGGAAATGCCTCCCGATGGTGAAGGACTCCGCCTGTTCCCGCAGCCTCGGATACAAGCCATCAGGGAAGGCCACCCGCGCAGCAAGGCTACACGCACAAGGCACTTAGCTCTCAATCACTCAGTGTCACCTGAAGGAATGAGCGAAGCCGGGAACAATCCCGCACAAGGGCGGGAGGGGGAATACTCCCGCCCAAATAAGCCAGTCCGTACGATACAGGAAGATCTTCTGTACTGTACCTGACGAGGTATGGGAAAAAGATCTGACTAAAGATACGACAGCTTATTGACAACAGTATGGCGAGCAGCATGCTCCTGCACTGTATGTCACTATTAGCCGCTGCCTACTCACCAACTACTGCCATACCACGTGCGTAGCCGTCAGTTGGTGGAACAGGAATAGTATACAGCAGGCCTGGTCGCTATCAGCCGCTACCTACCCACCAACTACCAGCAGGGCACGTGCGTAGGCTACTGTTGGTGGAACAGGAACACTGTTGCAGCCGGCCATACCTCTTTGGAAACCTACCTTCGGCTATAAATACCACAAATGGTATGACCATCTCATCTTATCATATCTTACCACATTATCATCATATTATACCTGATATCTGCTCTAGCAATCTCTTAATATACTTTTATATTTAAAGAGCAATCTAGTCTGATTCTCACGCCGGAGGGTGGTCACAAGGAGGAACCCCCCTCTTCTCAGTGACGAGCTCACGGTGTCTGTTTTGCAGGTTATCAGAAGAACCATCTTCCAAGGGTCTAACCCCTCGTGGGAAACATCTATCTAACCCCCAGGTTACCAGTAATCTGCCCGGGGTCCGGTTAGTGTTTCTTCAGGAGGTTAGGGAACCGTTAGAATATTGTCATTATATATATATATATATAGAGAGAGAGAGAGAGAGAGAGAGAGAGAGATTAAACAAGTCATGAATTGGTGTCACAAAGTTTTAGGTAGTTCGGAGTTTGTTCTTTTAGTGAATTTATTTGGAAATTTGAATAATATATTAAGTGGGTCGGGTGGTGGTTCTTGTAATTGTTAAGTTCGTAGAAGATTGCGTTGCACAAGTTCGAATTCCTTTTGCATATTAATTTTAGGTTAGTTGTTGATATTATTAGTTTATTAGTTTGTTCTTTATATAATATAACTAGTTTTTATCTCTCGTATTACGGGGGGTGTTTTACATTATTCGTTTATAATATTTATATATTTTTTAGATTTAATTTTATTTATTATACAAAACTTAATAATATACTTAGTATTTGATGATGAAAGAGTTTCATAAATAAATGAGATGTTATAACCCGGTGTAAAAGTTATTTGGGTTTGATGAGACCCATGACCTGCTTATTATTTTCACAATAAAATTGTTTTTTAATTATAAATAATATATATATATTTTTTATAAAGAAATTGGATATTAATTTTTAGTATATCCCTATTTTATAGCATTTTCATATCAAATATTTGGAGAAATTAATTTCTAATTTAATGAGATGTTATAACTCGTTTAAAAAATATATGGGTTTGGTGAGACCCAGCCCCGTGAAATTGGGCCAAATGCATAAGAAATCTTCTTTTATAAATTATGCAATCTGGTGGTTTGAGAGAATGCGGGGAGCAACCATAAAATTTTTAAAGGTTTCGTTTATATATATTATAGATATTCGTTTATTGTAACTTTACACTTTCAAATTTTTTATGCTAATAAAATATGTGATGGTTTGATGAAAATTTAAATGAAACTTAATAGCTAATCATCCTTTTATTTTTGATTATTTTAAATATGTAATTTAAATAATATATATATGTGTTTACGATATAGTGTCAGTATTGATAGAATTCATGTTGGTTATTCACTGTAGCGCATGGTTTCTTTAATATGTAAAAGTTGTAATTTGGTGTCGATGGATTAGACACTTACGACGTTGGTACATGATTCATGGTAGCTAAGGCCATGTGTAGTCGTAAAGCTTCATATCTAGGGGTTATGCGCCACGTGGCGCTCAGTCAGAGTTATGGTTTTGTACAAAAACAGGCTGTAGTCATAACTCTCCACATCCAGGGGTTATGCGTCACGTGGCGCCCAGTCATTATAATTTTATTTGTTTTTTTTAAATAATAATTCATTTAAATAAATTAACATAAAATTAAAAATTACATTAAACTTCCAAATAAAAATTACATTAAACTAAATTAAAAAAAATACATCAAATTAAAATAAAAAAACATAAATGATACTAATAAACTAAAACTCATTTATATTTTTCTAAAATTTTCGCTCGTCGAGCGGCTTTTAAAGATTGGACTATCGGGTCGTCTTCGGATAGCTCGTTTGATAAAATCTCGATGTCTTTGTCCATCTCATTCCTTCGAAGTAGGTTGACGGCGTCCAAATTTACTTGAAGTCGTTGGGTTCCAAGTTGGTGTAAATCTTGGAGTCGAGAGTTCATTAATTGGAATTGGCTTTCCAATTCGGGATTCGAACCCGTTGCCGACGACGAACCGGCCCCTTTCCCCTTTCCTTTGCATTTGGTTCTTCTACCCCCCGGCCGAGGCATGTCGGTAGTATTCACGGGGTCATTATCGCTTAAGTTGAAGTTTCGAGCGTCGGAACGGGGCGTGTCTGGATCAACCGAAGATGATGTTTTAGACTTTTTTTTACGCGGACCACCTTCGCCTTCGGCATCCATCACCAAGCCCCATTTTGGGTGAAACCTCAAGAGGTCTTTCCAAATGCCAAAGTAGTTGAAGGTCCCGCCGACCTTATGTTGAAACTCAACCAACGCGTTATCCATGACTTCCGCGTCCGAGACACCGCTACTCCTAGTTCGATTCATCCGAGAGAAAACCGTATGGAAAGCCATGCATTTGGTGTTTATGTCGCCCCATTTCGACAGTAACGAATCTTTTTCTCGACGCGAGTCCCCGCCAAGGTTGTGAAACCTCTCTATAATTTTGTGCCAAAATACCCCCGTTTTTTGATAGTTCGCTAAAAAAATAAAAACATTACAAGTTTAATGTTTGTTATAAGAAATTTAAAAAAATATATATGCATTTTAAAAACCTACCGCATTTGGCATCTTCCGATATTTGGCACCAAGCACGAGCACATAGTACGCACTCGTCGATACTCCACGATATCACCGTCTTTTTAACCCGAGGTTCGCCGGCGGGCTTCTTTGCGTGTTTTTTCGAACGTCCGCGTTGGCTCGAACCGCCCTCGGGTTGTGTCTCCGGCACGAACTCGACCTCGGGTTGGGTCTCCGGGGCGGGTTGGGAACCCGAACCCGCAAAAATGTTTGTCGATGGGTTTTGGAAACCGGGCACCGCATTTGGCATAGAGTTTTGTAGAAGTGCAAAGTACGCGGCCATTTGCGGGACGGGTACGGTTGGCGTCGGCGCGGTAGATTGGTTCGGTTGTGGATTTTGGTTGGCTTGACGGGCATATTGACCGAAACCGAGAATATTTTGGTTGTTGTTTGGAAACATGATAGTAGAAATATTAGTTTAAAAGATATAAATATTTGTGTAAATTGGTAGATTGGAAGGAATGTGTTAAAAAATATGAGTTTGGTTTGTTTATATAGTATAAATATAATTAATTTTTTTTAAAAAAAAAATCCAACGACTCCATTAACCCCAACGGTAACATTTTTTGTTCGCGTGCCATTCTCAGCGTTGTATATACAACGCTTACAAATTAAACTTCAACATAACGCGGGGGGGGGGGGGGGGGTGTTCCCCCCGCGTTTTGGAGCCATAACGCGGCCATAACGCACCATTACATGTGGTCTAAACACTTATGTAGCATTTCATACGAAAAAAGGAAAAATGACTGGAGGATATGAAAATGAATCATTATGAGATAATGAAAAAAATTAGTGTTTGGTTGTCATTGAAATGAAATTAACAATTAAACAAGAATACTCATTCTATCAAAATCATCCCCCCCTTTTCAATTGAATTCCTCTTATAACACCATACGATCTCGACACAACCACATCACCCCTGCCGCTGCCACCACTACCGTCTCCGCCACCACCACAACTACCACCGTCGTCGTCGCTGCCATTGCCACCTTCAGTGCCGCCACCATCACTATTTCCATTTTTTAATTTTTGTAAATTTTATTTACTTTGAGATAGGAATTTTTTTTATTTGTATCTCATTTATGCGGTTGACGTTTTTTTTGTTACCACGCAACATAAAGTAATAATTCATTTCATTTACGTTGCTTAATAAAATAAGACAAAGAAAGATAATGATCCCTGTCTTTTAAATTTCAATTCTATTTATAAGTTACAATATAAACATTTTCCAAAGTAAAAAAAAATACATGAATTAAATCAACTTTAAAATAGTATATTTACAAAGGGGTACAAACGGGTCGAGCTGCTCGTGAGCTACTCGAACTCAGTTCGATAAAAAACACCAAATGACCTGAGCTCGAGCTACTCGTGCCTCAAATAAAGCTCGTTTAGTTTTCGAGCCCGAACTTCAGCCTTGTGTATTTTTAAGTTTTTTTTCCCTCATTTGGACTTCTATGAATTAATTTTGCATTGCACAACTGAGCTTGAGAAACAAGATTTAACTCGTTCAAGGCACTACTTGAGCTTGAGCCGAGCTTAGGCTCGGTAAACGTTTTTTTTCTTCAAAATACGTAAAAATAATAAAAAATGTGTATAGTTTAATTAATAACAGATATAGATGAGTTGTGATAGAGCCAATAATATGCCGCTCCTTCTCTCAACCCTAGATCAACTCCCTCCCCAAAATTGAAGCATATAATATTCTGGAGAAAGCAAAGACAAACCATACAAAGAGCTCAAAGACGGTGAAAACAGAGGCCGATTTAAGCAATATCAAAGTTAACCTCAAGATTTCTATTAGATTACGTTGTCTTCTATCATCACCAACAAATATGGTATTTGCTAACCCTAAGTTTTAAATTGTTTTTATTTCGTATTTGGAGTCCTATTGTTTTCTTTATGAGTTTATGCCATTTAAATCTTTTCCAAACGACTTATATCTAATATTCTTTATATACTTTTCATTATTGAGAGTGGTGTTTGTAAGCGACATCAATTATGATTTTGTACCATTTATTCTTTTGCTGGTAAATTGTTAATGACTTTTGTACTTATTTAAAATTATTAGAAAGTATTTTGTTATGCATAAAAGTTTTTTTGTTTTCATAGATGATATGGACATGAAGAGCCCGTATGAGTTAAATTTGGTAAATAAAGTCTATATTCCTTCAAATAGTTAATACTTAGAGCTTAAAGTTTGTAGAATTCTTGATGATTTTTTAATTAGTTAAGTGTGATACTTTGCATGATTGTAACCTACTTCAGCTTTGACCCTTTTTTTTCTTTGTTGTGTTGATTTTATGTGTTACTGTTTAATTATTTTGTTGGTTTGAATGATGCTAATTTTATTATTTTGTAGCCTGCTTCTTAATAGGCGGTAGTTTTTATTGAAGTGTTAATGCTTGATAGATGATTTGATATACATGGGTGTTGACGTAGATAAAATGCAACTGCCGAACTGCCCCCCCCCCCCCCCCCCCCCCTTATTTTGGATTCAAAGTAACCATTGCTCAAAAGGTCTCTGATATTTGCATTTTGTTTCTGCACGGGTTAAACAAGTTGTTGTGGACACAAGGAAACAAGCACTTGAATATGGTTGTACATATAATTTAAACATAATGTGAATTTTGCCTTATGTTTTGCTTTTATATGAAATACATTTTTGTTGCAGAATATGTTGTGTTGATTTGGTGCGGGATAAAAGGGTTCACTATGCTTACAGGTGATATGAAACAAAAGGTTATAAGAAACACTTGGTCCGAGCTGAATTGGATTGCAACTCCAAAAAGATCAAAGCTTCTAAGTTAGCACTTAGCACCAAAACTCTACCAATGGAGGTCATTAGACCACAGATAGATTGTTTTTAATGAGGGCTCCAACTGATTACTTAATGAAATGTACAATATTCGACTTTCCTCAAGTCCAAGCAAGCCTCTCCACTTATTTTTGGCTTTCATAGATGTATAGCTTTCATCAAATAGGGCTTAATAATGTAATTTACTTTTGTATTATTACATTGCATATTCATTTATCCTTTGTTGATTCTCAATAAAAAAAATTTATGTTTTAAAAGTTTGAATATATTGCGAATCTAAAATTTTAGTGAGTTAAGGATTGATTTTCCAGGATAGACTTTTAGACTTTAAATAAACATATAAAGGACTGAATTTCATTACATAAGAGATTGATATTCAATCTCTATAGAATATATTAGAGACTAAAATAATATGTTATTTGAGATTATTTTTTAGTCTTTAAAAGAAGCATATTAACGACTAAAACCGAATTGTGTCGGGACTAATTTTCAGTCATTAAAACATCTTATTGGAGACTGATTTGATATCTGAGTACAAACCTAAGGAAACATATTAAGGACTATGTAGACATGTTTATAGGACAGATATTCAGTCCCTGAAGTTACACATTAAGGACTAACACATCATAATATTTGAAACTGATTTGCAGTCACTGAAAAACTGTATTGGAGACTAAAATAGTGTGGTACATGGCGAAAAATTAAGGACTGAACTTTAATCTATCTGAGACTGATTCCTAGTCCATGTTGGTGTCATACAACAGGGACTGATTTTTAGTAACTAAAACCACTATCTAGGACTAGGTATCCGTCACTAGCCGAAGACTGGGAAATCAGTCTTCGATATCTATTAGGTACTGATTAAGGAGTGTTGGAGACTATTTATTCAGTCTTAGATACCAATCTTTTTTGCAGTGACGCGTAACCAACAAAATTGTGGTACAACATAAGATTCTGAATGTACAAACTAAAGCATAAACAACTCATGAAGCATGATGTACAACTTCAGCTTCAGAAGTTCACTTGAAATTGTAATCTTATAAATTTCTCACAAATAACAATAGTAACCATCATTTTCCGATTGTTATTACTATTACTATTATTATTATATTGTTTTAAGCTCGTTTATTTATGACTTAAGCAATATAAAAACAACTCAAAGTTATATATTTAATAACAATATCGGTGCATTTTTAATTAACAAATAAATATCAGTACCAGAAATGCACCGATCAGAATACCATGTCATTATGAAGCCGCCGGAATAATGCCATGAGCATTGCTTCTTTTCTTGTTCGGCACCAACAAGAAATCAATCCAAGCCAAGATTGGAGAAATATCTAACCATGTCGTAATTAAATTCCACATTCTAGCCGCGATCCCACATTGATGGGATGTCAACCCCGCGTACAACCATACTTGCTCTAGTTGAAAGACGATCTAGATTAGAAACTCTCCATGAAAGAATGTCGCCCTTGATAGGCAGAAAGCGGCTCTATCTAGCTGCAGGACCCGCATTCGGTAAGAGCATAATCCAAATCATCAGAAAAAGTAATATAATTAAGTTTACCATATATTATTATAAAGTTGTTACTCTCTTAATATAAAAATCAAATTTATACTGTATTTTGTCTTGAAAATTTTCAATATATTTTAAAGGTTTTAATCAAATTATCGTCATCTAGTTCTTCAAACCAATCTGATAATCCAACCAGTCGAATCAATGTTTTCGAATATACATAATATTTGATTAACTAATGCATATATGTGAACTTCATGTGAGATAGTCATGTACTGATGTTGAATTGTTGATGGTATATATTTATCAAGTAGTTGTAGAGAAAATATATTTTCTATAGTTATAAATTTGTTAAATTAGGCCCCGGTCTTGAAAATCATGTTACGTGTACTTGATATTTTGGATTGTACGTACGTGCACTAGAAGAATTCTTGTCTAATAAGACGAAATCACGTGATACACGTTCTATGCTATCGATTGAACGAGAATGAAAAAATCTGCTGCATTGTGTGGTTAAAGTACCTTTGTATTGTTGCCGTATTCCATAAGGCTACATTTAAGTCATTCAAAGAATAAACTGATCTTCAAAAATCTTGAAAATAAAGACATTAGATAATATTTCAATTAGCTACATAATGCCGACCGAACTAAACCGGATGAGCCCTTGTTCGTGTTCGTATGTTAAGTTTTTGTCGGGCAAACGGACGCCTCACAATCACTCTATCGAACGAAAATTCATGTACATATCCTCTTATTAAGAAATTGAGTTTGTCTGTGTCTGTTCGTTGGTATTGCAAAAGGACGCTAACGGACACTAATGGAAAACGGAACACTAACGGACGTTAATTGACATACAATCATAAACATATCAAAATATAGTTAAGGTAGACACTAATGAACATTGCACGACATGCTATTCAAAAATACTTAACACTTAACGTAGTAACCAAAACATAATCATATCAAAATAATGTCGTGGAGTTCAAAACCCACAAACTTCCAGTGTTTCACGAGAAACAAGCTTCAAATTCTTTAATATTCAAGAATATTTCAACATACACAACACTATTAAACGGACGTTACCGAACAGACGCTACCGGACGTAATCGGAGGGACGTTCACAAACACTGCTGAACGAACGCGGCCTTTGTCCGTGTTCGTCTATTAAACTTTCTGAATTAATTTTTTTTGCCTGTGTCCGGTTCGTTAACGAACGAACATAAATGTACTTCCCACTGAACGACAACCGGATGTCCGGTTCACTTACAACCCTAATATCAATAACTAATAACACAAACATAAATAACTAAACAAAATGATTAAATATAGCTATTGCTTAGATAATTTCACTTGGTGGTGGTTCACTTGGACCAAAGTAGGAACGAAGTAAACCACCCAATCTGATCCGACTCAATCTGATCTGAAGAAAACGAGCCATCCTCATGTGGTATGAATCCGTACCATAAACCGTCAAAAACACTTCCCGAAAGAAGAGCAATGTGCTCGCAACGCTAATGAGCACTGTGATAACCTTGATCGAAGACATAAATCGCCTCTCAATCCTCCTTAGAACCCAAATCCTCGGTGTGCTTTCATAAACCATGTTTAGTTGAGCCACTGTCTTGCTCAACTCAGACTCGCCATCCATTTTAAGACGCGATTTCCCTATCCCATTAAACAATTTAACAATCTCCTCGTCGCTCAAATCACCTTCGATGATCTTCTGCTCGCGTAGCAACTCAACGTCTCTCTCCTTGTCGATTATCCCACACATGAAATCCACATATTCGGTGAGCTCAAGACCATATCCATCCATAAAGTTGTTCTTTGCCATTAGCTTCTCATAAGCCATCAAGTTTCTCAAAACAACCTCTGAATCGCGATTAATTGTCATTAGAGGAAGATAACAATACCGCACTTTCCCTTGGACAAAGTTTATGTTTCGTATGCCTTCATTTTTAGGCGACAAACGAAACTCCACACGAGCAACTTTGCGTAGTTCTGAAACCGAAGGCACCTCAATCTCGTCGGCTGCTGGTCCCTCCGTGATTTCAGGAAACCTTTGCATTATAAATTCAATGACTTGCCGAATAGGTTGAGCCCCGGGCATCACTCCAGCAAATTGCATAATAGCTTCAAATAGTTCTTGTTTAGCCTCGGTTTCAGACTCCGAATCAATTGTGAAATCGACCTCTCTAGGTATCAATTTTTCGTTGTTCACGATGGACTTATACATATAATCAAGCAAGTGGTTAACTCGATTAAAATCGATATTCTCTTGCGAAAGCACAAACAACGAATGCGACTTACAAAAATACCTAAACTTGGATTCCAATGAATGTTCTTGCTCATTAGCTTTTTGTCCCAATAAGGCATTCTGGATCTCCTTCAACACCACAAGTGGAACCTGGTTCTCTAACATAACCAAATCATTCGCCACTTCATTCACGCCGGTCGCATAACCATGATCTGAATAACCATTCAGTTTATCAATCAAGAACATTCCATCAATAGTCAACAACCATGCCATCATATTGTCATCCGCGTCATGGAACAACTCGTAGCAAACACGAACCAACGGGATAATCTTTTTAACCTTTTCTACTATATCTTGTTCATAGTCAAGAACTTGATGAGGCTTCACTACCCTTTTCACCGCGTTTAGCTTCTTCTGCTCGACCTTGTGATAAAGCTCGTGCTGAAAATGGTAATTTGGCCCGAGGCCTACTCGTTGAGGTACGTACGCTTCCGGATTTTCTGATTTTATGATTTTGGGAACTTCAAATATGGAAACTGGAGGTGTATCTATTGTGATTGCAATTTGGGTTTTTAAGGTTATGCTTATTTGATCCACCCATGGTTTCTGACCAGGCATCGGATTTAAAAACGGGTTTAAAGAAGCCATTCGATGTACTCCCAAAACGGGTTCTCATGAAATGATCCTAGATGTAACACTATGACTTTATATTGTATAAGCTCAAATGCTTCACGTGCATGGTTAAACACTTAAACATGTAAATATTAGTTAGTTGAATATTTGTTCATGTGTGAAAAATGTGCTGAAATTTGACAGAAGAATATATATGTATATATATACTATAATCATTTTGCAAGAAGATAAAATAGAGAAGATAGAGATCACTACCGGCCACAAGAAACAAGATTATTATTGGATAACTAGCGATCATATACCGTCCAATGAAAACTGGTGGTGTCTTTTGAGTAATCTATCGTATATCTCTTTGTGTCTTGACATGGATAACAAGACGAATTGGTCCCTAGCTAGTACAAAACTACAAGTCCAATATTAAATCACGGGGCTAAATTAAGCAATTGACATTCTATAGTCTATACTTGCATTGGTTCTAGCCAAGATTTTTTTTAAATCCTAACAAACACAAACTAAGTCGAAAAAACTTATGGATGTAACAAAGTTAAGTATCTTAACACGATGAGTATATACATCATTTTAGACGATAAGTGTCTTCGTTTAAATGTATTTTTAAACGTGTGATCATACAGGGCTAGCCATGTATGATATCAGACCCTTCTTAGACTACCCTTTTTATTAAACTTTTAAATAAACAACGACTCCTTTCATGACCAAAGTGGTTTATCAAACAAAATAAAACATTTTTTTAAACGTGTTATACTCTCGTCTGTTAGTGGTTCTGCATTCCATTACTTATTAAGGGTGTGTTTGGGTTTGCTTATTTAAGGGAAAAAGGACTTTTTGTAAAAAGTACTTATTAACTTATGAATTTATTAAAATAAGATTTTAAAAAAATATTTGGATTAGCTTATGTGTTGAGAAAAAACAAAATGACTAAAAAGACACTCTTTTTCTAAAAGGGAGTAACGGAGTTTGAGGGATAGAGCATTCTCAACCCGTTCATCATCTCCATCTCTATAATTATACTAAAAAACACTACATTTCTCTCTCTTATTCAATTAAATAATATTTTTTATACATTTATAATTACAGTTTTCTCTCTTATCTACTCACAACCAATCCAACAAATATTAAAAAATAAATAGAGGAAACAATGTTTCCCAAATGTTTCCCCATATTTACAAAAAATCACTACATTTCTCTCTCCAACCTATAATTTACACTCACAATCACTCACAACCTCACCTTATAATTTGCAAACTTCCCTCACATAATTAGAGAGATGTATTAGGTAAATCAAACCCAATTATATTAATAAGTTACTTATTCCTAACTTTTTAAAACCTCTATATTTTGTCTTCTTCATAAGTTAAAATCTATAAGGTCTTATGCTTTGCTAAACACCTTATACGCCTTATTAAATTTTTAAAAAGTTTATAAGTTATAAGTTGATGAAAGTAAGGAATCCCAAACACCCTTTAAATCAATAATGCTACACTAATGTCTACCATCGGGCTCGAATCCTCGGCCTCCAAGAAAGGAGGCCCTTCAAAATAAACCAAGATATCATTAGGCCGAATAGTACTCTTTGATCGATGGATCTCAATTATATATATAGTAAAGTTACTTTTCAACTGATTCGCCGGATGTGTAACCCTAACACTTCTTGTACTATTTAAATTCCTGGTTTATGTTTCCATTCTAGCAACTAGTCTCTTGCTTTTATTTTGAAAGATACTAGTCTCTTGCTATTTGCTAATGTCCTTTATAGTACTTTCGTTATATAAAAAATGTAAAAAAAGTAAAGAATTATTTTCAAACTTGAATTTAGTCCACTAGCTTGATTGGCGGGTAAAAAAGGTGCTTAACTATTCCATATTATTTCATTTGAGGAAAAGAAATCACAAGACTATACAATGTACAAACCTGCTATATACATTCTTAAACAAGTGTAACAAATGAAAGAATCAAATAATTAAAACATGTTATGAAACAAATATATACTTATTCTTGTCTAGTTGCTGCTGCGAAAGAGCCTAGGACAGCCATAAAACTCGCAAAACGAGTACAATAACAACAACAACATCAACACAACACTCAACAAATGAGTAACCACCTTCCATAACGAAAACCATCTTTTCTTCATGAACTTAAACATCCTGACAGCCAACCTCTTCTTGTAGTACTTATTAATCTTCGCAGCGGTCTTGTTATCGGCATTCCTGGTCGTTTTGTTTATCCCATTGAATAGCTTGGCTATCCTATCGTTCGTTAGTTCGCCTTTAACAATCCCTTTTTCCTTTAACAATCTTGCATCCTCAGCACTATCGATAATTCCACTTAATAGATCGATGAATTGTGAAAATGAGAGACTGGAATTTGAATAGTTCATAGCGGTTTCATAAGCAACCAAGTTCCTTATTATTACTTCTGAATTAAGATCTAGGATTATTATAGGCAGATATAAAGTAGCTTCTTCTTCCACAAACTTGATGCCTCTTATACCCTCACTTGTTGACTTGAATGTTACACCAGCATAGTAGTGTAGTGAGTATACAGATGGTATTTTAATCTCCTCCACCACTGGACCTTCATTGTTATCAGGATCCTTAACAGCTTTTAGGCCTGAAATGGTCAATATTTTATCCCATGGTATGTCTTGTATAACCTGGACTGGCTTCAATATTTTTCTACCAATCCCAAACTTCATGGCTAGTTTTGTTATCTCACCAATATTATCACAAGCTGAGTTCATATCCTCTTCAATGTCCTCCAAATCCTGTGAACTATTTCGGCTTTCGGAACTCTCTCCTTCTTGAAAAGATCTTTCGGTTTCAGGACAACCGTTGTTGACTATCAAATGGTACATTGAGATCCAACAAATGCAAGTGGCTTGTTTCATTGTAAGAGCATGAAGCCATTGATGACATTTGGAGTGGAGAGTTTGCTCGACAAAACCGCTCCATCATCAAAACCAGCTCCGATTCATCAACATCTGTTTCGGATAAACTCGTTTTCATTATCGTATAAATTTCTCTCAATACAACAAAGGGGATTTGATTCTCTAGCAACATTAAGTCCCTAGAAAGGGTGGTGTCTCCTGCCACCTTTCTATTTCCAAGATCAACCAAATTAAAATAGTCTTGCAAAAGATTAATCAAGAATAATCCATCTATCGCTACGATCCAAGATAACGTATTGTCGTCCAAGTCCAAATAGCTATGGTAGCAACCTCGGACAACATGGTCGAGTTCCTTAAGTTTCTTGATTAATATTTCACGAAACTTGATTTGTCCTTGACCGTCGAAAAAAGACTTGGCACACGAAATCTTATACCGTTCCATGTGATATAAATGTGGAACCATGTGATGATATGGACCTAAAGCAATCATATGAGGGAGATAAGCGTCGGGTTTAAAGACGGTAATCGATTTTGGAATATTGAAAACACAAATAGGGTTTTCAGTAGAAATATCAATCGAAATTTCCCGGATGAATTTCTTGCTAATTTGATCAACCCATCTTTGTTCTTTGGAGGTTGAAGAGAATATTAATGTGGTTGTGGTCATGTTTGCTCTTAGGAGGCCGAAGAGAAAGATGTTAATGGGAATTTGATTAACCCATATTTGCAAGATTATGCCTCTTTTATAGTTTTTCTATGTTGTAAAGTCAAATCAACATATGTGTGTTTAAGATATAAATTTATCATTATCATTCTTGTTACGTCTTTGACATATTCATACGTACCTTTCCTAACTTTTAAAAATACATGCATACATTTAATGTATTCTTTTCTTGCAACCAAAGTAACATGCAAAAACGTCTATGTAAGCCACCCAAGGTTCGGATCTCAAGAAAAGCGGTCACAACAATTGTGACCATTTTTTGGTTGCAAAGTCCGGTTGCAAAAATATAGCAGCAACCGGAAAAAGGCAACTACGACGTGTGCTTTCTCCCCTGCATTTTCGGTAACCATGATAATGGCTAGCGTTTGCGACCAATCCCAATGTTCTAGTAGGGCACCGTATCATGCTTTTCATGAATCGTTTTAGAGTCATTCTGCACTAAAGGGCATGGTTGTTAAATGAGTAAATGCATGCATGGTTGGAGGCCATTAATCTTTCAACATCTTTTCAATCTATACATACTTTGGTAGTAGATGTCTTGTAAAACAACCAAATGATGATACATATAAAAATGCATTATCCAAGCACCATTAATGTCCCCATTATTAACAGGTTTCTTTTCTTTTTATTTTCCTCAATCTTTTTTATCTTTAATATACCAAGTATATAATATTCTATTTTTTTTTTATTTTTTTTTCTGCTTATTTCTGAATATTGTCTCTTTAAAGGGAATTTCTGAATATTTGTCTCCTTAAAGGGAAAACATAGAACACTCGTAAGTTCATTGAAAAGTAAAAGTTATAGTTAATTACTGGGTCAAAGTACTATGATTATTATTTATTAGTTAAGCAAGATAATAAACATGCTTATCCAACATAATTAAAAACGCCATTAAAACTTAATATGTTAATCACAAATATGCATAGTAAATCTTACTTATATACACCATCAGATAAAATAAAATAGGATTGCAAATGATGTTTACAAACCAAAATAAGAAGTATGAAAGTCACGTCCCGTATTTAGCTTAAGAAACTAAGATCCCGTGTTAGAAAGACTCTTTCAGGTATTGAGGTTAGTTTCAAACATTGTTAATAAAAAAATATACTTGAATTTAGTTTTAGTTATTATAGGATATAAACTAATATTTCGTAATATACCAAATAAGGGCTTGAAATGGAGATTTGCATATGCTTCATTTGTAGAATTAGTCACATATACTTACGTGATGTATTTAAATTGTACATAAATGGTAAGCATGCATGTATTATGTAGGCGTAGAGTACACGTACTATTATAATAAATAAGAAGAAAGAGAGTCACATAATTCGCTTCTTCACATTTGATTTCCGAATTATATTATTAACTAAACCCATGTGCAATAATAATATTGAAACTAATGTGTCTATTAATAGTTTGGATAAGAAAACTAGAAAAGAATAGCACACAAATGAAAGCCTAAAAACTTTGAAAAAATCTGTGGACATTGTCAATAACATGAAGGAAACTAGCTAACACGAAATCATAAACGGATTTATGCGATGGTCTTATGTGAATCATTATATATACACTAATACGTGTAAACTAAATTCATTCATATTCGTATTCATTCACCGAAGATACTAATTATTAATGGTTAAGATATTGGATAGTTTTATTTTCTAAGGCTTGTGAATCGATTGTTAGTGAAGCTAGGTTGCGACAGCCGACATGCATGATGATCCATCTGTAATATATCTTGTTAAGACTAATTAATGCATGACAAGTCATGTTTTGTTCAACAACACGTATAGTAGTATCTCATTTTGATATTAAATAAATGTGCATGATGCTTATTACACTAGTTGGTATTATTGTTTCAAAACGTGTTGTTCCGGACACGCAAACCGGCCCACACCAGACCGTCCCAGGCCCATCACGCCAGAGGTAAATCAGCCTCACTCAGCGGCAAAGCGATTGACGCTTAGGATCGGTTTCGAACCCACGACCTCTAGGTTATTGTTCCAAGTCTTACACTAGTAGGTATTAATGAACCTTGTCGTGTGTTAGTGTGTTACTGAGTTGATTTCAGTTATACAAAGTCATGTTAGGCCCAGACCAAGTCATTTTGATGTATGTGTATTATGATTAGTAAACTAACAGGTCTTGTCAATTGTAAGTGAGTTGGTTTATGTTACATAAAGTCTTATTATGTCATGGCAAATCATTTTGTTTTCAAAGGCCTGTGTAAAATGATAATTTGCCTTAGTGAACTTTGTCATGTGGTATATGTTACACAAAATCACAATATGTCATAACAAGTTATTTTGGTTTTAAAAAGGAGTGTGTATGATGATTTACACGCTAATAGTATTCAATGTCCTTGACATGTGTTCACGAGTTTATTTAGGTTCCATAAAGTCAAATCAACCTATAACAAGTCGTTATGGTGTTAACATCACACTATGATGGTCAATACACTAATGCGTATTGTCATGTGTTAACGAACTAGTTTAGGTTTCACAAAGTCATATTAGATCACAATAATTCATTTTGCTATTAAAGATGTGTTTGATGATTGGTACAATAATAGGCCTGAACGGACCTCCCCATTTCCATTGTTTATTTAGAGGACGCGCCTTACCAGATAAATGGCATTTACAAATAAACTAGTCGAGTGCCCACACGATGTAGCGGGAATAACATTTTAAGTTAAGATTGTTGGCGAGCCAAGGCTAGCTTGACTCGAACTTTACATCAAGCCGACTCAGCTCAGCTCTAAACTAAAGCTGAAATCTTAAAGTCGAGATTGTCTTGATTATTTTGATATTTATATAACTTGAGTATTATTAATTATATATTTGTAAAACATATAAAATGAATATAAAAAAAATAAAGTTGAGTAATTTGGATATACACGTCAAAGTTGTACATTAAATAGTATAATATTTAATAAGTGAACTTTTTTTAATTGTAACAAGTTTATTTATATTTGTTATCAAATAGATAAAGGGTTAGATATGTAACTAATGAGATGAAATTGTAACCATTTATGTTTAAAAAGCTTGTACATTCATGCATATATTTATGCATTAATAACTTGTACATTTCAAACCGATCATCTGATTTGAAAAAAAAATATATTAGAACGTAGACAAAAATAAGCCTGTTTAAATAGGTATGCTCGGATTTATTTAAATCATCTTTTGTAAAACATATTTGATTAAAATAAAAAAAGTATAAAGTTGAGTTAAAAGTGGGTAAACATGAAGGGTCAAAGTTGTAAGTAGTTCTTAAATTACAAAATTTGAGTAAAGTTGGGGTACCATAATTGAAATTATATTTGTTAAAACTAAATGAACGTTGGTTAATTGTGTTGAAAAGACTACTTTACCCCTTTGTGTGCATATACCATATGCATATATAGTAAAGATAAAGATATAAATGTTTTTCTTTTTTTTTCTAAATTAAATTTCCAGATCCTGATACGTGTCTTATCATGTCGTTCACCATTTCCATATTCTCACTTGTGAATACATGATGATCACCTTAATTTATTTCGTACATTGTACTCTCCAAGACGTGAGAAATGTGACATATGGTATGTAAGCTCTAAGAGCGTCCACAATAACAAATCTTCACAAACCAAAAATCAACATCGCATCAGATTTCAAATTTTTTTTAAAAACCTTAACTTTTTGCCACAAAACAAACCTTTACAAATCTCATTAGAATATTATTAAAACCATATATAATATATATGTATATATCCATATGAGAGGGTGGAAAAATGGACCCACCACCCCCAGCTTGCTTGTTGCAAGTTTGCATAAAAAAACTCCACCTTTCAAAATTTACTCCCACAACAATAAATTGACTTTACACTTGTTTGCCTTTCTTGCGACTTTATCCAAACCTTGGGCATTACACCTTGTTGTGGATGCTCTTATATATCTCTATATTTTTTACAGATGGTTGTGACGGGAAGAAAAAATGTAATAATAAAGAAATATTATTTATGTTAACATAGATAGATATGGGGAATTGGATGTAGAGAACCTTAAAAACGTTAAAAAATGTTAAAGATAAAATTGATTATTAGCTAAATTATATGAACGGGGATTAGGAGTCCAATGGGAATGCTCTTATATAAGTTGGAGACACCGAGTATTTACACCTGTCGTTAATATGGCTTGAACATGTAAAAAGAAAGACGAGAATGCTTTTAGCCCATGTTGCAATCGAAATATTGTGTTAATGTCTCTTTGAATTATTTTGGAGTCCTCATGCCCGAAATATTTATGTTGGATTGTGATTTTTGTAAGACATATATAAAGCACGGTTAGGCCAAATGTACATTGCTCTCTTACTTGTCATATCTCATCCTTAAAAAATCACATGATCAACAACATTTTTGGTCACTCTACCTCACCCACTCGATGTTTCACATTTCACGGCTTCACGCACACCACAATAAATACAACCTTGGTGTGATATGTGAAAGCTCAAATGTCTGTGTGTCCTGCGTGGCGAACTCAAAAATCACATTTGAAACCTCTGAGCTCACTCGTACTGATGAAACATAATATTCTTATTGCATTGAAACTATTAAAGAAAGATATAAAACAAGCTTAATTACAAAACTAATTATATGCACATCTAAGTATTATGACATCTGGTTTTTGACCCTTATTTCCTATCGAAGAGCCTTGAACAACCATAAACTTCACAGAACGAGTACATAATCATGAGCAAGCTTGCGGAAATTGCCAAAACAACAGTTGCAACTTTCTTTGAGAAGGCCATATCTTTCTTAACAAACCTCCAAGCCTTGATCATTGGTCTTTTGTTGTAATACTCTTTGAGGTCTTCAATTGTCTTGTTGTAACTCATGTAAAAGCTACTCTTATTCATCCCATTGAAGAGATCCGCAATGTCTTTGTCGCTCATGTTTCCTTTAATTATGCCCTTCTCTCTTAGTAACTTGACATCCACCTCAGTGTCGACGATGCCGCTCATCAAGTCCATGTATCGTGCCAGTTCTGGTGTTGAGCCAGATGTTGCCACTTCATATGCCAGCAGATTTCTCAATATGACTTCAGAGTAATCCTCAAGAGTAATTGTTGGAAGATATAGATTCGCTTTGTTTTCGTCGAACTTAATGTCCTTTATACCTGATAGAATTCATGATTTCTCATTATAATCAATAACTAATTAACTAGCAAGTAGATGAACTTAACTACACTACTAGAAAACTGGTCATTTGAGATCAAGAAGGCGGTTGCAAATATCATCATGGGTAATCATGTTTGCAACCTTAAGAATCCCAGACGCAAATTTTGTGGTCTGATTGTCCTTGTTGCAGTGTTGTAAAAGTCGGATTACAAGGCCTTGGAATCGGCGATTCCAAGATCCCCGGACATCAACCTTGCTGTCTTTTCCCAACTCGATCGTTATTACTCGCTAAGGTTCAACTCGGTTAAAAATCAGAGTACTCGGGATTACTCGGCCTCCAATGTACTCGGCCACCAACTTTTTTTTATTATTTTTTTATTAAAAATTAAAAATAACAACAAAACATGAATTTTTGAATTATGTTATTGTTTCATATGAATTATGCTTATTTTGACGCGAATTATGCTTGTCTTAACGTATATATAATATCCAATAATTATTTTTTTATTATAATTATCATGTCCGAGTACACGCCGAGTATTAACAGTAATTCGAGTACTCCCTACAAGGGGCCAGCCGCCTATCGAGTTTTACAGCGGTGTCTTGTTGCATCTGGATTGTTGTGTTGCCCAGTTTTCCAGCAAATAAAGCTAAACCCATACTAAAGAACGATAATTATATAACCGACTTATACCTCCATTCGTGCGTCTGAATTTGACTTGAGCGTGTTTGCTAAGAGACGACACCGAGGGGATTTCAATTTCTGTGACAACGGCTTGATCATCGTCTTCTTCTTTGTCTTGTTTACTTATTTTCAGGCCTAGCAAATTCGATATCTTCTCCCAGGGAATGTTCTTGATGACCTTTATCGGACGATCGGCTTTTCCTCTCATTCCAATTCGTAATCCCATTTCCATTACCTCTTCTATGTTTTCTTTTATGTCGTCGTCATCATCGTCAATCGCAATCTTTCTTATGTCAACATCATTGTCTTCCCAAAGTAATCCTATCTGATCAGGAGCTCGTGCAGCATCTTGATTGTTGACAATAGAATGATACATAAGATCAAGCAAATGCAAACAACCCGTCTTAACATTGTAATCCAAATCGTTTGCTAATTTGAGAGGAGAGTGTACCTCACAAAATTTTCGCATCATGGAGATTAACTCGTGATCACCATTTTGATCGGTTGGTGAGAGTCTAAGAGCCTTCCATATTTCATCTAATAAGTACATAGGAAGCTGGTTTTCGAGCACCATCACGTCTCTATAAAGTACACCATTGTTTATCAACCTTTTAGGCATCAAGGTTGATATATCAAGATAATGTGTAAAAAGACCAATCAAGAACAAGCAATCAATTGCAAAAATCCAAGCCAATGTGTCATCTTGAACGTTTATATACTTGTGGTAACAAGCACGGATCACGGGTTCTTTCTCTATGAGCCTATCGATCACCAACGACTCGAATGACAAGACTTGATCCGAGGTCAAGATTGCTTTAACCGCAGCAACTTTGAACCTCTCCATTTGGTATAGTTGAGTCTCAAAGTGATGGTAAGGTCCCAATGCTATAGCTAGAGGTACATAAGCCTCGGGCTTAAATCGACTCGCTGCTTTTGGGACATTGAACACACAAACGGGAATGTCGCTTATGTTGTCGCCACCTTCGTCTTCAAAGTTCTTGCTGATTTGATCCACCCACTGCTGCTCGTTAAATTCATCACTCAAAATTGAGTTGGGATTCATCTTTCTTTGCTTGAATCAAGCCCATCATAACTTAATATTTATAGTATTAATTAATGACTTTAGCCGACTAAAGAAAAGTAAAGGGAAATGTGTTAATTAGGCATCGTTGTGATCCTTTAAAAAATTGAGGGCATAACGTACAAGACAAAAACTTTATAGCTAGTTAGGTTCATGAACTCTCCTGGTGGTATAACGCCTTTTAGAAAAAAAAAAGAAAAAGAAAAACGTGTATATATCTTATTAAAAAAACATGTAAGCCAAGTCTGCGCTTTATAATATTAATTAATATTGGAACTTTATGTTAGTAATTAGTTAGCATCAGATTTTTCTTTATAAAATACATGAGAAACACTACAATACTATTTGTAGAAAATATACTAATATATTTTATCACATGAACGTAAGGATTGCAATTGTCTATTGTTGCAAGTTTCTTTCGACAAAGAATAATTTACATTGTTATGATATTACTTATTGTATTGAAACAATACGTAACACCGGTACCGTTGTAGTAAACTAGTAATCACTAGTCTCTAGTTTAGTCAGGCGATGTGATGGGGACTATGGATTAATCAAGGATGATAATTGAAATTAATCAAGATTAACGATAATTCACTGACGATTAATTCATTGATGATAATTGAAATTAATCATGTACATTCTACTCCGTGTGTTTGGGAGGCAGTCGTTCTTCAAGGAAAGACTCGAAATTTGTTTTAAGGGAAATCACCCTTAATGATTGAAGCCGAGGACTATGTTGAAATACTCGTTGAAGACAAATGTTCGAAATTCGAAAATTTTGTTGAAAGCCAGACTTTGTGGACATTCATACTCGTTCGTATGTTTTGAATACGATTTAGTACTAATATATATTATGTATCGTTCATAAGTTTTGATTCACATAGTGTGAGATGCTTTAGAGTTGAAACTTTTATAATACTAGTTTCACTTTTTGAAAATTATAATTTTTTACTGATTTTGAAAAACTACTAGTCAATTAACTTTATGTTCAAAAGTTATTTTTTAGAAAACAAAGTTTGAACTTTTTATAAACGTAATAGTAGGCAAATTCTTATAATATATGTGCAAAGCCATGCACGTATTTACATTATATATTAAGTAATAAGAATTGTGTCACATGCATGGACTAAAGGTTATTTAATAAACAAAAGAGTTCGAGTGATTCTCTTCTTAACCATTACTTTGCGAATAATATTATTAGTTAAAACCCAGATGTAGCAATACCTATAAAAATTAGTTTACATGGCACATATACGAAATCCTTAACCTTTTTTAAATATCATGTGATCATGTCTTACCTAAGAATACAAAAATTAAGAAGTGTTAATCCTAATGCTTACGTGTGTAAATACATGTGATCTAAATAATGAACCAGAACCACATAATTTTCAACAAAATAGCAGCCTTCGTTCGTTGTCGAAGATAATAAGGAAAATATGTTTCGTTGTTGAAGAACGAATCTGAATTACGATGTATAATTGTGCGCACGAATCAATGCTAGCTCTCTTCTTTCTTCCAACAGATCCAGATTCATTCTGAGTTCGTGATCGTTGTCATCAATCAGCAGAACTCTCGCGGATGGAATCTCGATCTCTACGGGGATCATGGCTTCAGTTCCGTATGTCAGGCAAAAGGGTGTCTCCAAATTGCTGGAATTCTTTTGGGTGCGAAAAGCCCAAAGTACATGAAGCAGTTCATCCACCCAACCTGTTCGTTTCGTCCCTAGTCTTGCCTTAATCCCCTCCTTGATAGTTCGGGTGGTCCTCTCGACTTGACCATTTGCTTGTGGATGAGCAACGGATGTAAAAATTTGAATGACTTGGAGTTCTTTCAACCATGCTTGTAATCCACTGTCAGCAAATTGGGTCCCATTGTCACTTACCAATTCTTGTGGGAGACCAAACCGGCAAATGATAAATTCCCAAAGGAATTTTTTCACGCTAGAAGCCGTGATTGATGCGACTGGTTTGGCTTCCACCCACTTGGTGAAGTAATCAATGGCCACTATCAAGAATTTGACTCGTCCCGGGGCTTCTGTGAATGGTCCCATGATATCAATAGCCCATTTTTGGAACGGCCATGCGGACGTTACTAGAATCAATTCGTTCTTTGGACGAAGGGTATTGGGGGCATGGCGTTGGCACGAATCACACTTTCTTATTTCTTGTACAGCGTCTAAATGCATGTCGGGCCAATAATACCCTGCGTTCATGGTTTTTGCAACCGTCATTCTTGGTCCCGCGTGTAATCCGCAAATGCCTTCATGGATTTCTCTGATTAGGTAATTTGCCTCTTCCGCGTCTTCACAACGCAAGATCGGACCAAGAAATGATCTCCGGTATAAGATACCGTCAGTCAACTGGTAATTCAAAGCTTTGTGCTTAATCTTCCGAGCCTCAGCCTTTCCTGCAGGAAGTGCTCCGGAGGATAAGTAAGCTATAATGGGTGACATCCACGACTCGACACCAGTTTGAATTACCAGGACTTGGTTTTGTGGAACAGATGGATGGTTTAGAACTTCCACACGAATATCTTTGGCGAAATGCTCAAAATTCGTTGAAGCTAGCTTGCTAAGAGCGTACGCCGATTTGTTTTCGCTCCTCTTAATGTGGACAATGTTGAAGGAGGAAAACTGGCGAACCAAGACCCTTGCTTGTGACAAATAAGAAGCCATGACATCGTTTTTAGCTTCGTATGTTCCGTTTATTTGTCCCGCAATTAGCATAGAATCCACCCGAGCCTTTAAATGTTTCACCCCAAGCTTTTTTGCTATCCGTAGTCCAGCCAGGAAGGCTTCGTGTTCCGCCTCATTATTGGTACTTTTGAAATCCAATTTGATGGCGTATGTAAATTCATGCCCCTCATGGTTAACTAGCCTTAATCCTGCACCAGACCCTTCTATGTTGGAGGCTCCATCCGTGAACAATGACCAAACTTGTTCTTGTTCCAGAGGTGCTTGGGGTTGTTGTTCGATTAGGCATTCTTGCTCTTTGTATTGCGGGACTTCCGTGGCGAAGTCCGCGAGTACCTGCCCCTTAATCGCTGGTCTTGGCTTGTATTCAATCGAGTGTTCACCCAATTCGATAGCCTACTTTGCCAGTCGTCCGGACAGCTCGGGTTTACTCAACACGTTCTTGAGTTTGTACCCGATTAATACATTGATAGGGTGGCCCTGGAAATATCTGTGGAGCCGTCTGGCGGCATAAACCAATGCCAAAACCAGCTTTTCCAACATTGAATATCTTGTTTCCGGATCCGATAGCGTTCTACTGACGTAGTAAATTGGTGTTTGAACATTTTTCCTATCCGTCAGTAAGACCGCCCCCACGGCAATGTCGGATGCCGACAGATATAGTGTTAATGGTTCACCCGCGTGAGGAGCAGTTAGCGTGGGTAATTCCATTAAACACTTCTTGACTTCCTGGAATGCTTGTTCGACTTCCGAAGTCCATCTGAACTGCGCCTTTTTGAGGCAATTCCTTAATGAGATGAACGGGTAAGATTTAGTAGCGTGGTTTGCCAGAAACCTGTTTAGTGCTACTAATTTGCCCTTGAGTGTTTGAACTTGCTTGAGAGATTCGGGGGATGGCATGCGGGCTATTGCTTGAACCTTGTCTGGGTTAGCTTTAAAGCCCGTGCCTGTAACGATTACCCCGAGGAACTTTCCTTCCTCAATCCCGAAGGAGCATTTTGCTGGGTTGAGTTTCATGTTGATGCTTCCCAGTGTTTCAAAAGTTTCCTCTATATCCCTCAACATTTGATCCTATTCAGTGCTCTTGATTACCAAATCGTCCATATAGACTTCAAGGTTCCGACTTATTTGTCCTTTGAAAGCCTAATCCATCAGTCGTTGGTATGTGGCTCCCGCATTCTTTAACCCGAAAGGCATCATTCTGTAACAGAATGTTCCTTGGTCAGTGCGAAATGCTGTCTTGTCCTCATCACCAGCTGCCATATGGATTTGATGATAGCTCTTGTAGGCATCGAGGAAGCACTTGAATTTGAATGGGGCCACATCATCTACTTTCAAATCGATCTTCGAAAGTGGGTAACAATCTTTCGGACATGCTTTGTTTAGATCTTTATAATCTATACACATCCTCCACGTTCCGTTGCTTTTTGGGACGATCATCGGGTTGGCTACCCATGTTTGGTACTTGATTTCTCTTATAATCCCAGCATGAAGAAGATCTTGCACTTGTTCATTCATGGCCTTCGTTTGTTCTGGGCCCATCTTTCTCTTCTTTTGCACAATTGGGGTGATTAACGAATTCACCTTCAACTTGTGTTCTGAAATGTTCCGCGGGACACCGGTCATGTCCGCGGGCTGCCATGCAAAAATGTCGATGTTTTTGATCAATAGCTGCTTTAGAAAGGTTCAGACGATTTCAGAGATGGACGGACCAATTATTACGGTTTGGTCCGGAAACTTTTTATTGAGGATCCATTTCTCTGGTTCAGTCCTCTGGGCCTGTCTTGGGACCTTGCTTGGCCTTGAACTTTCGGTTGTAAAACAAAGTCGGTTTACATGAATTATTGCCACACCGGTGCGAGTTGGAATTCCTACTGCACCATGTGCTGTGGATGGGTGGGCATTGAAGTCTCCAATTTCCTCTCGTCCCAAGATAATGTCATGTTTGGAAGTTGCTGGTAGGACCAAAAATTCTACTTCTTCGGTTCTTGACCGTACTCCGTCACTTAGTGTGACCGGGAAAGTGATAACACCACGGGGGTGCATTATCTCTCCTCCGAAACCAGAAACAGGAGCATGAATTGGTTGTAGTCTTTCTTTGTCTTATTCATCCAGTTGTTCGAAACATTGTTCGTACATAATATCGGACGTACTGCCTGTGTCAAAAAACACATATTGTGATTGGTAGTGGCCAAATTCGGCAGTAATTATCAGCGGGTTTTGTTACATGGACCACCTTTGATCCGAGGAAAAATCACATGTGCACTCTTCCATTCTTCGTCCAAATATTCCCTATGTTTTCCCTTACTTGAATGTCCCCCTTGGATCATGTGGACATTCAGATCTTTGATTTTCCTTTTGTTCGGGCCCTGACTATCCTTTGCGGGAGGTTTGCCAGTCCCTCCTCGTACACCTTTGACTAAATGTTCGAGTTTACCATTTTTAACAGTTGCTTCAATTTCATTTCTGAGAGCCACACACTCGTTCGTGTTGTGTCCAACATCATTATTATATGAGCAATGTTTTTTGGTATCAAGGAATGACTTCCGCGGTATTGGTTGAGGTTTCCGGAAAGTCATATTTTCAGTATTGAGAATTTATGAGAAAGTCTTGATAACTGGGTCCAACTGTTGGTGGAGCGGGATGAAAAATTACGTTTGCCTTTGTTGCCGATCAAAGATCTTGCATCAAAAGGCTTAGATGCTTCCGCACTTGGTTGGAGTCTTGATCATATTGGTCCTTTAGCTTGCTTATTTGGTCTCGGAGTTTAAAACTCGACCCTCGGTGGTTGCTTTTGACCACTGGAACCTAAAGTTTTCTCAGTTCTCGCATACAGCTTTGATGCTTTCAAGATTTCATCCCATGACTCGGGTATCACGTCTCTCCCCGTGAGTGTGCGGATCAAATCATCACAATGGACATTTTTACAGAATGCTCCCCTTAGCATATCTTCGCTTACCCTTCCGATGTTAAGGCTCTCGTTAGTAAAACGAGTAATGAAGTCCTCAATTGACTCATTATTTCACCTCGTAACATCCAGTATTTCTGAAGGGTCGCGGGTATGTTTCTTTTGTTAACTAAAGTGCTGGGAGAATTTTGCTATGAAATCATTCCAACTTTTGATTTGTCCGACAGGCAGTTTTTCAAACCACTCTCTCGCAGCTCCTGTGAGTGTGAGTGCGAACATGTGGCACCAGTACGGAAGAGTCCAACCACTGACTCCCCCGACTGCCACAAATCTCAACAATGATCGCTAGGATCTGTCATTCCATTATATGTTCCAACAGATGTTGGAATCTTCGCGTTTACTGGAAATGAAGCTTGTGCGATACTTGGAATAAATTTTGACTTTTCTGCAAAAGACTCCGGGACGGTATGGTTTCGAAAAATCATGCTCAGCATCGCTGTGATATTCCGCATGGCGAACAACTGGTCGCGGGTAGCTAGTCCCTCCGTAAGAAGGAAGACGACTATCCCCGCTATAAAAACTACCATCCGGCCAATAAGATGAGTCGTACCCGTCCAGTTCGTCCTCATAGGATGATACCCGCATATCAATGCGGGGACGAGGACGCAACCTTCGGGTTTCGCTCATGTTCCGCTCCGGTGGCAAACTGTATTGGATGTGGCTTCCCCTTATGGGAGGAGAAATAGATCTCCTGGGAGGCTCATCGTACGTCAGGGTACGGCCATGGAAACGTTCATTCCGGACCCGACGTTCGTACTCTGATCTTAAACTTTCTTGCTGAACACGAAGCCACTCGTCTGGAGATAAGGTTTCTTCAGTCCTGAGGTTATGACGGTGAGCTCTTCTTGGAGTAGAGTCACCGGAATCTTCTTCCAAACCTAACTCCGACTGAGTTCGATGGACTTCTCTTGGAACACGCTCTAGATTCCTTATATTAGAACCTCCTGGGGCTGTGACGTACCCCAAGTCAGTAGTTGGTGTAACAATGTTTCCGGTGTCTACCGGGGTAACACCCTTTTGTTGAGTAAACAACCCCCGAGCCGTCGAACCATCCAAGGAAAAGATTCCTGGATTGACGGTTTCAGCTCTTGCAACAGGGGTCGAAATTCGAGCAAACACATACGTTGCTCTTTCACGTGTTTCAAGGTTGAGATCACGCAGAGGTTGTGCTTGATTCTCCGTCGGCCCTTTAGGTAACTGACTCATATCGTAAAGAGAACGGAAAATTTTTTCGCTGTTTTAACAAAAGCACGGATTGCGCCAATGAAGAAACACGGATCTACTCCCCACTAATGGGTCCTAGATCCAATGAGTCCACAAGGTAGGATACGGTTACTGTCAACACGATATGAATACAATTCCTAAAGTCCAGTGACGTGAATCCTGCAAAACAGAACACCGTGAGCTCGTTACGGGAAGGACAAGAGGGGGGTCTTCCCGTAACCACCCTCCGGCGTGAGAATAAGTACCGTTCTTACAAGAGATAAAGTACTTAAGTAAATTGTGAGAGTATGGTGATTGTGAATGAATACCTCATGATGATCGAGAGGGTATTTATAGCCGAAGGATGTGGGAAGGTGATTGGACCAGCTGTCCCTTAGGAAGATGCCTGCATAACCGTCTGGACACCTGTCCTTGTGTGATAGGTTTAGCTTATACGTTGCATGTGCATGTATAACGACCTGGACACGCGTCCTCTTCCCATTTGTTAATGGGAGAATATTGAACATGTGCACGGTTATAACGACCTTGCCAGGTGTCACTAGATGATTGGCCAAAAGATCACGTATTGCCCAAGAAAGCATCTTGGTAAATCTTCTAGAAGGTAATTGGTTATTGACAGCTGTCCCAGAGCATTACCTCGTGGTCATTTACGCGGAAGGTTATTCCTTCTTGCGAATGACTTCTGAGGGTGCTATGATGCTTCCGCATGTGCTATGAGAGTGTTTCTTTCTCAAATGATTATGCGGATGACTTGTGTGCCCCGCGGGTGTCTTATGAGGGATTTCTGAGTGACCCGCAGGTAGTCCTTAAGGGTATTTGGGTCTTTTTGGTACCCTACCTCTATAGATAGCCATCGGGATAGATGGTGCAATTTCATCTGGCATGAGGGGAAAATCAAAGGTAGATACTAAGGAATTAACTTGGATTCATGGTGATATTGGTAAACAGAATATCCGTTATAGCATTAATAGATACATGAAAGAATTATAACTTGTCTCCAAAGATGAAGCTCGGAGACTTGGATTGGACAAAGAAAAAGGAGAATGGATTACTCAAATCCGAAAATTGGGACGCAAGAGGATCGATTTAATGTACGAAGCATGAAGATTAAGAGTAGAGTGGGAATGTGACATAGACATAACGTTGGTGCTTTTGGGCGTGTTCAAATCCATACATGGGAAGTATATATATGCAATAAGATAAACGTTTTACTGATTACGTGTATGAATATGTATTCTATTCATTTTAGATGAATATCAAATATGAATGCCTATAATGAATAGGGTTCCAAGAGACCGGAGAGTCAAGATGATAATGGTTATAGAACTAGAGAGTAGAGAGTAGAGACTAGCTCCATAAACTCATAAAGTGGAAACCGAAGACGAACAAGTAATCGGTCACATGAATATATCAAACGAGACCAAATTCATCCTCGACGAGTCGAAGGGTGCGAAGCCAAGCATATACCCAAAGGTAGTCACGAAAATGAATGCAGAATGAAGTGGAGGCGCTAAGTGTAGAAAAATAAGTCAATCTCAACCACGAAAGATAGCGAAAAGGAAGATAATAAAAATACCAATGCAGGCTAGTCATGGACAAGATAATGTGTGTTGTATAAGACAAGACATGAATTAGATGGGAAAAAATGAGACAACTCGCCTAAATATAAGAACGGTCTCATTTAGCTAAACTAAGACGCAAGTGTAACATGTAAGTATTTTCTAAAACCTTATAAAGTAATTATGTTTCTTCTAATATTATGTTTTTAGTAAATACAAAATGTAACACGAAAACATAGAAAGATAACTCACTAACTCTAATTTAGTGTCTCCTAGCTTTCCATGCATCAACCAACTTATTGAATTCTGGCATTGTACCACCAAGGACATGTAGTATCAAGAAATGTGTAACGGGTGTTTAGAAAAAGACTTTAAATGAAAATGTTTTAAAAAAATAACTTAAACATCAATAACTTGGGGCTCCACCGCCGTCTATAATATCAGCCATGACACAACTTGATGCCAAGGGAAACTAATTAATATCTACAAATTCAAAGTCAATTTTTGCAAGAAACCAGAATATTCGGGTTCCTTCTGGTTTCATAGGTGTATTCCAAGAAGCAGATGCTATTAACTATAGATTTTTTTTTTTTTTATCAAAAAGCATAATAATACAAAACCAAGTCAAAATAATGCTACAATGTACCACAAATATTACAATGACTTAGACGAGTTTAGCATAAACAGTGTTCCTTTTAGGGAATGATGTAACGTGTTTGCATTCAGTGCGAAGCTTGGACGAAGATATTCGGGAGGGGGGACTCAAAATGTATTAAAAAAAATCACAAACGAGGGGGCCGGACTCAAATTTTCGATTGAAAACGGCTAAATTTACCCCACGTATAAAAAATTTCGGACGAAAATGGGTAAATTTACACTGCTGCGCAAAAAACAGGGGTCCGGGGCCACCCCGGGCCCTAATTATACTTTGCCCTTGTTTGCATTCAAAATATAGACGTTGCGAGCAATTGTAGTTATTTGTTAGAATTTTATGAGATTGATCATCTCGAGTACACATGCCTTCTCTCTTTGATTGGATCTATAGTCACGGATATAAATTTTATTTATAACAGGTTGTATTCAGTATAAGTATATTTTAGTCTTAAAATAAACCTTTTTTTTATTTGAGTCGGAGACCACAAGATCTCAAGTTCAAATCTGATCCAACTAGGTTTTACCACAATAAGCCTTTGAGCAGCTTGTTTTCCCCAAAACAGGAGATGGAGGGCTTGACATTGGTTTTTACAATTAGGTTACCTCGGGTAGACGTGCTTTATCGTTGTTAAAAAATCACAAATAATTTAATATATCAAAATGCTAGTTGACATAAATATATCAAAACGTAAAACATTATATAAAGTATACTTTGGTCTTCAAATATACTTATTTGTATTTTGGTCTTATAAAATGATGTGATTTTATGTTTTGTGTGAATACAGAATTGTGTTCATGAAGTAGTTGTCTATTCTAAGTTTGACTAAGCATATCAATATTGATTGTTAGCCCAGTCTAGAATATGATAACAATAATAAAATAACCATAGTTTGATATTTTATCATTGGTTTGACCAAATCAAGTGCCTCATACAAGTCATATTCAACCAAACAGAAGGGCAATTACGTAACTTCCAAGCAAATAAAGTCTTATGTATACACCAAAAACTCAGTTTCTCCTTGGTTTGCCTCACAAATTAAACTCTTTATTCTTTCTTACAACTTTTGAGAACAAAAATCTTTCACAGATGACCACAAAAACTAGTAGTTTATACTCAAACACGAAGCCTCAGCCACCACCAAGGACATGCTTATGTTCTCCAACCAACCATCCGGGCTCATTCAGGTGCAGCCGCCACCGGAACCTTAACAAGGTTCCTAGTAGACGTACGGCCAGCCGTGGTTCATGGGAGTTGGCGGTTGTGGCTAAATCCAACCCGGTGAATGCGTTTCTTCGAATGATGATACGACCATCAAACCGTGATCATCAAAGGAGGAGGAACTTTCAGCAGAAGCCTAGTAGGTTTTGCATGCTGAATGGCAATGGGAACAGACTCACACTAGTGAATTGATCATTTGTTTAGAAGTTTTACTAATTTAATTCATTTGTTAATTTATTTTTTTTTTGATCATGCACTTTGTAATTAATTAAATTATGGTATATAGAGTTGTAAAAGTTTTGTAATGATTGTGATGGTATATTAAGATGTTATAGACAAAATTTATATGTGTACATGTGTATATATACAAAGACTCTTATTTGGAACATGCTAATAAGTTATTATAGCATTATACATACTTTTTGCTATAATCACTCAATTAATTGTACACTAAAACAATAAAACATCAATATGTCATGTTACTAAATCAATAAAACATCAATAATAAGTTATTATAGCATTATAAGAAAGGAGTCGAGATGCTTTATAAGCTTCTTTAATGGTGTTTTAGTCATACTCTTTGCATGTTGATGCGTGCAAACTTTGGTCTTTGCTCTGGTACTTCAAGTTTTAAAACTTGTTTATGCTTGGAATCGGGCTTAAGAGGTATTAGAGGTGTTGCCCATCTATCAAACGGGTGTGCGTTCAAATCCTGCAAGGTCTGATACATGTGGATTAATTATATGAGTATTTAAGGATAGATTGGTTGCTATTCAAAATAAACGAAAAGGTATTAGAAAGTTTTAAGTTCACACTTAAGTGAAATCGTCGGTTTTTTATACTGTCATTACACACATTAGTTAGATATTAAATTTAAATTTTATTAACTGCAGTTGAAACAATTTCTTTTAACAGCTAGTATTCTACCCCTAAATTCATCTAACTCGCATGCTATAAGATTTGAACTCTCGATCTCTATTACATAACCCTAGATACCATTGGGCCTTTGGAATCTAACTATACTAATAAAAGAAAATAATGAGGATGATGTTGCAATCCCACGTTCATTCTAGGCCTAATCTTTCTTCTCATTCATCCTACCTATCCATGAGTTATAGAGCAAAACCATATTAACAAATGAGTTATAATTTCCTTTCTAATTATCTAATTTATCATCTCATTCATCTCAACTATTCATTGGTCATGGGCCAAAATAATTTTGACAAATGGGTTATAATTTCATTTTCAATTCTCTAATTTCTATCTTATTTATCCTACATATCCATGGGTCATGAGACAAAACAATTTTGAGAAATGGGTTATAATTTCTCTTTTAATTCTCTAATCTCTCATCTGACATCTCATTTATCATAGTTATCCACGGGTAATTGGTCAAAACAATTTGTAAATGTTGTATATAAAAAGAATCAAATTTGTAATTTTGAGATTTTAGACTTCTTATTGTTTATACTATATATTTCTTGTTTTTACCTATAATTCTGTTCATTTCTTTTAAATAATGGATTTTTTTATTTTTATTATTTGACAAATCCCGTGTAATACACGGGTTCAAAAGCTAGTTTTATATATACACTAAACACGCCATATACTTAATTGAGATGGGAGGAGCATGCACCATTTTGTTTATACCAACAGAATCACATAGCAAACACCAAGAAATAATATATTAACCCATGCATGTGCTTGTAGAAGGAATCTAGGAACAAGAAATCATGTCAATAATGTTGGAATAAAGTTGGTGAAATACGTGTGTGTATATATATATATATATAATTATGCATGTAATCAAAAATATATAATTCACATCTTTTGTAATAAAAAGTTTTATAAAGAGTGGATACAATATCGATCTTAACTTGGAATATTTGAATTTAAAGTGAAAGAATGAAGATCATAATACAAATAATCCTATATATGTTTCTACTAATCCTTATTAGATTAAACAAGGAGAAAACTAATCTAAAAACCTCTAGGTTTTATAGACATGACAAATCCCCCCCCCCCCCTTCCCGTGTTCTAACTTGACTTTTTCTCGCTCGATGCTTTGAAAAAGTTCTCTTTGATCTCATTGTTACCCCGTAGTTATACAAGATTACTCTAACACATAATCTTATAGCTTATATACAATATTTGATTGTATCACAATTCTCACATCCATGCACATCACTGATTTAGAACTTATGTAACCCTTGTCTAGAACTACCAATCAAATAGAAAATAGACATTCCAATGTTTTTAATATTATTAATTTGTAAAAGTAATGTTATTCCCATCAAGTGGGAAGTCCAAAGCTTGTGCCGAACGCCACAAGAGTCAACTAAAATCAACTTATAGTAGTCATTGAAATACTATTCTTTTGTTGACCAATTCTCATTCCACCTTCTCTATTAGCGGTCCTTTTAAGATCCTTCAACCACCATTTGTGAGCCGTTCGTTTAAAAGTCCCTCACTACCCCGGCCCCTTCATTAAATTGATGAAATAACTTAAAAAACATTTTGAATTTTAATATTGTTTAATTAATAATGTAATTACTCCCACACCCTAAACTATACATTTTTCAAAGTAGACTTAAAACAATCGGCATTTCCGACAAATATAGTTATAACTATATTAGTAACTTGTTTTTATCCCTTATATTATGGGGATTATTTATATTATTCGTTTATAATATTTATTTATTTTTTTATTTTTATAATTTTATTTATTGTATAAAAGTTAATAATATACCTACGGTTTAATGATAAAAGGTTTCACAAATAAATGAGATGTTATAACCCAGTTTAAACTACTTGGATATGGTGAGACCCATAATCCGCTTACTTTTTTACCATAAAACTGTTCCTTAATTATAAATAATATCTTTGTTAAAAAAATCAAGTATTAACTTTTAGTATATTCCTATTTTATAGGATTTTCACATCGAATATTTGGTGAGGTTAGTTTTTAATTTAATGAGATGTTATACTCATTTTAAGTGTTATCTGAGTTTAGTGAAACCAATACCCGTAAATTCGGGTCAGATGCATAAGAAACCTACATTTACAAATAAAGCAATCTGTTGACTTAAGAAAAGTAGAGAGCAACCATATAACTTTTAAAAGTTTCGTTTATATATATTTAAGATTAAGATAATACTTGTATAATTTGTTTATTTATTTATTTCTCGGGTCTGCCGAATTTCATTATACAACTAGCAAAAAGCTAAAGACCAAACAACAAACAACTACAAGACGAACAATTTTTTGTCCACACGTTAACTAAAAGATTTAATCTCCTCCAAAACTTTTGACAAACAAGTTTGTTGAAAAAGATAACTTTCATATGTTCCTTATTTTCCAAATACACCAACAGGCTATGAGAATGATGACGTAGAGTGTCTTGCTTTTCCGATGATCGAGGTTGCTTGTTTCATGAATCTTATGTAAATCTTGTACCAAAAACGCATAAATTGGACGAATTTGACACCGCCAAGCGGTAAAGTAGCATGAAGTTATCAAATGATCACATGTTTCATTATAATCACCACATATCTTACAAGTCACCGACTAAACATCGATATTTCTTTTAAATAAAGCCAAAAGAAAAAAAATCCTCTCTATTTCATCCTTCCAATCGAAAATATGAATTTTCTTTGGAACCCGATTATTTCACGTCATGACGAACGGGAGAAAGGTAAAGTTTTCTTCATGGAGGGCACCAAGAACTCCCCCGAAAAATTATGAGACCACACCCATTTGTCCAAGTGTACCCCTAACACATTTCAACACGCAGTGTGCTCCTAGACTTTCATATAAGACCTTTTCAATTGTCATTTCCGGATTTGATATTCATCTACCATCTTGTAACATGTATGAACTAAACAAGATTTGACAATGCACGACGTTTCAACCTAATATAAGTATTGTTACCCTACTAAAATTTACAAATTATTGAAATATGTATATATTTTATTGTGTACCAAAATTTGTTTTCAATAAATAATACTAACTCGAAATGATTAATAAGAAAAAAAAAGGATTAGTTAAAGATACTCCCAACCGTAGAATCTGAAGAGAGCATACAATTTTGTTTTGCAGGTTAATATTTTAATATATGTGTTTTCTTATTGAGCTACATTATCATCATTTAATGCAATAATTAGTTACCAATAATTTTTCAAACATTTTTTTTTTTTTAAAAACACGCATGTGCAAATTCTAATGAAGACGGCCCCGATTAAAAGTAAAATATAATATAATATTGTGAAATGGTAATTTATGACATGAATCGTTTGAGTTGTTTGAAACACATTTTCGTGGTAAGTTTAATATCAGTTGGCTCGTATTATTCTTTCAATTAAAAGCCATAAAACATTAATTTGAAATACAGGAAAAAAAAACTTAACGGAGTGAAAAAAAGTTAACGGGATCCAATGAGAAAATATATGGCAAAAGGTGGGACTAGTGGCAAGAATTTTTTAAATTGGGATTATTATCTGCAACTGCAAAAATGTGGGATTATTAAATTTCAATTTGCCTAAAAACAATATGGTTCGAGCTTAACATTTTTAAACATAGGTGAGTCACTTCATTGATCTTAACCATTGTCTCTTAATAATTCTATTAAAATGCTACCTCCAAACTCATCAGATAGAGTTTGGTTGATTCACTTAAAAAACACTTCTTAATGATTAATGAAGTTTTTAATGAATCAGTTACATAGTCATGTTGAACGATTCAAATGATATCTCTTATTTGGTCAAGCCTTTTAAAGGTTCAGCACATGATTGCCCAAACAGCCCCTTAATTACAGTTTGGTATCCTCTTATTGATTTCATTTAAGTTACCTCTAAATCGTACAAAAATAGAGTGTGTTCGGTTCACTTAAAAGATATATCTTAATTTTTAATGGATTAAGACTACCTCTAAATCTATCAGACCTTTTAATAGCTCAACGTAAAAATTCCAAATATCCCTCGCTATTAGAGACTCGTTCTACACTTTGCTACCATAGCTCAAGTACACTTTGGTATTTATGTTTTTTTTTCTAAGCAATGTAGGCTATCGTAGAGCAAGTGGCAATTTGATCGGATAAGATTTAACTTTTCTCTTTCTGTCTTTATCAATTGGCAAAGCCTATAGATTAGGTGTCGATAATGATGAAATTAACCTTGCTTAAAGCTAAACATTGATATAATTTAATATAAACAACCAAAGAGGCTTTATATTATTTTAATTTAACGCAACTCCCAAAAATATCTTCTCTCGTTTTGTTATAAAAAAAATGATAGGGTTAGTTTCTAATCTTGTTAAAATCATGTATAATGGTTAATAACTTTCATATTTACTTTTTTTGGTAAAAGGGCATTGGTCTTAGTAAATAAGATTAAAAGATAAATATGATTACAAACAAATACATCTCCTATCTCCTCAACATTTTACCAAGTTTGAGCATGGCTATAATTGTTTTAAGGTATATAGTTGCTATAACTACTAATCTTTCTCGTACACTTTGTTATTGTATTTATCAAGTATTGTTTAACAACTACATAAAAAAATAAGAACTCTTTTAGGGGAACTCCAATCCTCTTTTACTACCAAGAGCATTAAATATTTGCATGTCGAACTGAAGAACGCATGATGTAATAGTTGGTAAACCTATAAAAAATCGGGCAGGATATTTTATATAACTTATAGTTCGGGTTATTCGGGTCTACCCGAATTTGAGGATTTCAACCCAGATGTTGATCTCGGGTCTCGAGTTTGAAGCTAAACATGTCGGGTCATTCAGGTCTCGGATTGCTTTGGCTCATGTTCAGTATTCAGACGCTGTTAAAAAAATACATCCCTAATTTACTCGATTTCATATGAAATACCTTAACTCTTAGATTCAAATTCGACACAAATCTTTAAGATTCTTTGCAAGCATTCCTGGAATGTTTACTTGGTTTGTTTTACCGAATGAGTTTGTCAAACCAAAGATGACGGTGTTCTAAATATACCCAAACTACCCTACTGAATTTGCCGAATGTGTCTCTTCACCCTTACACATATTATACATTAATATTGGAGACAACAAAATTAAGTTGTCACGTATAATAAAATATAGGGATATTGGTAGTACTCATAATTTTCACTCATTTGCTGATAACACTTCTAACCTTTGACTTGTTACTCATCACTCTCAACTTCACCTTATTTGTTTTTGTCACTTCCTCATTAACGCCGTTAGTGGAATCCCATAGTATATCATACCAGATTGTCGGATGCACTTCACAACCGTCGGATAGCCCTTGCATCTTATCGATTGGTCCTCTCTTTGTGTTAATCAAACCTTCGAGTTGCTGCAATCGCTTTCGTTAGATGTCCGAACCACCCTGAATCACTGGCCACTGCCGGCAAAGGCGAAACCTTACACGTGTCGTCTCTCTCTTTTCTGTTTCCAATTGTCTACTTCACCAAAAAAATCATGATTCGTCAAAAACCTATCAGCGTCTTCTCCCTCTTTTCTTTTCCAATCATCTGCTTCACCGAAAATCAGGATTCCACTAATGAAGTTATTCGTCTGTTAATGAGAAAATGACTACGACGAATAGAGTAAAAGTTGGAAATGATGGATAACAAATCGACAGTTGAAAGTGTTATAAGTTAACGAATAAAGTTTGAAAATAATAAAAACCAATATTCTTAAATAAAATAAATGATTAATCCACCATGATGAAAAACCTTTGATTCCGGCAAATAAAAAGTTAGAAAAATAAAGTATAACTTTATTATGTCCTACCATTATTGGCACCCTTATTAACAGTTATTTAAAACGGCTCTCACTATTGTCGTTTGGCGCCCACCGAAACCAACTTCCAATTTCCTTCATATTAAAAACCATACATTATACACCCACCGTAACCTAAACCAAACAACCCAAACGCCAACTCCTTTTATACTTATTATATTATTCAACTATTATTATAACTTCACACACCTTTTTCCAGCCCTATAAATACCTCACATGACTTAACCAATGTTTGCCAATTTACACACCCAAACTCATAATAATAATAAACATCTTTCTCTCTTCAGTTTAATTAAATGACGGTTTCAACACGCAGAACAATAACAAACGGGCCAGTTAGGTCCTTCGCCTCCACCACCTCCACCTTCTCCTCCGGATCGATTTTCCAAAACCGATCCGCGCCCCATGTGAACGTTTACGGAACAACAACAACTTCCTCGTCGTCTTCGGTTCGATTCTCTTTCGACAACACCTGTCCGATTTCGCCTAGCCGATCGATAACATCCGTTCCGAGAAACCATACTCCAAAGAAAACGTGTATGTGCTCGCCTACGTCGCATCCAGGATCATTCAGATGTAGTTTGCATAAACTTAAAAGCTCGAATAATAATAATATTAGTAGAAACAATCATCACAATATGAACACAAACACGTACCCATCGAACCGCCTCAATGCGAGGCGGTCCGCAATGTCCAACTCGCTTGTGCGAATAGGAACGGTTGAAGGCGGCGATTTGGTTAAACGAACACTTGCGGCTTTGATTTGACCGTCTTCTCATCAACAAAGACGGAGATCGTCGTTTCAGCCGAGGCCCAGTCGGCTTTCGGTCATGTCGAAGGCTGAGAATGTTTAGATTTGTTAATTTTTTAATATGTTTATTAATCGTCCTAAATTTGTGACGAAGTTTATCGAAGGTGTAACGAACAAATCACTGAAATCGATGAGCAGTTTTGAAGAATTCGAGCTCGAAAACGAGCTCTAAAATGATATAGGAGATCTGTTTAAGTGTGTATACACGGAACATATATAATAAACTAATATGTCTCTGCCGTGTAGCTCAGTTTGTTAAGAGGGTGTAAGACTTGGAACAATAATAGACTAATGTCATCTGTTTCCGTCATTATTGAAATCTAGTTAAATCAATTTGAACTCTGAATATTAAAACTAAGTTCAATTCGATTCAACCTAAGCTAAGCTAACGCTAACGATCTCTGTGTGTGTTGATGATCTGCATCTTCGTCTTTGATCATCTGCATTAAGTTCAATATCTCTTCAATATGTTTCGTTAGCTCGGTCTTATTCGTTAAGGACCTAAGGTTAGATATATTTTCCGTTAAAAACCAGCATTTATATTGAAATATAAGGGCAAACGAGCGATAAATAGCAAATATAAGTCGTTTTAAAATAATATTAATAGAAATGTATTTTGTGTTTTTACATATTCCTGTGGGTCTAATATTATGTGCTTTTGCAGGTACGTTGTCGTTGAGAGGCTGGATTTTGTATACTATCATATGACTTTGATTTTGGTGACTAATTGGACCACACTTGACCTAATTTGCCTATGCATTGGAGGACTCATGGACTATTTACAATTATTAAACTTTAACCATAAGTCTATAATTAAAAGGAATTTTAATATAAATAATTAGGAGCTGGCCGGTTTAAGTCAATGAGCTGGTAGTGGAATGGTAATAAAGAGACTTCGTGTTTCATGTGACCCAGGTTCGAATCATGTCCTCAACATCTACTTTCAGTGTCACACGGGTGATGATGAAAGACTAGGCGAATAGATGACGTTCACTAGTTGGATTCTTGAAATTAAACGAGTTTTATCTCACCGCACTGTCGTGCCTTCAAGCTAGTGTTCACGGGCATTAGCCTTAGATAAGAGTTTTCTCCAGATCAAAAGACGAGTATATCCTAATATGACGAATTTAATAAGTAGCTCGTTTACAAGATTTATTGGACATTAAAAAAAGAAAGGAGCTGGTTAATGTTGTTGGTGCAACCTTGTTTGGTGAGTGGTAGCTAGCTGTTAAGGAACAAAACAATATTATATAGACAATGGGTGGTTATTTGGAAACGATGATACCTAAGTATGAGTATGAGTATGAGGATATAATAATGATTAATGAGGTTAATGGTGTCTTAGATCTGGTAGACAACCTGAAAAACAATCTAGTGACTTCCATATGGATACAAAGTTATCTACTTTTACAACGGAATCTCACCAAATTAAACATTTTTTTTTTACATATTAGTCATAAATTATATGTTACACGAAAGTTATATGACATGTGAAACTACTTTTGTTATAAGGAGATATAGGTGAATACATGAACGAAAACGTCGAAATACCCTCTTGCTAACATGAAACGGTTTTAGAAACTTATTAATATTGAACGTTGCAACAAAGTAAAGAACGGAATGGATATGTCCACATACTGGTTCTTGTTTTCTACGGACATGACAACGTTCGATGGAGCATTTTATATTTTTGATCATGTATACGATGGTGTTTCAATCCTTGACCCGGCACAAAGGGTGCAAAAAATATACGTGTGTGTATGATGTATGTATGTTCATGTATCTATGTATATGTATTTAATTTATTTATATTTGACTGTTCTCATGAGTTGTTGAAAAGAACAAATATCCGTGTCAAACTCTGTCGAAACTTAATGAATAAGAGTGTGATTTAGAAATGATGTAAAAAAAACTGGTCTGATATTTATAGAAGTTAATTTTTTTTTAAGAAAAAAAAATAATCAAAACATCTAGTTAAACGATTAATTAATTTACAGTTGTACAATGAGAAAAGACGAGAAAAACCCTAGGCATGACTCGCTATCAGTGGGGCCGTAAGAGAGGGGTGGTGTTGCCGCGGGCTCCAAGGCTTGCCGTGTGCATCCAGTGTCATATAAGTTACACAAACATATCAAGTTAGATTAAAGAAAACAAAAGCTAAAAGGCAAAATTCAAGTTAAGATTCATATTCCAGCAGATAAGATTTTTAAAGTGAAGGTGTTATGGGAGCCCACTGCCTTACCAAACTTTTCCCTTTTGTCCAATCAGTTTGATCATGTGATCATGTCTATTGTCAAAATTCAAAGTACTCAAATCAAGATCATTACTTTTATAAATTAACATAGAATTTAATAGGTAAAAATCTTAGTAAGTATAAACCTTAAAGTCTATAAACTACAAGTTTTGAGTTTTTGACCGGGGCTCGATCGAGCAATGTTCGGAATGGATGAGAAGTCATTCAGCCATTCTAGACACCACGGTAGATGAGTAATAAATATTTGGAGACCCCAAAAAACAGTAGATGGACAAGAAGACAACAACAATGCCTTATTTTGCCACTCCTAAACTACTCTCTAATTACTAGGTTTGAACTTGGGTGATATTCAAAGTGTCTTTGACTTTTACCAGTGGGCTAATAAGCCGAATGACATTTTACCCTATAAAGATAAGTACGTCTCTCCCTTTGTGTATGAGAAGACATTCGGTTATCGTTAATTAATTCGCATTTATCACACTTATAAACTAAATTCGGGTCGGAGTCTAGTCACATAGAGATCTTCCCCATCACTATGGTGAGTCTAAGGACTAGCTTAAGATAAGCAACTAGATCAGATGATCGAAGATCCAAGCACTACTTATGAGGTTCATTACCAACCGAATGGATCTTTGTAGCAACAATTTGTTTAATTAAAATAAAACTATTACAATAAATAAAGTGTTTTTTTTATCCTTTTTTTAGATTGTTTTTCTTCAAAATGAAAGTTTATTTCAAAATTTCGGTGTCGAATATAGAAAAACAATATATGTTGTAAGTCTTGTTCAAACATCGTTTATCATATTAATAATTTAGTCCTTACTATTAACCTAATCAAGAACCAGTTAACCACTATTTGTCTGTCTTAGAGCTTCTCCAACGTTGGCATCCAAATTTGACGTGGATCCTAAGTGGAGGTATGAGAGAGACGAAAAGGAAGAGGGAGGGTGGAGGGCGTTTGCAATTTTGGAGAGAAACGTGGCGTCTACATTGGTTGTTGGGAGACGAGCAGAGAGATGCAGACCGGTGATAACGCATTGTAGATGTTCTTAAGAAAACAAACTTACAAAAGGAAGGGGTAAGTGTTCTTGCTTAAAAGTTAATAGAGTTGATGTGCCATATTGAATATTAGAGTGGGTAGGAATTTGGAGCGTCATAAAAGGACTGCCAGTTGGGCTTGATGCCACAAGTAGGTCCACTATAGACAGCCCACCATGCTCATGAGTAAAAATGTAAAATAATGTGTTGTGGTGCCCGTGGATTCGATGGTGAAGAGGTAGGTCCCAGCAGAGCCCAGTTGGTCCCGCAAGACTCACCTTGAACAGGGACGTCTGCGCAAAGGCCATCTGCTTCCGCAGGACCCACCATGCTCAGATAACCTTACGCGCAGTACGCAAGCTGTACACGCAGGGAAAGCCTCCCAATGGTGAAGTACCCCGCCTGTTCCCGCAGTTGCGGATACAAGCCATCAGGGAAGGCTACCCGCAGACAGCAGGGCTACACGCACAAGACAATAGATACTTCAGTAGTCACATGAAGGAATGAGCAAGACGGGAACAATCCCGCCAAAATGAGCCAGTCCGTATGATTCTGAAAGATCTGTACTATACCTACCAAGGTATGGATAGGACAGACAATCTGACCAGAACAGCCCATGAACCAATCACAGGGTGACAGCTCACCGACAACAGTACGAGGAGGAGCACCCTCTAGTACTGTTTGTCACTATTAGCCGCTGCCTACTCACCAACCCTTACTGCAGGGCATGCGCAGCCTACAGTTGGTGAAATAGTGTTACTGTGGGCCGTAACCTATTCACCAACCAGCATGGCCTGCGTATAATCCACAGTAGGTAGGACGTGCATAATCTACAGTTGGAGGAATAGTGCAGCCGACATAGTTACTGTTGGCCGTAACCTATCCACCAACCAGTATGGCCTGTGCATAGTCCACTGTTGGTAGAACAGGAATACTATTCAGCCGGCTATACCTTCTAACCTACCTTCGGCTATAAATACTCCAACATCTTGGAATGGTAAGATCATCTGCGACCCAGTTATCTAGCAATCTCTTAATATACACTTATATTCAGAGCAACCTAGTCTGATTCTCACGCCGGAGGGTGGTCACAAGGAGGAACCCCCCCCCCCTTCTCAGTGACGAGCTTACGGTGTTTGTTTTGCAGGTCTCCTGAAGAACAGCCTTCTCAGTTAGACCTCATCCGTGGGAAACATTACTTAACCCCCAGATTATCTATAATCTGTCTAGATTATCTATAATCTGTCCAGGGTTCACTTAGTGTTTCTTCAGATGGGCATGACTGCATGAGTTGTTGATTGTTACCCATTCAAACTTGTTTTTAATGGTTTTAAGACGAACGAATTTGGAACAAAATTTCAATTTATTTTGACCATTATGTATATTTGTATGATAGTTAGCACATGAGATATACTTCATTCTCCTCATTCGTTATGTTTGTGTCAGCTCACTGCCAACTCAACCTTTTCTTTGTTATTCAACCTCACCATTCAACTCCTATTATGATTCATTTCTCTGATTCTACATCATTCTGTTTTATTTAATATAAAAAAATAAAAAAAATGATTGTTCGCTGAGGCCACCACCCTTCAAACGACGGGAATGCCTACCCTCATTTGGTTCATGTCATGCGTGAGATGGTTAAGGGCGGGGTGGTATTCAAATGGTTTCATGCATGATGTGACATGCCATGTAATGTAGGACTATTTTCTGATCCTCTAACTCATGCGGGTTTGCGTTATGTAAATAGAATACTTAATAAGTAATTTACATTAGATTTTATTTGGCTAATAATATTTTTAATGGATTTTCTTCAACAATAATTTATGGATTTCTTAGAATAAATACAACCCCTTACTCCACATATATTTGTTAAGAAATTGATTTTGTCAAAAGAAAAAACGAAAAAAACAAAGAGGAGAATTTGATGAAACCGGATTTAGAATTGAAATTTGCTAAAAGAAATCAAAATTTAACGGAATTTTATTTTGATATAAATTTAAGTGAGAAAACAACATTAAACAATTTGAAATCCATCACTATGGTCACAACCTAGCGATCGCTCCACCGCCAATGATTTTGCCCCACCCCACCACCTCCGTCGCCATAGGCACTATTACCACAACCACCTATCGGCTGCCACCATCTCCACCATTGCCATAATGCCATGGGCATTTCCAGCACCCCTGAACCGCTCCCAAAAATAGTAAGAGAAATGAGTTTGAAACTGAACTGAGCCTTTAGCGTGTAATCGCTTTTTAAGATTTTCCCCGCAAAACCGATTTAAACAGTTAAAACAAAACATTACTGATGGAAAACCGTTTTTTAACCGGATCCAACAAAACATAATTATGTTGTGTCTTCATCATAGTAATTACTCATGAGTGCTTGATTTTAGATTTTATCTTAAATCATTCTATATTTTTGGTTGGAATATCTTTTTCAATCTCCCAACTAGCTAGCAAATTCTTACCAAACTTCATCACAAATTCGTTCGTTTCTTAATTATAAAGAACACCATGTAAACATTTCTTGCATTAATTATTAAAAGTTATTATCTATATTGTTCCCTTTGGAAGAATAGTTTACCATACTTTCAAAAGTTTCCATATTTTATACATTACTTTTATCTTCACACGATCACATGTTCACATCCTCCTCAAACGTCCATTTGATGTACAATACCTTTATCCACCACATATCCCTAATAAGGCCAGCCAAGCCCAGATCCAAATTAGCAAACTGAACGACCCATTAAAGTATTAAACCCTTTTCAAGTACTAAACTTTTTAAGCCAGTTTCCCTTTCTTTTATATTTAACTTTACATCAATTGGTATGCTTTAGCCTTTAAACATTAGTTTAAAGTTTTAACTATGAACTAGCCTTTTAATGTACCAAAATCTTAGATTCTTGCTATTGCATGTATCAGCGGTAACTTTTACTTATGTGGCGGTCTCCACGTCGCTTGCTACGTCATCATAAACCGAAGTCATTAGCCACGTTATTAAAAGGTTAGATACAAACACTAGCAAGAACCGAAAGTATCAAAACTTGACATATGCATAGTTGCATACTCCTAATCAAAAGTACACATTTCAAACCTACAAGTCTACAACATAACACATAATCTTCAATAAACTACTAAAAAGATAATACTTTCATTTTCGAAATTCGATATCTAGCAAACCATCTGCTTCTGTACCAATAGACCCGACACACGTCTCTTACCAAATTAAAAAAACCCTAAAAGGTATCTACAAAAATTTAAAGCCTTGATCAAGTTTCGCCTGCAATTGTTCGAAGTCACACCAACACAGTTTCTGCAACCAAAACACTATATCAGCTTAACATCACATATAAAAAAATAAAAAAACTAAATCACTGCAATATCCAAAAGCATACCTTTATATCATCTTATTAATAGAGAAGCATTAATAAGTAAATCTTCCCACTGAAATAGTCAAACATAACACAAATTATAATCAATTAGTAAATCTTGAATTTTTGACATATAAGTATTATAACTTGCATCTTGATGCATATAAAGTAAAAAAAAAAAAGGATTGGAAAGCTTGTATCTTTATATCATCTTATTAATAAAAATGCACTAGTTAAAACTATAAATTTGATTAGTAAATCTTGAATTGACATATAACTCACTTCTTGGTGCATATTAAGTATAAAAGATTGAAGCTTTATATCATCTTATTAAAGAAATACACTAGTTATTAATATTATTGTTAGCCCTTTCAATAGTAACAATAACATAAAAAGTAACACATAATGCAAATAAGTCCATTATCTATATGCAATATTAGTTTCATATGTTTATCAACAAAGAACATAAAAAGCATCCGGATTTGACTTACCCGACTCAAATGTGACGCGATTGCATTTCTAATCCTCTCTCCCGTTTCATCCCCTTCGCCTTCATAATCCGAAAGATCATGATTCCTCGTATAATCCGAATCCTCATCCGGAAACTCCTCACCGGACTTAATAAGAAAGTTATGAAGCAAACAACACGTGACCACAACGTAAGGAAATGACTCAATCGACTCCTCTTTCCACTCCTTCGACAATATCCTCCACCTCGCCCGCAACCTCCCAAACGCAGTATCAACCAACTCCATCCCGCGACTATGCACCGAATTAAACGCCCGTTTCGAAGAACTCAAGTTCAAACACCCATCACCAACATCCTCATCATCATCAACTTCATCGTCAACCTCGTCTTTCCCAAAAGGCGTAATCAGCCACGACAAAAGCGGAAAACAAGATTCCCCTAAAATATACTGCGGAACCGAACTCGAACTCCCGTCATCCAACACATAAGTCGGACCCATCAACAACTCCCTAGACTCTTCCACCGCGGAATACAACTCCGATTGTCGCAAAACAAGCTCCGGCTTCGTACTACTCGGCCACCCTGCCGAAACATCAAAAAACCGACCTTCCGAATCGACTAACACCTGCACCATCACCGACCCATTCTCCCCGAAAAGATTACCCTTTACCGAAAACTTATCAATCCCCAACACACCACAACAATTCGGAAGCGAAATCCAACCGAACCCCAACACAATTCGGTTCAAATCCGATCTCAATTCAAACAAATGAGCTAACTTTTCGATAATCGCCTTACACACGATGTAAAAAACTCGACAGGCAGTCGCGGAATCAATATCGAACCTTTGGGCAACCGCGTTAAACGACGCAGCGTGTGCGAGTCTAAACAATGTTGCCCCAATTGCGTAATTGGGGGTAATTGGGAGTGAGGTTAATGATGGGGTTAAGATGGGTATAATATTATTAAAGCATTGTTTAGACATACGGAATGACTCAATGAATAATGGGTCGGTGTCGGAAAGTGATGTTAATAAGCGGTGGAACCATGACGGCGGCGGTGGCGGTGGTTTTGGGATGGCGAAGGCGATGGGGTGGTGGAGGAGAGATAAGAGGTTGGAGATGGAGAGAGAGACGGCGGAGATGTTGGATTCGAGGGTTAGGGTTTGGTGGGGGTGGAGGGTTAAGTCGTGGGTGTTGAGGAAGGAGTGGGCAGCGGCGGTGGCAGAGGCGGCGGTGGAGATTAGGTGGAGGAGGGTTTGGCGGCGGGCGGGTGGTGGCGTGTGGTGGTGGTTGGGAAATGAAGGGTGGGGAGAATAGAATAGTGGGTTGTAGAATCCAAGGACTTATTAATGGGTTTTAAATGAAGAGACAGAATGTAAACCGTTGATACTGCGGTCTTGGTTACTTATGAAAAGAAGTATTAATATCTTCGTATACTAAGCGCGCTCACTAATGAAAACTGCATCTAAAAAAGTGTAACATTCCGGTGACATATAAGCTACTGATACGTTTTTCTCTAAAGCGAGTTCGCCACCAAGTGTATCGGCACCAGAACACAATAAATAAGAAAACCCACCGCTAGGATAAAACTCCTTTGAGTCAGTTTCGAACCTGAGATCTCGAGGATTTAAAGCCTTAACAAACACCTTCATGTTATTGGACCAGAAGATCAGTTGCAGGTAGTGGGTTTTAAGTTTTAACTAACCAATTGTTTAACAATGGTGTTGTGGTTTAACTAAATCTTAAAAAAACGAAAAAAAATGATTAGTTGAAATGGGATGGACCGCATCCTTTTGAGCCCTCCTAAACGTTACCGGGATGGCGAACGGGGGTAATAAGTTTGACGCCAAGGAGTTTTTGTGGTTTGGTGGTGGTTTAATAGGTGAGGTTGCATGGTTGGCTCCCCAACCATAACCATAGCGGGCTGGGTAAAGGTGTTTATAGTTTGATTTGGATTGGTTCACAGCTAAAACTGAACAAAATCTGAAATTTTGGTTTTCAAATTTTTGAACATCATACGCTTATGATTTTTGGGTTTTGGTTTCGGTTGTACTAATATTTAATTAATCAAACTGAATTTGTGCAATTATTTTTCTTAGAATCGGAACATTTGCTTGTTGGTGTAACACTCTTTCAAGACAGATTTTAATAGTTTCCAGACCAGTCCAATGGGCCGGCCCATTTCATGGTAAACCGGGTTTGACTCTTAAGTCTTCTCTTAAGTCATCACCTAACCAATTCATCGACCAATCACTTCCTTTACAGTGTCATTAATTCACATATTGGATGAAAAGACTTCCATAAAATGAAGACCCAAAATCCAACAACATTTTATAGCAGTTATGTTAGTAGCATTCCTGAAAGTAGCTTGCGAAAGCCGTTGAATTAGTAAACCAAACAAAACTTATGCGTCAGGTGTTGGATGCGACACTTAGTATTAAATTTGGATATCATTTACGCTAAACATTGTTCAAGTTTGTAATATGTTCCCTTTTTATGTGAAATAAACACATAGGTGCAAGCCGATGTTCAAGATATGCCGATGTTCATTAATTATCCTTCCCTTTCAATCGGATAGTCTTGTTATCTAAAGGCACTTGAGATTTTGTTTATAGCTCTTCATTTATTTCACAAATTCTTTTCATCATGTGAGTCACTTTTGATGTGACAATTGGACATCTCTAATCCCCTATAACTTTGAAAACTCTTGACAATAAATACTAAATTATTATAATTATTACATCATAATTTTGATATTTAAATATTTATTAACCGAAAGAAATCATTGATGGTAAATAAGGAAGGACTTAGGAAACATATATAAGATTTTAATTTTTGTAAATTAATAAATTATAGGTTATAATATAAAATATAATGTAATTAAATGGTACAAAATTCATATTAAAGAGTTTAAATGGATACATCAAATCAAATAAGAAATTGGGGGTTTTGAATGACACTCATTCTTTCATTCCATTTGTAATGTAAGAAGAAGAAAGGAAAAAGATTAACATAATGATATTAAAGTGTGTAAAATTATGTCTATTATTATGAGATCCAGGTTCCATAGTAAACAATTATATGTATATTAAGGTTGGATTAAAAGCAGTGGCGGACCCAGGATTTTTTGTCAATGGGGTCCCAATTTTTCCTGTTTACAAAATATTTAGGTCGGTCGTTATTCGGGTCGGGTCGAGAGGAGGAACATAATAAAACACGAAAATATGGTGTCATCGGATGCGAGTAAGTAGAAAGAATATAGATTAGAAACTAGATAGAACATACACTTTTAATTCATTTTTATTCATACCCGAAAAACATAAGCGTAAGCTATATATATATGGTCTTACATGAATAAGCAAGACATGAAAAACTAACTCTTACACAAATAAATGATTAATTATACTATACATACACAAGATAAATAATTTAAGTATATGTAAAACTCATGTTGTCATTTTATATGTTGCATGGTGATAATGGTTATATGAGATAAACTAAAGTGATAATGGTTATATGGGATCAACTAAAGAAAAAACACAAATTACCTAACTAAATAACTAATATTGACTAGAATATTAAAAAAACAACAAAAACTGGGTATGGTGAGGCTTGAACCTGCAACCTCTCGAAGAAAAAACAAGAGACTTTCCACTAGACTAGTTCAGCCTTAATAGTATGGGTTCCAAGTATTAATTTTTATGGGGTCCTTACAAAATTTAATATATCGTCTCTAAGTAATTTTTGAAAAACATTGGTGTCCCGAGACCCCGATGGAAACTATGTGGGTCCGCCCCTGATTAAAAGGGGCATGTATATGTCCATATTTTAACATGTGAGGACGTGCTTTACACAACACGTTATAGCATCGTTTTTTTAACAATAATAGAAGTACAATCTAGGGGTGTGCACGGTTCGGTTCGGTTCGGTTATTAGCATTAACCCAACCTAACCGATCGGTTATCGGTTCGGTTCGGTTAATTTCGGTTAATAACCGGTATCAAATTTGGGCTAAAATTTTGCTTAAAATTACATGAAATGAATGTTTAAATACATGAAATGAATGCATAACTACATGAAATGAAGGTATAAATATATAAAATTGAGATATTAGAACATGAAATTGAGATATAAATACATGAAAATGATAGTGTTAAACTATTAATATATATAATACATGAAATAGAGGAAAAAATGCTTGAAAATATTAAAAAATGAAGAGTTCGGTTCGGTTAATTCGGTTTTCGGTTATATCGGTTCGGTTTCGTCGGTTTTCGGTTCGGTTTCGGTTACCGATTCGGTTATTGCTCACCCCTAGTACAATCAAACTGTAATTTTTTAGATCACACATATTTCTTAATGTATGATAATTTATTAATTCCACTTTTTATTTATAATAGTTGAGTTTTTCTTTTTTTGGAAAAGAAGAGGTAATATACAAAGTTATGTTTGACTTTCATAATGCTAGTCAAGTAAATGGTTACGTAATAGTGAAATACTTTGGTTTATATATATGATAAAATGTTTTCCAATTTTTTATCTTTTTATTCAAAATTTAAACCTTTTTTTAATTGATTTGATCTGATAAGATTATCGCAATTTATGGTCTTCAACAAATTTATGTGTGTTATGGCAAATATTATCACTTTTTGAGAAAGAAACCGACTCTAACATACATGTAAAAAAACAACTTATATCATAAAAAAATTTGAAGTTTCTTTCTAACCAATATTTTTGTCGTCTAATAATAGTTAATTATGCATGATTCTACATGGAAAGTATGAAAGAATAATTATAATATTTAAAAGATAGTCATATAACATTTAAAACCTAGGATAAGAATAAAAGATTACTCCTTGGTGCCCAAGAAAAGAAAAACTGAAAAAGTCGTGCTTTTTTAATTATTGTACTTTAGTGCTTTACCACCCCTATACTTTCACCTGGTTCTTTTATTGAACCCCACACATTTACTTAAATCAAAGGTCTTATTCACTTTAAACATCAACATATCAATTTTAACATGACTCCATAACAAGTCAATAACACAACTCGGATAAATATAAATAATTTGATAACATGAATGACAACGTGTTTAAGACGAATACAGACCTGACTTGTTAGGATCTAGTTACAAACACACGCGCACACACACAAATTGCTAAAAAGTAAGAAAACAAAAATTTACATGGTCCTTTTAAGCTTACATAAGTTCCCAGGTTGCACCACGAATATATTTAATTGTTATGTCTCTCATTCTTGTGTGAACAAGTACAATGTATCATAGTCATAATATAAGATTAGTGTTTATTGCTTTTAGACTTAATCTCCAAGACAATTAATTATTGGCTAAAAAACAGACTAACCTATATTTTTAGTTCATTTTCACTACACAACTAGCAAGAAAATCGAGCCTCCATAAACCCAATATGACTCATTTAACTTAATTAACATATATTATGATTAATTACCAACATGATAAAAAAAAACTTCAAAATCAGAGTCCTAAACACACCGTTTTAATAAACAAGCTAGCCTATAAAAAACCAAAAAGGTATAAGACTTTATAAAGGGTCAGCCTAGGTCAGAAAACTACAAAAACTAAACTGTTTTAGTAAACGAATAACTTATAAACTTTTTAAAAAGTTAATAAGTTGTATAAGGTGTTTTGCAAACCACAAAATCTTATGTATTTAAACTTATGGATAAAACAAAATAAATGGGTTTTGAAAAGTTAGAAACATGTAACGTATTAAGTTAATGAGTTTGATTTACCTATTACACTCTTCTAAACGAACGTTATGTGTTCATGTTCATTTGTTTATTACACGAGTATAAACAAACTTTCCACTGAACGATTCACGAACAATTTATTAAACGTTCAATTTTTTTACAGTCAGGGTATCAACCGGTTTATAACAAAACCCGAAAGACCGAAACCTTTCAAACTTAAAGGGCCCATAAAGAACACCATCAAACCTTCAATCACTCCCACTATAATAATAATAATAATAATAATAATAATAATAATAATAATAATAATAACAAGTCTTCCATCCTTCAATTCCATCGTCTTCTTCACTTCACCCCCAAAACCCCAACAAAGTTTCAATCTTTATCTTTACAACACAACAGCAATGACTACAAAACTGAAGATAGCAGGCGCATGGTCGGGTGTATTAGAAGCCCAATTGGACGAATGGACTGTACCCATATTAAAGCAACAAATAGCCAGCCGATTGGACTGTACGGTCGACTCGATTAACCTGATTAGTGCAGGCAAAGTGTTGAAGGATGATGGTGGGTCCCAGAGGCTGAGTGAACTGGGGTTGAAGAATAATTCAAAGATTTTGGTGACTAGAGTGTCGCCTGATCAAGGTAAAGAGTTGATCAAGGAAGAAGAGAAGAGTAGTAGTCTGCAAAGACTCAGGTTTGATTGTTTTTTTTCTGTGATTATTGTTGTTTATTGGTTTATGGGTTTATGGCTTTGGTGGGTTTAGTGATATAGTGATGATCAGGCTAAAAAGTTTTGATCTTGGGGTGTGTTTTTTTATTTTATAAAGATTATTAGGTGTTTTAGTTTTGTTGTTTTGGATGATCAGATAAAAAAGCTTTGATTTTGGGGTGTATTTTTTTTATATTAGGTGTTTTAGTCTTGTTTTGGATGATCAGATAAAATAGTTTTGATCTTGGGGTCTTTTTTTTTAGATTATTAGGTGTTTTAGTTTTGTTGTTTTGGATGATTAGATTAAAAGTTTTTTTCTTAAAGCTTTGAGTTCAGTGATGATCAGATTATAAAGTTTTGATCTTGGGGTGTCTTTTTTTTTTCTTTTTATATTAGTAGGTGTTTTAGTTTTGTTTTTTTGGATGATTAGATTAAAAAAAAATTTCTTTAATCTTTGAATTCAGTGATGATCAGATGAAAAAGGTTTGATCTTGGGGTGTTTTTTTTTTTTTGAAGTTATTATTATTATTATTATTTAAATTAGCAGGTGTTTTAGTTTTGTTTTTTTTGGATGATTAGATTAAAAGTTTTTGTCTTCAATCTTTGAGTTCAGTGATGATCAGATTATAAAGTTTTGATCTTGGGGTACATTTATTTTTTATTTTTTCTAGTTATTATTATTATTATTATTATTATTATTATTATTATTTAAATTAGTAGGTGTTTTAGTTTTGTTTTTTGGATGATTAGATTAAAAGTTTTTGTCTTTAATCTTTGAGTTCAGTGATGATCAGATTATAAAATTTTGATCTTGGGGTGTCTTTTTTTTTCTTTTTAGATTATTAGGTGTTTTATGTCCAAGGCTTGATGCAAAACTACTATCGAGCCGGGGGTCTCACCGGAAGCAGCCTCTCTATCCCTATGGGATAGAGGTAAGGCTGTCTACATCTTACCCTCCTCAGACCTTACCATAGCATTGCTATTGGTGGGATATACTGAGTACGATGACGATGATGATGATGAAGATTATTAGGTGTTTTAGTTTTGTATTTTTAGATGTTTAGATTAAAAGTTGTTGCCTTTAATCTTTGAGTTCAGTGATGATCAGTTTAAAAAGTTTTGATATTGGGGTGTTTTTTGGTGGTTAGGTGTTTTAGTTTTGGATGATTAGATTAAAAGTTTTTGTTTTTAATCTTTGAGTTCAGTGATGATCAGATAAAAAAGTTTTGATCTTGGGGTGTCTTTTTCTTTTAGATTATTAGGTGTTTAGTTTCATTTTTTTTGGATGATTAGATTAAAATTTGTCTTAAATTTTTGAGTTCAGTGATGATAAGATGAAAAAGTTTTAATATTGCAGTGTTTTCTGTTGGTTTGGGTGATTTGGTGGATTAGATTATTAAAAGTTGTTGCCTTTAATATTTGATTTTTTTGGCTTTTTACTTATTAAGAAGGCTTAAAGATAACAGAAATCATATGGTCATGACTCATGAGCATTATGCATGGTTAAAACGGTCAAATGGGCCTGTGTGGCAGGGTGAAATGGTCACATGGGTCTTGTGGCAGGGTGAAAATGGTCATACGGGCAGTATGACAGGGTTGGTTATTGGTCACGTGAGCCACTTTTTGTGTTAACGTACCATATCCGACATGCCATATTAATTGACAACAACATGTCATATGGGCGCATATAAAACATTATGGTCTGTATGATGTACCAGCCATACAACCCGTATGACCGTTGAAGGGAACTTATCGAAAAAGCGTTTTGATTGTGACTTGATATTGAAATTACAGGGCTGCTGCAACTTCCCTGGCTAAAAGACATGCCGATGGTTCACTGCCACTTGAAGACTTTAATCTTGAATTGGAGAATCAAAGCGGAGAGAAAGTGAAGCTGGGTACTGAAGACGATCAACGGTATGATTCATTATTTAATCTATTAAGGGTCTGTAATCTGTATATTGTTTATTGACTCTAAAACGAATGCCAAATTGCAGTGCACTGATGATGGGGCTTATGTTTCATGGAAAAGCAAAACGATTGGTCAAAAGTAAGAAGTACGAAGATGCCCTTGAAGTTTTACTCATGGGAGAGGTACGTTTTAACATATTTGTATTGTTTAACGATCAAGAACGTTAAAACGTACGTTAATAAATAATAACTAATAATCCAAGTGACTGTTTTGCAGGAGGCTTTCTCACTATGCGACTCTAAGGTCGTTCAGGTAAACGCACCGGTTAAGTTTTTTAATGTCATATATTCTTATGGATTTATGATTTTACAAACTTATGTTTATATTTTCCAGTTGATCGACAACGTCCCAATACTTCAAATAGATATTGTTTGGTGTTATTTTATGCTCAAAGACATCAGTAAAATATCAGTAGCTGGAAAACGCCTTGAAGAAGCCCAAAAAGGAATCGAACGGTCTCACGGGAAAGAATCTACCCGTCTTAGACTTCTTCATGGAAACGCTCATCCCGAACTTGCTTTGTAAGAAACCTCATTATGCATGTATTTTATACATTATTTATATATGTATAATGTATTTTGTAATATAGGCACTTGAGATTGGAATTACTGGAAGGTGTAGTGGCATACCATAGTGGCGATATTGAAAAGGCAAAGGCATCATTGAATAGTGCCAGGAGTCGATACTTGCAGGTACCTTTTTTTAATTTTTTAAAAAAATCTTTTTTGTCACATTTTTAATACTCATGTGTTGTTTAATTTCAGCTTCAAGTTCCAGATGAAGAACTATCAATGTTAATGGGGATGGGGTATGGAGAACGCGCTGCAAAAAGGGCGTTTCGTATGAACCAACAAAGTGTTGAGCGTGCGGTCGATTTTCTTGTTGAGGAAAAAGCTAGAAAACAACAAAAGATTGAGGATGACATTAAGCGAAGAAATGAGATAATGTAAGTATTTAATATTCTTAAAAAAACGGTTACAATTATTATTATACGAAAGTATGACACTATGACTTGTGTTCTTGAAAATGTAAATTTAGGGAGCAGAAGAAGTTTGGAGTTACGCCCCTTAGGAAAGCCGTTGATCTTCAGAAGTTAAAGGAATTAGTATCAATCGGGTAAGTTTACAAATAAAAAAAAGTATAAAAATGTCTTTTTTGCCTACATTTTGACTAGTAAGTTCGTTTATTTTTTGTGCACTCGCGTGTGTTATTGAAAATTGGCAGTTTTGAGAAAGAACTTGCTGCAGAATCTCTTAGAAGAAATGAAAATGAAATGTAAAAAGCTCTTGATGATTTGACCAATGTCGAGACTAATTCTGATATACAGGTAAACGTTTCGCGTGTAATTCTTATAACTTGTAATTCCTGAAAAAATAATATTAAAAAAAGTGTTATGGAGTTGATTTTGTTTTATTTTTGTAGCTTTTTATCGAAACGCAAAAGGCTAAGAGATCTCGTAAAGCTTCGGATGCTACTATCGAACGACTCGTTACCTTAGGGTTCTCTAGAGAAGCAGGTACCCCCCCCCAAAAAAAAATAATAATAAATATATAAATAAATAATAATAATAATAATAATCATAATAATATCTCCATTGTATATTTAATGCATAAAAGTTTCTAAATCAGTTTATTAATTATTATTAAAATAATAATATGTTTTTCTAATAATGATAATGATAATGATAATAATAATAATAATAATAATAGTAATAGTAATAGTAATAGTAATGATATCAATAATAATAGTAATAATAATAATTATAATAATAATATATTTGTCTAATCATATTATTTGATACATTATGTTTTTTATAGTTGTGGCGGCTGTCGGTGCTTATGGAACAGAAGAGAGTGCTTTAAATCATCTGCTGGAGCAGGGTGCGCAAAACGTGGGCGCACCAGCAGCAGGCCCAGTGGCGGAGAATATCGGGAGCTCTAGCGGTTCTGGTGGTGCCAGCTCATCAGATGGCGGGAGTGGGACCGCCCCGACTGATGGAGACGCACCAATGTTTGAGCCGGAAACAAGGGATGTGGAGATGGAAGATGAGATAACAGGTGATTTACAGAGTGAAGACGCGTTTTCGGATTATGATATGGAGCTTACTAGAGAGAGTGAAGCTATAGAAGAGTATTTGGCTCTTGTGTTGGTGTAATTAATCATCACTAATTATTATGTTATTATGCATATATGTTGGCATGGGATTTTTAGTTTTAACTTTTTATGTTGAATGATATGATAACTTGGTATTTAACTATGTTTTCAAACCTTGGATGATTTGATTTAGTATTAATTATGTAAACATGTGTGTTTTGGTGTAGATTTGCTTAGAACCAAGTTGTTAGTTTTGTAAATATAACCAAACATATTTAGTTACAATGTAGAGTAGAAAATGCTTTAGAGCATTCACAACCGGTTATCTATAATATGCAAGAAGATTCTTTATATTTATATCATATAGAGTGGATTTAAGAGGCAGTATGAAATGCCAAACGCTTTGGTCTCGTTCGTGATCACATAGTAATGCTTGGGAGCGTAGAGTTATAAAGTACAATAACCTATTATTTCCTACTCACCTGCATTCATTTCAAAACAAAGTTATCAGAACGAGAAACGTCATATATTATCTGATTAATACTTTCGAAAGTAAATTTCCAAAATGCTATTAATATAGCATTCAGCTTATATATATGTATATATATATATATATATGTAATGTCAAAGGTATATATATATACATATGTTTGATTATTTATTAAAGTTGCTATCACTATAATTTGAAACTATGTGATTGTAAACAATAGAATGACTGATGATAATAATAATGTATGCAATGTATTTGGGATTGATTATTCTACTAGTGCAACCTAGAGTCAAGATAATTTTGTAGAGAAAAAAAAGTTACGAGTTATAGCATATATTCGTAGAATCATAGATTAGCCAACTTGACACGGTTGGGCCTAGTGCCGTCTTTGAGAGAGAGGTGGGGAAGGTGGTTGATCTTGACCCGATCATCCCGGTATGCCCGAAATTATTTTAGACAATTATATTTATTTTTCTTTAAAAAATATCTATTCTTAATTTTTAAACTTAATTACCCATTTTATTTAAGCCCATTATCTATACTATATATAATACATCAGACAAGAGCAAATTAATACACTTGATTTTAAGGGATTTATAATTGTTAATGCATAAAGTACATGTGTTAGTTAGAGTAAATTTGTTTTTTAAACACAATTCATTTAACTTGCAAGTTTGGTCCATCATCTTTAACCATATTATGTTTTTAATTTAAACTTTAAACTAACTTCTCATCCATGATTTTTAAACGACTATAGCCTTTTCATACGTTAATACTATTATAAAAAAATTACATCATAAAAACGAGCATTTTATTCTCCTTAATTTGAATATTATATTGTTATAATTTTTTTCAATTTAAATAAATTAATAGGTTACGTATGAGTGTTTAGTGTCGGTTTTGATGATTTTAAATTAAACTTGTGAGCTCAACCATTAATACTGATTTTTTGCCGTCCAAAACCAACTCACCACTGAAAGTTGAAATCGAATCGTTACCAACGGATTGGTTCCAGCTTGGTTTCACAGTTTAAACTTTAATAATAAATTTAGTTTAAAATAATTATTAATTTAAATGTACCATCAGTTATAACTAAACACCAACATAATATGATATTTGAGAGGATCATAAATAAAGAATAATAATTTTAGCCACATAAATGGTAAATACTAATGGAAGATCTAGGATGCGAAACGATAACAACAAATATCACAAAAAGAATAATATTGTAATTAGGTTAATTTAAAGCTGTATAGCCAAGTTATTTGTAATAAAAAGATTTATGTTCAATTACATTTTAACTATATCTAATATATATAACTAAACATATCTAATAATTAATAATAAAAAAGATTAAAATGCATTTAACATTTACAATCTGGTCTGGTGTCATATGGTCTGTTGCCAGTATAAACCACGAACCAATCGTTCACTACATTTTGAAATATTTGAAATCGACCAACTAATCGAAAGTACAAAAAAAAGAAAAAGAAAAAAGAAGCCAAACCAATGACCGGTTTAAAGGATTTCAAGGTTTTAACCGAACCATAAACACTCATATTTGTTACGTGATTAATAGGGTCAAACCCGCTGCATCGTGCGGGCACCCGTCTAGTATATATAAACATAACCCGAAATTTTTTTAACAATTCTCGTTACGGTCGTGATTTAGCCATATAAAACTAGATTAATTTATATGCACATTAACTAACAAATTTGACTATTAAATCCATTGATTAAAAAATAAATAGAAAATATTATATACATGTACTTGTTTGAAATAGATATGACAATTTGAATATTTAATCTCGAGACAATGGAGGCATTTTCAAAATTCAAATTTTTATAGATCTAAAAAAACATAAACAAAAAACAAAAGTCAACATTTTCAAAACCACCCCCTCAACTTACACTCAGTTTACCAATACACACCCTCACAAAACCCTAGAGCATTCATTACACCAAACCAACAAAAACCCTCAATTCACAAGCTTTATCTTCTCTCTCACTATCACAATTAAACCCTAAATCCTTTCAATTTTGCAATTGCAATGGAAGTAGCAAAATCTTTAACTTCTGATTTGGGGGTTTCTGTCAAGACAATGGCTGCTCAAGTTTCTCTTGCTTGTGTCATCATGATGGTATGAGTTAGTTTGATTTGTTTAATGTTTGGTTATCAATTTGGGGGTTTGGTGAAGAATATTGGTTTAATAGGTGGGATGCACACCAGGTGTTTGATATTTGGATCTTGTGTAATTTGGACTGGATTTGGTTAAAGTTTGCATTTTTATTGTTGGTGTGAAGTTGGATTTTGATTTTGTTAAATTTGTTGCTGTGTTATAATGTTTTCCCCAAAGTTTAGGGTTGTGTTTTTGACCTTTGGTATCTTGATGAAAGTTTTTTTTTTTTTTTGGATAATATGTTGGTTTTTTTTTATTATTTTTTTATTTTTAAAGTTTTGCAGGCATTGTTGTTTGAAACAAATAGTTAGTATGTTGTTCTACTTAAAAATCATCATTTTTTCTTGATTTATTTATTTATTTATTTTGTGATTTTTAAAGGTAAGCAAGTATTGTTGTTTGAAACAAATAGTCAGTATGTTGTTTACTTAAAAATCATCATTTTTTCTTGATTTTTTTTTGGTGATGTTTAAAGGTAAGCAGATTTTGTTGTTTGAAACAAATAGTCAGTATGTTGTTTTATTTAAAAATCATCATTTTTTCTTGAATTATTACAAGATTGAAGGTTTGTTTGCAATGGGAAGTATGACAGTTATACAGTCACAAGTTTTAGTTTGGAAGTTTTTTTTTACATTTTTCAAGATTTATGGTGTTTGAAAGATTTTAATTTAAAAGTTGTTTTTTTTCAATTTTCAAGATTTATGGTCTTTGAAAGATTTTAATTTGGAAGTCTTTTTACATTTTTCAAGATTTATGGTGTTATAAAGTCACAAATTTTAATTTGGAAGTCTTTTTTACATTTTCAAGATTTATGGTGTTTGAAAGGTTTAGAATTTATGCGTCGGGTATGAAAAAAGATTCAGTCTTTTGTATCCCAGAACTCTTAATTTGCTACCCAGTTGATTTCAGTGGTCTCGAAATCAAGATCTTAGTTTTCTTGAAGTTTGACTTTTTTTCATTCGTCTATGAGTTTGACTATTTTAGGACTTTTATTTGTACTGATCTAAAGCTGCAAGCTTGTGTAGTAATATGTTGCTTTGAAGTATAAAGATTCTGTTGCAATTGCAGACGGGATTTCTTCTTCAGGGCGCACATGCGTTGCAAATTTTAACCGAGAATGATCAACGGTAAGACTCGTTTGCCAAACAGATATTATTTGTGGAACAGTTATGAGTTCAAAACTTTGATATTTATACTTTTTTGTTTTTCCAGATTTTGCAGGCTTCCACATTCTGAGCTGCACAAAAAGAGCAAAACCGAACCGGAAGCCAAAGACGGGAGTGACACAGAGGACGACGATGACGACGACGATGCAGACGCAGAGGAGCCAGAAGATGATGCTGGAGATGAAGACTTCTCGGGTGATGAAAAGGAAGAAGACGACGATGATGATGAAGGGGACGCTGAAGATCCCGAGGCGAATGGGAATCAAGGTAGTGATGATGACGAGGACGATGATGGTGAGGAGGATGATGACGAGGATGATGATGAGGATGGTGACGAGGATGAGGATGAAGACAATGACGAGGAAGAACAACCACCTGCTAAGAAGAGGAAATGAAGATGATTTGTTTAATTTGGAGGTCTTGTATTTTTATCATATGTTCAATTATCTAGTGTTATGTAGTAGGGAGGATTATTATTTTAGTTGGTATTGTCTTTTTAGTTGTAGGATATGGAACATTTAAACCTTTGTTTGCAATGGTTATTGTGTTTTTTTATATTTCTTGTAATGCAAATGGGAGATGAGTTTGATATTTTTAGCTTAGCTTTTGGAGTAGTTACATATAGTTAATCTGCCATCTGTATTTATAAAAACTAAAATAACAATTCATTAGGCACTAGCGAATATCTTAGCTGGTCTCACCCCTTGAAAATGAAAATGCCTTACATCACCACAAGTGAACGTTTAAGCCGGTTTCAACCACCATCGGTGTAAACAAACCGAACATTTGGTGAACCGTTAGGCGAGAACTTCATTTATGTTTGTGCGTTTAATAAATGAACAAATATGAACAAACAATTTTGTCCAGAAAGCTTAACTAAAACGTTCACTTGAAATGGTTATTGTGTTTCTTTATATATATATATATATATATATATGTATATATATATATATATATATATATATATATATATATATATATATATATATATATATACCTTGTGATGCAAGTAGGAGATGTTTTGGTTTTTTTTAGCTTAGTTTGTCAAGTTGTTAAATTGAGAAAGAAAACATAAAAGGCATTCATAATACATTTTAAAAAGTAATACTAATAAAATTAAAACCATATATCATATAAAACAATCATTGAAAATTTGAAATACACATTTTAACCAAACATTTTCTTTTCATTTGAAAAAATTGAAATGGACCAATCAAGGCTAGACAAGTAGACTCATTAGTTGTGGCGATCCTAATAGAACTTTTTTTCATTGGGTAATCAATTGTTAAGATTATTTATTGAAAAAGAAAACCGAGAAAAGAAAAAATAATAGATCCTTTATTTTTATATATCAGATAGGTTTAGGATTTTGGAGACTAAGATCTTCTTGAACAACAAAAGTGGAGAAACCAATTTTATCAAAAAAATATCTAATACGTGTGTAGGGTTCTGATTATATAGTTGAACTTTCTGTTAGTAAGACATTTTATTAAAATATTACAAATTGTGTTTGAAATATAAGCTAGCTTATGTATAGTTTTTTTAAACCAATGTTTTCAGGACCATACCAGAAATTAAACCGGTCATTTTACTCATTCACATACCGGACTAGAACCGGTAAAATTTACTAGTATAATATGTATATTAGTATATAATATACTACTTTAAAATCTAAAGAATATTAATAACATAATATATCCAATGTTAAACTAAGCCCAAACAAATTTGGTTTTAATATCTATTTACATTTGAGCCATTAAAAAATCCCACCAAATAATATACTAATATATATGTTAGTGATTACTGTCTCCAACAGCCAATCTCCCAAAAAGTCAACTTTAATTCCCCCTTGAATATTGTCCTTTGTAAGACTCGTTCTTCATTGAACTAATCTAATTAAGCAAGTCAACCATCTTTTTGTCTTTCAATTCCATTCATCATAGAGAAAACTAACACTTGTTTAATTTGTGTTAGTTCTTACATTACATGTTCTTTCAAGTTCTTAGTTTCACTTGGGCCACTTGATTTGATTTATCTTCTTTTTTATTTAAGCACCAAATAATGGCATCTGCCATGAAAGAGTTTGAACATCTTAAAATTCAATTGGAAGAGTTAAAAAAAGCCACCAATAGTTTTGGTAGCAAAGTTATCGGAACCGGTGGATTTGGGAAGGTATACCAAGGAGAAGTGCTTCACTCTAAAGGGCGAAGCATGGTTGCTATAAAGCGTTTGAATCGTTTTAAGGAGATCATGACACTTTCTCGCTACACACATAAGAATCTCATCTCTCTCCTTGGATTTTGTGACGAGGATGATGAGAAAATCCTTGTTTATGAGCATGCATCTAATGGAAGCCTCGATCGTCATTTAGGCTCCACTATTCTCACGTGGACACAACGTCTCAAGATATGCCTTGATGCTGCAAGGGGACTAGCCTACCTTCACGATCACAAGGGCACACAACATAGAATTCTCCACAGAGATATCCTACTAGATGACAACTGGAATGCTAAACTTTCTGACATGGGACTTTCAAAAATAGGACTGGCTAATCAACGTCACACGGTTCTTTTCACCAACGTAGTAGGTACCCCAGGTTATTGTGACCCCCAATATATGTATACATACACCTTAACCAAAGAATCAGACGTATACTCTTTTGGTGTCGTCTTATTTGAAGTACTTTGTGGGAGATTATGCTACATATATACCAATGGTGAGTTAGTTATTTTAGTGCCGATGTGGAAACAAAGCTACGGACATAAGAAGATAGATGAGATTATCTTTAAAGATCTCATGCCCCCGTTGGACCTGGCTTCTTTGGAAATATTTTCCGACATTGCATTTCAATGTTTGCACGGCTCTCGTGAACTACGACCAACAATGCCTCTTGTTGTGAAAAAGCTTGAGATTGCACTCAAGTTTCAGGAGCGGCATGATATGAAACGAACTAATGTGCCTGGAGCTTCTCAGAAACACACTTATGTTGATGAAGCGAGCGCACTTCATTCCGAAGGCAAAGGGCTCTTTGTTAACATGGGTAAAATGGTAATTATCTACCTTGCTATCATTTGGGAATGAAAAATTGGTATTTACAGAATGTTAGCTTATTTGTGGGATCTCACATGACTAATAGAAAATCATGAATTAATGATTGTGAACTATATACAAATTCCAACTACAATGTATATCCGGTGCTTCTTAAAAAAGGTTGTCCGAAAATGTTGTAACTATATAGGAACAAAACGCTTCATTTCAACACATTTCAAAATATTACAATAAAGTAGCACGTGTATAAAAGGGAAAAGCCCCTTTCGGATGGCAGAACCGATCCTACTAAAAACAAAGCTTTGAGTCTTGGGGCCAAAGAATTACCATACACGACCCCATACGATATTAATATATGTCTAATAAAATAAAGAGTAAAATGATCATTTATTAAATTGTATTTGATGAAATGGGTATATCGGTTTTTAAGATTATATAATATGATATTATAAGTTTAGGTATAAGTTTATAGGATATATATATTAAGTTGGCGCGAAATGAAGATTTGATTCATATCTCTTCATTGTGTGTTCTAGATACGGGAAGCAGCTAAAGGAAGAGATGTCGATCGCAGTGGTGGCAGCGCTGCCGTTGAAGGAGGGAAACTTGTACACTTTGATAACTCAGTGGTGATCACAGCTGGTGAGCTTTTTCATGCAAGAAATGAGAGGATATCAGAAACTACTTATGGGAATGATTACAAGGCAAAATTGCAAAATGGTGATGAGGTTGTAGTGAAAAGATTGAGAGAACAGTTTACTAAAAATCATAAAGAATTTGAAATTGAAGTAAATTTGGTTGGGAAAATTAGGCATCCAAATCTTTTGGCAACAAGGGCTTATTATTTGGACCCAAAAAGGAGATAAATTTTTAGTTTCTGATTATATGCCCACAGGAAGCCTGGCTGCTTTTCTCCATGGTAACACACTTTTTATGGTATTTGCACTATTTAGTTAGTTTTTTTAGTTAGATAACCAATTTTTATAATAAGGTGATAACTTTTTGTCCATAAGAATGATTTTTTTTCTTCTGTTTTCTTTTATTTTGAGAAAATGCTAGTTATCAAGAATGACAAACCCCTTGGTTTAAAATTACTAAACCATATCTGATTTTTTTTTGTGTGTAATCGGCTTAATCGCTTTATGGTGTTCCCATCACTAGTCAGACCATGTGTAGTGAATTTAAAGGGTGTAGAGCTAGCCCCTTTGAGCGTTAGGCTGTTAACGGCGTCAAGGGGTTAGAGAGTGGGGCCACATCCAATTTCAAACAATCAAAATAGCTTAATCATATTTTTATAAAATAAATAATTATTTTTGCAGTTAAAACATTACATACTTTTGAGTGAAAAGTTAGTGAATGCTCCTCCGACTATGTGGCAGTGACGGGTTGTAGGGTACCTTTTGCGCTATTTAGTTCCTCCAATATATACATGGTTCTATAGTTCAACTTATTATTACTATTTTGCGTTACTTTCTGTTGCAGACTTCGCCCTTTTCTCATGAGAAAATTAATTCCTCGTTTTAAATTCGGACAATTTTGTATTCAAACTCGCGATTTTGACATTTTGTTGACTTGAATGCAGCTCCAAGACCCAAAACACTAGTAGATTGGCCAACAAGATTGCAAATAGCAGCAGGAGTGGCTAGAGGTTTGCACAGCCTCCACACCCGTCACAGTATAATCCATGGAAATCTAACGTCAAACAACGTTATGCTTGACGAGAACATTAACCCCAAGATTTCTGACTTTGGGTTGTCACGGCTCTTGACGGCTGCTGCATTCTCACGTGTTATTGCAACAGCTGGGATTCTCGGTTACCAGGCTCCCGAGCTTTCCAAGCTCAAGAAATTTGATACAAAAGCCGACGTCTACAGTTTGGGCGGGATAATGCTAGAACTCCTAACTGGGAAATCATTAGGACAGCGGACTAACGATCTAGAATTACCACAATGGGTGATTTCCATTGTGAGACAAGAGTTGTCTAATGAGATTTTTGATCAAGAATTAATGAAAGATGCTTCTGCAGTTGGTTATATTGAGAAGCTGTTTGATTGCTTGCAACTGGCTATGCGTTGTGTTCATCATTCGCCTTTGGATCGGCCAGATGTTCAGCAGATTATTCAGCAGTTGGAAAGAATTAGACCAGACACCGCTGGACCTTCATCGAGCTAAGTTAAAACGGAGGTTAGGGATACCGGAAATTATGAGTCCATTAGTCTTGAATCAAATCTGTTTTGTTGTAAGTATAAATCTACATGTAATTTACTTGTATAAATTTACACCCCGGAAATCGGTGAAAAGTTGTTACATGGTTGATTTGGTATATATTCATTAGGCACTAGTGAACAATGATCTTAGCTGGCTTCATCCACCATCGGGTCAATTAGAACTGTAAACGAACCAAACGGTCAGCAAACCGTTTGACGGAAAGTTCGTTTATGTTCGTGCGTTTAATAAATGAACAAACATGAACAAAGAATTTTGTTCAATAAGCTAAACTAACGAACCCGAACAGAGGCCGCGTTCGTTCAATTTTGTTCGTTAATGTTCTTTTACATTTGTTCGTTTAAGTTTGTCCGGTTATGATCGTTTAAGCCCTCCGATAACACTCGTTTACATATATATGTTCGTTTATAGACAAGAATGTGTTCCCATTGCAGATTATGTTATCTATTCTCTTGCAAAGTATCCACATAGTATAAAGATGGTAAAATCGCTTTCTTCGTTATCACTCCCACTATTAAGTCCAAACTCCGACGTTTGTCTAACCATACGTTTCGACATTTAGAGGGACAAGGATGTTTAGCCAAAGACAAATCTACCTTCAAATGGACTGTGCAAACATACACACAAGAGCATAAGGTGGTCGAGCGAGTCCTGCATCTACCCCTCGGGCATTATAACATAGATTGTCGGGCATTATAACCTTCGGTACAAGAGGGCTTCTTTCGAAGCGATCCTATCAAGTTCCACATGCCAAACAAAATAATTTACTGTTGAGAGGAGCCAAGCTCCATTACTACTCCATACACATTTATCTCTAACTTCAGTTAAAGTATGTTTACGAATGAATTTCGTTCATGAGTGCACCGATATCACTCCATTCTTGATCCAAGTACGGGTTCTTTAACCACTTCCAAGACCATTGGACCTCTGACCCGATCGTTATGCAATCATCTATTACTTTGGTATTTTATTTTTAGCCAAAGCAAAACAGCTATAGTATATATCTATCACACAATGATTCTGATTCTCAAGAGAAAAACAGAATATGCTACCATAAATTAAACACCGTAATAAAAATGGTAAATGCCCATTTAAAATTCAAATTTAATGTATAATGGCTTTTAATTTCTATAACTGGATTCAAATAACTTTATAAAAACATTTTAGTTTTTCTAAATGTTGAACTTAATTAAAATAGTTGAATTAACATAATTTGTAAATATGATATAGACATGTTATAACTTCTAATATGTTATATAATTTAAAGATTTTTTATTACACTAATACTGATTACAATACAATATATAAAATAAAATCTTATTACATTTAAAGAAAACAAAACCGTAAATGACAAATGTTAATAAAAGTTAGAATTGTATAAAGTCAATTGAGTGATTTGACTTACAAAATAAATTATTAACTAAAGCATCGCTAGTTTAATAAATCTAGTTTCAAAAATAAGTTGACTTCCATTAGGACATTGGTGACCAGATCTGACTATTAATTTCTAGTCAACATTACGTATTTGACATTATACTTTTTATGGTTTTTTTATTTTATTAAATGATTGTATGTTGAATGTGTTTAGCTATAATAAATTAATAACTCAAACATATCTTTATCACTCTAATATTTTTTTCTTGTGACAAAATAGTTTACCCGAGTGCGTTTTGTTTGTTTGTTTTTAGCTTATTGCCTGAAGAGGTAGGTCCCAGCAGAGCCCAGTTGGACCCGCAAGACTCAACTTAAACAGGGACGTCTGCGCAGAGACCAACTGGATCCGCAGGACCAACCATGCTCAGAGAAGTGACGTCCTTACGCGCAGTATGCAAGCTGGTCCCGCAGGAAATGCCTCCCATAGTGAAGGACTCCGCCTGTTCCCGCAGCCTCGGATACAAGCCATGAGGGAAGGCCACCCGCGCAGCATGGCTACACGCACTAGGTACTTAGCTCTCGATCATTCAGTGTCACCTGAAGGAATGAGCAAAGCCGGGAGCAATCCCGCACAGAGGCGGGAGGGGGAATACTCCCGCCCAAATAAGCCAGTCTATACTGAAGGACCTTTCACTGTACCTGACGAGGTATGGGCGAAAGATCTGATCAGGGATACGACAGCTCACTGATACAGTATGGCGAGCAGCATGCTCCTGTACTGTATCACTATTAAGCCGCTGCCTACTCACCAACTACTGTCATACCACGTGTGTAGCCGGCAGTTGGTGGAAAGGGAATAGTATACAGCAGGCCTGGTCGCTATCAGCCGCTGCCTACCCACCAACTACCAGCAGGGCACGTGCGTAGGCTACTGTTGATGAACAGGAACACTGTTGCAGCCGGCCATACCTCCTTGGAAACCTACCTTCGGCTATAAATACCCCAAATGGTATGATCATCAAGGGACAACATATCTTATTACATTATCATCATATTATACCTGATATCTGCTCTAGCAATCTCTTAATATACTTTTATATTTAAAGAGCAATCTAGTCTGATTCTCACGCCGGAGGGTGGTCACAAGGAGGAACCCCCCCCCTTCTCAGTGACGAGCTCACGGTGTCTGTTTTGCAGGTTATCAGAAGAACCATCTTCCAAGGGTCTAACCCCTCGTGGGAAACAGCTATCCAACCCCCAGGTTACCAGTAATCTGCCCGGGGTCCGGTTAGTGTTTCTTCATTGGCGCCATCCGTGCATAAAGCTAGAACTTTATTTTTCTCCAGTTTTTTCAAACTTCTGCAAAGATGGTTAGAGAAATTCCGGTAACCATAACCCCTGCTACTAGGGGGAATACCGGCAACACAGTTTTTACGAACACTACCCCGGCTACCGAAGCCGGGGCAAGCGAAGTAAATCTTACGAACACTACCCCACTTACCAAAGCTGGGGCAAGTGCAGTAAATGATCGCCTACTGGGATCCACTGATACCCAGGTTGAGAAACGAAGACTCCCCCGCCAAACTCTCGATGAAGTTAAGGCATGGGCGGAGGCACGACAAAAGGAATTCCAGGCTGAGTTGGACGAACGCTTGCGTTCCGTGTAACAGGCCGACGAATTCGAATACTGGGAGGATGACTCGGAGGAATCCGACTCCGACGCGAACCCTCGCCATAGGGCAAAAGGGAAGCATAAGGAAACGGAATCCCAACCGAAAAGGCATTTTGGACAAGCCTTCAAACCAAAAAGCACAGGTGGAAGTCCACGAGACTTCTCTAAAACGTTCAGACCAAACGTTGCAAATGCAGGAACGTCCAAATTTGCGAGGGACATTGCTGAGGCAATCGCCCCAAAGAGTGCCAAACAAATGCCCAACATAGGCACATATGACGGTATATCTGATCCAGACGATCATTTGAACAGGTTCATAGCAGGGGCAACCGTCAGCAATTGGACGGAACCCACGTGGTGTTACATGTTCCAAATGACGCTGGTTGGGGCTGCTAGAGCATGGTTCGATCGTCTACCGGTCAACCACATCTACGACTGGGCAGACTTCCAACAGAAGTTTAGCCAACACTTCAGCCAGCAACGGAAGTATACCGAGGAGCAATGGACAATCCTCAAATGCATACGAGAGGAGGACGAATCTCTGCCAAACTTCATCACTCGCTTCAACTCAAAGAAGCTAAGTTTGGGCAATATCAGTGAAGATCTTGTTCGCGCTGCCTTCATCCAGGGCGCACATGACCCAGAGCTCATCCGCACCCTAACGGGTAAAGATGGCATGCCATCCACATGGGATGGCATCATGACAGCAGCAAAACGCTATGCGGAAACAGAGAAACAACTGGGTAGAGATCTCCCACAGAGCACAAACCTCTACACCCAGAGGACGAGAGAAGACAACGTCCTCACCGCCCGATTAAATAAAAAACGAAAGCTAGGCATCTGGCAGTCAAGGGTAAACTTTGACACCTCATCCGGCTTGCAAAATCGGTTGGGCGGAAGGGATAATGTACAGTCGCACCGGAACTCCAGATGGACGCCACTCACCAAAAGCGTCACTGAGATATTCGCCACTGAAGGGCTCCCATGGCCAAAACCGCCAATAATCCGACATCGTCACGATGCAGATCGGAGCAAATACTGTGACTTTCACAAGACAAAGGGCCACAACACTGAAGAATGCATAGATGTAAAAGATATGGTCGAAGCATTTGTCAGAGATGGGACGCTCGCGCACCTCGTGGCGTAATAAAGGCTGAGCAGGCGGGTGTGTATAGAACCCCAGCTGGGGAAAACACGAATCAATTCCAGCTTCAAAATCGAGACTACATGCTGCGTAAAGAACGAGATCCCGAACCAGGTGCGTATCGGCTCGATGGCACTCCCATCCCGACAAGGAAGGGAGCTCATTTACACAGTTTGCATGTAAATCAATTCCAATTTGTAAAGAAAAGGCCAAGAGCCACTTCTAATGGAAATGATTCTCTTAAGAATATCGAAGCTGATGATTTTACATTTAATACTTTTCTGGACACTAATATGCCGGTTTTCACCGCATAATTACGTGAAGTCATTGCATGGGAAGGCGGTCCTACCCGCCCGAACCCAATAACGTGACAAACCTTCACGCAGGTCAGTTGAAGGGAAAAAAAAAAAAAAAAAAAAAAAAAAAAGTTCAGCACCCAAAAATGAAAGTGCCGGTCTATCCGCATGAATCATTAAGGAAACTGAATAATAACCTATCAACAACCGCGCGTCGAACGGTTAAAACTATCCAACACTGGTGACGGCATTCACATTACGTGAAGTCGTTGCGTGGGAAGGCGGTCTTACCCGCACGAACCCAATAACGTGGCAAACTTTCACGCAGGTCAGTTGAAGGAGTTCAATTATTCCATTAAATGAAAGTGCCGGCCTATCCGCATGAATCATGAAGGAAAATGAACACTAACCTATCGACAACCGCGCGTCGAACGGTTCAAAACAAAATTCTTATAAAGGTAAGAAAAACCTACACGCAGGTCAGATAAGGGTAAAGTTTTGCCATCCTACTAAGTGCAAGTGACGGTTCTACCCGCACAATCACGAAAGAGGAAGCAAAACTTCACACCTATTATCAACCACGTTCAAAGGTTAACTTATCCTCAAAAGGTAAGAAAAACCTACACGCAGGTCAGATAAGGGTAAAGTTTTGCCATCCTACTAAGTGCAAGTGACGGTTCTACCCGCACAATCACGAAAGAGGAAGCAAAACTTCACACCTATTATCAACCACGTTCAAAGGTTAACTTATCCTCAAAAGGTAAGAAAAACCTACACGCAGGTCAGATAAGGGTAAAGTTTTGTCATCCTACTAAGTGCAAGTGACGGTTCTACCCGCACTATCACGAAAGAGGAAGCAAAACTTCACACCTATTATCAACCACGTTCAAAGGTTAACTTATCCTCAGAAAGTAAGAAAAACCAGCACGCAGGTTAGATAAAAGTTAAAGTTTAGCCATCCTACCAAGTGCAAGTGACGGTTCTACCCGCACAATCACGAAGGAGGAAGCGAAACTCTAACCCACTATCAACCACGTTCAAAGGTTCTTATTCTAAACACTTGGAAAATTGCTAATTTAAACTAAGTATGCAAGTCATAAGTTTATAAAGCAAGGAACCCAAAGAAGGAAATAACAATCTTATACGCAAAAAGATTAATATTTCAAGAATATATTACAAGAATGGCCGGGTAACTACCCGCCTAAAAGAAAAAATAAAAAACTATAAGTCTTAGCAATGGGAAGGGATCTTCAGGATCAAGCCTCAGGGCCGCTACCACTTGGACCCGCTCCGTCAGAACGGGGTGGTTCGAGGAACGCTTTGAGGACAGCTAACCCATCATCAGCAGCAGCTACTTCGTCCACCTTCTCCACCACTGGATGCGGGAAGGCGGCGTATTGGTTCAATGCTTGGTCATAAATGGCTTCAGTATCCACATTGAACAAAGGGAAGTTGGAAGGCGGGACGCCTTTCTCAACAAACCCTAGACCAAGCATGAAGCCGGCCTTTTCCCCATCATCATGAGAAGCGTTGAGGGCTGCGGTCATAGCATCATCGTAAGAGGTCTCTGAAAAGACCCGACGCACAACCTACAAAGAAAACACAAGTATTAGAACCTTTTCTTACAAAAGAAATGCGTGAAGATAAATCTAAACATACCTGAGGCAACGCTTCTCGAAGTAGCCATTGGAGGGTAGCTTGCACTTCGTCACGGGCGCGTTCGGCTTCGCTTTGGTTCAGATTGGCAAGTAATACTTCCTTTGCGGCAGCCTCTTCGACGCCCTTAAGCTTCCGCTCGGTTTGGTCAAGCACCCCCCTCTGGTCAAGAATCTCTTGCAGCTTCTTGGCATCTTCCATTGCCAAGGCGTCATGAGCATGCTGAAGAGCCTTTAATTTGCATTTAAGCTGCTCATTCTCCACACGCAAAGGCTCAGCAACGGCTTCAGCCTTGGCAGCCCTCTCGGTTGCGTTTCGCGCAGTCTCCCTGGCCAACCGAAGCTGTTCATTCACAGCTTGGGCAGCCTTGGAGCGGGCCTCGAGTCGCGCCTGAACTTCAACCTCGAGGGCCTTGAAGGCCTTCTCCTTGTCGGCGGCAGCTGCCGCCAGCTGTTGGTTCTCCTCCCGAAGAGCACGCGCCTCAGATATGTCCTTGGCGTGAGCTGCTTTCAACTTGTCGTTTTCACGACAAAGCAGCTCGACGCGCGGCTGCATCCGGGCCTGGAGAACCCGAAGCTCATTAGTTAGCCTACCCTCCTGGTAGCTAACCATGGCTTCCCCCAACGCGCCCGGAGGAGCAGCGTGGCGAGCCCAGTCCACGCACTCCACGGGTGTGCGAAGGGTTGTTCCTCGGCGTATGTTCCATCGAGGAACATACACTTCATTGGAATCCGACACTGCAAAAGAAACAAAAGCAGTAAGGAAAAGATGATGAAAAACATAAGGGAAAAAGAAAGGAACCCTACGCACCTGTAGGGTCAATGACAGGCCGGTAGCCGCCAAACCCATCACCTGAACCTAAAGGAAATCCATCCAACAGGTCAGGCAGACGGGAAGGTGGCAAAGATCGGCGTGAAGCCCTGCGCGTACCTGATGGTCCGGCCATTGGTGCCGGTGGCGCGGGCATGGTGGCAGCCGCCGTGGTCGCCGACGTTGTCTCCGCCGCGGTCGCCGCCTCCTTAAAAGCAGCAGTAACCGCCGGTTCCGTGAAGGATGCTGTAAAAATCGCACTCACGGCCGGCGGTGAAGTCATCTCGGCCAGAACAGTTGGTTCGACGGAGCGACCAACTGGACCAGCGGATGCAAGCGCAGGCGACTGGGTCGACGCCTCAGGAAGGCTGACCGAGCCTACCATCATTGGCGAGGAAGTACTCCCCTGCGTTTCACCCAGGATTGCGTCAACATCCACGCCTGCACAAAGAAGAAAGTGTTAAAAAGAAAATTATTGACAAATCTACAAGGGCATTATGTGACAACCGGTAAATTCCCAAACCCTTAAGCTAAGTAATCAACCTAATAATTAGGTGATTGTAAATATTAAGCGCGTGCATTTGTTATGTGCGCCCTGCGCGAGCGCGCCATGTTAGTCAGCGCGTGCATTTGTTATGTGCGCCCTGCGCGAGCGCGCCATGTTAGTCAGCGCGTGCATTTGTTATGTGCGCCCTGCGCGAGCGCGCCATGTTAGTCAGCGCGTGCATTTGTTATGTGCGCCCTGCGCGAGCGCACCATGTTATGAACCAGCGTGGGCATATGTTATATGCGCCATGCGCGAATGTTTTGGCTTTATGTTTTCATGTACCTTAACGTTATGATGTCTAATGGGTTGACCGTCACGCATGATGCTAAGGCGGGTGCACCCTAAATCGTTTATGCGCGTGCGGAAGGGAACTAACCTCCCCGCATGGCGGGAACATTGAGAGCTAGTTTGTCTGAAGCTCCAAGATGGAATTGACTTCAACATAACTGATCACTATGTTGAAATACCAAGACCACTTGGAGGATCTACAAATGAAACTCAATGTCCCTGACTGCGAGAAGGTTACGTACCTACCCGCAGCAAAGAAACATTCTATACGCAGAATCCTACACGCATAAGGCTGTACGCGCAAGGTTACACGCACAAAACACAGTATTCTTCAGAATAAAGGGGATTATTCCCGCCCAAAAGAAAACAGTAACGTGTTTCAGAAAATTTCTACTTTTTACTGTGCACTGGCAAAAGCACACTGTGGCATGAACAGTCAACTATCAGCCACCCTACTCTCACCAACCACAGACCTGCATGTCCTGCGAAAATCAGAATCTTTTACCTACTCCTCCACTTTTGAATAAATAATAATACTTTCCATACTTTATCATCATCACACCTAGATATGAAAAGATTACAATCCCCTAAATCAAGGGATTGTGTTCCATTGAGTTTGCCTATAAATATGTAACCTAAAATTATCACTCAACACACTTCAAACTTCGCACTTAAATCTGCTCTGAATCATCTCCCAAGCATCTATTTGATTTTCAATTCCGTTCCTGTTACTAGGTAAGCCGAGATTATAACCTTGAGATCTACTTTCCAACCCTTATATCTTGATCTTAATATAGATTTCTTGTTATTTAATCGTATTCTAGACCTTCGATTCCGAGGCCAACACCAAGAAAACCCGAATCTCGATTAATCCCTTAACAAGAACCACAGGTGAGTCTCACAGCCCCCATTTCACTATTTTCACTGTTTTTAACCTGTTTTCGGGGCGAGGGACACGTGTTTAAATTACATTTTTATCATGGTATACTTACAAGCTATGCAAGCGATTATGTGGTTAAATTATATTTCATGATGAGCAATGCGAACGGTTATCTAAGGTTTTTGATGTATGTGCGCTAGAACTCGAGTAAGTGATCACTTTACCATTGGAACTCTAAGGGTAGGGACTGCTGGTTTGATCCGCCCACTCGTAGGGGTCGCACCTCTTACACAGACGAGTGCCTAGTATGGTCATGGGGCAGTACTATGGGTTTGAGCCCGCTCGTAGAGGTCGCCCCTCTTACGCAGACGAGCGCCTTGTTTTCCGGCACAACGTCCGCGCGTAACCCGCGGGACGGTATTACGGTATTATTCGCTCGTAGTGGCAGCGCCACTTACACAGACGAGCACAGTTTTCCAGAAATGTCCGCGCGTAACCCGCGGGACGGTATTACATTATTTTAGCTCGTAGTGGCAGCGCCACTTACACAGACGAGCACAGTTCCCAGAAATGTTCGCGCGTAACCCGCGGAACGATTTTATCAGACTTTGTGATAGATCTATGTTTTACCAAGCATGTGTTTAATAATGCTATCAGAATTATGTTTCAGAATGATTTGTATCAAGATTATGATGCAATACGATTTATCAAGTTACTAAAACTTGTGAACTCACTCAGTTTATACTGATTCAAATATTTTTACGTGTCTTTCAGGAGATAACTAGGTAGCGCGTGGAGTCACACTTAGAGCACCTCACGCTGAACATCTAAAATAGCTTTTTGGAAGATTTTAGTTCTATCCCTTCGATGCGCGTGGTTGTTCCCGCCGCGCATGGGGATATGGCGTGGAAATCTTCAACAGTTTTTATACTTGGATGTTTTTATAATTTTTAAACAATGTAATGTATTTGTATTAAACTCTTCATGCGCAATGAAAATCTTTGAATGTTTGCAATGGCCCGTGCTTAATTATCAATCCCCACTCGCGCGCGCCCGGCTGTTTCCGCCGCTCAGGGCCGGGTGTGACAGATTGGTATCAGAGCACTGGTTATAGCGAACTAGGAAAAGAAGTTTTAACCTAGACTATAACCGTTGGGGAATCACATGAAATACTTTTCAAAGAATATTTTCAAAAGAAACTATACACACACTTAGGAACACGGGTCACACAGTATCTAGTAAATAATGATAACATTATGTGCTCAGAGTACATGCGCTAAGTTTGATATATTTCCATTCTCTTTTAAAGCGAGAATGCCTCCAACTAAAGCCAAGGGAATTACCATGACACCTGAGGAACTCGCGGAAATAATCGCGCAGGCGATTGCGACACATGAGGCCAGCAAGGCCGAATCTAGTCAGGGTCGTCAGAATGAGACCCCAGAACCCGAATCAGGAGCCTTGGACAAAGGATGCTCCTATAAGACATTCATGGCCTGTAAGCCTTGGCCATTCAAGGGAACCGAAGGGGCCATTGGGCTCTACAACTGGATTGACAAGATGGAGACAGTTCTCTCCATTAGCAGATGTAGTGAGAACCAGAAGGTCCTTTACGCGACCTGCATGTTCCAAGAAGCAGCTTCGTCTTGGTGGAAGCTTCAAACGAAAACCTTGGGGCGAGAAGTTGCTCTCCACAAGACCTGGGAGGAACTAAAGGAGATGATGATGAGAAAGTTCTGCTCTCGCGCAGAGATTCAGAGTCTGCAACAAGAATTCTGGAACCACACCATGGTAGGAACGGATATCGACGCCTACAACAACCGGTTCAACGAGCTTTGTCAGTTGGTGCCAGATATGGCAAACACAGAGGAAAAGAAGGTCGAGAGGTATATCTTTGGGTTGCCTCCTGTTGTTAGGGTTCCGCTCAATGCCGCAGCGCCTCCAACCTTCGATGAGGCGGTTGCGCGGGCCATCACCCTTACAAGGGATACGGTCCGTGCGGGTATGTTGACTACGCGCGGAAGCGAGCAGCGAATCTCTGACTCCAAAAGGAAATGGAACTCTCACCACCGAGGGTCCGACTCCAAGCAGCCACCGTTCAAGAAGCAGGAAAGCGCAAGGGTTTACGCGATTCAGGCCGCGGAGCCACCACGAAAAGGATACAGTGGCCCTTACCCATGGTGCAACAAATGCAAGTACCACCACGAAGGTGAATGCGCGAACGTCACGTGCGCCAAATGTGGCAGACCAGGACACAAGACGATGAATTGCCGTGCTAAAGAAGCTGGAGCCAATGACAACTGCTACGCATGCGGGAAGCCAGGGCATTTTAGTCGGGATTGCCCGCAAAAGGGAAACCAAGCTCGCGGGAGAGCTTTTGTGATCGGCGCAGGCGAAGCAAAAGAAGAGCCGAATGTGGTAACCGGTACGTTTTTACTTAACGGCCATTTTGCATCTGTCTTATTTGATACTGGCGCTGATCTAAGTTTTATATCTGCTGAGTTTAAAAACTCCTTAGGTCTAGCAACCAGTAGGCTAGACATACCTTATACTATAGAACTGGCCAATGGTAGGCAGTTGTGCGCGAGCGAAAGGGCTGAGCAATGTGTTTTATTCATGGGAGGTCACGAGTTCAATATTAACTTGTTGCCTATAGATTTGGGAAGTTTTGACATTGTGGTAGGTATGGATTGGTTAGTCGAGAATCTCGCAGAGGTTATTTGTCATGAGAAACAGGTTCGGATCCCACTGTTGAACGGAGAAACCTTGGTAATTCAAGGGGAAAGAAGGGGAGTTACGACGAAACTGATTTCGTGCCTACAGGCGCGTAAGTGCCTAAGGAAAGGGTGCTACGCCTTCCTGGCGCATGTAGTAGAGAAGAAAGGAGATGAGCGAAGAATTGAAGACTTACCAGTAGTGCGCGAATTTCCAGAAGTTTTTCCTGAAGATTTGCCCGGATTACCGCCGCCGCGACAAGTCGAATTTCGCATTGATTTAGTCCCAGGAGCTGCGCCAGTAGCTCGAGCGCCTTATCGATTAGCTCCATCTGAGATGCAAGAACTATCCAATCAGTTACAGGAACTATTGGATAAGGGTTTCATTCGCCCAAGTTTCTCACCTTGGGGAGCTCCAGTACTGTTTGTAAAGAAGAAGGATGGTTCCTTCCGGATGTGTATTGACTACAGGGAGCTGAACAAGCTGACAGTCAAAAATCGGTACCCTTTACCGAGGATTGACGACTTATTTGACCAGTTGCAGGGATCCAGTTATTATTCGAAGATAGATCTACGGTCAGGATACCACCAACTTAGGGTCCATGAGGAAGACGCGCCAAAGACAGCCTTCCGAACTAGATATGGCCATTATGAGTTCTTAGTGATGCCTTTCGGGCTAACTAATGCGCCGGCTATATTCATGGATCTGATGAACCGCGTGTGCAAACCATACTTGGACAAGTTTGTAATTGTGTTTATAGATGATATTTTGATTTACTCTCGGACCAAGGCCGAGCATGAGCAACACCTGAGATTGATTTTGGAATTGTTAAGGAAAGAAAAGTTGTATGCGAAGTTTTCCAAGTGCGAGTTTTGGCTTAGAGAAGTTCACTTTCTCGGTCACGTTGTAAACGAGAAAGGAATTCACGTTGATCCTTCCAAAGTCAAGGCCATCGAAAACTGGGAAGCGCCAAAAACCCCAACTGAGGTGAGGCAATTCCTAGGACTAGCTGGCTACTATCGACGCTTCATTGAGAACTTCTCCAAGATAGCTCTACCTCTGACCGCGCTAACTCAGAAAGACAGGATGTTTGTTTGGGGCGAAAACCAGGAAGCAGCGTTTCAAATGTTGAAGCAGAAGTTATGTAGTGCGCCAATTCTATCTCTGCCCGAGGGGACAGATGACATCGTCGTTTACTGCGACGCTTCACATCAAGGACTCGGATGTGTCCTTATGCAGCGAGACAAAGTCATAGCGTATGCCTCGCGCCAACTTAAGACCAATGAGAAGAACTACACAACGCATGATCTGGAACTTGGAGCGGTTGTCTTCGCGCTAAAGATTTGGCGCCATTACCTCTATGGTACAAAGTGTATAATCTTTACGGATCACAAGAGCCTTCAGCATATATTTGATCAAAAGGATTTAAACATGAGGCAACGAAGATGGGTTGAATTGTTGAACGATTATGATTGTGAAATAAAGTACCACCCTGGAAAGGCGAATGTGGTGGCAGACGCGCTAAGTAGGAAGGAACGAATAAAAACGCTACGAGTCAAGGCTCTAAGGTTGACCATTCACGCAGATCTCTCTACCCGCATCCGAGACGCTCAGCAAGAAGCCTTGAAACCAGAGTTTGTTAAAAACGAAGCCCTTGGGGGAATGATTAAGAATTTGGAGCTCAAAGAAAACGACACTCGATATTTTGCTAACCGCATTTGGGTCCCTCTCAAGGGAGGATTGCGCGAGCAGGTATTAAACGAAGCTCACAAGACGCGGTATTCCGTACATCCTGGCGCAGACAAGATGTACCAAGATGTTAAAATGTTGTATTGGTGGCCCAATCTTAAAGGCGCCATCGCGACGTATGTCAGTAAGTGCCTGACGTGTTCAAAAGTAAAGGCTGAATACCAGAAGCCGTCGGGATTACTTCAGCAGCCAGAAATTCCCATGTGGAAGTGGGAACAAATCTCTATGGACTTCATCACCAAACTGCCAAGGACACCTGGGGGTTATGACACAATATGGGTTATTGTGGATCGGCTAACTAAGTCAGCGCACTTCCTGCCAATCAAGGAAACCGATAAGATGGAAAAGTTAGCCCGACTGTATATTCGAGAAATAGTTTCAAAGCATGGAGTCCCAGTGTCCATCATTTCTGATAGAGATAGTCGGTTCACATCAAGGTTTTGGAGATCGTTACAAGGAGCTCTAGGTACTCGCCTTGATATGAGTACAGCTTATCATCCTCAAACGGATGGGCAAAGCGAGCGAACAATCCAGACATTGGAAGATATGCTGCGCGCTGTGCGCAATCGATTTCGGTGGTAGCTGGGATACTCATCTCCCATTGGTTGAATTTTCTTACAACAGCTATCACACAAGTATTAAGGCTGCGCCGTTCGAAGCTTTGTATGGGCGCAAGTGTAGATCCCCACTGTGCTGGGCTGAAGTGGGTGACAAGCAAATGACTGGTCCAGAATTGATCCAAGAAACAACAGACAAGATTTTTCAGATAAGGGATCGCCTTAAGACAGCGCGCGACAGACAGAAGAGCTACGCAGATGTGCGAAGGAAACCACTGGAGTTTCAAGTAGGGGATAAAGTACTTTTGAAAGTCTCTCCATGGAAAGGAGTCCCCCGTTTCGGCAAGCGAGGAAAGTTGAATCCGCGCTACATTGGACCATTTGAGATCCTGGAAAGGATCGGTCCGGTTGCTTATAAACTCCGTTTACCCGCCGAACTCAGTGGAGTTCATGATACGTTCCATTTGTCCAACCTCAAAAAGTGTTTATCTGACGAAACGTTAATTTTGCCGATGGAAGAGATTCACATCGACAAACAGCTGCACTTCGTAGAAGAACCTATAGCAGTGACCGATTGGAAAGAACAAAAGTTGCGCAGAAGCAGAATCAAGTTAGTAAAGGTTCAATGGAACTCGAGGCGTGGGCCTGAATTCACTTGGGAAAGAGAAGACCAGATGCGCATGAAATACCCACACCTCTTTCAGAACATGGCTTCTGCCAGCAACGTCTCCTAAATTTCGGGACGAAATTCGTTTAACGAGGGGAGAATGTGACAACCGGTAAATTCCCAAACCCTTAAGCTAAGTAATCAACCTAATAATTAGGTGATTGTAAATATTAAGCGCGTGCATTTGTTATGTGCGCCCTGCGCGAGCGCGCCATGTTAGTCAGCGCGTGCATTTGTTATGTGCGCCCTGCGCGAGCGCGCCATGTTAGTCAGCGCGTGCATTTGTTATGTGCGCCCTGCGCGAGCGCGCCATGTTAGTCAGCGCGTGCATTTGTTATGTGCGCCCTGCGCGAGCGCACCATGTTATGAACCAGCGTGGGCATATGTTATATGCGCCATGCGCGAATGTTTTGGCTTTATGTTTTCATGTACCTTAACGTTATGATGTCTAATGGGTTGACCGTCACGCATGATGCTAAGGCGGGTGCACCCTAAATCGTTTATGCGCGTGCGGAAGGGAACTAACCTCCCCGCATGGCGGGAACATTGAGAGCTAGTTTGTCTGAAGCTCCAAGATGGAATTGACTTCAACATAACTGATCACTATGTTGAAATACCAAGACCACTTGGAGGATCTACAAATGAAACTCAATGTCCCTGACTGCGAGAAGGTTACGTACCTACCCGCAGCAAAGAAACATTCTATACGCAGAATCCTACACGCATAAGGCTGTACGCGCAAGGTTACACGCACAAAACACAGTATTCTTCAGAATAAAGGGGATTATTCCCGCCCAAAAGAAAACAGTAACGTGTTTCAGAAAATTTCTACTTTTTACTGTGCACTGGCAAAAGCACACTGTGGCATGAACAGTCAACTATCAGCCACCCTACTCTCACCAACCACAGACCTGCATGTCCTGCGAAAATCAGAATCTTTTACCTACTCCTCCACTTTTGAATAAATAATAATACTTTCCATACTTTATCATCATCACACCTAGATATGAAAAGATTACAATCCCCTAAATCAAGGGATTGTGTTCCATTGAGTTTGCCTATAAATATGTAACCTAAAATTATCACTCAACACACTTCAAACTTCGCACTTAAATCTGCTCTGAATCATCTCCCAAGCATCTATTTGATTTTCAATTCCGTTCCTGTTACTAGGTAAGCCGAGATTATAACCTTGAGATCTACTTTCCAACCCTTATATCTTGATCTTAATATAGATTTCTTGTTATTTAATCGTATTCTAGACCTTCGATTCCGAGGCCAACACCAAGAAAACCCGAATCTCGATTAATCCCTTAACAAGAACCACAGGTGAGTCTCACAGCCCCCATTTCACTATTTTCACTGTTTTTAACCTGTTTTCGGGGCGAGGGACACGTGTTTAAATTACATTTTTATCATGGTATACTTACAAGCTATGCAAGCGATTATGTGGTTAAATTATATTTCATGATGAGCAATGCGAACGGTTATCTAAGGTTTTTGATGTATGTGCGCTAGAACTCGAGTAAGTGATCACTTTACCATTGGAACTCTAAGGGTAGGGACTGCTGGTTTGATCCGCCCACTCGTAGGGGTCGCACCTCTTACACAGACGAGTGCCTAGTATGGTCATGGGGCAGTACTATGGGTTTGAGCCCGCTCGTAGAGGTCGCCCCTCTTACGCAGACGAGCGCCTTGTTTTCCGGCACAACGTCCGCGCGTAACCCGCGGGACGGTATTACGGTATTATTCGCTCGTAGTGGCAGCGCCACTTACACAGACGAGCACAGTTTTCCAGAAATGTCCGCGCGTAACCCGCGGGACGGTATTACATTATTTTAGCTCGTAGTGGCAGCGCCACTTACGCAGACGAGCACAGTTCCCAGAAATGTTCGCGCGTAACCCGCGGAACGATTTTATCAGACTTTGTGATAGATCTATGTTTTACCAAGCATGTGTTTAATAATGCTATCAGAATTATGTTTCAGAATGATTTGTATCAAGATTATGATGCAATACGATTTATCAAGTTACTAAAACTTGTGAACTCACTCAGTTTATACTGATTCAAATATTTTTACGTGTCTTTCAGGAGATAACTAGGTAGCGCGTGGAGTCACACTTAGAGCACCTCACGCTGAACATCTAAAATAGCTTTTTGGAAGATTTTAGTTCTATCCCTTCGATGCGCGTGGTTGTTCCCGCCGCGCATGGGGATATGGCGTGGAAATCTTCAACAGTTTTTATACTTGGATGTTTTTATAATTTTTAAACAATGTACTGTATTTGTATTAAACTCTTCATGCGCAATGAAAATCTTTGAATGTTTGCAATGGCCCGTGCTTAATTATCAATCCCCACTCGCGCGCGCCCGGCTGTTTCCGCCGCTCAGGGCCGGGTGTGACACATTATGATTATACTTACGGGTTTTCTTGACCCTGAACGTACGGACGGGCGGGGAGGAACCCGATGGAGCCGGCCTCTTGGTACCGGTCACCGTCGTCTTCGTTGGTTCTCCGGAGGTAACGGTCGTAGCCTCCGGAGCAGTGGTCTTCTCACCACCGGGCTTCCCCGCCACCTCTTCACTATCTGACTCCGTGTCAGATAGAACCACTGGATCAGCTGTGGCCTTCTCCTTCCCCTTCACGCCGGCAGCAGTCTTTTTCTTCCGCACCAACGGAGGACCTTCTGCGGATTCCTCAGAAGAAGAAATGTCAAGAACTCCAGCAGCAGGCACAGCATTGAGGGGTTCAGGGTAGAAGATAGGCTTACCAGGCCGTCGGTGGCTCAGGATCTCTTGACCCGGCGGGTAAACCTCCACGAACCGACTCGCAGTTTGCTCTAGGATGGGCAACTCGTTCTCGTCCAGAGCACGAGTACCCATCCGTGCGGGACCATCTTCCTCCCGCGGATTCAGGAGTGACTGTAGGTCGTTCCCCTCTGAAATAAACAGGAAAGTTAGAAAAAAGTCAAAATCAACAAAAAGAAACAAGACATACCATAAGGGACAGAGTTCGAACCATATTCAAGGACAATCGGAACCTTCTGCGCATTCGCCACCTTCCACACTCGGCTCATCCCCAGCATTACCATCGCTGACTCCGGAAAACGGAAAACCGGGGATTGGACCCGGGATATCTTCGAGAACCATTCCGCCTCCTCGTAGTTGAGGGCGTGAAGGCTCTGAAGTGCCTGGCCGTTCTTGAACTTCATGGCAATGGGGATGGCGCGAGCGGATATGAAGAAGAACTCTCTTCTCCACGAGCGAAGACTCCGCTCGGTGGTACAAATCTTTAAACCCTTAATCCGGGTTGTAAGACTGTACCACCCCTGGATGCACCTCCAAGTGTAGAAGGTCATCAGGCGGTCCACATGGGGCTCGATGCCCAGAATCCGGCACACCCACTCAAAATGACGAATCTTGGCGATCGCCATGGGGTGCAGCTCGGTCAAATGAACGCTGTGCCTCTCAAGAACACGGTACACAAACTTTGTCAACGGGAACCTAAGGTTCCCGTAGATAAAGAATGCAGCATAAACCCCGATCTTGCCACTAGGGGTATCGTACACAGTATGGTGGGGTTCAGGAAACTCAGGCTCGAGAGACTCGAGCATGAACTTCCTGACGATATACTGGTACAGATCGACAGGAAGAGAACACTGGCACTCGCCAGCAGTCTTCTGATCGTCGGCATCATGAGAAGACATTTTTGCAGAAATAGAAGTGATTTCGGGAAAATGCTTGCCTGAAAAAGGGGAGTATTTGCCGGAAATCACTAAGAAGAAGAAGAAAGGTGAAAGTGTGAATTACAAATAACCCTCTTCCCCTTTATATAGTAATCGCAATTAATGCGGTGAATTTAATGCGGAGGAGAGAGAAATCAAAGGTGCAATGAAACTATGACACGTGGCAAAAAGCAGGCTGGCAACAGCTGTTGAAAGGACGTGTGCCAGTAATTTCGCGGCCACGCGCCCGAAAAATCACGCCCACGCGCCTGAAAAAGCGACTGGAATGACCATGTTCTGTCACGTCACCATAACTTCCTGCACGTCCTGACAGTCAGAAGAAACCGTCGCACGACGTTTCAGAGGTTTGGACTGTTCTTATCTTTTCACCAACTCTTCGAATTTCAAAATTCAAAATTTAAAAAATATTAAAAAGTAAGCGGGAAAATACCCCTTACCCCTTGGCAAACAAGTAACCGTTAGACGGATGCGGGTACAGTGTAAAGGCAAAACCCTTCACATACCTAGCACCCGCAGGGAATTGAAGCCAAGTAAACCTTGGCAAAATAACCGTTAGACGGATGCGGGTACAGTGTAAAGGCAAAACCCTTCACATACCTAGCACCCGCAGGGAATTGAAGCCAAGTAAACCTTGGCAAAGTAACCGTTAGACGGATGCGGGTACAGTGTAAAGGCAAAACCCTTCACATACCTAGCACCCGCAGGGAATTAAAGCCAAGTAAACCTTGGCAAAGTAACCGTTAGACGGATGCGGGTACAGTGTAAAGGCAAAACCCTTCACATACCTAGCACCCGCAGGGAATTGAAGCCAAGTAAACCTTGGCAAACAAGTAACCGTTAGACGGATGCGGGTACAGTGTAAAGGCAAAACCCTTCACATACCTAGCACCCGCAGGGAATTGAAGCCAAGTAAACCTTGGAAGTAAAGTAACCGTAAGACGAGCGCTGGTACAGTGTTAAGGCAAAACCCTTCACATACCTAGCGCTCCGCTGGGAATTGAAACCAGGAAGGATCTTCTGGGCAATGCTTGCGGAAACGGAAATAACATCCCCGCATAGCGGGAACGTTGAGAACTACGTTGTTTGAAGCGCCAGGATGGAATTGGTGGTTTTAACATAATTGATCACTATGTTCAAAACTACCAAAACCTAATGGAGAATCCACACAACTGGGACTCAATGCTCCTGACTTGCGAGGAGGTTACAGACCTACCCGCATCATACCCAAAGACCAAGCAGGAAACTCGGGCATTTCTGCAAGTGACAAGGACTTCCCATGGAAAACCTTACAAAACCCTTTTCAAAACCCTTTGCTTAAGTCCAAAAGTTCACCTCACTTTATTAAACACGCATGAGAAGAACATTGGACTGGGGGGACTTGAAGAGGTAGGTCCCAGCAGAGCCCAGTTGGACCCGCAAGACTCAACTTAAACAGGGACGTCTGCGCAGAGACCAACTGGATCCGCAGGACCAACCATGCTCAGAGAAGTGACGTCCTTACGCGCAGTATGCAAGCTGGTCCCGCAGGAAATGCCTCCCATGGTGAAGGACTCCGCCTGTTCCCGCAGCCTCGGATACAAGCCATGAGGGAAGGCCACCCGCGCAGCATGGCTACACGCACTAGGTACTTAGCTCTCGTTCAGTGTCACCTGAAGGAATGAGCAAAGCCGGGAGCAATCCCGCACAGAGGCGGGAGGGGGAATACTCCCGCCCAAATAAGCCAGTCTATACTGAAGGACCTTTCACTGTACCTGACGAGGTATGGGCGAAAGATCTGATCAGGGATACGACAGCTCACTGATACAGTATGGCGAGCAGCATGCTCCTGTACTGTATCACTATTAAGCCGCTGCCTACTCACCAACTACTGTCATACCACGTGTGTAGCCGGCAGTTGGTGGAAAGGGAATAGTATACAGCAGGCCTGGTCGCTATCAGCCGCTGCCTACCCACCAACTACCAGCAGGGCACGTGCGTAGGCTACTGTTGATGAACAGGAACACTGTTGCAGCCGGCCATACCTCCTTGGAAACCTACCTTCGGCTATAAATACCCCAAATGGTATGATCATCAAGGGACAACATATCTTATTACATTATCATCATATTATACCTGATATCTGCTCTAGCAATCTCTTAATATACTTTTATATTTAAAGAGCAATCTAGTCTGATTCTCACGCCGGAGGGTGGTCACAAGGAGGAACCCCCCCCTTCTCAGTGACGAGCTCACGGTGTCTGTTTTGCAGGTTATCAGAAGAACCATCTTCCAAGGGTCTAACCCCTCGTGGGAAACAGCTATCCAACCCCCAGGTTACCAGTAATCTGCCCGGGGTCCGGTTAGTGTTTCTTCATTGCCACACTTATGTTTTCATAAAAGATTAAAAATTAGTGAATTTTAAGTTTTAGACCATTCTAAACTTTCTTTTTCAATGCAAAACGAACTTTCATTAAACCACAACGGTTAAAGTCTAAGACAACTTAACAAGGTGTTGAAGTCAAACTTTCATTGAATCGCAATAGTTAAAGTCCAAAACAACTTAACAATGTGTTGAAATCAAACTTTCATTAAAGCACAACAGTTAAAAAGCAAAACGCGTTTTAACTTTTGATACTCGTTAAGTTTTGCCGATTCGTCAACAATCCAGCACTTTGTCTAGTTTTTGCATTTATTATTAATAGTTAATGCCTTCTAAAATAGCTACAATAAGTCAATAACTATAAACAGAACAATTTTAAATGTTCCATGAATTAGAAACATTATATTTTTTCATGTACAACCCATAAGCACATTCAAAAATAAAAATTTAAAAGGCATTCATTGCACAATTTTTATAAAAGGAAATATTCATTAAATAATAAAAATGGTTATTAGTTATTACTTTATTAAAGAACACACGAGGACCCGTCTTAGCCAAAGGCGAGCCGGATTTCTTGCTTGGGCACGTTTTTTTACGGGACACTAAATTTATATATATGTTTTTATGAAATATAAAATCGATAAACTTATTGAACCATCTATATAAAAAATTTAATTCTTGTTATGTTCATTGCTATAATGCTAATGATCGTTTAAAAAAAATAATTTATATAATTAGCTAAGTCTTAAAGCCATTTAACAATACAATGAATTCAAACCAAATAATTTATGTGGATGTGCTTTTTAACATTTTATTAATGTCATATTCAGTGCTATAAATTATGAAATGAACACATTAAATTCAATTCATTCCTTTTTAATTGGAAAATAGTGTGAATGCATGTTACCCTTCTTTTTAATCGTTAAATAATATTCCAAAAATGCTTAAGAATTCATTAAGTTTTGCAACATGGGACATTGAAGACAATGTGTTTTTTGGTATTAGTTTTGACAAAAGAAAGTCAAACACATTTATTTGTAACAATTAAATGCTTAAAATTCTAGTATAAATAAATCAACCACCACATACTCAAACCACAACATCTCAACACTCAACATGGCTTCTCAATCTATGGTTCTATTTCTTGTATTTTGCTTGGTGTCATCACTTTCACTCGGGTTAGCCGAAAGATCATCGATTTCTCCTATGCCATCAAAGGAGGGGGCTTTAGAGTGTTGGGCGGCGGCTTTTGATCTATCAAAGTGTGTTGGTGAACTTTATAGGGCGTCGCAAGGCAGGCCACTTGAATTATCTATATGGCCGGATTGTTGCAAAGCCGCTAAAAGCATTAGTGCTGGATGTTGGCCGAAAGTCTTTCCTTTGTATCCGATGTTCCCTCAACTTCTTAAATTGTATTGTCCTCTCTTTGCAGTACCGCCTCCTCCACCGCTCATGACAACAAATGTTGAGGGATCATTCGTGGCGTCTAATCTTGTTGCTACACCAACACTTGATGCTGATGGACAGCAGACCGCACCGTGACGGTTTAATCTTGTTGATGAACCATTTATGATACACTGAAGAACCAATTATCATGTCTTGTTTAAGCTTCTAGTTTATGAAATTAAATATTTTATTCACTCTTATATTGTTAGAAATCCATTTTGATTTACTTTTCTTTATATAAATATATGGTTCAAATAGTATTTTTAATCTTAATGATATTTCCATTTATTATGAACACCACAAAAAGTGAAAAAAGTGAAAATTATCTCAATTTGGTTGTGAAGAATTATTAATGAATAAAAGTAAAAGATAAGTGAATTATTGGTCAAATTGATTTAGGTCTTAGGAGAATGACTGCCACTTTATGTTTTGGTTTCATAGGGCCCTTTTTGTTATATTATGTTTAGAGGTGGTCATAAAACCCGGTTCTGGATCCAACCCAGAACCTGACCCGTGGGTGCATGGGCGAAGCTTATATAGAAATTGAGGGGTTGTTGATACTATTTTTGACGTTAGCCTCGACGATAATTTTCAATTCATTGTCATAGTTTAGTCATAATTGTAATTGTTAATTAGTTCGTTGTTAGTTAGTTGTGTTGGGTGGAATGGACCATTAATGTTGTGACAACTCGTAATGTCTGTACAATTTATTAACGATAATTAAGCATTAAGCATCATTATCCATTATAAGCGTCCTTAATGTATGAGTGTCATTGCATCATTCAAGTCTAGTCAAATTTCATGCATGCGAATCATAACCTTAGGTGCTTAATCCAGAATTATAGGAGTTATTGAACGACTCACAAAACGACCTGAGAAACACATGTGGCCGTTGATAAAACAAATTAAACATATAAGAGGAGATCATAAAACGTGAATTGAACCTGATATGCTCATTTTCTTTTATTTATTATTGTTAATCAATTATGGTTTTGTAATATATATTAAACTTGTGAGAACATAAACAAAATAAACTTATTATTTTGAATATACTAATACTGTAATACATAGCACAATGAATGAAGGTGACACAGTACCACAATAACAACAAAACATTAATGTAATAATGAACAAAATTAATAAATATAACAATCTTATAATATACATATATAATTAACACATTTCTAATATGTGTTAACCAAATACACATATACAGGCACACACAAGACAAGATGCTGTACATTCATAAAAATACCTTCTTCATTATAGCGATACAATATACAACGATAATTTTTTATTGTTTATTAAATGTTTTCTAGATACATTTTTTTTCGAACGACGACTTCTTTGTGTATTAATTAGGCCACCGCACTTCCAAATTTTGGAGAGTCTCATTACCCAACTCCGATCAGACTATTTATTAAATGTTTTCAACATACATACATACATACATACATACATACATACATTCTTAACCATTACCAACAAGTGTAGTTATGTTAATTATATAACTACTCATAGTACTCAATCTCTTATGACATATTACAAAATGTATACGATCGCGATATATATTTTTTATTTAAACGTTCCGTAAGGATATATACGTTAAATATATTTTAACCAAATACTTTTCCTAAAATAATATATATATAATATAATGTCATATATATTTATTTGCTATATTCTAGTTTACGAATATTAGTCTATAGTCGGAATTAGATTTATAAAACTAACTTCAATAAACATAAACGTATCACCAACGAATCATCTCATATGTAAGTCTAGATTGTCGGGTGAGCACATAGCATATTACTCATCTCATGCCTCAAACCTTGTCTTTGATTACTAATTTAATAAAACAATCCACAACTTACTATTTGAACCATATATAGAAAGGTAGATCAAAATGGATTTCCAACAACATAATAGCAAACAAAATACTAATTTTCGTAAACAAGACCAAATAAATATTTGTTCATTTGCTCCCTTAACACTTGGTGTATCATGAATGGTTCATCGATCGACAACCGTCATGGTGCGGTCTACGGTCCATCAACATCCCCGAGTGTTGGTGTATCAACAAGATTAGACACCATGAATGATTCCTCAGCGTTTGTTGGCATCGGTGGAGGAGATGGTAACGAGAAAAGAGGACAATACATTTTAAGAAGTTGAGGGACCAGTGGATCCAAAGGAAAGACTTTCGGCCAACATCCATCACTTATGCTTTTAGCGGCTTTGCAACAATCCGGCCATGTTGTTAACTCAATTGGTTCGCCTCGCACTGCCTTATTAAGTTCGGCAGCGCACTTTGTTAGATCAAAAGACGCTGCCCAACATTCGACGATCCCCTTTGATGGTAAGGGAGAAATTTGTGATCTTCGGGCTAGCCCGAGTGAAAGTAAAGACACCAAGCAACATATAAGAAATAGAACACTAGATTGAGAAGCCATGTTGAGTGTTGAGATGTTATGGTTTGAGTATGTGATGGTTGAGTTATTTATACTAGAAGTTTAAGCATTTAATTGTTTCAAATAAACGTGTTGACATATGTCAAAAATAACGATTAAAAAGAATACCAAAAATATATATATATATATATATATATATATTTTGTGCCTTCAATGTAATGTCCCATTATGCAAAATTTAATGAATTCTTAAGATTTTTTTAGAATAGTAATAATGGTTAAAAAACGCATGTATACTATTTTCCAATTAAAAAGGGAAGAATGTAATTGGTACATTCGAATTAATTTCTTTTAACCGTCATTTGGATTACAGACTGCTATTGACTTACACAATTATCTTCATTTCACCCTCAGAAAGAAATTTGTCGGAAAACCGCTGGCTTGAATTAACTGTATTGGTAAATTGATTTTGTCGGTGCAATATAGAATTTACATAAATTAATATATTTATCTTTGATAAAGTATTAAGTAATAACCATGTTTCTATTATTTTGGTGATAATTTCTAGAATTTACATAAATTAATATATTTATCTTTGATAAAGTATTAAGTAATAACCATGTTTCTATTATTTTGGTGATAATTTCCTTTATGAAAAATGTAACAATAAATTTTTTTCAATTTAATTATGATCAAAATTTTAAATGTTCTATAAATTAAAGACAATTGTTCATATACACTTCTACCTACCCATAAGTAGGCATGTTCAAAACGGTTTGGGACTAGGAACCGGAACCGGTTCCTATATTCAAAACCCCCTTTTAAACCGGTTCCAGGCTCGAACCGGTTAGGGAACCGAACCGGTTCTCCCACCCTCGGACCCCTAACCTATCTAACCGGTTCTTACCGGTTCCTAACCCGGTTCCTGTACCGTAACCGGTTCCAACCGGTTACAGTGTAAAAAATTTTTTTTTTTCGTTTTTCGTTTGCGATTTGGATTCTAAACTACGATTCGTATTTGTATAACATGAAAAATAAAAAAAACAATTAACATAAAAATAAACAATTAACTGATGAAGAAAAGATAACTACTGAAGATGTTTGCCACTGAAGACAACTACTGAAGGTTGCCACTGAAGACAACTACTGAAGGTTGCCACTGATGACAAGTTGACAACTACTGAAGGTTGCCACTGATGACAACTACTGAAGGCTGCCACTGATCACAACTACTGAAGACTGCCACTGATGAGGAATACTCATCAGTGGGAAAGCTACCACTGATGAGGAATACTCATCAGTGGGAACAGTCATCAGTTGAATCAGTGGGAAAGCTGTCACTGATGACAACTACTGAAGGTTGCCACTGATGAGGAATACTCATCAGTGGGAACATTCATCAGTTGCAGAGTTTGTTGTCACTAATGCAAAATATGAATCAGTGACACATCAGTTGCAGAGTTTCATCAGTTGGAACATCGTCAGTTAAATATGTAACCATTGTACAATGTAAACTTGTTCATTGGATTTGCAATACAAATGCATTTAGTTTTTTTTTTTCGTTTTTCGTTTGCGATTTGGATTCTAAACTACGATTCGTATTTGTATAGCATGAAAAATAAGCAAAACAATTAACATAAATGCAAGAACCGGTTAGGAACCGGTTCCGGATGGTTCGGTTCCAGAACCGGTTCCGGTTCAGTTCCGGTTCTTACCCGCCCCCACTCAGAAATGCAAGAACCGGTCACGGATCATCGGGTTGAATCAGATAGGGTCCGGTTCCTACAAAAAACGGGTAGGAACCGGTTCGGGTCCGGTTCGGGTCCACCGGTTCAGTTCCAGGAAGGCAGGAACCGGTTTCGTTGAACATCTCTACCCATAAGTAGATTCATAAATTTAGAAGCATTCATTGTTACAATTTTCATAGAAGGAAGTTATCACTTATCACCAATAATAATAATAAAAAAATGGTTATTACTATATGAAAGATAAATATTCTTTGAAATAAACCATTTGTAGAAATTTTTTTATGTCACACGTCTAATACTTTGAATTAAACGCACATACATACTAACTTCAGTTCATTCCTAACCGGAAAATAGTGTGAATGCATGCTAGTATGCTACACTTCTTATTAACCATGCACATTCTAAAAATGATTAAAAAATCATTAAATTTTGCAACAATTAAATGCTTAAAGTTCTAGTATAAATAAACCAACCACCACATATTCAAACCATAACATCTCAACACTCAACATGACTTCTCAATCTCTATTTCTTACATTTTGCTTGGTGTCTTTAGTTTCACTCGGGCTAGCCCAAGGACCACCGAATCCTCCTACGCCAACAAACGAGGGGTTCGAGTGTTGGGCGGCGTCTTTTGATCTATCAAAGTGCTTGGGGAACTTTATAGGGCGTCACAAGGCAAACCACTTGAGTTATCTATATGGCCGGATTGTTGCAAAGCCACTGAAAGCGTAAGTGCTGGATGTTGGCCGAAAGTCTATCCTTTCTATTCATTGTTTCCTCAAGTTCTTAAAATGTATTGTCCTCTTTTCGCGTTACCACCTCCTCCACCGGTGACAACAAATGTTGAGGGATCGTTAACCGATCGCGATACACTAGTTATGAGGGAGCATTATTGAATAACAAATTATAAAGTCTTGTTAACATATTTGGTTTATGAAATTAAATATCTTATTTGCTATTATCTTGCTAATAATCTGTTTTGGTTTACCTTTCTCTATATGGTTCAAATAATATTTATAATCTTAATGACATTTCCATATGTTAAATTATATTCAAATGAGGTTATTCGTATGTAAGAAAAACATGTTTTGTGTTGTAGTTAAGAGGTTGGTATGAACATTTTACATGCAACGACTAACTATATTTACAATATTAATTTAAGAGTCTGTAGAGCATTCACATAGGAGTCTGAGGGCGTAGACAACTCTCGGGGAATGAGTTCGTCCAAATACGTACAAATTTCTTTTAATGTTATATATTAATGTATTTTTGCATCGTATACGTAGAAATTTCACCATGGTACCTATAGAAAACCCAAACTTGAGTGACAGACAATCGGTCGTTCGTCCATCAAAATTTTCTGAACCAATACAAAAAAGTTTCTGGCTACGCCCATGAGGGTTTCTGCATCCATCTCTATCTTTTATTTTAGAATTTTTGTTCTATTTTCATTCTCATTGAAATCCCATCTCTCTATCTAAGTTTTATAGATTTTTAAATATTGTTTCACTACTATGCATCATCTCTATAATTTAAACTGTATAAGCATTCACATTTCACATCACCTTCTCTAAAAGTGAATTATCACTAAATTATATAGAAAAGTCTAGTTCAATTTAACCAAAATTTAAAATGTGGGTTTTAAATCTTAATGGGCCTATAGTTGCTACTTTAGAGTCAAGCCCGTTACATTTAATCATATACAAACATCTATAGACTATATTAACAAGATAGATTTTTTCACAAGATTTTAATGTATCTTTCTTCTTTTTGAATACTGACACCGAAAGAATCCTGTGACAAGAGTAGGAAGTATTCAAGTAATGGTCATAGACTATCGACACGCGTGTAAAGAAGCAAAGTCTTTAAGTAACTAGTTCAGATCGGTTTATTAAAGACTTGAATCAAGATGGGTTAAACAAACTCAAGCTTGAGCCCGAAATCGAGCATAAGTTAAAGCTTCTTTATTAAACGAGCCCGAGACTGAGTCTTATACACCAAGCTTAATCAAGCTTGCAAACCTGAACGAGCTTCGTTATTTATACAAAATATTAACTTATATTTAATATAACAAATAAACATTCACATAATTAATATTAAAGAGGTTATAACCCCCACAAACACCTGTATATAGATTAAAAAAAACAAGACATTTAATAAATAAGTTGAGCTCAAATTTGAAAAATTAGTCATGATTTGTGTTAGAGCTTTAGAAAAAGAGTTGTAGATGGTCCGAGCATGAGCTCAATCCCTATTATGTTAAAACAAGTTGAGCTCAAATCATATCAAATTAAGCGAGTCAACATCAAATCTAACAAGTTAATACTCAACTTGACTCATTTAACCTAGAATCCATCAACTTGCATAATATGCTTAAAAAAAGTCAAAAGAACAAGTGGGTTCCCTTAGGTGTGGCAATCTAAGATGGGTAAAAATTACATCATCCTATATATTACTCGTTAAAGTTAAAATCGAACGTATTAGACGAGAACCCCAAGGTTTCGTGCTCGAGGAACAGATATGACAAGTTCATCAGTTATACAAATTAGCCATTTAAATTTGCTATCAATATTAATTTTGATGGTATGTATGAACATTACTGACATCAAAATTAATAGAGTAAATTACTGATTTTATTACGATAGAAGTTCATAATCAATTTATTTTCTCTTGATTAGATTAAGCTACATATTTTTAAAAGACACATTAACTATATATCATAAAGATACCAAAAATCATAAGATGTTTTACAGTCTAAAAACAATTCAAATAATCAATTTATTTTTGGTTATGTTTTTATATGTTGAGCTTTCTTAAAGTTCCAGTTGATGATCATTTTTTGTTTGCTTCTCGTTGGATTCCATATCAAAATGTCAAATTCATATTAATGAATTAATACTTTATCGCAGAAAATACTATTGAGAGTGTGACACTTTATCACGTTGATTATTCATTCATTTTATTTAAAATGGGATATAATAAAAATTAGTATCTTATTTATTTTGAAAAAAGATATATATATTATTTAAATTAAAAAACCAATTTGATAGTCTAAAGAATAAACGTGTCTTGGGTCTCATCAAACCATAAGTATATTATTAACTTTCATAAATATTATTTATAATTAAAAAACCAATTTTATAGTAAAAAATATAAACGGGTCTTGGGTCTCATCAAAACCATATAGCTTTTAAACCGTGTTATAACATCTCATTTATTTATGAAACAATTTATCATCAAATCATAAGTATATTATTAACTTTCATACAGTAAAAAAATATAAATTCATAAAATAAATAAATATTAGAACAAACAATATAAAATAATCTCCCTTAATACGGGGGATAAAAACTAGTTTAAAATATAAATATGTATTGTTATACTCAAAACTGAAAAAAAGAGATTGTATACAGTATACTTGAATAATTAGTATATTAAAAAATAGTTTTAGACACATTATTATTATTATTAAATAAATTATTTAAGATCATATTATGAATGCAAAAGAGAGATGATAATACAATTATTTTAAAGATATTATGTGATATCACTATTTATACTTTTGAGTTGTGTTAAAAATTTATGTATAAAAATAAACATAAAAATGTCTCAACTAAAACTAGAACTCACAACCTCTTGGTTAGATGTTATACCTTTTTTGCCACTAGACCAAGCTAGTGGTTATGAAATTTTATTGAAACATTGATTATACACAACTGTTTTTCATAAAAATACATATATTTTTTTTAAAAAAAATATTTCGGGCCTATGGCCCTCTTCTACCCGGCCACACCCCTAGCCCGGCCCTGATACGTTACATCCATGTAGAGTATGCGTCGATGATGGATCTTTAGCTTTCGAAACCATTAATTCCAACAAACATGATAAGAACGATATGCCATATTGACTCTTCTCACAAACTCCGCCTTATGCCATATTTAAAATAGGAGGTTGTCATTTTTAGGCTTGGTTTGAAATATTCAACGACTTCCACCTAGGTGGTGAGGCTACTTATACAAACATTTAGCACTCGGATTAACCTATGAATATTCTATCGGTAATGAATCCCAACAAAAGACTGAAAAGTATGAACAAGAATCTAATTCAAAATCTTATCTTCAACATCAACGACGGCTCTAAGGTATGAAAAGTCTGGGCGAGAATTCAAACCGAAATCTTATCTTTAACATAAGCTGACAGATTATATCAACGGATCTTCCATTGGTGAATTATTCCCTCCAAAGAAAACATAAATCCGCAATTCCCTATACAAAATAATAATTATTTTATGTAAAGTATATGATATTGTTTAAGTAATTTATAAATTTCTTTAGCCTGAATATATAAACCAGTGTATATTATTTTGTTTGGGTCCTCCGATTTTGCTTAAAATGAAGTTATCTAAGTAGCATGTGACACTTAATTTCATTAAAGGACAAGTGTCCTTACGTATACTATACTCCAAAACGGCACTTGTTTCTATATGGAATACTCATTGAACGTGAATATCATAAATGAAAGTGACGAAATTTATGTAATTTTTTTGTTCTATAGCAATACTCATTTAAGATATCTTGTTTACTAAGTTACAAGTCATAACATTTTCACTCTTAACTTTTTCACTCTATATCATGTTATGTACTCATCTATATATCATGTTATGTACTTGTAATCGTTATCATTGATAAATAAATATCTAGTAGTCACATGGTCAATTAAGAGGATGTTAATTGATAAAATGATTTTATTTGTCACATTGATAAAAAGTGAAACTATTTTTATTTGGGTAAAATGATTTTTGTTAATTAAAATCATAACTCGTTGGCCGATCGACGGTAACTCATTGGGATAGATAAAAATGAATAGATGCTCACATGTCCAATTAAGAGGATGTTAATAATAAAAATGGTAAACTCGTTGATGGATAATAATTTCACTTTCATTTGTATAAGCGTCGTAGATGTACTTGATTTCACTCTTAGCGAAATGGCGAAAAATATCTTCATTTTCATTGTGACAACCTTGTTTAAGTAACCAATCCTTAACTTCATATTGATCCCAATTATTTAACAAATTTGTGAAAACAAAAACAAGCTGCCAGTTGAGTTTAAAAGAATCAAGCTTGTGTGCAATAAGTGAGCTCAATCTGTGATGCAGTGGTTTCAGCAGCCATCCACTACTCATCATCCTCATCCCACACTTGATCCTGTTAGTTATAACTCAAACTTCAAAAAAAAAAAAAAACTTATTAGCAAGAAAACCAACCTCCTTCCTGAGATCTAACTTTCTTGGCATATTTTCAACCTCATCCACAACCATCATTGCTTCCGTCCACCACCCTTTCTTACAACTGTCCATCGGGCTTTCAGTTACAAACTCATCACTTCCATTGCCATTGTAACTCGAGTCAGGTAACACTTCTGGTGGGACCGGCCGCAGGGGAGACCGGTAACCTATGAACATCAGTTGGTTCATAGGTTAGTTACATTAATATTTCCAAAAAAAAAAAGATGAAATTAGATTTTTAACCTCTGCAATCAGGGTCATAACACTTTTGATAATAAGCAGCCTTTTGTAAGTCCACCACACACATCACTGAAACATATAGCAAACTATTCATATTGTGGATAACAAAAATGACTTTATGTTATTTTATACAAGTTACCATGATTGCTCTTGTGTTGTCTGCCAATTCTTTCGCAGAATCTATTTCTTAACATGCTGTATACCATTAAACCGTACTCTGAGAACCAATACCAGCTTCGAATTTTTCCTAAATTGTGAAACCAAATTTAGTTATATGAAAGCTTGTTAATGAAGAATGTAAGATATGAAGAACAACAAACAACCTTGTACATTTCCTATGGTAGCAATATATTCAACAAACTCGTCTAATGCTGGAAAAGGTGATTTTCCACTCAAGTAGCCGTTACTTGAGCTATCAGTTGGCACAAAATCGCGAGTGGATGGTTTATAGTAGTCATTATTTCTCTGCCAAAAACAAATCATGAGTAACTTCACAAGACTGAGGAAATAAAAGAAATTATACAATTAAATATTTGTTTTATATAATTAAAGAGCTTTAAGAACTCTAGCAGCCAAACATTTAACTTATTTGTTTTATGCATTTAATATCATTTGAGGGTAGTTTTGTCATTTATAATATGTAATTTTGTGATTACATGTATGTAAATTGGTTATTACATGTTACTTGGTTATCACACATATGTAAACTATACATGTATGTAATCGCAAAATTACATATAAAAAATGACAAAACTACCAACAAAATTATATTAAATATATCAAATAAATAAATGATTGGTTGTTTAGAGTTCTTGAAGTTCTTAAATTTTTGGTGTTCTAAAGAAATGCAAACCCTATATCTGATCATAATATATATGTGTGTGTGTGTGTGAGAGAGAGAGAGAGAGAGAGAGAGATTTACCTCGATATCAAAATGCAAAACCTTCACACAATCTAAATCCATTTTGCAGACTAGAAGCTTTTCACAGTCAGAATCAATATTGCAAATCAATGATGCCATGAACACATCTTCCTCAATCTGGGATGCATAAATAATAATGATATAAGTAATATGAGATACACAAACATACATACATTTATATCTATACTTATGTGTATAATATGTATATATATAGAAATATTGTCAAGATGCAGTTGCTTCGTACCATTTCCTTACATTTAAACCGTCCAGTGGGTACAAGCACTGAACTTTTGCCTGCTTTAGATGATAAATACAGACGAAAACAACGGTTTCTAGAATAAACAGCAGTGTCAACAAAAAGATGACAAGGGCCATCGGGAGAGCTTGAATCTTTTGAAATAAATAACTGTTCAAATCTTTTATCTTTTCCTTTGGTACAGTGAATCCGTGTACAAACCTATTAACATTAATAACAATTACAACCAAGCTTATAATATTAGTGTTTAATAAGAGTATTACTTAAATAAAATTTGGTGTCTAGATACCTCTGCAACAAACGCACCAACATGCGTGTTATCCTTGAAAGCAAGCCCTGGTAAGCGGATAATCAAGTGTCGGGAAAACTTATCTGTCAACAAAACACTGTTAAAAAACTGGATAATAAAATTTTCAAATGTTATCAGTTAAATGAATTGTTAAAAAAATATACATGTAGAATAGATAGGCCTGTAGGCGAAACTAACTTTCAAAGAATCCTTTGTGAACATTCAGCGGTAAGTTCATTTATTTAAGAAACGAACACAAACAAAAAAAAATTATTCCATTAGTTAAATGAGCGGACATGAACATGTCTTGTTTGTTAATTTAAATTCGTTTATGCTTGTTTGTTTACATTCATTTATGATCATTAGTTAGTGTTTGATTAACTTCATTTTGTTTACGTTCATTAATATATTCATGTGAATGTTTTACGCCCATAACAATTTAGTCTTGCTTTAATAACATTTTCGGTACAAAATATTGTTGTTCACATTTACTTTCAATTGATTTTAGCTCAATTATATTTGTTCATCTATGTGCAGTTGTGTTGTTTATTTGTTTGCGTTCGTGAACCATTCGTTTATATTGTCAACTGACAACATAAACGAACGCAAGCACGTTCCTTTAACTGTTCGTGTTCGATCGTTTAGATAAACAAACGAACATAAGCATAAGCATTCTTCTTTCGGTTCGTTGACAGGGGCAAGAATAGAAATTAACTTGTACCTATCATTGAAAAGGCAAGTTCAACAATCTAGTTATTGTCTCCTTCAATAGAGTACTTCTCAAGCACAGCTTCAAAAGTAATTAATATGAGAAGATCAACCATTTCATCCCCATTCTTCTCGGGATTTTCTTTTATGTTGAACTCCAAATCGTAATAAAGGTGACATGGCAATCCCTATAATAATTCATCAAACATATATTACTTCCTATAAGCAACAATAATTTATTTCCTAGAAAATACAAAGCCTAACCTCTTGAATAACTTCATAATGGTGACGAAATTTAGCACTCATGTTTATGTACCTAATTATCAACAATCAATTCAAATAAAAAAAGCAAATACATATTGTAACCATTAACTAGTAACAGTTACATATGCACCTTCGCCAAAACTCTTTATACGTTGAAACGAGAAACCTTCTTTGTCCGGTGGCATGATCTTGGTAACTAAAAATATGTGCACCTTTGTGATCTTTCAAATACTTCATAGCCTCATCTTGTCTTGGAAACGTGGCCTACACGTCCTCTCTTCATAAGTGTACCGCCAAAATAACCAATTAAACATATGCTAATAACCAATAAAATGCTCAAAGAATATCATGAAAAAGTTAAGGTTAAAGGACCTAAATTTATGTTGAGCAGCGAGTTCAACACGTATCTCATGTAATAATCTTAATAACCGAGCTGGCCTTTTTGGAGGCACGCCTTGTGGAGAACCGTAGAAGACAACAGGAGAGAACTGGTTTCCATTGTTTAACTTCTTTTTTCCAATAGTTGTCGGTGTATAGAACTGGAACAAAACAAGACTTTCAGTTTGATGTTTCGATAAAGATATAAGATCATAAAATATTCGGAAACAGATGAAATTACATTCTGAATATTAGTTGCAGATTGCTGGTTCTTCCCATTTGAACCTGCAGTGGATGTTGATGGATCTTCATTTGATTTCTGTTGATTTAATTTATGTTTTTTGGTTTTTCTTCCTCCTGCAGCTGCTGATTCTGAATGAGAAAACAATAAGCATTTTATCATTTTAAACATGTGCGCTTAACACAAGTATCAAGTAGGGGTGTGCATGGGTCGGTTTGGGGCGGTTTTGAGCCAAACCCATAACCATAACCGATATGTCGGTTAATGGATATCAATAACCATAACCAATCCATTATGGCGGTTTCGGTTAATCGATTTTGAAGGTTATAACGAGTCGGTTTGGGTCGGTTAACCGTAACCAAAACCATGTATCTACGCCTAAAAAAAATGACATTACATAGTCCAACAAAATATATAATCCATAATACTAATACCAAATATTTATAAAAAACGGCAACATATAATCCAACAATGAAATTCCAAGTTAATTTAATAACAAACGTTGAACCAAAACCATCGAAATGGCATATTCCGACCATATGTTCGGTGGAAGTTAGCCTCAAACATATTGTTGGTTAAATAAATGGGTCGGTTCGGTTATGGCGGGTTTGGAATTATCTTTAACCAAAACCGACCCATATTTGGCGGTTTTTGAAAATTCACTAAACCGACCCGCTGGTTATCGGTTCAAATTATATCGGTTATGGTTCGGTTAAACGGTTATGGCGGTTAAGTTGCTCACCCCTAGTATCAACACATGAATACGACTCGTTTAACTATTTTATATCTCATGTCTATAACACACCTTTAAGTTTAGCCTACTAATTCAAATACGAAAGTAATATGAATGAAAATGGGTTCAGACTCTTACGAGGAGGAGATATGCCGCACTTGAAGCACTCAAAGAGGCGATCGACGTCATCCATGGCGGCAAGGTCTGTAAATCAAATACCCTTTAAATTGATTTTGCAATCTGCAATTATTTCACATCTTAAACCCCTAAATTAAAATGCCCTTAAAATTTCCCTTTTTACTATGTATGTATCATCGGGTTTCGGGTTAATCGGGTGGTCGGGTTTTTCTTAAAAAATATCTAACCCACGACTCGACCTAATTAATGTTCGGGTTATTCGGGTTAACTTTGTTACTTTATAATTGTAAGTTATTGTTTTGTGTTTGTAACTTGTAGGTTGCAAAATTTATAATTCCTATAATTACGTATATAGGCATGTCAATGAACTGAACGGACATGAAGAAAGGTATGTCACTATGTCTGTGTTTTCTCATTTAACATTTAACGAATACGAACACTTAATCGAACATATATTTGTGTTCATGTCCGTTAGTTAAAAACTAAACATATTCGTGTTTGTTTATGCTTGTTCATTTAAAATCTAAATGAATAGTTCACGAACATAATTAAACAAAGATAAACAAATATAAAGGAACATATATGTGCATACATTAACGAACACAAACATATATAAACGAACACATTTAAATAAACACAAACACACATAGAACATATTAAGGTGATATAATTTCTAAATGCATATAATATTTAAGAATTTTCTATTAATATGTAAACGAACATGAATGGATGTAAAGAAACTAAAATGAACGATCATAAACGAACGTTCACGAATATAGATGAACGAGCGAAACATGTGTTCATGTTTGCTCGTTTAGTTAAATGAATACAACATAAATGAACTTTCCGTCGAGCGGTTACTGAACAAACATAATAGTTAACTTCTCTATAAAGCCTACATTATTGCCTTTATGGTGCTTATTTCACATATTAATCATTTATGTAAAAGTTAAGTATCACCATTAATCGGGTTATTCGGGTTAACCCGACTTTTTTTCCAAAAATGAATACCCGAATAACCCGATTAATATTTTTTGACCCTATTAACAGGACCCGAATTTGCTTATTCGGATTCTGGTCGGGTCAGGTTAATCGGATTCGGGTATTTTGGACACCCCTACTTGCTTGGTTAAGCACTGGATGGTTAGAAAGAGAGAAAGCGGTGAACACGTGTGTGGCTCAAAACCATGGGTTTAATAAATAGTAATTTTAATGAGTGAGTGAGAAAAAGGTTACGTTAAATACTCAAAAACCTATATATCATATATCAGAAAAAAGATTTTATTTATGAATGGATAGTAGATAATCCATGTGACCATGTGATGCCTCTGCACTTTACATAGTTATATTATGATATAACATTATATGTGTATGAATATTTGTACGGTTCTCTCTGAATTTAATTAATCTCTCTCTTACGAAATCACATAAAAGGAAAATATATATATATATATTATGGACACAACTTTATAGTAAAGCACCAATATAAACAAAATTTAAATTGTATATTTAATTTATGAAAGAAATGTTTTTATAGACAAGTAATAACAAACTTCGGCTATAATGTCAATATGAAACATGTTTTTGTATGTAAAAGGTTGCAAACGTTGTTTGAGAACTTATGATTGGAGTTTTGGTATCATCCTTTCATATGATGTTAGGTCCAACTCATTCTCATGTTATGCTTTGTAGGTTTTAATCAAACTCAGTTAGGTATAAGTAAATGTACAGTTATCAAGAATTCAAGAGACTAGAGATCTAACAAGTGCCAAGTTTTAATATTAAACGAAAAATATGCTTTTAAGATATTGTTGCTCTTATGATCATATTAGGTTTATTGTTATGAGCTCACCAGTCAGTAATAGATTTTTGGTATAATTTTAGACTTACGTGTCAAGGACTGAGATCGAAGCTATTATTTTAGAGTTTTTTTTCTTACTAGTCAGGCGTTCAATTTCCTCACGCTCTGACTGCAGGATTTTAACTGTATATTACTGCAGTGGGCCTTCAAGCAATAGGTTTTTCACGAAACAAGAGATGGTGAGTTTGGGTAACCTAGCGCTTTCTATGATCATGGATGCCTCAAATTGTCGGGCTTTTTTCGTGGTTGATTAAAAGAAATATATTATAAATAGTTTGGTGAGACTGCTATTTTTATTACACACGCAACTTGTGTTTGCCATTTTACATGGGACTATATCAGCCAATTTTTGAGCAAAAGTTTAATGTTACCTAATGTTTTGTCTTTTATAATGTATTGTTTAAATATATATATTTAATTCGATTATATATCATGAAAGAAACAAAAGTAACATGTAATATGTCCAAATAGAAGATATTAAATCCTTATGTTCTATAATATTAACCGATCAAGTTTTTCCTTTCGTTAAAAAGACTTAAATAAAAGATATTTTTATCAAATAATACAACTAACAATATCTCAAAATAACGGGGCCACTTACTATATTATTAAAAACATCCCAATTTTCTTATTGACTCTTTTTATATTTCATAGAAACATCCAAACGATTTACAATGAAGTGGCAGGTAAGCGGGCAACAAGCTGTGCCGCAACCCCCTTTTGGATAGCAAACCCAATCCGATTAAAAACAAAGTTTTGATTCTTATGGGCTGATACATATTAAAAAAGATTTCACAATGGATCATTATTGTTACCGACACAAACACCTAACGCTGGTTAACAAAAGAGATGAGTTTAATCATCTTTAGCTTGGACTCGATATTAGACGAGTCGATTTAAGATGGATGAGCTTTCACGGGGGAGCCACAGACTTTTCAAAAACTCTACCAAAAGACTAAATAAAGTCTAGTATGAACCGAATAATACAAATTAAAATAAAAACATCCAAAATAATGGGGCCACTTGCATGATCATCGACATTGATAGTTTGACACCAACACCATTTAAGGCCACTTACCTAGTGATATCTTTAGCTCAGACTTGAAGTCAGACGAGTCGATTTCAAACAAGTTTTTATGAGCGAATAATACAAATTGAAATAAAAAAATATCCAAATAAAAAAAAATTGGCATTCCACTCCATATCGCCAATGACATCGGCACCATAGTCTATTTAACGAGCAAGCCAAGTCATCTTCAGCTATAAAAGTTAGACGAACTGACTGCATCACAAACTTTTAAAACAACTAGACCGATACCCGCACCCATACCCAACCCGATCCCAATCCCACCCTACGTAAGACTATGTGTTGTGGTTGAAACTCGTCAATAGATTCATCCTATCATCTTACGCCACATGATGCTAGCTGAACCTATCCTTCACCCTTACCCACCCCCACCCCCACCCCCACCCCCACCCCCTGTTCACTTGAGCCTATTGTGGTAAGTTAACCATTAGACTAGGGGTGGCAATCTTGACCCAAACCATTTCAAATGAGTCAATTTGGGTTGTTTTAAAATTCAAATGGGTTGATTTGGGTCATAGGTTTTAATTAAATGGGTCAAAATGGGTCACTTGAAATTTCACATTCTTATTTTCGGGTCAAAATGGGTTGACAAATTTAACTATATGGGTCGATATGGGTTAGTGTATTAAGGAAAAGTGACATGTTCGGGTTGAAACGGGTTTTAAATTGGAACGGTATCGGTTTAGGTTTCGGCTCGGATCAGGTTTCGTGCCGACACGAGTTTTATCACTGGATGGGTTGGGTTTCGGTTTCTTGCGAGTTTTTGCACTGGACGGGTCGATTTTGGTTTTTAAAAAAGTTTTCGTCGACATTTCGGTTTCGGTTGATTTGTCGGGTTTTTTTTTTGACGAACGAGGATAACGGCGAAAATATTTTAGTTTTTTTACTTTTTTCGTTATTCATTTATATTTTGAGTTATGATTTTTTTATTGTTTTTTTTGAATTTTTCTTTGAGGGATTTTGATCTTAATAAAAACCCTCAAAAAAAAAGTTCAAAACAATTAATAAAAAAATCATAACTCAAAAAATATAACAAAAATGAAAAATGTAAAAAAACTAAAACGTTTCATCTGTTGTCCTCATTCAAAAAAAATCGACAAATTAACCGAAATTGAAAAGTCGACGAAAACGAAACAAAAACATGCTGAAACAAGCTGTTAAGTGCTGAAACAAACTGAAAAATCGCTTAAGCAAGCTGTTAAGTGCTGAAACAAACTGAAAAATCGCTTAAACGAGCTATTAGGTGCTAAAAGGAACTGAAAAATCGCTTAAACGAGCTGTTAGGCGCTGAAACGAACTGAAAAATCGCTTAACTAACTGTTACGTGCTGAAACGAACTGAAAAACCGCTTAATCGAGCTGTTACGCGCTGAAACGAACTGAAAACCGCTTAAACGAGCTGTTACGCGTTGGAACGAACTGAAAAACCGCTTAAATGAGCTGTTACGCGCTGAAACGAACTGAAAAATAGCTTAAACGAGCTGTTACGCGCTGAAACGAACTGAAAAATCCCTTAAACGAGCTGTTACGCGCTGAAACGAACTGAAAAATCGCTTAAACGAGCTGTTACGCGCTGAAACGACTGAAAAATCGCTTAAACGAGCTGTTACGCGCTGAAACGAACTGAAAAATCGCTTAAACGAGCTGTTACGCGCTGAAACGACTGAAAAATTGCTTAAACGAGCTGTTACGCGCTGAAACAAACTGAAAAATCACTTAAACGAGCTGTTACGTGCTTAAACGAACTGAAAAATCGCTTAAACAAGCTGTTACGTGCTGAAAGGAACTGAAAAATCACTTAAACGAGCTTTTGCTATTAAAACGAGATGTAACGCGCTGGAAACGCGCTTATTCGTTGGTCCTAAAAAAACTGACTCGAAACTCGTTTTGACCTGTTCCAACCTTGACCCATTCTAACCCGAACCTGCTGACCCTAACCCGTTCCGACCCGAACCAAAACAACCCTTTTTTTAAGTGACCCGTTTCGACCCTAACCCGTTTCAACCCTAACCCGTTCCGACCCATGACCCGTTTCGACCCAACCCAACCCATTTGCCACCTCTACATTAGACCATCCTCTATGGTGAGAGGCTTCGAAGCCCCTCCACAGTGCCACGTCAGCGTCACGTAACCATTGGGGGCTTCGAAGCCCCAACTAATAATGCCCCACTATGGTTTAATGCCCATTGGCGCCAATATACATATATATCATATATGTATGTGTGTGAGAGGTTGAGATAGGAAAGTGAGGGGCCCCACCAATCCGTTCAACGAAGCCGGCCGTTCATACGATCCCACCCTCGCAGCCCAGCCTTCAACGGCGCTCCACCGCGGTGTTCCGCGCCCCAAAAAGCATCCCAACCCCGCGCCATAGCGACCAGTTTTAGCATCCCAAAACATCCCACCACTCACCATTAGCGCCCACAAGTGAGCCCGCGCCCTTCTCATGTTACGATTTACAAGTGGAAATCAAGAACTACAAGCGAACACACTCAAACAAAATACGAACTCACGTTTTGTGCTCAAAGAGCTTTTCTGATTTTATTACTCAAACTCACGAAAACCAAGATACATAGAAACAAAGAGAACTAGAGGGTTTATATAGACCCATAAAAACATAATCCTAAACGAATACAAAATGTTGAATTTGACTTTGAACCAAACACAACTTTATTCAAAAACTAATAAAATAGATAAACTTAAACTTATTCTCCAAGTAAGCATAAATACCCCTTGGACTTTTATGATCTCCTCCTTCCACCCCTCGAGATCGGTCCGTACCTCCCTATCCAACATTGCTCGTTTTTAACATCTCACGCCTCCGAAAACGGCCTACAACACACGGACTAAGTTTCTTTTTAATTTTATTTGGGTAAGTTTGGAATAAAACTCTCACCCCATCCTTTTCTACTCAACCAGGTTTATTTGAAGAAATTATGCAGCTTTTTCAACATTAAAGATAAGATTAGGAGGGAGTTTACAAGACAAAGTTGTTTACCAAACAGAATATGATACAAAACCATGTATTCAGTTTTCAAGAAACCAATCAGCATTATTTGGTTTTACTGAGGGTTGTTTGCCTTTATCTAGATGGGATCAATTATGCAACTTTTTTAAAGAAACAAGGTAAACAATAATAATAATAATAATAATAATAATAATAATAATAAAGTTGGCATTTTTATTTCAATAAAGTTGGCATTTTTATTAAAAACAATAATAATAAAAATATTAATGATGGTTTGCATTTAGGGCTGAAATTATATTTGGTTTAAATGCACTTGCTGGCAAGAAAATACTAGCTGATGGTTCAGCAGTTGGAGCTTGGGATCCTGCAAATGCCGAATCTTTGATCCGTTACACGGTTAAAAAAAATTACCCCATGTATGCTTGGGAGCTTGGTAAGTTTATTTACATGTTCTAGATTTTTTTATATATTTAGCGAAAATGATCTTAGTAGATGTTGCAAAAGTGTCAAAATGATTCATCGAACGGGTCAAAAGGGGTCAAGCATGGTTGACCGGAAACATTTTTTTAGTCAATGATGAAAGTTACACGTTTACTCCATTATTAGCCGTTAAATAACACTTTGAATGACTTTTGACTTATGCATATAGGCCTGTAAACGAACCGAACGAGGCATTTTCATTTCGTTCATTTAAAGTAACCGAACAAAACGATTGAAAACGAGTAAATGAAAAGAGTATTCTTGTTCGTTTTAGTTTGCTAAGAAAATGTACTTATTCATTTATGTTTGTTCGCTAACAGTATAAATGAATGGTTTGGTTCATGAATGTAAACGGACATAAACGAATGAACATAATTGAGCGGACAATAATGAAAAATAAACGTGAACATTAATATGTTGAGCCTAAAAATTAATAAGACTAGACTAAATTGTAATGGGTGATATTTTATTTTCATAAAATTAGACTAAATTGTAATGGACCTAAAAGATTGAAATGCATATATTCACGAACAAACTTTTGAACAAAACGTAAACTAACGAACACCAAATGACGAACATTCGCGAACATAAACGAACGAACGAGACATCTGTTCATGTTCATTCTTTAACTAAATGAACAAAATATGTTGTCCGTATTCTTTCTTTTATTAAAAACTGAACATAAACGAACTTCCTGTCGGATCACTAAACGTTAAGTTTGTTTGCATGCCCACAGATGTATCTTTTTATTTTAAAAGTTTAACCCGTTAGAAACAAAACATAACCTGAATCAACCCACTCATAACTAAAACGGGTCAAATTTGACGAGTCTAATTTCTATCATTTTAATTAACTTGTAGGAAATGAGCTGAGTGGAAGTGGTGTTGGGACAAGAGTATCCGCATCTCAGTACGCTTTCGACACAAAAACCTTAAAAACCATAGTTCAAACAGCCTATGAAGGTACCGAGCCAAAACCTCGAATAATTGCACCCGGAGGTTTCTTTGATGCCAACTGGTTCAAGGAGTTTATAGACCGCACGCCTGACACACTAGACATAATAACTCATCACATATACAATCTTGGTCCAGGTAAATATATCATATTTACAAATCAAACAAATTTATTTCATTTCCAAGATAACCATTTTGTAAAGTTTAAAACTTTTTTAATATTTTATAAAGGGGTTGATCAACATCTTGTTGAAAAGATTCTTAACCCGTCTTATCTTGATGGCGAGGCCGATACATTTAAGCAACTCGAGAACATTCTCAAGACTTCTACAACTTCTGCTTCTGCTTGGGTTGGTGAAGCTGGTGGTGCTTATAACAGTGGGCATAATCTTGTTACAAATGCATTTGTTTTTAGTTTCTGGTAAGCAAGTGTGAAAAGACGATAATACCCTTTACGAAGAGAATAACCGTTATTGGATGTTGGTTTGGTTTAGGTACTTGGATCAGCTAGGAATGTCATCTGTTTATGACACGAAAACGTACTGCAGACAAACGTTGATTGGTGGAAACTATGGCTTGCTTAATACCACAACTTTTGAGCCGAATCCGGATTGTTACAGGTTTGTAACTGATTTTAGTGTTGTTTGACTTTTGAGGTCAAAGTTGTAGACTTTCATGCTTTAAAGGTTATAACTTGATGGGGTTTTGTTCTTTATTACCAGCGCGCTTCTTTGGCATCGTTTGATGGGTAGAAATGTACTTTCTGCAAACTTTAACGGGACCAAGAAAATACGATCTTATGCTCATTGTGCCAAAGAATCAGTAAGCTTCCTATACTATTTGAACAATGTTGTGTTTATAATCTTGTTATAAAAATATTTATTTATAAAATTAAAAAAAAAGGGCAAAAATTTTTATAGGTGGGCCCCACTTGACTTGTCTTACTACCAGTTTGGGCGTGCATGGGTTGGTTTGGGCACAAACCGAAAATTCAGTATTTAAGTTTTTGAAACTCCTTCGTTTTTTTTTGGTTTCTGGTTTTGGCTCGGTTTTCATTTTTTTCAGTTTTACCATTTGGGGTTAAAATTCTTGGCCCAAAAAAAATTGGCCCGAAATAATAAACTTGGGCCTATATCTTTTTGTTAATTAATGATTAACTGTTTATTATATGTTTGGGCTTAACATTATATATATATATTTGTTAGTTGTATTTAGTTATAATTAGGGTTTTAGCCCATGTAGTTGGTTAAAGCCCATGGGCCTTTTATGGGTTGAAAGCTAGGGTTTGTTTGTGTATAAATAGATGTAGTTGTCTTTGTATTATTCACACATTCAAGTAATAAACATTACTTTCACAACAACCATCTTTTTCTTTACATGGTATCAGAGCTACGGCTCTCGATCCAAACCCTAGCCGCGATCTGACCCGAACCCAAGTCTGACCAGCCGTCACCAGCAGCCTTCAGATCTGAAACAAGCTCCTGCCTTGTTGTTCTGTCCTGTCACGAAATCCTTTTTTTTCGACCGTGAAAGTACTGTTCACCGACGAGCACTGTTCACGGTGGAATCACTGTTCACGCCGGAATCACTGTTCACCGGACTACTGTTAACGCCGGAATCACTGTTCAGACCGGAAATTACTGTTTCCGCCGGAAGTCACTGTTCACCGCCGGAAGTTACTGTTCGTTTGCCGGAATTTCTGTTCACTGTCGGAAAGCTACCGTTCGCTGCCGGAATTACTGTTCGCTGCCGGGATTTACTGTTCAAGACGAGTAACTGTTTACGCCGGAATCTGTTCCCGCCCTCCACCCGCACTTGTTACTGTTCACAGTCAATTTTCAGTTTCGTGTATCACTATGGGCGAAAATAAACACATGTATACATTTACTAAAGAGGAGCATGATCTTATTCAACGGTTTCTTACCTCCCAGTTGCCTCATCCTCAATCCAGCTCGGCACATTCAGGTAAACCTTCTAGCCTTGACTTATCATGGGTGATTGATTCTGGAGCCACACATCACATGACTGGGAATCGGGGTATTTTTTCTAGTCTTCAAAATGTTTCCCATGCACCGGTACGTCTTGCCGATGGATCTTCATGTCCTGTTCTCGGCATAGGATCCATCAGTAACTCGGAAAACCTAAAACTGTCTTCTATCCTATTTGTTCCTAAATTTCCTACCAGTCTTTGTTTAGTGAGTCAGATTACCAAACAAAACAACTGTTCTGTGACCTTTTACCCAACTCACTGCGTTTTTCATGAACTAGGAACAAACCGGGTAATTGGTACTGGTTTTGAATCAGGAGGTTCTATCGTATATCCCCGTTTTCGCATCCTGTAGCAAACTTATGTGATTCCGCTGTCAGGGAGGCTCACTGTCGGTTAGGTCATCCCTCTACAACGGTTCTGAGGCAAATGCGACCAGATTTACCACTTTCGTCTTCTAATTTTCATTGTGAGTCGTGTCAACTTGGTAAACATACCAGGCGTCCCTATCCCCCTAGGGTGCCCAATCGAGTCAGTTCTTGTTTTGAACTGTTGCATTCTGATGTATGGGGTCCTTGCCCTATCAAATCTACGTTGGGTTTTGAATATTTTATTACCTTTATTGATGACTATTCTCGCACTACTTGGGTTTATTTGTTGAAATCTCGTAGTGAGGTATTTTCCATATTTCGAGAATTTAATGCTTATGTTCAAAACCAATTTAACACCACCATTAAAACTTTACGATCTGATAATGCTAAAGAATATTTTTCCACCGACTTTTCTTCATACTTAAAAACCAACGGCATTATTCATGAATCAACGTGTGCTTATACATCTCAACAAAATGGTGTGTCCGAACGCAAAAATCGTCACATATTGGATGTTGCTCGCACAATCATGATCCAATGACGTGTTCCTCATCGTTTTTGGGGAGATGCCGTTCTCACTACCACATATCTGATTAACCGCATGCCCTCAACCGTTCTTCATGGTAAAACACCGTTTTCTGTACTATTTCCCAACGATGATCCATTTCCTCTCGCACCTAAAGTATTTGGTTGCGTCGCCTATGTTCATGACCATCGTCCGAAAACCATCAAACTTGATCCCCGAGCCATTCGTTGTGTCTTTCTTGGTTACTCATGGGTTCAAAAAGGGTATCGATGCTATAGCCCATCACTTCACCGATACTTTACTAGTGCCGATGTCACTTTTCATGAGTCTCCTTACTTTCCCGAGTGTTCCACTCCTGTTTCTGACCCGTTTCCCGACCTCGATATACCCACATCTCCCTTCCTCCCCACCATTCCTGTGTCGATTCCCTCTACCGATCCAATCTCTGTTGATTCTGACCCACCGACAGACCCTCCGCCACTGCTTTTCACATATGCTAGGCGAGGTAAGGGTCAAATATCAGAGACACTTGATTCACATTCAGGCCACAACCCCGAAATACCCTCAGATCCTCCGTCTGCATCCGAACAATCTACACCTCTCACTGATACATCCTTACCCGATCCGATACCTTTACCAGAAGCTACCCCTGAAGGCTCGGTTGTTCGCAAAAGGGTATTCTCAGGCATATGGCATTGATTATGATGAAACCTTCTCGCCAGTTGCTAAAATTCCATCTGTCCGTATTTGTATTGCTCTTGCTGCCATTAATCATTGGCCGCTCCACCAGCTTGATGTCAAGAACGCCTTTCTTAATGATGTTCTTGAGGAGGAGGTATATATGGAGCAGCCACCAGGGTTCGTTGTTGAGGAGGAGGCCTCGAAAGTTTGCAGACTACGTCGTTCTCTATATGGTCTTAAACAGTCTCCCAGGGCATGGTTTGGTCGATTCTCTAGTGTTATGGGACAGTTTGGGATGACTCGGAGTGCCTACGATCACTCTGTCTTCTTTAGACACCAGAAAGGAAAGAGGATTATCGTAGTTGTTTATGTGGATGACATTATAATCACAGGTGATGACGAGGTCGGGATCACCGAACTCAAGCAGTTTCTTCAGTCTCAGTTTCAGGTCAGCGACTTAGGTCGATTGAGGTATTTCCTTGGCATAGAAGTTTCTCGCTCTCCACAAGGAATACTTCTCTCCCAACGAAAGTATGTCCTTGATATGTTGACTGAATGTGGCTTACTGGGTTGTAAACCTGTTGATACCCCAATGCTTCCTACAAAGAAACTCCTCCCAAAGGAAGGAGATCCAATGAAAGATCCTGAGCGATACAGACGGTTGGTTGATAAACTTAATTATTTAACCGTCACACGACCGGATATCTCCTTTACTGTTAGTGTTCTGAGCCTGGCTGCGCCATACACCAGTCACTGGGATGCTGCCATTCGTGTCTTAAGATATCTTAAGACCTCACCTGGTTTGGGTATATTATACTCTGATCAGGGTCATTGTCGTGTGGGTGCCTTCACGGAAGAAGGAGATGGTCGGATATCAGGGTTCTCAGATGCAGATTGGGCAGGTTGTCCGATTTCTCGACGATCTACCACCGGATATTGTGTGTTTGTTGGAGGAAATCTTGTATCATGGAAGAGTAAGAAGCAACACACGGCTTCCCGGTCGAGTGCCGAATCGGAGTATAGAGCCATGGCAGATGTAACATCAGAGATGACATGGGTACGTCGTCTTCTCATAGAACTCGGGGTTGTTTCTAATGACTTGATGCGGTTATACTGTGATAGTCAATCAGCCATTCACATAGCCAAGAATCAAGTATTTCACGAGAGGACAAAACATATTGAGGTCGACCACCTTATCAGAGATCGAGTAGTAGGCACACAAACTGATCCTCCATCCATTCAACCAGTTCATGTGAAGACAAATTTTCAGCTAGCAGACATTCTAACTAAACCGCTCCGGAAAGCTCAGATAGATTTTATTTGTAACAAGTTGGGCATGATTAAAATCTATGCTCCAACTTGAAGAGGAGTGTTAGTTGTATTTAGTTATAATTAGGGTTTTAGCCCATGTAGTTGGTTAAAGCCCATGGACCTTTTATGGGTTGAAAACTAGGGTTTGTTTATGTATAAATAGATGAGTTGTCTTTGTATTATTCACACATTCAAATAATAAACGTTCATCTTTACAATATTAAAAACCAAAAACTGTCAGCCTCACTAAAACTACTATTCATCGTGCCATTGATTAATAGCCAGCCACCCATTACTTTGTCCTGAATATCAAACTTCCATTGTAGACCACACAAGTGTTTTCTCACTTCCCAACCAACAACTATTATTTGCTTCACCTCCTCATTTGCCGTCTGCTTTTAAAGGTGACAGTCAACTACAAATTTAGATGTTGATTCTCTTAATGGCGTCGACTCTGTCTACCGTTGATTTAGTTTTTTTCTCGACCTCGACATTTCTGTTTAAACGTGAGTTATAGGGTTTATCGTTTCTTTACTTTAATGTGCTTATTTATTTCTAAATTTAGCTCTGAATTTATCTTTCTTAATTTCTACAGCTTCAGCTATTGCAAAGAGGAGTGAAAGGTCAATCGTTTGGGGTATGTAATTAGTAATTAGCATTTTCAGCTTTTCGTTTCCGGTTAAATGGTTTAGGCGAGTTTGGATTTGGGTTTTGAAACTAATAATCGCATACTCTATTGTTATCAAGTTTTGTTCCAAACATTAAGCCGCTAAATAAATAATATTGTGCTGATGCTTTTGTTAGATTGTAGCACTTATTGGCTCTACTTTGTGTAATCCATTTATAAGTGAATCTGCAAAAATACATTTAATTATAAGTTATAACTACAATATTTAATTCAATTAATGGCTGCATATTGCATTTAGTAATTACTGTATTTTATTGCTTTCAGGTTTTTCATTAGTATATCAAATTAGCATTTTTATTATTTAGGCTTTTATGAGCATCAAACCACAATCTGCTGCTATGTTTCTTATTTCATTAGCTTCCGAGTTTCTTTTAAATTCTTACACATCGGCTTAATACTTTATAAAGCACCTTAGTAAATAGAGTAAAACAGTAGTTGTAGGGAAAGGATTTGTGTTCATTTGCTTAGTTGTTACTCACTTAAACTAAAAGCCTATTTTTTATTAGACCTGCAACTTTTGGACTTAGAATTATCATAATTATGAGTACAAACAATAGTTCCAAAGAGAAAAATATTTCACATGCTAGGAAAAGAATCACCAATTGTGTATATTTATAGTTGTGTTTAGCTTATGAAATATAAAGTTAACTTAAAGAACTTTTGGAATTTTGCAGGGTGTTGAGAAGCTGTAGGCTGCCAAACGAGTGTGGTAACATCATGATTTTGTGTTCGGTTACAAGGCCATATCATGTCATGCGATTTGAGGTGTTTGACAGCCGCATAGTAGGTTTTATGGGTCAGAAAAGTTAACCAAATAGCTCCAATGTGTAGTGATGGTGGCTGCCAAAACAATATTTCAAATGGGACAGCAAGCCTAGGTGTTTTGGCCTAGGTCTCGGGCCCAAATTGACGTGCACAGGTCAACTATTCTTAGTTGGGCATCTGAAGATCAAAACCTTGATGTTGAATTGCTAGCAAACATATTTGGGTATGACCAATTGAAGATGAAAACCTTGATTTTGAATAACTAGCACACGTATTTAGTGTGTTGTATGTTATTGATCCTAAACGCGTGTCATGAACTAGGAAATTAACCGTATATCCATCACGCCGCAACGCGCGGGTAAAGAACCTTGTTCAAAATTATAAACGAAAATCCATAAATTCTGTTTGGTTCGGTTTTTCGACTATAAGTACATGCAAAACCGAGACCGAGCCTAAAATTCGACTATAAGTACCATTTATCTTTATCTATGAAAAATGCAACGAAGGGGTAAAATAGTCATTTCTCACGACGCTCATAATATTTACCGCAGAAGGGAATAACACTACTACTGATCAACTTAGACAGCAAAGCTACAGTTGACATAAGCCTGTCTCTAGATAGCACTTGGAGTTCGAATAACCTCAAATCGCGTGTTCATTATCATCTTCATAAAGCAAAAACACCGCGCAGTTCCAAGATTAGTGGAAAAGACACGCGAGAAGAATGCCATTTAACGGCTAAAAACGGGGACTTACACAATCAAGTGATGTTGCTTAATGGTAAAGAACTGAGAGTGAATTCAAACGCGGAGATACCGCAGTCGGAGCCTTTGTATGTGGACTCTTTAGAGGCTATAAGTGTTGCTCCATTTTCTATTGTGTTTGCTCATATACCATATCTCACTTTGCATGCATGCAGTGCTTGGATGGTATAATTAATATATATACATACATATATGGAATGAAACTGAGAATCAGTTTCATTCTGTCTATTGATTAAATTATATATTCATAGGGTTTATTTTATTTTATTTTGTATTCATGAATCTTCTTAAGATGAGATGCAATATGATTGTTAGTTTATTTCAACATCATCATCATCGTACTCGGTATATCCCACCAATAGCTAGGGTCTGAGGAGGGTAAGATGTAGACAGCCTTACCTCTACCCCATAGGGATAGAAATGCTGCTTCCGGTGAGACCCCCGGCTCAACAGTAGTTTTGCATCAAGCCTTAGACATAAGGCACATAACACTCAACCTTGTCTTTCGGCTATCAACGCCACCACATGATGCCTGATTAACCTTCCGCCACTTTTAACATTAGTTTCACGAGATTAGTAAAATAACGTTAAAATTGTTAGTTTATTTGATAGCTTTTATTACTCCTATAATATATTATTATGTATTATTTTGAACAACTGTTATTGGCATAGATACAAAACAAACACTATTATGCAAGAATAATGTGACCTCAAAACATAATTAAAAATGGGTCAATGGTTAGTTAACTTATAACTAAAAAATGTTAATGTCTCATATGGATCATTGGTGTAAAAAAATGTTATATACATACAAAAAGAGAAGGCTGATTTAAAATTTTGTTTTAATAATAAAATTTGTAAAACACAGAAACCAGTTTGAAAGGGGAAAATTGATTGGGTCGATTTTAACCGGTTTCAACCAATATATTCTCAAACCGATTTCAAACTTTCGGATTGAGACTGCTTTCACCCAAACTGATTTCATTGTTCGTTTCAAATCAAACACCGTTTCTGAAACCTAAATGGCACATTCGAGATCAAAATTTTGGCCAGTGCTAATCTTAAAGGAGAGAGACTCGTCGTTTCATGTGACTTTATTGCCCCCAACATTATGTTTCAGAGGCACCAGGGTGATGATGTGAGACTACGCGAATAGATGGCGTTCACTAGTTGGATCCTTGAACTGAACATGTTTTATCTCACCGCACGGTTGTTCCTTTAGGCGAGTGTTCACGACGGTTAGTCTTAGATGAGGGTTTTTTCTGAATTAAAAGACGAGTGTATACCGATAGATTGAATTTTACTCGTCATAAAAAAAAATAAACAAACTATGATACCACATGCTTGTGCATTGTTTGTATAAACAAATTAACAAATTATAATAACTAAGTGACAAAAGCTGGTAAATAATAATAATATTATTATTATTATGTCATTTACTTAAACTAAACAATTACACACTCATTTTCATCTCTCTTCAATGGCTACCGGAGACTGGATTCCGGCGAAAGATGCGCGGCAGATGGCCATCGACGGTGATCTACCACCACCCAAATACATAGCCAACAACAACACCAAATTTGGCCCAATTGAAACCTCACTACCTTATGCTCCAGTGCCCATCATTGATATCAGTCTTTTAAGTTCATCTTCAAAACATGAAGATGATCAAGTTACTGAACTAGCTAAACTCAGATCAGCACTCACCACTTGGGGTTGTTTTCAGGTCTATTTTAAAACCCTTAATTGTTTTTTATAGTTTGTTGTTATGGGTTCTTGAAATTTATGATTTTTCTTGAAAAAAATCAAGACTTTATTATATTTCAAGATTTTCTTGAAATTAAAGATTTTTATGTTGAAAATTAGGCTGTGAATTGATTTCTTGAAATTTAATATAACCCTTAATTTCTGCCACTTTGAATATGTTCAAAATTTGAGATTTAGGATTTTCATGTTAAAATACAAGATTTTTATGTTAAAATTCAAGCTTTCTTGAAATTTAAGATTTTTATGGTTAAACCAGGGCTGTGAGGTTGATTTCTTGAAATTTAATGTCACCCTTAATATTTTGTCACTTTGTAGTAATCTTGAAAATCAATACTTTCTTTTAGTTTCAATTTTTTTCTTAAAATTAAAGATTTTGGTGTTCCAAATAAGCCTCTGAGTTGATTTCTTGAAATTTAACATGATCCTTAATTTCTGCTACTTTGTAGTAATCTTGAAAATTAAGACTTTCTTTTAATTTCAAAAATTTTCTTGAAATCAAAGATATTTGTGTTCAAAATCAGATTGTGAGTTGATTTCTTGAAATTTAATATGATCCTTAATTTCTGCTAATTTGTAGTAATCTTGAAAATTAAGACTTTTTTTTAGTTTCAATTTTTTCTTAAAATTCAAGATTTTTGTGCTCAAAATCAGATTGTGAGTTGATTTCTTGAAATTTAATATAACCCTTAAATCCTTAATTTCTGCTAATTTGTAGTAATCTTGAAAATTAAGACTTTTAATTTCAATTTTTTTCTTGAAATTATAGATTTTTATTTTAAAACTTAAAAGTTAGGTTGTGAATTGATTTCATGAAATTTAATATTAACCTTAATTTCTGCCACTTTGTAGTTATCTTGAAATTCAAGATTTTTATGTTCAAAATCAGGAATGTGAATTGATTTCTTGAAACTAAAGACTTTTGTGTTCAAAATAAGGCTGTTAATTTACTTGAAACCTTAATTTCTGCTATGTTGTAGTAATAGGTTCTTGAATTTCAAGATCAATTCAAAAGTCAAGATTTTTATGTTGAAATTCAAGATTTTAATGTTGAAAATTAGGCTGTGAATCACGGGCTAGACGAGTCGTATCTAGACAACCTTCGACAAGTGACCAAACAGTTCTTTGATCTTCCATTGGAGGAGAAAAGCAAATACTCGAGACAACCTGGTTCTTCTCAAGGCTATGGCAATGACAGGACATACTTCGAGAATCAAGTTCAAGATTGGTGCGATCGCCTCTCTCTTCGACTTCTCCCCAAAGATCAAAGACAACTCCGGTTTTGGCCAGAAAACCCGTCCATTTTTAGGTACAGTTTCTTATTATGTTAAAAATATAGCTGTTAAGGTTTATTGTAATTATCAATGTGTAAGTATTCGTTGTGTAGGGAAACCATTGAGGACTATACCGCGAAGATCAGATCTATATATATGGTGATATTCGAGGCGATGGCGACATGTTTAGATTTGGAGGAGAATGTTTATTCAAAAAATTTTACTGACGAAACGATATTTTACTAGGACGGTTTATGTTGTACCCCCCATGTCCAACCCCTGATGCAGTGCTCGGTGTGAAAGCTCATTCGGATAGATCCGGGATCACTCTTTTGTTACAAGATCCCGGAGTTGAAGGACTTCAAGTGTTGAATGATGGTAAATGGTACATGGTTCCTGTCATACGCGACACGCTCTTCGTTAATCTAGGCGATCAAATGCAGGTTACAATATTATATATACTTGTTTTAAAGTTTAAACTATGTTAGTTGTTTATAATATAAAATGTTGAATTATACAAATATGCTTGCAGATTATGAGTAATGGGATTTTTAAGAGCCCGATTCATCGGGTTGTTACAAGCAAGGAGAAGGGGAGAATATCTGTGGCTATGTTTACAGAGCCCAACCCGGACAAAGAGACTGGCCCGGTGGATGTTTTGGTTGATGAGAAGAGGCCTAGAGTGTACAAGACCGTTAAAAACTATGGCGTCTTTAATCATGAATGCTTTCAGAAAGGCATTATTCCGCTTGACGCCGTTAGAATCTGAACATATGTTTCTTGTAATATGCAGAATTTAATGGACTGTTCATTAATCAACACATAATATATGTCACAACAAGACTTTCAGTATTAAGTTCAATCTGCGTTACCAACCGTTACCAACCGGGCCAACCGTACATAAAAAATGAGTAAAGTTCGCCTATACGGGTCAGGTAACGGGTCAAAAGAGAGTTGGTTTTTTGTCCATTGTTTCTATAAATTGTCTGTCTGTCAAATAAAGTTACAAAAAGCATATTAATATGATAGGAACCTGGTTCGGGTCTATACCCGTAATAGTAAACGGGTCAAGTCACATATTCAAGTTCCCGCCTAAACAATATAAATTAAAAGAATATAATGGAGGGAAAGTAGTGGGGAAGTTTTTATCAGTTTCTAGTAACCGTTTTAAGATTAGTATTAATTGCTTTGTTTTTCCTTTGTGAGATATGGATGTTTATGTTAATTAGAATTAGGGTTCTTTAACCTTGTAATTGGAGATCAAGCCTATCTCGAATGTGGCTATTATCTTAATTTCAGTACTTTAGATTTCTGGTTTCTATCATAATACTTTTATAAAGATTTACATTCTTGAATGAAATGGTTGAGGCTGCATACATTAAATTAATTGTAAAAAAATATATATAAAAAAGACAGAATTACAAATTTTATCCTTTAAAAAAAGCCAAATTATGGTTCGTGTCCTTTTCTAAGTTTCCTTGCAGGCGGTGTACTTTAAACTTTTTTTTCCTACAAGTTATGTCCTTTACGCTAACTGGGTTAGAAAAACTCTGTTAAATCCCATCATGTGAGAAGCATGTGAGGGTAGTTTTGTCTTTTTGCCTACCCTGCTTCTTCTTCTTCTGTTTCTGTGCTGCCTCATCTCACTTCTCTCTCTATGTTCTACCACACCATCACCATAACCACTCCTCAAACACCATCACCACCGCCACCAGCCACCGCTCCATCTCCGATTCCCTCATCCACCATCGTCCTCAATTCTGATTCGTTTGGAATTAGGGTTCTATCACAAAACACCTCTTTTTTAGGGTTTTTATTTCTGATTTTTGTTCATCTCTAAAAATAAACCAACCCTACCGTCACCAACCACCATGCCAGAATCGCCGCCACCATCATCACCATGCCTGAACACCACCCAATGTCGATCAATACCCATACATCTCAATGGACACTGAGTTCCCAGGTGTCGTATACTCCGATACCACAACATCGTACACGCGCCGCCGCCCGGTGGATAACTACGCGCTGCTTAAGTCAAACGTCGACGTTTTGAACATAATCCAGCTCGGGTTGACTTTATCCGATGGGTCTGGTAACCTTCCGACCATCGATGGGACCCACCAGCGGTTTATCTGGCAGTTCAATTTTTAGGATTTTGATGTCACGCGTGACGCGCACGCGCCGGAGTCGATTGAGTTGTTGAGGCGTCAGTCGATTGATTTCGAACGGAACCGGGTTGACTCTTTTTCTCACTCCAATTTCTGTTCTTTGCTCGGAATCTTGATTTTCCGGTAACTTGTTTTGCACTTCCGGCAACACTTTATTCAACTCCAAGCTGTTGTCTTTTTGCTCATCAGCTCCAGACACAGAATAATAAGTTCTGATTACTTCCGGTTTCTGCTCCGGCAGCGGAGATGGTGGTGACGGCGGCTGTGGCGGCGGAGATGGGGATTCAGCTTCAACAACTGGCTGTGACGTTAGATAGCTGCCGGAGATCCGGGTAAGAGCTGGTGCTCCGATGTCATTTTAACTGAGTTTTTGCTCAAAAGGACAAAAAGACCAATATACCCTCACATGCTTCTCACGTGATAGGATTTAACAGAGTTTTTCTAACCCAGTTAGCGTAAAGGACATAACTTGTAGGAAAAAAAAGTTTAAAGTACACCGCCTGCAAGGAAACTTAGAAAAGGACACGAACCGTAATTTGGCTTTTTTTAAAGGACAAAATTTGTAATTCTGTCTATAAAAAAGGCACAAAATAACATATCTTTTATAAGAAAAATGTGAGCTTTTGCCTTTTGTTTACCTGGTTATCGAGCATTCGACGTTCAAGCCCTCCGGCCTCAATAAGGCGAGCACACTGCTTTACTTTACCAAAACAATATCAGTACCCGAGTCTGGTATCCGTTTTATATGTTTTTCGAAACGTGTGTTAATGTCTTTTCGACATATCGTGACTTTGTTTTCTTAGTTACGCGAGACAACTTTTGCGTAATTAAATCGTTGTAAATAAGTTTTTTTTTGTAATACAAATAACTTTTTATATAGTAGGCTTAAGTATTAGCTAAATTCTCTATGTAATTTGTCGTTTATTTTGTGTTTCATTTAACTGTGTAAATAAATTTCGATGGTTCAATAAGTTTGATAAGTAATGTTTTAGTCTTTTATAGGAGTGAAATCATGTCCTATAGTTCAGTTTTTTCAAAAGAAAAAATTCTTCATATTTAGATGGGATTTTGAGCACACGTTTCTACCTTTATCTATATAAAGATATAAGAGTGTTTTAGACTTTTAAACCTCTTGAAATGGTCACAATAGTGCAATTTTACTTTAGACAATTTAAGTAATTGCTTGTTGGACAAAAATAAGGCTTATTTATAGTTTTCATTAATATTAAAATATAATTATAATATAGTAATATTATTTAGTAAGATGATTCTAAAAAATCTTACTATGGAACCACTAGAGGTTCAATATTATTTAACTGTACTGTTATTAAATTGGGTATTTATAAAACTCGCATGGTTTTAGTGTTTTTTTTTTCACATGTAAACAAGGGTGTGCACAAAACCGAACCGAAACCAAAAAAACTAAAAATAACTGCATTAGAAACCGGTAGTTCGGTTTTGAACTTTAGAAAAAACCGAAATATTGGTTTTGGTTCGGTTTTATAATTTGTAAAGAACCGAAAAAATCGAACCGGACCGAAATAGCAAAAATCGAATAACTAAAATATCTTAACCGTAACCATTAAAACAAAATATGTCAATGACCATTTGTGTAGTTTTAACATATGGTTAATAACAAAATATATTTAGTTTATGCATATGGTTAATAACTAATAATATTGGTACTTTTAGTTTTGATTTTAAATATATATTTTATTACCTTTAATATTTGAAGTCCAAATATTCAATATTCTATTCATTATTAGTTTAAAAAAAATGTACTGCCCAATTTCAATATCTCGAGTCAATTTTTTTCCCCCAAAAAAGTTTTGCCTTGATTAGCAAAACCGAAAAAACCGCATTCAAAAGCGAACCGAACCCAAAAACCGATAAAACCGAAAACGAATGGTTTAAAAAATCAAAAAACCGAAAGTTTGGTTTTCGATTTTGTTTTAGTTAAAAACTGCATCGAACCACATCACGCACATCCCCTGCATGTAAGTCAGTGTAGTTACTGAATAATGTAAAGTAATTAGATTTTTATAAAACTTGCAAGGTATTTAGTGCTTTTTTTCACATGTGAATCAGTTCAGTTACTAGTTATTTTTAATAATTTGTAACAAAAAAAGTCACAAGAATAAGTGAAAATTAAAGTTGGTTAGTATGTCAAATTTCATGACATCACATACTCACATGCAACTTCATATATAAACAATCACACCTATATTCATCTCTCATTCTCATTGTTTTCTATTCTGTCATGACTACTGAAGACTGGATTCCGGCGAAAGATGCACGGCAGATGTCCATGGATGGTGATCTACCACCTCCTAAATACATAGCCAACAACAACACCAAATTTGGCCCAGTAGAAACCTCACCACCTTTTGCTCCTGTGCCGATCATTAATATCAGCCGTTTAAGTTCATCTTCCAAACAAGAAGATCAACAAGCCGAACTAGCCAAACTCCGATCAGCACTCACCACTTGGGGTTGTTTTCAGGTTTGTTAAGATTTAAAGCCTTAATTGTTTACCATCTTGTAATAATCTTGAAATTCAAAATATTTGTGTTTATAATCTGCAATGACGGAACCAGAACTTTTTAGACAATGGATGTTGTTACAATTTTTTTTTTCTATTTTGACTGCAGTTAAGGGGTCCAACTCATTTTGTCTTAAATAAAACCGGCCTTTATAAATGTAAAAAAATTGACAAATTCGGGTTACCAAGGGGTCAACGGAACCTATTGACCTCGCCCGGTTCAAATTTAACATAAACCTTAATTTATGTCACTTTGTATAGTAATCTTGAAATTCAACATAATCCTTAATTTATGCAACTTTGTAGTAATCTTGAGGCTTAAGTTTTTCTTGAAACTAAACATAACCCTTAATTTCTGCCACTCTGTACTAATTAATCTAGACATATGAGATTTTCTTGAAATTCAAGATTTTTATGTTGAAAATCAGGCTGTGAATCACGGGCTTTTGGATTCGTATCTAGACAATCTTCGACAAGTTATCAAACAGTTCTTTGATCTTCCGTTGGAGGAGAAAAGCAAATACTCAAGAGAAGCTGGTTCTTCTCAAGGCTATGGAAACGACAAGACCTACACTGCGAATCAAGTTCAAGATTGGTGTGACCACCTTTCTCTTCGACTTCTCCCAAAAAATCAAAGACAACTCCGGTTTTGGCCTGAAAAACCATCGAATTTTGGGTCTGGTTTCTAACTTTGTTCATCTGGATGCAATTGTTAAAGAACTAACATGTTGCGCGCTGTGCAGGGAAACCATCGATGACTACACCACGAAGATCAAATCAATATATATAGTAATATTCGAGGCAATGGCTAAATGTTTAGATATGGAGGATAACGTTTTTTTAAAACATTTTACTGAAGAGAATGATATTTTACTAGGGCGGTTTATGTTGTACCCCCCATTTCCAACCCCTGATCAAGTGTTTGGTGTGAAAGCTCACTCGGATAGATCCGGGATTACTCTTTTGTTACAAGATCCCGGAGTCGAAGGGCTTCAAGTGTTGAATGATGGTAAATGGTACATGGTTCCTGTCATACACGACGCCCTTTTTGTTAATCTAGGCGATCAAATGGAGGTGAACGAGTTCAACGAACAACTTATTTACAATATTATACTTGTTTTGAGTTATTTTACTTGTTTATTTATGATACAATTATATTTTGCAGATAATGAGTAATGGGATTTTCAAAAGCCCGATTCATCGGGTTGTGACAAACAAGGAGAAGGGGAGAATATCTGTGGCTATGTTTACAGAGCCCGACCCGGATAAAGAGATTGGCCCAGTGGAAGTTTTGGTCGACGAGAAGAGGCCTAGAGCGTATAAAACCGTGAAAGACTTTGCAGTCTTTAACCATGAATGCTTTCAGAAAGGCATCGTTCCTCTCGATGCCGTCAGAATCTAACATGTTTCTTGTTATATGCATTGTTCTTTCGCTTTCCCGTCCTAGACACCATATCATGTGTAATAAAAACATGTTTTATATATGTCGTGTTGACGTGTTGTGTTAAACATGTTTTCCAACTACTTATCATTATCATATCAAAATCGTTGAACGAAAAAATGCTAAACGAGATAATCAACTACTTATCATCATTATCATATCATATCAAAATCGTCAATGGAAAAATTGCTAAGCGTGAAACAAAACATCAAAAATAAGACATCCCGACAAGTTCAAAGAAGAACATGAAATGATGATACAATTGAAATGATAACCAACATCACCTTCAATATGGATTTAGAAGATCTTGAACAGAAGGCCTCCATGGGCGGCGAAGAATGGTGCAAACACCAAAGATTCAACAGCCATGAGCTTGATCAGGATGTTTAGTGACGGCCCGGAAGTGTCCTTTAACGGATCCCCAACTGTGTCTCCGATCACAGCCGCCTTGTGTGGGTCTGACCCTTTCGGTCCTAGCGATTTTGCATGCTCAGAAACACCAGCCTTAACATTACAAAAACACAAATCAGTAAATAATAATAATAATAATAATAATAATAATAAGGAAACGAACGAAACATAACATTTTCATTGTACCTCGATGTACTTCTTAGCGTTGTCCCACGCACCACCAGTGTTGGATGCAGAAATGGCAATCTGCATCATGTAAAATTAGTTAGAAACAAACTTATATAAAAAGAAAACTAAAGGTGACCAGTTTGAACATTTTTAATAATATGTACCTGGACACCAGAAACAAGTGATCCTACAAGAATACCGGAAAGTGTTTCAACACCAAATAAAATTCCAACGATGAGGGGAGTCAACATGACAAGAGCACCAGGCGGGATCATCTCTTTAATTGAAGCGTCGGTGGAGATTTTCACACAGGCGGCATAATCAGGCTTAGCAGTGCCTTCCATGAGGCCCGGGATGGTGTTGAATTGCCAACGGACTTCTTCAACCATTTTAAGTGCAGCTTTTCCCACACTTTTCATTGTCATTGCTGAGAACCAGTATGGAAGCATCGCACCGACGAGCAGACCAATGAAAACTTTGAGGGTTAATACATCAACAGTTGTAATCTCAGCCCGGCTCACAAACGCACCGAATAGAGCCAACGACACAAGAGCTGCTGAACCAATGGCGAAACCTTTGCCAATAGCTGCAGTGGTGTTTCCAGCAGCATCAAGAGCGTCGGTCCTCTCACGAATTCTGTGGCTCATTCCCGCCATTTCAGCAATGCCACCAGCATTGTCACTAATGGGACCGTATGCATCAATAGCCAAACCGGTGGCTATGGTGCTCAGCATCCCAAGAGCCGCCACAGCAACACCGTCAGCAAAGCTAAAACTAACAAAAATACTGATGGCAATCGCAAAGATCGGGATAATAACTGATTTGTATCCCAAAGCAAGACCAAAGATAACATTTGTAGCAGCTCCGGTACGGCATGAGTCAGCAACATCTTGCACAGGGCTAACAGAGAAACAATTAAGTTTGTCAGAATACATGAATCTTGATGTTTTATAAAAATCTAAATAATAAAAAAAAAACAGTACCTGTAAGCATTGCTAGTGTAGTACTCGGTTATGAATCCAATAATAAGACCAGCCCACAAACCAACACAGACACACAAGAACAATTGCCTGCATCATATAACAAAAAAGTCAACTTTTGTCAACATTTATTTCCCAATTTTGACTCTCAAAAGGTCAACATACCAGTTTTTAACTGCTTTCTGGGCTCCAAAATTGAAGATAGTGAAGCAAGAAGGAAGAGCAATCCAACTAACAATGGCTATACCAATAGTCATCAACACGGTTGAAATAATAAGTTGGTATTTCAAAGACGGTTCAATTTGCTTAACGGTTTTGACTTCAAAAAAGTCGGTAGCAAACAAAGTGGTGATCAAGCATACGAGGATGCCAACAGAGCTAATGATTAACAGGTACATCATTGAAGTGAAATCATGAGTGTTTCCAAACGAGGAAATTGAAGCAACAACAAGTGCTGCACATGATGACTCAGCATATGACCCGAACAAATCGGATCCCATACCAGCAATATCCCCAACATTGTCACCAACATTGTCAGCAATAACCTGCATAAAATTACCATTTCATTGATTAGAAATAATTACACCCAAAAGAACAAGCTGAAAGCCAGTTTCTTGATAGAAAAATATACTTTTAGAGTATAAATATATTGTAAAGTTATTGAGCTATATACATATGAATGGGTCAATTTTGGTTGTGTTTTATCTCAAACAGGCCAAACGAAAAAGTTAATGAATTTGAGAACAGGGTAAACGGGCCAAACAAATTGAAAGCGAACAAACTATTGACTTTTTAATCCAAGCGATCTTGACTTTTTGACTCGTGACCCAACCCAACCATACTACCACCTCTAACATAAGGGAAAACCAGGCATGTAAACGAACCAAATGTTCGGTATACCATTCGTGAACCGTCTGGCGGGAAGTTCATTTATTAAATAAATGAACGAACATGACCAGTGACCACATGTCTCGTTCATTTCATTCATTTATGTTGTCTTGTTCATTCCGTTCATTTATGTTAGTTGGTTTATGTTTGCTTAAGTTCGTTCATTTACATTCATTAATATATTCATCTAAAAGTCTTTAGTGATAGTTTAGGCGAAATTTATTATTTTTTTAGGCCTAACATATTGTTGTTCACATTTAGTTATAATTGGCTTTAGATCAATATGTTCATTCTTGTACATTCATGAACCGTTCGTTTATACCGTTAATGAACGAACATAAACAAACATGAAGTGAAGAACACGTTCATTTTTTTAACGAACGAACCTGAACAAAACCCAGTCCATTATTTAGCTGTTTGTGTACAATCGTTTGTTCAGTTAAAGTTAAACAAACGAATACAAACATGCTTTGTTCGTGTTCGTTCAGTTAGTTTACAAAAACAGGTTACAAGACCAAAAAAAAAAGGTTTTTACCGCTGGATTTCTTGGGTCATCTTCAGGGATGTTTCTTTCAACTTTGCCAACAAGATCAGCTCCAACATCAGCAGCTTTTGTGTAAATACCGCCACCGACTCTACCAAAAAGCGCCATTGATGATCCACCAAGCCCATAACCAGTTATGGACTCAAAAAGACCTTCCCAATCCTCACCATAATAAATCTTGAAAAGGTTAATAGCAATATACAATACAAGAAGCCCATTTGCAGCCAAAAGGAAGCCCATAACAGCTCCTGATCTGAATGCAACAATGAAAGCCTTGCTGACACCCTTTCTAGCCTCAAGGGTAGTTCTGGCATTTGCATATGTGGCAATCTTCATTCCAAGAAAACCGGAGATGACTGAGGTGATGGCACCAAGCACGAATGACACTGTGCTGAAGACAGCTGTCATTAGAGCCGGCTTACACATTTTGGTTGTGTTGTATGTGCATATTCTGCTACTTGTGCTAAATCCATCAACCGACCCGAGAAACACAAAGACCAGAACCGCAAAAATGACCATAAATATACCAACATATTGGTATTCGGTAAATAGGAAAGAGGTTGCCCCTGCAATTCCATGAGAAAAAATCAATAAATTATTAAAATTTCAATCCAAGAATATAACTTTCAGTTATTAAAAATGACCCTTTTAAATTTTTTATTAAAAAAAGTCAACCTTTGACCAAGGAGAGTAATTTGTAAAGATTATAACATTCAGTTCAAAAAATTACCCATTCAAAATAAAAGTCAACATTTGACCAAAGAAATACTGCTTCCACAGAGGTATACCAGTATACTCAAATGGAAAACTTAAATAAATAACAAATTAATATAATAACTTCATAGATATCAAGTTACAACATTATTATAATTAGCATAGATGATTATTTAAATAAAGTTATTCATTAGTAATAATATAAACTTACAGATTTAAAATAAATGTTAAATCATTATTCAAAGGGAAAAAAACAAAAAAATACTAGTTTGATGTTTGCTCAGTAAATCTATAAATTCATCCTGAGCCAATCATATTAACAAGAAAAAAAAGTTATATCACTGGTCCCCTTGCACATACAGACACACAACTATTTGTTGCTGTTTCATTTTTTACAAATTTACCCATATTTTGGGGATATCTTGTTTTCTTATCCAAATTAACTAGATATTTTAAAAACAAAAAAATAATAAAAGTTAAAAAGTTAGATGCAATCACATTTGGATCATAAAAAGATGCCATAAAGCAACCAATAATCATTTAAATATCAAAATTAAATAATAATAATAATAATAATAATAATAATAATAATAATAATAATAATAATAATAATCATCATCCCACCGACAACCAGCAAGATCCCACCAAGTCTTAAGATTTAAACAATGTTGAAGGAAGGTTGCAGAAGACTAAAGCAACCAAATACATTTTTATTATGTGATGAAAAATTGAAGTGTGAAAACTTGAATCAAACTCTAGTTACACGTGTATATAAAAATATTCATATAGTTTACATTGATTCAACAACCACCAACATCACTAAATTGATATGTAAATATTTAATAATTTGGAAGGTAGATCTCAACTTGAACTAAAAGTCCATACCAAACAGCTTACTTAGAAGAAAATTCAACCATGATTACAATTATAATATTACAAAACCTGTAAACTAAAATAAATGTAATAAGAATATTACGTTTTTTCATTCATATTAGTGTCGAAAAAGAAGACAATTGCAACGATGATCCTTAGTAAAAATAAAGTTATTTAAAAAATAACATTTATTTGAGTAGTTAATATAATAATATAAATCATATGAATAGGAATGGAATATAAATCGAATATTCCGTTAGGCAAATAAAAAACACACACCATGACACCACAAATTCTCATATTTCAATTTTGAAGATATTTCCAACCTAAAATAACTTAATATTATTAAACTAACAAATAACTCCAATAATATACGAAAGAGATTTTAACCGAAAACCGGTACCGGTACCGACCGAACACAAACAAATAGCACCATAGAGTTACTTCTTCTTTCAACATATTTGGTATCAGTACCATTCAATTTCGCCATTTTACGGCATTTGTAGTGGACCTATACCGAACCGGTATTCGTATTCAATATCAATACCAATATTGACCAAAAACAAATGCTACCAGAACTTTATTCATGTTTTTTGTATCGATACCATTAAGTTACGCTATTTTATAGTTTTTTATCCATACAGTAATACTTTTCACTTGTCGGTATTGGTACCGGACGGAACACAATCAGTTCCAATACCAATACCGATACCTTTTTTTATGTTTTCAGTATCGATACCATTCAGGTTCAATACTTTTCACTGTTTATTCAAAGTATTTCCAATGGTATTGATACTGATTAAAAATCAGTAGTACTGTACTGATTCAGAACCGGTACTGTATCGATCTCATATGTAACAAACTTAAATTATTATGACCTTCAGAAATGGCGTTCTGAATCTCAGCACACTTCTGAACAACCGCGTGGTCATTAATCCCTTCCTCTCTTCAATCAAGGCCTCGTTGAACCCGTTCTTCTCATCCTCATCACTTTTATTATTATTATTATCAAATGACAACTTCACTTTAGAGACCAGGTACCACTGGAACGACGAGAACGCTATTCCGATAACCGCACACACCGGAATCACTACTTCCGTGCCGAGATCTGACAGTATCGGCATAATAACTGATACAAGAACAAAATATCACCAAGTAGCAAATAATAATAACAACAATAATAATAATAATAATGATAATGATATTATTATTGTGTGGGATGGAAGAATGAATGAGTGAAACGATAAATAGGGAGGGGATTTGAATGCTAAGAGGCAACTGGGCGGGTGTGTGTGTGGTTGTTACAGACTGGTAATTGATAAGATTAGAGGGTGTGTGCATTGATGGGTTGTACTTTAGGGATTGGGAGTTGTAAGTTTGGGGTTGGGTGGTGGTTTTGGGTGTGGATAAATAAAAATTGCTGACGATGGGTATACGTGGTGGGGTATAATATATGTGAAGAAATTATATATTTTTGCTGGTATTTTACAGCTTTCAAAATTAATGCACTGCAAAATGCGAATTCACGTTTTAGTATTTTTTATTTTTTGTGGGAATGATTATTAGTTTTTGTGTATAGTATGTGACAGAATGGTATAATAATATTTTATATCAAATTGTTATAATTATAAGTTTAGTATATGATTTTAGTGCCAAAATTAATTTTGATTTTAAATATTTTATTAGTTTTTTCTAGTGAATATTTTTTCTTTTGGCTGAAACAGTATTGTTACTTTATTACGTACTTAAATAATATCGATGAAATTTTCGCGGACCGGTTGTCCCAACGTTAAGGTTTTACCGATGAATAAACGTAGTTTCAGTAATACGCATGCCATTACTATTCTGGACGTTTACTAATCTATTTTTTAGGTTTAGTGTCGGTACTATAACGAACGTAACCGATGGTGATCAAATTCATGTTACTTTGATCAAAAGTTGTATGTGTGACGAACTGACGAAAGTCTTTGGGTGTTTACAAATTTATTTTTTATTTAGTTTCGGTGTCGTAACGAACTTAACTCACACCAACCAAATTCATGTAGTTGGACCGACATAACGCAACGTGTTTTGTTACCTAGTTATTTTATTTATATAAATAATAGATTCATTTAGAATTTAAGTTTGTTTTTCGCTTAATTTAATTAAGGTTTTTAATGAGTCAATCTCGAGAGAGACAAGATATTTGAATTTACACCTTAGATATCTCTTTGCAAATTTGACATGTGTTAACTAGATATTTGTATTTAATAAGCTGATTTTTAGGGATTAAGAGTTGAAAGAGATATGTGAGACTGTGAGAGAAATTGAAACCGGGTTTTGGAAAGTATACAAGATTAATATGTGATAAGATTAAGATAATGATGTGTAATGTGTTCTTGGGTGTTATATATTAATTATTTATTATGGTAAAAAAGGTCAAGATATAAATCTTTTTTATGTATTATTGATGATAAGATATTAGGTGAAACATGTGGCAAACGATAAAGGCATTTGAATGCTAATTTTAGTATTGTTTCAAATGATTAAAATAGTAATTATTCGGCTGGTTACTCTAAATCAATTTTAAATCCAGTCTTAAGTTAGATGCCAAAGTTTTAACTATTATGATTTTATATTTTATAATCGGATGTTACTTATTTTTTTTAACGGTCTTTAAATTACACGTATTTATACTTTATCGTGGAAATCAAACTCTCATCTCGACAAAGAGGACATCATACAACCGAGCCAAGGCCTTTGGGTGTAACTGGTTATTAGTGTGATTTTAATTGTTTGTTACATGTTACACACATTCTCTTGTTAACAAAAGCTTTAAAACCCGTCTATTTCAATGTTCCAAACTAAAAGTCTTCTAAAGTTACGTAAACAAAGGTACTCATAATTGTTTAAACACAAAGAGATAATAACAAACTAAAGATGGATAAACTTACTTTAAACAAATAGAAAGATAATTACTAGAAGGTTTAATGGATTTTAATAATCATATATACTGGTATTTCTCTATTTTTTTTAACCATTGACGGTCCAAAATTTTAATTTAAAAAGTCCCCCCCCCACCACGCTAAAAAATCCAAACGAGTTAATGTCGTTAAACATTTACCTAATTTCAAACTAATTTTGTATGGTTTTTTGTCAGAAGGAGGATACGAATCGATTGATGTAAAATAAAATTTAATTCAAAACGGTGCTCCAAAATAACGAAACAATACTTCAATTCATGTGTTTGAGCTTCCAATTAACAAAAATCAAGTCGTTTATCATTGCTTCGAGCTAAATTTTACATCAATCGACTCACATCCGACTCGTATTCTTCTTACGATCAAAAACCATAAAACATTAGTTTAAAATTTGGAAAAAAATTTTTAACTTAAATCCTTTATAATAGAGAATCATTGGGGCCAACTTTTTCTAATTTAAGACCGTCAGTGACAATAAACTAATAAAAATTATTATCGGCCAATACCATTTAAGAATGATTATTAAAATTCAATAAACCTTATTAAAATGAAGTCAAAAGTAAACTCATTTACATAAACAACATACGGATGCTCCTATATAACACTTATACATCACACCCTTCTATTTTTTAGATATTTTAATTTATATGATAATTTACTAACATTTTTTAGATATTTTAATTTATTAGTAGTCAAGTTAAGGTATCGTTTTCTTTCTTTCTTTCTTTTTTCTGTATGTGTAAGTGTATCCTGTGATAAATCCGATTAACTTTCAAGTTAGTCATGCACAAATTAATCGGTTCAGGTTTCGGATAAGAACACCTATGTTGAAAAAAATAAATTAATGATTATTTAAAACCTAATCACAAGCATACGCATTACAAACCACAATCTTAATGAAACTCATTGCAATTTACAACCCAATTACAAAAACATGATGAAACCGGTTACAACTATAGTCGAGGAATAAAAAACCGAGTGCGAACCTTTGTATTTGGAATGCTCGATCGATTAAGAATGGATGGATTATATAAATACCCGAACCAAAATCTGGTCTACGAGACCGAATTACACGTATATTAAACGGACCGGTCAGGTAAAATTTTGTGTAATTTATTAAATCTTTGAATTTTCTATAATATGGGCAAATGGTTTCAATTTAATTTAAGTGAAGGTGAAATGGCATATCCGGATAAGAGTTAGTTCGAGAGCATAAGATTAAATAATATATGTAGTTAAGATATATCATATATCACGTTAGTTTAGAAGTCTCACTAGTTGGTATTAGTTTATAAGTTGAGTTGACAAATATCTAAGAATGTGTTGCTTAGCAATCACGATATTAGTATATGTTACAAATGATTAATTAACTTTTTTGAAGTTATTGTTTTAATATCATGTTTATTTGTTTTCTATGTTTTCATGTTTTAAAATGTTAAATTAAAAAATTTAAAACCAGATTATCTTAAAATTATAAGCAAAAACAAAGGTAATTTGTTGTCTTGGCTAGGTCTTTATAAAAGAAAAGAATTGGCAGTAACACTTTTAAAAAGAAACTTAAAAGAAAATGGTTATTTAAATTGATTTATTTTGATTTAAACTCAGTTTATTCTAAAATCGTTTTGAGCTTAACCAAAGTCCAAAATATTACTTTTTTTAAAATGGTTCGTTTTTATTTGAAATTACATTAATACCTTTTTAAAAGGGATATTGGTTTTTAAAACAAATTTCGATTTGCTGATAGACTCTCTACTTTTGATTTGATGCCCACCACTTCTAACTTACACTCTAATCGAGACGTATTTGAAACCGGTGGTGGAGTAGTGGTGCTTGATCTAGTGTGGGGTGAAGGCAAATTTGAGTATATGTTAAACAAATTAAATTTCTCTTTCACCTCCAAAATACTAACGGGGTTAGTGTTTCGTTAGACAGCAAGTGGTATAGGAAAATAAGATGAGAGTTGAGGATAGTGGGTAACAAATAGGGGTGACAATCTTGACCTAAACCCTTTCAAATGAGTTAATTTGAGTTGTTTTAAAAGTTAAATGAGTTGGTTTGGGTAAAATGTTTTAACTAAATGGGTCAAAATGAGTCATTCGAAATTTCATTCTTTTATTTTCGGGTGAAAATGGGTCGACAAGTTCAAAGAAATTGGTCGATGTGAGTTAGTGTCCTAAGGAAAAGTGACAGGTTTCGGATCGGAACGGGTTTTCGTACAAGACAGGTTTCTGCACGAAATGGGTTTCAGATTGGAACGGGTTCGGTTCAGGTTTCAAGCTGAAAGGCCCCGTTACCGGTGCCCTACTTGGACGTTGGATTTACTCATAAACGCAGTTCTAAATATCAGAGTTAATTAAAAACTTTCGCGGAATAACATAAGACATCACCGTCATTACAAACATTTATAACTTGTCTTTAAAACATAGCTTAAAACATGTCTTTTAGTTCAAACGTTAGCAATTAAATCTTCGGATGCCAGCTTCTTTATTAATCTGCCATGTGTCCCCCCTTCAAGCCAGCTGCCTCATCCTACTCACCTGCGTGCATACTAAAAGTCAGCTACGCTGAGTGAGTTCTAGTTAATCATACAACATACAACATATTCATAATTACCTACTTTCATACGTACTCCATACTTTCATACTTTCGTTTTAATATATACTTACTTACTCTCTTTCTTTCATATTCATACCTTACGTTTTAAAGAGCATTGCACCCTATAACCTTCGCATATATTATTAGGGTATGCAACCCTTTAACATTCGCATATATTATTAGGGTATGCAACCCTTTAACATTCGCATATATTATTAGGGTATGCAACCATTTAACACTCGCATATATTATTAGGGTATGCAACCCTTTAACTTTTGCATAAATTATTAGGGTATGCAACCCCTTTAACCTTCACATATATTATTAGGGTATGCAACCCTTTAACCTTCGCAGAGTTTAGAAGAGTCTGCAACCCTTTAACCATACATTACCTTTCATTATCATTAGCATTATCACATTCATACATACCTCTCATAGTATCATACATACCATATTCATACACACTTCCTTATACACATACTTATATCATACATGCTACATTACACTTTCCTTATTACCATAAACCGTCACTATACCGCCATCCAATGACATAAATCTTATCAACTTACTCTTACATGCTATACGAGCTTTAAACTCAAACGTTAAATCCCTTCCCAACGACATCGAACTCTCTTAAGGTCAATCATAAAGAGTAGCAAGGAACTCACGCCCCTCTAGTTCTACCTTGCAATCCTTAACCATTCTCATACTTTAACTAAAGTATCGCTAGTGGTCTATTCCATAAAGTCTCAGGTACACAAGCACATTATTCTTAGCGTCTTCTTACATACTCGCTACACTATGTAGTCTCATCCTTTCATGCATGTTCAGTTAGGATATCTTGACAATCACCTGTCCTTCTCGATCATCTCCGCTTCCTCATCGTTCGCTTCGTTACTCATGATCCCAGCAAGTTCCTTTATGGAGTTAACTATTGCAAACATACTACCTGTCTTGACTCATTCTCATTGGCTTATCTCTGTTTCTTTCATACTACTTCCATTTGGACTTCACAGTTCGGGCTACCTTTGTTGCTTCGGCGAACATTGTTGGCATTGGATTTCGAAACAATTGAGAAACTCACTTAGTGTACATGACTACAAGCTCTCAGCGTGATTCTTCTTCATTACTTCCTAAAGTCGAAGTCCTACTGCTTTCGTATATCACTTTGTCACATCTTCTTCAATAGGTGTCTGGTTGGTACGTGTCTTACCACAGCGTCCAGTACGACCTCTTCGCGCTCGTCCCTTTTGTAGCAGTCATCTATCTTATCTCTAAGGAAACACAAACGTTATCACTCTATGAATTATTTAACACATGATTCATAAGATAAGTAGTTAATAACAGTGGCCAAGTGTAATTAACTCTTTACATTACTTCTCAGTTTCTACATATTTCCCTTTGTGATTTCACTTGTGCTAGTTTCTACTTAACACACAATCATAATCATACATATAACCTACATTCTTATCCCTAGAAACTAAGCTAGCATACACACATTCTTTCTTTAGCAATTTAGCTAACATTCAAACATTCTTTCTATAGCAATTAAGCTAACTTCCTTACGCATTCTTACATTATACATGTAATTAATCATATACTTTACCTTTACCGAGCTTGCTTGAGTGACACATGGCTATCTTGGACTGGCATCTTCTTTCTTTTCTTACTTAAATCCCATTCTCTAATCGAGTCTAAGCATGTAGGATGCTTAAATCTCTCGAACTCTACTCTGATACCAACTTGTAAGGCCCCGTTACCGGTGCCCTACTTGGACGTTGGATTTACTCATAAACGCAGTTCTAAATATCAGAGTTAATTAAAAACTTTCGCGGAATAACATAAGACATCACCGTCATTACAAACATTTATAACTTGTCTTTAAAACATAGCTTAAAACATGTCTTTTAGTTCAAACGTTAGCAATTAAATCTTCGGATGCCAACTTCTTTATTAATCTACCATGTGTCCCCCCTTCAAGCCAGCTGCCTCATCCTACTCACCTGCGTGCATACTAAAAGTCAGCTACGCTGAGTGAGTTCTAGTTAATCATACAACATACAACATATTCATAATTACCTACTTTCATACGTACTCCATACTTTCATACTTTCGTTTTAATATATACTTACTTACTCTCTTTCTTTCATATTCATACCTTACGTTTTAAAGAGCATTGCACCCTATAACCTTCGCATATATTATTAGGGTATGCAACCCTTTAACATTCGCATATATTATTAGGGTATGCAACCCTTTAACATTCGCATATATTATTAGGGTATGCAACCCTTTAACATTCGCATATATTATTAGGGTATGCAACCCTTTAACATTCGCATATATTATTAGGGTATGCAACCCTTTAACATTCGCATATATTATTAGGGTATGCAACCCTTTAACCTTCGCATAAATTATTAGGGTATGCAACCCCTTTAACCTTCACATATATTATTAGGGTATGCAACCCTTTAACCTTCGCAGAGTTTAGAAGAGTCTGCAACCCTTTAACCATACATTACCTTTCATTATCATTAGCATTATCACATTCATACATACCTCTCATAGTATCATACATACCATATTCATACACACTTCCTTATACACATACTTATATCATACATGCTACATTATACTTCCGTTAACAATACGTGCAATATCCGAAGATCGTTCACGTATTGTCAAGCTTGCATTCATAATATAAACATAACTATTACATTCATCATTAGGGCATACACTTACCATTAAAGGTAAGTGTATTAACATTCACATTGAGTATGCACACAGCCCCGAAAACATAACAAGGAAGTGGGGCTAGAAACTCACCTGGATCTTGTTGCGTTCACCGTTAATCGTTATCTCCTTCTTTAATTGCGCACGGCTAACTGTTATATGGATATCCTCGTTAATAACCGTATAATTAATTTAGTCGGTATTTTAATTAACCAATGTATTTTCTAAGTTGGGCTTGTTGTTTGGTTCATGACAATGGACTAGTATCTGTTTTAACTTAGGATATGGGCTTAGCATGTTTGTGGACTTAGTTAGGCTAGGCCCATCCGTCCATCAAAGCATCTGGGCTCAACTGGGTTCAGCCCAAACCCAACAGAAACTGACCGAGAACTCCAAGCAAAGAACTCATATTGGACGAGAACCCATATGCGACCGAGAACCCTTGCTTTGACCGAAAACACATATTCAACCGAGAACATATGTTTGGTTAGTTCTGACCGAGAACATGGGTTTGACCGAGAACCCTCAGATCTTGACCGAGAACCCTCAGGTATTGTGTCTTCGGCTCATCCTTTCTATCTCTTACATCATTCTAAGCTCAAACAACGGCTAACAGTCCCTGTTCACAACCATTAACCACCTATTTTCCATTTCCCCTTAATCGTTTTACATTCGTTATCAACCCATCATCAAGACTCAATCCTCTTCTAGCATAAAGCTTGAACCTTAATGGCTAAAACTTTCAAAACTAGATCTAGGGTTTATTTAAACGAGTCATTCATAACCATGAGTTCGTTAAGTCCACTTTAATCTTTAAGTTTGCAACTTTACGAATTGTCTAGACCCGATCTATCATCCTACCAATTTTCATGTAAATCCGTTCATGAAAAGTAAACCTTTTTAACAAAAACTTACCTTTGAGGTTTTTGTATGAAATCACTCGAGATGCTCAAAACCATATCAAACGAACTCCGATTTGAGTGATTCAAGCGGCCACAGAACCGTCTCGTTCCGATCTACAAACCCGTCAGCTCAAATTCGCGGAAACCGTCGCTACAGTCGCCGGAATAGCTGAACAGTCACCGGAATCTTCACTTTTAAGCTGTTGTGGTTTTACTGATAAAAACCAGACTTCCCGACCTCTGATCTAAGATTTTTTCGATGGAAAACTTCATTTATGTGTCAGGAATGCTCAGTTTAAAGTTGAGACCAATCCGACGGCTAGATCTCCGGGAATCTTTGTGTCTTTGTGGGTGTTTTTCTCAAAAACGGGAATTGAGTTAAGTGTGTGTTTTGATGGTGTAGGCTATGGTGTGGAGATGTATGAAAATGGAAATGATTAGGGTTTTAAGGGGTATTTATACTCCCTTAAGCCCATGGACCTTAAGCTCATCTTTCCTTTTTGGTCCATAATTAATTATATCTAATTAGCCTACTTATCCTTCCATCTTTATTATTTTATTTCTCTACTAACTTAAGTAAACTTTTCCCTCTTAAATAAATAATATTATTTATTCTTAGAAATTTCGGGATGTTACACAAGCCAACACGAGTTTTCACCCGTGACGTGTTGAGTTTTGGTTTCTTTTGTTTCTTTCTGGTCGATTTCGGACTCGTTTTTGTTCGTTTTTTCAGTTTTATTTTTGTTCGGTTTGAATTCTTTTAGTTTCGTTTTGATTGATTTTTTCGATTTCGATTGATATGGTCCGGTTTTGGCTTTTTGTTTCTTTGTTTCATTTTCGTCGATTCTTTCGGTTTCGGTTTGATTCTAGGTGGGTTTTTTTTTAATGAAGCGAGGGTAACGTAGGAAACATTTTAGTGTTTTTACTTTTTTGTTTATGATTTATATTTTGAGTTATAATTTTTTTATTATTATTTTTGAATATTTTTTAGGGTTTTTGATATTAATAGAAAACCCCTAAAAAAATTCAAAAAAAAAATAATAAAAAAATCATAACTTAAAATATAAATAAAAAACGAAAATTCTAAAAAAACTAAAATGTTTTCGCCGTTATTCTCGTTTACAAAAAAAAAAAAAAAACTCAAAACCGGTTCGACCCAAACCAAAACAACCATTTTTTTAATTGACACCTTTTGACCCAAACTCATTCTGACTCATACTCGTTTTGATCCATGACTAATTTCAATTCATGACTCGTTCGACCCAACCCAACCCATTTGCCACCTAGTAACAAATCAAAAGTTTGTAGTGTTATCAGACAACGGGTAAAGTTTGGGATTATTAAAAACCAATATTCTTTTTTTAAAATCATAAGTTTACCAAAACCAAATATTTTAAAAATATCTGTTTGACCGTAACTCATTTCGAACTTATCTGTACGTGCATGACTTAGTCGTGATAGAAGATCTACCAAAACTTGATGTTGTGACTCGTGGTTATATTATATTATAAAATTGTAATGACCATAAATAAGATGCTACACCTACCTTTTTATATTTATTAAAGTGTGAAACATATAAAACAGGTAGCTGAAACATCATTATACTATACTTTTTGTTAATTGTAAAAAATAAAAGCATGTTCTTATACTTGAATCATACGCGATATTTTTTATATTTTATACACAAAGTTACCATATTTGATTCAAAACTATAGTACCGTTGAAACTCTAAAACAAAATAATATCCTTTTTTATTTTTATTTATTTTCTAACTTTTAAAACTAACGTATTTGACAAATATAGTTCGGCATACAAGTAACACTTGTGTACTCCCGATAAATACAACCATACTCGATAGAATCTCACACATTGCAAAATTATTAATAGTGTGTGAGGTTAGTCAGGTGTAGATGAATCATATACATCGATCATGGATAGAGAGTTGATTTCAGAGAAACTTCTGCTTAAAAAAACAGCATACATAAACCTATAAAAATATTTATAAATGCATAAAAACATAAAACATAAAGAACTAACAGAAAAACATATTAGTAAGCGACGACAAGTTTACTTTAAAAAGACGTATTTAAAAGGAGATGGCTACTAATCGTAACTAACAATGTACATCGAATGCTAATTTAATAGGAAAATAACAGTAGGCTAGTGTTTAATAAATCCTTAAACGTGATATGTAACGATTCAATGATAACAATGACAAAACATGTCATTAACCACAATGATCTCCATTGATACCGACTCTACATTAAATGTTTTGTGAATTTGACAACAGTATATTTTTTAAATGCTAGAAGGTGTGATTTAGGCGTAGAAAATGGCAAAATGCCGTCTCTACATGACTACATATAAGTTTATCTATTCTTTGTCATATTAAAGAAGTTTAATGACGGTCATATAATAATTATAATATATTTCTAGACCTTTAGCACTTATTAATTATATGTATATCGTTTTATAAAAAATATTCAATATTGTATGATGAACCATGTGGTACCCTAAGACCTACACAAGATGAATCATATAACAAAACATGACCATAACTTATAAGAAATAGTTAATTTAGATAAGTTAACTAATAATAAAATAGATCAATAAGACAATAAAATAAACATTTTACAAATACAAGACATGTATGTATGTGTATATACATGCGCGTGTAATATAGGCACATATTACACAATACTTAAAAAGTCGGATGCAAACTCAACCGTAGCCTTTATAAGATTGAGTTTAACTCGTTATATATTTTTGAGTTTGATTTTAATGAACAAACTCAAGTTCGGACTTTATGACTATTTAACGAACTTGAATCAAGCTCGAGCACTAGTTGCTTAGTAAAATGTGAGTGTTTGTTGATTAATTAAAGGTTATAGTCTTTGGAGTGTTATTACAACCTTAGGTAAAATGGTTTCAATGTCTTGAAAAGAATTTGATGAAATTAATGTTTTAAGTATTTAGTACTAAGATCATACATTCATACCTAATGGTTAATGTCTCCTAAGGGACACTTTCCCCCACATCATCATCACTCTTTTTTAGCTAAACACACGTGTAATGGTTACTGCCCATTGCCCTCTCAATCACCACTTCATGCCGCGTATGACGTTATGCTCATTCCAATTAATCAAGATACACAACGAGGTTCGTAGTCATGCGATTTTGCACTTCTCGACAAATATAATTTGTTTCATTATTATAAGTGGTTATCTACTCTATGTAATATAAGAGTTTGTTATTCTTAACTCTTTGGCTCATGAATTCCTATATAACTTAAGTGGCACAAGAAAAGCTTTTTCTCGCTTTCATAACACCTCATAATGCTCAAGGATGGTGTAGGCATGTAGTGCTTTATCTGTCATATAATGCTTTATTACGAATTGCCTAATAAATATAAAATACTGCATACACTTTGAATTTATTTAAAACAATAATAACATAACTCATAAATGCTAAGGTTTACCATGAAGACAACACATGCATGTTCTATGGAATCAAATCAAGGCTAAGGAATAACACAAAGAATCTACATTCGTGACCATAATAATATAATTTCACTTGTCATCTCCTAAATAATAATATTAACTCTTTCTCCACCTTTTATTTAAGGATATTGGATATTATACTTGCAATGGATAGGATATTTGCCGTATATTTTTTTATTTAAAGGTGTACAACACTTCTAAATGGATAACCCTATTTTCTAATTTTACAATGCTAAGTATTAATAAACAAACCAGAAATGAGTTTTTTTAATAGAATTTAATAAAATATTAGGACATGATAAGAAGTTTAAAATGGTCTTTAGTTAACGATATTTAAGTAGAGAATTACAAGATTCATATAAACTCTTATACATAGTGATAAGAATTTTTATACATAGTGATAAGAAGTTTTTGACTAGCACCAATATCATACCGATACGTTTCAATATCCATGTGCTGGTATTAAACTAATAACGGCCAAACATTATTGGTACCGGTACCGGAACCGGTACCATGATTCCTTTTTCATGTTTTTGATTTCGGTATTATTTAGTAATTTAATTTCAATGATACTGGTACCAAACCGACAAAATGGGTAATGTATTCCCTTTATACTTTCTCTCTCGTTTTCAGTTCGATACTTATCTCCCCTCTACTTATACATCTTACTTTTAAGTGTGATATGTAAGATGAGTTTTTAATTGTATCTCTTTCAAGGTAAATGTGATTATCTTTAATCTACCACATACTACATAGAAATGTATAGTTTGTTCCCATAGTTCTCTCTAGTTATATATTTGATACATCAAATGTCCTTTATGTGTGTATGTATTAAAATAATATATAAATTATTTTTTGTAAACATTCATACACTCTCAAATTTTACTTCTAAAACATTTTTTTTACCACTACGAAATACTTGCCATTTAAAAGACAAAGTCTTATCATTAATCATGGTACTATTAATTAGACCAAAGTCTTTTGATAAAATAAGTGTAAATACTAAAAATACTAAATACTCTTTTGTTTAATCATCCTAATTTGGTATTTATTAAAACTTTAATTACACAACCACTTTATAATAACACATGATAATTACATCACGAAACTTAAGTCATGTGGTATACAATAACGCTCCGTAATTCCACATAACCATCACATCACTTATTTTACCTTATTTCATTCCATGGTTATTATTATTATTATTATTTGTGTGTAGAGGATATTAAAGTTCATTAACATTTTAACCTACATTATATTTAACGTTCTTTAACTCATGATTGGAGTGGTGCCACTCGTTAACCTTGTCAACTCCGGCTTTAATGTATGCTCATTGGCCTTAAAAAAGTACCTTTCTGATTTATTTAACTTGAGTTATTAAATGCTAATGCTTTTATATCGTATTAAATATTAATGTATCAAACTATTATTATACCATAACGTACATTTGCATATTGCAACCACCAAAAGAACGGTTTTGGAGTCTTATTCGTCACGAAGTGGACCGGTGGTCCAATCGGGTTAGTCCGGTCGAACTTCTGCTTTCAACCTTTTTATGATAGCTGTTTCCATTTAGACCCACCCACCGTTGCTTTCAATATTTGGACCCATCAAAATATTATTATATTTTAATTTAATTATTTATTCCTAGATCTACCCACTGTCTTTTACTATTATTATTATTATTATTATTATTATTATTATTATTATTTTCTTCAGTAAATGTTACAACTTATTTGGTAGTTACATTCGCCCTTCATGTTCATATTTAGATTTTAATTTATTATTATTATAATTACATGTCAACTTTAATATTGAATTATTGTATAAAACCATTATAGTTCAAAATAGTTTTAATTCACACTTTCAGTCTAATTACTTTTTTGGTAACGTTGGACATAAAAAAAATGTATTTAGACTCACGAATATTAATCTAAATAAAACAAATGAATCATTAAAATCTCACTCGTAGTAAGCTCTTGTTAAGTCTGTCTGAGAATAATAACTTTCCTCAGTTACGGAGATAAATATGTTGGTTAAAAAACCTTACTTGACATGTAGAATATAAAAAAAGGTATAAAGTGTTGTAAGAAATAAAAAGAGTAATAAAAACACAAATTTAAGTAGTTGGTCCATTATAAAATATCTTATACTCGAGTCATCCATCGTGTGCTCAATGAATGAAATAGAGGTGGAAACACTAGACAAAATATGTAAAAAACTTAATCTATCTAAACAAAATACTATTAAATACCATACATGACTCACATATAAAACTATATTTTATGCGACTTTTTTCATTTAAGATGGTATGTAACAATTAAACATCTTATCTAACTATATAGAAATTATCAGATGTGATATTATAGTATTCTGTAAAAGTTATACGGCTAGCATGATATGCCATTGGTGTATAACAACACAATATTAAAAAAACACATATTTGTTTTACAACGAATGCTAAACACATATATTGAGAGATGCAGATATCTACATACAACACTAATGATCCACGGTCAAAGTGGTTGAGACGAGATACGCAACACCTTCATTTAAAAGGGAAGACATTGAGTCAAATCTTATCTATGAAATTAAAAAGAAAAAGAGGGGTTTATGGTGGGCTAGGGAGATTATCACTTATATTAAGTTTTCAGTGGTCTTCTGGTAGGAATTGATGTACGAGTTTCCCTTTGTGCATGTGCAAACCTAGCTGCTAGCGCCTCACGGAATCATACTCGGACATAAATATGATTGGGTGGGCCAATGATCCAAAGATTGTTAAAAAATTTACATACATGGCTTATGGCCTTATGCCATCAAACATTGAAAGACTAGTAAAATATTTCTATTGAATAGGACTTTCTTAAAGGTTCGACACCATCTTGTGTGTTTTGATTTTTATAAAGGGGGAGGGGTGGTCGATGTGATGGTATCACTCATCATACACCCCACCCAATCAAATGGTGCCACATCACCAACCCCAAATCCATCACATGTGATGATTTTTTTACTAAGGGTGGTGGTGTGGTGTGATGGTGTGTGATGGTTTTTTTTAATAAATACTAAATTAAATAAAAAGAAAACAATATTACATTAACTAAAAAAACAAGATTACATTAAATAAAGACAACTAAATTAAAAAAAACGACAAGAAAAAAACTTCGGCCCTTCCCAACCCCACTTGTCGCATATCTCGAGTTTGCGTTGAAGTAGGAGCGATTTAAAGGGTTCCTCAAGATGTTCGTGCGGTTGTAGGAGGAAAGTTAGATCGGCGTTTTTTTGTTTTTCATTCAAATGGTTGATATACGTCTCCTCACGTTTCATTTTTAAAAATATGAGCCTCTTTCCTTCTCTCCTTCGTCTTGGCCATTTCCGCCATCTTAGCCGACTTGTATTCGATGAAGTTTTCGGTCACCGCTTCCTTTCCAAGTCTTGATGGTTCCCCACTTTTCTTGCGATTCGGCAGTGTGGGTGTGGGTATGTCTTCGTCGGGATTGTCTTTCAGGTTCCTCGTTCAAGTTCATGTTTGGCATGTTGCATGATAAGCCGCCGGTAGACATTGTGTAGTCCCCGGACTCGGAAGTTTTTGATCTTTTTGAAGAAGATCATTTCTTCCTTGGAGCCGTTGGTTCGTTCAAATCGACCAACGAAATCGGTTCCCACTTCGCGTGATGTCTCACAATCTCCCACGCTTCCAAGTGGGGAAAATCCCTACATTTGTAAGCTTGGACATATTCAACCAAAGCGTTCTTTATGATAGTCGCCTCGCTCGCTCCGCTTTGTGGAGTTCGGGACTACAAAACATTTAGAAAAAATATATATATCAAATTATTAAAATAAAGTAATAGATTATAAAATAAATAAACTAAAATAGTTACCTCTTGGACGTAACAAGTATTAAATTTTGACATTTTTTTATTCAAATCTCCCCACTTGCCAATCATTTGATCCTTGTTTCGTTCGGTTGCGCCGGGAAGTTTCGAGAAATGTTCTTTAACACGTTTCCAAAACGCTTCTTTTCTTTGTTGGTTTGAGTGTTTTTTTGATTCGGAGCAATGTAAATAAGCCTTGGTCAATGTGACCTCCTCATCGGCCAACCAACGCCGATTACCTCTTTGATGCGGCTCCTCATCCGCGGAATTATCTTCATCCAAATTTTGCACTTCGTGACGAAAAGCACTTGCAAATTGATGTATAACCTCGTTATCGTCTAGAGGATCGACGGACATTTGAGACGGTTGAGATCCAAACGCTTGAAAAGCATTATGTGGATAGTTTTGGGTAGAAAAAGGTGGAATATAAGGTCGGTTTTGATACGATTGGTCTTGGGACGGTTGATAATAACGTTGTTGTTGGGAAGGTTGTTGATAGTTTTCCGACGGTTGAAAAGGTTGTGGATAATAAGGTTGTTGTTGGGAAGGTTGGTTTGTGTCGGGTTCGTCTTGTAAGCGAAATCTCGTCGGTTCGCCAAGATTTTGTCGAACCTTTGGTCGGGTTTGGGTTTTCTTTGAACCCAACCCACGTTTCTTAGAACCCTCCATTTGATATGTTAAAAATGGTGTGTGTGGTAGAAGATTTTGAGTTGGATTTGTGTATGTTTTGAAGATATATTGTAGTTATTTATATAGATAAAATATGTTTTTTTTTATTTTCCCAACCCTTAACTCAACGGTCATCTCCCACACCCCCAACGGATATATTTCTTGGTATTCACTCATCACCACGCGTGATGGCCATCACGCAGATGACCTCCATCACGCTTGATAGACGAGCAGTGACGGTGTGCAAAATGACATCACGCGTGATGGAGCACCCATCACGCGGTGCCCCGGTTACTCTAATAATGATGCTTGAATTAAACTTCAACAAAGTACAACAATCATGTAAAATCAATATGATTAGCAAAGAAGCACCTGTACTTTGACACGTGGCATTTGAACACAAAAAGTCAAAAAGAAAAGTAAATTGTTCTCATAAATCAACTTCTCTCCTTCAATCATCTTTGGGCATGTAACTTTGTAATGTCAGAAACATAGTACTTTTTTTGTTTGGTAATATTAATATCTAGATTTTACTTTAACTTACATGTCTAGGTTCATGTCATTTATATTTCAATCCACATCATGTTGGTGCATTTGGACTAAAAAAACAAAGTTTTATACGGAGTCATTCTCACACTATGTTGATGTATTTGGAATACTAGAAACAAAGTCATCTTTTCAAACAAGAATGGTTGTTTCGCCAACACTGTGAAAGATATTAAATCGTTGGGATTTCTTTGGATAAAAAATCGTTCGTCTTTCAAAAACTTGTTGTGGAAAGAATGATGTAATTTTATATTGTAACATTGTTTTCTTTTGTTCGGTTTCTAGCTTCTTGCTAGATGTTTTGATGAAATTTTCCGTTCTAAAAAAAACTTTTATATTTCAATCCAACAAAATAACAAAATAAATAAAAGGGAGACTTTCTCTCCCTCGATCAACTTGGGGCATGTCACTATGGTTCACAAGACTTCACCAAATTTGAGGACATTAGAACTTAACACATAAGTAAAGTGTCTGGACTTTAGGACTTTATCTGATAGCCGGTCGTATCAATGAACCACTTGTTTTGTGACACGTGATATATTTCTGAGGAAGCGTTTACACAGACGTTTCCTAAGAGGCAACATCTGAAAAACAAGAGAACATTTTCAATAAAAGGTCTAAATATGGTCCTAAGACGTCTAGGATCAGAGGAAACATCTGAGCCCTGGACGCTTCCTTCGGCTTAGACGGTTCAAACGCTAGCTCCACTTTTTTAGACTTTTCCACACGTTTTTTAGACGCTCTGTACAATTTTTAGAAGTTTCATTTTTTTCAAAAAAAGTCAACTTTTTTTTATAACGCTTTGTATGATTTTTAGACGTTTCTTTAAAACAAAACTCGCATGATTACTTTTTTATATTGAACACATCATTGATAATCAATCAAAGTGTATTCAAACCTTTTAATCATTTTATTCCAAGACTAAGTTATGCTTAAAACAATATATCGTACCAAACTACCGATAAATCACTTATTTTGATATAAGCTCGTCACCTAACTCGTTCAATTTCCCACGTCTAAACTTAATAAACAAACATATTGAACAAAAAGATTACACAACTGTCACAATGCAAGCTCTAACTTCCAATATCTCACCATGATTACAAACTAACAAGCATCATTCATCGTCGTTTTCCAACACTTGCCAAATTTTCGCAATCTAACAATATTAAGTTCGAATAAGATACATATATATATGTGACACATATTAATGAAGAGATTTGAAGCTTGTTTAGCTTGTACTTTTGCTTAACGGATCGGGTCAATGAAAGTCAACAAGCTTCGTCTACTTGGTGCAAATTGCATGACTTCTTATTATGACCAGGCTGCTTGCACTTTGTGCATGTAACTGTTCTCTTTGCTTCCATCTCTGATTCAACCCAATCCATTTTGTCTTTCATTGCATCAGCTGGTTTTGCGGGTATAGGCGGAAGCACAAACACCCCCTCATCTTTCTCAACATTCACCTTTTCACCCTCCATCTTTCCCACTTCTTCATTTTCACCCCCTGTAATTTCAATCTCAATCTTTTCTTCACCCTTTTCACAATCTTCTTTATCGGTTCGGGTTTTGGTTTCACCCTCAACTTCCAAAGCTTGTTCATTTTCACCCTCAACTATCAAAGGTTGTTCATTTACACCCCCTGAAGCTTCAGTCTCCATCTTTTCACCTTCATCTTTGTCAATCGGTATCGCGGTTATGGACTCCATGTAGGTTATACGATATGCATCGACCGTGAAATAACTTGAGCAAAACTCGTACATGTTTTTACCGGTCAATGCAAAAACCGCAAGAGCATGATGACATGGTAAGCCGGTTTCTTTCCATCCTAAACAAGTACAGCTCCAACTCCCAATATTTACAACATGAGTCAAATCTTCACGAACCTCAAACAAAGTATCAGAAGAAATCAACACTTTTAAACCAAACGACTTAACAATTTCTTCCTGAAGTTGTTTTTCTTTTGATGGAGTAAGGTGAGTTGACCACATGCTTCCGTCTAACTTAGCATCATCAAAACCATCGATCACGGCACGTATAATGGCATCAATCTTATGTAGAATAGGTAACTCTTGATGTTCCTCCATTAACTTTGAAATGGGCTCGCCGACATCATCAACGACGTGGTTATACCGTTCACCTTTGAAAGACGAACTTCTCCAATGTTGTGGTTCAATCTGCATGAGCCAATCATAAGCTTGTGATGAGATTTGTTTTATCTGATCGGTTAACTTTTTGAAACCAGCAAGACGGACCGCGTGCGCTGCATCCACGAAATGAGCCAGCAAAAAAGATTTAGCATCCCCGTGAAACGGGCCTTTAACGTTTCTCTTAAAGCTTTCTAAAAGATGGTAAATCGAGTAACCAATATGAGAATCTGGAAAAACTTCAGAAATGTATGGTTTCAAATTCTTTTCTCTATCAAACACGAATGTTATCGGTTGCTGTGAGTTAAAGATTGCAGCTTTTAACTGTTCCAAGAACCAACGCCAGTTGTTATAATCTTCAACTTCTACTATAGCAAATGCAACCAGTAAAAAATCATCATTTCCATCAATGGCACTAGCTGTAACTAAAACTTCACCATACTTTGACCTCAAAGAAGTAGCTTCTAGAAAAAGAAGGGGCCGACAACTATTCAGAAATCCACGTAAAGACGCGTAAAATGACACAAATAGGGCTTTAAATCTTTTATTCTCATCGATAACAAATTTAGCGATACTGCCCGGATTTGTTACCTTAATCTTCTCACAAAACCATGGTAACTTATTATACGTGTCTTTATCAGACCCATGCGATTCTTCACGGGAAATCATGGTTCCAGGAAATACTTGTGTATGGTTTGACTTTGACTCGAACCCAGAGTCTTTCAAAAGCCAGTTAGCAATTTCTTTAGGTTTTAGATGTGGTGAATCTTGCAGCTTCTTTTTTATGGTATCTAACAACCGGTTCTTTGATTCTTTATCACATGTATGCACATTATTCATGGTCTTTATTTTAAAAGATTGTTTGGACGGGACCCACACAGCGTTAAACTTCCAAGAACACCCTTCGGAGCAACATTCACCAATGGCACGATTCTTATCGTTTTTATTGAATTTGAATTCAAAGTCATTTGCAATCGCGTATCTCTGCATCGTTTTTTTGAATTCGCGCGCGTCTGTGAATTGTTGACCTGTACCGGTAATGGCTGACTTCCACAAGGAAACTAAAGTTTCGGGTTCCATGTCATCATCAGAATCGGTTCCCACAAAATCATCTTGTTCTTGGTCACCAGTAATAGCACGAGGGCGCCCTCTTTTTCTCCCGGATTTTGTTTCCTTAATATCATCTCCTTTAGCAGCTAACCTACTACTTGTTCTATGTGACTTTATATTTCCAGAACTACCTTTGGATTTTGATCCAACAGAAGACACTATGGTGGGACGACCATCGGCACCAACTTTCCAAGTCGGGGTCCGCCTTCGCTTCTGGACACCATCAGCAGGACTAGTGTTGACCTTTTGTCTTTTTGCATACCGACTCGACTTATAGTCAGAACTATAATCCGAGTCAACATTCACGTTGACCTGATCAGACTCATCACTTGAAGAAGCGTCACTATTAGAACCCTCTGACTTGTTTTCATCACTCGAAACTGATTTTTGTTTTCGTTTTCGTTTTGGTGTTTCCTTTTCTTTTTCCTTCATTTTTAAAGATGCTTCAAGTTTAGCAGCAGCAGCAACAGATTGACGTGTCGTTCTAGCTGGTGTTGTAATAGGACTCTTGACCACCTTATCGTCTTTTTTCACCTTCTTATCTTTCTTGGGACCCACATTCTCATCTTTCTTGGTAGTCAAGTTATCATTGTCCACAGCCTCATCATTCTTCGTTGGGTTTTGCCTGTGTGTACAACAAATTTGATTAAAAGATAAGCACTATCTGTAACAAAAAGGTGCTAACTTGCATTTCAATATCAAATAATTATACCTGCTGGTTTGCTTTTCTAGAGCACTACGGTTAAACCCTGGTGTTCCCGTAACAAAAACTTCAGCTGTTAACGCATCTCCATGAAAATCAATCATTCTTTTTACATCTTTATCGTTCTTTACGGTAATCAAGTTTCGTTTATTTCCCGGCAGGAAATACTTCACAGTCACTGTTTCTTGGTTGAAATTACATGTTTCTGCCAAAGTTAATTTCAAATCACTGAACGGAGTCTCGGAAGTGACGTTTGCTGCATTTGCTTCTCCTCCTTTGTAAGACATGGTTCCATCTTCATTTGTGACAAACTCACCGCCAGATTGGCAGATTAATATGAGCTTCCCTTTCGCCATTATTTATACCTACAAAAACAAATTTTATAAAGGGTTTAAAATTTTAACGAGGGTTTTAAGTTTTAAGAAATATATGTAACAGTCAAATAAAGTCAAAAGAGAAAATTAGTAGATAGCATTATTAACTTGATCATCATTCTAGAACACATAATTTTTTAGGTACATTCCATCTTTTACTAAGAAAAAATCCACTTATTACCCTTAAACAATCCCAACTTCATGACTTCAAACACATACACCGCAACCAGACAATAACCAATAGTGGTCAAAGATATCCACACAGAACAAAATCAAGGTGCTAATGCGCCAAATCGAAATGGTTAGTTGGTGGTTGTAATTCAACTCAAATATAAGAAACAAGATCACCATGTTAATAGCTTACTAATATGTCATTTCGAAAATAAAATACACCGTCAAAGTACACAATAAAGTATTAACTTAGCAGTTAGAACTACTTATATATATGTTTCTAATGATATCATATGTGTGCACACTTCATTTGCTTGGCATCAAAATTTGAGAAATGTTTGATTTTGAAAAAACATGTTCTATGAATACAGTACATATCATGGATGGACTAAGCTCTAGATGCTTAATATTTATATATTTTTACTTAAACAAAATTCAAATGCTACCCTTAAACAATATCAACTTCACGCCGCTAAAACATACATCTCAACCAGAAGATAACCAATAGCAGGCAAAAATATTCACACAGAACAAAATCAAGGTGCTAATAGTAATGAGCTAAATCAAAATGGTTAGTTGGTAGTTTTAACTTAACTCAATATCTCAAACAAGATCCCTGTGTTAATAGCATATTTTGGACAAGATTTGCATGTATCTCACGCTTGTCTTTTAACTTTAGAAGTGTGGTAAAAATCGTGATTAGGCGCCGAATAATTGGTCCTAAAAACGGTAACAGCAGAGCCGTCCCTAGGGTAGTGTGAGCCGGACGTTCGGCCAAGGTCCGTAACTTTCGGGGGCCAAATTTTTTTTATATATATTTTAATTTTTTTAGAAGATAGGAAATTAGGTATGGATCTTAATCATTTTAAATAAAGTTGGGCCAAAAGCCTTTTTTATCCATAACGTTAATTGTCGTTTAAAAAAATTAGCTTATATATTTTGTTACTCGTTAGGGCCTACGGGCCTTTTTATTTATCTTTGAAGTGTATGAAAAACTATACTTATTTTGAAAAATTACATTTAACATTCCAACTCTATTTCTTGCTAGTCGTACCCCACCGCCCGACTAGCGCCTAGCGAGTTCTACAACACTGATCTTTAGTTAAACAAGCTTAGACAGTTAACCGCAAGATCATCAATCGAGTTAGTCAAAAAGGTCAAAATGTCCATCTCATGAACTGTTCAAAAAGCTCGCGGCTCGTGGCTAAAAGCTCAAATAAAACTAGCTAAAAAGACTTAATTTGAAACGACCTGAGTCGAGCTAGGTCATCTTTGTAACCAAGCTAAGCTCGTTTAACTTCAAACTTGAAGCTCTAACCCACACTGGCTCGATTCGTGAACAGCATTCATGATCATAACTTGGGTACAACTTTTGACTATCTATCTAATATAACTAAGCCCTAAGATAAACATAAATCAAACCAACACTATTATTATTATTATTATTATTATTATTATTGTTTTCGTAAAAGTAACCTCAGCATTGTTCAACCAAAAAGAAAGAAAAAAAAAGAGATAAAATAAACCCTAAGAAAGAACAGAAGTAACTCACTTAACAGCTGTAATTGCAACTGATTAACTGTCTTGAAACTTATTAGGGTTAAAGATTGATGATCGGTGGTCAAATCGACGGTGAAGATGATGGAATTCAGAATCCAAGGGGCTGTTTTGGAATTAGGTCAAAAATTGGGGAAACAAATTGAAACGAAGAAAAGAGTTATTATTATGTTTATATAATATTAACAAGTTTTAAAACTAAATGTGAACATTTTAGTATGTTTGTTATGTTACCAATAACAATACTAGATTATTTGTATAACATATCGTTAGCTCTGTTTATATTTGATGATGTGGCGTTTGATATGTCAAAATTCGTTTTTGTTAGTAGGTTTTAACTTGGCAAATGGTTAAAAATGCATGTAAACCAAACTAGAGTGTTAATGAGTTTGTTGTTCTGGCTATCAATGTAATGTGGTCTAAATGACTTTTAATGTTAGCTTGGACTATAAGCATTCTAATCTATAACTTTAATATGACTATACAATGAGTTTGATGTTCATGTCCATCAATGTAACATTGTCTAAATGAGTTTTAATGTTAGGTCCTCCTCCTCCTTCCTTGTCTTCTTCTTCCACGTCGTCAGGGGCGGTTCTTTCTTTGGGCCAAACTGGGCCGCGGCCCCACCATCTTTTTCATTTGGTACCGTATTTTTACCGAAAGTATCACAAAAAAAATTATATGTATAAAGTCCGGCCCAACCATGTTATTTGAGTCCGACCCAGCCATGTTAATTGAGTCCGGCCCATCCACGTTATTTAAGTCCGGGCTAGCCATGAAAGGTTAGAAAATAAAAGTCCCGGTTACCCAAATGATTTATTTTTTTGAACATCCTCTTAGCCAATCCCAAGTTAAGGGGTGCATCATCTATTGTTCATCTATTCAAAAGCCGTGCGGACACACAATTACGTGGCGGATATTATTTGCTTGATAGGGTGGTTAGGCAAATCTTGGCACTTCCGGTTTCTACTGCAACAAGAGAGGGGATGTTTAGCAATGAAAATATTCAAGAATCGTCTTATTAGGATGATTATCTCACGAATAACTTGGTCGTTTACATTGAGAAAGAACTTGTTGAAAGTTTTGATTCAACATCCGTAATTGATGAGTTTAAAGAGCTTAAAGGTCGCCGCGGTGAGTTGTGATTATTTTTCAGGTACCCATCCTTCTCCTTGCATCTTGTTTTTGTTTGTTTAAAAAAATGATTTTTTTTCGTGTAAGAACGGTAATTTGAATTCTTGAATTTAAATTTAAATTATTGAATTTGTATTTTTGTTGAATGATTGAATGTAGCTTTATTGTTTGACCCGACCCGAATCGGATTGCCATAAGTAGGGGAAAAAATATTTTGGCTGTTGTGAATTTCGTGAATTTCAGCCAATCCATACTAGATGTTCAAGATCCGCCACTGCTCGTCGTCGTCGTCCTCCTCCTCCTCCTCTTCTTTGTCTTCATCTTCCTCGTCCTCCTCCTCCTCCTCGTCTTCTTTTCTACAAACTCATAGCCAAAATAAATATATATCGTATGTTCTTCACCTCTTTTCTGAACATCGTGTTCTTGAACTTGTTTACATAATGTGACCCTTGTTTAGCCTTTTTTAACCTATACTGACTATGTTTAAACATGTTTACATACATAATGTACCATTACAAGTCATTTTATATGTTGTTGCTTTGTATGAAACATTTCCTGATTTATGTTATGGATCGTATTTGTATTATGAGTTTTCGTTATATTAAGCAAGTCGTAACAAGTCATTTTAGGTTATAACAATTCATTTAAGGTGCTACTAGTTATTATTGGTTTATTGCAGATCAAAATTCAAACTTTATGAGACTGTCAACATCTACTATTCTCAAAATTTTCAAAGAAGATACAACAAATTAGATTGGAACAAGATTAAAAATCCCTTCTGTTTCACAAGTTCTACAAAAAAGTATGATCTAAAAACTTTTTATTTCCGTTTCACAAGTTTCCGCTCACGTCAATGATGCTGCATCTAAATGGAAACTTGGAATATAACCTATCTTAAACATATGTCCCATAGCAATCAAACCAACACGTAACTTATCCCTTTGAGATAAAACACCAATCAAACTCTCAAAAGTTTCTTGACGAGGTACGAGCCGATTCTTCACCACGTATGCCAACCAGTAAACTCCAGCTGCAACATATCCTTTATTACTTAATCCAACTATGACATCATCGTTAATACACACAGAAGCCGGTTCCACATTCTTGTCTTGCATCTCATTCCAAAGACTTTCAACCTCGTCTATTCTTTTCATTTCATAAAGCTCGTTTATAAGCGGCCCATATGATGCAGATGATGGCTGCAGCCCACGGTCCACAAGCTCATTTAAAAGGTTCAAACCCTCGGCCAACTTACTTTCTTTACACAAACCCCTAATCATAGAATTGTATGTTATCACATCTTTAGAAACATTTTTCTGAGACATGCGATTAAATAACTGAAAAGCTAAAGTAGTTCTTCCATGTGTACACAGACCGTTAATCATAGTGTTGTATGCGATTAAAGTGTCTCTATAACCTTTATCTTCCATTTCCTTGTAGAAATTTAAAGCGTTTTCAATATCACCGACTTTAAAATAACCGTATAAGAGTGTGTTATACGTGTATAGATTCGGTTTGATTCCCTTTTGAATCATCTCAAACCACAACTTTCTAGCTTCACCAAACCATTTGATTTTACAAAGACCATGAATCATTGTCGTGTACATAACATTATCCGGTGCATACCCTCTATCTTTAAGATCATTAAATATACGCAACCCTTCACGTTGCATTCGTTTAAGACACAATGCGTGTATAATTTGCTGATAAGTATAAAGATCAGGATTAATACCTTTCGCAATCATAACATGAAGAAGCGCAGACACTCTCGAATACTTCTTATCCAATATAAACCCGTATATCAGCTTATCAAACGACCCCTTGTCCGGAACACACCCATTGTCAAGCATTTGTTTCAAAAGCTCATACCCTTTCGACACATTCTTCTCCAAACAAAACGCTTGGATCAAACAATCAACCGTCCGAACATCCGCTTCCACGCCAAGCTCCATCATCTCACCGTACACCCTCCACACACCGTCCGCCCACCCGTTTTTAACACACCCTTCCAAAACACAATTCCACATGTCCAGTTTCGGCCAAACGCCCGTCTTCGGCATTTCATCGAACACCTGGAGTGCATCCTCAATCATCCCACTTTCACACAAACACCTCACATACATTTCCACCCCACCCGAACCCGAACCGGGAACAAACTTCGTAAACTCAAGAAACCCCTTTACCACATTCACAGCCTTGGTTTCCACAAGCGAATTGAAAATCAAACAACAAGTTGAGTGATCTGGTGAATACCCAAAAGTTGAATTGAGCCAATACAAAACCCTAATGGACAAAAGCACATTGCTTTGATTAACCAACACTTGGTTTAATAACATGGGATCTGTGAAGGTAACATTAGGGAAATCGGATAATAATGTGGCTTCCCATCTGGGTTTTGACCTAATTGTTGTGCAAATCTGTTTGATGACGTCATCGGCGTCGTTGCAGCAGGTTCTGACGGGTGGTTGTTTAGGGTTTTGGATGAGTTTATTGGGTGGTGGTCGTCGGAGGAATTGAGCGATGGAAGATGGTGGTCTTGCCATTGATGAGATTTGTGAAGAAATGATTATTATTGGAGTGATTAATATTTATGGTGGAAGTGATGTTTTTTTGAGTTAAGTAAAAGTTGAAAGATTAGTATACATTTTTTTAACGGTCAACGAATCTTTCAAAATCGTAATACACTTGTCGTTCGAACACTTGTTCGAAGGCATGACAGTGTGGTGAGATAGAACTCGTTGTCGAGTCTCTCATCCATCACCTTGGTGAGTCTAAAACTAAATGTTGGGAGACATGAATCGAGCTTGGGTCACACAGAACACAAGTATCTCCCTTACATTTCCCAATTTTGATAAACCTAATTAATTATAAGATCCAAATTGGTTAATCGATGGAAAGCACCAAAGCTCCACTTGATTATGTAAATTTATCAGAATACCCACTTGGTATCGGTAACAATGAAACTCGAGCTTGAGCCTTGTATAGGATGCTCGTTTACGGTTGTCGAGCCTTAACGAGGCTTATGTATTTTTTTTTATTTTTTTTATTGTTATGTATTAATTTAAGGTGCTACTCAATCCGAGCTTAGACTTGTTTAAGGTAGTACATGGTTTGAGCTAGGTTTAAGCTTGTTTAAGATTAATGTATATTTTTTTAAATGTTAGAACAGGAGGAAGAAAAAGAAGCAAAAGAATAACATTCAATTGCTCTTAATATTTTTTTAAATATCATTGAAAGCATGCCAAAACTTCATAAATCATTTTTAATTTTTTACGAATGAATATACATATAAATAATGTATTTAATTCACCACCACTTTTAAGGCCGGTTGTTGTGAAGAAAGTTTTGCTAGTTAGTTAAAGCGTCACATCACTGTCACGTAGACAGTAGGAGTTTAAGTAACTCACTCTTTACTTATGTACTGTGGTTTAAGTAGACATTAAATAAAAGAAAAAAAAACAAAAGGCAAGAAAATGTGATTGGTTGTTTGGGGACGGCCCCATTATTTCCTTATTAAAAGCCTCGTTACCGTGTTAGCTAACCCACCATAACGGCCTACCCTTAACAAGTTGGTGTGGTGTAGCTTGCGTTAAGGGCTGGCCACGTAAGCGATAACACTCCTTTTGCACTCCCACAGCAACCAGCCTAAAGACAGAACCATCGGATGCCAACATAAACCGGCTTGAAATTTAATCCGAGACCAATAGAAATATTAGTTTGAGAAGCACCACTACAACCGGTGTAAATTGGTTCAGAAATTTTTTATCCATTCAAAAATGTTTATTTGCTATGATGACTCTTTATGGTAACTTATATTGCTTACTTTGTTTCTGCTATAGCATATATTTGTCGCACTCAAAACTAATAAGTGAGTCATGTTTCATTGTAACAAAACAGTCTACCAAAAGCAACATACATATATAATGAAGTGTAACATTAACATGCCAAAATTGAATCAACAGATATTTTAATGAAACAAATCTTGGCTTTTATTAACTAAACATTATTAAAAAAGAAAACACACTTAAAACACTAAACATGCCTAATGATTACACTAATTTAAAATGATATAAAAAGACCAACAACAATCATATGATTCCACCCGAATAAGTCACTAGAAACATAATCTTTCTTTTCACATAAATAACATTAATTAAATTATATCCTCTCTTAAACACAAACAAATTATTTCAAAAATGACCATAACCAAATGTTCTACACTTCATAATTTACAAGATGAACCAAGAATACAAAGAATACAGTATCTGTAACAATAATAATAATCGAATAACCTATACCGAAAAATCAACATTAAGCCGACGCACCCCACAAAACCTCTGCGATAATCGTCGCAGCTTCCGCATCACTAACATGTGCTTCACGAACCCTCGTCAACACTTCTTGCTTTAACGCCCGTTTTTCCCTTTGCCTCAACCCTTCCCCTACTTCGAGCTGCACGGCAAATCGTGTCACACAGCTCGAAAACCGATGCCTCTCAGCATCATTACTATTACTATCACTATCACTGTTACTACTACTATTATTATTATTATTACTATTACATCGTTGTAAATCCACAAGCTTTTTAATCAAGTCCTGTTTCAACATCGCGTCAATCGCATCTTTCCTCCCAAAATACCCGATCTCCAACACGCAATCCAACGCCATCGCTCGAATCGAAACGTCTTCGCACGTAAGCAACTCAATAACACTCGCGATTTCGCCGTTAAATTCCATTATATCAATAATAGGACTCTTAATCAACCTAATCAACATAGTCAACGCTCGTATTGACCGAACCGAACCTAACGAGATCAACGCGCGAACCGTCTCACCGATCAACACCTGGCCCACAAACACATCCTTATTAAACTTAACCAACCCGGTTATCACAAACCCCGCCTCTTCCCGAACCCGCTTCGGGTACTCCAACCCGCACAAAACCGACTCCAGCTCGGCGAAAACCCTCGACCGGAGTATCAAATCCTGCAGCTCCCGATCAAACCCTTCCCCAATCCGATCCTCAAACCGCTCCATCAAATCAACCAACACCCGGGTCTCCGATTCGGGTCGGGTTTCCAATCCTTCAAACCCGGGTCGGGTTTGTTGGATCGTGGTGATAAGGGTTAGAATAAGTTCCCTGTCGATCCAGTGGTCGATTTCGGACTCGATTGATTGGGCGAGACGGGATAGCTCGAGTGAGTTGACTCGGCGGGTGAAGAAGGATTTGAAACCGGGTTGTGGGTGGCGAGTGATGAGGGTTTTGAGATGGGTTAAGTGGGTAGATAAGGTTATTAAGTGTGGGTCGTTTGGGATGGTGAGATCGAGTAAAGGTTTAATGGCGGGTGAATTGGGATTGGGGTTAGGGTTTTGGTGGAGGTTGTGTGAAGCTTGTTTGAGGGTTTTGAGGTTGAAGATGAAAGCCTGTTGTTGTTTGAGATCGTCTTCCATGGCGGATTGTTAAGAGAAAATGAAAATGGTGGTGTTAAAGAATTTGTGAATGTTAATGAATAATAATAGTAATAAACTAATAGTAATAATAAATATTAAAACAATTTCTATAACAAACAATAAAAATGATAAAAGTGTGGTACCATTGAAGTTATTCTACATCGAATTGGTCAATGAAGAAATTCGAATATGATTAGGAATCTTTAGGATAATTTTTTTTTTTTTTTTTTTTAACATCCAAGTAACTATTTATTCAGTTATCGAAGTTTTATATAATTTACTATAAAACGATTACAATAAAGTGGCAGGCAAACGGGCAACAAGCTGCGCCGCAACCCCCTTTTGAACAGCAAAGCCAATCCTGCTAAAAACGAAGCTTTGGGACCTAGAAGCTGAAGAGGTTCCGTGTACGACGCGCTGAACCCTACTCAAAAATTTCACAGCCTCTGGAGCCAGAAAACCAAATGTATCAAAGGCAAATGGTAGAAAGACATGTTGATTATATAAACAAGCTTTCTCGTGTTTAACAACTTTGCCCGATTCAGCCTTCAACGCAGCCTGACCCACAACAAACCCACGGTCCATGAGCCCAACAAGAGGAGACACTCCTGTAAGATCCACACAGGCGTGTTTCCCCCCTGCCCACCCGAACACAAGAATATCAGCTGGTCGTAAAGTAGACCTCCCTTCAATAGGATCCGTGAGAAAGTTAACAGGGGCCTCCTTTTTAGCAGAAATCCCTGCCCGTTTAAGAACATCACACAGAACATCCCTAACCAGATCATGTCTGTATTTAAAGCCAGGCAATTCTTTGCAATGCACCGCATGGTCACCAAAAGAATCCAAACAGACCTTGCGACAAATTGGGCAAGGTTCATCCGTCGGGAACATAGGGATCATTAACCGGTACTTAAGGATAGCCCGATACTCCAAACCCGACATACGTTGGCCTAATCCTTCAATGGGGATAGCCGTTAGAAAATCCTGAGCCCGAGGAGCCCGAAGGCATTCAAACACCGCCTTTTGGCGAGGGGATAGATCAAACTTCACTTCTAAACTCTTGACGATTCCACTAAATAAGGCACTCGCCACAACATGTTGGGCTTTAGGGGGGGCGGTGTCCTTATTAGAGAACCCGCTAAGATCAAAATCTGGAAGTGAAGTACGTAAACGATCCATCGCACACCCATAATCAGAGTCCAACCCATAAATATCACAACCCCGAAGAATATGGTCTTGCAAACACCACGACTGTGCTCTCGAAGCCACAAAAGCATATGTAGATACATCCTCGGCCGAACAGAGACCCAACCCCCCATAACGGATTGGAAGTGACGCCAACCTCCATTGGAGATCCCCAAAGAACGGACCTCCACAAACCACGATGTCCTCAATCGCCCTTCGAAGACCATTGTCAAATATAGAAACAGCTTCCCCCACATACATAGGTTGGCATGTTCTCAAACCGAACAAAAGCTTGGCGACTCCCATACATGAGCGAAGCAAAAGAAGCTCGCATTGAGGATCCCGAAGTCTTGGGAGACAGCTCATCAGTTCCACAGCGCTAGATGCCCTTTTCATAGCCAAACTGCTGATAAACCCCGCATCCTGGCTTACAGCACCACCAAGGAGTTTCACCCCAAGCACCGGCCTTCCAATCCCGCAAGGGAACAACCCCTCATGTGCCTTCACCCCATTGCATGTTGGCCAAAATAACTCTGTTTTCTTAACGTTTAATTCAAGACCCAAACGAGGCCCCTCAGACCTGATAATATCTAATGCTTTGGCTACCTCTCTAGTATCCCCGATAATCGTGCCATCATCCAAGTACCAAGCATGAAAGAGAAGCTTGCACCGATCTCTGATTTGGTGAACAAGTGGGTGCAAAGCTAAGGCAAAAAGGAGAGGCCCAAGAGGGTCCCCCTGTTGAACCCCAGTGGTGGATTTAATGAAAGTATCACCCACATATAACCTAGCCGACTGCCCATATAAAAAATCCTCCCAAAGAGAAATGGAAGGACATCGACTCCGAACCTCATGTAGAAGGGTCGTCCTATCTACTAAGTTGAAGGCATTGGAGAAATCAACAGTAAGCATAGCCAATGACCCATCCGAATGAAACTGATTTAGAAACCTGTTCGCGCTATGAAGCACGGCCTCTGCCCCACTGGGGACTCCCACCCCAAATTGAAAGTCACCGAGGTATTTAACCATCTCCTTCCCGACACCCCTCATAGCCACCTTAGAGACCAACCGCCTCCAAATGGCCCCAACGGCAATAGGTCTAATCCCATTGTCCGGTTTAAGCAACGGCGTAAGTGGGGCAGACGCAACAAACTCTGCCAACACCTTAGGACACCTTCCCCCAAAAATAAATTAACCACCGCAGAGATAGCCTTGAGCAAACCATCCGCAATCGGAGACCCCTCTCCGCACAACGCATCTAAAATGTGTTGGGCTCGCAAACCGTCCCGCCCACACGAAGTCCCTTTAGGGAAAGACTTAATGCACCCAAGCACACTATCAACGTCCACGACAAGGGGAGACTCAGAAAGCAAGGAAGCAGGCATAATCGGAGGTGCCATGATGGGATGCTTAGACAACAAAGCGTTCAAAGTATCCTTACCGAAAGGTGCAACCCCTGAAGAGCATAATACCTTGACCGCAGCAGTGAAATGCCCGTCCGCAACTTTTCGCAGACATTGTTTAACATTGGCGCCCAACCCGGCGTTGTCAGACTCGGGTACAAACGCATCACCACTCGGGGCATCTCCTAGGGGTTGGTTAAAAAGCGATATAAGGAGCTCAAAGAAACCGTCACGGTCACCCCAAGCGGATAGCGACCGTTGAATAATTCGGCATTGCTCAGACTTTCTATTGCCAGACCTGCGTTGCTGACGATTAGAAGGTCTGAAAACTCGTAAGGTGCAACGTGGTAACAACAACAGTTTCACCCACGCCTCAACAGACTCTGGCATAGCCGCCACCTTACCCAGAGCACCCACTAAGGCTTGGGAAAAAGCCATACGACAACTATGAGAAATGTTTTTAACAGTCGTAATAGGAAGAGTGAAGACACGCTCAAGGAGAGCTACATCCACCTCCACCCTTCCCACCGCGACAACTTCCCTCCCAACATGTGGCTTCGCAATCCCCACTATATATTCCTCCACATCTCCCGTGACACACTTGTACCAGACTGACCCGTCATCATGATGGCACCCCCGACGGAGAGCATGTGACTCCATACACGCTCCACACATCCACCTACGCGAGACCTTTAAAGCCTCACCAACCGAAATAAACAAATCCAAATTTGTCGAGATCGCCTCCCGTAAGGTCTCTTTCTTGTCATCCGATGACAAATGAAGCCGTTTAATATGTGCGGCCAATCGAACCCCCTTGGACCCCGGTAATCCATCCGGGCAACAGTGGAAGCCTCTAAACGGACACGGCCAAACAACCTCCTCAATAGCCCCGGTCATACCACCCCCGACCCACAAAACACCCCGGTAGCCAAGTACCACACCAAGAAAAATAATAATAAAACAAAACTCGAGTTGAGTTTGAGGAATGAACACCCGAACCAAAGAGGAAGGAGGAGAGCAACCACCCGTTGCCCTCCCCTCCTCAAAACACCAAAAACAAAGATTATTTCATTGAGGCGTTTTGTCAAACACCTGGCGGGCAAACTATTTTCTTCAAAATTTTAGTTGATGATGATTCATTTTTAAATGTACAAAGTGAAAATGGGATTTGGGTTATTACGGATGAATGGGGGATTTGATTTAAAAGAGATCTTAAATCAATAACAAAAGATCGAGGTAAGCGGTGTAGAGATTTGGTAGTGTTGATGGATCAATGTATGAAAATTTGGTAGTGTTGTAGGATAATGAAAATTGTGCAAGCGAGACGTCAATTGTTTGCCAATTTCCATGCCACTATCAATATCACAATATTGATAGTGATGGGTCCAGTTGGTCCAGTTGGTGTATTCGGACTACCCGGATTACCCGGAAGTCACTGGTCCATGTTAACAACTTTTTTTTTCTTTTTGGTTTTTAGTAAGTTGTTATTTTTTATTAATATTTATTATGAAATGTGTCACTTTTTATATGGGGGTACTTTTATGACTCATTTTTTACCTTAGAATAAATTGTCGGACAAAAAAAATATGGGTAGATACTAGATAGAAGATTTTATTAGTTAAGTAGTGAATTAACTATATATCAGTGTGAGATACCGATATTGTATACTATTCACCACATAGTGTGGTTTGGGATTATAAGAACATCCGCAACAATGGAGATTTTGCTTATTAGGATCAAAGTTGGATCACATGTGAAAAATCAAGGTTTGTGAGAGAGAATAGCGTGCAAGAAAGTTCAGGAAAGCGAGCATCGATAGGACAAGTTATTGGTTTGTAGGTATGGCAATTGGTCGGGTTTAGGTATTCCCAAACCCATAACCGGTTATGAAAGTTCATCCCAAACCCGTCCCTAACTCGTCGGGTTTTAATCGGATAATTACCCATCGGGTTTTGTCAAAAGACCCGTTGGGTATACTCAGCCTAAAACTCATTGGGTTTCCATCTGATTTTGACAAAATATAACTAATCGATTACAAATAATGATTACCATAAAAATAAAATGTCTCAGGTAATTGTTATAAACAAATTTCAACATATGATATATTTAAAATATTTAGAGTATACTATATATAAACATAAAAAAGTATGTCGGGTATATTATCGGGTAAATGAGTTAATGTTATCGGGTAATCGGGTATATTACAAATCCCAAACCCACAAAAATTTTCAAAGTTAATCCCAAACCGCCCAAACCCTAATGGGTCAGGTTTTACCCGTCCCAATTATGTCGGATTTTCCCATCAGTGCTCTAAGTATTATATGTAAGTGATTGTATTTTGGGGTGACTAGTCAGTCAGTTATAGGCGTTCTATCTAATTCGTATGACATGAAATAGTAATGTTTTGTTGGCGCAATATAAGATACATATGTTTCATCTAGGTAATATGAGATGAGATATGAGGTATGACATGAGATACTAATAACTAATGTTTAATGAGATTTCAAATTTTTACCCATATGAATGTTGAAAAGTAACACACTTTTTAATAGGAGACATAAAAGTTAGTAAATTTGATTTTTTAATTTACGGGTTTTTTTTTAACTTTTAACCCATATATAATTATGATGACCCACCCACCCGTTTTTCGAACGCAACATGTTTAATTTAGCCTGGGTGGCGTCATCAAATGATTGGACCATATCGTATTCATCACGTGTAGCGTGCCAAGTGTGCACTTTTGACTGATTGGCCGAAAAACTTTTCAATTTTATTTTTGGAACTGAAAAAACATAAGGCAAAGAAATATGAAAAAGCTTTTCTTAAGGTTTTAAAATTTTAAGAACAAAATAAATAATAATAATAATAATAATTTTGTTAAATATTTTATATGATATTTTAACATTTAAAAAATGTGAACAGTTTTTATGTCCAAATGGTTATTCATGATCAACAATATCAAGCAAATTAGAAAAGGAATACTTCATTAATGTGTGAGCTGTTGATTATTTGTAAAGAGGTAAGGTTAAACATCGGGAATGGCCGTCATGTTTGAGGTTTAAATGAAGATAGTCCATTCTCGGTTTTGATAAGGAAGACATTTGCATGTGCTATGATAGGGGATGGCGTGTATGTTTTCGATAGGAACAACTTTGTGCCAAAAATGGTTGGCTTGTTTGCTTGGAAAACGAAAATGGAAAGAATCCTCTCATAGTTTCCATTGGCTAATAGAAGCACTGTGGTGAGTTCGGTTTTGTGTTCGGTTTGTGATGAGGAGATTGAAGCAACCGAACATTTGGTTGTTTCGTGTCAATTAGCGCAATCGGTATGAAACATTACCTCTTGGTGTAAAGTCCTGTCAATATGCGTGCTCTCGACAAGGAATTTGTTTGTTACATAAGTTATTTTCGTTGCTACCTACATGAAAGGCAAAGACGTTCTATGCGGTATTTTTAACAACCGTTTGGTGTATTTGAAAGACTAGAGGCGTTTTGGTGCCTGAGAGCAAACCGACAATCTTAGTTATTTGATTGGTAAAATAAAGGCTTTGAGCTTTTTTTTTGGGTGCGTAACTGATCGAAGTGGTCAAGCTTATCGTGGGGAAAGATGGTGTGAGTTTAATTTTAATTTGTTATAAGGGTATGATGATGGGGATAGCAACGTGGTGCTGTTGTAATCGACATGTAATGGTGTTTGTTTTTTTTTTGCTTTAATTATTATCCCTAGAAACATGATAGAGGGGACTTGCGAAAGATACATAAATATTTTGTGTTGGCCGCTAAAAAAGGTGTTGTGCACTTGTGCATAGTTAAAGGGACGTTATTTTTGCCACATAGGTAGACGGCGCTAGAAACATCACTAAGTGTCATTATGTCCGAGGCCACCCCAATAACGTAAGACAAATAATAAGTGAGTCCACCCCACTAACAACCAATCACATTTTTTTTAACATCTAGTTAAATTTAGTTAACCAACAACGTTCTAGTTAAAGCTCCACCGCCTACATGGCAACGACTTGACGAATGACAGTCTAACTAGTCATTTCTAGTTACACCACGACATTACCTTATTCATTATCAGCGAGTTGTCAATCATTTACACGAGTTATCTATAAAATTCCGTTATCTACTTTTCTTCATTAACACTAGGACGACTTTAGCTATACTTCACTCTCCATCAAATAGTTTCGTTCTAAGCGGTAGCGGTAATCACTATAAAACAACAATATATCGGTGGATCGAGCGTCTATTAAGTTGTTACATTTTTTTCGATTTCAAGAAAACCGTATGAGAAAGATTTATGTTTGTAATTTGAGTGAGTTTCTATCAAGTGTCGTGTCACATTTCTATTCCCAAAATCATGCATGCTTTTATTGTTTGCAAGTATTCATTTTTGTGGTTCTGTTCAAGATTTCGATATTAATGTTCGATTCCTCATTTATCTGTGTGTTCATGTTTTGTTCAACTGTCTCTATCCTTTGACTTGTTCGATTTGAATTCGTTTCAGTTTAATATTTTCGGTCAAAATTTTTTTTTTGGTTTAAATTAATTAATTTGGCCCTAATTATTTTTGTTAATTAAAAGTTACTTGACTATTATAAAATTACTTAAACTTAAAACTTAAAAAAAGAAAATCTCTAAATTTGATTCAGTTCATTTATTTTATATATTTGTTATTACATGTAAACTGACGAAAAGTTTGATTTTTACAAAAACATAAATCAAATTATTAGTTTTCGTTATGTTTCGGTTTCTCAGTTTCTTAACCACCCTAGGATTTTGTGTTAATCATAATTTGATCTTTAGATATATTTATTTTATTAAGGAAAGTGATTGATTTGGTGAACAATGATGGTTACGTTGATGGTGGTTGAATTAAAATATTCAAGTTTATAAGAAACATCAAAAATAATTAAAAGAAATAAATTCAAACTGTAAGTTGTATGAAATTGAAACAAAATAAAATAATGATACACAAATTGACTTAAAGTTTGATGTACACTAACAATTATCATTAAAGGAGGTGGGGGTATATATGCATGTACAAGGACCGGGTAGTTACTTAAAAGTTTAAAAATCATCTATTGTGTATATTATTTGATGTATGCTTATAACATTTATCACTAAGACTAGGTGTAGTAGGCAATAAATTGGGCGAAAAGAGGTAATAGGGGGCGAGAACACCGCCCCCATCGAGCGACAAAAGGGGCGAATTGGGCGGGGGCGCTAGGTTTTCGTTGCCTGCGTTGTGTGTATGTATATTATTATATATGTTGTGTGTGTGTGATATATATATATATATATATATATATATATATATATATATATATATATATGGTAGGGTTAATGTAAAAAACAATATTTTATGAGAAGAATAAGAATAGATCTAGGCTCTTGGATCTATGATCTAGTGGTTGAGATTGGTAGTTTCTAAATAATTGTATTGTTTCATATTTACATTGTATAGTGTCATATTTATGTGGTTTTTTTTATTTTAAAGCTCTTCTCACACTTCTCACAAAACACTAAGAGTTCAAATAAAAAACAAGTGTTTTGTGAGAAGTGTGAGAAGAACTTTAAAATAAAAAAACCCACCTAAATATGACACTATACAATGTAAATATGAAACAATACAATTATTTAGAAACCACTAATCTCAACCACTAGATCATAGATCCAAGGGCCTAGATCTATTCTTATTCTTCTTACAAAAATATTGTTTTTTACATTAACCCTATCCTACATATATATATATATATATATATATATATATATATATATATATATATATATATATATATATATATATATATATATATATAGGCTACAACACCATTACACCCCTAAAACAAAACCCATAATTTGCTGACTGGGCGCCATATTCATTTTGTAGCTCATCCACTACACATAGCCTAAGGAGTTGTGGGGGTGCGTGTAGGTACAAGGACTTAGGTAGTTCGAGTTAACGGGAACACCACCACCCTTCGGGTACATACAACGGGTTATACAACCTAAAAAGTGAAAAATGATTATGTGTGTAATGAAACACTATGCGATCACTTGGAAGATTTTGGTATAGATGGAACTTCACTCCCGCCAATTTGGGTACATATAGGTAACTTTAGGTAGTTTTAAGTTGTCTTTATTAGTTCATGTATCTGGTTGAAAATTTTAGGTAATTTGTTTATTTTGGGTTGCAAACTCACCTCCTTAACATGTTTTCTGAATACATGGTTTCAAAAGTGGGTTCTTCAAGGATAAAACCAATGTTCATATGCTAAACTTTTATAGCAACAGGTATTGGCGACGACATGGTGGTGGTGACGTCGTGGTTGCGGTGATGGTACTGTTGGCGATGTCATTTTGGTGTCGAGTTGTGGTGGTGGTGGTGGTGACAAGTGGTATCATGTTACCGTGTTAATGCGTAGAGGGGGCTATCACAACATAGACACGTAGTGGTGGGCCTGGTAACATCGTGGCTGCAACGACAATTGTACTGCAATTGTACGTGATGATTATCCTGTATAATAATTACGAGAAAAAGAGTGAGCTAAATGTTTACATAACTTGACCATCACAGTATCAATAAACATAAGCATTTTATATATTTGGTCAGTCTCAACTTATAATTGATGTTGTATTAAATGGGATTCTAATCATAAACCTAACTAAAGTGACAAGTAACAACATTTTTGCGATATATTATCATTACTAAATATATTTCTTTAGTAAATTGACTTTTAACAATAAAATTAAAATCATGTAGGTGCTTACGAAGTATCAATAATAATTAATTTAATTACTTGAATTTGAAATATTTTGACAAAATCTAACAGTATCTCTAATGATTTCCAAGTTGTATATATTATTATATTAATATTCATAAAATAATAAAACACAAAGAGAAAACGAAATTGAGTGTTCCAATTGATACGGAAGTAGATGTAGTCGTAGGGTTCACGTACCTCTCACTGGGATGAATATTCGGATTTTATTATGTCTTTCTTAAAACTTCATAAAATATGTTTTATACATATAAAAGTATTATTGGTGTTGATGTTGACAAGTGTTGGGTCCAATTTTCAGACAGAAAATAATAAAAAAATAAAATAATCCCGCACGATGATAATAATAATAATAATAATAATAATGATAATAATAATAGCAAAATATATTAATGTTTAATAATAGTTTTATGTATATAAACCATGAAAGACTAAGGACGGATATTTTTTTTATAAACTCTAAAGTCACTTAAAATTCAACAAACTAGAAAAAAAAGTCATTTTATTTACATTTACCACCTTATAAGCATAATTATTCAATTTTCTTCCTTCTTAATTCTTATAAGCATAATCATTCAATTTTCAATGTTCACACACATACACACATAAGGGTGAGATTATTCTTCTACGTAGAGTTAGGGTACAGATTTATAAAACTATTACAATACGACCAGTAGCTTGAGGCGAGGGTATACGTGTCTGTGTTATAGTTACGTACAAATTTTACAATGTTAATTAGTTACACACATGTTACAAAACCATGTACAACTGATTACACAAAATATGTTGTGAACGTATATAATAATTACTCAACATGTGTTTATAATTACACAACTTATGTTTATAATACGAATGTTATACTCACTAACACACATTATATCAATATTTAAAAAAGTTGTTTTCTTTAAAGTATGGAGGTATTATATTTAAATTAAAAAGAATAAAATGCTCATTTTATGTCGCGGTTTAAAATTTTCACGAGACAGTTGAAATTAAGTCCTATATATATTATAAGTCCATGCGCCCACACCTTAACTAAGAGGTTTTCAAGTTCGGATACCCAAACATTTTGGATAGTTGATTTTGATATTAAAATATTCGAAAGTATGACTTTGAATAGTTAGAAGGTTTATTACATACATGACAAAGATACATGACATTGCTTGATCCGACCCTTTATAATTTACCCACCCTCTCACTAAATCGGATCTCGTTAAGGAAATACTTGAATAAAGATAATCCTTTTGAAAAAGGGGCAACCAATGAATTCTCGACACCCTAGTCTCATTTGCCTATTTAAATTAAAAAAACAATTATAAAATGTATAATATTTAGGATTTTCGGGTATTCGAACTATCTGATTTTTTCTAAAATTCTAATCCAAATCCGTATCCGATTTTCAGATAACTGGGAATGTCGTTTATAAGTTTAAAATCTGACCTCACTTGCATTGCCTCTAGATGGACTGGTTGCTTTATTGTTTACTTGCTTGTGACTTGTGAGTTGAGATAGATTTAATGGGCCTTAAACTTGCTATGCAGCCTTTGAAACCATATATGTATAGGGTTTCACTTTGGACTCAAATTTATAACCAAAACAATTTCTCTTGTCATTAAATGATTAAATGCTCTCTTTTATATGTCAATGTTTATACTTTATGAGTTTATATGACGACATATGTGAAAAAAATTTACCCAGTTTATAAACGGATCCAAAACCAACGGTGAAAATGTTTGGGTAAGACTCCGACCCAATCCGAATGTTTGAAATCGGTTTGAGAATATTGACGTTTGAACATGTTAAGTATGAACCAAAGCGTGTCAAAAAACAATTTTAAACGGGAATTTTCAAGCACATTTTTTTTTCTTTCTTAATTTTGTATAGTTTTATGCTTTGGACTATTAAGTAATATTATCAAAATACACATCCTAAAAGAAAATTTCATTTTATACTAAATAAACTTTGTAGAATGAAATAATAGTGATTACTAAACAAGGGTCAAAAGAAGATACATTTAATTTTTTTTTTGCCATATGATTCAGTTATATGATTGGTGTAAATGAGTAAATGATTTCGGGTAATCAGCCCGAGTATCCCTTAATCTCTTACCTATGAACTGTATATTTTTTTCTAGTCGCATATCAAAATATCTCCATGCTCGTTTTGGTGTTCCAGGTTTCTTGTATTTCTGTGAGACATGGGTTATTACTATTATGCTTCTTCTTTAGCTTTTTTCCCCTTTAATTTCATTTTAACAAATTACATTTTTGCAATGCACATGAAGTCAGTAAAATGACCAAACTGAACTTATGCGTAATGCACAAAACTAAAATTGTACTTAACAATAAAAAAAAACAAACGCCCGTTAATGAAAACGACATAAATTGTTACAACATACGAAAATACATGATTGTTTATATTATTTTCTTAATTTAAGAAAAAAGTGAAATTTGCTATATACTTAAAAGACGAAAAATACAATTTATTCTATTATGTGAGAGCTTCAACAAAAAAACAAATTGTATTAAAAGGAGCGTGCCTGATTAAAGTTGCGTGTTTGAAATATTCAAAACCGTGAAAACGGATGCGAACTTGTCTCACATAGGAAATTAATAATTTGGAATGGTATATAAGTAGGACATTTGTAAAAATATTGTTTTCTTATCTACACGGAACAAGTGTATGCCCTTAAGGCTGATGTGACGCAGTACGACACTTTAATAGCACACAATGTTCTTATCGCCGGTCATGCACCTTCTGACGTGCTTAAATGAGTAGTAGGAAGTTCCAAACAAAAAAATCGTTATACCCCTAACTTAAAACTAGAACGTAGAAGGGGCTAGTGATTTGGAGAAAAATGGCAAGATTTGGAAACCTCAAGAAGCCAGATATAAAAAAAAGAAAAAAAATCTTTTTTGAACTAAAATTGCATAAATGATTAAAACTCATAGACGAAAACGACTGTTTACTATTTTTTTAAAACTTAATTTCAAGTTAATTCTCATAAGGTGTATCATAATTGCCGAGGGTACCATTTATGGTGTCTCTTTATCTTAAAGCGTAACGACTTATATATGGATGATTATGAATCATAGCATGCGTCCAAATACTGATATACGATCAAATATATGGCTTGTCATGTATACATTCACGTGACTCTTATCCTTATATATATATATATATATATATATATATATATATATATGGTAAGGATCCTAAGAGAACCCTTTGCAAATTGAGAACTTTGAGAACCATTTTGGAACACTAAAAACACCTTTAAAAAAATATTTAAAAATATAATAAAAATTTTAAAAAGGTAAAAAAACCAAAATTCTTATATTTCATTCCAATTTCAATAAAAAAAATAAAAATAATAAAAAAAAACGTCGTATTATACACATATGTATAATTTTATATAATCTTTAGTTACGTAATATACACATATGTACAGTATCATTTATCTTAAATTATACACATGTGTACAAAAAAAACATGTAAATATACATATATGTATATACTATACATATGTGTATATAACTTAATTAAACTGAGGGTTTTTTTTATGAAACCGAGATTATAAAATAAGAATTTTGATTTTTGGTTTTTTTTGATTTTTGGGTTTTTTGTGGTCCAAAATGGTTCTTATAGTTCTCAATTTTAAAAAGGTTCTCTCATGATCCTGATCCTATATATATATATATATATATATATATATATATATATGTACATATATTAGGCTATTAGCTAATGGTTTTTAATATACGTCAAGATAATCAAAGTGACTATTTTCTTTTTTTTTTTCTTCGAAAACAAAGAAAACATGAAATCACGTCGAATGTGGTTTTCACTAACATTAACTTGAATTATTTGTAAATAGTATTAAAATAATTGTTATTTTCCGAGTTTGCTTTCTGTTATTTCTGTTATGGGAGATGTAACTTCAAACAAAAATCGGCTGAAAGATGAGTTTGTTGTAGAGGCGACGTTGCTACAAGCGCAAATCAAATCGACGACGAATTAAATTGGTTTAGTCGGAGTTTTTGTGAGATCTGTTTAGGTGTCAGAAATACTGGAGCTACCAAAAAATTACTAAATTATGTGTGGTTCAACTATCGCCGGAAGATAGGGGTAAAGAAGTAAATTTGAAAATGAAAATGAAAATGAAGCTAAAAACAAAAAGAAATAAAATAATATATCCATTTTAATAAATATTTTTTAAATCACTCAATGATATATATATATTTTTTCTATCTCATTAAAAAAGTCAAAAAAAAAAAAAAAAAAAAAGCTCTCATATACTTATATGCTCCTTGCCTCCTGTGTTGTTACCTACTTACATATGCATATATTTGCAACAAAAAAAATAATAATTAATGCAGTACAATTATATTGTATTTAGTTTTTATAATGATTTACAATTACTTAACTGAAATTATGACAAATTTTGGTTTACCAGTGTCTCATTAGTTTTGGTTCACCAAATGGATTAACTAAAAGACATTATCTAATAGATGCATTGGCGGACCCAGGATTTTTTGCCACTGGGGTCCCATATTTTCGGTGTTCAAATTTTTCGAGTCGGTCGTTGTTCAGGTCGGGTCGAGGCGAAGAACATAATAAAAAACAATATCATAATAAAACTTTCTTTTCAATCATCACTACCTGAACGGGTCAAAATGGGTCGGGGTGACACATAAACACTTTGTTTTCCCTTTCTTAAACATTTTTGAGATAGAACCTAGATCCACCCTTTCATAAGCATGTGTTGAAAACCATTAACTTAAACTAGTGAAAAATAAAACTGATATTTTAAAGTGTTTGAATGTTTCTAAAGAAAACCATGCATAAAGTTGAAAACAATGATATGTATTTTAGAGGTGTTTGAATGTTTCCAAAGTTATCATTGCAACATTAGCAATCAAATGATTGATTAACACTAAAAATTAACACAAAAAACCAAAAACTGAGCCTTGTAAGACTTGAACCCATGACCTTTCAAAGATAAAACAAGGGACTTTCCACCAGACCACATCAATATTAATAGTATGGGTTCCAAGTATTAAATCTTATGGGGTCCTCAAAAAATTTAATATACCGCTTCTAATAAATTTTTAAAAAACATTGGTGTCCCGGGACCCCGATCCACACTATGTGGGTCCGCCCCTGAATAGATGTGACACTTGTGTTAGGTCGAAATATTGAATTGATGAACCTAAATATTAATTAACCACTTTTGCAAAATTCATCTATCATAATCCGGATACACTTAAAAAGTTGCCCTAAGACAACCGTGAACCGTGTAACCCATTTATCTAAACAAATAAAAAATGCAACAGGTTGTAAGCGTGTTGATAAAATGTAAAATTAAGAAATGTTAGTGGATTCATGTAATCAAGCTTTAAAAGGATTGAGTGCATCTATCACAAACGAGTTGACGGGTTGTAATAACTTGGTCAAATAGATTACCGGACTATCATAGTTATCATAATTTTGAACATGTACTTAAATGTCTTAATAATAATAATATTGTTTGCAATTTAATTCAAATTTAAAATTTCATTACATAATAATAATAATAATAATAATATGTTATTGTTTGCAATTTATGCTATAGGATAAGAAAATGAGTTCGAGGAAACATGAGTTTCATGTTATTATCTGTGTTTTGTTAAGCTTTGTCGGTAATGTGGTCTACGCGGGTATCACAAGCAGTTTCATCCGTTCGGAGTTTCCAGCCGTTGACATGCCTCTTGATAATGAAGTATTCGCGATTCCGAAGGGTTATAATGCTCCACAACAAGTAATTATAAACCTATTATATATGTTCATGTTCATATATATATATATATATATAATATACATTGCATAAAACTATGGAAATGGATTGATATATGTAGGTACATATCACTCAAGGAGATTATGATGGGAAAGCTGTAATTATAATGTGGGTTACACCTACTAAGCCGGGACCGAACCATGTAAAATATGGAACATCAAAGAATAAGTATGGTTTTACTGCACAAGGCTCTACGGTCAAAAATTATACCTTTTACAACTACAAATCTGGCTTTCTTCATACGTGCCTTGTTAAGGACCTTGAGGTATTATACAACTTATATAAATAATTACGCAATCTACATTTATGATGAAGTATTATAAAGAAGCTAGGTTTTATGGTATATATATTTGAAAGAGTAAAATGCAATTTTCGTTCCTATGGTTTGTCCAAATCTGCGGTTTGAGTCCAATAGTTTCAAATTTACGATTTTCGTCCATGAGGTTTCATTTCACTTGCAATTAAACCCGACCCAATAACCCCGTTAAGTTTAGTCGTTAAACCCTCAGCGTGCCCATCACGCGAAGGGCAGTTTTGCCCTTTTTCTCCCCAAATAAACCCCAAACGTAATTCACAAGCCCTCTCACGTGAGGTGCTAGCGTGAATTTGGGGGAAAAACGGACAAAACTGCCCTTCACGTGAAGGGCACGCTGATGGGTTTAACGACCAGACTTAACGGGGTTAGTGGGGTCGGGTTTTAATTGCAAGTGAAATGAAACCACATTGACGAAAATCGCAAATTTGAAACTATTGAATTAAAACCGAATATTTGGACAAACCAATCAATCAATCAATCATGCCCAGTAAAATCCCACCGACAGCAAAGCTATAAGTAGGGTCTGGGGAGGGTGGGATATAGGCACACCGTACCTTTATCCAAAGGAATAAAGAGGTGGCTTCCAGAGAGACCCTCGGCTCTAAGTACATGTGTATGAAGCAAAATAAAGGAAAATAAAGCAAAATAAAGGAAATCAAAGTTTAACAGTTATATAAAAACTACTACTAATTATAATAATATTAATAATAAGATCACAGTTTAACAGCTATATAAAAGCTAATAATAATTATAATAATAATAATAATATATATAAGGGAAATACCATTATGGTATGTGGCCTAAATAAGTTAAGTCTAAGCTCTAAGGTATTCAATTCTCTCTAAAAATCCTTAACTTTAATTCTACTTCTCCACGAATTCCTATCCTCAACCATGTCCTCGGAGAGGTTTAGGTCTATCAAATCATGCCTAATCCTCTCATCCCAAGTCAATTTCGGTCGTCCTCTACCCCTCCTCCCCTCTATAGTAATGTTTTCTACGGATCTAACAGGATTCGTCGTCTGTCTTCTCTTTACATGTCCAAACCATCTCAATCTCCCCTCTCTTATCTTGTCTGCTATGTTCGTCACCCCTAATCTCTCGCGAAACACAACGTTTCTTATTCGGTCTAGCCTTGTGTGCCCACACATCCAACGTAGCATTCTCATTTCTGCTACCTCCATCTTCCGCACTTGTGCCTTCTTGATGGCCCAACAATCTGTTCCATATAGCATTGCAGGTCTAACTGCCACCCTATAGAATTTTCCCTTTAGTTTAGTCGGGAAACTCTTGTCGCACAATATACCTGTGGCTGCTTTCCATCTACACCATCCTACCTGAACTCGGTGGGTCACATCACTGTCTAATTTCCCATCGCTCTGTACAAAAGATCCTAAATACTTGAACTTCGTTACCTGCGGGACCACCTGCCCTTCAATTGTGATCTGTGTGTCTTCATTGTCGTTTATCCCACCAAAATCACAGTGGAGGTACTCCGTCTTAGATCGGCTAATCTTTAAACCTTTTGTCTCTAAAGTTGTTCGCCACTCCTCAAGCCTCATGTTTAGATCTTGTTTTTTCTCAGCAAGTAACACAATATCGTTTGCGAACATCATGCACCACGGGAGAGTCCCCTGAATCGACTTTGACAACTCATCCAAGACTACTGCAAAAAGAAACGGGCTCAACGCTGACCCCTGGTGAAGACCTACCTCTACAGGAAAGAAATCAGTATCCCCCACTGGCGCACGGACACTTGTTTCACTCCTGGTATACATATCCATAATTATCTCTATGTATTTCCTGGGCACTCTTCTACCCTCCAAGCACTCCCAGAGCACCTGTCGTGGCACACTGTCGTAGGCCTTTTCTAGTTCAATAAACACCATATGTAGATCACGCTTCTTCTCCCTATACTTTTCCATTAATCTTCTTATAAGGTGTATTGCCTCTGTGGTGGAACGCCCCGGCATGAAGCCAAATTGGTTGACCGTAACCTGAGTTTCTCGTCTAAGTCTACCCTCAATCACTCTTTCCTATAGCTTCATAGTATGACTTAGTAGTTTGATTTCTCGGTAGTTACCACAACATTGGGCGTCTCCTTTGTTCTTATAGATAGGAACTACAACGCTGCTCCTCCACTGGTCTGGCATCTTACCTGATTTGAGAATACTATTGAACAGAGTAGTTAACCACATGACTCCTTCCTCCCCCAGACACTTCCACACCTCGATGGGTATGTTGTCTGGGCCAACCGCCTTAGACCTTCCCATCCTCCTAAGTGCATCCTTCACCTCTTCTCGTGTGATCCGACGGGCAGTAGCAGTTATTCGATTGTTGTCGTTAAAAGTTTGTGTTGTCATGTTCTTCTTGGAAAGCTGTCCCATTGTTAAAAAGATTGTGAAAGTTTGTGTTGTCATGTACTTCTTGGAAAGCTGTCCCATTGTTAAAAAGATTGTGGAAGTAGGTTTGTCATCTTAGCTTGATGTCCTTCTTGGAAAGCTGTCCCATTGGACAAACCACAGGAACGAAAATCACAGTTCACTCTATTTGAAATAATGATGTGTATAAAAGTTGTTTATGTATAGGAAAACGATGAAACATGAGAAAAAGTGAATATAGATCGTCCAATTATGTCGATGCGTCACTTCGAATCATCTCAACTATTGGTCTACTTTGATCAAGGGTCCAAATCATTTCAAACGATTTATAGTATAGAAACATTTTGTATTTGTTAGTTAAAAGATTTGTGAAGAAACACTAACCGGACCCCGAGCAGATTACTGGTAACCTGGGGGTTAGATAGATGTTTCCCACGAGGGGTTAGACCCAGAGAAGATGGTTCTTCTGATAACCTGCAAAACAGACACCGTGAGCTTGTCACTGAGAAGGGGGGGGGGGGTTCCTCCTTGTGACCACCCTCCGGCGTGAGAATCAGACTAGATTGCTCTTTAAATATAAATGTATATTAAGAGATTGCTAGAGCAGATATCAGGTATAATATGATGATATGAGATAAGATGAGATGGTCATACCATTTGTGGTATTTATAGCCGAAGGTAGGTTTCCAAGGAGGTGTGGCCGGCTGCAACAGTGTTCCTGTTCCACCAGCAGTGGTCTACGTACGTGCACTGCTGGTAGTTGGTGGGTAGGCAGCGGCTGATAGTGACCAGGCCTGCTGTGTACTATTCCTTTTCCACCAACTGCCGGCTACGCACGTGGTATGGCAGTAGTTGGTGAGTAGGCAGCGGCTAATAGTGACACAGTACAGGAGCATGCTGCTCGTCATACTGTGGTCAATAAGCTGTCGTATCTTTAGTCAGATCTTTTTCCCATACCTCGTCAGGTACAGTACAGAAGATCTTCCCGTATCGTACGGACTGGCTTATTTGGGGCGGGAGTATTCCCCCTCCCGCCCTTGTGCGGGATTGTTCCCGGCTTTGCTCATTCCTTCAGGTGACACTGAACGATTGAGAGCTAAGTGCCTTGTGCGTGTAGCCTTGCTGCGCGGGTGGCCTTCCCTGATGGCTTGTATCCGAGGCTGCGGGGACAGGCGGAGTCCTTCACCATTGGGAGGCATTTCCTGCGGGAACAGCTTGCGTACTGCGCGTAAGGACGTCACGTCTCTGAGCATGGTTGGTCCTGCGGATCCAGTTGGTTTCTGCGCAGACGTTCCTCTTCGAGGTGAGTCTTGCGGGTCCAACTGGGCTCTGCTGGGACCTACCTCTTCAAGTCCCCCCAGTCCAATGTTCTTCTCATGAGTGTTTAATAAAGTGAGGTGAACTTTTGGACTTAAGCAAAGGGTTTTTGAAAAGGGTTTTTTAAGGTTTTCCATGGTGTTTCTTCCCGCGGAAGTCCTTGTCACTTGCAGAAATTCCCGAGTTTCATGCTTGGTCTTTGGGTATGATGCGGGTAGGTCTGTAACCTCCTCGCAAGTCAGGAGCGTTGAGTCCCACTTGTGTGGATTCTCCATGAGGTTTTGGTAGTTTTGAACATAGTGATCAATTATGTTAAAACCACCAATTCCGTCCTGGAGCTTCAAACAACGTAGTTCTCGACGTTCCCGCTATGCGGGGATGTTATTTCCGTTTCCGCAAGCATTGCCCAGAAGATCCTTCTTGGTTTCAATTCCCAGCGGAGCGCTAGGTATGCGAAGGGTTTTGCCTTAACACTGTACCTGCGCTCGTCTTATGGTTACTTTACTTCCAAGGTATTCCTGGCGTCAATTCCCTGCGGGTGCAAGGTATGTGAAGGGTTTTGCCTTTACACTGTACCCGCATCCGTCTTACGGTTACTTGTTTGGCAAGGTTTTCTTGGCTTCAATTCCCTGCGGGTGCTAGGTATGTGAAGGGTTTTGCCTTAACACTGTACCCGCGACCGTCTTACGGTTACTTGTTTGCCAAGGTTTTCTTGGCTTCAATTCCCTGCGGGTGCTAGGTATGTGAAGGGTTTTGCCTTAACACTGTACCCGCGACCGTCTTACGGTTACTCGTTTGCCAAGGTAAGGGGTATTTTCCCGCTTACTTTTTAATATTTTTGAATTTTGAATTTTGAAATTCGAAGAGTTGGTGGAAAGATAAGAACAGTCCAAACCTCTGAAACGTCGTGCGACGGTTTCTTCTGACTGTGTCAGGACGTGCAGGAAGTTATGGTGACGTGACAGTACATGGTCATTCCAGACGCTTTTCAGGCGCGTGGGCCCGATTTTTCGGGCACGTGGCCGCGAAATTAGTGGTATGCGTCCTGTCAACAGCTGTTGCCAGCTTGCTTTTTGCCACGTGTCATAGTTTCATTGCACCTTCGTTTTCTCTCTCTTCCGCATTAATTTCATCGCATTAATTGCGATTAGTATATAAAGGAGGAGAGGGTTCTTTGTAATCCACACTTTCACTCTTCTCTTCATCTTCTAAGCGATTTCCGGCGAATACTCACCTTTTCAGGCTAGCATTCTCCCGAAATCATTTTCTTCTTTCTGCAAGATGTCTTCACGTGATCTCGAGTCTACAGCCGATGACAAGAGTACTGCTGGAGAGTGCCAGTGTGCTCTGCCTGGCGATCTGTATCGTTACGTCGTCAGGAAGTTCATGCTCGAGTCTCTCGAGCCTGAATTTCCTGAACCCCACCAGACGGTGTACGATGCCCCCAGAGGCAAGATCGGGGTATATGCTGCATTCTTTGTTTATGGGAATCTTAGGTTCCCATTGACAAAGTTTGTTTACCGTGTCCTTGAGAGGCACGGTGTTCATTTGACCAAGTTGCACCCTATGGCGATCGCCAAGATTCGCCACTTCGAGTGGGTGTGCCGGATTTTGGGCGTTGAGCCCTATGTTGACCGCCTGATGACCTTCTATACTTGGAGGTGCATCCAGGGGTGGTATACCCTGACAACCCGAATCAAGGGTTTGAAGATTTGCGCGACCGAGCGCAGTCTTCGCGCGTGGAAGCGGGAGTTCTTCTTCATATCCGCTCGCGCCATCCCCATTGCCATGAAATTCAAGAACGGGCAAGCACTTCCCAGCCTTCACGCCTCCAACTACCAGGAGGCGGAATGGTTTGCGAAGATATCTCGGGTCCAATCTCCGGTTTACCGGTTTGCGGAGTCCGGGATGGTGATGCTGGGGATGAGCCGGGTGTGGAAGGCTGCCGACGCGCAAAAGATCCCAATCGTCCTCGAATACGGTTCGAACTCTGTTCCTTATCGTATGCTTTCTTTCTTTTTGTTGATTTTGAATTTCTTCTAACTTCTTTCCTGTTTATTTCAGAGGGGAACGACTTGCAGTCGCTCCTGAACCCGCGGGAGGCTGACGGTCCCGCACGGATGGGTACTCGCGCTCTAAACGAGAACGAGTTGCCCATCCTAGAACAAACGGCGGATCGGTTCGTGGAGGTCTATCCGCTAGGCCATGAGATCCTTAGCGCCCGTCGGCCAGGTAAGGCGCTATTCGACCCTCGACCCCTCAATGTTGAAACCTCTGCTGGAATTCCTTTAATCGTATGTTCTGATGAGGAATCCGCAGATGGTCCTCCGTTGGTGCGGAAGAAGAAGACTGCCGGCGGGAAGGGGAAGGAGAAGGCCTCCACTGCCGATCCAGCGCCTCGGTCTGATTCGGAGACCGAGAGCGAAGAGGTGGCGGGGAGTCCCGGTGGTGATAAGACCACCGCTCCGGAGGTTGCGACTGTCACCTCCGGAGAGCCCAAGAAGACGACGGTAACCGGCGCAAAGAGGCCGGCTCCATCGGGTTCGTCCCCGCCTCTTCGTACCTTCAGGCTCAAGAAAACCCGTAAGTACAATTTTCCTTTGTCTTTAGCTTCATTGTTTAATATCGTTAACACTTATCTTCTTTACGCAGGCGTGGATGTTGACGCATTCCAGGGTGGAGCGCAGAGTGGTACCTCCCCGCCAATGACGGTAGGCCCGGTCAGCCTACCTGAGGCGTCGACCCAGGCGCCTGCGCCTGCTTCCGCTGGTTCAGTTGCTCACTCCTTTGAGCCGACTGTTCCAGCTGAGATGACGTCACCGCCGGCTGTGAGTGCTATTTTTACAGCATACTTCACCGAGCCGGCGGTTACTATTGCTGCGGATTCCGTGGCGGCGAGCGCGGCGGCTGCCACCATACCCCCGCCATCGGCAACGACGGCCGATCCATCAGGTACGCATGGGGCTTCTCGCCAATCTCTGCCACCTTCCCATCTTCCTGACCTCTTGGATGGATTTCCATTGGGTTCAGGTGATGGGTTCGGCGGCTATCGGTCTGTAATTGACCCTACAGGTGCGTAGGGTTCTTTTGGCCCTTATTTTTATTTTATTTTTTTATTTTTTTTTATATATCATCTTTTCCTAACTGCTTTATGTTTTTTGCAGTGTCGGATTCCAATGAAATGTATGTTCCACGATGGAACATTCGCCGAGGAACAACCCTTCGTACCCCTGTGGAGTGCGTGGAATGGGCTCGTCACGCTGCTCCCAGTGGTGCGTTGGGGGAAGCCATGGCTAGCTACCAGGAGGGTAGGCTAACCAATGAGCTTCGGGTTCTCCTGGCCCGGATGCAGCCGCGTGTCGAGCTGCTTTGTCGTGAAAACGACAAGTTAAAAGCAGCTCGCGTTAAAGAAGTTGCTCAGGCGCGGGCTGTCCGGGAGGAGAACCAAAGGCTTTCCGCAGCTGCTGCGGAAAAGGAGAAGGCCTTCAAGGCCCTCGAGGTTGAAGTTCAGGCTCGACTCGAGGCCCGTTCCAAGGATGCCCAAGCTGTTAATGAACAGCTTCGGCTGGCTAAGGAAACTGCGAGGAACGCAACCGAGAGGGCCACCAAGGCTGAAGCTGTTGCTGAGCCTCTACGCGTGGAGAATGAAGAGCTTAAAGCCAAATTAGAGGCTCTCCAGCAGGCTCATGATGCCTTGGCGATGGAAGACGCCAAAAAGCTCCAGGAGATCTTGGACCAGAGGGGGGTGCTTGACCATACTGAGCGGAAGCTAAAGGGCGTCGAAGAGGCTGCGGCTAAAGAAGTGTTGCTTGCCAACCTTAACAAGAGTGAAGCCGAACGCGCCCGTAAAGAAGCTCAAGCTGCCCTCCAAGAAGCTCTGGTTGCCAAGGAATGGCTTCTTCGAGAAGCGTTGTCTCAGGTATGTTTTCATGTCTTTACGCTTTTCTTTGTAAATATAAAAGGTTTTTGACACTTGTATATTTTCTTTGTAGGTTGTGCATCGAGTCTTTGCTGAGACATCGTATGACGATGCTATGAGCGCAGCCCTCAACGCTTCTCACGAAGATGGGGAAAAGGTCGGCTTCCTGCTTGGTCTAGGGTTCGTTGAGAAAGGCATCCCGCATTCCAACTTCCCTTTGTACAATGTTGATACTGAAGCTGTTTACGACCAAGCAGTGAATCAATACGCCGCCTTCCCGCATCCGGTGGTGGAGAAGGTGAATGAAGTTGCTGCTGCTGATGATGGGCTAGCTATCCTTAAGGCTTTCCTTGAACTGCCACGCTCTACTGACGGTGCTGGTCCAAGTGGAAGTGGCCCTGAAGCCTGATCCTGAAGATCCCTTCCCACTGCTAGGATAGATTTAGCTTGTATAGATTTATTTTCTTGTAGGCGGGTAGTTACCCGTCCATTCTTGTAATGAATCATTGTGAAATAGAAATCTTTGTGCGGGTAAGGCCGCTTCTTTTATTGGATTCCTTGCTTTATAAACGTTATATGACTTGCATACTTTAGTTTAAATTCGCAATTTTCCAAATGTAGAATAAGTTAACCTTTGAACGTGGTAGATAATAGGTTGAAGTTTTGCTTCCTCTTTCCTGATTGTGCGGGTAGAACCGTCACTTGCACTTAGTAGGATGGCTAAACTTTACCTGCGTCTAACCTGCGTGTAGGTTTTCCTCATCTTTTCTGAGGATAAGTTAACCTTTGAACGTGGTAGATAATAGGTGTGAAGTTTTGCTTCCTCTTTCGTGATTGTGCGGGTAGGACCGTCACTTGCACTTAGTAGGATGGCAAAACTTTACCTTTACCTAAACTGCGTGTAGGTTTTCCTCATCCTTTTTGAGGATAAGTTGACCTTTGAACGTGGTAGATAATAGGTGAGAAGTTTTGCTTCCTCTTTCGTGATTGTGCGGGTAGGACCGTCACTTGCACTTAGCAGGATGGCAAAACTTTACCTTTATCTAACCTGCGTGTAGGTTTTCCTCATCCTTTTGTTAGAAATTCTGTTTTGAACCGTTCGACGCGCGGTTGTCAATAGGTTAGTGTTCAGTTCCCTTTTTCATGATTCATGCGGATAGACCGTCACTTTCATTTAATGTGATAACTGAACTTTTCCCCTTCAACTGACCTGCGTGAAGGTTTGTCGTTTTTTGGGTTTATGCGGGTTTTGCCGCCTTCCCCATGCAACGACTTTCCATGTAATTATGCGGTGAAAACCTGCATATTAGTGTTGAATAAGTTAACCGTTCGACGCGCGGTTGTCAATAGGTTAGTGTTCAGTTTTCTCTTATCATGATTCATGCGGATAGACCGGCACTTTCATTTAGTGTGATAACTGAACTTTTCCCCTTCAACTGACCTGCGTGAAGGTTTGTCGTTTTTTGGGTTTATGCGGGTTTTGCCGCCTTCCCCATGCAACGACTTTCCACGTTATTATGCGGTGAAAACCGGCATATTCGTGTTGATAGTTCATAAAAGTATAAATGTAAAATCATCAGCGTCGATGTTTTAAGGAGAATCATTTCCATTAGAAGTGGCTCTTGGCCTTTTCTTTACAAATTTGGAATTGATTTACATGCAAACTGTGTAAATGAGCTCCCTTCCATGTCGTTGGGATGGGAGTGCCATCGAGCCGATACGCACCTGGTTCGGAATCTCGTTCTTTACGCAGCATGTAGTCTCTACATTGAAGCTGGAATTTTATTCGTGTTTTCCCCAGCCGGGGTTCTACACGCATCAGCCTGCTCAACGTTCATTGCGCCACGAGGTGCGCGAGCGTCCCATCTTTGACGAATGCTTCGACCATGTCCTTTACGTCTATGCATTCTTTAGTGTTGTGGCCTTTTGTCCTGTGAAAGTCACAGTATTTACTCCGATCAGCATTGTGACGATGTCGGATTATTTGTGGCTTTGGCCATGGGAGCTCCTCAGTAGCGAATATCTCGGTGACGCTTTTGGTGAGCGGCGTCCATCTGGAGTTCTTGTTTGTATGTACATTATCCCTTCCGCCTAACCGATGCTGCAAGCCGGATGAGGTGTCAAAGTTTACCCTTGACTGCCAAATGCCTAGCTTCCGCTTTTTGTTTAATCGGGCGGTAAGGACGTTGTCTTCTCTTGTTTTCTGGGTGTAGAGGTTTGTGTTCTGTGGGAGATCTCTACCCAGTTGCTTCTCCGTTTCCGCGAAGCGTTTAGCTGCTGTCATGATGGCATCCCATGTGGATGGCATGCCATCTTTACCTGTTAAGGTGCGGATGAGCTCTGGGTCGTTCGCGCCCTGAATAAAGGCAGCGCGAACAAGATCTTCGCTAATGTTACCCAGACTTAGCTTCTTCGAGTTGAAGCGAGTGATGAAGTCTAGCAAAGATTCATCTTTTTCTCGAATGCACTTGAGGATTGTCCATTGCTCCTCGGTATACTTTCTTTGCTGGCTGAAGTGTTGGCTAAACTTCTGTTGGAAGTCAGCCCAGTCATAGATGTGGTTGACCGGTAGACGATCGAAACACGCTCTAGCAGCCCCGACCAGTGTCATTTGGAACATGTAACACCATGTAGGTTGTGACATCTGCCCTGATCCGACCCGACCCAGGTACCCGTTTCTCTGACCCGATCTCTTTCTTTTATGATTAATACCTATATTTTACTTTTAATAATAATAATAATATACTTTTCCTTCCCGCCTCTTTCTCTCTCTTTTTCTTTCCGCCGTCCCGTCCCTCTCCTTTTCTCTCTTTCCGCCTTCTTTTCCCTCTTGTCGCCGTCCCGCCCTTAAGCCTTGTTTCCCTCTTTCTTCTAACTCTTTTGTTCCTTCCCGCCTAAGGTTGTCTGCGCAGACTCCTTACAAGGAATCCTGCGTGAAGACCACCTGTTTCAGCGATACGCGAGACGAACTCTTCTCGCAGCGCGCTAAGAATTGTAATTCTTCTCGCAGCGCGCTAAGAACGGTAGTTCTTCCCGCGACGCGCTAAGGATTTGTAGTTCTTCTCGCAGCACGCTAAGAATCGTAGTTCATCCCTCGACGCGCGAAGAATTATAGTTCTTCCCGCGGCGCGCTAGGAATTCTAGTTCCTCCCGCGGCGCGCTAAGAAATGTGATTCTTCCCGCGACGCGCTTAGAAATGTAGTTCTTTCCGCGACGCGTTAAGGTTGTTTCTGTCTGCCTTCGCGCTCGCGCTCTCTTGACCTTCTGTGTCTGCCTTCGCGCCTTAGCCTTCTCGCGCTAAACCCTTTTAGTTCTGTTGAATCTAGCCGTTTGCTTTTGTGTTGTCTTATCTTTTGAGCTGTTGACCTAATCTGCTTTATGTCTGAAAAGTTACTTTCGGCGCAGCATGCGCGCCAACCCCATTGGTTGGCAGATAAAGTGACTGACATAATCTTTTGAGATCTGCTTTTGCCATGCTTGACCAGTACCTTTATCTGACCCGCCCATGCTTTTTACTGTTCCCTGACAGCTTTTCCTTTGCCCCCTGCAGCTGCCATATCTTTCTATATCTTTTGCTTTTGTTTTCTTATGCTTTTGATATCTTTTGCTTGATCCTGTTAAAGATCTTTTCCCCTTTTTCTGGATTTATGTCTCCTAGGGTTCCTCTATAAATAATAATAATATTTTCATAACACTACACACACAAAACACTTAATCTCTCCTGTTCTCTTGCTCCTTGCTCTCTCTGCCGCCTCCCTCTCTGCCTCCGTCTTCCTCCCTGTTCTGCCCTGCTTTTCCGGTAATATATATATATTATATATAATAATTTACTTATGCTAACTTATAATCAAGACTTAAAAACAAATCATTAAAACAATAATCTTTAATTATAGGTTAACTTGTGCTTGTTTAAAGTTGGTTCTTGCTTTATCTTACACCGCATCGTTTATCAAGTGAGTAATCTCGTACCTAATCCCTTTTTTTATTTTTAATGTTTTGGGATGTTCATGTGTTCATACAAACTTAGAGTCTTAAACTTGTTTATGAACTTTAGTCGCGCAGTATCCCATGTGTTGAGGACGTTTACTTGGCTGTTTATTTGTATGTGTGTATCATTAACCGCTTTGTTCGGCCTATTCCGAAGTTTTCATGGATCCATTAGATGAACACGGGAGACCTATCGTTTACGGTTTTCTTTGTTTACACTTGCACAGATGTTTTCTCGTTTTTGTGCTCAATTGGGAGCACGGATTGAACTATGAACTATGAGCTATGATCTATCTAGGCTTGATCACAAACTGATTGCACCCTTGTTAAACACCAGACATACACGTGTTGCGCGCAGATTTATTGCTATCTATGTATTGTATTAAACTTGATTTCTCACCAACACGCAAGTGTTTGACGTTTATTTTAACACATGTTCAGGTTTGCAGTAGCTGTTTTGGAGCTTGTGGACACATAGGACGTTTTTACTTTTGGACCTAGATTAAAATGTATCAAGACAAGTTATTGCTGTTCAAATATTTTGATTTATAATATATTGATTTATGTTGGTTTATTTATATCTTATGTATACGTTGCGCATGCGTGAATGAATATATTTATTAAATATTGACACCCAATAGTGTCACGAGTAATGAAACAATATGTGGCGCCCCGATGTATAATCCGCCTTTGGTCGGGGTGTTACAGATTGGTATCAGAGCTCGTTGACTTTAGGATAGGTGGTTAGACGTAACGGCCTAGAATACCTAAGAGTCCCTTCTCGCGCATGAGAGAAATCTGATGTTTGCGCGCTTATTGTTAATTACTCGTTATTTATGAATATGCTCGCGCTTGCGCAGTATATGATTTTATTTCACGATATTTCGATTTTTGTTGAATTTCGATTGATTTTTCTTACATATTCGTTTGTTGGGTTTGAAAATCCGAAAAGTCATGGTGATACATGAATAGTTGATTTTCAATTTCCATTTATGATTATGTTCTGAGGTTGGAGACTTGAAAAGTCATGGTGATACATGAATTGTCAACCTCCAATACTCATTTTCTTGTATGTTTTATATTGAAGATTGAAAAGTCATGGTGATACATGAATCGTCAATCTCCAATACTCGTTTGCTCGTATATTTTAAATTGGGAATTCGGAAAGTCATGGTGATACATGAATTGTCGATTCTTGATTCGAATTTGTTACCCTTATTAAGTCTGCATTTAGGGTCATTTATTTTACTTTAACTTTTGATAGTATCTAACTCCGTGAAACCAAGCTTTTCGAGGTTATACTTTGTGCTAAAACCAAGATATTAACTAAAATTAAAACTTTTATAGAATGCCTCCGCTATCTCGCCGATTTCAGAGAAGAGAAGCCTCGCGCATGCGTAGACAGCAACGTTCCCAGGAAATGGCCGCCGCAATAGCCCAAGCTTTGAGCCAAAATAATACCTCCAGTTATAACATTAAGTCCTTTAACGCGGGTAACCCTCCAAAATTCACAGGTCTTGAAGGAGCCACCGTGATGCTCCAGTGGCTTGAGAAGATAGAAAACACTTTCCTCCACACACAATGCCCCTCAGACAGACGAACCCAGTATGCTTCCAGTGTCCTGGAATCCAGAGCGCTTACATGGTGGAATGGAGTAGCTCATGCGCGTGGCGCAGAGGCTGCTTCTAGCATGACATGGGAGGAATTCAAGGAAATTCTTACGCGAGAATTCTGCCCTCCCAACGAAGTTAAGCGCCTGGAGGAGGAATTTTGGAATCTTAAGCAGTACAGCGGTGAAGCGCGCGAGTACGCGACGCGCTTCCATGAACTAAGCCTGCTTGTCCCTCACCTTGTTACCCCTTCCCGCCGAGCCATAGAGAAATTCCTTGGGGGTCTCCCCATGGAAATTCAAGATTCTGTATGGGCTAGAAACCCAGTTACCCTCTCTGACGCCATCGAGTTGGCCGCTGTGCTCAGTGACAACCATGTCAGAACAGGAACCCTGTTCCTGCGGGGATCTGAGAAGACCAAACCCACCAAGACTGTCCCTGAACCAACAGAAACCAAACCTGAACCCTCAAACCGTAACAACCTCAAGCGCAGGCGCAAAGCCTATGCGCTTACCAACCCGCCCATTGTCCAGCAACCCATTTATCAACCTCCAGTTTACGCGCCTAACCCTCTGTCAGCCTACCCAACACCTCCTGTAGTCCACAACTATGCCTTAACCAATCCCGCACTCCCTGCCCCGCCACCTAAGAAACCTTACACAGGAAATCAACCCTTTTGCCCAACCTGTAGACTTCACCACCCAACCCAAACCCCGTATCGACAATGTAACCGATGTGGCCGCGTTGGTCACTCTGCCGAGTTCTGTAGAATCCCTTCCGCCAACCCAATTGCGCCAACACCACCAGTCTACCCGCAGAACCCTCAACCAACCTACCAAAACCCACGACCCAGGTCGTGCTATAACTGCGGTGATCCCAGTCATTTCCGGAACGCGTGCCCGAGACTACAAGTTCAGATTACGCAAGCGAATCCGGTGAACCAGATTTCGAACCAAGTGACACGCGGACGAGCTTTTAACATAACCGCGCACCAAGCGCAAGCGAATAATGACGTAGTTAATGGTACATTTTTACTTAACGGATTTTATGCTTCTGTACTTTTTGATACTGGCGCCGATCGAAGTTTTATCTCTCGCGCCTTTGAGCAGAAGCTTGCGCGACCGCGCGATAACTTAAAAGAAAATTTTTCAGTTGAATTGGCTAATGGTGAAACTGTTTTAATTAACTCGGTGATTAAAGATTGCACGCTTAACCTTAACGAAAACGATTTTCTGATCGACCTCATCCCCATGCCTCTTGGAAGCTTTGATGTTATTATTGGTATGGACTGGCTTACGCATAATCGCGCCGAAGTTATTTGCGCCAAGAAGTTGATTCGCATTCCTCGAGAAAACGGTGATCTTCGCATCTACGGCGAAAAACCCTCCAGTGGTCTTAAGCTTATGTCTTGCGCCGAAGCCCAAAAGCTTATGCGGAAGAAGTGTATTGCATTCTTAGCCCATGTGGTCAAACCTGCTGAAGAGAAGAAGCTTCGTGATATCCCTGTTGTGCGTGATTTCCCTGAAGTTTTTCCTGATGATCTTCCTGGTATCCCTCCCGCTCGTGAAGTTGAGTTCCGTATTGATCTTGTCCCTGGTGCTTCCCCCGTAGCTAAATCTCCTTACCGTCTTGCACCCGCTGAGATGCGAGAATTGGCCAGCCAACTTCAAGAGTTGACTGCTAAAGGATTCATTCGCCCTAGCTCTTCGCCCTGGGGTGCTCCGGTGTTGTTCGTTAAAAAGAAAGATGGTTCGTTTCGCATGTGTATCGATTACCGCGAGTTGAACAAACTCACCATTAAGAACCGGTATCCCTTACCGCGTATTGACGACCTCTTCGATCAACTCCAAGGTGCCTCTTGTTTTTCCAAGATCGATCTCCGCTCTGGCTATCACCAGTTGCGCATCCGCGATGAAGATGTTCCGAAGACTGCTTTTCGAACTCGTTATGGCCATTTTGAATTCTTGGTCATGTCCTTCGGTTTAACCAACGCACCCGCCGTTTTCATGGATCTAATGAATCGGGTGTGTAGGCCTTTCTTGGATAAATTCGTGATTGTGTTTATCGATGATGTTCTGGTGTATTCTAAGACCAAGGCCGAGCATGAGCAACATCTTCGGTTGGTGTTGCAAAAGCTTCGAACCGAGCAACTCTATGCTAAGCTTTCCAAGTGTGAATTTTGGTCGGATGAAGTACAGTTTCTTGGCCATGTTGTTAACAAGATGGGTATTCATGTCGACCCATCCAAAATTGAAGCAATCAAGAACTGGATTACGCCATCCTCTCCTTCCGAAATCCGTTCCTTTCTGGGCTTAGCTGGTTATTACCGGCGCTTCATTTCGAACTTCTCGAAGATCGCTTTGCCTTTAACAGCTCTAACGCACAAAGGTAAACCGTATATTTGGGGCTCGAAGCAAGAAGAAGCCTTTCTATCGCTCAAGCAATTGTTGTGTGAAGCTCCTGTTCTTGCGCTACCTGAGGGTAATGATGATTTTGTCGTGTACTGCGATGCCTCCAACCAAGGTCTCGGTTGTGTTCTTATGCAACGAGGCAAGGTTATCGCTTACGCATCAAGGCAACTCAAGGTTCATGAAAAGAATTATACAACTCACGACCTCGAACTTGGTGCAGTTGTTTTTGCCTTGAAGATCTGGAGACACTACCTTTATGGTACTAAGTGTATCCTCTACACAGACCATAAAAGCCTTCAGCATATCTTTGATCTGAAGGAACTTAACATGAGACAACGCCGATGGAACGAACTCATCAGCGATTACGATTGTGAGATCCGGTATCATCCTGGTAAGGCTAATGTGGTAGCCGATGCGCTCAGCCGAAAACCCTGCCAGTTTAACTGTATTTTGCCGCGCACGCATCTTCACTTTGCGCCGATTCAAAGCAACCTTGAATCGCGTATTCGTGACGCGCAGCGCGCATCCATCAGTAATGGTAACCTTCGCGCCGAGTTAGCGTGTGGCGCGGAAGCACACTTTGTCCCTAATCTGAGTGGAATTCTCTGCTATCTTAATCGCATCTGGATTCCCTTTGATGAGAATCTTCGCGTTGATATCCTGAGTGAGGCGCATAAATCTCGGTATTCTATTCATCCTGGCGCTGATAAGATGTACAAGGATTTGCGCATTACTTATTGGTGGCCCGGTATGAAAAAGGATATTGCTGTGTTCGTAGCTAGATGTCTGACTTGTTCTAAAGTGAAAGCTGAACACCAACGCCCATCTGGTTTGCTCGAACAACCTGAAATTCCTACGTGGAAATGGGAATGTGTAGCGATGGACTTTATTACCAAGTTACCTTTGACAGCAAGCAAACATGATAGCATTTGGGTAATAGTGGATCGTTTGACTAAGTCTGCTCACTTTCTGCCCATTCGTGAAAACTACCGTGTTGAGCAACTCGCGCAGCTTTATGTCAAGGAAATTGTCTGCCGCCATGGTACTCCTTTGAGCATCATATCCGATCGCGATGGCCGTTTTATATCTCGCTTTTGGAAATCTCTCCAATCTGCGCTAGGAACTCGCTTGGACATGAGTACGGCATATCATCCTCAGACTGACGGTCAGTCTGAGCGAACTATTCAAACTCTTGAGGATATGCTCCGATCTTGTGTTCTTGATTTTGGAGGTAATTGGGATTCACACCTGCCTTTGATCGAGTTCTCTTATAATAACAGCTATCATTCCAGTATTGGTATGGCCCCATTTGAAGCACTTTACGGTCGTAAGTGCCGCTCCCCGATCTGTTGGAGCGAAGTGGGTGAAACTCAAATCACAGGACCCGAACTTGTTCAAGAGACAACTGATAAAATCGCCAAGATCCGTGATCATCTGCTGACTGCCAGAAGCCGACAGAAGAGTTACGCAGATCGTAGGCGGAAGCCTCTCGAATTTCAAGTTGGTGATCTTGTTCTCCTCAAAGTGTCGCCTTGGAAGGGTGTTGTCCGCTTTGGGAAGAAAGGTAAGCTTGCTCCTCGATATGTTGGTCCATTCAAGATTCTCGCGCGTGTAGGAAAAGTTGCCTACAGACTTGACCTGCCGCCCGCGCTCAGTAATGTGCATCCAACGTTCCATGTATCCAATCTCAAGAAGTGTTTAGCTGACGAGAACCTTCACATTCCACTTGATGAAGTTCAAGTTGATGAAACTATGCATTTCGTTGAGAAGCCTGTTGAGATTATGGATCGCGAGGTTAAGCAAACCAAGCGCAGTCGTATCCCTATTGTTAAAGTTCGCTGGGAGTCCAAGCGCGGAGCCGAGTTTACATGGGAAAGGGAAGATCAAATGAAGATCAAGTACCCGCACCTGTTCTCTGCGCAACCTACTTCGAGATAAATTTCGGGACGAAATTTCTTAAAGTAGGGGAGACTGTGACATCTGCCCTGATCCGACCCGACCCAGGTACCCGTTTCTCTGACCCGATCTCTTTCTTTTATGATTAATACCTATATTTTACTTTTAATAATAATAATAATATACTTTTCCTTCCCGCCTCTTTCTCTCTCTTTTTCTTTCCGCCGTCCCGTCCCTCTCCTTTTCTCTCTTTCCGCCTTCTTTTCCCTCTTGTCGCCGTCCCGCCCTTAAGCCTTGTTTCCCTCTTTCTTCTAACTCTTTTGTTCCTTCCCGCCTAAGGTTGTCTGCGCAGACTCCTTACAAGGAATCCTGCGTGAAGACCACCTGTTTCAGCGATACGCGAGACGAACTCTTCTCGCAGCGCGCTAAGAATTGTAATTCTTCTCGCAGCGCGCTAAGAACGGTAGTTCTTCCCGCGACGCGCTAAGGATTTGTAGTTCTTCTCGCAGCACGCTAAGAATCGTAGTTCATCCCTCGACGCGCGAAGAATTATAGTTCTTCCCGCGGCGCGCTAGGAATTCTAGTTCCTCCCGCGGCGCGCTAAGAAATGTGATTCTTCCCGCGACGCGCTTAGAAATGTAGTTCTTTCCGCGACGCGTTAAGGTTGTTTCTGTCTGCCTTCGCGCTCGCGCTCTCTTGACCTTCTGTGTCTGCCTTCGCGCCTTAGCCTTCTCGCGCTAAACCCTTTTAGTTCTGTTGAATCTAGCCGTTTGCTTTTGTGTTGTCTTATCTTTTGAGCTGTTGACCTAATCTGCTTTATGTCTGAAAAGTTACTTTCGGCGCAGCATGCGCGCCAACCCCATTGGTTGGCAGATAAAGTGACTGACATAATCTTTTGAGATCTGCTTTTGCCATGCTTGACCAGTACCTTTATCTGACCCGCCCATGCTTTTTACTGTTCCCTGACAGCTTTTCCTTTGCCCCCTGCAGCTGCCATATCTTTCTATATCTTTTGCTTTTGTTTTCTTATGCTTTTGATATCTTTTGCTTGATCCTGTTAAAGATCTTTTCCCCTTTTTCTGGATTTATGTCTCCTAGGGTTCCTCTATAAATAATAATAATATTTTCATAACACTACACACACAAAACACTTAATCTCTCCTGTTCTCTTGCTCCTTGCTCTCTCTGCCGCCTCCCTCTCTGCCTCCGTCTTCCTCCCTGTTCTGCCCTGCTTTTCCGGTAATATATATATATTATATATAATAATTTACTTATGCTAACTTATAATCAAGACTTAAAAACAAATCATTAAAACAATAATCTTTAATTATAGGTTAACTTGTGCTTGTTTAAAGTTGGTTCTTGCTTTATCTTACACCGCATCGTTTATCAAGTGAGTAATCTCGTACCTAATCCCTTTTTTTATTTTTAATGTTTTGGGATGTTCATGTGTTCATACAAACTTAGAGTCTTAAACTTGTTTATGAACTTTAGTCGCGCAGTATCCCATGTGTTGAGGACGTTTACTTGGCTGTTTATTTGTATGTGTGTATCATTAACCGCTTTGTTCGGCCTATTCCGAAGTTTTCATGGATCCATTAGATGAACACGGGAGACCTATCGTTTACGGTTTTCTTTGTTTACACTTGCACAGATGTTTTCTCGTTTTTGTGCTCAATTGGGAGCACGGATTGAACTATGAACTATGAGCTATGATCTATCTAGGCTTGATCACAAACTGATTGCACCCTTGTTAAACACCAGACATACACGTGTTGCGCGCAGATTTATTGCTATCTATGTATTGTATTAAACTTGATTTCTCACCAACACGCAAGTGTTTGACGTTTATTTTAACACATGTTCAGGTTTGCAGTAGCTGTTTTGGAGCTTGTGGACACATAGGACGTTTTTACTTTTGGACCTAGATTAAAATGTATCAAGACAAGTTATTGCTGTTCAAATATTTTGATTTATAATATATTGATTTATGTTGGTTTATTTATATCTTATGTATACGTTGCGCATGCGTGAATGAATATATTTATTAAATATTGACACCCAATAGTGTCACGAGTAATGAAACAATATGTGGCGCCCCGATGTATAATCCGCCTTTGGTCGGGGTGTTACATAGGTTTCGTCCAACTACTGACGGTTGCCCCCGCTATGAATCTGTTCAAATGATCATCTGGGTCGGATATACCATCATATGTGCCTATGCTGGACATTTGTTTGGCACTTTTTGGGGCGATTGCTTCTGCAATGTCCCTTGCAAATTTGGACGTTCCCGCATTTGCAACGTTTGGTCTGAATGTTTTGGAGAAGTCTCGTGGACTTCCACCTGTGCTTTTTGGTTTGAAGGCTTGTCCAAAATGCCTTCTCGGTTGGGAATCCGTTTCCTTACGCTTCCCTTTTGCCCTATGGCGAGGGTTCGCGTCGGAGTCGGATTCCTCCGAGTCATCCAAGTAATCTTCGAATTCGTCAGCCTGTTGGACGGAACGCAAGCGTTCGTCCAACTCAGCTTGGAATTCCCTCTGACGTGCCTCCGCCCATGCCTTAACTTCATCGAGTGTTTGGCGGGGGAGTCTTGTTCGTTTCTCTAACTGGGTATCGGTGATTCCCTGTGAGCGATTATTTACTGCACTTGCCCCAGCTGGGGTAGTGTTCGTAAAATTTACTTCACTTGCCCCGGCTTGGGTAGCCGGGGTAGTGTTTGTAAAAACTGTGTTGCCGGTATTCCCCCCAGTAGCTGGGGTTGTGGTTACCGGAGTTTCTTTAACCATCTTAGAAGTTTGAAAAAACTGAAGAAAAATGTTCTAGCTGTCCCACGGATGGCGCCAATGAAGAAACACTAACCGGACCCCGAGCAGATTACTGGTAACTTGGGGGTTAGATAGATGTTTCCCACGAGGGGTTAGACCCAGAGAAGATGGTTCTTCTGATAACCTGCAAAACAGACACCGTGAGCTTGTCACTGAGAAGGGGGGGGGGGGTTCCTCCTTGTGACCACCCTCCGGCGTGAGAATCAGACTAGATTGCTCTTTAAATATAAATGTATATTAAGAGATTGCTAGAGCAGATATCAGGTATAATATGATGATATGAGATAAGATGAGATGGTCATACCATTTGTGGTATTTATAGCCGAAGGTAGGTTTCCAAGGAGGTGTGGCCGGCTGCAACAGTGTTCCTGTTCCACCAACAGTGGTCTACGCACGTGCACTGCTGGTAGTTGGTGGGTAGGCAGCGGCTGATAGTGACCAGGCCTGCTGTGTACTATTCCTTTTCCACCAACTGCCGGCTACGCACGTGGTATGGCAGTAGTTGGTGAGTAGGCAACGGCTAATAGTGACACAGTACAGGAGCATGCTGCTCGCCATACTGTGGTCAATAAGCTGTCGTATCTTTAGTCAGATCTTTTTCCCATACCTCGTCAGGTACAGTACAGAAGATCTTCCCGTATCGTACGGACTGGCTTATTTGGGGCGGGAGTATTCCCCCTCCCGCCCTTGTGCGGGATTGTTCCCGGCTTTGCTCATTCCTTCAGGTGACACTGAACGATTGAGAGCTAAGTGCCTTGTGCGTGTAGCCTTGCTGTGCGGGTGGCCTTCCCTGATGGCTTGTATCCGAGGCTGCGGGGACAGGCGGAGTCCTTCACCATTGGGAGGCATTTCCTGCGGGAACAGCTTGCGTACTGCGCGTAAGGACGTCACGTCTCTGAGCATGGTTGGTCATGCGGATCCAGTTGGTTTCTGCGCAGACGTTCCTCTTCGAGGTGAGTCTTGCGGGTCCAACTGGGCTCTGCTGGGACCTACCTCTTCAATTTGCTTCATGACTAGCAAGTGTGTTCATGTCTTTTTATCTAGTATGATACCAAGTACTATTATAAGATCGGAGAAGGTCATTTGGCTCAATCCTTTTGGTTTAAAACGCCTCCGAAGATCGATCCAAATGCTTACTATAAAGTTGGAATTATAGGTGATATTAATAATTCCCTTTTTCTTCATTTTTGAATTTGTTTTTAAAGTGATTTAATCAAAAGTAGTAAAACAATAATGTTACTAACTTTGTTTTCTGGTTAAATTGTTTATTTCATTAAGGTGACTTGGGGCAAACATTTAATTCTTTGTCAACTCTTGAACATTACATTGAGAACGAAGGAGAAGCTGTGTTATTTGTTGATCTATCTATCTTATTCTGATGAGCATTCATACGATGAAATGGGTGAACGCTGGGATTCGTATGCTCGTTTTGTTGAAAGAAATGCAGCATATCAACCATGGTTATGGATAGTCGGAAATCATGAAGTCGAGTATCTTCCAGAAATTGTAAGTCGTCAAAGATCAAACCGCACACGTTAATCTTAATTCGATATTTTATAGAATAATAAAAAACCAGTAAGGTGTTATATGTATTATTAGTCAGTTATCAAATCATGTCATAGTTACAGTAAACCCTAACTAATATATTTTTCGAACATGTGCAATTCGTTTCTTTGTGTGTCTAGAACGAACTTGAACCGTTCAGAGAATATCTCAATAGATACACGACGCCTTATGAAGCTAGCGGAAGTAGTAGTCCGCTTTGGTACGCTGTGAGACGTGCATCCGCTCATATAATATTTCTATCCACTTATTCTCCATATGGTAAGTTGGTAACTTAAATTAGTTTATGACGAATCTAACATACTCATTGAATTTAAGTTTCTAGCTAATCAATTATTATTTAATTTGCATGACTGATAGTAAAATACACACCTCAATATGAATGGCTGCTAGCAGAGTTTAAAAAGGTGGACAGGAAGAAAACACCTTGGCTTTTTGTTCTTATGCACTCCCCACTATATAACAGTAACAGTGCTCACTACATGGAGGCTGAAAGCATGCGAGTTGTGTTCGAGAGTTGGTTTGTGAAGTATAAGGTTGATTTGGTCTTCGCCGGACATGTCCATGCTTATGAAAGATCGGTAATTAACTTAAGTTTGATCCCTAGCTCACCTTCATATCATATCTCTAGAAATCAATCCAAAGGGAACATAATCACTCATTCAATCATGAGAAAATCGAATAAGAGTCACATATCTACGTTTACTTAATTGCATATCGGATTTTTCTCGTTAATAATGAATTAATTAAATTTAAGTGATACGCGACACTATACTACGTATAAATTTGTGTATATATAGTTACTTGTATAGGTATTATTCACCAATAATACATGTGAGAAAATAGTTTTGTGATTTTTTATTTAAGCATTTCAATGTCATGGACATATAGCCAAAAGAAACTTTCCAACCATATATGAAGTTTATGTGCATTGTGAGCCTATACCAAAGTATGTACATATACGTACACATCCATACACATGTGTGATCAGAATTAGGGTTTGAATTAGGTTTGCAAATGAACAAAGCTTAATAAAGTCTAGTTTATACATTTACGTTCATGTTCGCTAGGTTCACATGCTAGAATTAAGGTTGCAAATGAACAAAGATAAAAACTCGATGAAAACCCGTTATATATTTTACCCTAAGATAAACATACATGCATATCAGTACCGGATTTCCAACATACGCTACAACATATCCAATGGCTTGAGTTCTCCCATCCCTGATGAATCCGCCCCCATTTACATCAACATTGGAGATGGAGGAAATTTAGAAGGTCTTGCATCAAGGTGAACTTTTCTTGTTTTATTTTTATCAATGATTTGTTCAGGGTCGTCCTCGATAATTTATATGCCTCGGCCGAACCAAATAAAAAAATGCCCGTAGATTCTAGCAAGTAACGAAATATTATAAGCAAAAAAAAATTTTGGTCTTAGGTAAATGGGTTTTTTGTTTGACTTAAACAATTAAATTTTTAAATAAGCTTACTTGGTTATGATTTAGGTTGTGTAAAAAACTTTATATATAAAAATAAACTTAAAAATGACTCAATTGAGACTAGAACTTGCAACCTTTTAATTGGAAGTCATACTTCTTTACCACTAGACCAACCTAGATATTGTATAATTAGAGTAAAACATTAAATACACATATTTCTTTTTCATAAAATTATATAGATATAAAAAAATTTGTGCCCCCGAAAATCAAGTGCCACGGCCGGTCGCCCACATCGCCCTATGCCCGAGCCGCCCCTGGATTTGTTAGTTTCATTCTTCTTTACAAAGAATAACTATATATCTCTTGTTTCCTTGATGAATTTTGTAGCTATAACGATCCTCAACCTAATTATTCTGCGTTTCGGGAGGCTAGTTATGGGCACGCGACATTAGAGATAATGAACAAAACACATGCTTTCTACCATTGGTATCGAAATGATGAAGGAAAGAAAGTTAAAACCGATTCCTTTGTGGTGCACAACCAATACTGGTATGCAACATTCTGACCTTTTCATTTTATTTTTTTTAGCTTTTTTTGAACCTTTTTATATTTCGTTGATTATAATTCACTATATTATCCAATTTAAATAAAAGAATTGGACCGACCAATGAACCAGAGAAGCCAATTTAAATTAAAATATTTTATGTGAAATAATTTCAAATATGAGAGCTTTTATAAGTAACATATTTGGTGTCCCATTCTTCTAATCAAAATGATGGTGACACCCAAATAGATGGCTGGCTTAATATTTATCACATATTTAAGTGCAAATATTATTTTTTTATATTTATATTTATAGAGTTTGGATCAAATATAAATACCTTTTATCGTGAGAAGAGTATAAATAACTAGAGTAATTATGTTAACATTAAAGTAATTATTATATTACAATATATTATTTTTTATAACATAATTACTCTATTTCAAAATTGTAATTTACTCTAGTTATTTGTACATTTAGTATGTTAATTTTATTTGTACCGGATCTCATTTATAATCAGTCATGACAATTTTTTGTTAGGCGTCGTTTCACTTTGCTTTATGGCCGAATATGGGTTAGTTCAGTTTCTTATAGTTAAAGTTGAACTTATAACACATGTTCAAGTTTTCTGATTTCCATAACCGATCACCCCGCAATTAACAAGGCTAGGTTAATTCGATTATTAACAAGGATGGTTCACTTTAGTTTCGTTAATTATCGGTTAGCTAATACACCCAAACATTACTTTGGATGTGTTTGCTCAAGTTGATATCTACTAATACACCCAATTATATTCTGGGTCAAATGTTTATAATGATATCGATTGTTTTGAGTATATAAAGTATAATAAATGATAACAAAACCCTTTTGAACATTATATTATGGATAAAGAAACATAAACATTAATCGGACCGAACAACCAGTTCAAATAACTCAGTTACCAATATACATATAACCATAACCGAACCATAAAGGCATGTTACAAAAATTATTACGGTCAAACAAATTGTTGTTGAATTGGCTATGCTATAGTTTATTTAATCGCTTTATATTCACTCTACTTTGTTTTGCACATACGCTTGTTAAAACAGGAGGTTGATGGATATGAAGTTGAATTTGTGAATCAGACGTCGAACAAAGAGAAATAAAAAGTGTAACCAAGTTCTTTGTTTGTAATATTTTGGTGATGCTACTTTATTTGTGACTAGTAATTCATTAGTTGGGCCGGCGTTTTGTTCGTTTATTAGTCTTTCGTTTATTACTACTTTAAAACATTTATTTTATGGATTGTTTATGTTTGTTTTGGGCCCATATGGGTTAGTTTCGATGCGGGTTGCATGGGGCGTTTGGCCCATGGGCCAATCAAAACTGGTTATATGGATGATGATACTCTCCATGTATATAGGGGTGAGTTAAGATCGGCTCCTTTGTGTTGCACAACCAGTACTAGTATGCACCAATGTAAGTGCTTTATTTTTTATTTCTAAAACGATGACTTTCTTGTATTTAAACTACCGCACTCTTCAAATTTAAAATGTTTCATTTAACTACTTATATTCATCGATATGTGAAAATATTTATTAGGGATTGTGTCGCTTTGCTTTAGGGTTGAGTATTTGAGTATGGGTTTATTCGGTTTGTTATTGATTAAAGTTGAAACAATACTCGGTGATTCATGTTTTAGATTTTCAATAGTGATCATTTTTAGTTATAAAAAGTTCTTTCAATTCGATTATTTTAAAGATTGTTCGTGTAGTTTGATAAATCATCGGTTAAGCGTATAGTGTGTGGATAAGTTATTTAATTTGTAAGATATTGTAACAAAAAGTTTTGACATGTAAAAACATCGAGTTAGGTTTCGAACCTAAAACCATAATATCTCACGCCTTAACAATAACCGAAAAAATGATTTCATAAAACCTTTAAAATTCGTTTTTAAGTTTAATTTTCATTTGGTGTATCATAATTGAGGAGGGTAACTTTTTGGCTGTCTATTAAAATATCTTAACCCGCAACGACGTATGGATTTGATTATGTGTGGTTTCTATTCGATAATATATGATATATAGTAACTCCATACACACAAAATATATGGTTTGTCATCTATTTACATGACTCTTATCCTTATAAGCTCGTTGGCAAATGATAATAATACACGATAGATCAAAGTCACTATTTTCTCTTTTTCTTGAAAATTAAAGAAAATATGAAATCTTAGTGAATATGGCTTTTAGGTTACATGTCGTGAGTTAACGGCCAGTGTCGAATCCAGAAACTTTTTTTCAGGCGGTGCACTAATTTTAAATGCTTCAATTTCATAGAATAAGATATAAAAATTTGGAGTTGGTTCGACGATTTGGGTCGGTTCGACAATTCGGGTCAGTTCATTACATAATAATGTTTTACCACTGGTTTAATTTGCTAATTGTAATCTAAAATTTAACAAATAACTTGACAATTAACAAATGAATCTAAGCAATTAATAATATCATGAACAATTAACAAATGAATCTAAACTCATCGTCAAGGTCGAAGGATTCGAGGTAAAGTAGCAACTAGCAAGGCGGCCGGAAAAAGGCACGATCCTGCGACGGACGACGACGGTATGCGGTCGACCAGATGCCCGAACTACCGGAGGAAGGAGGTGTGGCACAAGTTTAATCGTGGTGGAGAGGGAAGAAAGTCAAATAACGACGTTTGTAATTGTATATTTGTTTAAAAGTTTTGGTTTATGAAACCCTAAATTACTATATAAAAAAATAATAGTATAAAATGGATTCAAACCTATGACCTTAAGTTTACCAACTTAAATAGTTCTCCACCAAACCTTCAACTTATTATCAACTAAAGATGGTACTTTTCTAATTTATAATGTGGTTCACTCTATTATTTTTTATATACCAATACACTACTATTTCAAAACTCTCAGGAACCACCCATTTGAATGGTGGATCCACTCATGTTAACGACCACCACCGCATCAACACATGGGAGGCGGCGAACACCATGTCAAGGGCTCCAAGACCAACCACCAATCAAAACCCAAAGAGGGGGGGGGGGGGGGTTGGTTTAGTACACAACTATTCGCCTTAGTAACATCATGTTATATATTATAATCACAATTTCAAATTATGTGCAAATCAATAAATCAATATATTGTAGCACTCAAGATTTATTTAGATTTTATAAGGGCTGTTTTCAAGAATTTTTTAAAAATTCAGGGCTCAGGACGAATATAAAAAAGGGTCTATCAAATCATCATTTTAATTATGTGATCAATAATTTTACAATTTTGTTGCATTTTCAAATCCCAAAACAGGCCAAAGCAAACAAAAAATAATAATAACAAATTACCAAAATTGTTTATATAAAACACAAAGGAAATTTTTTTCTATAATTAAAAGCACAAAAAATAAGAATTAAACACATGATATGTGATTCCATAGACTTGCTTGCACCAATGAGTCAATTAAGAGAATATCGCAAGCTAGCTAATTTGCATATGTGGTAGAAAATCTACACGAAAATATTATACATAAAGATAAAAAAAACCATGTTTAGTGTCCGCATGCATGATTTTGTTTCACTGCCATAACATGATACTTACCGAATTTATACAGGTTTGTTTCCGCAATGAGCATGCTTTGTTTTTGTTTATAGGTGTTGGTGAATTTATTGTTCGGTTTGTGTTGGTGTTGTAACCAACTACTGATTGCATTCGCGTCAACTCGTACCTGTATCATGTGGTTTTACCAACCGACTACACGTTGTTTTAAATATAGGTTGAAATATTGTTAGAGTTGATGAACTTAAATATAATCCCTCTTGTAAAATTCATGCACTTAAAATTATACGACTCTAAGACAACCATGCAATACATTTACCTAAACAAACCTTATATGCAACGGGATTAAATATGTTGATCGTAATTGAGTTGAAATGTTTTAAATTTTAATAAATTGGTCCAAATAGATTGTCAAACCATCATTATATAGCTAGATGTACGTGTTTATAGGTTGATGTGTTTACTTAAATGGGTTAATTAAACAAATAACTCCAACTAAGCAATGAGCATTCAACACATGGCTTGCTAGTCCCGGAGGAGAGATATGTAGGTGGTACACGGGCTAAAAAGATTTTGAAATCTTTTAATTCTGTACCGATGACATAAACGTCGTGGCATTTTAAGACCTCCACGTCATCTTTTTATTGGTCCAATCAGTTCATGTTTATTATTTTTTATTGCTGAAAAGTTATTTTGGTACGTCAATTTTATTTTTGGTTTGGTGAATTTTCCTTTAATTAACTTTTATGAAAAGTAAGGGGTACGCCACAATTATCATGGTACTTAAAGCAATTCGTCCATCTTCACTTGATACATGTTCCCTCTCGAACTCAACTTCTTCATTTGGTTGTTCATTCGAGTGTTTGTTCGGATCACCCAAACTTTGCATGAACCTCATGCAAACTCCAACATCAACTTTGTTGGTTTGTTGATCTTCAACGTTTTCTGTTCCACCATGACAACCCGTAGCATGAGACGGGACTACCTCATCGTGCACTTCATTCAACACGGTTTCTTTCTCGTCTAGTTCGGTTACCGTCATGGTTACGTCTTGTTCAACTGTACTTTCTTCTTTAAACACAATTTCCTCATCATCTAAATTCAAAATAACAATAGATGATTCCATGGTTACCTTCAACGGATTCAACTCTGGCACTACTTCCTGACTTTTCCACCAACAGGAGCCTTCTTCAAACCATTCATCTACCAGGTTCGGTTTAAATTCGGTGTCAACTGCGTATTTTCCTTGAACCTCAGCCATATTAGCCTCCACATCCCACGGTTCTTCTTCTCTAACAACAGCTACATTACCTTCCTCCTTAGGCTCTCGACAGTATTTCGCCATATGCCCTTTTTGTCCACAGTTATGGCACCTAAACGGAAACTGCTTTGATTGGTACCTTGATTCCTACTCTCGGTTCTCTTCGTCCGATGAATCTTCTTCAGAGTTGTCATCTCGACCCTTTGGTTCCATTCTCTTTTCTTGGGTCGGTTACGTTTCTCGTTCTCCCAATATTTACCCTTGCCTTTCTCACCGTTACAATTCTTATTTTTGAAGAAGCGATGCTTCTCCTTCCTTCCGACATACAAGGCTTCACTCTCGGTTTTAATTGACAACCCGGCTAACTGTTTTGCTAAGGCTTCTTGTCCGGCAAGAATATTTTCGAACTCAGTTATACTTGGTTGGGTCGCCCACCCTTGAATAGCGGTAACAAAGCTACGATACTCCGACCTTAAACCATGAATGAGTATCCGCTTCATACGAGCATCGTTAACCTGAGACTGTGGATCGAGTTCTCCAATCTCGCGACACAAATTCTTCACTTTACGAAAATATTGTGAAATAGGAAGATCACCTTGAGAAATCGTCATCAACTCACCTTCGACTAGTTGCAATCGAGCATCGTTCTTCTTCGTGAATAAGGTCTCCAGCGTATCCCACGCTTGCTTTGGATATTCGAGATCTTGAATATGATCAAGAACATCATCATCGACCGTTGTCTTGATGATAAACATCGCCCGGCCCGCTTTCACCTGCCACTTCCCGATACTACCATTAATATCGTTTGCAGGTTGTCTCGTCTCGGTACCATTCGTCACTTGCCAAAGATCTTGACCTTGAAGATACGATTTAATGCATGTCGACCATTGTTTATAGTTGATTTGACTCAACTTCTTGATTCCCCCTACCATCTGTAACTCGGCCATCGTTAGGTTTCTTTCTTCGATCGGATTTCTAATAACTTCTGCCTTCGATCAATGAACAAGAATATAAGGGTTTGATCGCTAGACCTCCGTTGCAACATACAAGTTTAAAACAACTTGTTTGAATTATTTGTTAATATTATTGAATCAAATGTTATTTACTGAGTTTGTTTTCTATTATGTGAGGGCTATAACACCAACAGTTGAAAACAAAGCTAAGTTGCAACTTTAGATCAAAAATCGGCTAGAAACTTGTACTATGTTTGTTGTAGAGGCAATGGTGCCACATGTGGAAGAAAAAAAAATGTTATACGCAGTGACGGACCTAGGATGTTTTTTAAGCGTGGTCCTTTTTTTCAATGTTCAGATTTTCACAACCAAAAGTTAAATTTTCGGGTCAGGATGAAGAAAATAATATGCTTCCAGTAAAAGTTGGATGGAAACTAGAACAGCGAGAACGTACACTAAAGTTGGATGGAACAAGATTACATGTGTGTGGTCATTAAAAGATGAGTGTGATTCCATATATGTTCGAGAATATCGTTTGTCGTTTATAGATGCCAATGATTTAACTCCTTATACGCACATGGGCTAATTGCATATGTGGTTGAGCATATAAAAAATCAACACGAACAATAATATTAAAATATAAAACCATGTTTGTGTAGTAAGCATGGTGTGTATAAATCGGTTGTGTCTTAATGGTAGAGCACTCAATTTACAAGTGAGAGGTAGGATGTTCAAATCTCACTATCACCAATTTATATGAGAGATATGAGGGATGACCCTGCCAGGGTTCGAGTCCTAATCTCACCCGGTTTTACCGGCTCCTCGCTGTCGTGCCATTTGGCGGGCGTGGGGGTCGGGTTTTATCCAGTGAATCTCTCAATAGGTGGACCGCTAGGGGCTCCGTCCGTCCGGACTAGTGGCCGGCTCGGGCTACCTTTAGCCAATGGGGGTCGCGTACGGAGTACCATGCGTTACTTAGTTGGTCGTTCAAAAACAAAAAAAAAATTAAGCATGGTGTGTTTCCATGTTGAAACCCAATACCGACTAAATTAATTCATGTTGGTTTGTCGATGCAACATGTGGGTTTTCTTTTTTCTTTTTTGTGTGTTGACGAATTTACTTTTGTTTAGTTATGGTGCTGTAAGCCTGTAATACGTCGTTTTTTTTTGTTTACTTTTATACGATCGTAAGACAACCCATTTATCTAAACAAACCATACACGCAACGAATGTAAACGTGTTGACGGAATGTAAAATTGCGAAATGTAAGTGGATTGTCATCAGATTTTGAATGGATTATATATATGTCAATAGTAATTTAGTTGAAAGGTTTTAATAAATAGACCAAATAGATTGTCGGACCATCCTAATATAACTAAATGTGTTGAGAGGTTTATGTGTTTACTTAAATGTGTCAATAGTAAAATAAAAAGATTGTCGGACCATTCTAATGAACATTCAACTCATGGCTTGCTAGTGCCGGAGGCGAAATACGCATGTGTAAGAAGGCTAAAAAGATTTTTTATTTCTACTTGCAATGTTTGTTTCGTTGATAGAAACGCTGAGACATTTGTTTCTAGGTAGTTCACGTGTCATCTTTTATTGGTCTAATCATTTCATGTATATTATACTATTGCTGAAATATTATTTTGGTATGCTCAAATGTTGTTTTCGGTGAATTTTTTAATTAACTTTAACCAAAAAAAAAAAAATGGTGTACGCCATCATTAGGCGTCCCTCACATACCGGTCCACGGCCAATATTATAGAGGTAAATCATGTATCCTAAAGTAGATTAGGTGATGCCAAGATTTAAACCTTGAACCTTCACAATATATAGATTCCTAAATCCTTACCATCAAGGCACTATCGTGGAGACAGTAATTAACTTTTACGAGTCTAACAATAAATTGTTATTGGTATGCATGCCATAAGTCCACCAAATTCATCTACGGGGCTGTTTGACAATCTTGTGCTGAATCATTAAGAGGTCTGACCGATTAAGAGGTAGTCTCCGAATCATTCAACATGTTTATGAAACTTCCCCGTTAAGATATTCCATGAAACATTAAGTGGTGCAGTTTTCGTGAACCAAATAACTCTACTTGTGATTGATTTAGAGATAACCTCTTAATAAATCATTATTAAGAGACTAAGCTACCAAACAACTCCTAAATATATTTGACACACTGTCACACTCACATGTGCTAAAATAACAAAAATAATCGTACTTCCTGCCAATTAAGTGCTAACTAACGCTTGTTTCAACCGGCTATAAAACCAAACCAATAGCTAGCAACTATTTCATCCTCAACACCACTGAATCCAAGGTCAGTCCTATGAATATATATTCATACATAATATTTTTAGTAATGTATTTGATTCAAATTGAATATTCATTACATAATAATATGTTATTGTTTGTAGTTTATGCTAGGATAAGAAAATGAGGTCAAGGATACCCGAGTTTCTTGTTATTGTCTGTATTTTATTAAGCTTTGTCGGTAATGTGGTCTACGCGGGTATCACTAGCAGTTTCGTCCGTTCAGAGTTTCCAGCCGTTGACATGCCTCTTGATTATGAAGCATTCGCGATTCCGAGTGGTTATAATGCACCACAACAAGTAATTAAGTTATTTATACACATTTTTAAATGTTTATTTTGCATAAATTTAAATTGTAAATGAATTGATGTAGGTGCATATAACTCAAGGAGATTATGATGGAAAAGCTGTAATTATAATGTGGGTTACACCTACCGAACCGGGCCGAACCATGTAAAATATGGAACATCAGAAAATAAGTACGATTTTATTGCAATAGGCTCCGCGGTTAAAAACTACACCTTTTACAACTACAAATCTGGCTTTACCCATACCGTCCTTGTTAAGGACCTTGAGGTATTAACTAACCTTCTTGGTTAACTTAATAATTACATAGTTAGTAACGGGCGAATGATATATGCGTCCGTGTCATATAGTTATCTATAATGTTAAATAAGTATGTATAGGTTACACAACATATATAACTAATTAGTTGTGCACAAAATTGCACAACACACAACAAATTACATCCGAAATTATGTACGTGTACATACACACGCACACGTACATATAATGGGAAGCTTATATAAATAAATAAATAAACAATTTATCATTATAATTAAGCATATATATAATTAAGAAAATTATACACACGTTTATCGGCGTTTTTTAATATGTTTTTTCCCGAAAATATTAGCAATATTATACTTAAATTAAAAAGAAACTTGATTTGATGGTATATACTTTCGAAATAATGAAGTGTATAAATATTATTTACGTTAGAAAATCTATGAAACACGAGAAAAAGTAAACAGTGATAGCTTTCTCATCTTACCATTTCAACTATTTAAATCGTCCATTTATGTCGACGTGTTACTTCGAATCATCTCAACCATTGGTTTACCTTGATCAAGGGTCCAAATCAATTCCTAATTTTTATAGGATAAAACATATTGTATTATTGATTAAAAGAATTGTTTCATGACTAACAAGTGTGTTCATGCCTTGTTATAATTGTGATAAATTAGTATGATACCAAGTACTATTATGAGATTGGAGAAGGTGATTCTGCTAGATCATTTTGGTTTAAAACACCTCCAAAGATAGACCCAAATGCTCATTATAAATTTGGACTTATAGGTGATATTTAATTCCCTTTTCTCTTCCTCTTTGTATTTGTTAAAATTAACAAAGAATAATATTACTAAACTTTTTTTTCTGGTTAAATTGTTTATTTCATTAAGGTGACTTGGGGCAAACATTTAATTCTTTGTCAACTCTTGAACATTACATTGAGAACGAAGGAGAAGCCGTGTTATTTGTTGGAGATTTATCGTATTCTGATGAGCATCCATACGAAGAAATGGGTGAACGTTGGGATACGTATGCTCGTTTTGTTGAAAGAAATGCAGCATATCAACCATGGTTATGGATAGTCGGAAATCATGAAGTTGAGTATCTTCCAGAAATTGTAAGTCGTCGAATATCAACCCGCATTTTATAGAATAATGAAATACCAGTAACGTACCATGTATTATTAGTCAATTATATAGGATAACATAATACTTATATAAATTAATCAAATCGATCATATATATATTCTTCTTAACATATGTGATTCGTTTCTTTGAGTATCTAGAACGAAGTTGAACCGTTTAGAGAATATCTCAATAGATACACGACGCCTTATGAAGCTAGCGGAAGTAGTAGACCGCTTTGGTACGCTGTTAGACGTGCATCCGCTCATATAATTTTTCTATCAAGTTATTCTCCATATGGTAAGTTGGTAACTCAAATTAGTTTTGATGAAATTTGAGTGTCTAGCTAATCAATTATTATTTATTTTGTGATGGATAGTAAAATACACACCTCAGTATGAGTGGTTGCTAGCAGAGTTTAAAAAGGTGAACAGGACAGAAACACCTTGGCTTTTCGTTCTTATCCATGCCCCACTATATAACAGTAACAGTGCTCACAACATGGAGGCTGAAGGCATGCGACTCGTGTTCGAGAGTTGGTTTATTCAGTACCAGGTTGATTTGGTCTTCTCCGGACATGTTCATGCTTATGAAAGATCGGTAATTAACTTATAAGTGTGCTCTCTAGCTCACCTTCATATCAAATCCCATAGAAATCGGTCACGAGAGAACATATTGTCAAAAACAAATCACTCATACGATTAAATAATCAATTAAGAGTCGCATATCTACTTTTACTTGCATATCAGGCTTTTCTTGTCAATAATTAATTAATTAAATAAAAGTGACATGTGACACACGTATAAATTCGTGAAGTTTATGTGCATCGTGACATACATACATACATACATACATACATGTGATTAGAACTAGGTTATATATTTAACTTTAAGAGAAACATAGATGCATAAACACTTTTATTATATAGGCATTAGGGAAAATGACTATATGTTTTTATAAAACCAATCCTCATATAAGTTGCTTAAATAATCAATTCCCAAACACCCGCTACATAATCATCTTGACTTAACTAAGATACACCATTTCAGTATCGGACCTCCAACGGTCCGAGTGATCCCATCCTAGATGAATCCGCTCCCGCTTACATCAACATTGGAGATGGAGGAAATTTAGAAGGTCTTGCATCAAGGTGAACTTTTCTTGTTTTATTTTATTTTTATGAATGATTTGTTAGTTTCATTTTTCTTTACAAAGAATTACTATATATCTCTTGTTTCCTTGATGAATTTTGTAGCTATAACGATCCTCAACCCAGTTATTCTGCGTTTCGGGAGGCTAGTTATGGGCACGCGACATTGGAGATAATGAACAAAACACATGCTTTCTACCATTGGTATCGAAATGATGAAGGAAAGAAATCTAAAACTGATTCCTTTGTGGTGCACAACCAGTACTGGTACGAACAAATCGTACAATTAATTTCATTTTAATTTTTTAAAATATATTAAATTTAGTTATTATTTGTTTGTTTTACTTTTATGTAATTTGTTGATTGTTAAGTTGAGATATTGATTTAAATTAAAATATTTTATGTGAAATAATTTCAAATATAAGAGCTTTCGAAAGTAACATGTATGGTGTCTCATTCTTCTAATCAAAATGATGGTGACACCCAAATAGATGGTTGGCTTAATATTTAACACAAATTTAAGAGCAAATATTAACTTTTTAATTTTTTTTATTTATATTTATATTTATAGACATGACAAATTTTTGTTAGGCTTCGTTTCACTTTGCTTTATGGCTGAATATGGGTTAATTCACACCAAATTATATATGTTTTGGGTCAAATGTAATATTATCAATTCGCTTAGTATATAAAGTAAAATAAACAATAACTAATATGTTATTTTGTAAAAAAATATAACAAAACTTTTTTGAAAACGTAACATATTCTGGATAAAAAATCATAAACGTAAATTGGACCGAATGAGCAGTTTAAACAACTTAGTTGCCAGTATCATATAATCATAACCGAACCATAAAGGTCGGTTATAAAAAATATCATGGTCAGACAATCTGTTCCTAGACTGGCTTGGGTATGGTTTATTTAACCGATTTTTATGCTCACAGCTACTTAAACGTTTGTTAAAACAGGAGGCTCAAGGATACGGAGTCGATGGTGAAGGAAGAGAAATAAAAAGTGTATCCAGCTTGTTTGTAATATTTTCAGAAAAACATATATATATATATATATATATATATATATATATATATATATATATATATATATATATATATATAACTTGTAATCCGTGATGCTGCTTCAGGCATTGATATTGGAAATCATGTCTTATGTGTAAACAAAGTACTGATATTCAATAGGTTTGTAAGTTAAGAAGTGTATTGTTGAAAATAATATGTCTTTCTCTTCATCAGTTTAGATCTAAACATGTTGGTTAGTTTGTTTTATGTTTTCTTGTTTTTTCTATATATGTTTTGGTTGGACACCGGAGCAATATTGGGCTTGTAGATGAATGGGCTTGAAGCCTTTGGGCTTGCTGAAGACTTAGAGTTAGATAGTGTGCTACACTTTCACTTTCGACTTGGTTGACTTTGCTGAGTTGCATGACTAGCAATAGAGGTGCACAAAAATACCGAACCTGGAACCGCACTTGAAAAAAATACCCGAAATCGGATTTTTAATACCCGGAATTTTAATATCCGAACTCGTACCCGACCCTACCAGTAGGGTACGGATAGGGTATGCATTTCAGTACCAAACCCCGTACCCAAAACAGCAGGGCCGTCCCCGAGAATACAAAAAAAACCTGAGGCCCGGGACATGAAATACAAAGTAAAAAACTCATATTTTAGAATAACAATAACAAACAAAATTTAGCAAAATGATCTAACAAAAATACTCAAACAAATCCGATGCTCCTCAAAGCATTTTTGAAAGCAAAGCCGTTATCAAAATGATCCATGGTATCTAAAACATCATTCTAAATAGTAATAATCGTCAATCCGTTAAGTCTCTTGGGACATTGTTGATCGTCGTTACCGGAAAAACATACGTTTCTTCATGTTTTTTTTCTCTATTTGCATCTTTTTTTAACTCTTCTTCTATTTTCCTATTTCTACAGCTTTTATTAATGGAAAAATATTAGATTTAGGAGGCATAATATCTAAAATAAAATAAAATAAAAATAACATAAAAAGTCTAATGCTGACAGATGTTATACTAATTAAAGGAATTAATTAATCAAATATGAAAACAGATACTAAAATCCTCTAAAACATTAGAATAAAAACTTTAATTAAAGTGACTAAAACAGCAAAACTTAAACAAATAACCTGGTAGTTGGTACAGTCAATACTCAACGTCTCAACATGGTACGTAACGCCGCTCGTCCGAGAAAAAGGGCAAAAGGTCGTCGCTGGCTCAGCGGCTTGCTGCGCACAGGCCGTCGGCGTCGGAGAAAGGGCCGGCAGAAGACCGATGGTCACGTAGCGTGATATATTATCAGCGTTTGGACAGGCTTATTATTATTATTATTACTTTTATTTTAATTTGTAAGTGATGGGCCTTGATGTATAAGAGTATTTTAAAAATCCATGGGCCCTTAAAGGGGAGTGGTCCTGGGCCTGAGCCCTCCCCTTGGGCCGGGCCTGCAGAACATGTTCCAATTTATACCTGGTAATACTCAAAAACTGGAATCGGTTTCATACCGGAACCGGGTTTTTCCAATACCCGAGCCGGGTCCTTAAAATGCTCAACTTATACCTGAAAAATACATGCAAAATACCCGAAAATACCCCTAAAAGGTGCAATCCCTTAAAAAAAATCCAATCTATACCCGGAAAAAAACCCGAAAAAATCCAAAAAGGGTTTTTAATACGTTTGACATACTAGCTTTTTGAGAGAGCTCACATTACTTTTTGTCCTACTCTTGTCTATTTGTAGCTTTATAGTTTTAAACAACTCATATTGACAGCTTAAGAAGTTAAGATATATGTTTTAATATGTTTTAAACCTTTCACATGTTTTAATATGAAACAAAAACATAATAGTATAATACCTACATCAGGAATATTATGCATCAACCACACGAATACATGATCCACGAAAAAACTTTAGAAAATTTAAAGTATTTTTACTTTTTTTTATAAAATATTACTTTCTCTTTGAAAACTTTTGGGATTTTTCTATGCATCCACACATGGTCAAAAACAGTTGCATGTGATGTGCATAACATATGCTATTTAGATTATTAAAAACAAAAAACAATATATACTCGCTGTAATTAACACTATATAAAACAACCACCATTTACTCAACACAGCACTGAATATTCCAAGGTCAGTCCATGGTCTTTAAACTCCATGAATATTTAATTCAAATTGAGAATTTCATTACATAATTAACAATGTGTTATTGTTTGTAGTTTGGAGGTTGAACAATGAAAGATAATAAGATAATGGGATCGATGATACCTCGGTTTCTAGTTATCATCTATGTGTTGTTAAGCTTTGTCGATAATATTGTCTACGCGGGTAACACAAGCAGCTTCATCCGTTTGGAGTTTCCAGCTCTTGACATGCCTCTTGATCATGAAGTATTCGCGATTCCGAGTGGTTATAATGCACCACAACAGGTAAATGATTAGTTAAGCCATTATATATTTGTGTACTTGGTTTGTGTATCACACGCGGTTCAGATTGAAATCAGTTTTCTTTAATTTTGCTAGTTGTAGATTTTTATATTACAAATTGTTGAAAAAATAAGTTACATATAGAATTATATATTTTAAATCTTTACATATGTTGTGTTAACTTTTATTGGAAATGGATTGATATATATATATATATATATATATATGTACATATCACTCAAGGAGATTATGATGGGAAAGCTATAATTATAATGTGGGTTACACCTACTGAGCCGGGATCGAACCATGTAAAATATGGAACATCGGAGAATAAGTATGATTTTACTGTATACGGCTCCACGGTTAAAAACTATACCTTTTACAATTACAAATCTGGCTTTCTTCATACTTGCCTTGTTAAGGATCTTGAGGTAGTAATTAAGTTCTTTGGTTAACTTAATAATTACTTAGTCGAAAAAACGATATATTAATTTTTTTTAAATTTGATTAAAAGATTTGTTTCATGATCACTAACATGTCTTCATGTCATGTTGGTAACTAGTATGACACCAAGTACTATTATAAAATCGGAGAAGGTTATTCTGCTCGATCATTTTGGTTTAAAACACCTCCGAAGAACGATCCAAATGTTTATTATAAATTCGGAATTATAGGTGAAATAACATTTTCTTTCTTCTGTTTTGTATTTGTGTTTAAAAACATTGTTATGACTAATTTTTTTTTTGGTTATATTATTGATTTAACTAAGGTGACTTGGGGCAAACATTTAATTCTTTGACAACTCTTGAACATTACATTGAGATTGAAGCAGAAACCGTGTTATACGTTGGAGATCTATCTTATGCTGATAAGCATGACGACAACGAAAAGGGTGAACGTTGGGATTCGTATGCTCGTTTTGTTGAAAGAAATGCAGCATATCAACCATGGCTATGGGTAGTCGGAAATCATGAAGTCGAGTATTTTCCAGATATAGTAAGTCATCGATAATCAAACTACACGCATTATTCAATTCGTTTCTAGTTCGGTCTTAACTCAAAATTTTATAGAATAATAAGAAACAATAAGTTACAAGTAACAAATTAGTAAACCTAATCAAATCATATCAACTTATTATGATAACTATAATTATAATAAACCGTAACTAATATATTATATCGTTTTGGATATCTAGAACGAAGTTGAACTGTTTAAACAATATCTCTATAGATACACGACGCCTTATGCAGCTAGCGGAAGCAGTAGTCCGCTTTGGTACGCTGTGAGACGTGCATCCGCTCACATAATATTTCTATCAAGTTATTCTCCATATGGTAACTAAAATTACTTTTTGATTGATCAAACATATTCGTTAACGGATTGGTTAATTAATACTTGATTTGTGACGAACAGTAAAATATACGCCTCAATATAAGTGGCTCCAAGCAGAACTTAAGAAAGTGGACAGGAATAAAAGACCTTGGCTTATTGTTGTTATGCACAACCCACTGTACAACAGTAACAGTGCTCACTACATGGAGGCTGAAAGCCTGAAAGCATGCGAGTTGTGTTCGAGAGCTGGTTTGTGAAGTATAAGGTTGATTTGGTCTTTGCCGGACACGTCCATGCTTATGAAAGATCGGTAATCTTCTAGTAATCCCATGATTATTTGATATATACTATGAACAAACCATAATCAACTTTAACAAATACACTTCTATTTGTCTAAACCCGTAAAAACTAATTATATGTCTTTATAAAACAAAATGCACATCTAATTTGTTTAAATAATCAATCCCACACACCTATTTTTATTTAACTAATATACACAATTTTAGTACCGGATCTCTAACATACGCTACAACATATCCAATGGTCTGAGTTATCCCATCCCGGACGAATCTGCTCCCATTTACATAACCGTCGGAGATGGAGGAAACCTAGAAGGTCTTTCATCAAGGTGAACTTTTTTTTTATATCAAAATTTGCCATTGTATCTTATCGTAAAGATTAACTAGCTATATTGTTTCCTTGATGGATTTTGTAGATATAACGATCCTCAACCAGATTATTCTGCCTTTCGAGAGGCTAGTTACGGGCACTCTACATTGGAGATATTTAACAAAACACACGCGTGCTACCATTGGAATCGAAATGATGATGGAAAGAAAGTTAAGGCCGACTCCTTTGTGTTACACAACCAGTACTGGTATGCACCAATGTGACTGCTTCGTTTAGTTTGGTAAATCATCGGTTAACTGCCAGTTATTTTGTAAAATATTGTAACAAAAAACTTTGACAAGTAAAATATAATGTATATACAGCAAAGTTATATAGACATTGTATTGAGGTATGGTTCGATAAAATCTATTATCTATATACATATAACTATAACTGAACCTTCAAAATCGGTTATGAAATGTACCATAGTCGAGCAATTAGTTTCTTACTTGGTTTAGTATAGTTCATTTATATCGGTTTTTATGCTCATTCTGCTTCGTTTTACATGTTTTAAAACAGGAGGTTAATGAAAACGGAGCTTAAAATTTGAACATGATTTTGAATCAAGAGAAACAAGAAGTGTAATTGAACTTTATAGTGAATCAAGAGAGACACGAAGTGTAGCCAAGTTCTATGTTTGTAATAATTCAAGATTTATATGCACAAGTATTGTGTAGCCTGTAATAATTCTGTGATACTACTTGATTTATTATTATTATTATTATTATTATTATTATTATTATTATTATTATTATTATTATTATTATTATTATTATTATTATGTGTGTGTGTACAAAAAATTGAAGTTCAATAAGTTAGTCAAGTCAAGAAATGTGTCATCATTGTATCAAGCTAGGGGTGTCTTAATGGGGTTAATCGGGTTAACCCAACAAACCTAAATTTTAATTAGGGTCGGGTATCGGGTTTATTATTGAAGAAGAAAACAAGTTCGGTTTTACCTGAATAATCCGAAATGCGTTAAACAAACCAATCCATCTAGGGTTAGTAGATAAATCCTGTCTATGGGCCGCAAGATCCGGAGTTGAAAGCGGGTTGTGTGGATGGATAATAACTTCACCGGGCGTTTCATGGCTTGTTGTCATTGCATTCGTAGTATTGCTACAAAATATATTATCGTCTTTTATCTTCACGATATAGTAACAACAATAGTAACAACTTCAAATTTCATTAGCCTGAAAACCAATTGACCCGAACTTTAATAGGGTCGGGCTATAGATGAGTATTTAAAGAAAAAAAAACCAACTAACCTAACACACGTCATATTTTTGCCAAAAGAGGTAACCTTAAAAATTTTTTTTTTTAAAAAATGTAAAAAGATAGTCAAATTTGAATAAAATAAGATTTTTATTAAAAAAAAAGAAAAAAAAAACTGTGCACGTCATCCTACTAACGTACACCACAATCATGGTTCCTGCTAACATACGCAAGCTGCATCCGGTTAAACCAAACCGACTGCTTCCACCAACGACAACGAGACTCCATTATCAATTCAATCTCTTATTCTTATATATATATATATATATGTATATATATATTAATATTATTATCTCTATCGCTCAATGATTTAATCATCTGTTTGTAGATCTCTCAATTGAATCCGAGGTCAGTCAATACTCAATAATAATAATAATAATAATGTCGATCCGTAACTCTTCTTCTTTGCGAATTCGTCTGAATGATTAATAATAATAATAATAATATATCAATTAATATGCAGTAGTATTTAATGCGAATTCAGAAGCTCAATGGTTTATATATTGTTGTCATTTCGTTTTAGGTCATCGTTGATTTTGTAGTTTATAAATTTTCTTATTATTAATATTAATATAATAATAGTTGGACTGTAGAGTGAATATACTGTATGTATGTATATATTATATTATAAGATATATGGATCCTTGAAATTGAGCATGAAATGACTGACTGACTGACTTACACGGAACATATTACCTGTTTTGATTATATGCTATGCTATGCACACTCTATGTTTGGTATGGAATAATGTTGTATAATTGCTTGAAACGCAATTGTTTCAATTATTTTTTCTAGCGATATGTCGTATGCCTACTCAAAAATAGATGTTGGTTACTCACTCTTGGTTAAAATATGAGAAAGAGAACCTATGTCTTTAGTCCTCTATTCGTTTAACGTTAACTGAACACGAACATATAAGTGGACAATTTATTTTGTTCATGTTCGTTCATTAAGAAAATGCGTGTTCGTTTAAAAACCTAAACGAACAGTTTATGGGCGTAACCGAACACAAATGAACGAATACAAAAAAGCTTGAATGGATATTATTGAACAAGCATAATGGAACACAAATGAAAATGGTTTGTTTTTTTCAATAAAAATAACCAGGTGTGTGTGTGTGTGTGTGTAATTTAAACGAACCCCTTTTATGTTTAAATTTATACACATATAACTACTTATGTGTTTATTGGAATTTGAACGAACATAAATGGACGTTCACAAACAAAATGTGTGTTCATGTTCATTCGTTTAATTAAATGAACAAAATTATTGTTCATGTCCGTTCATTTATTAAATAAATGAACCTCCCACTACAGGCCTACCTGTCTTATAACTGATGTTGAGTTTGATGAAAAGAGTGTCTCACATTGAGCCAAAATTGAATTGGACACTTTTAATCCGGCTGCTTATGAAGTGTGTCTCACTTTATAAGTAAACCATGAACTTTGTTTGAGTATTGTGCTTATTCATATATTTTGATGCATCTCTGCAAGCTTTCAGATCTATGAGGTAGATTGCGAATGATCAAGTACATTTATTGAGTACTTAAGTTTGTATTACAAGAAAACTTTCAAAGTTGGATAAGTATGTACTCTTTTGTGTGTGTTTAACTTATGACCGTTCTTTGTTTGAGGTTTATACCACATACCAGAGAATGTAATTGTATTTTGATTATGTCCAATAGGGTTACATAGGATCTATATATAGAGAATAATATTACATTTGGATACCTTCTAAATATGAAGATTATATAACTAGTCTAGTTATATTATTTAGGGATTGTAGCTAATTGAGCAATGATCATTTTGAAGGATAAGAAAATGGGATCGATAGCACCTCGGTTTCTGCTTATTGGCTTTATTTTGTTCAATTTTCTGGATGATATACATGCTGGTGTGACAAGCAATTTCATCCGTTCAGAGTGGCCATCAGTTGACATTCCTCTTGACAATGAAGTTTTTGCAGTTCCCAGTGGCTATAATGCTCCACAGCAGGTACTTATGAGGTTGTATAAATTCTTCTTACTTTTTACATTCTTAATGGATATACATGTCAAAAAGTTTATATCGTTTGCTCATTCTGTAGAGTGATGTTTGTAGGTTCACATTACTCAAGGAGATTATGATGGAAAAGCTGTAATTATAATATGGGTGACACCTGCTGAACCAGGGTCAAACCAAGTCAAATATGGAAAAACAGAGAAAAAATATGATTTTACCGTAGAAGGGACGGTGAAAAACTATACATTTTACAACTATACGTCTGGCTATATTCACGAGTGCCTTATCAAAGACCTTGAGGTATTTGTTCATTAACTACAATACTTCATAACATGTATCTTGGTATCTATATGATATGTTTCGTAACTAACAAGTGTATTGTTATTAGTATGACACTAAGTACTTTTATGAGATTGGAGAAGGTGAATCTGCTAGATCATTTTGGTTTCAAACTCCTCCAAAAGTCGATTCAAATGCCTATTACAAATTTGGAATTATAGGTGACATATTTTTCTTGTTTTGAACATTTGATGAAATCAATAGTCAATACTACTTTTTTTGTGGATTAAATATAGACTATGTGTTTTAGGTGACTTGGGTCAAACATATAATTCTCTATCAACTCTCAAACATTACATACAGAGTGGAGCACAGACTGTGTTACATGTTGGAGATCTATCTTATGCTGATAGGTATAAATATGATGATATGGGTATACGCTGGGATTCATACGGTCGTTTTGTTGAAAAAGTTCAAGCGTACCAACCATGGATATGGACAGCTGGAAATCATGAGATAGAGTATATGCCATATATGGTAAAGTGTAAAACTAATATTAATACCAAGATTTTATAAAGTCTTTTAATTTTTGAATTTGTTTTATGTCCAGAATGAAGTTGTCCCTTTCAAACAATATCTTTACAGATACCCAACTCCTTATGCTGCAAGTGAAAGCAGTAATCCTCTTTGGTATGCTATCCGACGCGCATCCGCTCATATAATTGTGCTATCCAGTTATTCTCCATTTGGTAATTTACCTACCTTTTTAGTTATTACCTATGTGCTGTTTTGTATATGATACCGTTTACATATTTACTTTTTACTCGTGACAGTAAAATATACACCACAATATAAGTGGCTAGAAGCAGAACTTAAAAAAGTGGACAGAAAGATAACACCTTGGCTTATTGTTATAATGCACACGCCTATATACAACAGTAATAGTGCTCATTACATGGAGGGTGAAAGCATGCGAGCTGCGTTTGAGAGTTGGTTTGTTCAGTACAAGGTTGATGTCGTCTTTGCTGGACATGTTCATGCTTATGAACGATCGGTTTGTCACTTGTCACTCTCCTTCATATCTTTAATTCTTCTCTTTCTTCTTACTTCATATAAATTCATATAATATGCAATTTCAGTACCGGATCTCGAACATACATTACAACATAACTGGTGGTGTGAGTCATCCTGTACCAGACAAATCGGCTCCGGTTTACATAACCGTTGGAGACGGTGGAAACCAAGAAGGTCTTGCATCAAGGTGATGGGTTTTTTTTTATTATGATTGCCATTATTTTTTAGAAAAAACGGTAACCAATGAGTATGTATCGATCAATTGATGATGGGTTGTGTAGGTTTAACAATCCTCAGCCTGATTATTCTGCATTCCGTGAGGCGAGTTATGGACATTCGACACTCGAGATAATGAATAAAACACACGCGTTTTATCATTGGAATCGGAATGATGATGGAAAGAAAGTTCCAGCCGATTCCTTTGTGTTGAAGAACCAATACTGGTGAGTTTCATATAATTCTTTAAAAGATTTATTTTTTTTTTAACTTTATATAATCTGATTATTATTAAACTATTTCATACAGGAATAAGAGTCTTAGGAGAAGAAAACTGAAGAATCATCTGCATGCAATGGTCCCAACTTTTGAACTTTAACAATTTTTGAAGATGCAGTTGTCTTAAAGGTCAAAAGCCTTTTTATTCTTTTGTGTATGTCTTTAAACTAATAAATGTACATACTATGAAACATATTTGTAATAAATATATGTTTGAAATTTGTAATAATTGATTTCATTTTGTTTTATTCAACCATGAACCAACTATTCAAATAGACACTAAATGCAAATGAATTGTCACATTCAATATATAAATTCTTTTATTTATTTTCCTAGTACAGACCTACAGATACAACACAAATCTTCTATCAAATTCGGTCACACGCATCGAGTTCTTGTACCATGTATTGTACACTTGTACTCTGCTACAAGTGGCAAGATTCAACCCATCAAGCAATCAAAACATATGAAAATCAAGTTACACAAATCTACAATATAACAAAGAAACTGAAAGCTTTTTATAAGTTTTTATAGTTCACTCTTCTCTTCCAAGTTGGAGATACTTCATTCGAATAGCCCATAACTGCTCTCCAACCGCTTGCATATCCGGTCGATCACCTCGTGTGGGGGCCGCACATTGAAACGACAATTTCAGCATCCTTTTGAAGATATTCTCGTTCACGGCTTCTCTCATTTGTGGGTCCACCAAATCCATCGCTTCACCATTGTTGTATTTAGTGAACGCCTGCGAAAACAAATATGTACAAGTTGTAATGCAAATAGCACAACGAGCCAAGCCACTCAAAAGCTACTTGAGATCAGTTCGCTAAAAGCTCGAATAAAGCTGAGCTTAAACAAGCCCGAGCTTCAGCTATCGACCACGAGCTAGCTTGTGAGCCTAAACAAGCCTATTACTTGTATAATATTTATTTAATATGTTTATGCAAAGGGATAGAAGCTTACCCATCTAACAGTGACTTTCTCATCGAGTGACCGCCTTGACTCAACGGGCCGACGACCCGTAAGAATTTCTATGAGTAAAACACCGAAAGAATACACGTCGCTTTTTGGGGTGAGTTGAAAGGTTCTCATATACTCCGGGTCAAGATACCCGACTGTCCCTTTGACTTTGGTCATCACATGTGTTTTACCAGCTTCGTTGTCGCCAACCCTTGCAAAACCAAAATCTGCCACTTTGGCTCTCATTCTTTCGGTCAAAAGAATGTTAGACGACTTCACATCTCGGTGGATTATTTGTTTTCCTATTGAAAGATTAATATTGTGTAAATAAATTATTATTAAAAAAATACATTTAATTTAAAAACTAATATAGATGTCACCTGCATAGGCATGAAGGTAAGTCAAGCCGTGAGCAATGTCGATAGAAATTTCAAGGCGCTGATTGAAATCTAGGCAATTTCCATGAACGCCTGCGAAAATAAATAACAAAATTATAATATTTGTACAATAATCACAAATAAAAGTTTCATATAACTTTATATATTTGATGATCTTACCATCTAAATGTTCCCTAAGTGTACCATTAGGCACGTACTCGGTAATAATAAGACGTTCATTTCCTTTATCAACATAACCAAGCAATTTTACTAAATTCCGATGCTCGATTTTCGCAAGCAATTCGATCTCACTTCTAAATTCGTTTCTTAGAGAATCCGAGTTTTCCTGCATAAACATTTTATATAATTACATTCAAAGGAGACAACACTAAATATATTGCATTCCAGAGCACCTGCAAAAATACGACGATTTTGACCCAAAAAAAAAAGTCAAGATTAAAGATCATTCCATTCACAGTTACTAGCATTCCTATTTTACATGTGTTCATGCTCAAGATTAGGGGTGTAAACAAGCCACGCCGCTCGTGAGCCACTCAAGATTTGCTTGAGTCTAAAAACAAGCCTGTTTAATAAACGAGCCCGAGACAAAGTATTTATGAAGCTCGTGCCACCTTTTGTGCCTAAATGAGCCTATTATTTATATAGTTTTATTTAATATATTAAATATAAAACTATTTAATACTTATTTATATATTAAATTATGATAAAAATCACTGAATTACATATATTATGTTATATAAGTCATACTTATTATTTATATATTAAATTATGATATATACTTACTATGTTATATATAATAGTCATAGTTAAAATAGATACAGAGATAAAAGTATATTACAAATTTCATCTTTGAAGCAAGCAGTTTGTAATGATTTAGTGCTTTACACTAACAAACATTAGAAGTTTCAATTAAGTCCATTTAAATGACCAATATACCCTTACCTAATATAATATATTAAACGATAATAAACATTAAGGACCCAAGCTTCATTGAAATCTATAATTTACTCTAAAAATATATAAATTAATAATAATAAACGAGCCAAGCTCAGGTTTGAGTAAACTACTCACGAGTCGAGCTCTAGAGGGCCAGAAAAAATATGACTGTTTGACCAGAAAAAGTCAAAATGCATTCAAATGCTACCTTGCTAGCTCGTTTAATGGCAACCACTTGACCGTCTGGTAATTGAGCTTTGTAAACGGTCCCGAACCCGCCTTCACCTAACTTCAATGATGGTGAAAAGTTTTGAGTAGCTCTTGCAACTTGCCTCATGGTCAAATGAACCGAACCAATCCTATCAAGTTTTGGTGACATGGAAAATCTGCCGGGGCTCTGTGGGACCCGCATTGGGCTTGCAGCAATCTTTCCAGAAACCGAACTCATTTCTGCGGATCGGGCCGAAGCCACTACAAAATAAAATTCAATTTTAATTATAATAATCTGAAGTTTAATTAAAATTCAGAATATAACAATTTTACTCACATGAATTTGAATCCTTAACGAGAACCGCGTCTTCTGTATCTTTTTTGCTAGATTGAAAACAAGGGCAAAGATAACTGCAACAAAGATACACGAGTCCCGGTGCATCATCCATGGTTGCATAAATTGTTCTAAATATATAGATTTTTTCGTTTCTTTATAACTTAATCACGTCGTTTAGATATCAAAAATCTGCATATAACAAAAAATATGCTTATAAATCACATTTTCGTTTTATAGAAAGGAAAAGAAACCAAAACAAGATTAATAGATTACATACCTGAAAAAGATCATTCTTCGTATATAACTCTATACCAAAGCTTGCATCTTTATTTCAAGACTATATGAATTGCATTTTCTTGTGACTTTCTTTTATTTGGGAGTTGTAAGTTAATAAAGATTGTGTCTTGGTTCATTAAGCTGAGGAAAACGAGAGAATATAAATGTGAAAGTGGGAATTTTTTTAATTTCTCTGATATCTTGGATTACGAATCGTGGAGTTGTCGTGTTCACGCCGTGAAATTATTCCACAATCACCGATGATGTCAACCGGAAGTCTATTGAAACCTGTTTACAAAATAGAATATAAGTCAATTACCCATGTGAGATGTGATTGCAGGTCCAAAAAGAATCTTTATGGAAATGACTTGGAAGGTTACATATAACTTAAAACTAAAACAAGAACTGACTTCTTGACTAAAAGTCTAAAACTACTTATTTCAAGAAACCTAAAATTTAAAAGTGTGTAGCTTAAATATCTAGAATGTTTGGTACCCACAACATCAAATATTAAAAAGTTTCAAGATTTGCTAAAAAGCAACCTAATTTCACACCAAATTTAAGGACATCGTTGAATTAAACGGATAATATCCACATATGAAACAAACCCATGTGATGAAACAAGAAACAAAGCAAAACCCTACCTTCAACCCACTAGATATACAAACGGTTTCAATCCATAGAAGTTGATTATCTAAATGCCCTAAATTGATTCTTTGATACCCTCATCATCACATATAAAAAAAGTTTCAGGATTCACAAGAAAAGGGAAAAACTAACCCCCCCCCCCCCCCCCATTTAAGAAAACGTCGAATTAAACGGATAACATCGACATAAAAAACAAACTCATGTGATGAAACAAAAAACAAAGCAAAATCCTACTTCAAAACCACTTAACCACCACTAATATACAAACCGGAATCATGAAAACTGATTCTTTCTTACCCATAAGATTAAATATAAAAAAGTTTCAAAATTTGCTAAAAAAAATAATATAAAAAACAGCCTAATTTCCACCCAAATTCGAAGAAATCTTTGAATTGGATCATACCCGTGTGATAAAACAAGAAATAAAGTAAAACCCTACTTTAAGCCCGCTTAACCGCCACGAGATACAAAAACTGTAACAATCCATAGATGATTCTTTGATACCCACAACACCAAAAACATTAAAGTTAAAAAAACAACCTATATTCCCCAATATTCAAAAAAATCATTGAATTGGATCATGCACATGTAATGAAACAAGTAACAAAGCAAAATCCTAATTTAAAACTACTTAAAAACCACCACTAGATACACAAACCGAAACAATCTATATACTTTGATACCCAAATGACCAAAATCGATCAACAAAAACCCATATTGACTCACCTCTACTTTAAAACCACTTAACCGCTACTAAATACACAAAATGTAACAATCCATAACCAATTCTTTAATACCAACAACAACAAGCATACAAAAGTTGCAAGCTTTGCGAAAAAACAACCCAATTCCCCCAAAATTCAAACAAATCGTCGAATTCGACGGATAACATACACATACGAAACAAACCCATGTGATGAAACAAGAAACAAGAAACAACAAACCACTACTTTAAAACCACTTAAAAACCGCCACTAGATACACAAACTGTAACAATCCATAACTAATTATTTAATACCCACAACATCAAACATACAAAAGTTACAAGCTTTGCAAAATAAACAACCCAATTCCCCCAAAATTCAAAGAATCGTCGAATTAAGCATATAACATACACATACGAAACAAACACATGTGATGAAACAAGAAACATAACAAACCCCTACTTTAAAACCACTTAAAAACCACCACAAGATACACAAACTATAAAAATTCATAAACTTTGATACCCAATTGACCAACAAAACCCCAAATTGACTCACCCCCAAAAAACCCTAATTCATCATCAAAACAATAAATTGAATCAAACCCACATACCAATTTCAATAATTAACTCAAAGCAATAAGATAAAACAACAAGATACCATGATCAGTGAAGTAAATGATAAATATGGTAACTTGACTAAAACTGAATACATATATAAGTGTAAAGGTCAAACCTTTGAAAAGATGAATGGATGATTACAACAGTGAGTGTTATATTATTAAGTTTTGGTCTGCAAGAAAAGAAGATTCATTTGTAGAAGGTGGAAGCAGCTATGAAGGCAGAGAGAATAGGGGTGGAAGTAGGAGCATGATACTTCCAAACTTAAAAAGGCTGCCAATAATTATAAATAGCATAATTGTTGTTCTTGTTAAAAGAAAAAATCAGCTTGTCTATTATTATTAGGGGAAAATTCCCAAAATAACCGATTTATATAAGGTGGTTTTAAGTTTGTCCCTTTAAATTTAAGTTTTTAATTTGTTCTTTTGGTATTTGGTCGCCGGCGATATGTTAGCGAACACCGACGATGTGTTAACATAACAAAAGGTTTACAATGCGTTATGTTGCTTACATAGCGTAGAAGCGATGCGTTAATGTTTAAAGCAGGGGTTCCACGATGCGTTAGTTAATAACGCATCGCTGCTACCCTATGTTAGCAATATTAACGCATCGTCAACCCTATGTTATGTCAACAAGTCGCCAACGATGCGTTTGTGTTGCTAACATAACATAGGGTTGACGATGCGTTTGTGTTGCTAACATAGGGTGGCAGCGATGCGTTATCAACTAACGCATCGTGGAACCCCTGCTTTAAACATTAACGCATCGCTGCTACCCTATGTTAGCAACATAACGTATTGTCAACCCTATGTTATGTTAACACATCGTCGGTGTTCGCTAACATGTCGCCGGTGACGAGATACCAAAGGGACAAAGTTGGAAACTTGAATTTGGAGGGACAAACTTGGAACCACATTCTATAAATGAGCTATTTTGAGAATTTTCCCTTATTATTGTTATATTTTTTTAACGAGTTTCTTGTGTTTTATGTCACCGCATTTCTCAAATTGGAGTGTTCATGTTGTCTTCACTCTAGCAGGCTGTATTGTCTTAATCGGATCTATGTTGGCTTTAGAGTTTTTCTTAGACGTTCATGCGGGAAATCATATCGTCGGCGGCCACTTAACAGTCACTGTACCACCATAAGAGCAGAACTCTATGGTTTAACACGTGGAGGGACGAAAGCTCGGGTGGACTCAAGATTCGAACTTGTTTTAATTCACCAAAAATGGCACAAGTAGATATCAAACTTGAGTATTCACAGGCAGACTGTATTGTCTTATGTTTTTAGTTTTTTAAGAAAAAGTATTTTGATCCCGTGTAAATAAAATTAAAATACAAAATGCACAAATAGTTGAAATAAAATTAATCTACAAAACGTATAAATAGTTGAAGTGATTAGTGTTACCTCATGATTTTAAAAATTGTAAAGTAATAATAATTACTCTAATTTAAAAAACTTGTTGAGTAATTATAACTAATACTAATAACTACGGTGTTAGAATAATTATATTTTATTTATTTGTACATGTTGTAAGTTAAGTGTACTATGGGTGGATTGATATTTATGAAGAATTATGAATATATAGCAACCAATGAGGTACTGTCCGTGTCAAAAGTAGATAGTCTTCAGAGATTTATTACGAGTGTATGAAAATTAATAGAAATTTGAATTGAATATCTATAAAACCAGCCAATCACAACACAATTTGATTGAATATCTATCAAATTTGAAGTCGAGGCCAACCCGCGGGGCGCCCCGGCCTTGGGGTAGCCTAACAATTGTTTGTATCTAACTCGTAACAAGTTGTTCATATAAGAAACAAAATTCAACATGTATTTTATTTGTGATGATTTTTTTTCTTTTCTATTGGAAAGTCATGAAAGGGTACTTTGATCAAGTTTCTTTTAAATATATAGTTATTTTGACATTTTTATAAACACGTGATTGGATGAAAGAGGGTCAAAGGGGTTACCCCAAAGAAAAGAAAACCTTTTTTTTAAAGCTTATATGATCAAATATTCAAATAATATTGGTTGAAATATTTCGTACTCAAATTTTTCTTAACTTGGGGCTAAAGTGTCATACCTAATTCGTTAAAAAAAATTGTATAAACGTCTATTTTCTAGGCTAAAATTTTCCACTTTTGTTATATAAGCACGCATATGACGTTTTTTTTACTGGGTTATACTTTTATATAATTATTTCAGCATTATTTATTTTAACTTAATATTCATATTTGAGGTCATATTTTTGAAATTGCAGCAAATTTGGTCACTTTGTTTTAATTGGTTCTTTAATTTATTAAAAAAATATTGGACTCGCATTATGTGTTCTATAAGCTAAAATGATGTTAGGATTAAAAAATATATATATATACAATGATCGGATAGGGAAATCAGGGGAAGGTTCATGTACATTATAATTTTAACATGAGAACGTAGGAAATAATATCAATTTATAAAAAAAATGAGAACTTAAGAAACAATATCAACTACAATATCAATCTACATAAATAATGATTTATAATAACAAAGAAAAGAACCTAAAAACTACAATAAAAAAATCAAAATCAAGAACAAAATAATAACAGCAAATACCAACAAATACTTATAACAGCAAAAGAAAACATCTAACAATAACAACAAAATATAAATCAACAAATACTTATAACGTCTTATAATCGAAAATTAGCAAATACGAACAAAAAATAACAACAAACACCTATAAAAATAAACCTAATAATAACAACAAATTATTTCTCACCGTTTTCATGTTAAGAGTAAATTGTATTTGATCCTGTTTCGGGAATATCATACACATAATATTAGTTTATGAAACATTGACTATTAGTTTATGTGTATATGATCTAAAATTCTAAGTATTGTTTATTCAAAAATAGCATGCTTAGTTGAATTGCATATCATGTTTAATTTTCTTGACTATAATATTATTTGAATTTTACAATGTTCACACTTCACAGTTTTGTGGCTAACCTTCTTTATATAAAAACAAATGAAAACTTATTATGTTTTATATAAAAATTATTATATATACTCGTTTTTTAAAGGTTTTATACTCGTTTCTAACGGGCTTATATATACTCGTTTTTTTTTTTTTTTTTTTACGACTTAACCACTGTTTTATGTGAAATATTGTCACCTGAAAGAAAAAAAAAGTTATATAGTAATTTTCTACAATCATTAATTGCTTTCATATTGGACCATTATCACAACATTATCGTGCCATGTCATTTAAATCAACTATGGCATCTATGACTATAACTTCATATAAAATGTCATAAAATAATTTACCATTTGTTGCACCTACTTCTGAAATTTTTCTTTTTACAAGACTTCTAAAAAAAATATTACCATGCTGAGCAAACTTGTTTGGAACACTTACACCATTTGTAGCTGTAATATCTTTATGAGTTTCCTTCTTTAACGATCAACCTTTTAACTTATTTGACCGAGAACGGGATGTTATACCACCTTTTGAAAATTATTGGGTTGTCACTTAAAAGTGGTCATAAATGGTTACTGAATCTTTTAAATGTTAAAAATAATTATGATGTTAGTTAAACCATTACATTTGTTGGTAAAAGTCCCTCCACTACGTCTACACGTGGTTTAAACCTAATAAAATGGGTTTGTCGTGTAATCATATATGTTTTTCTTCCATGAAAGATGAGTATAACTTAGCTTAAATTTTTGTACCCATCGTATCATTATTATTTAACTTCTCAATTACTTTTATACGTTAGATCATCCATGGGCTAAATGAAAATAAAATGATACGACTCAAGTGACAATGATTATCGTTAAAACACATTTTAATTATGTTTTGAATATTTGTAGGGTGTTACATACACAAACCTTCTTTCTAGCTATTAAACACATAACCATTATTCGGTCACCACCACTTATATGTGATGAGGATGAAGAGTAATTGTGTGACGTAAACGTAATGTTAGCATTAGATTTAGCAATACACTGTCAGGTAAGATGGCTAGATATAGAAGTTTAGAGACTTCAAAAGGAGTCAATGATTTTAGTTCATCATACATACTAAGTTACTAACACAAGGCAAAGCAGTCACTTGTGTTGAAAAACGTACATGTTTCATTTATCGCATACTCGCATGTAGTAAAATGGAGTCGAACTAGACGTGACAACTTTAGCCATTGATGAATCAAACTCGAGAGGCTAAACCGCAAGCTCATCAAAGGCGCATTAAGATGCCCTAAAGAATCAGGCTAGCCTTATCGAACGAATGAATAAACAAGCACCATATGTCAATTTGGAAAACTGACGGGTCACTAGCCCACTCGATCATTTTATTCCCATGTATGGAAATCGTTGGGTGCTAGGCTGACACGTCCCCAAAGGAAAGCTCGTACATTGGTCCGGCCCATCAGTCCCGACCCAGAGACCACCATCAAAAGAAAACCCACCATATGTGAGAAAACCTTATAACCAAACATGTAACCAGGCCCCGCTCCGAGAATGCGAAAAAAAATTTGGGCCAAAGGCGAAATTTTTTTTGGCCCTTTAATAAAATGAACATTTTTTTGGGGTTTAAACAATTTAATTTTAAATGGGCTTATTTTATTATGATTTGAGTTGTGTAAAAAAAAAATTGGTATGAAAATAAGCTGTAAAACATCTCACATAAGATTAGAGCCAACAACCTTTTGGTTATATTTCATACCCATTACCACTAGACCAAGCTACTGGTCTATGTAATTGTATTGAAACATTGAATATACATATATTTTTTCATAAAAGTAAATATAATTAAAAAAAATAAAAAAAATTGGGCCTAGCGAGGTGTCGGGCATGTGGCCGTCGACTATCCCGCCATACCCCATAGCCAGCTCTGCATGTAATCCCTATCATATGTAAGACTTGAACCAAATACCTCCCTCTTCTAAATGAATTCTTTAAACGCACCACCTCAACCACTTTACTTGAGTCGAAGATCATCGTCAAAAGAAAGAAGTTATAAATTATGAAAAACTTATATGGAGGTGTTTCTTGTCTCTCCTAAGGTACCCATATGTTTAACTTTAAATGGTTTTGAGACTTTATATAAGTTGTTTATATTGGGCTTTAAATTGTACAATTGTCTTTGGCTTTTTGTTTATAAGATATTATTCTTTTGTTGTTTTATATTACTTGAGAGATCAGATAAACAGCCAAAAACAATAAATAAATAATGGGAAAAATGTGTGAGGTTTAACCTTTTGCTTGATTGTCGGTGAACAACGTTGACGGTACGTTGTAAAGTCATCTGATTGGCCCAAGCTTCCTTCATTTCATATGCCAGCTTGCAAATTTTACTTCTACTTTTAGACATCTTTTTATTAATATCCAAATAGAAATAGGTTGCTAACCATATTGTAAAAAGTTGAAGCATGTCACTTACGTTTTATTATATTCATATTATAATACCAAGTTTGGTATAAAATAATGATATTTTAATTTTGTGAAAAAAAGTAGCAATAACCCTATTGACAAAAAAGTTTTTACACTAATACTATGGCAAACTTAAGACTTGTGCACGGCTTGGGCTAGAGCTAGTCTAAGAAAGATCACATATACTTCCATAAAAGTCAATAACCTTAATTTGACTTCTCTAATAAATTATATCCTTGATTATGTCTTAAGAATTGTGTGATTCTAACAAATCATGTATAAACCCCTCATCTCGTGTTATTAGGTATGTCTTATACTTTCGAAACAATTTATAATGTTGTTTAATTTTTTAAATCGGTCTGAACAATGAACCACTAAAATGATCAAAACTCTTGAAAATATGTATTTTTAATAAACAAGATAGAATCCCCCCACCATCCTCAGGCCCAACTTACACACCCACGTGCACAATTATAATAACTTTTTATATAAGTTACATAACAACTTGTACTTCTTCAAGCAGTCAACAAATCCTTTAAATAAGCTACTGATTAAATTCATTACATCGGATATACTCATCCGAAGACACGACAGCATGGTGAGATAAAACTCATTCAGTTCAAGGATACAACTAGTAAACGCCACAAATTCGTCTAGTGTCTCTTCGTCACTTGATCCCGCCGAACTAAACAATAAGGTCAGGATCCGAACTTGTGTCACATAAAACACCAAATCTCTTTCTTATCACTCCACCGCAATGCACCCAGCTCATTGAATATTGACTTGAATAAAAAATAAACTATTTCTACTTTAAACTTACACCAGCTTCCTTTTAATACAACCCGTCACCATATTTCTCCAGATACCACCGTCGTGTATAATCACCCTCTCAAGCCGCCGTCGCAACAGGTCAGTCAAATCTTTCAAATTCATCATTTTAATCTCATTCTTCATACATATTCAATCACCAATCACACTTTAATCTGATCAATTATAAAAACCCACATTGCAATTTTACTAATTCTTGTATCCTGCAAATTAGGGTTTATCAGATCCGACAAAAAAATGAAAGCTTTTGAAAAATTGAAGATCTGGGTTTTGTTCATCTGCTTATTATCTCATCTGGGTCATGGTTATTATCTCCCGGGTAGTTACCCACACAAATATATTGTAGGCGATACATTATCTGTAAAAGTCAACTCTTTGACTTCAATTGAAACCGAAATCCCTTATGGGTATTATAGTTTACCCTTCTGTAAACCCGAAGAGGGTGTTAAGGATAGCGCTGAGAATCTCGGTGAGCTTTTGATGGGAGATCGAATCGAAAACTCACCGTATAAGTTCAAGATGCACATGAATGAGACCGATGTGTTTCTTTGTCAAACGAAGCCGTTATCGGGTGATGAGTTTAAGCTTTTAACGACCCGGATCGATGAAATGTATCAAGTTAATGTGATTCTCGATAATTTGCCCGCGATCCGGTACACCAAGAAAGATGATTTTTTGGTGAGGTGGACTGGGTACCCGCTCGGTGTCAAGATTCAAGAAAGTTATTATGTGTTTAATCACTTGAAGTTTACGGTTTTGGTTCATAAGTATGAAGAAACGAATGTTGCTAGTGTTATGGGTGGAATGGATTCTACTGAAGTGATACCTGAGAAATCGGGATCTGATGTTCCCGGTTATATAGTTGTCGGTTTTGAAGTCACACCTTGTAGTTTCCAGCATAATCGCGAGTCATTAAAGAATTTGAAGATGTACGGGAAATACCCGTCTAAAGTTTCGTGTGAAACGAATACTGTAACAATGAGTATTAAAGAAAACGAGCCCGTTGCTTTCACGTATGAGGTTGAGTTTGTTGAGAGTGATATCAAATGGCCATCGAGATGGGATGCTTATTTGAAAATGGAAGGAGCTAAAGTACACTGGTTTTCGATCTTGAACTCGTTAATGGTTATCACGTTTTTGGCGGGAATCGTGCTGGTGATCTTTTTAAGAACCGTAAGGCGGGATTTGACGCATTATGAGGAGTTGGATAAAGAGGCGCAAGCTCAAATGAACGAGGAGTTATCAGGCTGGAAACTTGTTGTGAGTGATGTGTTTCGGGTTCCCGATTATCCTGCGCTTTTATGTGTTATGGTTGGTGATGGGGTGCAAATTCTTGGAATGGCGGTTGTTACAATATTATTTGCTGCGCTCGGGTTCATGTCTCCGGCTTCACGTGGGACCCTGTTAACGGGTATGTTGGTCTTTTACATGGTTCTTGGAATCTTGGCTGGTTATGTTGCGGTTCGCATGTGGAGGACGGTTTTTAGTGGCGATCATAAAGGTTGGGTGCCGGTTTGTTGGAAAGTTGCGTGCTTTTTCCCGGGTATCGTGTTCTTGATCCTTTTCGTGTTGAATTTCCTCTTGTGGGGATCACATAGCACCGGTGCAATCCCGTTTTCGTTGTTTGTTATCTTGATTTTGCTTTGGTTTTGTGTTTCGGTCCCGTTAACGCTCGTTGGAGGGTATTTTGGCGCAAAGGCCCCGCATATTGAGTACCCGGTTCGAACCAATCAAATCCCTCGTGAAATCCCGGCTCAAAAGTACCCGTCTTGGTTATTGGTTCTCGGTGCGGGTACACTTCCGTTCGGGACACTCTTTATCGAGCTTTTCTTTATAATGTCGAGCATATGGATGGGTCACGTTTACTATGTTTTCGGGTTTTTATTCATTGTGATGATCCTTCTGGTGGTGGTTTGCGCTGAGGTGTCACTAGTCTTGACCTACATGCATCTTTGTGTTGAGGATTATAAGTGGTGGTGGAAGTCGTTTTTCGCTTCGGGTTCGGTTGCGTTGTACATTTTCTTGTACTCGATTAACTACCTTGTTTTTGACCTCAAGAGCTTAAGTGGGCCCGTTTCGGCTACGCTTTATTTGGGTTACTCGTTGTTCATGGTTCTAGCCATTATGCTTGCGACTGGGACCGTTGGGTTCCTTTCGTCGTTCTGGTTCGTGCACTATTTGTTCTCTTCGGTGAAACTTGATTGAAGTTTTGAAGTGGAGGTTAGATGAATTTGGAGGGAAATTGGAATAAGTTGTTTTTGAGTTTGTTAAGGAGGTTGTAATCTTTATTTTCTTGTTAGTTTTGGTATGATGAATTCATGGACAAATTATATTTGATTGTTACATTGGATTTTGGTTCATATAAACTTTATTGATTTAGTTTTTATGAGTTATCCATAATGAGTGACAAATATTACAAATTAATAGTGACAATAGAGGTGTACCAAATACCCGGTTTAAACCGGACCTGACCCGGAACCAGTTTCTACCCGTACCTGACCTGCGGGTATGACCTGGTATTGAATCTCTCTAGACCTATACCTGGAACTAGAAACACGGACCCCCTGGAACCGGTTCCATCTTTACCCGGTCAAAACCCGACCCTACCCGAAAAAACCCGGAAACCCCGCCAAATAACTGACTATACCTGGAACCAGCTTTTACCAGACTTGATTTTGACTTTCGTTGACCGTACCCGGAATCGGTTCTGGTTTCTAAAAATACCCAGTTTGTGCTACTCTAGTAACAAAATATAGTTTGATATCTTTTAGTTTCTTTTTTTTAAACCAACAAAGCCAGCCACCTAAGTACATCCAATGACAAAAGGTCATTCATGTCATCAATTACAGACAACGCTGACGACTCGTCTCGCCACCAATTTCACAAGAAACTCACCACATAAAGATCGATATGGTAAAACATTTTGCTCACACATAAAATTTGATCACGAATGAGACTTAAACCGACGATATTCCCTGAAAAAAATTTACCAGAATACTAGAGCATTGCTCCTTTTCTTTAGATTATATTTTTTTAATTGTACTATATTGTTAAGCTTTTATCAATCAAGATGTTTTGGAGACAAAAAGGTGATTGGTTGAAAGACACTAAAAACAAACTAGATGTTATGTTTGTCTGAATGATATAAGCATATGTTTATAACTTAAAAAGGCAATAAATGGATATTATATCAATATTTGGTGTGAAACTGAAAACCATAAATAGAAAAGGCATCAAATCCGACCGTAAACCCAACCTCCATTTCTAACGACCTTCATGTACGTGACTATGTAACATACTAATAACTTTATTATTTTATTTTTTCTAAATAATATATTTATAAAAGTTTATGTTAATTATATTCTTTAACATAGATAAGAGGACCATAAAAAATTGGTCATCTATGGGTAAAGAAAGGGCCATTTTCGAGAATACAACCAAAAAAAAAATGAAAACAATTAAAGTTTGGGAGATGTAAAAAAAACCAGAAAAAAGGATTTTAGCAAAATGATCTAATTAAATTAATTAAACGAAACATGATGTTTTTCTAGCACTTTTGAAAGCAGATCCCTTGACGCTCTTTCTTAATTAATTCTTTTGTTAATTTTAATGGGTAATTAAGTATTGGACTTTTGGGTTTAAATCATTCAACGAAGCTTTATTTAATCAAACTCAATGTAGGGTTAACTTTATAAATAAGCCTAAAAAATTAAATATATAATAATAATTTTAAAAAACCTTGGGCCCTATGGAAGACCGGGCCTTCAGTGGTCGTCAGCCTCCCCATGGGCCGGCCCTGAGTAAAGAATTTACCAAATGATCACTGATAAAGTTTGCCATTTAGAGAAGACGTTATATCTGACTATATTCACTAGAATAGTTCAGATATTTGTTTAGCTTAGTTGTTTTATAAGTTCAACAAAATATGTGTGTAGATCTTGAGCATCTCATGATATGCGAGCATCATCTATTTCCCGCTCTTATCAAATAATATACGAGATTGGTACATTGAATATGCTTAATCGATTATCGATTCCTTATGAATACTGAGAACGAAATTTCTTGAAATATGATTATGTTTAGTTTGTATTTGTGGGTAAAAACATAGTAAGCAATGGTTACATAGTTCATTTTTCATATATGACTAAACTATAAATCATCAATCATTGCTTTGTTTATGACCGTTACCTTTGGATATCCCAGCTTTATAGTAACCAAGTTTTAAAATAAGTGCAAGACATTAAAAGTAATTTATGTGATTATACCGGTTTTAAGAAAAGAACATAAATCGTTGATGAGTCATTTACGAACATACTGCTGATAATAGAAAATATTACAATATATCCTTTTCTGGGAACAATGTGATCTACTTGTCATAATAACCTAAAGGTTGTCGACAAAGATTTATAATACACACATATTGGGATTTGAAATACGGTTGACAATCAAACTCGAGCCTTATAAACAAAGTTTATCCAATAATTACCGAACACAATGTTACTCTTTTCTCGTTGTTACCAATGAGGCAATGAATAAACAACTCAGACCAAATGTATAATTTTTAAAAAGTTTGGACGATATATGAATCATAAACCTGAATTGTACCGACCATTTGTACTGTAATTTAGTCTATCATAAATATTCCGTTGCATATGCGGACACATTAGCAATGAGTCTTAATCAAGTGCTACGAATTAGGTTTGCTTAGATACTAGTTGGGCAAACAGAATGATTTATTTCTGACTTTCTTCATGTAGTTTGTAGGCATTATATATATAGAAACTATTGACAACGGAATAAGATAATGAACAATGTACCATATATAAGTGCATAGTTGATATATCTGAAAAAAATCCTTATGGATTCATCAAAAGGTGTCAAACAAATTAAAACCAAGGCCAAAGATGGTCGGGAAGAAGACCACGAACCGTTGAGCCCTATGGCTCGGTTGTTCCATGAACCTGGTTCCAATGTCTATATCATTACCATGATGGGGGCCAAAACCAAGATAAACCCTGATGTCGTCAAACAAAATATGATCCATTCTGTCCTCTGGCATCCTCGACTCTCGAGCTTGCAGGTAATTTTTTTTAATGGAAAATTAACACATTATTTTTGTTCACAATGAGACGTGAACTCTTACCATTTGGGAGTGATTCCACCTTTACAAATGTCTTGATACCATTACGGGAAAAAAAATTAAACAAGTTTATTGTCCATAAAGAAACTACACTTATGACTTACGTTTATAACTCACTCATTGTGACACATAGTGATAGTTAATAATATTAGAAGTGATATAAAACTGAATATCTAAACTAATATAAAAGCATCAGCAACACTAGAACTTCACAAACTGCCACATCGGGCCACATAATAAAGTTAAGATTACAATAAAATGGATAATCATAAAGTTTAATATTATCAAGATTCAAAATAAATACATAATAAAATGTTTGTTATAGGTTTTGGACAAAGAAACTGGGAGCATCAAATGGGTTCCCACAAACGTTAACATCGACGACCATGTTATAGTCCCAGACATAGATCCAAACATCACATGTCCCGACAAGTTTGTCGATGACTACATTTCAAAACTTAGTTCATCTCACATTGAGAACTCAAAACCTTTATGGGATCTCCATCTTCTAGACATCAAGACATCTAATGATGAAGGGACAGGAGTTTTTCGTTTTCACCATTCTTTGGGGGATGGTTTGTCATTAATGACACTTTTGCTCGCAACTACGCGCCAATCATCCGATACAAATGCCTTGCCGACTCTTCCTAAGAGCAAAAACTCCGGTTACATCAAGTTTAGTAGCGCCTGGTCGCTCGTACAAATGCTTTGGAACTCCATTGTTGCTGTTGTCATGTTTATATTCACTTTGTTGTTTCATAAAGACACTGATACTCCGTTGAAAGCCGGCGTGGGCGTTGAGAATAGACCTCGGCGTTTTGTTCGTAAGACTGTTAGCTTAGCTGACGTTAAAGCTGTGAAGGATGCCATGAATGTGGTAAGTTAATATAAGGGGACGACTATACATACACCGTTTGACATCTAATCCCACATTGTTTTAAACAACTGTCTGGATAGAGGTCGGACGGCCGTTTTGATAAAAAAAAACTTTCAAAGTTTAACGGTCTAAAGACAGAATGGCCGTCTAGGTATTGGCCAAATGGTCGTTCTAACCAATTATTTTCAAAGTTTGTCTCCTATGGTTAGAACAGCAGTCCATAAATTATTCAAAAAGTCAATCTGACCATTAATGTTCAAAGTTTGACTTCTTTTTTTTTTTAATCAAAACAGACATTTGTGTTTTCTGGATGGCTGTTTTATGATGTCAAAGCATATTGGGTGATGTAGCTATAACATGACCCGTTACTATATTATTATATAATGATAGTTTAAAGGGAACATAATCATCGACGATATTAATAATGTTTCAGACGTTGAACGATGTTGCACTAGGAGTCACTCAAGCAGGGTTATCATCCTACTTGAATCGCAGATATAGTGAGTTTTGTATCTCATTGATCACCTTCAAATTTCCGATAGATTAATATTAATCAAGTACGGTTAATCAGTCTTAATTGGTTATTTCAGTAATGTTAATCGGTTCAATTTCAGGTGAAATCAGGGATGTCGATAGGACAAATGTTCATGATAAAAACGACTTCATTCCCAAAAACATTCGCCTTCGCGCAACATTCTTTTTCAACCTAAGAGCAACCACGAGGATTGATGTTAGTTCATTTTCTTCAAGTTTAGGTGGTCTAGGAGAAATATAATTGAGGTGGTCACTCAAATATTAAGAGAATATAGGTAGCACTTTAATGGGTTATTTAAATCTTTAAAAAAAATCTATATACATATTCTTGTTTAATTCATTTTTGTCGATATTCCGATATAAAGTTAATTAAAATTCGATTCTTCAAAATAGTGTATTTTTACGTCACAAAAAGTACATTATTTTGAAAGAATTGAAGTTTTTTAAAATTTATATTGGAGTGTCAAAAAAATAAAAAATAAATAAAAACAATTTCTTCTTATATTTTTGAAAACGTTATTTTAAGCTATCTTTAATTTATTTATTTATTTTTGAATAACTGCTTCATTTTAAAGATGGTGGTCTTGGGTTCAAATTTTACATGCCACAAAAAAACAGGGTTCCAGGTAGGACCAAAGAGTGATCTCATATATGGCGAGTTTCCTCTTGAGGCGCCGATCAATAATCCAAACTATTGAATTATGAAAGATTGCTCACTATTTAGATTTACTTAAGATTTAGCTGACTACCTAAAAATAGTAAACAGACAAAATTCATTACCAATTATTGGCTATTATTATTTTTTTGTTTTAAATGTGTTGCATGGGGTAGACTCTGGCTGAAACAATGAAGACCGGAAAGGTGGGTCGTCAATGGGGCAACCGGATAGGCTACGTGCTACTTCCCTTTGCGATCGGAGTTAAAAGAAACCCATTAGACTATGTGAAAGAAGCCAAGGCGGTTATTGATAGGAAAAAATTCTCATTGGAACCTTTGTTCACGCATTATGTCGTTTACTTGATCCTCAAGTTGTTCGGGATTAAAGTAAGTTAAATCACAGTGTCCCTGACAAATGACTAATCGATCTTATTCGTGTTAATTAATGTGGGGTTTGTGCAGGCTGTAGGAAAACTAAACCATAAGTTGTTCTTTAATACAACTTTGTGGTTCACCAGTCTGCCTGGGCCAGAACAAGAAGTCACATTTTATGGTCATGATCTCACTTACATTGCTCCTAGTTGCTATGGACAACCAAATGTAAGTATACATATAATTATATAAGTACCACCTACTATATTCACATTAATTTATTTATTTATGTATGTGTATATATATAAATGCATGCATGCCTAAAGATGTAAAATCAATCATTATGTGACATTACAACTTTCTTCTAACTAGTTATTATAAAGGTATATTGGTTTTTATCAATTCTAACTATTGTTTTTTGGTCACTGCCTGTCCTAACTAAAAATTGGCGGCAGACGGTTTCAACTTTTAACATATTTGTTCCTAACGGTCCGCGACTGACAAAATCCTAACGCCGTTAGTTATAGGTCGTCGGAAAAACGTTTTTGACTTGAAAAGTCACATTTTTTGCTGGAAAACACCACCTGAAAACCGCCACCACCACCACCAATTGACTCACCACTACTTGAGCACCATCAACCGATTCCGACAATGGTATAGGGTTCCGACGACCTCAGTAATTAGGGCTTTGCTAGAAAAAGTTTCTAAATGTCTGATACAAAGTTACCAAGATGTTTCGGACGAAAATGTTGAGTTTTCCAGCCAAAAACGTTTTTCTGGTGACCTGCAACTAACGGTGTTAGTATTCTGTTAGTTGCGGACCGTAAGAAACAAATACGTTAAAAGTCGGGGCTGTCAATAATCAATTCGTTAGTTGGGATCGGCAGTGACCAAAAGACGATAGTTAAAAATAATAAAAACCAATATTCCTATTATAAATAACTAACAATGTAGACTTAAATCTCTTTTTAAGATTTCAAGTTGTATCAAATAATATTGTTCGTTTTGTCCTTAATGAACTCATGACTTTGTTTTTGTTATCCTGGTGAAAACTCCTTAGGAGATCGTTTAAAATTTTTTAGCCACCGTGCTCAAAACACATTGTATGAGGCATGACATTTCTTATAACTAGTATCTCTGTTACTAGTATTAGATAGTATTATACGGTTTTTACACTCTTAAAAAGAAAAAAAAACTATATATCGTATAATATTTAAGACAGCTAACTAATGGTCCAAAGTTATCTTATGCTACAATTAATTATGTAAGATAGTAAAATTTTGTATATATCATCTTTGATTTAAATAGTATTTATTTTCATTATTAAGATAACTAACAAAAGTTTTGTTGCAGTCATTGATGATTCATGTCGTAAGTTATATGAACAAATTGACGTTTGTGATATCAGCGGATGAAGAAACCATACCTGACCCCCAAAGGTCGGGTGACGATCTTGAGGAAGCTCTTCACGTAATCAAGGCATCTGCTTTACTAAGAGAGAGTGTTAAAAACAAGTAGTTGCAGTCTTGTACTACACGTTACAATGTTACATGTCATGTGTTGATCTATAATAAAACATATTATAATACTATGTTTTTTTATAACTTAATAGTAATGTGTTTGCATTAGTAATTTCCATAGAACAATTTAATCTCATTTATAGTAGGCGTATTGGTTTTTATAAATTCCAAATTCCAACTATTATTTTTGTCGGTTCCAACTAACGAATTAGCTAATAGCGATCTCATCTTTTATCATATTTGCTTACAACGGTCTGCGACTAACAAAACGCTAAGCAAGTCGCCAGAAAAACACTTTTGACCAAAAAAAGTCACATTTTGTCCGGAAAACTAATACCGATCTAATGAAAAAACAGTTAGAATAAGTGATTTTACCTTCATATCTTGTTATGTGAAATTCACATAAATAAGAAATAGACATTCTCTTTAAAAAAATAAACTAAATAAATATTCATCTAACGATTTAGCTCAGTTGGTTATACAATGAAGAATAGACCTAGACTTCTTTTGGGAGGTCTCCCGTTCGAATACGAGTCTGCATGCGTAAGGTCAGAAGGTTTCGACTCTTGTGACAACGCAACTAGTGTCAAGTTACATAAGTGGAGAAGGTTCATCCAAGAACACATGGAGGACCCGCGAATCAGAGGTTATGCCCTTCGAAAAAAAACTTGAGGATTCCAAACTAAGGTCCATCACTGACCTGCGAGTTACGACGTGCGACCGCCTAGTCATAAAGTAGACTGCCGCCGATTCATATGAGATATAATAATAATAATAATAATAATAATAACTAAGTGGCCAAAAACACTTCATAAACATATTCAAGAATCTGTGGTGACAGTTTACTTCCTCAAGCAAATAGCTGCATCCATTGATCATCATCATCAATTCATCATCATGTTGAATTATGCTGCAACTTCTTCATTCAATTACCAAAACATTCGATTCACACCACCTCATCTCTCATCCACTTACACTCTCCACCCTTCATCTCTCTCAATACCATCATCATCATCATCATCATCAGCTCAATTTCATCATAATTCCACTTCAATTAATGTTTATAAGCATACCCATTTCAGTATATCCCCAAGAACCAAGGTTTGTGTTATAAAGATTGTTACTTTTTGCTGTTTGTACCTTGTAGGAGGTTAATTTGATCAATTTATCTGTTTGTTATTGTCTTGGTTTCTTATTGTTTGTGAATTGGTGGAATTGTGGTGATTTTGAATGTGCATACCAAGTGTTTGTGAAAATGCTTGAATGACTGAAAATGTAGTGAATATTAAGGCTGGCAATTTTGACACCGACGCGTTAACACGAGGAGTTAAAGTTAAAGAAGTTTGGGTTTAAGCTTAACAGGTTTCGTGTCTTAAGCAGGTCGACGCGTTTAAAACACGATAAAATTGTGTCCAAACAGGTTAAACACGTGTTTAAACCTGTTTATATGCTTAATTTAATGCACAAACACATACACTACATATGCCTTATTTCTTAATAAAATATATGTATTAATTAAGAATTTTATAAAAGTTTGGCAACTTTTGTCTCACTACATATATGATATATATCATGTCGTGTAGCCTGTTTATAAACAGGTTCGTGTTCATGTTTGAAAAAATGACACGACTAGTTATCGTGCCGTGTTCATGTCTAGTACCACAGGTAATCGTGTCTTATCGTGTGACCTGTTAGTCAGGTCTAGTAAATATATCATAGCATCTTACCATAATAAATCTTACAACATGCACCTCTGAACAGCATATGCTAATGATGTTAAATGTAATTGCTGACATTAGGGACTGAAGGTAAGGTGCTCTCAAAATGAGCCCTTAAAAGTTATGATATCAGGTGCACCTGCATCAGGCAAAGGGACACAGTGTGAGATGATTGTTCAAAAGGTTAGTTAAAATGTTTTTATTTTAGGTTTTTAATTTCTATTTTGTTGGTTAATATCTCAAATGATCATATTATTGGATAATTAGTTTGGATTGGTGCACATATCAATTGGAGATCTACTTAGAAGTGAAGTAGCAGCCGGTTCGGAAATTGGAAACCAAGCAAAAGAATACATGAATTCGGGACGCCTTGTTCCCGATGAAGTTGTCACAAATGTATGATATAATATAAGTTTAGTTACTTTTTTTTTCTAAGTTCTAACTAAAAGACTATAAAAATGAATATTTTTAAAACTTACAGATGGTAATAGGACGACTGTCACGAGAAGATGCAAAAGAAAAAGGATGGCTTTTAGACGGGTTTCCACGCAGTTTTGCACAAGCGCAGTCGCTGGAGAAAATGAAGATAAGACCGGATGTATTCATAGCTTTAGATGTATGTATCTGTAGTTTTAATAAGATGGTCATTAAAGATATAAAGTTTCAGATTTAATGTTAACATGCAGTTTATACACAGGTTCCTGATGAAATATTAATAGACAGATGTGTTGGTAGAAGACTGGACCCTGAAACCGGGAAGATTTACCATATAAAAAACTTCCCTCCGGAAACCGAAGAAGTCAAAGCAAGACTAATAACACGACCCGATGACACAGAAGAAAAGGTACGGTTCAAAGCGGGTTCAGGTTGAAACGGGTCATATCTTGTATGGGTTGAGTTGACCTGCATACATTTTGTGTTTGTTTTTGAAAAAAAGTTACTGTTACAAAGAAAATCTAAATTTTTGAATCAGTTTGCTGTTTTGAGATGAAACACAACCCGTTCATATGCAAACGGGTTGAAATTGTCGTTTCTTTTATTTACAGTTGAATTAAATGATATTGTTTCTGTTTTCTTTTAGGTTAAATCGCGTCTACAAATTTATAAGCAGAATGTGGAAGCAATATTATCCACATATTCGGACCTTTTGAAGAAGGTTTTTACCATCTATATATTTTGCTCACACCAATTTGTAAATTTAAAATTTACAAGTGAATTGTTATAATTTACAGATCGATGGTAACCGTTCTAAAGATGTAATTTTTGGTGAAATAAATTCTTTGCTATCGGAAATCAAGAAAGAAAAGGAGACAAAAAAAGCAGGCAAGTTTACAATGATTTTGAAATAACTATATTTTAGTTTATAATAATACATCACTTAAAATATCATGTGTTTTTATAACCAGAAAATGCTAGTAAATTTGCCAGCCAGTTCAACAAGTCACCTGCAACCAAGGTATGTGTTTATGCAATCGTGTCCTTTTATGTCTATTAATTGTATTTATCTTTATTATTAGTTTTAACTTTTTACAGGAAAACTGGAGAGGGATTCCAACCAACTTAAATAATATTCCTCATTCTAGAGAAATTAGGGAATATTTTTATGATGACGTGCTTCAAGCAACCCAAAGAGCTGTCAATGATGGAAAAACTCGAGTAAAAGTGGAGATTAATATTCCCGAGCTGAACCCCGAGCAGGTGAAAAATGCTTATCATTTTATAATTGCTGATTTTCTTATGACTAAATAATTACACACTTAACTATTTATAAACAGGATGTATATCGAATAGGCACGTTAATGGAACTTGTTCGAGTTCTTGCTCTTTCATTTGCTGATGATGGAAAGCGTGTCAAGGTATGCATATTCTGCCACTTTTAGTTACTAAATTTTAGATATTAGATATATGTTAATTATAATAATAATAATAATGTAGGTTTCTGTTCAAGGATCAATGGGAGAAGGAGCACTAGCAGGAATGCCATTGCAGCTTGCAGGGACCCGCAAGATTCTAGAATTTATGGATTGGGGTAATGATGGTGCAATGGGGAACTTTATAAACATCGGCTCTATAGGTACTAGTTTTGTAAAATTGGTTAAATGTGGATTTAAAATAGTAAAATGTTAATGTGAATTTATATTTTTTCGGTGTCATTTAGGTGGCAAAGAGGTTGATGAAGTAGATGATGTTTTCATTTTAGTGGCTCCTCAAAATGCTATGGGAAATTGCATCATTGATGTAAATATTTAACGTGTCAAATATGATTACGATAGTTATATCTTTTTTTATTTATTTAAATGTTTGAATAAAATGATTCAGGATCTAAGAGCGATGACTGATGCTGCTGGCAGTCGACCGGTCATTCTTATAAATCCGAGGCTCAAGGTTGGTTCAAAATTTCAATTACTATTTCTTGTATTTGAAAAAGGTACTAACTTTTTTCTTGAACTTATATGATTAGGACTTGCCGGCTTCAAGTGGTATTATGCAAGTAAGTTTTATAAACTTTTGTGGAACATTAATATTTAGTAAAGTAATTATGGGAAATTTATAGTTGACTTTCATTGGCAGACAATGGGTCGAGAAAAACGACTAGAGTATGCTGCATCGTTTGAAATGTGCTATCAGTTTCGGCTTCTTTATTATGCAGGAACACAATATCCAATTATGGGTGCTTTAAGGTGAAGTTTGTGTGAATCTGTATTTTCAAGATGAAAAATGGCTAAACTGACCTTAATCGTGTATCATGTATATAGGATGGCTTATCCTTATAGGTATGAGCTGTTCAAAAGGGTAAATGATTCAACTGGGAAGGAGAAATACGTCATTTTGTCAACGTTTCCTACTAGGCCGACCGGTGATGAAATTAATGATGCATTTGAAGGAAGAACAAGGTACAATTTAGATTCAAAATTTCAAATAAACAGAACTTTAGAACCCTTTATTGTATTCAATATTCATCATATTTTATCATATTATTGCAGAGAGAAAGTTAAAAAGTCATCAGGATTCTGGTAAGAATATTTACTTTTTCAAAAAGTCAAAACTTATTTAAAGTTTTAAAGCTAATTTTGATTGATTAATGTTGATGTGTTTATCAGGGGTTTCTTGAGTGGCATACTTTCAGCATAGAAGAAAAAAAAATGTGCACTCACTATCAAGAACAAAACTATTGAATATGGAGTTGAGTATTATGCATATCCTGTAAGATATCCAAATGTATATTTTTATTAGATTTTGATGCTTTTTGTACATTTTTATGAGATTTTTTTGTATGTTTCACTATGATCTCTCATATAAGTATCTTCTTGTGTTTGGTAGAAGACAAGAAGATCACGTCCGACAAGTTTGATTGGTAAGACTATCTTCATCTTCCAGAATGCCAAATCTGCTTAGTTTAAGACTGAGCTTAGACGCTAATACCTAACACCTATATGATAACACTAGACGAGTGCCCGCGCGATGCAGCGGGAAACACATGCATTTGTAATCATGTAACAAGTTCATGGATGTTCGTTGTTCGATTTGAAACCGCAAAACATTCAAACCGGTCATTGGTTTGATTTCACCGTTGATTTTTTCATTAACTTTTGGCCAGTCGTTTTCAATTTTCAAAGGTTCATTTCGGTTTTCGACGAAAAGACCGGTTACTAACGGTTTGACACACGGTTTAATTTAAAATCCATTAAAACCAGACATCAAACGCCCCTACGTAAAATGTTATTTTTTAAATGAGAAAACTATAACAATATGATACTCAAAATAAAGATAAAAACATGCTCGTTTTTATGGTATAATTTTCTTAAAAAATATTAGTACATGAAAAATTATTAATATTTAAAAATAATGAGGGGAGTTCAGTTAAAAATGAAAATAAAAATCATATAAGAGTGAAAGATCAAGGATCATAGTTGTAACTATTTTTAAAATTTACAAAAGTCAAGCAAAGTAAAGGGGTCAATGATGTAACTATTTAATAACCTCTTTTAGTTGACAAGTTTACCCTTATCCTAGATGCATTAAAGGTTGTACCATATGTTAATTGATTTGTGAATCCCTTAAAATTAAGGTGTCTTAATTTGTCATTGTTTGGTGTATTATATATAGTATAGATTAAACTTGTCATTACAAAACATTTAAAAAATTAAAAGAAAAAAAAGAAGAAACACCTTTAATGAACAAACAAACAAACATTAAAAACATAAATGGACACCTTATCAAACATTCACGTATAATTGAACGACATAGACTTTATTCGTATTCATTTCATTTAGTTAACCGAACAAAATTCCTTATTCATGTTTGTTCACTTATTAAATGAACGGACATAAACGACTTATAATCAAACAGTTCCCCGAGAGCTTGGTTTGTTTATAGCCCCATGTGCAACTAGGTAGTAAACAAGCCGAGCCCAAGCTCGCTTGACTAGGCTCGTGTAGTACCTTAAGCGAGTCAAAGTTCAGTTATTAAGTCGTGTGAAACTAATGCATACAAGCATTGACGAAGCTTAGTGGCCCCGTTTTTTTGCGTAATAATGTAAATTACCCGTTTTTTGTCCAAAAATTTGTATACATAGTGTATAATATACACGTTTGTGAGCGAAAATTAGAGCCCGCTCCTGCGCGTTTATATTTTTTTTAATATATTTTGAGTAAAAAAAAACTCGTTCAAGCTTCGCCACAGCCTCGAGATTAGCTCGGTAGCAAATTAATTGCACAACGCATTGACATTGAGCCATTGTATGTTAACGCATAACGTATTGTACCATAATAATATTAATCCAACCTATCTATCTATCTATCTTCTCAACGGTTACCGGCGCCGTCAACCGTCGTCATCCAAAACCGTGCGAGATGCTGACGTGGCAGTCAAGTTTTCCGGTAATCGGTCAAACATCACGGATTATTGTGCGTACCGGAAAACCACGTACTCCGGTGGTAGCATTTTCTTTTTCTTCTTCTTCATATATTCATCAACGATCCGTCAGGTGCAACTAATTTGATGTTAACTGTGTTTAAATCACTAATGTTTTAACTGTATTAAACCTACTGCATAACATAATAATTTGTTGATTATTAAGCCTAAACCTAAACCTAAACCTAATTTGTTCGCCTCAATTTGAAGATCAGATTCATAATTAGATTAATCGAAATTAGCCGAAAACCGACGAAACCGAACCGAAACTAACCGAAAACCGGTTAAGTACTGTATTAATCAACAATTCATATTTTCATATAATTTTAGTTCAGGTTTGGCTTTGGTTATTAATTGAACCGAAAACTAACCAAACTGATATCGGTTATCGGTTTCGGTGGAGTGGAATAACCGAACTGAATTGATATATGCTCACTCTTACACTAAATGGAATCATCCTGGAATGAATTAAGTTGAAAAGTGAAGGTTAATTTTGGAATATGATGAAAATGATGAGTTTGATGAATGATTAATGTGCAGATATGCAGTGCTTGGTGCTGGCTTTGCAGGATTATCAGTAGCATGGCACTTGTTAGAGGTACACGTTCATACTTTATTTGTGCATGCATCTGAATTGTGGTTATTAGCCCTGTAAACGAACCGAACGTTCAGTGGACCGTTCGGTGGAAATCAAGCTTGTTTCTGTTCGTTTGTTTAGAACATAAACACATGTTTCATTTGTTGTTTATTTACGTTTGTGAACGTTCGTTTAACCCATTTAACTATGCAATTTTATAACTTTTAACAATAGTAATTAAACATGTTCGTTTATGATTTGTTTATTTATGTTTATTTATAATTGTTCATTTACGTTTGTTTAGATTCTTAACGAACGAACATAAATGAACACGAACATGATCATTTTCCTAACGAACAAGCATGAACAAGAAAAGGCGTTCGTGTTCGTTCAGTTCGTTTACAAGCCTAGTGATAATTAGATGCTTTCAGTGCAGAATTTATCATTGTTATAGTAATTGTAGAAGAACTTCAAGAACACATACCATTTTCATTAGTTTTTGAAGAAATAGGTTCTGATTTTGTTGTATGGGACTTGTTTTGCAGCGCAGTCCTACCGATTTGCATGTATGCATTGATGTTCTTGATGAGATATGAATTGGAGGTGGTGCTTCGGGAGTAGCTGGAGGACTCCTTCATCCTTATTCTCCTAAAGGTTACATCTTGTTTTTACTCATGCATATTTTTAACAACATTTATTGTTTTATTATCATATTTTTTTTATGTTTATTTGCAGTTAAACCTCTTTGGATGGCAGCCAAGTGTTGGGAAGAGACTTTAAGGCTTTTAAGCATTGCTGAATCGAACAGTGGAGTAATTAATCAGAACTCTAGTGCGTTTATTGCGCGAAGAAAGGGTATTTTGAGACCCGTGGTCAGCTTGAAAAACATGAGTGTGATGAATGATGTAAGCTTTCTAAATTGGTAAATGGAACACACAATGCAATACAGTTTAATAACTTAACAATAACGTGATAATTTCTTTTCCTTCTTGAAGAATGCTCAGAACTCTCTTGCAAGTTGCAGAATACAGTCTGTTAATGAAGAGGCAGCCCGGGATTTAGTGCCTAGTATATCTGTTCCTTCCAATTCAGCCTTTTATATGCATGATGCTGTAAATATACACCCCCAACGCTATCTTGAGGTGAATATACTGTATGATATTATATATACATATTTTTACCACTTACTGTTGCTTCTTAGAGGCGTTTGGATATTCATTTTGAAACTTTTTATCTGATTCCGTGTTAGGATAAACAGATTGTCCAACATAATTGATTATCTAAGCCCTAAGGGTAAAACAGAATGATCAATTTGCCCTTTCCTTTAACTTGAATTGAGAGGCTTTTACTTCCATTTCATAAGGTAATCTTTAAGTTTTTTCACAAAAAAATGTCATTTTTTGATCATTTCATTCTTTAATTCCTTGTATAATGAGAATTTGCAAGAATCTAATTATTTGATTATTAAAATTTCAAACAACAGAAGCATATCCAAACACAATTTTAGACAACCCCTTTTATTATTGTTCGTCATTTCATTCTGATTATTGTTGAATATGCATATCTCGTATATCCATATAGTGCTTAATATATGGATATTTCATCATGGCTAGGCTCTATATTTAGCTTGTGAAACTCTGGCAAAAGAAATGTCCAATACAGGACTTGGTGAAAAGGAGATAAACTTTCACATGAGGTCTGTTGACCGTCTCCTTGAATTAGAAGGTAATATATGCGATACATTTTGGAGTTCCTTTTTATGTGTATGTCTCAAAATGTTTTGTTATATGATTACATGCTTCATTTTATAGGTGAATATGATGCTGTTATTGTATGTTTGGGAGCCAGATCAACTTTCCTTTCAGAACTTTCAGGAAAGTTACCATTAAGGACTTGTAGAGGCATCATTGCACACTTGCATCTGCCCAACAATATCAGGTATTTAACAAAATAGGATTCAAATATCTCATTCGTTTGTGTATGCATTTATATTAAACTTATGTTATAAAATGTTTCAGAGAAGACTTTCTAGAACATAGTCCTTCAATCTTATCAGATGCATGGATTGCCATCCAGAATCCACGAAACGTATACGTGGGGTCCACATGGGAATGGAGATCTTGTAATTATTCTCAAAACGTGTCAACTGAGGAAGCTTCGAGCTTTGGAAGAACTTATACCAAAAGCATCTGCAGTTTATCCAAACATATTAAAATGGGATTTTGATGGAGCGCGTGCAGGTCTAAGAGCAATGCCACCTCTTACTGGTAATGGGTCTCTTCCGCTTTTAGGTCAAATAGATGATCTTATTGGTCAAACTCATAAGACCAAGTTTTGGTCATTTTCGGGTCTTGGGTCTAGAGGTCTGTTGTACCATGCCTGGCTCGGGAAGTTGATGGCTCAAGCTGTAATTTCTTGTCATGAGGATGTTATTCCTTCCGAGTTGACCTCTTGGAGACCAAATTTAATCAAAAAGTAGTAATTTTTCAAACACAAAAGAATTCACTTAGATACAGAATTACATAAAAATAAAAGGAAAAAAAATGCATCATCGAAAGAAAACTCAAAAAAGCATATGTAAAAGTTTCTTGTTGATCAATCCCTTTCTTCTACTATGCTTTCATGAAATTTACACATCTTTTCACCTACCGTGTTCTTCCACGGTTGTTTTTGGTGGTGTTAGGTGGTGGCAACCACCAGCCTCACCATTGGCTTCACATGCCCTAGGATACAATATCCCTAGAAAGATCTTAAATAATGTCCATCTAGTTTTTATATGTTTTTTCTTGTGTACATTGTTCGATTACATCTAACTAGACTTCGCGTCCAATGCTGCATGGATGATGAATTTAAGAATATCTAAAGGAATGTAAGTAACAATACTGAACAACCATATTACTGCCGCCCATCCCCATCCAATTCCTTGCATCTCTGCAAAATTCCAGTCGGCATATACTGCTAGAAATGTAGCCACCTGTATATATAAAACACATGAATGTTAAACACAACTCAAATCAAATAGTTGGTAGTTAAGGTGGTTAAGGTAGTTTGTACTTACTATCTGAGCTACTACGAATGCAAGCATGAGCAAGGAGCTAGGGCATTCAAGGAATGACCAACTTTGAGATCTCGTTACAAAAATAAGCGCCTGGCTAATAATACTCACTTGAAGGTATAGTGCTGCAGTGGCTTCATCATCGTTTCCAACAATCGATCGAACACCAAAAAGCCTCTGAACATTAAAAATTAATTATTATTGTCACGGACTCACGGATTTCTTATAAAAAATCATAACGGTAACAAGTGACATTGACTTACGGGGAAGAAGTCGGTTTTAGCAGAGAGCCAAAAGAACAAAACGGTCACGAGTGAAAGATAAGTCCCGAGGACGATACCAGTGACGAAGATTTCATTGAGCCGCCACGCGTCGGGGAGGGGTGACGGTTTAACCCGGTCAGTGGAGATCATCATGATGGTGCTGTCATTAAGGATGGCGATGACGAGAATCATGAACGGTGAGAAGTCAAACCTCCATATGACAACAATGAGCATGAACCCCAACACGATCCGGATGGTGATTGAGACGGCATAGATCGTGTAGTTTTTCATCCTTTGGAAGATGCATCGGCTCGTCAGTATAGCCGCCACTATCACGTTAAGCCCCGGCTCGGTTAGGATTATGTCAGACGCGCTCCTGGCCGCGTCTGTGGAGTCTGACACCGCTATTCCGATGTCTGCCCGCTTAAGTGCCGGTGCGTCATTCACACCGTCTCCTGTCATACCGCATATGTGATTCCTCTGTTGTAACCTCTTGACGATCTCGTATTTATGCTCTGTAAGAATGCAAAGTTAGTGTTTGTGAAAATTACGGTTTGATAAATAGTACAGTTGAGTATTATATTATGTACCGGGGAAAACTCCGGCGAAGCCATCAGCCTTCTCAATGAGGTCATCGATTGCAGAGCTGTTATTATAACCGCCTTCTGAGAGAATTGAAGAAGAGGGATACATGTCAGTACCCATACCAAGTCTTCTACCGGTTTCTTTCCCGATTGCAAGTTGATCTCCGGTTATCATTTTAACTTTAACACCAAGTTCTAAAGCCCTTCTAATAGTCTCGGCGCTGTCATGTCTTGGTGGGTCAAAAAGTGGCAACAATCCTACAAACTCCCACGGTGTGCCCGCGCTCTCCTTTGTCTTCTCGGGTACAGTTTGTCGAGCCACGCCTAGAGACCGAAGACCTCGGTTTGCGAACCCGTCAATGACATCCTGAGCCCGCTTCATTGTTTCGCCGGTGAGTTCGCAAAGTTCGATGATCTATCAAGAAATATAACGTTATTGGTTAATGGTTTCAAAACGTTATAACAGGAAGGAAAACATTTAAGAAAATAAGTGAATTGTTACTTGTTCTGGTGCACCCTTGCTGACCCGATACCAGTCACCCTTGTTGTCAATGTAGGTTATGGCGGTGCGTTTATCATTGGGGTTAAACGGTAGGAAATGGACCTCTTTGATCCCGGCTCGAGCCTCTTTTGGATCACCCAACATGTTGACAATGCAAGCATCAATCGCGTCTTGGTTTTCAACCCTTGAAGCTCGAGCACCATACAGCACCACCATATCCCTATCGCTATCCTTGACGAAAACCTGTAACAAGTTTTGACCATTTAGATAACAGTAAAGTGGTTGACTTTTCAGTTTTGACCAAGAAAACAGAAAAACAGACCTCGATTAACGATTTGTCAACTGTTAGCTTGTTAAGAGTGAGGGTACCGGTTTTATCGCTACAAAGAATATCCATGCCCGCCATTTCTTCAATGGCGGTCATCCTCTTGGTGATGGCACCTTGTTGTGAAAGGTGGTGGGATCCAATTGCCATCGTGACAGATAAAACCGTAGGCATGGCAATCGGGATACCACCTATCAAAAGGATTAATAAGTTATCGATACCATCTCTATACGGTCGTCGTTGAATCACATATATCACCACAATCTCGATCGCCATTCCAATCGCAATCGAGCATATGCAAAAGTTACCGATGGATGTCAAAACCTGTTGGAAATGACCGGCCGAGTCAGTGCTGTTCACAAGGTGGGCCGCCTTCCCAAAGAAGGTCCGGACACCGGTGCCTACGACAACCGCTTCAATTTCACCTTGCTTGCACGTCGAGCCAGAGTACACCGGGTCCCCAGGGTTCTTGTTTACAGGAACTGACTCACCAGTAAGGGCAGATTGGTCAATTTTCAAAGTATCACCTTCAAGAAGACGGGAGTCGGCTGGGATAATATCTCCTAGCTTAACACTAATAATATCCCCGGGAACCAATATGCCGGCGTCTTGTTCGCTCCATTTTCCGTTCCTTAAAATCTTTGCTTTCGGGGCTAGGCTTGCCATTAGGGCGGAGGCGGCATTGCCTGCGTTGTTTTCTTCTATAAAACTGATGGTTGAGTTGATCAGAAGCAGCACAACTATGCCTACAAAATCCGGCCAATCCGGCGGCCTGCCGCCACCGTTGGCCAATACAATGGCCATTATGGCTGCAATTTCCATCACCCATGAAAGGGGATTCCACATAAATCCCAGAAACTTTAGCAACTTACTTTCCTGTTTCAAACACAAGTCAACCTAGTTAATAACAACAGGCAGGGTGCAGACTCATGTTTTTTAGTTTTCTTCAAAAAAAAAAAAGGTAAACAACAACGTGCCTCTTTCTCCTCAAGCTTATTTGGGCCGAAGATGTCGAGCCTCTTAGCCCCTTCATCGTCGTTCAAGCCCTCGCGCGTACAATTTAAGATCGTTAAGACATCATCGATAGGGATTTTTTCAAGATCAATTTGATTACTTTTAACTTCTTGTAAGGAATTATCAGACATTGTGACTGATTGCTAGAAAAGAGAATTTAAATAATATAATAATATAATATTATTATTAAGATAAAAGTCGGGCCTCGCGACAACCCCTCAGGTCCTCCACCATGCTTATGAACACAGTAGAGGTCGTGGTCGTATATAAACACGATTTAGAGGGAAATGTTGAAGCCCTTTTCTGTTAAGGGTGACCAGATTCTTTATATCCTTCCTCTGTTACATACCGTTTTGTTTTTCTCATTTCCACAAAATTAGGACTGCAATTAATAAATTGAGGGTAATCCATTAACATTTATCAATGTGTGGAGCATAAAATTCATCTCATTTTTCACAAGTGAATGGCTTTATAAAAACCACCCTAATTATAGTATAACTTTATTGTTGTAGGATTATAACAAAAAGGATTTGAATTACTTATGCACTTGTATATCTTTTCAAGAATATGTTAACATCTAAAATAAATTTTCATCTATATCAATAATGGTCAGCGAGCCGGTGACAGGGAGTTTGAGTCGTTTAGTACATGGATGAAAATGAAAAGGGAATTATATTCGATTAACTAAATGAATAAACACAAGTAGAGGTCCCATTCTATTCATGATCGTTGATAATGTGTTTGTTTATATTCGTTCATTAATATATGTTTGTTAATGTTACTTCTCTAAAGTTTTGTATTACAGTTCAAGCTAATATAAACTTCTAATCGTTTGTGTATGGTTGTGTTCGGTTATAAAACGAACAAACATATATTTGTAATCGTTTGTGAATGGTTGTTCATTAGTTTATGTTCTTTTGTGTTCAGTTATAAAATGAACAAACTCGTTTCTTTAATTACTATAGTTTAATTGAGTTATGCTTGTGTAAACCATCTGTCCATATGATAATAGCTAAACGAAGGAATGTAAACAAGGCCTTGTTTTGTTTGTAAACGACCTAACAAAGTGTCTATTTTAAAGCTTGGTTCAGTATGTAATCATGCCTAAATGAATTAAGGTGTTTGTGTTGCATGCATTTAGACCAAGAAGCTCGTTTCAGTTGCGTGTGTTTTTTTACTACATACTTGACAACAATCATTAATTGCCCATAATCGGGCTAAATACCAAACATGCAAATTGTGAAATAAACCATCATAGATATTGAACCGTCTACAATCATTTAAGGTACACGAAAGAACAAAATGTGATTAAACAAATTCATAGCCCGTTTAACATAAAATAAAACATCATCAAAAGCACCTCAAAACCCAAGCTTGGTTCTGCGCCAGTGCCTGCGCTTCGCATTGTACCTGAATAATAATAACAAACAACTTGTTAATAAAAAAATAAAAATATGGCATCTTTCTATGAAATCAAGATTGCTACAAAACAAATTATGACCTGATGGTGTTGTCGGTTCTCATCCGAATCTGTTCTGCCTCATCTTCTTCGCAAGCTTCTTCTTGATCATGAAAGTCTTGTGCGACGGCTGTATTAAAACAAAATGCGAGCTAAAAGAATACATCCAAAATAATTTATAGTGTGTTATTCGTAATTGTTCTAAAGATATTTGTAGATCAAGTTACTAATCACCGAGTCAAACATCTATAAATATTCTAGATGACTAGCACCTGGAAACCAAGTTTATGATGTTCAAACACCAGCCAAACCGAGCTAAATCAGCTGGTTCGATTGGATATGAAAAGCTGAGTTTCACAGAACAACTTACTGGTTGGAGTCTGCCAGTAAACCAAACCAACCCAAATGATAAAAAAATATACATTTTAAATTTCTTATCATCTAATTTTAACAAAAAAAACAACAAAATAATTTATGAAGTAAATAAACTAGCAGCTAGGGCTGTAAGCGAACCGGACGTCCAAGAAGTTCGTTTATGTTCGTCCGTTTAATAAACGAACCAGACATGGACACAAAAATTTCGTTCGGTAAGCTTAACGGACTAACACAGACAAGGGCCAAGTCCGTTCGATAGTGTTCGTGAACGTCCGGTAACGTTCGTCCAATTACGTCCGGTAATGTCCATCAGGTATCGTTAGTGTTTATATCTATCCAGTATTGTAATTTAACTGCAGAATTTCTAGTGTTATTAATAACACTTTTATATTACTACACATGTTTGATGTCTCTTATATTATAGTGATCCACTTTATGTTAATATATTAAGTGTTAAGTATATTTGGATGTTATATGGTGTAATTCCTAATTTGTATGTGAAGTTGTTTAGATATATGCTTGGTGTCAATATGCAACCGTTTATATTTGTCCATTAGTGTTCGTTGTCCATTAATGTTCACATGTTTGTTTGTCCATTAATGTCCATTAGTGTCCGTTTGCCCATTATTGTCCGTTTAAAATATTAACGGACGGGCATGGACGGACACGGACAAACTCAATTTCTTAATGGACGGACACGGACATGAATTTTCGTTCGGTAGAGTGTTCGTGAACCGTCCGTTTGTCTGTCAAAAGCTTAACGGACGGACACGGACATGCTCTCGTCCGGTTCGGTCCGGTCCGTGTACACCCCTACTTGCAGCCATAGCATTTATATAAATATTTTTAATTATAATACATAAAAAATAAAAATTTAACCAATACCCTCAAACTAGAGGTGGGCAAATAGCCCGGTTAATTAAACCGACCTGAAAATCGAACCAAAACCAATTATGTAGAAATCGGTTCGGAACCAGCTTGTAATTTTCTTCACCAAAACTGGTTAACCGAACCGAAACCGGCCTAAACTGGGCAACACCTGAACCGAAATCGATCGTAACATTGTCAAGAAACCGGTTTCAACACGAACGGAAACCGATCATAAACCGGTTTTGTCTTTTCTTGACCAAACCGAACCAATTTCAACCCAAACCAGTTTTGAGTTTTAAACCACCTCTACCTCAAACCATCAAAAATGAACAGTTAAGCCGGTCTGACAAAACCGGACAGTAGAAACTACAATGTTAACCGATTGCTAGGTGAAATAAATATATGTATACTTGAATCATGGTAACCTAAACAGGATTCTGTACGGAAAAGGATTAAACTAACCACATCATTGCATCTACAAACTGTAAATTCAACCACCACATATCTAAGGTGAACACTACAATAGTGATAAAATGCCCAAATTTAAATATAAAATGAAGCAACAAAATATTGCAACTACTCCACAAATGAGCGTAAAGGCATGACATAATAATAATAATAATAATAATAATAATAATAATAATAATAATAATAATAATAATAATAATCGATTTGGACACATAAAGAGAATAGGATATAGAAGATTACCATGGCTGCTGCTGCTGCTGCTGCTTGTCTTCTTTGTTGCAGTAAGATTAGATTAGATGGCAGCAGCGGCTGTGATGAAGGTTTTGTGTAATATAGCTACTTAGGGTTGACTCTGTGTGGGCTTCAAATGCAGGCCCATTGTCACATATGTGAGGAAATAACCCATCACTAGAGGTGCATAAATCGCCAAATCGGGTTTTTCTACAACCCATTTCGGTATTGGAAAATTAGGTATTGGTCATACCCGGGTTGGGTTCGGATGCAGGTATTGTCTCTAAAAACTATATCTTATGCACCGGGATCGGGTCGGTATAGAACTTGGTATTCTAAAACCGGATATTAAAAAACCCTATTATCGGGTTTTTCTGGTTTTTTTCACATGCATATTTGGGGTATTTTTTGGATAATTTTGGGTATAGATCGGGTATTTAAAAAACCTCGATTTCGAGTATGAAACAGGTTCCAGTTCTCAGGTATATATCGGGTCTGATACGGGTACGGGTTTTGATACATAAATGCATACCCATCTGTACCCTACGGGTATGGTCGGGTACGGTTTTGGATAGTAAAAACCTAAGTATAAAAAACTCGATCCAGTTTTTTTTTTGGGTATGGTTCCAGATTCGGGTGTGCACATCAATGATCAACCCATCAGTACTTTCAAATGTGTTTCAGTTGCTAAAACCCATAACTTTTGACCCAGACTATAAACTCAAAGGATGATCGATAAGTTAATAACCAAACAGTTAACCGAAAACCCACGAAACCAAAATTAACCGATAGCTGAACACCATCGGTTAAAAGAAATTAACCAAACCAAACCTTCCATGTTTTCATACATTTCATGTTTTACGACCATCATTTCATATTTATACCGCCATCTAATGTGTGTGTGTGTGTGTGTATAGGGGTGAGTTATTGTACAATAATAACTTGTCGTACATTACGTGCGCGACACTGCTGGTAATCGATTTCAATTTCACGCGGTGGCAGTTTGGTAAATAACCCAAACAGTAGTTCACGATCAAATTCATCGATTTAAAATCGATTCCGATCCAAATTCAGAACTCCTTAATATATCTCATCCAATTTCTAAACTCTAATCACAACTTACAATATGAAATCTCAAAAGTTAAAACCCAAAATTGAAAATAACGTCACTGAACATTAAAAATCTTCAAATTGATCAAAAATTGTTGATTTAATCAATAGAATTGATGTGTATGAGGCTTTAGAATCATCAATCGATTATGAAATTGCATAATAATACACTTAATTGAGCTATGATTAGGGTTCATGTTTAAACGTTCTGCACAAAAACTTTAAACGTTCTGGACTTTTTGTATAGAACTTCTAAACTTTTTGTCTAGAACTTCTAAAGTAAAAAATTTTAGACAAAAATGAAGAAAAAGTTTAAACGTTCTGACAAAAAAATGAACAAAAAGTTTAAACGTTTAACTAATACGTTCTGATCAAAACTACAAATTTAAACGTTCTGAACAAAACGAACACCTTTAAACGTTCAAGTTTAGATGTTCTGTACCAAAACTTTAGAAGTTCTAACAAAAGGTTTAGAAGTTCTATACAAAAAACTTTAGAAGTTCTATACAACAACTTTATACGTTCTGTTTAAACGTATTATACGTTCTGTTTAAACGTTCAGAACAAAAATCAATTAAACTTTAAAAGTTCAGTACAAAAAGTTTATACGTTATGTTTATACGTTTTAGGATAATGTTAATACGTTCAATGTTAAAACCCAGAACTCAAACTCAAAATTGATAACTGAAACTTCAAATTGATGATTAATTGGATCAATTTCAAAGTTTAATTGATCAATTAGTTCATCAATTTCAATTTCAATTGATCAATTTGATAAACTAACCTGTGAATAACTCGTGACGGAGAAAGATGGTGTTCACGACGGTAACGTCGATGGTCGCGACGGTGAATACAATCGTTGGACGATGATGAATTGATGAACGGTGATAGTGAAGGCGGACGGAATCGATGGGAGCAGTGGATCATAGTTGATGAAATTTACAATATTGCCATCGCGTGATTTTGAAATCAACAGTGTAGGAACTCGCGTACGTAATGTATGATTAGGGATTATTGTATTGGATCTTTTATCTATATATATATATATATATATATATCTTCATTTAATGTGTTTTGTTATTAATTTCATGTATGTGTGCATCCATTTCATGTGTTTCTAAGTAAAAGTTTTAACATGAGTTTGATTTTGATTATTAACCAAAAACTAATTGCTTAATTTGATTGGGGCTAATAACCGAATCGTGCATACCCTTGCTATAAAGTATAAACAACTATCTATTATGTATATCATAGTAAACTTATTTATTTATTTATTTGCATGTTTCTTAAATAGTATTAACTTAACATAATTTTTTAAAATTTGGCTTAAGTTATTGGCAATGACAACTTTTTGAAGAGATCGCCATTGCCCCTCACTTGTAAAACAAAAGATTTTACCCCACACTATGATACATGCAAAGTTTTTATTATCCTAAAATAATATAGAGCATCAATTTCTTTGTAGTACGTATTATTTCAAGCTATGAAGGTTAAGATGGTGATACACACTAATAAAAAGATGAAAACTGGAATTGACCCGTTTACGTTCTTTTAATATCTCACAAATGTTACTTATGGTGTTTGGCACATGTTAGGTAGCCTTCATTTAACAAGATTTTTTATGTTCATGTATTAGGAATTGGTTGAAATGATGATCTCAAGACAACCCAATATGCACTTGAGAGTTGAGAAAGTTGATGTTTAAGTCGAATTAAAAGTGTTTTGGGGGATTGGAGTCAAAATCTTTATTGTCACTAAATTTCACTCAAGGGGATAAATGGAGCCCGAAAGGCGCAAAAGGGGGCCCAAAATGCACAAATGAAAGCCAAAAGGCACAAACGAACCTCAAAAGGTATAAAGAGAGCTCAAACAGCACAAACGGACCTCAAAAGGCATAAAGGGAGCCCAAATGGCATAAAGAAGCCCAAAAGGTACAAATTGAGCCCAAAAGGCACAAACGGAACACAAAAGACACAGACGGATCTCAAAAGGCACAAATGAAACAAAAAAGGCATAAACGAATCTCAAAAGGCACAAACGAAACACAAAAGGCACAGACGGATCTCAAAAGGCACAAAGGAGCCCAAAAGCCACGACGAGAGCCTAAAAGACACAAGCGTAATCTAAATGGCACAAAGAGAGCCCAAATGGCACTAACTGAGCTCAAATAGAATAATGGAAGCCCAAAAGACACTAAGGGAACCTAAAAGGCACAAACAAAACCCAAAATGCACAAACAAAGCCCAAAAGGCATAAAGGGAATCCCATAATGCACAAACGGAGCCCAAAAGGTACAAACGGTGCCCAAAAGATAAAAAGAGCTTAAAAGCCACAAACAGAGTCCAAAATGCTCGAGAAAAATCCAAAAAGCATATACAGAGCCCAAAAGACACTTACACTTAAAAATAGAAAATAGTGAAGTCTGAAATATAGATGGTAGTTTCTTGCAATTCCTTGCTCTAAAAGTGCAAAATCCCCACCTCAACAAAAAAGAGGTCTTGGGTGCTAATAAGTAAGTTAACCTTAAAAAACTCTAGGAGGTTTAAGTTATTATCAAAGAGGTCTTTGGAACATCAATTATTACTTAGTGATGATTAAAGGCTTTGTATCTTTAACGTCTGAGCTTGAAATTTGGCCAAAGGGTTTTTGACACATATGTTTCTCTCTAAAGATGTTTCTGAGTAAGTCAGACTTTAAAGCATCAAAATTAGTATCACATCAATTGGGTGATAGGTAAGTTAACATTAAATACCCTAATAATATTAATTTGTCATGTAGAGAAATCTAGCACATATAATATTTGTTTTTATTAAAACACAAATTATTAATTTAACCAACTCTTAAACCATCAAAATTTTACCTTTAACCGGTCTAGCCAAACCGAACCTTATAAATCACAATATTTGCCAATTCCTAACTGAAGTACGTCTTTATTAATCTTAAGACAATGCTTGAATCATGGTATTGTACAAACAAAGATTGAACTAAGAGCACCCACACCGTGCACCATGTCACGAGGTTTGGGAGGATGTGGCGCATGCCTTATGGAAAGCAGGGGGATGAGCTAGTCGTGGAGCCAAAGTTCGGCAAATGGGTTTGATTCTGCAAACCTCGAAGCATTCGGTTGTCAACCACATGAATGCAAAACTTATATAACTAAAAACCAAGAATAAAAGAATATAAAATAGTATAAATCACAAAGATATAATAAAATAAAAAATAACCAAGGACTGCTCGTAACAAGTTATAAAATTTGAGGGTGTTTACTATAAACTGATTTAATAAAAAAAAATTAAAAAGTCAAAACTAATAATTAATAATAGTAAGTAGTATATGTACAATGTATCTCCATCCATGTTCACCGGCGCGTTACTTCACGCGCCAAGTATCTTCAGTTCGTCCACCGCAACGCAGTCGTGTTATTCATCTACTACTAAGTTCAATCGATCGTCCATGGCTTCCTCTGTCAGAATAGTCGTTGTCGGTGACGTGGTGAGTTTGTGTGTGCTTTCAACGGATATTATTATTATTATTATTATTATTATTATTATTATTATTAATTGTTTGAATATATCTGAAGCATGATGAGTGGAATCTGCAAGAGGATTCCAAAGCTCTTGATCTGTTGCAGGTAATTAATAATTGTTACTCAATTTTGTTTTAATAATAATAATAATAATAATTTCGTGTGGTGAATTCATACATAATCATATTTATGTTAAAACCTAGATTTCAGATAATTAATATGAGCTATACAGTATACATTACAATTTTGTCTCACAATTAATTGCTACATCTTTAAAACTCGTGGCTCGGAGCTCGCTTGAATTAGCACGGTTTAAAACCGAGCTGATCTGGCTCAGTTTGTGAATGAGTATAGCCCGAGCCAGTGGCGAAGCTTGGGCTAAATAATAGGGGAGGCCAAAAGTATTCAGGGATGATCGGACTCGATACCTATAAATTTTTTCGGACGAAATTGCGAAAATTTACACTAGTAAGCGATAAACGGGGCACCAAGCAAGCTTCGCCCTTGCGGCTCATCAGCTCGGCTCGGTTATGGCTTGAATTATTTTACCTTTATTATATATCTGTAACTTTATAGTAGAGGGGTTCCCACTCGATACGATGGGGATCATCACACTTATGTTGGTGATTTACAAAAGAGTTATCGACGTTTAAAGAGACAGGGGATTATACTCTTAAAATTATGTAAATTACCTTTTGTATCTTCCTCATATGTATTATAATATAGTATGTGTGTGTGTGTGTGTGTGTGTGTGTTTTGAACTTGACTTGAAATTGTATTTTATTAAATCTCTTATTAAAAACCAGGCCGAGCCGGAGCTTGGCCTGGCTCGGCTCGTGAACTGCTCACCACTCAATCTAGATCATTTTATTCAATTTAAATCCAGGGTTTGATGGCATTTGATGGTCACTCTGTATTCTTATTGTCTAGATAGTATCACAGTGAATGATTGATGCTTTCATATGTATGTGTGTGCATACAACTATAGACCACCTTGAACATAATAATAAAACACTCTCATTATCGCATATCACTCATGATGTTATTGTTCTGCATTTTCCTGTTATTAGTTACACTTTTTTTTTAAATTGCAGCCAGATTTGGTGCTGTTTACAGGCAGGTTTTTTCATGCAATGCTTGCTTCTTTTTGATTATCTGGCAAGCTTTCCTTAAAGTTCCAGTCTTGAAGTGTTTATGGTGATCTGCGATCCTATTTTATTCTTTGTTTTTCAACCGTCTCGTGTTGTTCTTTTTGTCTGCATGCGTTTCCAGGTGATTTTGGTAATGAAAATGCTGAACTTGTTAGGAGCATTGCAGCTCTCAGAATTGCTAAAGCGGCTATTCTAGGAAATCATGATGCTTGGAATACTCAAAATTTTTCTGAAAAGTAAGTACACTTATACGAGGTATTTTGGATTAGGGGTGTTTGGCATTGCATTTTTTAGGGAGAATATCTTATTATGGCGTTTGCAAAACACAAATAATCAGAAAATAATGTTTTGTAAACCATTTGAAAAACTTGATCATCTGAATATTAGACTGCCTGATAGGCTGATGGACACATAATCACTTAGCCCCTGGAGCTATATTTCACAGCCATGATGAAATCTCTTTAACCATTAGTTTGTCATGATGAACACATTATCAATTTATCATATTGAACTCTATACGTAGAATATGAAAAGGAAAATAAGATATGACACACATTTGAGCATAGTATGCGATTTTAAGAACATAGTTTTAATCATTTTATTTGTCTTCCTTTGATTTGCTCTCATAATTAATATTATATTTTCTTCTTTCTAATTTTGTCATTGAATTGAAGACGCAAAGACGCGGTCCAACTTCAGCTGGAAAGGTGAGCTTTATTTATTTTCAATTATGAAGATTTTTCTCTTGTTAGTGTAACATACCACGTTGTTGTTTTTAATACCAAAAATGTGTCATTCTTTTTGTTTTCTTACGTACCCTGGATAATTTGAGATAAGTAATGGTTTTTATTTGCATGCCTTGCTCATTAAAACTTTAGTTTTGCTTAATCTGAAGTCAAAAGTCATGTTGCCTTTATCATACAGTCAGACCTTACACTATACAATTACCATCACACCCCTAATCTCAAATATACCGTAACAATACTCCCTCCATAATGACAGCGCATACCATTTGATGTAACCGAATTTAAGACTCTCAAACCGCAGCCAATTCTTCTAAACAGTAATTTGTGTGCAGAGTTGGTTCATTGCAGTCTTCATAACAGCTCTGTGCTTCCATTACCAGTAGTACACTGTACACACTGCACCTTTAAAGCTTCTTCATTATCCTCATCATCACCATCTGCATTTTCATAATTATTCTTTGCTTTCTAACTTTTTAAGCTGCTGGCCTGCTGTTCTTTCAAGTACTTTTTCATATATTCAGATCTAGCTTTATATATTACAATAATATGAGCATGGTCTTTATTAATCTGTCACTTTATTAATCATATAGTGTCAAGTTTATTGTCATATGTTGAACCCATTGATGAATAAAACTAATTCATGTTATGAAATTCAGTTTTGGAGAAGAGCATGTTGGTTACAAACGGTTAGACTTCCGTCCATTAAAGTTGAGTGTCATCGGAGGACGTCCCTTTTCTTGTGGAGGCGAAAGGTTTTTTAGAAAACAACTTCTAGCTAAAAGGTCAGTGTATTTTTTTGTCGTTTTTTATACAAACAATACATTTTTTTTTATAAAAAATATTCGGTGAACAATGAATTTCTGTTAGATATGGAGTTCACAACATGAATGAGAGTGCAAAAAGAATATCCGATGCTGCTTCGGGGACACCAAATAATCATTCCATTATTCTTCTAGCTCATAACGGACCCACTGGTAACCTTTTTATACAATCCTATATTCTTTTTACAAATGGTTTTGTGTTAAATTCGTATGTTCAGGTCTCGGTTCCAACATTAACGACATTTGTGGGCGAGATTGGGTGCGTGAAGGTGGAGACCACGGTGATCCAGGTGACTATTATTTCACCTTAATTTTTCTAGTTTGTATATACACATATATGTATAATCTTATACATATTTGTTGAGTTGATACAGATTTAGCACTTGCTATATCTCAACTTAAAAGCAACACCAAATATCCTGTTCCACTTGTTGTATTTGGTCACATGCATAAAGAACTGGCGTTTGGAAACGGTCCACGTAAAATGATTGTGGTTGGAGATGACAACACCATATACCTAAACGGGGCCATTGTTCCTCGGGTCAAAAGATTCCGTGACAACCCATTGACCGAAAACCCAAAACATACATTACGAGCCTTTACTTTAATCGACTCGAAAGAAGGAAAAGTAGAGAAAATTGCAGAAACTTGGGTTTCAGTAAATGGAGACAACACTAGTGTTGAAGAGGAACACATATTATTTAGTAGTAACATGGTTAACACTTAACACCTCTAATCTGTAAGATGTAAAATTTAACTGTTTTATTAATAATATGTATCAATATAGTTGACAGTTAAATAAAGTTTTACCATCTCATCTCAATAATTATTAGTAGGTACTTTTGTATATTGCATGGGCAGGTAACAGGTTAAGCTAACATGAAAGTAGTGGTCCACCATTACCTAGACATGTTGAAAGGTGATGCCAGGTCAATTTGTAAGTTTTGACTCATTTTTTTTGGGATGGTACACCACTTTACTTTGTTATTATATGGGGAAATCATGGAAGTATATATTTTATTAGGTGTGTTATATATCATGGAAATAATTTTATCCGTTACATAAACGAGAGTTAGATTTGACCGTCTGCCTTTAAGATTCGGGTATGGTTCATAAATAGTATATATATATATATATATATATTTTCATAATGATACACGGATTAGATTTGAGAATTGGTTTTCTAGATCCATGTATCCCTCAAAAAGATATTTTCTTCTAAACATATTGAATGATACATGAATCAGATCTGAGTCTTTCGTCTAGATTCGCTTATAAGAACGTCTTTTGTCTACTCACGTTACATTATCTGGAATCGCCTTTCAAAAGAAAAAAAGATATGGAATCGGATTTGAGCATATGTTTTTAGAACTATGTTTCCCTAAAATATGACTTTATTTGTTTGCTCGTATCAAATGATACACACATGATATTCGAGTATCCTTTTTCTATACCAACACAACTCATGCTTAATGTGAGATTGTTAAAATTAAAAGATGATACATGACTATAAAGTGAGGTATGCTTGGCATGATCATTGAAGTACACTACACCATGACCAACTTTTTATAAAAAAAATCACTTAGACAACAAGAAAAAACATACACAAAAGCACAAAAAAGGTTGTTGTTATTATTATTATTGTTATTATTATTATTATTATTTGAGTTTATTTGATGATAATTTGATAATTAATCAGTCAAAGATGAGACAATAGAGAAAAGGAAAAGCTTATATTGCCATTCATCTTTAGCTTTGTTCAAGGCATTGGCTTTTGTTAGGACACCAACTTCCATGCCATCTCATATGTTATTTTTTTGGCCTTTTGACCCACTCTATTCCTTTTACCTATTTACATGTATATATTTTGTTTTCTTTATTTGTGAAAGAATATTAAATTTTAGTCCTTTTTAGCACACATAATTATTTATTTTTATTAAAAAAACAGAAAAAGAGAACATTGTAGTTAATAATTATATGTTAAGAATAATCATTATAGAATATTTTTAGAGTGGTGCAATGTTTATATATATATATTCTCTCTTAATTATAAAAATATTATATGTTTAGATTGAATCTTAAATGTTTTTCTATAAAATTATATATTTAGTTAAATGTATTTGTTTTTAATCAATATATGTATATATAGTTTAAGCTATTGATCATTTTTTTCCTAATTATCATTAATTCGAAGGGTTTTAAAGAGTTTTCTAGTATCGTTGTTCTTTATAAAGAAACTTCTAACGAGTTACTTTGGCTCGAGGTGAGTATGACCTTTTAACCATTAGTCACCGATTTCAAATGTCTTTTACTATTATTTACTTGATCATTTTTTACCAATTAAAAATAAGATTTTGAAACATTTTAGTAACAAAAACCATTTTGCTTCCAAATATCCGGAACCCAGTTTATATACAGAATTATTGTTTAACTAAAAAACATACGTACATAATTCTAGTTTGGTTTAGAAATTCGTTACAATCATGACGTAGGTTAATGCTAGTGAATGACAAAAAACAACATAATGTTAACATAACTATTGTAAATATGAACAAAATTTGTTAATAAAATAACAAAAAATTGATACAAACCATAAACATTTTTTGTACTTTATATGTATTGTAGCTTTAATGCAACAAAGCCTGCCAAACCTAGGCCAGCATGTGACAAACATAACAAGTTAAATAGAAATAATCGCCATTGCCCATTCTACACAATATTATTAATTATTACTACTCCTATTAAAACAAAATTGACACCCAACTTTTCTTGAAAAAAAAAAGGATTTTCTTTTTCCGAAAATTGATGCCAAATTCACAAGATTTTGAACGAATTCGTTAAAACCCAGATATAAAAACCCATTATTTCATCTGGGTTTTCATTTTCTTGGCCAAATTATCAATCTTTATGAACTGGGTTTTTGTTCTCCAGCAAGATTTTGAACAAATCCTTCAAAACCCATATATAAAAACCCATCCTTTCACCTGGGTTTTCATTTTCTTGGCCAAATTAACAATCTTTATGAACTAGGTTTTGTTTTTCAGCAATATTTTGAACAAATCCTTCAAAACCCAGATATAAAAATCAATTCTTTCACCTGGGTTTTCATTTTCTTGGGCTAATTAACAATCTTTATGAACTGGGATTTTGTTCTTCAGCAAGATTTTGAACAAATCCTTTAAAACCCATATATAAAAATCAATTCTTTCATCTGGGTTTTCATTTTCTTGGCCAAATTAACATTCTTTATGAACTGAGTATTTGTTCCTTAAACAATATTTTGAACAATTCTTTTAAAACCCAGATATAAAAACCCATTCTTTCATCTGGGTTTTCATTTTCTTGGGCTAATTATTAATCTTGATGAAGTTGGTTTTTGTTGGTGTTCATCAATGGGGAATGTAACCTCAAATGTAGCTGCAAAGTTTGCATTTTTCCCACCAGACCCACCAACATATGATGTTTTTGAAGACGACACAAGGCTTGTGTTTACAGGGATTACAGCAGACAAGAATGTTGATGTTCATTTGATTGATACTAAAGGCGGCAACAAAGTTGTTGCTACTTTCTGGAAGCATCCATTGGGGAAGTTGACTGTTTTGTATTCTCATGGTAATGCTGCTGATTTGGGCCAAATGAAGGAACTGTTTATTGAGCTTAGAGCTCACCTCAGAGTTAATATTATGAGGTACTGTAGTTAAGATATATGAAATTTGTATAGTTAATGTTTGTTGGTGTAAAATTATGTTTTGATTGTGTTCATATGTGTTTTGTTTCTTTGTTTTATGAGGTACAAAATAATAGTTTAATACTGAAATAATAAGGAATTAAAGTAGACGCGTAAGGTATGTTAATCAATGATTTAGGCGTGTTAGGCTAATAACATGAAACGGTTGAAAATTGCAAAATTTGGGGAAAATTCTTGGTTGACCAAATTGAAACCCTAGTTGGTGAATTCGGGTACCGCCGTAGGCTGTTTGCCACGTGATCTGGCTTGACGGGACCTTTTCGTCCACTAGTTATGGGTCTGTAATTCCATCCATAGCCCAAGTTATGTTATTTTTGAAGTTTGAGCCTTTTATGCCATGTTTCGGGGGTTATGATCTTATTGGTATTTCAAAATTAGGGGTGTTTTTTTTTTTGCAAGTTAGGTGATATTTGTTCTATTGTTCTTGGAAATCTTTATGTTTTATGGTTTTATGTGAATTTGTAGAAATTGAGGGTTTTGGATTTATGTTCTTGGATTATAGTAATATTGATTTTGGTTAGTTGCCGGTCTTTATGAATTATGATCTGATCTTGTTAGATTCTTTTTATTTAGTATCATGTAATCACATTAAAAACGCACATCCAAACGCCTCCTTAGTGTCGTTAGTCATTGGATTATGAGAAGGGATATTACAAGGGTGTTTGCATTGTTTCCCAGTTCAAGATCCCTTTTTTGAACAAGGGTAATTTGGTCATTTTGGAAATCTTTTCGATAAGCAAGTTCTGTTTTTTATCTCATTTTTGCAAGTTAATTAAGCTAGACTTTCATAGGGTTTGTGTTTACTATGTTCAAAAAGCAATACCATAGCTTAGTGATGATTTTAAACGTCTTAAAAGTTTGTACCGTTTTATTTGCCATATAATTAAACAGACTATCTTTTATAAGATCTTGATAACTATTGTGAACTCTGTAACATATATGAAAAACATTAGTGAACATGGTGCCATATATGTTATACAACTTGTAGCATCTGTATCTTTTTATAGTAACATGTTTGACCTAAATTGTCAAAGTATATATTTTTATCAAAAAGTAACAATATTTTGTGTATATTATATTGCAGTTATGACTATTCAGGATATGGAGCTTCCACCGGCAAGGTAAACCAAAATGCTAAACATAATTGCTTATCATGTGTGTGTCTGTGCGTATGTATGCATACGCGCGTGCGTACGCATTAATTTCACGAAAAGTGCAACCTTTTCTATTTTAAGATGAATTACTTTTGTTAAATTAGCATGTTAAATATAAAAAATACTTTATGCATAATGTTGTGATTAAAGTTTAACGATGACATTGATTATGATCCACTTTATTTTCCTTATATAATGTTAAAATGGTATTTTAAAAACTTAACTCTCAACCGAGTTTTTTTTACTAAACCATGTGCATTTAGACATCTTCCATCTCAAAATCAACATAGAATCCTAAAATTACCTTTCTACCCACACGATCATGGTAACCGTAAAGCATTGGCACCTTCGATTTGGTCTTCAAGATTCCTTTTACTTTCTTACCAATGAAATATACATTAGATATTTATCAATAGTCAACACTTGTAACAATTATTAACCACTTGTTTTCTTTCATACTTAGCCATCTGAATTCAATACATACTATGACATTGAGGCTGTCTACAACTGTTTGAAAAACAATTATGGAATCAAGCAAGAAGACTTGATCTTATATGGACAATCCGTTGGCAGCGGGCCCACATTACACTTGGCTTCTAGACTACAAAGATTAAGAGGCGTTGTTCTACATAGCGCTATTCTTTCAGGAATACGCGTCCTCTATCCCGTCAAAATGACCTTCTGGTTCGACATTTTCAAGGTAATTTACAAGTTTGCCCTTCAACCATTTGACACCAACTCACTAACCCTTATGTTGTTTTTGCTACAGAATATTGACAAAGTACAGAAAGTCAACTGCCCGGTTTTAGTCATACATGTAAGTAACCTTCGTTTCTTTAACTCACCGCACAATTTTTTTTATATTTTTTTTGGTGTCATTTAAAAGTTGTGGACTCGTTTGACTCATAGGGTACGAACGATGAAATCGTTGACTTCTCACATGGGAAACGATTATGGGAGCTTGCGAAAGACAAATATGACCCGTTGTGGGTCCAAGGTGGTGGTCACTCTAACCTTGAAAGTTTTCCAGAATACATAAAACATTTAAGCAAGTTTATAAAAGCAGTGGAGAAACTTTCCTTAAAGAACAAGCAACGCCTTTCTTCAGTCCCAAGTATCGAAGAAGTCAAACACAACCGGTGTTTGAGGTTTGGAGGAAAATGAAGAGGATGATTGTGTTTTGTTTCTTTATTATTACGAGCAGGCGAAGAAATCTTGATAGCCCGAATCGAAAGTTTGAAACTTGATACCGCGGATCAAGAAATCTTGAGTTGTTGACAAACTGAATTAAAGTTATGGTTTTTTTAATCTGTTTTTAGAGGAAGTTTAATGTGTGGTATTGTTTATGCTTTTGCATTTGATGATGGTTGTAATTAAACTGTTGATTTTTTTTATGCTAGATTTTTAGATTCTTTGTTATTGTGATGTGAAATCAAGATTTGTGAATCAAAGTTGTGGAGAATCTTGAATCTTGAGTGAAAGGATGAGATGGTATGATCTTTTTATTGTTTTATTATATATTGAGAATCTTTTACTTGATGTTAGTTTTGTTTTAACGATCAACAAATATATCCTGGCTATCGAGTAAAGGTAGAACCGGTTCCAACGGGTCCGGTTTCAGGGAGAAACCCAATACCAATACCAATAACAGGTCGGGTACATGTAGGAACCGGTTTCGAGTCGGGTCTGAAACTTCGTATTTTGTGCACCTCTAGACAGCGGTGAGTTGCTCAAGCCCACCATCTCTTGTTCTGGGGTAAAAGGCTGACCGAATACCCATTTCGGTAAAACCCGGTTGGGACTGGATTCGAACTTGCGGCCTCTATTCCAAATTTTCATTTTTCCTTTAATGCCAGCTGAGTTAAAGCTCTTTGTTTTTTTTTAAACGACGAATTTCTTTTTGTGTTTAGGTCACCACACTCTTCAAATTGTAGAGCCCCGTTGCCTCACTCTGGCCAGACTATGTTGGCTTAACCGGGCCCATACTGGCTTCAGAATTTGGCTTGGACGTATCCTCGGGAAACTATACCATCGACTGTCACTTGACGGCCATTGGACTCTCAGGCAAAACACACAGCGTGACAAAAACCACTTGACGGCCATTGGACTTTCAGGCAAAACACACGGCGTGACAAAAACCTGGGTGAGCATAGGATTCGAACCGACAACCACTCAAAACCTAGCTCATTGGCATTACTTGATGTTAGTAATCAGCTTATGTGAAATCTGGTTAGAATATAATAAATTATATGTATGAAGTTTATGGTACAAGTATTGATTTATGCATAAGGTACAATTTCAATAAATGAGTTTCAGTTTGTGATGATTTGGTAACAACTTTCCTGTTGTACTGTTATAACATATATAAAATTATAAATTTTGTATTTTACTTAAAACGATTTTATGAAATTCACTCGAACTTAATGTGAGAACATACATAAATTTGACATGAACTTCCAAGTTTGGGTTTAGTCTAAAGAGATTCGGGTCGAACCCACAAACCAGTCCCGTCTTCAAGATTTCGAGTGTTCTAAACGAGTACTAAAATACGAACCACTAATGGGCTACTTACATGTGTAATTGTGTATTTGACTATTGGGCCATGTATGTTAGTTAATAGTTTATTATGGGTTTTAAAAAGAGTAGTGGGTTTAACAAATGTTTGTGGGTTATACTTATAGTTTGTAATTGTTTTAAAAGATGTATATGTTTATATCTACAAAAAAAAAGGGAGAAAAGGACCCTGGTATCCTTCGCGAGATCGGGCTCTAAGCGGCTTTTGGTGTTGGCCCTGCATCAAACACTTTTAGCTAACTGAGTTGTGTTGTGGTCGACTTGACAACTGTGTGGGTTGATCCGTTTGTTTATATAGTTCAAAAGAAATTGTTTTATGTCATGACTTAAATTGATTGGATAAGGGATATTTTATGTCTTTAGAAGATAATAGAGATGAAACAAGTATTTATGTTTAATTTTGTATTTTTGTTGTAAGTTTTGCAATTTTCAAATATTAATATACAAATAAAAGATAGATTAATTGGGTCGTATTCGTGTTAACCTGAATCATGTCATGTTTGGATTTATACATTAAGACACGATTTCTAGTTAATAAATTTGAGGTTGAAACTATTATCTTGTTGTCATTTATGTGCAACTTAACCTAGCTACAATGTTATTAAAGGCAAATTGGTCTAGACGTCGTGAGTGGGAGTCCTTCTGAAGCTATTTGTTCGGGGTTGACCGAGGGGTTTCTTTAGCCGTGTGTTTTCTTGGGATGAGTAGACCGAGTCATCAAGTTTTGTTCTTCAGACGAAAGAATTGTTCTGTGTGTCCGGGCCTTTGCTGAAACTTAGGTACAAAAATAAAGGCATATAAGTGGCATTGGAAATTGAAAGTCAAAATAATTTGTCAGCAATTTGACTTTAGTTAAAGAAGAATATTCCCCATAGATTTGTGTCTTAAGATACTCAAAAGGCCACCTTGCCCACACTATCACATATATAATAAACAAGATTTGTATACTGTTCAAACTTCAAATATTCCATACTTTATTAAACTTGTTATCCATGTAATATTATAAGAACAAGATTAGTGATACATAGTGTAATTGTACATTATTAGCATTATTTGATTTGATTATACATACAAATCATCCTCCATATACCTGGCTTTAGTTTTAATCAAAAGCCTAGTGAAAGTTATTAAAGCGCGAAACCAATGTTTTTAAATATGCAGACGAACAACTAGTCGGATCCTCACTGGTTTAGTTCGCATGGTTTTAAGTTTTAAGTTTTAACAGATAGTGAGCGAACCAACCTTTTTCTTCTTTTTCCCCCATTTTGTTGTTGTATTGACAAACCGTCGGACTGAATCGAATCAGATTTTGCGACTAGATCAAGCAACCTCAGATTTGCAAGTTGAGTCGGTAGTAACCCGACTTAAGAAATTGTATGTCTCGTCAATTTGTAGTAAGAAGTGAATAAAACTTCTTATATTCCTGCTTGTAGCCACACAGAGGAGAAATTATTTAAAGTGAAATTGATTTGAAAACTATAAATGTGAGCACCAAGATTTTGAACCTTTTGCTACAAAATAAAATTATAATCATTAACTTATTTTTTATTACAATTTTAATGTATATATGGTTTTTTTTATTCATGATTACTCTTAAGTCTTATATCTTATAACTTATTTGGTGGAATAATGATATAAAGTTATATAATTTTTTAAACATTTTATTTTCTTTGTTTATTACGTTCAATACTTCAACCGGTTTTAAAAAAATCTTTATAAAACATTAGGTGAAACATAATACCTAGGATAGGAAGATCATCGTATCATCTTTCTTAAAAGGGGACGTGTGTGATAATAGATTTTTTATTTTTAGGTTGTTATGCATTATAGACTTTTCTTCCTGCAATATTTATTTATATCGTTAATATATTAAGCTAATATAAGCTTGGTAAATAAAGTATTATAACTCGAAAAATCAATTCAGTTATAGTTTGGAAATTTGATTTAGAAAAAGATATAGCTCGGTCATACAATCTGCCGTCTTAACCGATATAACACAATTACTAGATGAAATCAATCATTGTATAGTGTTTGATATGATGTAATGACGGAGTGGATAATAAATGCATTCAAGGATAATAAAATGTAACATAGTTAATATAACCTGGTTATAAGAATGAAGGAGGTTTATATGTAAAAAAGGTTTTATTACCTTGGATAACAAATTTATGTGTTATTTAGAAGTATTTTCATTTTCTTGATTATCATTAACATTAACAATAGATGCCAATAAAACATATATTCTCTTCAACATTCTTGACGCAAGTTAGTAAATCTGTAATAGTCGATAGTAAATGGCTATATTCCGCTCTTGATTGAGCTTTGTTCTAACATCTTTACACTTGTATCTTCTCCTAAGTCCGGACCAACAAAATATTTATAAAGGTTGACACGCTAAGATTTACTATGAGTTTAATCGTTTCTCGTTTTCAAACAAAATTGCTTCTTCTCACAAGCACAATGTCCCTTACAACTAGGGAACTTGTTATTGCGACAAAAGCGAGTTTTTGTAATATAATTAAAAAAAACTTGGTTAAATCTAAAGTGATGTTTAATATTTTGATAAACACTACAACCTATTATTTATCATTTGTTGCACTTAAACCCAACTTTGTCCATCAACTACACTATTTTTCAGTTTACACTATTCATTATTTTAAAATTCGATATTAACAGATAATATGAAGGTTAAGTAAAGTTCGGTTTTCATCTATGTGGTTTGTTCAAATTTGTTATTCAGTCCCATAATTAAAATTTGTTATTTCTGTCCCTAGGCTTTCATTTTCGGTGCAATTTTCGTCCCTATAGCATGTCCAAAATATGTTAACGAAACTTTTCAACAAAACTGATACTCTATGAACGGAAATAGCAAATTTAAAACTTTTGAACTGAATAGCAAATTTAAATGAACAACAAAGACGAAAACCATAGTTTACACTAAATGAATTATAAAATTTGGGTCGGATAGAAGACAACTAGTTAGTAATAGTAAACTAAATCAACATTAACACTATGCTACATTTTTACGCACAAAACCTAATAACAAGACAAAGTATAGTAAAGTATTTACTAAATCCTACGAAAATTTGACAAGTTATATGATTACTAATTAAGATGTAAAGCATAAGCAAATAGTGGAGTTTGATTGAAAATATGACAATGATCTGCAATGAGTAATCCACTTATTACAAAAAGTTGTTTACCACTTACTAGGACTTAAAAAAGTAACGGCTTAGTGGTCATGCGTGATTATAAAATTCATGGGACTTTATAATTATCCTTTCCTAGTTGACATTTGTTCAATAATTATGCTATCATCATGTTTAACAAGCCATTTTTTCTTTAATTTTCGTGTGTAATTAAGATTTTATAATGTGTATTGATCTTGCAGTTTTGAAATGCATGTCACCGTCTTTTCACATATGTTCACAACTTTCATTATGTATGATGACCAGACAACCACTTCACTTACCTACACGCTTACACGCTATTCTCTATGGCGACCACCACTATTGGGTAATTCAAAGAGAATAAGAATGAATGGAAAATTTTTGTTATGAAATCGACATACCAAAAATCAAACCAAAGGCTCCCCTTTTATAGCCGGGGAACCATCACCATGATTAAGTTGAAACGATATGAAGAAACACTAATCGGACCCCGGGCAGATTACGGATAACCTGGGGGTTAGATGTTTCCCACGAGGGGTTAGACCCGGCAAAGATGGTTCTTCTGATAACCTGCAAAACAGAAACCGTGAGCTCGTCACTGAGAAGGGGGGGGGGGGGTTCCTCCTTGTGACCACCCTCCGGCGTGAGAATCAGACTAGATTGCTCTTGAATATAAATGTATATTAAGAGATTGCTAGAGCAGATATCAGGTATAATATGTAATACGAGATAGTATATGATGATAAGATGAGATGATCATACCATTTGGGGTATTTATAGCCGAAGGTAGGTTTCCAAGGTGTAGCCGGCTGAATAGTATTCCTGTTCTACCAACTGTGGCCTACGCACGTGCCATGCTGGTAGTTGGTGGGTAGGCAGCGGCTGATAGTGACCAGGCCTGCTGTGTACTATTCCTTTTCCACCAACTGCCGGCTATGCACGTGGTATGACAGGAGTTGGTGAGTAGGCAGCGGCTAATAGTGACATACAGTACAAGAGCATGCTGCTCGCCATACTGTTGTCAATGAGCTGTCGTATCTTTGGTCAGATCTTTTGCCCATACCTCGTCATGTACAGTACAAAAGATCTTCCCGTATCGTACGGACTGGCTTATTTGGGCGGGAGTATTCCCCCTCCCGCCTTTGTGCGGGATTGTTCCCGGGTTTGCTCATTCCTTCAGGTGACAACTGAATTATTGAGAGCTAAGTGCCTTGTGCGTGTAGCCTTGCTGCGCGGGTGGCCTTCCCTGATGGCTTGTATCCGCAACTGCGGGAACAGGCAGAGTACTTCACCATTGGGAGGCATTTCCTGCGGGAACAGCTTGCGTACTGCGCGTAAGGACGTCACGTCTCTGAGCATGGTGGGTCCTGCGGATCCAGTTGGTTTCTACGCAGACGTCTCTCTTCAAGGTGAGTCTTGCGGGTCCAACTGGGCTCTGCTGGGACCTACCTCTTCAAGTCCCCCCAGTCCAATGTTCTTCTCATGAATGTTTAATAAAGTGAGGTGAACTTTTGGACTTAAGCAAAGGGTTTTGAAAAGGGTTTAGTTTTAAGGTTTTCCATGGGGATTCTTCCCGCGGAAGTCCTTGTCACTTGCAGAAATTCCCGACTTTCCTGCTTGATCTTTGGGTATGATGCGGGTAGGTCTGTAACCTCCTCGCAAGTCAGGAGTGTTGAGTCCCACTTGTGTGGATTCTCCATGAGGTTTTGGTAGTTTTGAACATAATGATCAATTATGTTAAAACCACCAATTCCATCTTGAAGCTTCAAACAATGTAGTTCCCGACATTCCCGCTATGCGGGGATGTTATTCCCGTTTCCGCAAGCATTGCCCAGAAGATCCTTCTTGGTTTCAATTCCCTGCGGAGCGCTAGGTATGTGAAGGGTTTTGCCTTAACATTGTACCTGCGCTCGTCTTATGGTTACTTTACTTCCAAGGTATTCCTGGCGTCAATTCCCTGCGGGTGCTAAGTATGTGAAGGGTTTTGCCTTAACACTGTACCCGCACCCGTCTTATAGTTACTTGGTTGCCGAGGTATTCTTGGCTTCAATTCCCTGCAGGTGCTAAGTATGTGAAGGGTTTTGCCTTAACACTGTACCCGCACCTGTCTTACAGTTACTTGGTTGCCAAGGTAAGGGGTATTCTCCCGCTTATTTTTGAATCTTTTTGAATTTTTTTATTTATTATTTTTTTTTTTTGAAATTCGAAGAGTTTGTGAAAGGATAAGAACAGTCCAAACTGCTGAAACGTCGTGCGACAGTTTCTTCTGACTGTGTCAGGACGTGCAGGAAGTTATGGTGACGTGACAGTACCTGGTCATTCCAGACGCTATTTCAGGCGCGTGGGCGCGATTTTTCGGGCGCGTGGCCGCGAAATTAATGGTACGCGTCCTTTTAACAGCTGTTGCCAGCTTGCTTTTTGCCACGTGTCATAGTTTCATTGCACCTTCGATTTCTCTCTCTTCCGCATTAAATTCATCGCATTAATTGCGATTAGTATATAAAGGGGGAGAGGGTTCTTTGTAATCCACACTTTCACTTTTCATTTTCAAAACGATTTCCGGCGAAGGGGGAGAAGCTCCCCTTTTATATCCGGGGAACCATCACCATGATTAAGTTGAAACGATACTTTTTGTGAAAGAGTACGTTAGTTGGTTGTTATAATTGCAGGTATATATTTAGTTACATCAAAATTGGATTTGCCCACAAGCTTTGTTGTAATTATACGTATATTATATCACAGGATTAGGTTTTTTTGAGAACCCATCTGAATCAAGAGAACTTTGAAAATAACACAAAAAACATATATTTTAATATTTTTCATATGTATTATATGTAAGTTACATTTACTAGAAAAAAATTTTAACACTTGTTTTATACATGAGCCGGCCATTGAAACATGTGTAATGAGCATTTACAGTTTGCCGCTGATACGTAACGTAAATGGATATAACATAGGTAATATGCGATAACGGTATTTTTTTTTCGATTCCTTTTAAATTAAATCTCTTGGCCTTTTTTCTTTTTTGGTGAAAATCCTCCTAAAAGAGTGTAGAAGCTTCCGATTTATATATACATTATTTTAATATATATATATATATATATATATATATATATATTAAAAAACATGGTTTTTTGGGTTTTTCTTAAAGTTTTCACGACTTATAAGAATTCTCAAAATATCCTAACCATTAGATCATATATACTATTCGGTTTTTTTTATTATATATAAATATACATACATACAAAATACTTTATAAAAACGTTATTTAAGAGTTTTTTTTTAAGTTTTTAGATAATTTAATAGTTCGAAACTCATTCTATACGTATACACACAAATCATGCAATTATATAATAAATGTTTATATAAATAATAGATTGTGTAAGGTAAAATAATATAACACTTTAAAGTGAGTATATTTTGTATTTATATGAGGAAAATAGAAGTCAAGAAAGTTATTATGCATGTTTTTACTTTTTAAGGGCACATTTGAGCCTTGTTACTGGAAGCAAAATAACGTAGTGACATCACATGCGCCACTTCAATCTAATCACAAAACCTAAGTTTAGTTTTTTTTTAATAACAATTGAAACCATCTTAATATCTGGATGTATATTTTATGAGACGGGATGCAAACCGTCTATACTGATTTTAACACTCAAACCTGACTCATTTAAAATCACCATAAGGAAAAAACCCACTTTTAATCATATATGTTTATTAACATTATTGAATTGCTTAGTTGTAAGAATATAGATAAGTTTTGGACAAACAAAAGGAACGGTTATATTCTTTTAATACATAACATAGATTTTATTTTTTTGGCTTTTTTATATATAATAAAAAATATTATATATTTTTAGACTAATATGCATTATTGTAACATTATTAAAGTCATAAAGTAATTTTTTTATTTAATATATAATTCATAAAACTTAATTTTACATTAAGCTCACAAAGAAAAATACCCTTTTATTTATATACATATATGCTTAGAGCGAACGCAATATGTTGGTATAATACAATATTATTTATGTAATAACATGTTTTGTTTTCATTAAATAGTGTCCGGCCTAAATCATGAAACTCAAGTACACCACAGCCCGCCCCGAAGGGAGACCGGGGGGGGGGGGGGGGGAGTTGGGCATACAAGCGGTAGAAGTTTTATGGATTCCAACCTATTATTTTGAATTCATCATAAAAAACAACTTTTTCTGTACTTGAAAGTTTTTACTTTGTATGTATTGAGTTGGTAACATCCATACACTTTGGATAGAAATTTTAGGTGGCGTTTGGTTGTAAGATTAGTTAGAAAAGAGAAAGTAAAGTATGTTAGTAATACTGTTTGGATTGATATGTGGGTTTAGACATGATATGGCAATTATCTAATTCGACTCCTATTTTATGTTGCATGTCCTCGTCCGTTAAAAATGTTTGATATCATTAAACTCCGTATATTGTTAAACATGTATATGTAAGAAAAATATCATGATAAATGACATTTTGGAACATTGTTCTTGTGATATCTAAAAACAAAACCTTGAGATCCATCATCATAAGTACGGTACCAAATAGACCTTTAATCTAATTCCGTCTTGTTTAAAACCTTAAACTATACATTATAATTTATACATCCTTGTTAGGATGTCGATGAAAGAAACCTTATTGTGTTACATTTCTCTTTGTTTTTATTTTTAAAAATATATATATTATACTGTTAGTTGAATTGTTAGAATACATTAATCATGTATTGATTAAATATTGTAACATAATAATGTGTATATCAAAATACTATTTAAGGGAATATTTTGTTTGGAAGAAATGATTGTGAACATTACAGGCTTCACAAGGACAACCTGCTACTGACGTGTCAAGAGTGGTCCACGTAGGAGTGGGCCCCACCTTATAGGACTTCTCAACCAATCAGAAAACGAAACGCAGCTACAATGTAGTACACGCAGATCCACCGCAGTAAGTATGTACCTTTCTGGTACGTCTCATTCCCTGAGACTTATACCGGCCTAAAATGTTTTGTTTTCTCGTAAATAACATTCAAATCATATTCGATATCATAAATGTTTTATCAACTTATTAAGGCTGAGGGGTGTGGGGGGCGCGAGAGGGGGCGCGAGTGGGGCTCCAGCCAATAATATTGTGACGTGTGGCAGAGAGAGAAACTTGATAAGATGGGTGTTGGTTGTGGTGCTCGCGCCCCTGGCCCTGGTGTGGAGGGGCGCGAGAGGGGGCGCGAGCGGTTTATTTTTTTATTTTTTTATAAATGTATTAAAAAAACGTATTATTAAAAAAACAAGAAATTATTTAAAAAAACACACATTTTTTTGAAAATTCATAATAAAAAAAAACATACTAAAAATTAAACAAATAATAATATTTAATAATAAAACTAATCTAATACAAGATCATCTGGTCGCCTCGCCCACAAATGTTCAACCAACTCATGTCGAAGATCCCCGTGTATCTCACGGCTCTTGATATTTGCTATGTTATGAAGTTTTTGTTGATCACTGATTGTGGACGGTTGTGGCGGAATGTCACCTTGGTAGTTTTGGCATATAGCTTTGCCCTCGTCTTCTAACGTCATGTTGTGTAGGATAAGACACGTGTAGACGACGTCCATTATCCTCTCCCGAGTCCAATAACGTATCGGGTTCGAAAATCCGACTCCGCGTATACCGGTTGAGGGCTAAAATAATGCCTCATCAAAGTATCGTTAGCACCCGATCGATCACGATCACGAGGTGGTGCTCTAACCCTCGGGAGTCGGGGTTGATGGGCTTGATTTTGCAAGAGATTGACCACGGTTGCGGTCAAAACTCCCCCTACATGAAGAAGCAAATCATCCTCTTCGGAGGAGTCGGAATCAGACGAGTACGACGACATTATTTTTAAAAAAAAAATTGGGACGATGGGTTGTTTTTGGATTTTTTTTTGAAGTTGTGGTAATTAATTTATATGAAATGGGTTATATATAGGAAAAAAATTTTGGGTTTTATAAAGGAGTTTGGGATATTATATATGAGTTTGGAGATTGAAGTTGTGTTTGATATGGTTAAAATGGGTTGATTTAGGGGTATTATATAGGATTTTGTAAAGGTTTTTTTAAAAAAAAACCCGAGCTCAACGGCTCTTTTGGGTGGGCCCACCAGCTTTTCCTCTCTCTTCTCCCGCGATCACCCTTGCGCCCGCCTGGAAATCCGCGCTCGCGCCCCTCTCGCGCCTCGGTGGTGTGGTGCTCGCGCCCCGGGGCGCGAGTGGATGGCCTCACGCGCCCTTTCTCGCGCTCCACACCCCTCAGCCTAATATATATAACGTCATAGATCTAGCTACAATACAATGTCTTACAATAAATAAAATCTAAGACTGAGGGGTGTGGGGGCTTCAACGGGGGCGCTAGAGGGCAAATAGAGGCAGGCGTTAGCTTGGTAGCGGGAGAAGAGAGAGAGGAAGTCACCTTGTTTTTAGCAAAAAGAGCCGTTGGCACGTATTAAATTAAAAAAAAAATATTTTCTTAAACTTTTTATATATACTTTTATAAAATATACTCCATTTCACAATTATACACCTTTTCTCCTAAAATCCTCTCAAAATTAACAAAAAAAAAAATGTCGTGGTTCTCGTCTGATTCCGACTCCTCCGAAGAGGATGATTTGCTTCTTCAAGTAGGGGGAGTTTTGACCGAAACCGTGGTGGATCTTTTGCAAAATCAAGCCAAGCAACCTCGATGCCCGAGAGTTAGAGCACCACCTCGTGATCGTGATCGATCGGGTGCTAACGATACTTTGATTAGACATTATTTTAGCCCTCAACCGGTATACGAGGAGTCGGATTTTCAAACTCCTTTCCGAATGAGCAGACAATTGTTCATGCGTATGGCAAGTGATTTAGAGGCACGGTATCCCTTTTTTCAACAAAGGGAGGATGCTAGGGGTCTCCCCGGTTTTACCTCTCTTCAAAAATGCACGGCTGCTATCCGTCAATTAGCGTACGGCATTTCTTCGGACGCTTTGGATGAGTATTTACAGATGTCGAAAAGGGTTGCACATGAATCCCTTCATTTTTTCTGCCAAGGTAAAAAACATTAATTTTAGTTTTTATTAAATATTTATTACATTTTTTAATATATATTATATGTTTATAGATTATTTTAATGCCTATAACTATAGATATATATATACTTATATCGTATTTATATACGTAGGAGTCATATCGATTTACTCTCGGAGATATCTGCGTAAACCTACAATGTATGACATCCAACGCATATATGAGGTGCACGCAGAAAAACATGGTTTTCCTGGGATGCTAGGTAGCCTCGATTGTACGCATGTTGGATGGGCTATGTGTCCAACGGCCTGGCGAGGTCAGTTCCACCGTGGTGATCATGAAGGGCCGACCCTTATACTTGAGGCGGCGGTGTCACAGGATCTTTGGTTTTGACATGCTTTTTTTGGTGTTGCTGGGTCAAATAATGACCTTAATGTTATCGATCAGTCACATTTGATCAACGACCTTATCGACGGGGTTGAACAACCTCAAGCTTTTGTTGCAAATGGAGAACTCTTCAAGTACGGGTACTATCTGGTCGATGGTATTTACAACGAATGGGCTTTGTTAGTGAAAGCTTTTACAGATCCAATCGCCGATAAACGGAAGTATTTTACGAAGAAACAAGAGTCTGCTAGAAAAGATATTGAAAGAGCTTTTGGAGTTCTGAAAAAACAATATTATGTGCTGGCGAACCCGATACGTTATTGGACTCGGGAGAGGATAATGGACGTCGTCTACACGTGTCTGATCCTACACAACATGACGTTAGAAGACGAGGGCAAAGCTATCTGCCAAAACTACCAAGGTGACATTCTGCCACAACCGTCCAGAATCAGTGATCAACAAAGACTTCATAACATAGAAAATATCAAGAGCCGTGAGACACACGGGAATCTTCGACATGAGTTGGTTGAACATTTGTGGGCGAAGCGACCCGATGATCTTGTATTAGATTAGTGTCATTATTAAGTATTATTGTTTGTTTAATTTTTAGTATGTTTTTTTTTTGTAATTTGAATTTTAGATATTAATGTGTTTTTTATTAATGTGTGTTTTTTTTAATATTTTATGTGTTTTTTTAATAATATGTTATTTGAATATATTTATAAAAAAAAATAAAAAAAAAATTTCGCTGGAGCCCCTCCACACCAGGGGCCAGGGGCTCCACCAGGGGCTCCAACACCCCCTTATCCAGTTTCTCTCTCTGTCACACGTCATAATATTATTGGTTCTTGGCTCTGCTGGAGCCCCCACTAAAGCCCCTACACCCCTTAGTCTAAAGATTTTTAATCTTAAAAAGGTTAAAAGATAAAATATTATAACGTAAACACTTTTAGATCTTGGGTTCAATTGACATAAGATAAAAAAAACTTATTTAAAAAAAATAAATATTGTTTCGGCTCCATCTCCTAAAATTTCTTTTAAAAAATCCGCACTTTATGATTGTTCATTTAATCAACATGTCCAAGTTATATTATCTACACAATTTTTAGGTTGATGGTATAAAATTAGAAACACGTGTGAATGTAATAGTTTGATTGATTTTTTATAAACATAAAGTTTTAATGAAAAAAAATTAAAAGATTTATTAATTTTTATTCTCACAAAATATATGTGTGCGTGAATAACTCATTCCATAAAAAAAGATAAACGAAAATAAGAAACAAAGACATGAACCATCTTTATAAAACATGGCAAGAGTGTGAAAACAAATAAACAGTCGTCGTGTTCGTAGGTTTTCTACAAGTATTGGATCCATTTATGTGAATGATTTTCTACAGTCTTTGGTCCCTTTCAAACCATGCTGATAAGTTTAAGCGAAGGATGTGACGAAGCTGGCAACCTCTAGAGCGTTAGACCTCTCTCATGTCCCTTATTTGTTGTAGCAACACTAACAATTTTGAAATTTTAATAATTTTAATTTTTAACAAATTTAATAAATTCAAAACATATATTGTTATGTGTTACTACATACTATATAAATATCTACTATATGAATCAATATGAATACTAGTATGTTATCAGTTTTGGGTAATCAGACAAACATCACCTACTATCATATCAATATCTAAAATCATATAAAAGTATAATTAACTCCATACTCAGTCCCATACTTAAATATCAATCATGTTACTCACTTATCAGATCAAACTACAAAGTATTTCGAGTTTCAGTTTCTTTATTAGAGATTTGTAGTCAAGTTTTTCAAAATTTCATGATAAAAATTACAGTCTAATGCTATATATAACATGATTATTAATCATTCGGGATATATTATGACATATTTGGTCTCAACTATGTCATTCATAAAGTTAATTAATAGCACCTAAAAAACATAAATAAACCCAAACATGTAACAACCTTAATAACATAGACAAACAGGTCTCCTAGGAGCACGTCACATTTTGTAGACACAAATGAAGGGTAAAATAGACTACTTTTATTATTTTCTTATTTAAAGCATCATAATTATTGAAATAATTAAGCACCATACCTAATCAAGCAAAGGCAAGGAAGGCTATAAATGGCTTATCTTGTCAACCTTCAATTGGGAATTAAACATCATTACTCCAAGATTCTGTTCTTCCACTTGAAATTACCAAATTACCCTCTACTTTAACTAATTAAAAAAGAATCTTTCCATCATAAAAGCTTTTCAAAATAACATGTTTATTACTATTTGAGTTACATATGATTAATGGAACAAGTGGGGTCACTTAGTATGATCATAAAGTATGGACGGCTAGGATTGCTTAATCATGAAGTTTCTTTATTCTTTTTGTAATTACAATGGTTGGATATATGGATATTAAATCTGAATTTATTTATTGAAATAATCAAAAAATTGACGTGAGCGATTTCGGAAAGTACTTGATTTCAATATAATAAAATTATTATATTGTATATACATATTAAATTATATTTAAAATATAAAAAATGGTCAGAATAATATAATATTCATTTATATTATGTTATATGCGTGTGAAATCTTTTATACACAACATACGTATGTAAAGATAAAAATTAAAAAATTTAAAATATATAAAGTCTATGCACGTAGCATAATAATAATAATAATAATAATAATAATAGAAGTTTTAAGAATTCAAATTATTGAAAAAAAAAAGTTAAGTGATTTAGATTTATATTTATATAGCATACGCTATAGCATGTTATAAAAGTATTTGAGTAACTATATATGGGAATGATTCATTATATTTTTAATCAATATTTAAAATTTTTTAACTAAATATCGGATCAACCGTTCTTACATCCTCCAACCCAAATGGTGTCATAGTTATTTTAAGGTTACAAAATTATTAAATTACCATATCAATCTTAAAATAGAAAATTACTCACAAATAAATAACTTTAAAATATATATAATCAAAATAATCTTCATAATATTGATAAAATCCAATAAAAATGATAATACAACAAATTTAAACATCATTCTTGTAAATATAAAAAGCAAAGAAGAAGAAGAAAAAGGTAGAAAACTGGTTTATTGACTTTGTATGCTTTTATGTATTAATCGACAACTTAACGAAATAAAGGTTTCTACATAAAGACATCTGAAAGTGTACTAGCCGACGCACCCAAGCAACTAGCTTTTTGTACTAATTGAAATGTAAAATTAGATCCGTTCGATCTAGGATTTGTCTACATCGATTAGTACAACAATTTTTTGATTTCGCCTGGCGTATCGTTTATTCGGTTAAAACTTAAATAAGAAAATATTGTGTGTGTATTATTTTTAAAATAATTATTTAAAACTCATTAGGTATTTGTATTTTAGCTAACTTGTACTAGTGATGTTCCTTTAAAGATTTGTTTTTACAATAAAGCTTCAACATCCAAAAGTTATCACACTTCCATATATATCCATGAGAGTTACTAGAGAAAAAGAAAAGCTGAATTATTTCTCAAAGATGGAAATATACATATACAAATGGTGTGTCATGTGTATGTGTATGTATACATTGATATTTCCCAAAAGATTATTTTATTAAAAAGGGGCTTTTTATTTCTGCAAAAAGGCACTCAAACAAAAAAAAAAAGCAAAAAACAAATGCTTTATTCTGTTTATTGCAAGCCATTCAGTCTGTTATGTTATATGTTATAGCTAAACTTTGTCAATATCATTGTCATTTGTCAATATGTATTAAGCTCAAGTCCAAGTCTCCAAGTCACTATCTTGTTTTCTCTCTCTTCAAGATCCTCTTTCTCTCTCTAATATCTTTGAAATCATTCTTTCTTCTTTCTGGGCTTGTTTTGTTTGTCAATAAGGTGGTCAAACAAATGCTAAAAATCCAAACTTTCTGAATCTTTTTGTGTTTCTTGAAATCTTGGTTTGATCTGTTTTATAATCTTGGTTTTGATTAAGAAAACAAGATGACAGTAGAGGAAATCAGAGGGTATAATAGTAATAATAATGGTACTAATAATGAAGTTGATAGATTTCCCATTGGGATGAGAGTTCTTGCTGTTGATGATGATCCAACTTGTTTAAAGTTATTAGATGGGCTTTTAAGGAAATGCCAATATCAAGGTTAGTTTTGCTTTATATTTCTTTAATTATATTTCCAATTTCATTATTTTGTGTGTTCATTTTTTTTTTCCAGTTTGTTTTGTTGTTTAAAATCTGAGTCAAGTTTAAGTTTTTTTTTCTTAAAGATTATGTTTTTAATATGTTTGTTTTGAATTTGTAACATATCCTTTAAAAGGTTTCATTTTTTTAATCTTTTGATGATAATTGAGATTGTGAAAGCAGACATTAGGTTTTAGTTTTTAAGTCTTTGATCTAGTCTAAGGATACATGTTAATGTTATATTATCAATTTATCATACTCAACTTGCATATTATTTGATTATAGTTAGTTTCATAAAGTAATCATTTTTTATTTTATTATTATTATTTTTTTATTTTGTTTTGCAGTTACAACCACAAATCAAGCAAGAGCAGCATTGAATATGTTAAGGGAAAATTGAAACCGGTTTGATCTTGTGATCAGTGATGTTCATATGCCAGATATGGATGGATTCAAGCTTCTTGAACTCGTGGGTCTCGAAATGGACTTACCCGTAATCAGTAAGTCTTAATTACACTTTTTATAATCACATAACTAGATTAGGTGCAAATTTAATATGCATTTCATTAGTTATCTTGAAAGTACAAGTGTTGGTGTTACAAATTTTAGCTGGTTTGGCCTAAAAATGTCATCTTTAATGAAAAAGATAGCATGTGTTTATGTTTGACATTCTTGTTGAGTCTTGAAGTTGATAAATTGAAGTGGGGTCTATTAGTTTTCCACAAAGCTTTAAACTTTTAGTTGGTTTGACCCTCAAAAGGTCATGAAGCAGTGTTCTTTAATGACATCTAAACACACAAAATTATCAATTATGTGATTATATTATTGAGTTGAAAGTTGATAAACTGAAATAGGGTGTATTAGTTTTCTTCGAAAGTTTTAAACTTTTAGTCAGTTTGACCCGAAGAAGTCAAATTCATAAATCTTGGAGCAACAGGGAGTGTTCTTTAATGGTATCTAAACACACAAAACTATCATTTATGTGATTATATTATTGAGTTTTCAAGTTTTAGTTTTCTTCAAAAGTTTTGAACTTTTAGTCATTTTGACCCCCAAAAAAGTCAAAGTCATAAATCTTGGAGCAACAGGGAATGTTCTTTAATGGTATCAAACACACAAAACTATCAGTTATGTGATTATATTATTGATTTTTAAACTTGATAAACTAAAATAGGGTCTATTAGTTTTCTTCAAAAGTTTTAAACTTTTAGTCCGTTTGACCCCCAAAAGTCAAAGTCATAAATCTTGGAGCAAGTGGGAGTGTTCTATAATGGTATCTAATGTTTCTTGAAATTGAAAACAGTGTTATCAGGAAACAGTGACCCAAAGCTTGTAATGAAGGGAATCATTCACGGTGCTTGTGATTACCTTGTGAAACCCGTACGCCTTGAGGAATTACGCAACGTTTGGCAACATGTCATCAGAAGAAAAGTCGAGTCAAAGTCTCAGTCAAAGTCAAACAATAACCAAGAAAAGGCGAATAACGAAGGCGGACAAGAAGCCGGTAGTGGGGACCCAAATGGGAAACTTAACAGGAAAAGAAAAGATGAAGACGAAGATGGTGACGATAATGAGAATGAAAATGATGATCCATCTACACAAAAGAAGCCACGTGTCGTTTGGTCCATTGACCTTCATAGAAAATTTGTAGCTGCTGTTAATCAACTTGGGATTGAAAGTGAGTCGGTTAATCCTCGTGTTCATATTTAAACTTGTTTTCTTCACATTTTTGACAATTGTTTTTGCATTATGCAGAAGCTGTTCCCAAAAGAATTCTTGATTTGATGAATGTTGAAGGTCTTACGAGAGAAAACGTTGCAAGTCATCTTCAGGTTTCATTAATTTTCTTTATAATGTTTTAACTTGTATTTAAGTTTTGATCCTAGTTTGATAGACTTTAACTCTTGTTTTAACATGATATCTCTAATGATTCGTAAAAATGTCATTTTTGGTCATTTTATTGCAATTTTAAACAAACTTATTATTTACAGAAGTACCGGCTTTACTTGAAAAGAATCAGTCAACAAGCAAACATGGTGGTTGCGTTTGGCGGGAATAAAGATGCATCTTCTTATATGAGAATGAGTCCACTTGACGGGCTTGCTGATTTCCGTTCATTATCCGGTTCAGAAAGATTATCAAATGCTCAGTTATCATCATATGCACCTTCGGGTATGCTCGGTAGACTCAACAGTGCAACCGGGATGACCCTGCATAGCCTAACGGGCCCGTCATTAATCCAACCAACCCACACCCCAAACATGACCGGTGCAGTTAGTTCATTAAACAAGTTCCAACCGGTTGTGTTACCAACGACATCAAATCACCAACCCGCGAATCTTTTTCAAGGTATTCAGACTCCGTTTGACCTTGGTCAACTTCAACCGAGTAATAAACCGAATAGCCAACTCCAAGATTTCAACCCCGTTGATGAAGCTCGAATCTTTAACGGTTCTAGCACGTTTTCGACTTTAGCGAGTCAATCTTCTTTAAATCTTGCTTCTAGTAGCTCCACCTTTCTTGATGTCGATAACTTTCACGACCCGTTAAAATACGGTTACACTGCTAGCAGTAGCACACTTACTGGATTCGGTTCCAATATTACTAGCACGGCCTCGGTCCCTCTTGAAGGTCATGGTCAAAGTCAAAGTCAAAGGCATGTGCAGTATGGTAAACAGAGTTATGGTCAGTCCTCCGGTAATGGTTTTAGCATGTTAGCAGCTGCAGCACCGCCACCCAATGGCGGTGGTTTAGGTGGACCCGTGAGTCAATCGAATGACCAGATTTGTGGGGCCTACAATAGGTCAAATGGGAACAGTAAGACTCACAGGTCAACCACTGAGCTCAAAATGGGATCTGGTGAAAACTATTCACCAAGCGGTCTGGTTGGAAACAACGGTTATGATTCCTTGGATGATCTTATGAACGGAATGATGAAACGAGTATAATCTTTTTTCAACTCTTTTTAATAAAAAAACACATTTTTAACAAACATTTTACAAATGAAGTGCATTTTTATATGTTTTACAGGAGCAGGATCCAACGAGCATGATGGACGGAGAATTTGGATTTGATCCTTATTCTTTCGGGTCTATATGATAACATGAGGCTGCAATAATAACGAAGTAGGCTTTATGGATCGAGAAGTTTGTAATGATATGTAATTTATTTTCGGGGACTTTTACGTCTAGCTTCTTCAGTATCAACTTTGTAGCCAGTGGGTACAACTATTTTTAGATTTTGTTGAATCTATTTTCGGTTATGATGCAAACATGAACTGGAGGTAATGTACAAGGTTTATGAGGTATAAGTTATTATAAGATATAATAGTAGACCATGGTTGATTATTTTCTATTCGGTAACTTGGTTTTAACTTACCGAACCCTGCGCTAATGAATGTGTTTATTCGAGTTATCGTTTTAGTTCTAACGGGTCGAAAAATGGTTAATAAATAATAAGAATGGATAGGAATATAGAATAAATATAAGTTTTTCTTTATTAAGGTCTTATGACTAGTGAAAGTGCTTTATATGCAGAACATGTAGGTATCTATATTTGTTTATATCAAACATACAAAAAAAAAGGTAGATATGCTAAAGCTTTTGGAAAAAGGATATACTTTTGGTTAGTGTACTACTGTTTGTTCTGTAAAGGAAATTTTTCTTGAATGACCATTTCTTTTGAAAATTCTCAGCATAGCATATCTTTTTGTCGGATTTTTCGGTTTGGTGAGTTGACATGTTTAATAAAACAGACTAAACAGGTCAACCCAAATATGACTTATTTACTAAACGTGTTAGGTATAACGAACATAACATGAAGTTAAAAGGATTTAAAAAGGCTGATGCGTTATAACGAGTCCAGCTAGCCGAACTTTCAAGGGTGATGATGATACATGGCCACATAACTGATCAAATTATCTCATTATAAGTAACAAAAAGATCTGTAAATCAAGGTTTAGTGTACACAAAACAAGTTACTACACACAAGTCAAAACATATTTTCCCCATGCTACAAACAGGTACTTGACATGATGCACTAAGTGCATACATCAATGCGGGGGGGGGGGGGGGGGGGGGGGGTATGTAAGTTTAGTGCACAAAACATCCCTATTTGAATTAACAGTCAATCAAGCTCAACCAACTGAGCTCTTCTTTCTGCAGCTTTCTTCCTTATAAATATCCCCCATCTTAATGCAGCCTTTAGTTTCAACCACCCGACAACCGCCTTCCCTGACCCACGCCCGTGACCCCCCTGCGCATACACCTGACCCACCTGCGGTTCATGAGGAATATCATAACCGTACGAAGGATTATCATAAAGACCAAAAGTGGGGCCTACTCCAACTCCAAAGCTTCTCAACAGCTTCTGCATATCATCGGTTTCCAACATCTCTGAGCTCCTCAACCGCACTTCCTTAGAGAACGAGTCTCCAAACCCGTGTCCTTGCGGTTCTGACCAGTCTCCCGGAACATCAAAAGACAGTCCGGTGGGTCTGTAGCCAGTGTTGTCTGTGCCAGCAGACAACACTGGCTGCTGATTGGTGTTTGATGAAACACCCGCCACCATCGTTGGATCAGAACTTATAAACGGATATTCAATCGTGTTCTGAGCCGGTGGTGCAGGGAAGGATAACGCGCTCAAGACTTTGCCATCGTATTCAACGACTCGATTCCAGTTCTCATATGCTCTTTTCACTAGCAAATCAACCGAAACCTGTTTGATAAAAGATAAAACAACCGATTAAATTCTGTAAAACCGTTAGGGCCCTTGCTTGAAGTTCAAGAAAGAAGAGTTTGACCTTTTGACTGTGGTCAAGTGACTCCAACGGGATAAACTGACCGTCAGATATAAGACCGGTTAGTTCATAAATGTGGTTAAAGATAGCTCCAGTGGTGTGACCCATATCAGCATAGTATACATACAGCTTCCCGCCTAAAACACAAGTCTTCGCATGCTCCACCGTGTTTTCCCACATCCTATTTGACATCCCACTTCCCAAAATCTATATATTATATAAAAATTTAGAAAGAAATAAAAAAGGTTACATTTTTATGCAAGTAACTATTAACAAGAACCGAACAGAAGACGCTTACGTTTCTTAATCTTTGTGGGTCTCTAACAAGAACACGAAGAAAATCCTCTACGGTTATAACCTGGGATTTTATTAATTTCTTATGTAACGCTCCGTCTTTTGCTATTCTATCCAATCTCCAAACTTCATCATGTAATGCAGGGGGATAATGTTTCTTGTACACTGCAAAAGTATAATGTATACAATTGTCAAACTCAGGAATTATAATAATATTATTATTATGTAAGCTTTATGTTTCATACATTCTCCTCTATGATCTTTAACCGCAAAGGGCTCGGTTTTAGCTTCTTGAATTCTAATTCCAACACAATATCCAGAAGCCAGCTTCAAACCGAGCCTAAATTTTCTGCTTCTAATCCAGCTTGAATTATCGGTAAAAGAAAGATCACCAAGAGTACCAACTCCTTCAACCAAGGTTACTTGTAGCTCCCCTGTTAAAAGCGGTCTTTTCCCTTCACGGGCTTTGACTTCTTGACTTTCAAAATGGTCAACGGTCCAGTTTTCAGTAACTTCTTCATTAAAGTCACCTTCTAACACCACTACAGTCAGTTTTGCTGATGATTCGGGTCCCGTTTGAACTACATTACCTGTGGCTGCATCTAATAAGACCACATGAATGGCTGCTCCTTGCTCGCCTTCAACTTTGCCACCTGTAAAAAGATGAGGTGGCATCCTTGTTCTAAATTGAAGCTGTAATGTTTTTCCTTCTGGACCTGGTATTCGTGGCGGTGAAGATCTGGTGCATTACAAACATGGAAAGCTAGTTTAATGAAAGCCAAATCAACAACTTATAGTTAACTCGAGGTGGCACAATACTAAATTAAATTATGTTTTTATAATAACATCTTACATTCCAGCAATTTGACCATGCCCATATCTAGTCAAAGCACGCTCGACTTCTTCGCTTACCTGTTTTTCAAAACATGTACGATATAAGCATAAAATTAATGTGGAAAACACATCAATTACGTGGCGGCTTTATTTATATTTTGTTATGAGGAGCTTATGAACTTGTCCAGTATGTCACAAAATGCTAAAATGTAGTTAAACTAGATAATATAGACTTTATATGCAACGCAACAATGCACACACAAGTATTTTGCGACTTACAATTCTGCGAAAAAGAGGCTCTAGAGACGAGCAAAGTCTTTGCAAGCTATCAACCTTTAGAGCTTCCACAATTACACTGAGCAATATAAAATGTAGTGCGGGTCAATACAGTTATAAGATCTGTAATGTTCAGCAAATTGTACTCTAGTTCGGTAATATGTAGGATTTGAAGTTTGGATTTGTTTTATCTGGTCATTATATAGCAATCAATAGTTTTCATGGTCTTAAAATTTTTAATATCAATGTTTAAACTAAAACAAAGATAATTACATAAATTCACACACATACAAAAGCAAATAATGACTTGTGGAATTGTTAATTTTAGAAAAAAAAAACTGCTGATTTAAAAAATAAAAATAAAAAAATAGGAAAAAGTGAAATGATTCAATGGTTTCTAGGAGAGAGGTGAAACTGTTTTGGTTTCTAGGCGATCTGCCATTCGAAACGGCGGATCCTAGCATTGTTGCAGACAATTGTCCGTTGAGTTGGAGAATTCACACATATTCCTCCATTTAAAATGGAGGAACCACTAAGGTAATAATTAGATTGTACAAGTCACATCCCATCGAGCATCTTTTGCCTAACTTTGCACTATTCATGATCCACCGTTTGAAATGGCGGAACACAGAGAAATTGCCCAACTCACCAGATAAACTAAACTGACATAATCTACAACGAAATGGCGGATCACTTAGAAACCAAAACATTTTCAACTCTCTCCTATAAACCACCAAAACATCAAATTTCTCCCATTTTTTAAATAAATACATAATAAACAATCATAAACTAGTTCTCACAGGCATTTACACAAACAGTTGGTGATCACTAAGTCAAACAGCAGTAATCACATAAAAAAAACTGATCTTTATAACATACAAACAAACCTTGCTAAACCTGGAATCTTGGGTTTCTTGGATTGAGACATATTATTATTATTAATATTATTACCATCATCATCTTGTTCTTGATCATCATCATTATACCCTCTTTTCTCACCTCTTGATCCATCCATCATTATAATAATAACAAGCTAGTGTTGTCAAGTTTGAAGCTTTTTAACAATATGATGATCTGAAAGTATTGATATTGATAATAATAAAGAAAAGGGTAAACAAAAAAACGAATCTTTTTTTTTTTTGTGTGTGTTTTGTATTGTAATTAGATCTGAGGGTGATTATTATAATGATGGGGTTATTAATTGGTGCGTGTATGATGGAGAGAACAGCTAGCTGGGTTTAGTCGGTGAATATTATTATTATTATTATTATTATTATTGTATTCATGAAACATGAATTTGCAAATCGATGATGATGATGATGATGACGGTGAATATGAAGTCAACTGCCCTTAGAAACAAGCTTCGATTTTACTAATTTTGTATACTTCTATCTATCATAGCTAAATACTAATACTCTTTTCAATGATTACTAACACGAAAAATACTAAATCCGAGAAACGGATAAGACTCGCAAGACCAGACCTGGTTATTTATAATAGGGCCATTTCCAGGGTCCTAACAATACTATTAAACGGGTCATGAATGGTGTCACGAGTCTGGCCATTTTCTCTTTACATAAACCGAGTAATGCCTGAACCGATCAGACTCAGTCATTTACAATATGGTTAGGTCCCGAGTCCTGAGAATACCACTAAGCGGGCCTGAGTCGGGTCTCACGGGTCTGACATGTTTGCACTTTGCACACACATACCTAACATAATTCGTTTAATAAACAAGTTAACCGAAAAAACACATTATTTAATAAACGAGCCAAACCCATTTAAGTTTGAGGAGTTTTAAACTTTTGTATAAAGATTTAGGGAGTTATCTTTATATTTTTGAACAACCCTCTTTTATTAAAATTCAAAACGGGGACATACACAGTTCCTCTCGTTCTAGGCACACCATTTCTCCTTATATTCTTCACCCGTAAAAACGATAAATGTTTGATGTTTTACTTTAACTTATTGATTGATACTCTTGTTGAAAATAGTTTTATTTCTTGCCTTCCACAAAAACCAACATACCGTGAGTATAATCGATTGCATTACTTTCTTATTTCCGTTTTTTGTCCTTATATTAAGTGTTCTTTGAGAAGATCTCTAACCTCAAAAACATAAATAGGGAAATACCACACCAATTACTTATAATTTGCCAAATGATCGAACCCGCATAGCATGAAGTTAATACATGCTCCACCGATAATAGTGCATCTTCAACTAACAGACATACGTTGGTTGCTTCTAAAACCCCTCTTTTATGTATCGTGTCTAGCATTGGTATTTTGTCCAATTATGCTTTCCATCAAATGGATTTACCTTTAAAGATATCCATTTATTCTAATCCACAACGACACAAACATGACATGATTTTATAATTTTAGACAAGTATGCACATATTTAATCCAAAATCCTGTAACTGTGAACCCAACACAATTAACACCTTATATTAATATAAAAACGTGAATAAAACACTTAAAGAATTGGTCAAAAAGTTTGATATAATTAAAACATATAGGTCAACTTCTCATCCCAAACATATATTGCATCTGATTTTGAAAGAAAATAATTTTTTACAGCCAAAACAAAGTAATATTCAAAGAAAGATGTCACTCTATCGTTTTCATAAAACAAAGAAAATTATTTATTACGACTATTAATTTAGTTTAACAAAAGTAATAAAATCAAAGAACATGTCAACATACATGTCATTTTCATATTTCAACATATCTATACCCCTGTTATGTTTTGAGGAGTTCCATGTTGCTTTCAAGTCAAGGAATCACATGCAATTGTCGCATATTAGCGTAAGATTTAGCGGTGTGTGATATTATATGACCCGTATAATTTATACAGTCTTTAAACTTGTCAAATTAGTTATTTTCTATAAAGTTATGCCACCCATATAACCTCATATGACCCGTATGATGTGTCGATATACCACTTAATACTATATTTATGATGTGTCAGTATAACAACTCATATGACCCATATAACATTATGGCCTATATGACGTGTCAGTATAATACTCAAACGACCCCACGTAAAACCCCATACAACATGTATGGTAACATTAAGAAACTAAATATTTATTTAGTCCCGGTAAAAATAATCATCTCAAGAGTAAAACAAAATTACTTTTTTGTCTCGTTTTTTACCCCAAACCGCCTAATGTCAATTCTAAATCATTTTAGTTATTAATTCCTTAAATAATCAAATTTATTAACAATCAATACACTTGATTATCTATCTATTGATCACTTAAAGTAATATCAAGATCTTTAAAATTAAATCACTTAAACCAACATTTCAATTACGCAACTTATATGATAACACTCAAGGGCGCATTTGGCTCCCTTGCTAACAAAAATACTGTAAGTAGCTATATAAATCACAAAGTACAATCAAGAAACCCGAAAAATGAAGAATAAATACCGGAAAAAAAATGGTAATAATATTAATATTATTCGCCTTGCCAACCAAGCTGTCTCGCTCGATTTTCCCATAACAAAGTTATCTTTTTTTCTTGTCTGGTTAACGCTTCGGCTTGCTCTCTTGCTTGTTCGCATGTTTCAGTAGCCGTGTTGCATTTTTCAGCCTCTTGTTGGTATTGAGACGCTGCTCGTCTCGCTTCACCAAATGTGATATTCATATGGCGCATGTGTTCTTCGTTAACTTTTTCTAGCAGTTTTAATTCTTCTGATAGTAAATCTACAAACTGTTTTTCCATTTCTTCTTTCAAATCCGGATCATCTTTCCCACAATCTGGATTTTAAAATGATGAAATTAGCATATAAGTTAAAAAGAAAAAATGTAATTGTACATTTAATCATGATTCGTATCAAATTAACCGTAAAGGATGAACACGTTACCTGTAACTGTAAGATTAGTTAAGCCTGCGATACATGAAAAGAAACAAGAATTAATATATGAATAAAAAAATTTACAGATTTTTACAAATTATATACTAAAAGTACAAACATATCGATCAGTTTTTGCAATTTCTGCAGCATTATACACAGTCTCGCTTAATCATATTATTTACAAAATAATCAACTCCATATGAAAAAATATTTTTACTTCAAAACTTGGGGTGCAAACGAGTCGAGCTGGTTGCAATCTACTCGAGCTTGGATCAATAAGAAGCCCGAAACGAGCTGAACTTTTTTGAGCTTGGTCCGAGCCCGGGCCTTAAATAAAGCTTGTTTAGTTATCGAGCCGAGCCTTAACAAGCCTTGTGTATTTTTAAGTTTGACCTCTTTTAGACTTTTATGTATTAGACTATCAGTTTCATACTGCAGGCCGAGCTCGAGCCTTGGCTCGTTGAAGGTACTACATGAGCTCGTTTAAGGTTTTTCTCAAAACATATAAAATAATTAAAAACGTATATAAATTAATTAACAAATAATAAACAAGGCTAAGCCTGAGCTTGAAGAAACAACTAATGAGTTGAGCTCGAGCTTTAGAAAAAAGAGCTCGAAGTGCTCAAGCTCGAGCTCTCGTAAGTCAAAATGAGCCGAGCTCAAGCCTAGCTAAAGCTTGGGCTAGACTAGGGTTCTGCTCCTAATTTTATCACAAGAAACAGGGATCTTCATCTAGATAACAATTCTGCATACTTGGATTCGACAAAAGCTCTAAACTTTATAAAAATCCCAGATCAAATACAGTCTCAGTCAAGCTATTAAACAAAGATCATCACATAAAAATGCAAACTTGAGCAGTAAATAGCAGAAAAGAAAGAAGAAAATTATACTACTCCATTATTATACTTTTATCCTCATGATCCAATAACAAACAACTGTATATATATACTTTGAGTCCATTAATAATACTCAAAATTCACAAAAATCCCATACTAATTACAACCTAATCAAACAGTAAAAGATAAAAACTAAAAAAAGTAATAGTAATAATAATAATAACAATATTAAAATTACCTGGAGCAAGTTTAAGAAGGGAAAGAGGATGTGGGCAATCACAGACACAAGGACTACAAGAAGAAGAAGAAGAAGAAACTGAAGTTGATTTGAAATTTTGCAGCCTCCAGTAAAGAGCTGGTCCAGAGACACAGAGTGCTGAGATCACAGCAAACATCACCAGACAACACCTTAAACACGATCCACGACTCATTGGTAGGTAGATCTCTCACTCTCTGTGAATAGAAGAGTTGTTTGTGTGAGATCTATCTATCTATCTAATGGACTAGTAGTAGTATCATAATAGTAACATAATAACATGATATCATAGTGTGAAAGTAATAAGTCACTCAAATTATTATTATTGATTTGTTTTGGGAGATATGGTGATCACCGACACTTGAATATTCTTTTTCAGTGAAAGAAACAAGTTATGTTATTTTCACTCCGTACGCGGTTTCTTTCTAAGTTGGACATATACCCGGAATCGGTTTTTTATACCCGGGATTTTACTACCAGAACATGTACCCGACCCTACCCGTAGGGTTCGGATAAGGTATATGCATTTCAGCACCAAACCCGTACCCGGAACTGGACCCAATACTGTGGTTAAATCCTATTAGGCATAAAAAAGTAGCTATCATCCACTTTTCTGATGAATCATATGGTTTTATTTGGAGGTGGCAATGAGAGTGGGTTGGGTTGGATTTGGGTGATGGGTCAGGATGGGTATGAGTTAGGAAGGATTTTTAAAATAAAGGGTTAAGATGGATATGGGTCAAGATGGGTAAAACTAACCCATCTTAACCCAAGTGAAAGTTGACATACAAAGGGTTTTAAAAACTCATCAAAAATATATTCAAAAAAATTATTAAAAAATAATAACTCAAAATATAAATAAAAAACGCAAAAGGTAAAATAACTAAAAAGTTTCCCCCATCACCCTTGTTCATAAAAAATAAAAAAAAAATAAAAAAAATTTTTATACCGGTTCAGGTTCGAGTTTTTCGGGGTTTTTTCGGTTCGGTTTTGTTTTTTTTCATTTCGGTCGGTTTTGGTATTTGCTCGGTTTCAATGATTTCGGTTTCGATTTCTCGGTTTTTTCGGTTTGTTTTAGTCAGTTTTTTCAGTTTCATTTCGTTTTTTTGTTTCGTTTTGTAACATTTGTTTTATTTTGGTCGGCTGCGTTTCAGTTTTTTTGTTTCGTGTTGGTAAGCTATTTGATTGCATTTCGTTTTTTTTTGTTTTGGTCAGTTTTTCGGTTTCATATAGGTTTTTTTGTATCGTTTTGGTCGTTTTTCTATTTCGGTTTAGTTTCATTTCAGTTTTTTTGTTTCGTTTGGTCGGTTCAGTGTTTTTGATTCGTTTTGGTCCGGTTTTTAAATTGCATTTAGTTTTTTTTTATGTTTCCTTTTGGTCAGTTTTTCAGTTTCAATTCGATTTTTTTGTTTCGTTTCGGTCGTTTTTCTATTTCGGTTCAGTTTCGTTTCGGTTTTTTTGTTTCGCTTTCGTCGGTTTAGTGTTTTAGTTTTGTTTTGGTCAGGTTTCAGTTGCATTTCGTTTTGGTCGTTTTTCTATTTCGGTTCAGTTTCGTTTTGGTTTTTTGTTTTGTTTCGGTCGATTCGGTGTTTTTGTTTCGTTTTGGTCGGTTCGGTGTTTTTGTTTTGTTTTGGTCCGCTTTTCAGTTGCATTTCGTTTTTTTTTGTTTCATTTTGGTCAACTTTTCGGTTTTTTTGTTTCGTTTTGGTCGTTTTTCTATTTCGATTCAGTTTTGTTTCGGTTTGGTCGATTCGGTGTTTTTGTTTAGTTTTGGTTAGCTTTTCGGCATTTCACTTTTTTTGTTTCGGTTTGGTCAATTTTTCGGTTTCATTCCCGTTTTTTTTTGTTTCGTTTTGGTCAATTTTTCGGTTTCATTCCCGTTTTTTTTGTTTCGTTTTGGTCATTCTTCTATTTTGGTTCAGTTTCGTTTTTGTTTCGTTTTAGTCAGTTCGGGGTTTTTGTTTCGTTTTGATCGTTTTTTGGGTTTCAGATGAGTTTTGTTTCGCACGTGATAGTTTGGGTATTTTGAATTAGATAAATTTTGGATAACTTGGATATTTTGTTTTAACCCATTTTAACCTATAAATTAAACTCACTTGTATATTTCCAACCCATCCTGACTCACTTGAAGAATTTTTATGATCCATCCTAACCCATTTAACTTTTAAAGTTTATCCATCTTGACCCAAAACAATCCATTTGGGTTGGGTTTGCCACCCTTAGTTTTATTATTTCATTGTATCCGATAATACCCGAAAACCAGAACCGATTCCATACTCAAAACCGGGTTTTTCCAATACCCAATCTATACCGGAGATTACCCGAAAAATATCATAAAAAATACCCCCCAAAAAAAGTCAACACCTTAAAAAACCCAATCTATACCCAAAAAATACTCGGAAAAAGGCCAAAAACCCGATTTTTTCAATACTCGGAGATAGGGTATTCAAATAAAAACCAGAACCTGAACCCCGATCCGGGTATTGCCAATACCCAATTTTCAAATACCCGGTCATACCCAAACCCGGTTCCATACTTGGAATCGGGTATTAGAAAACTCGATTTGTGCACCTCTAGTTTGAAGTGGGGGTGTAAGCTCGGATCGGTTAGTTCTCGGTTCGTAGAGTTTATCTTTAAAGCTCGAGCTTGTTTAGTGAATGGTTTTTCAAACTTAAATTCAGTTGGTTTATTATTTAGTAATTATTTAATTACAGTTCGCTTTTTTCAGTTTCCGATCGGTTTTTTTGGTTTTATGCACACCCTAGCTAGCTATATAAGGATTCAGTTAATTCATAGATTGAAGCATGCAGTATCTATTATAATCTTTGCATTTAGGCATTTAGCAGTGTATATGGTGCATTCTTACAAGTATGTTTTGAAAGAAAATAACATGAATCTTCTGTTGATTTTTGCGGTTTTCGACTTTCGTGTATCTAATTCAATTTTAACATCATGTCATAATGTTAAATTGTTAATGCATTGCTTCAATGTTCAAAGATTTTTATGTTTTTTATTTTTATTTTTTTGAAGTAATGTAGAAATGAAATGATGGAAGAGAAAAACATAAAGAGGATAATAAACTAAGCACCAAAATAAAATTTGTAGTAACACATTTTAATCCTTAATCCTGAACACTAACCAACCAATATCATCCTAAACCAAATATTAATTACAACAAAAATCAACATCCTATTACACAAACCAATCCAACCAACAATAAGCTCATTGTCACCACATCAACATCTAATCTCCCTTGTCCCGATTTCTTCGAACCACCATCGTCCTCGTCCTCGTCTCCACTCATGCCCGAATCGCTCTCCTCTCGTGCAGCGTCGTTAACTGCAGGTAACGGAGGATCCACAACATCCGTTACCTGCAGTGGCGGTATAGGCGCTGCTGCGGGTGGTAAAAGCTTCGGCTCAACTTGAGCTAGGTAGTCACCAGGCTTTATCGGGTTGAATACAAATGGCGCAGTGCCTTTTGGATCAGCACATGGACTCCCTGTCACATCACAACCGCGCAGACATTAGTGTTATATATACGTAAAAATCCCACGCAAAAAATTTATGGGTCTATTTATTACTTTTACTTATAACTTACTCATAAATGCACTTGCGGTTTTCGGATTATCGGTGATCACACCATCGATACCCTCCGCCAAGAACGAAACAAGCTCGGTATACGGATCACTATAAAAATCAAGCATCATACTCAACGTCTCTGTCGAAAACCCCGAAACATACACCGAGATGTTTGCAGCATGCATTTCTTCGACAATTTTCGTCGAACCTGTTGAAAAAAATATCTTACTCTCCTGAACTATTGATTTCTTCCCCACATTAACCGCATCAGCGTACTTCTTAATATCAGTAACCACGGGATTCGGGGCGTCACTAATGGGCTTGCTGAACTGCAAAACTCTCCGGTAGTTTGGCCGCAATGTCTTGAACTTTGCTAACACCGACGTGTCGTCAGATTGGATCAAAACTTGCTGTTTCGGATCCAGTTTCGCGTTCTTGAGCGCAAGGTTAACCGAGCTGATGACATCTAGGCCCTTCTTTGATGCTAGGTATGCAGCATGCTGCAATATGTTTAAATAATGATGTCAGAAATTAACTGTCCATAAATAGATGTTTAGTTATCGAGCTCAAGCTTTGTATGGGAAGCTCATTTAGACCTTAACGAACGCCCTGCTTGCGGTGCGCGCATATAATGTATATATGTGTGAACCCTCGGGTGGGCAAAAGTAAAAGTGCACTAATTTTGACGTTATTTTACTAATCTCGTGAAAATAACGTTAAAAGTGGCGGAAGGTTAATCAGGCATCATGTGGTGGCGTTGATAGCCGAAAGACAAGGGCACATGCACCAATCAGCCGGTGTCCCTGATGATTGAGTGCTATGTGCCTTATGTCCAAGGCTTGATGCAAAACTACTATCGAGCCGGGGGTCTCACCGGAAGCAGCCTCTCTATCCCTATGGGATAGAGGTAAGACTGTCTACATCTTACCCTCCTCAGACCCTACCATAGCATTGCTATTGGTGGGATATACTGAGTACGATGATGATGATGATGATGATGATATTTAGACCTTAACGAGCCTTGTATATGTTTAAGTTTTACCTCTTTCGAACTTCTATGTATTAATTTCACAATGCATAGCTGAGCTCTGGCTCGTTTAAGATTTTTTTTTAATTTATATAAAAATAATTAAAAATGTGTACAATTTATTAATAAATAAAAAACCAGTGGAGTCTGAGCTTGAAAAATGGACTCACGAGCTGAGTTCGAGTTTTAGAAAAAAGAGCTCGAGCTTGAGCTTAAGTCAAAATGAGCAAAGCTCAGGCTCGGCTCGTTTACACCCCTAGAACTCATATTGTCCGGTCCGGTCACATTAAAAACTTACTTGAATTCCAATGAGAATTCCCATTGATGAATTCTTCTTAGCAAGCTCCAAAAACTCTGGCAGTGTCAGAAACTTTCCAGCATGCTTAGCTTTCGGGTTTCGAAACAATCCGGCTGACTGAAACGGGTTTTGAATCAAGGCTACAATGAAGTGAAAATAAGTAAAATACAAAAAAAAAAAATGATATTCATTTGATTCGATTCGATTATAACCGAATATGTAACTAACTACTCACGTTTAACGGATTTGATATCGGTCCACGTGACATCGAACGTGAACACGCCACTTTTCGGTTGAATACCCGGGATGGTGGTTGATCTGTCCATAAATGCCATTGCTGCATTAGTTTTACCAAGTAGATCAGCTGACTCCAAGCAAAATGCGACACCGTCTTGTGTCATTTGCACATTGCAGTCGATTATATCCGCCCCATCCTCAATAGCTTTCTTGTATGCAAGATCAGTGCACCCGGGGTAATCTATACTTGCACCATTGTGCGATATGATCAACGTGTTTGCGACCTTCGGGCCCAAGTTTGGACATTGAGCTAAACATGCTGTCATTGTTTATAAACCATTGAAACAAATCAAACCATATAAACCGAAACAGGTCAGCCAGTTTTGTCAAATATATACAGTTCGGTTTTGACAGTTTTAACAGTTTAACTGATGGTTTGAAACTGGCCATTTTTTATTATATTAAAAAAAAAATCAGTTCAAACCGCCGAACTGTCAAACCTGGCTGACACGCGCAGCTAGGAACTTGACTACTTACCGATAGCGTTTGAGGCCGAACCCGGGAACTCAGTAACAACCCCGTCGACTGCAAATTTTGAATTATCGACGAAATGCAAGTATTCTGTAGCCGGGTCATAACTATAGTTATAACTCGAAAATGTATCGGATGCAAAACCCAAAGCATACACCATGAGGCCTTCTTTATGAGCATCTGCAACAAGGGTTGTTGCGGGCTGAAGGTACCCGTCTTTCCCAACGGGCAATATGTAGTCTTTCGGGACAAGAATACCCGAAGCGAATGCCTTGATCATCCCGAGTTTCTTAACAAGGGCCCCATATGTTTCCTTGTTAGTTGGCTCAACTTCGTCGGGTTTCATGAACCGGAACACGAGCTTGGTTTTCGTTAAGTCCATGTTTTTGCCTGTTGCTACGGCTTTCAAGAACCCGATCTCGGGTGATGAGATGTAATCAGCTGTAAAGAATTCCTTGGAATCGTCGATATATCGTACTACGCTTAACTGATGTGCGCCCCAGAACGCGTCGTTCTACAAAATAAACGCGTAGATTAAAACAAAACAAACAACTTGTGTTAGTAATGTTACGCAATGCGGGACCCACCTGAACGTTTAACCACAGTTTGCCTTTCGGCTCGAGGCCAAAAACACTATCGGGTTGAAGCGGAGGGTATACAAAATCGAAAACACTTGCTCTTGAGTAGATATTCTGTAACACTGTTTTATGTAACACATGTTATCGAGTGCGTTTAACGCATAACATAACGAGGATGGAAATATGAAATCTTACAACTTATGTCCTTCATTATTTCGTCGATGGTTAAATCAATAGCGAACCAACCATCGACGTCTTTTCCATTAATGTTGTACCGTCGTTTCTGCTTAGGGAACTTGGTAGCTGCATCCGTGCAGTTATCGAGCTTTATGTCGGGTAGACATATTCCTAGATTATCTTTTGTTAGTTGCAAGTTACAATACTTAAGGATACCGGGCACGCCCATTGCTATAGCTGCAGAGTATCCTGCACCTGATGAGTCCGGGAATAGCCCCGGGAAACCACCTTGGGCTATCACCAATGGCTCACCACCTAAACAAACACAAAAACATGCATTTATAATCTTGATATAAATAGATTATGTTGTAGTTAATGACATTGTAATGGCGAAAGAAGGAATGATGACGTTACCGTTCAAAGTTAGCCATTTCTTTCCTGGCCCCAGGCCAGGGCCTGGACCGGGACCAGGATTGGCTTGCAAGCATGCACGTCTTGGAGGTTTGTTATCGCGTCCGAAATGACCATGTTTGGCAAGAGATGAATAAATTAACAGGAAACCAAAGAGTAACTCCTTGATCATATCTTGTTTAATCTTGCATCCAAAAATGTAATAAAACACATATCACGAAAACGTCTTTTTACGGGTCTCGTCTCTTTCTGTTGACAAAAGAAACATGAATGTTAGAATCTATAAATTGTACCTAAATCTTTCCAGACGTTTTAAAAAGATTTAGGCACAATTTGTTCATGGTTTGAATCGAACAGGCCATGAACGAAATCAAAACAACGAAAATAAATTTAGAAAAAAGGAAAAAAAAAAAACTTACGTGTTTATACGAAAATGTGATTTAACAGATGATTTCCCCTGCTGCGGAGTTTCGAAAATTGAGAAACTCTGTAAGGGAATTTGAAAGAAAATGCGCATAGAGATAATGGGTCAATACTGGTAAATTGTACCCACAAAGAAAATGTATTAATAGGTTGCTAATAATATCATAGGATAACATGTTAATATTAGGAGTTGAATTCTGATTATATGGAGCCAAATCCATTTTTTGTAAAACATGTTTCATATTTAAATAGGAAAAAATGGTTTTCCGAAATTAGTGGAGAGACAATGTTTTGATTGTGTCTTCAATCTTGTTAGTTTATGTTCCAAAAAAAATATAAGATTAGATTCATGGGTAGATGTTGTAAGCTAAAGCATATAAACTTTATTAAATAATATAGTTACATACTTTCAAGAATTGGTAAAATGTGTGGTAGATAACATAACACGTTTAACCCGTCTATTGAACCCCATATACGACATTTCTCCTTATAGATAAAGGGTTCACCCTAATCCAAACCCGTGAACAGGTGGTGTCACAATTCATAAATTAAAGCATATGGAATCATCCCGACTTATACTATTGTGACATAAATTAGAGCATATGGAATCATCCCGACTTATACTATAGAGCATATTGAACCACAGCTCATGATTTCGATACATTTAGGTCTCTTGCCCTCGATGCGGCTACGCTTCTGAAAAGGTCGGTGCGCGGTAACTCAACGATGCCAAAGAACGATAACTTTGTTTTTAGCAGGATCGATTTTGCCATTCAAAAGGAGCTGACGACACAGCTTGTTGCCCGATTACATGTCTCTCTATTGTAAAAAATAAAAATTAATAATATTAACTAATCATATTTTATTTGTAAAAAATAAAAATAAAAAAATTCATACTTTAGAATACCAATTAATAATATTAACTAATCATATTTTATTTGTAAAAAATAAAAATAAAAAAATTCATACTTTAGAATACCAATTTTTTAGTAGTTTTGATTCTAGGTCAAAATTCAACCAGCATTAACGTTCCTAAATTACTAAAATCGGTGAACAATCAAAACTATAATAATAATAATAATAATAATAATAAAAGTAGTTTAGAAAAGAAGAATTGAGGCTCAGATGTAAAAGAAATTGATAAAAGAAAGAGGATAGCACCGCCATGGCTGCAAACTCTTTTGCCCCGCCAAGATACAGTGAATCTCAAACTTTATTTTATTTACTCAGACAACAATTAATAATAATCATCATCATAGCCTCATAATAATAATAATAATAATAATAATCAGCTAGTGATTCTGAAGACAGCTTTGAAGCATTTCATTTCATCAAACAGCCAGTCAGTCAGTATTTCATTTCGCAAGTCATCAGCCATGATAATAATAATAATAATAATAATAATAATAAGACAAGGGTTGTTGTTGTTGATTATGGGACAAACAGAAGAGAAGAGAAGAGAAGATCATCGGCGGCAGGAGGCGGCAACCACCCTTAGAAACCTTTATTATTATTATTATTATTATTATTCATACCTCCCGCTGCCTCATTTCATTTTGTTGTTGGAGTCATTTGATTTCTTCTGTCTGTAAACCCTAGCTATGGTTTCATGACTGAGCACCTTAAATAGAACAAAAAAAAATGATTTCCTTTTTTTTTTTAATTTATTTATTTATCTGAAAAAACTCATTTTAGACAATGAAATGTTTTGTCCTCGAATTTTTTTAACGGTTTAACGAATCCTTTAGATAGGCTACTGGCTAAATTTATCTAGCCAACGCTCGTGAACACTTGCTGATAGCACGACAATTCGGTGAGATAAAATCCGTTTAGTTCAAGGATTCAACTAGTGAAGACCATATACTCGCCCAGTCTCTCATCATCGCCCTGGTATCTCTGTAACTAAATGATGGAGATCAGAAATCGAATATGGGTCACATGAAACACCAAGTCTCTCCCTTACCACTCCAACATCATCTCATTAACCTCATATTACAATTTTTAATAGTTAATGTGCATATACTTTTTAATTTTATTTTTAAATCTATATTATTGTTTATCACGAGATTGAATTCTTAGAGTTATTAGAAAGACACGTTATTTCACAAACCTATAACACTTCATTTATCTCTCTCTTAAAATCATACTAGCTGGGTGCCCGCACAATACAGCGGGGTATGTACGCAAACATGACATCGAACGCATAACTGTGTTACCGTTTCAGTAAGTGCGTGACTTCACAACAGTATACACGTAACCCGACGATAATATGCTCGTAATGCGGCAATGAAAGCTCAACTGGTGTAAGGTGTTAGTAAGCACGTCAAACGACTGTACGCGCGCAATCAGGTATTTAACACTACATTGAATGAGTGTTGACCAACCACCCGTTCCGCCTGACAATGTTATAACCCGAAATCCGTACTGATTTAACCCCTTTCAACCCGAACTCATCCCGAGACAAACCAAATTAACCTTTTGTGTATCGACCAATTCCAACCTTAACCTTTTAGACCCATGACCCGAATGGCGAACCCGCCCGACCCGTTTTGCCGGTTCTTAATGGTAATCACATAACACATTAAGTTTTTAAAATGAAAAAAATATAGCAATATGATACTCAAAATAAAAACAATAAAATACTCGTTTTTATGGTATAATGTTTTTTAAATAATATTAACGTGTGAAAAAGTTATAAACGTTTAAACGTTATGGGGGTAGTTGGTTTAAAATAAGGGGTATATATGTAACTATTCTATAAATTAACAAAATGTAATTACATTTAAAGGACCAAATTTGTAATTATTATTGAATAATTTAAAAATAACTGTACATTGTTTTTGCTAAAAGACAAAATTGTCAAAAGACAAAATTGTCCCTAAAGTGTCCTAATCATATGCATTGTGATGTGTACTTAAAGCAATAAGTTTGGTATCTCTTAAAATTTAAGAGGTCCCCCACTCATGCTTTATATATAGTATATTCATTCCCAATTAAGCATGTCTTCATTTGCTGGATCAAGACGTTAGGAGCCTTAGTTTCGTTTGAGTTAAAATCAAGACAAGCTTAACTAGTTTAGAGTGAGATGATTAGTGTAAACTTAGTTTTTTGATATGTATCCGGGATGTTTGCTTAGTTTAGTCTAGCAACTTTCTAGTCTAGTTAAATAAAAGTTGGGTGTTAAAAACAATATAAAAAGAACAAATTTTAAGAAAGAATTCCAAAATAATAAAATTTTATGTTTGCCCGTTAAGCTTTTGTCAGACAGACAAACAAACCGTTCACGAATACTTCACCAAACAAAACTTTGTATCCGTGTTCGTTTGTTAAAAATTATGTTAAAGTGCCTCCGCCACACATAGCCTTATTTAAGTTTATATAATCTTAGCCTTTTCTACTATTTTTGTTTTGTTTTTCTTTACATGTGTCAATTGTAATAACTTTTAAAACGTTTGTGATTATTTACTTTTCTCATTTGTTTAAGCACTTTCACTGTTCTTCCTAGCATTACTAGTTTTATCATATGCTTTTTTACCTTTCTACATGATCGTATATGCCATTTTCCCTTTTGCCATTTCTCTTCTTTGGTATCCATATTTGTTTTCTCAATGAATGCAATCTTTATATACTCTGAAAAATGTTTGTCCTTATCTCATTCTCTATAAATTCCTACTTTAAGTGAATCTTATTAGGCTAACTGGTGTGGTTCAGTAAGGAAGCCCATTGGTCTGACGTGGTTGCTTAGGTGACTCTCCTCACGCGAGGGGTCTCCCTAGAACAACCCCTCCCCCCTTTCTGGTCATACATGACTGAGCATAATGACCATCGTCTTTATCGTCACGCAAGTGGTCTCCAAATCAATTTATTTTATTTATATTTCTTTTTTTGTTTTTCAATTCTTTTTATTATGAAATAATGGAATGGTAGAGAATGATGTATTTCCTTGATTGAAGGGTGATGTTAATGATGGAAGGTTGATGTGGCGCAGACGTGACTAATGAGGGGAATGACTTTCATTAGATTCAACATTGTAAACTGAATTATGCCACCTCTACTTGCATAGAGATCTCATCGGCTAATCTCACTAATAGAGTTCTTGACAGTTTAATTTGAACTCTTAACTTTAGTAAAGTTTCTGTTATGAATGGACCAGAAGGATTGGACACAAAAGAGCAACTAATCGCCAAAGATATAAAACTGGTTAAGTAAATACCAGACAAGGGAAGTTGCCCTTCTGTGTCTAATCCTTCATGCCCATTCGTAACAGTTTCGAGCATGTTTTTAGTTCGGACCTTAAACGTTCCATTCAAACTTGTGTTACATATATACAATTAATGTTTTTAAATAAAAGATTGCGTAAACTAATTGAAGAAACACTAAATGACCCCGGCAGATTACGGATAATCTTAGGGTTAAGTAGATGTTTCCCACGAGGGTTAGGTCCGGCAAAGATGGTTATTCTTCTCGACCTGCAAAACAGACACCGTAAGCTCGTCACTGAGAAGGGGGGGGGGGGGGGTTCCTCCTTGTGACCACCCTCCGGCGTGAGAATCAGACTAGATTGCTCTGAATATGTGTATATTGAGAGAAATAGCTAGAGAAGATAAGATAATGATACCGTTCCAGGTGTTTGAGTATTTATAGCCGAAGGTAGGTTTCCAAGCAGGTACGGCCAGCTGTATATAATATTCCTTTTCCACCAACCACGGGCTACGTTCGTGCCACGATGGGAGTTGGTGGGTAGGCAGCGGCTGGTAGTGACATTTTGTACTGGAGCGTGCTCCTCCTCGTACTATTGTCGGTGAGCTGTCACCCTGTGATTGGTTCATGAGCTGCTTTTGTCAGATCTTGTCTATTTGTCCATACCTTGGTAGGTATAGTACAAAAGATCTTCTAGAAGCGTACGGACTGGCTCTTTTGGGCGGGAATATTCCCGCCCTGCTCATTCCTTCAGGTGACATTGCTGAAGTATAAGAGTTAGTGCCTTATGCGTGTAGCCTTACTGTTAGTGCGGGTAGCCTTCCTTCTTGGCTTGTACCCACAGCTGCGGGAACAGGCAGGGTACTGTACCAAGGGAGGCTTAAAAAACGAAAGGTTAACTTATTCAAAACACTTAGAAAATTGCTAAGTTAAACTAAAATATGCATGAGCAAATCATATAATGTTTACAAGGCAAGGCGTACAAAATATTTTTATTCACAATAAAAGTTGTTCAAACATTACAAAATGGCTAGGTATCTACCCGCCTACAAAAAATACAAATCTATCCTAACGGTTGGAAGGAATCTCAAGATTCAAGTCTCGGGACCACTTCCTCCAAACCCACTTGAACCCGCACCATCAGTCGGCTGCGGCGGTTCGAGGAAAGCTTTGAGAACAGCTAGCCCGTCATTAGCGGCAGCAACTTCATTAATCTTCTCCACAACCGGATGCGAGAAGGCAGCATACTGGTTCACAGCTTGGTCATAGGCAGCTTCAGTGTTAACATCGTGTAAAGGAAATCTGGAAGGCGGGATGCCTTTCTCTGCAAATCCTAGACCAAGCAAGAAGCCAGCCTTCTCCCCATCCTCATGAGAAGCGTTGAGGGCTGCGCTCATGGCATCGTCATAAGATGTGTTCGCGAAAATCCGATGCACAACCTACAATAAAAAATATATATAAAAAACTTTTCTAAGTATAAAGAAAAGCGCAAAGCAAAGAAATTATGGAGCTACGCGTACCTGCGGCAACACTTCTCGTAGAAGCCAATCCTTATTAGATAGAGCTTCTTGAAGGGTAGCTTGAGCTTGATCGCGGGCGCGTTCGGCTTCATTCTTGTTGAGGTTGGCAAGTGAAACTCAACGCAAGTCGGGAAATATCGTCTTAGCAATTTTCTAAGTGTTTTGAATAAGTTAACCTTTCGTTTTTTAAGCCTCCCTTGGTAAATACCCTGCCTGTTCCTGCAGCTGTGGGTACAAGCCAAGAAGGAAGGCTACCCGCACTAACAGTAAGGCTACACGCATAAGGCACTAACTCTTATACTTCAGCAATGTCACCTGAAGGGATGAGCAGGGCGGGAATATTCCCGCCCAAAAGAGCCAGTCCGTACGCTTCTAGAAGATCTTTTGTACTATACCTACCAAGGTATGGACAAATAGACAAGATCTGACAAAAGCAGCCCATGAACCAATCACAGGGTGACAGCTCACCGACAATAGTACGAGGAGGAGCACGCTCCAGTACAAAATGTCACTATCAGCCGCTGCCTACCCACCAACTCCCATCGTGGCACGAACGTAGCCCGTGGTTGGTGGAAAAGGAATATTATATACAGCTGGCCGTACCTGCTTGGAAACCTACCTTCGCCTATAAATACTCCAACACCTTGGAACGGTATCATCATCTTATCTTCTCTAGCTATTTCTCTCAATATACACATATTCAGAGCAATCTAGTCTGATTCTCACGCCGGATGGTGGTCACAAGGAGGAACCCCCCCCCCCCCTTCTCAGTGACGAGCTTACGGTGTCTGTTTTGCAGGTCGAGAAGAATAACCATCTTTGCCGGACCTAACCCTCGTGGGAAACATCTACTTAACCCTAAGATTATCCGTAATCTGCCGGGGTCATTTAGTGTTTCTTCACTAATACAAGTCACGCCTCATGTTATAGACTTATAGATAATAAAGTCCACTTCTATACAAAAAGATTGCATAAATCCGATACAAAATGTCTTAATGGTTGCTATCAAGTTGGTATACAAAATAAAAAATAAGAATTATTTTTCAGTAATTTGAATGTTCTCATGTAGGATGGACAAGGAAAGAAAGCTAAGCAATTCATCAACTCAAACAAATAACAAATATTCAAAAGGGTAATTGGTCAATTCACCTCAATGGGGAAGCATGTCTACTAAAGTTATCCTTCTTGGAAACCTTGGAGGCAACCTTAATATCATAGCATCTTCAATCTTAATAGGTAAATGTGTTGCCACAATGGCTATTCCACCTTGGCTCCTATGATCTGCAATCATTTGCTCCAAAAGCCTTACACCTTCATCATCCAAAGCGACCGAAGGCTCGTCAAGAAGCCAAATGGGCCGATCCATAGCCATAACTCTTGCAAGCTGTAACCTTTTTCTTTGGCCCATTGAAAGCATACGGGCCTTCTCGTTGGCCAGTCGCCCCAGGCCCATGAACTCCAAAGCCAGCAAAGACTTACCCATTTTATGTTCAAGGACTTCAAACCATTGAACATTATCAAGAACTGTGAAGTTGTTTTTAATAGCTTCTTTTAATGACAGCCAGTTGAGTTGAAGCTTGTATTGGTGGAAAACGCCTGATTCGGTTATGTCGTGACCGTTCCATAGGATCTCACCGGCTGATGGCTTGGAGAATCCGGCTAGTATGCGTAAGAAGGTTGACTTGCCCGACCCGTTTGCACCTGTGAGCACGAGGGCCCCACCGTCGTGAATGGATATGTTGGTGTGACGTAAGATTTGCTGGGCATTTCTCATGCAAGAAACATTGTTGAGAAGGAGTCGAGGAAGTGGGGGCCCACGTATAGACATGTTTTCTTAGTGGCTCATGCAACCTAACTAATGATCTGCAATGAATAAATCACAGAAGGATAACTTTGTTCAGATCAAAACGGTCCGTTCTAGCAATATTCCATTTAGTTAAGGTCATAACAGGTTTTAAGAAACACAATCAAAACCGAAGATTCTTCATGAACATAACACGATTGCATCAAGATAACAACAAATTTGGTAATTACAAGCTCTGCTCTTATTTTTAATTTCAACCTGTTTACATTATCATGAATGATACCTGCTAAATCAGCCATACTATATGTTTTTCTTGATCTAATGAACTAACAAATTGGCAAGTAACTATATGAACTAAACAATAGAAATGCCACAAGAAGAGAACGATAAATCAAACCATCTATACAACTCTAAATTAACTATACTCATTGTAATCATAAACTGAACACAAAAGTACATTTAGTCATTAAGCTGTATGTAGTGGGGCAACAAACAAGCCAAAATGGGGCTCCTTTTTTTGTGAACACCGCAACACCCCCCCCCCCGGCGACAAAGGGCCGAAACGTGGGGGGAGATGAATTCTTATCGCCTTCATCACCTTTTGTTTTATTATTATTATAATTGTTTGTGTGTGTGATATATAATTATATATACATATGGGGCTACAACACCATTACACCCCTAAAACAAAAACTCATCCTTCGCCCCATTTTGTAGCCCCTCCACTACACATAGCCTTAACAGATAGCGCCCTGCTAAAACAAAATATGACAAGCTAATCTCATCAAGGACATCATTGCATCATAGCAGCTCATTTTTGCAAATTGGTACTGTATAAAATGTCTATCTAAATGTGTGGATGGAAGCCAGGTCATTCAAAAAACAAATTAAAACTTCACAAAAAAACATCAAAAAATGCAGAAACTCAGAACTGACATGTAGTAGCAGCCAAAACAAAACTCGTGATCTTGTTAATTCATGTTGCATTCACAGATTATTCAAATTATGTGTAAATTAAGTATACTATAGCAACAACTTAATATCTATATTTCATGACCACTGTCCTAAAAAGAGAGCTAATCTTAAAGCCGGGTCAGCAGGGCCAATTTTGGACTTTGAAACTACAAGATTTGAGTTCAAAATTTTCATAGGCATTTTATCAAACACTTGGTGTGCATAACTTACACATACAATAAAATAAACACACTCCTAATTTCCTTAACAAAGCTAGCATAATGAATAATGATATACACATTCCACATATCTATTATTTCAAATTACTACTACACTTTCAGCTAACAAATTATTCAGATACATTTATCAAACGGAAACAATGACGTCATAATCATGAAATAGAAGACGGTAAGCAAAACCTTACTGTACGGAATTGAAGCAGTAACAGAGAAGCTGGTGGCGGTACGGCGGAATACGGTGGTGGCGGCGGCGAGCCGGCGGCCGGAAGTTAATCGGAACAGATGGATCAGCAAAGAAGTTACTTAATTTATGTTCAATTTATGAGTTTAGTCCAAATGTTTAAATAGTAGCAAGTGGAGTCCAAAATAGTTTCGGTTTTACTGATTTAGTATGCGTCCTACTTTAACCACTTAGTCGTATGCATTTCGTTTTATAAAAAGTTATGGTTAGTGTTACGCTTATATTACATGTATGTTTTTTGGAAACAGAGTTCCGGTCTTTTGTCAGCGTGTGAGCTGCGATTGAGCTGCGATACTATTGATATAATGTTAGGATTCTGTTAGTCACGGACCATTGGAAACAAATACGTTAAAAGTTAGAACCGTCAGCAACCAATTCATTAATTGGGACCGACAGCGTCCTAAAGGCGATAGTTGAGATTAATAAAAAACCAATATACCTAAAATAAATGACTAGGAACACATGCATATAGATCTAACATAATTTATGGACAAACAGAAAACTAGAAACACAATCAAACCACCTTGTTTTTAAATGGAAAGGTTAAATACCAAACAATATAAATATTTCATCACCACATACAATAAAAACAACTGCAAATCCAAAAGTTATTACACCATAAAAACACATCAAAAACGCGTTTATTACATAATTTAAAAGATAAAAGAAAACAAAATCAAAACCAACAAGATCACCATCTCTCGAAAACGCTTTAATTGTATAGTGATCCCATTTTCCAGCAAGCATATCTTAAACATCCAACAGTCTTCTGGGCCAAAATGCTCGGTTTCCCTGAAATTCTTAACAAAATACGGTCTTGTTGACCACGGGTCAACCCAGCCCAAAAAAGCATCACTATCAACTACTGCAAGTCTGCAACTGCATTATCCACACCCCACAACCAGCTCTACTAAAAGGAAAAAATATTTAGCAGAAAGAAAGAAAATGGCACATTTTCAAGAAACCTTTTTGTGCCACTTAAATCTTTTATTTATTTATTTATTTATTGTGGGGCAACATGCCATAAACGGATGCAGGCGTCTTCGCCAGAGCTCACAACCGTGTTGTTATCAACAAAGGAGACAGCATAGACCCCACCCAAGTTTGCGCCCTTGATGGTTATACGGCTCGCTGCAGGCTTGCTTATATCATAAATAATCACACACGTGTCCAGCGACCCGGTTGCAACCATGGTGTTGTCAGGTGACCAAGCTAAGCTGTTTATACGAGCCGTGTGGTATAACATGTTCTTAAGCTTTATCTGTTAATAAAATAATAATAATTAACATAATTTCAACTCATTTTCTATATTTTCAAAAATAATATTTGATGGCATTACCTCTCGGGTGACCCGATCCCAAACAACAGCTTCTCTATTGGCATCAGCAGAGGCAAGCATAGAAACATCGGAGAATAATGTATAACTGTAATAGCACCTCGATGTTTTTCAAGGACAGCTTCTTCGTTAAGAGTAAGAGACTCACTGTTGACTGAATAAATGTGCAATTTACCATCTTGCCCTCCCACAATGGCTTCAGATCCATCAGGTGCAATTGAACATGCACTCACAGTAAACCCTAGGTCAACGGTTGACAAGACTTGTGTACCGTTAAGGAGGACTACACCTGTCTCGATTGAAATCAATGCAAGTTCATGCTTACGAATAGCAACACTTAAGTCCTTTGGTTGACTTCCGATATCAATAATATTTGCTTCTCCACATCCGTCTCCAGTTAGAGGAATCCTCCAAATCTGAGTATTACATATGATAAGAATGATTGTCGGGTGTGACGGTATATCTTTAACCGTTTTTGGGCACCCGCCAAATGGGTCAAAAGTCAAACCAAAATGTATTTGCAAATGCCTAAAACCTCATAATCTCATAAAACATGTTTGTATTCATATTTTATAGTTATTATATATGAATTTTAGAAAGTCTCACAGATTTAGGCTTGAAAACGAACAAAGCATTCAATGAACCGTTCGAGGGAAGTTCGTTTATGTCCGTTCATACAATAAACGAACTAACATGAACACAATCATTTGTTTATTTAACTAAACGAACAAACATGAGCAAATGTCCCACTCGTTCATTTGCGTTTGCTTATTTTGTTCACTAAGATTCGTTTATAAGCATTCATCTGTTTAAGTTCGTTTAAATATTCATCCAATTTTATTTCTTACTAATATTAGTTTGAAACCATTTTGATTTTTATATTTTGAAACACTTCGTGAAGAAATATATGTTTACTTTAAAAATGTTTGATGTAACGATGATGGTATTCCCGTTTTAACTCGTTTTGGTTTATATTCATGTACATTCATTGTGTTTGTGAACCATTCATTCAGAGTATTATATTAACAAACAAACACAGACATGTACAATTTTCTTAACGGATGAACAAGAAAATCCGTTCGTTTAAGTGTTCCAGTCCGTTCATTTGTTTGGTTAAAGTTAAACGAAGGAACACAACAAGCCCTGTCCGTGTTTTCTTTCGGTTCGTTTACAGGCCTACTTGGATCAACCTGACCCACCCGGACCATAGATTACTAGTTTTCACCTGAACCCGTTTGACCAAGAACTTTCTTACAATGATGGCATCATCAGAGTTCAGACATCAAACATGAAGACCATGAAATGAATTTCATTTTACCTTATTGTCGAATCCTGAAGAAATGATCTCCTGATCAACAGCAACAAGACATTTGATTTGGTTTTTATCCTTTCTTTCTAACTTACCACTGTAACCAACACCTCGAAGCCACTTGAATATTAATCCATCATAACTGCTAGACAGAATAGTCTCGGGGCTGGTTTTAAGCACCACTAGTGAAGTAATATTCTTCATGTGTCCACACAGAACCAATGGTTCTTTATCAAGATCATTTGCAGAATATAAATATATGGTCCCACCAAGAGAAACAGTAACTATATACTCATTTTGCCACAGACATCACAACTAACATATCCTCAACACCACCAGAACCTGGACAAGTTAATGTTTTTGCAATTGTCCCATTAAAATCCTCTGATATATTCCATATTTTAGCAGTCTTGTCAGCTGATACAGTCAGCACCTACAAGGGTAAAATCCTAACTTTGAGCTGAAAGAATACATAAAGATTTAAAACCAACATATATTTTAATTACCTGCTTACTATCAGGACTCCAGCTAACAGCATATATACTACCTTTGTGAGCATCTTCAGATGACAGCTCACCCTTCTTCTCTGCAGTTTTTCCATCATATAGCAGCCCCTGTTTGTCAGAGCTAACAGTGATGAACATGTTGCCATCTGGGGAGAATCTTACACAGTTGACAAAATTTGTGTGATCCCTGCGTGCAAGAATGTTAATGAATAATAATCCAGTCATACAAAATGCAACAACATGCTATGTAGAGGTCAGTTATGAATCAAACCTATGTGACTGTTTGAACTTAAATGGTGGTCCTTCATAGAAGTTGACCAAGAAGTCCTCTCCACACGAGACTATGCGAAACGGTCTTGTTGGCTTGAATGCACAACTTAAAACTCTCCTTGAATGCCCATCAAATTCTCCAACATTGCTTCCAGAATCCCACCTGTTTGAAGATTGCAGAAATGAGTGTACTCCAATGTAGTACAAAAAAATGTCAAATTGTTACATTTATCGCTTGAAAACTTTATGCGTCTGCTAAAGATCATTAAACATATATATTGTGAAATGTAATCAGTGGATCTATGATCTATCTCTAGCACTAAATCTCAAGATTTAGAAATAAGCATGACATATACACCAAAATAAGAACATACACTCTCTAGGTTTCCATAATTTGGGGCATGGGCACAATTTCAAAAATAAATAGCTGTTCACAGATTTTTACACTTACTACATTACATAATTACAAAACTTTAGGTTTACAAAATCTGCAAAACAATAAATTGGGAAAATATAAATTTGAACAGAATATCGTCAAAATATAAAAATAACGCATGTAATAAAAAAACAAAAGGTTCTAAAATGTCATTCAAGCATCGTCAAACATGTTGTGATAAAGATCATGGAAAATATATGTTGTGAAATGTAATTAGTGAGTCTATCTCTAGCACTAATTATCAAGATTTTGAAATAAAAAGACATATACATCAAAACAAGAAGAACCGTACATATAGAACAGACATACACTCTATGTTTCAATAATTTAGGGCATGGACCCAATTTAAAAACTGATTGGCTGTTTGCAGATTTTTGCACCTACTACATTACATGATTACAATACTTCATATAAACAAAATCTGAAAATTTTTAAATTGCGAAAATAGGTGGGTTAATTAAATATTGCCAAATTATAAAACCAATGCGTGCAATTAATCAAAATGTCGTAAATTTTCATTGAGGCATTCATCAAACAAGTTGTGATCAAGAAAACAAACCCACATAAAAACACCTCAGGTTAAAATTGAAAAACACCTACCTTAACTAAATGTTACCAAATTATAAAAATTTGCTTCTAATCAACCGAAAAATCATTAAATTTCATTGAGGCATTTCATCAAACACATTGTGATCAACAAACCAAACCCACATAATAACACTTCAGGTTAAAATTGAAAAACACCTAGCTTAATTAAATATTACCAAATTATCAAAATTTACGTGTAATTAACCGAAAAACCATAATTTTTCATAGACGCATTTCATCAAACACATTGTGATCAAGAAACCAAACCCACATAAAAGCTCTAACAAACGATTTCCCTTTGCCATCACCAGAGGCCACAATCCTCTGGCCATCAGCAGACCACTGCAAATCATCAATCCGACCCGAAAGAACCCGAAACTCATTCTTCAATACAAACCCATTATGTGTCCCCCAGATCCTCATCATCCCGGACACGTCAGCCGATGCGATCCACTCACCGTTGGGTGAGAACCTGGCGACGGTGGTCTGGTATGCGTGTTCGGCGTACACCTGGACCTCTAATGGCCGTTCCAGGTAACGGATGATAACGGATCGGCAGTTGCAGTAGAGAAAGGCGTTGGTTTTGGGGTCGCCGGAGATTAATATTCCGCGGCCGCGTTCGGTTGAGGGAGTGCAGGCGTATGATTCCACGAGATTCGCCATTGATGGTGTTTTGGGATGTGAAATGAAGAATGAATGTTGATGGTAATGTTAATACAAAGGATTGATTGTTGATTATTATTATTATTATTATTATTATTATTATTATTATTTTGCGAAAACAACGTGTGGTGATTAATGTGAGAGAGGTAGTTAAACTATTTATGTTATGTCTTGTGTTTGGGGTGCCTATAATAATAATAATAATAATAATAATAATAATAATAATAGTGTTTTGAATGGTTAACTTAGATTAGAGGTGCACAAAATACATGATTTCGAACATGACTAAGAATCAATTTTTACTCGTATCTGACTCGTGGGTACAATCACTTCCAGGGACGAAGCTTACTTAGGGTCCGGGTGGCCCCGATCCCCCGTTTTTTTTGCGCGGTAGTGTAAATTAACCATTTTTTCATCGGAAAATTTGTTTACGTGGTAGAAATTTACATGTTTTGGACCGAAAATTTGAGCCCGCCCCCTCTAGTTTATAATTTTTTATAATACATCTTGAGTCGGGCCCACCGACGAGCTCGTCCATGTTGCGGCACTGACCAGGTCTTAGATAATTAGATTTCTCTCTTGAATTGGTTCCACCAATACCCGGTCAAAACCTGACTTGACCCGAAATCCAAAAAAAACCCTGAAAACTATCAACTACCTAACCATAATCGGAACGGGTTCCTACCCGACCGATTTTGACTTTTGGTGACCATAAACGGAATCGGTTGCTACCCGGTTCCGTCTAAAAATACCCGGTTTATGCACCTCTAACATAGATTATTGACAAGTCTATATATGTAAATTTTTGATTTAATTTTTGGTGTTACAACTTACACATCACATAAGATGTAGAAAATCAAGAGTTAAATAGAATGGACAATTATTATTCCGTTGCTCGAATGGTCAAAGGAATGGAATGGATAATTATTATTTTATTGTCTTGTTTGATTACAAAGTGAGAATTATATAAATCATTACTTTGTGAGTTTGTGTTATTTGATATGTAGGAAAAGACAAGAAATTAAGTAAAAGTAAAATTGGTGATGGTGGCAAACGGCGGGTGGTGGTGGTAACGATGGCAAATGGTGTGGCGCGTGGAAGCAGTGGTGGTTGGATGTAAAAGTACACAATTTATATAAATATAAAATAAATAAGTTGAATTAAAAAAACAGGTTCATATATAAAAATATATGATGACTCATGTATATAAAGTTTCAAGATGAGTAATGATACAACATAATAATAATAATCCTATTTAAACACACTAGTCACCTTCCTGTATCAAAATTGGTAAAAGAAAACATGCATCTCAGACCATTTTACTGCTGCAACTACATAATGTCCTACACCTCAATGTCTCACTTCACCTGATATAATAATATCTTTTGTGCCAAGCTTTGGCGGCTATTATCGTTACATTTTCCGCACAAAATATACATACACCTTTATAGTAACAAGAAGCGAAACAAAACAAAATAAACGGAAAATGGCTACATTGTTATAAATCTCTCATAAATCTCATACTCGAGTCGATGTATAAAACTTAGCCACTTGTCCAGCGCCGTTTGCGAGCAGGTCGCTCGGGTTTCACATCAGCTTCTGGTCGGGCTTCGGGCTGGGCAGAAGGCAACGGCTCGTTTTCCATCTTTTTAATAGCTAAAGCTTCCTTCTCACTCGGCATAGGAAGTTTAAACCGCTCGCTTCGTTTCTTCAACTTCTCGACAGTGTCCATATGTTTATCTTCTGATGGTTTTGCATCCTCGTCTTTCTCTTCTACCACGGGCTTTAACTTCTCCCGGGTTTCTTGAGGTTTAATGGATTCTTCCGGAAGCTTTGTGGGAGGATCGGTTTCTTTTGTATCGAGACCAAAATCAATCTCTTTGTGGCTCGTCCATCTTTCGAGCTTCGAACGCCCTTTTTTGGATTGCTCGTCATCAGATGAAGCGGTTTCTTTTTCTCTCGGTTTTTTGGAAGATTTTCGGGTTATAAGATTTTGATCGATGGCTCGTTGTTCATTATGGCCTCTCGAGCTCACCTAATTTCACGAAAAGTAAAATATAATATAAAGCTTATACGACTTAAGAATATTTATCTATTATGTTACGAAAATATGGTAATGCTAATTTACGTACCCGGTCACTTTTTTGACTGTTGTGATCTTCTCGATTCCTTCGAGAAGTGGATAACGAATTATGATTAACCGTGTCAATTTCTTTACCCTTTTTTAGGGTTTCTTTATGCTTCTTTTCTTGCATACCATGCATATCTTTATATCCCCTTTCATGCCTTGAAGGCATTCTTTCATCATTATTAATCTTATATTCATGTGCATACACATCATCACGTCCTCGATGCCTAGAAACGGGCTCATTTTCAAACTTTTCCCGTCTACCCAGATCCCAACTCGTTTCCTTAAACTGGTATTCTTTGTTTGAACTTCTAGAGTCTTCTTTCATCCTCGTATGTCCCAACCAAGACTTGTCCTTTTCTCTTTCTCTCGGTCTTTCAACTTTCTCTCGCTGCATATTATCATCACGTTCACGTTTTCGCCTACTGCTACTTTCTCTATGGGAATGCAACGAGTCTTCACGCTTACTCTGCATACCCTCGGGAATAATATGATGACGGGGTTGAGTTTTTAAAACAGGTAGCGTATCTCTATCGTAATCACCCTTCCAACCGCCATTTTCCAACTGTTTTCTTGACCGGTGTTCGTTTTTATCACTTCTTTCGTTTTCTCTAACCTTATGGCTTCTTTTCCTCATGTCATCAAGCCATACTCCTTCAGACTCTCACACTTTTTTTCTATCATAATTCTCAGACTTCGGGTGTGACCGATACCCTTGATTTGATTCCCACTTCATCGCCATTTGGTGCCTTTCTCTCTCTTGTCTTTCATCACGACCCCTCGGTTCCTTCATGGGTTTCCGGAAGCCTCCGCTGTGAATCGAATCCTCTCGGTCTTCGCCTCTTTCAACAGAAGAATGTTCCGCTTGAGTGAAAACTTTTTGTTTCTTCATTTTATGCCTTGCTTTTTCATCTTTGAAAGTATCTTTGTCATTTGCGTTTTCAGCAGTAGCCACATCTTTAGTTGCATCGTTTTGGTCAAAGCTTCGGTCATCGGCACTGCCATGTGTAACCGGAGATGAAGAATGACTCTGCTTACGGTCAACACTTTCGGTTGACTCTTCATTTTGATTATCAGCCAAACGAGGTGATCTGCTGGATGCTGTTCTCTTCATTGGCCTACAATAATAATTGTTAAAATCAATTAGAATTAAAAAAAACGACGAGGCAACTATTACAACACTATCAAGATTTTAAATCCTACCTGTCAACGTGATTATGCGGGACCCGATCTCCTGTAGCTGCCACTTCATGAATGGAACCAACAAACTGTCCTCTCCTACCAGAAGCTTCTCGTTTTCTACCATTGTTATAAGTTTGTGGTTTATCAAGACGATCGGCTTCAGATCCAACTTGATCTTCAATCTCAAGATTTTCTTTAATATCTTCAGCATGCTCTACAACATCAACTTCTTGCGTAGACTCACGTTCTGGAGATGGAGATCTCTGCAAGACAATCTGTTTTTACAAGAAAAAACAAATCAGTTAATGCGAAAAGTGAACACTGGTAAACTGGAAATTAGATTTGACCAATCACCTCAATAATAGCATCGGAATCACGCATTCGCGGTGGTCTTGTGTCTATCGATGGAAGTCGTTCGCCAAATCCAGTTTCCACCTGTATTGCTTTTCCAGTTGGCTGTATTTTCCATAATATCATGTAGTTAGACTTTAATGGCATAATAAAGTGTACATTTTTGTCAAAAACAGCCCATACCAATTGCATTCGAGAATGTACAGATCCAGATCCCTTAGTTAAGTCAATTTGCACATCAGATTTTACAAAGTTGCGGTTTTCAGATGGGATCTCATGACCCGCAGCTGCAGCTAGCTCTGGCGGGAGATCAGGATCATACTCCTAAAACATTAAATAAACAACACATTGTTTATTTGTCATCAATATAATAAGTATGAGCTTTGAATATAAAAGCAATGTATACCTGTTCAGTCCTCCCACTTTCATAAACACGAATCTTACTTTGCATTGTAGCCTCTAGGCGATGTTGTTCCTACAAACAAAAAATGAAGGCAACATTTTGTATTTATAAGTTACATAACACATCCTTTTATCATGTTAAGATTAAGGCTCGGCAAGCTGAAACTTAAACGAGCTGGCTCGAACTCGGCTTTTTAACTTTATCGAGCTATAAAATCAAGCTCGAGCTCGGCTCGTTTAAAGCTAGAGCCAAGCTCAAGCTCATTAGATTTTTTATATTTCTTAGTATTTTTTATTCTTTTTAAAAATTTTGATATATAAACAACAAAAATATAACTTTTAACATCAATTTATATAAAATATATATAGAATTTATAGCATTATTGTCATGTTTTTGTTCTTTTTGTTTTATAATGTTTTAAAGCTCGAGTGACATAAAAGATTGATTATTATTTTTTTCTTACGCTGGTATGCTATTATTATTATTATATATTAAAATTTAGGGTTTAATACAAACAAACCAATGAGCTGAGCCACGAGCCGAGCCAAACCTGGCTCGAGCTCAGATCGTTTAAAAATTGAGCCAAGCCGAGCCCAGCTTGTTTAGATAATTATACTCGAGCTTTTCTCAAGCAGAGCTTTATTCAAGCTATTTTCAAGCGAGCCCGCGGGCCATTAACTTTTTGAACAGCCCTGGTTAAGATCGATAAATGTGCATGAAATTTAATATCACTCACCAGCTGTTTGCAATAATCCTTCCATGTTTCCTCATTCATACCAAAGTTGAAAAAATCTGATACATCAATGCCTTGTAGTCTCCACGGCTTCTCCTCAAAACCATCAATATCTACCTCAAATATAGTCCTGAGACGGTAACAGGAGGTTATCATACTTGGCAAACAACCATAAACCACTTATAGATAATCATCAGCAATATTATTACCAAATGCTAGCAGTATACGGTCATTACTTATGTGAAGGAAGTGCGAAATCGAGTCCACGACCCGCTCCATTGTTGTTCCAAACCGGTACATAACTTTTCTGCATATTGGGTGGAACGTTTTTCATGCCAGCTGGATGCCATTCGCCTCTACCTCGACCCGCAAAAGATAACATACTTCCTGGTGGACGAACTTGACCCGGGGCCCCACCAGGTGCGACAAGACCCGCTCCAGGCATCGGTGCAGCACCAGGTCTCACATACTACACAGTTTCCCAAATAATAAAAAGATTAAACTATATCACTAAGAAACCTCATTAATCATAATCTAAAACATGAGCCGCACAGACGCACGAACGCACGGTCTCGATGGACCATTGTCTAAACGCATAACAAATAACAAAATTTCCATAAAAAAATATTTTTTTTCATTTATCAATAAAAGAAGCCAGTACAACAATATAACCACATTTAATGGTTGCCTGATTTAATCCATGAAACGATACGTAAAAACTAAAAAGCAAGTACATTTACCATCTTTTCACACTATAAACCAATCTAAGATACATCAACGTACACGTCAAGATCAGTAGACGATCACGATACACATATTACATTATCACTGACCTTGAACTGAGAATGAAAGGAATGATACCCAAGATTTCCATATCCCGTCTTCTGCGCAACCGCACCTCCACCGTCACCTTTCCCGGCATCACCTCCCATTATATCTTTCCTCTCTCCGCCTTCCATACCCTGGCCACCATCCTCCCCCCAATCTTGCATATCGTTCGTCGGTAAATGATGATTCGGATCATCGCCCGTAACAATCAACAAATTGTCACCGTCATCGTCATCTTCACCGCCTAAACCGCCGCCACCGTCCATCCCCATCATCCCGGGTCCCGTATCGTCATTCAACACAATCTGCAAATCATCCTCACTATCACTATCATCCCACTCATCCCCTCCTTCCGGTCCTCCACCCGCTCCTTCACCGGGCACTCCGGACGCCGATAACCCGGGAATCAAAAACCCATCTTCCTCCTCCCCAGCTTCCTCAATCCCAAAATTCTCCTCCATCAAATCCTCCTTAATCTTATTATTATTATCATCAGATTCCAAAACCCTAACACTAGATTCATCAATATTATTCAAATTCCCATCTGGGTTCACATCAGACCCACCTAATTTCAAAAACCCAGAACTCTTAGACCCGTACAGAATCTCCTCATCATCGCTGGGAATCCTATCGTTAAGATCAACCGTACGAGCCACCGGAACCACCGGCGGCGGCGGTGGTTGAACCGGATGCGGCTGAAACGGCTGGAGGACATCGGTGTACAGATCTCCAAACTCATCGTCATCTTCCATTAGATCTCAAAACAGCTATATAGATCGTTAGGGTTTGGGTTAATTGATCGTTGAAAAGATGAAATTGGGTGTTAATTCATGGGAATTGATGGAAATGAATGGTTAATTGTGGAGATTGAAGGTTAAAAGGATGTAATTGGTGATGTAGTGGAGTTAGGGTTAGGGTTTGAGTTTGGGTTTGAGTTTTGAGTTTGATCTTTTATGTTGTTTGTAAGTGAATTGTTTTCAGGATTTTATGTTGGAGAAGATGTTTATCTTTTTAACTAGGGTACATTGTTTTATTATTATTATTATTATTATTATTATTATTATTATTATTATATAAACATGTGATGTGTTTTTATATGTTTTTTTTTATAGAAAAGATAGATTTTACTTTGGTTTTATAAAAGAAGGTAGTAACTACCAACTAATAAGTAGTAAGTTACATGATAAAAACGTTTGTGGTTGTTGACCATAACTTATACAGTTATATATCAATAAAAGTGTTATTGATGTGTGATGAAGAGTATATGAATAATTTAACATAAAATATCCAATTACAATATTGAGCCCAAATTTTATGAAACCAGACGCGAAAATTGTTGGTTTGTTCAATATTTCATTACTTGTTTGGTTTGTCCGATTGGGGTGTTTCATGAGTGAAATGGTAACATAGTTTAGTTGATAAGAGGTTTGATAGACTGTGTGGGTTATACCGACTAATAGCTAAAATTAAATATTTTTTAAGATTTATCGGCTCATGACTGCTTCGATAAAGGTTTGGGCTTTAAAATGATACCATACCCACCTGAGTATGTTAGTTACGTAAATAAAATATTTAATAAATTTATATTTATTACACCTTAATACTATATAACTATGAGATGCTTTATTTTTACTTCGGTTTCAAAGGATAATAATAGTACATGTTCATTATGTTTCTTAAAGCTTCTTTTCCTAATTAACTTGTAGTAATTTATTATTTCCAATTACTGTAAATCTTTTAACTATTCATGACCTCGATTGGTTTTAACCAGTTCCATTAGTGAATCAGTTCGACTTTAATATGTTCGTTTTTGAAAAATAGTTTACAAACGGATTAAAAAGTTTGGTCCATTTTATCCTTTTTAGTTTAAAAGTTTGAAAAGATTCAAACTATATCTTTCCTAAAAAACGTTATTGGATTTTAAAGGCCCAAAGAAAAAACAAGCTTATGCGTTGCAGCTTAAGGCCCACAAAAGAACTGGGATGCACTAAATAACATGGCCTTTGTTGGGTTCACGGGTCAAATGAAGATGAGTCATGGTCTGCTTGAGCTCGAGCTTAGCTCGAAATTTAAACATCCTGGCTCGGCTCCAAATCTTCAACCGATCTACAAACTTAAGCTTGCACTCCATCGTTTACAAACTGAGTTGGCTAGTGGCATTATCAGCCGGGTTAACATTAAAATAAGATAAAATACAACCACGTATTTCAACGGAAACTGGCTGTTCACGGGAAAGATGTTCAAGGAGAATCGGTTGTGGTCGTTGGGGGTCAGAGAAGAGGAAGAAAAGATTGTGGTCATTGTTCACCGAGACGAACTGGATGATGATTTGTTGGGCAGGTGGGTAGAAGATTTTCGTTTTGAAGGCTTGTGGTTAGCTGGGCTTGTATTTCAGCAAACACACATGCATATATCATTAATAATGAATCAACCGAAAATACTCAAGCGGGCCAATGAGTAAGCTAATCTGTGGTCAAGCTCCACTCGATTACAAACTGACCTGATTTTGAACAGGATTTTATTTTCAAATAAAATTCAAGCCACGGGCTATCCGCACAATCTTGTTACTTTGTATAATGAAACAGTGACGGAGTCTATAACGGGTCAACAGATCGAACACAAAAGCACGACAGATACATCTAAAAACGAAAACTAGTTAACTAGCCTAGTGAGTTAGTTTGCAATAAGATTATAAATACATAACAGATCAAAAAATCCACTTAAATATAAAACAACTATAAAGATGAAACATGTCAACATGTCCTGCGGGTTAAATATAAAACAACTATACAAGAGGCATAAATATAAACCGGGTCATCGAGTACAACTAGCTTAAACTCTAAACCGACTTAATACATAGAACAACCCCACAAAACTAGTCGCCCTTTACCTGGGTCGCCTATAGGTCGAGTTTAGACTCAAACCGAACCAGAAACCAAAAACTCGGTTTCTAGGTTTTTTAAAATGTTAGGTTTTCAGTTTTCATGACGGGTTCAATTCGGTTTGATAATCAATAATCTAGAAAAGCTTATGCTACTTTACTTCATATTCGCACACATTCACCATCAAATCATCAGTAGCAAATCTGTTTCGATTTTCTGCACGCGTCTACATTACAAACCAGAAAAGTAAACAACTAAAATGTACAAGATCTAAATCAAGAAAACCATACCACTAACAATCCCACTGGTATACTTGTTTGTATACACCTATCTTTATTCAATTGTAACCAGTACTCATATAACCCTAACTTGAAGAAATCATTCATCATAGCAATGATCATCATTATAGAACTAAATGTCATGCATATCTTTAATCACTTTACATATGCAAATCCAGTAACCAAATTAATCATAATAAAAATTCAAACATAACCTAATTATTAAATCATACTGTCAGTTAGGGGATTTGAAGGTAGAAGCCTGTGGAAGCGACATCGGGCCTCTTCTTGATTCATTATCATCTAAAAGCCTCTGAACCCTCTTCTTTGCACAATATTGCCTATCAAAATGTTTCACCTGATACATCATCAATTATTTCTCCATCAATCAACAGTAACACAGTCATCAAAATAAGGATGCAAACGAGCTACTCAAGATCAAAACAATAAAAAGCTCGACACAAGCCGACCCTTATCGAGCCCGAGCTCGAGCTTTGCACGGGAAGAGCGCTCAGGCTTGTTGATTTGTTGAGCTCGACGGGCATGAACAAGCCTAGCACATATTTAAATTTGAACTCTTTTGAACTTCTATGTATTAACTTCACACTGCACGGCCGAGCTCGAGCTTGAGTCTAGGCACGTTTAAGATTTCTCTCAATATATTTACAATTAATTAAAGGTCTACATAACAAGCAACTCAACTCGAGATCAGATCAATAAAAAGCTCGAAAGGAGCCGAGCTTTTCTGAGCCCAAACCTCGGATAAAGCTCTTTTAGTTATGCAGCCCGAGCTCAAGACTTGTATGGGAAGCTTGTTTAGACTCGCCGAGCCTTAAAGAGCCTAGCATATTTTAAAGTTTTAACTCTTTTGGACTTTTGTGTATTAATTTCGCACTACACAACCGAGCTTTAGCTTTTTTAATGTACTACACAAGCTTGGACCGAGCTTAGACTTGTTAAAGTTTTTCTCAAAATATATATATATATATATATATAAATAACTAAAACTCTATATATAATTAATTAATAAATAACAAACAACCCGAGCTCGAGACTGATAAAATGAATGACGAGCTCAAACTCTCATAAGTCAAAATCGAGGCTTAGCTTGTTAACGTATATAAATTAATTAATCAATAACAAACTAAACAAGCCGAGCTCGAGCTCTCGTAAGTCAAATTTGAAAGCAATATAAAAAGCTAGGGTTTGTTTAAATTACCCAAGTACGGCGACAAGAGTTGTCGTAAAGCTCTCTGGTCTTCTTACACTGAAGAGGATAGAGCAAACCTACAGCAGCAATCTCAGTTGGCTTATTGTTCGATGATTCTTTCTCTAGACACGCGTAGAACGCATCACGAGCCTATTAATTTCAAAACAATTAATTAGAATTATTATTATTATTATTATTATTATTATTATTATTATTATTATTATTATTATTATGACATGTAATGTGATGAATGACTAATTAATTACCTTGTAGCAAGCTTGTCTAGCGTCGGAGAGAACGTCTTTGTGGACTTTGTCAGATTCGACCGCCATGGTTAATGGTTGATGCTTTGATCTCGGGTTATTGAATCATGAGATAGATTAATTACTTGGGTAACAAATAATGTTTTGGGTATAATATTATTTAACGGGTTGGATCATCATCGTTAACAGACTAGTGTTTTACTTTACCCGGGCCGTTGGTAAAATTCAAGGGTTGTTGAGTTGGTAAGTTAACGTTAATTTAATCGGTTTCAGCTTCAGTTATGTCTGTTATTGTATCGGAAGTAAAGCTCGTTTGTATGTATATAAAAATGAATTTATTTGTTCGGGAAAATTCATGGATAAGGGTGTTCAAAAAAATCCGAATTATCCGAACTATCCGAAATTTCAGATATCCGATTATCCGAAATATTGTTTTAAATAAATATTATACAATAAATATCAACTATATATTTTGAAGTTCAGCCTCTGCATTTTACGAGTTTAAAATACAAGGAAAAGAAATGATAAGATTGGATAGGGAAAGAAATAAAAAGAAATTATCTACTTAAAAGGCATTCTCGAGTTATAATAAAAGAAAAGAAAAGAATGTGTTAAATACATTCTTAAGTTAGATTGGAAGGAAAAGATAGAGAAAAAATTGTAACTTTACAATTATGTCATCATACCCAACATGGAAAAGAGAGTTGAGATATGATAAATTAGTAATATTGTAATGAACTATAAAGTTTTCCTTCACAATCAAGTCATATTTGGTTGGAAAGTTTAGGAGGAAAAGAACTCTACTTTTCTTTGCATTATCTTTTTTTTTCCTTTAAAAAAAGCTCAAGAATGATAAAAAAAAATCTTTTCTTTTCCAAACCTTAAATAAAAAACTCAAGATAACAAGAAAAAAAACTAGATCCAGACGCCCCGCATTTCATTCCGCCATCACCTCATGGTTCGTTTCTTCTTATTTAGGCGACGACACATCTGAAATGAAAGATAGGAAGATGTAGGATTGGTGGACGACGGTAGTTCGTGGCAACAGGGTCGAAGGTTAATGGTCGTAGAGATAGGCTATTGGGTGCTCTATTGAAGATCTTTTGTAACAGGGATGAAACCATTGTGTATTTGTGTGCTTTACACTTTTCAAAATTAAATTAGAGATATTAAGGAGTTTTATTTATTAATTTATTCATTTTTTTTCATTTTCGGATATCCGTTTCACTATCCGAACAGATATCTGAAATTTCGGATAGTGATATCCACTTTCCAAAATATTCGGATATCTGGTTTTGAACACCCCTACTCATGGATGGCTTTTCGGTTGTCGTATGCTTTGCTATGACAATAAATAAGAGCCAAGAACAACCTTTTTCTAGTGTTGGTTTGTTTTTTAATGTCCAATTTTTTCCCATAAACACCATATGTTGCATTATCCAGAGTAACCAGCATAGTTGGTCTAAATTGGATGACGATGTAATACATGTGGTAAATTAACAAATGTTGTATATAAAAGAATTCTCTCAAATTTATAAATTTGATATTTTAGACTTCTTATTATTTGTACTATAAATTTCGTTTCTTTTTTTACTTTTAGTTTTTATCCTTTACTTCAAAAAACGAATCTTATTTGTTTGGCAAATTGATTTTAACAGTCTCATATTTTTACAGTTGGACGATAATAATCACACATGAGGAAATAGTTGTCACCGGTTCCACCTTTCATGCCAATTGTTTCCATCATAACTTTTTAAGATAATAATCACACATGAGAAAATAGCTGCCACCGGTCTCACCTTTCACACCAATTGTTTCCATCGGACATCTGTTAAAAAAAACTTAATGGTTAAAAAAAACTTAATAATCACAATAAAAATGATAAGGGTGAGAAAGAATTTAGTCAATTGATCTTAGATTCGAATGACTGAGATTAATTTAATAAATAAAATTTAATGGGAAAGGCATGAGCGTAATAACACACCCTTGTTGACTTTATCTCTCCACATGTAATGCACATGTTAATTCCTCCATCATTTTAAAACGTCCATAACTTTTTCATACGGCATTTTAAAAAAATATTCACCATAATAATAAACGTTTTTTTTATCTTTAATATGAGTATTATATTGTTATATAAAAATAAATAAAAAATTTATGGGTTTCTTTAATTGTGTTTTTTGTTGTTCATTGTGGAAGGAAAGAGGGATGGAGGCAGGCCTAAATTGACTTGGGATGAGAGAATTAGACATGACTTGACAGAGTTGCACATATCTGAGGACATGGTCCAGGATAGAGATTCGTGGAGACGTAGGATTAAGGTTAGCGACTTCTAGGGGAAGGTACCTAGTTAGCTTAGCTTTCTATTTAGGGTCTAGTTGGCTAGCCTTGCTCCTTGTTGTTTATGTATATATTTTGTTTGATGCTGCTTTTTGATTCTTATGCCCTATTCTTAGTAGGTTACAGATTCCTTGCTTTTTTGGTAGTTTGCTATCTATGTATTGCTAAGTGTCTTTGCTTGTAGGATGTATGTTTACTCTGATTACCTGTATGTAACTTTATGAGCCGGGGGTCTCTCTAGAAGCAGCCTCTCTATTCTCACGGATAGAGGAAAGACTTGCCTACATCCCACCCTCCCCTAACCCTACCGATAGCGTGCTATGCGGTGGGATATAAAGGGCTTGATTGATTGATTGATTTTGTTGTTCATTGTGTCTTTTTGTTATACGTATTCACCAATGTGTCTTACGTTTTATGTCATTGTGTTATACGTATTCACTATTGTGTTTTACGTTTCAAGTTATTGTGTAACATGTATTAATCATTGTGTCTTCTGTATTAGATAATTTGGAGTTATTTTATTATTATTTTTACATATTATTATTATACAACGGTGTTATTAGTATTTTAAAAAAACATAATGATGAGTTGAAAGACACAATGACGAAGAAAGACAATGACGAAAAAAGACACAATGATAAGGGAAAAGACACAATGGTGTGCGAAAAGTCACAATGACGTAATTTTAGTTTTAAATTTTATATAACAAAATTCATACACATATTAAAAATAAAAAAACGCTTGTTATTATGATAATATTTTCTTTAAAAAAATATCATACGAAAAAGGTATAGACGTTCTAAAATAATAGGGGTAATAACATGTGATTTGCATGTGAAGAGAGAAAATATGTACAATTAACTTTATACTCCTTTTCTTTTGGTCCCCACTTAACATATATCAATTATTTATGGCTTCCCACACCTCTCATTTTTGTTAGCCTTTATAGAATAACTTGATAGGATAACATTCTTATATATTCTTTCTTGTTTTTTTTAACGAATGACAACTTTATATTTAAATATAAGGTAATGTTCTTATTACAAAATAATTATCCCTATAACATCGTGGGTGCAATATGATAGACAAGTAAGAATTTTGGTGGCACAAAAACATGCTATTTGGCAGCACCCTAATGTTTCATGGAATTTTGTTTTTTTTGTGTGTATTTTTTCTTTAACGAAAACCAACCGTATATCAAATTAAACGTTTTTGTTTTTGTTTTTATTTTTATACTTTGACTACCAAACTTGTAAAAATCAACTTCAAAACTTTTGGCTTTTATAATTTAGCAACCAAACTTTAAAATTTGTGTCACGGTTGTTTTTTATGGTATCGTAACAAACCGACCTAGTTTCCGTTGCGGGTTAAAGGCAGCTACATAAATAGGTTTGATTCTTTCGGGTTTATGGCGAGGTAAGTGACAGAGGCGTTATGGTTTTTTTTTTCTTTTTTTTTTGTGAATAGAGTTTGAGCAACCACAACACGTAAGTATCCAACTTGTTATAAGTTAACAATAACTAGTTAAAAGTCGTTTTTATCATAAAGGTAAATGTCGGTGATATATGTTTCATTGGATAGGTGGTTAAAAACAATTTTATATGTGAAATCAATATAGAAATTTAAAGTTACAGTATATATGGTTTCATCGTTTTAACTAACTACACTTGCTCTATCATGTAATTTTAACCTTGTCTTGTCCGGTCGTGTTTTATGCTCTTTTGTTAACAGTAGTATGTAATACGAGGAACAAATGTTTTGGTTCGTTGACAGGCCAACTTTCTCATAGTTCAGATTTAAGAGGTGAAAAAATGGATGGATTTGGGTAACGGGTCAAATAGGTATTTTTGGGTGTTAGTGGGTGTTTGGGTGAGCTTTTCTTTTTTGCTTTTTGGAGGGGTAAAATGTCCAAAATGCCCCTCCAAAAGCAACTAAAAACACCAAATTGAAGTTTTTAGGTGCTTTTGGAGTGACATTTTGGACATTTTGCCCCTCCAAAAAGTAAAAAAGAAAGGCTCTCCCAAACATGCCCTTAGTATTATTGAATAAAAAGAGAGGCGTATAATTTTCCTTTTGCAACAAAAAGGATCCATTCTATTAGACAATAAATGTGTCATGTCAATAATAAGGTGTATTATTGAAGCAATAGTCCAATTTTCAACTAAAAAGAACTCTCCCAAAAAAGAAAGAGCAGACCTTTTGAAGACGAGAGTAAGGTACAACAAGACCATTTTTACCCACCGTCCTTCTCACGGTTTTTTGTTATTTTTTGAACGGCCAACAAAATTTCATTTAAATAAATTACTTATATATAGTCTAGTTGTTACATGTTAATAAGTTAGCCCGATTATTTGTAGAGGGACTTTTCTATAGTCACTACTTGTTTTGAGTTCATTTTCATATGTGTGGGGATAGGGTACTAAACCCCAGATACGATCGTTACTTATTACGTTACATGTCATATTGGATACATTATTATTGTATACTAACCAATACTCAATGGACTGGGTGGTTATGGAGGTAACCCCTAACCAGGCTTGGCCCAATAAGATTAGGGTTTCATGATGGTGGTCATGAGGTTCTCTATATAAGTGAGTCTCTACTCTCATTAAAAAATACTCTTGGCCACCAACATATTTTTGTGTCTGTAAACAAGAGGAAACTCTTAACAGTCACCTCCACTTCCCCCACCTTCAATGGCAGGTCTCGAGCACGCCGGAGAAGAAGATCGAGGTGTGAGTTCTTTCATCATGAAGACCAGAGAACATTAATCTGAGCCCACCAGGGACTAGATTAGTGATTATCCAGTCTCGATTGAGATATCAAGCTAAGCCTACCTCATGTTAGTTTCATGTTTCTTCAATATGTTTTCTTTCTTTCTTCTTTTTCTTTTATCTTTGTTTTATTTTCTTTGTATTTATTTGTTTTTTTTTCATACCCATATTACAGGTTTGAAGAATCTCACACTTGATATATATATATATATATATATATATATATATATAACCACAAATAAACAATCAATAACCATTTGTATACCCATGTTATTTGGTCATGATCATTAGGTCCGTAGTTTTTCTTTAAAGCGACTGAATCAGACGAGTGTAGTTGTAGGGATGAGCTTGGTGCTGGTACCCAAGGGGAAAAAGAAAAGGGTAAAATACGGATAGCGTACGTGTAACATCCCGAAATTTCAAAGGTAATATTAATTATATTACTTATTAATAGATGGGAAGTTTACTCGGGTTATCAGGAAATAAATAAAAGAATAGGAGTTGGTATGGGTCGGGCTAGTGTCGGGTAATGGAAGTGGGTTATGGACTTGGGTTAATTGAGATAGGTTAAATGAGAATGGGATTTCAGGGATATAAATACCCCCAAAATCCCAAAATATCTCATTTCTCACCAAACTCCCTAACACACACTCCTTACACCCTCAAAACACACACATTCTAACCGATCTAGATTCGAAGCCGAGACCCGAGATTTGTTGATAGATCTGAGTTGGTAAGGTAAGAACTAATCTAACAAAGCTATTATTACTGAAAATGGTTAGGATTGGATGGGTTAACCGGACCCGAAACCCAACTGCCCAAATCGGACCCCTAAAACGTCGATTTTAGACCGATTTGATGGTTGGGGTTTGTAGGCGCCGATCATACGGTTCCGTGGGTACCAAAATCGAGTTATTTGGCTAAGAAACGAAGGAGTTATGGGCAAACAGATCTGCAGCGCGACAACTTCGCCTGCAAGATCAAGTTCGCCTGATGAACTTCGCCTTCAAGCGTAACTTCGCCTTCAAGCGTAACTTCGCCTAAGGTATAACTTCGCCTACGGCCAAGTTCGCCTAAGGTATAACTTCGCCTGAAGCCAAGTTCGCCTAAAGTATAACTTCGCCTGAAGCCAAGTTCGCCTAAGGTTTAACTTCGCCTGAAGCCAAGTTCGCCTAAGGTATAACTTCGCCTGAAGCCAAGTTCGCCTAAGGTTTACTTCGCCTGAAGCCAAGTTCGCCTAAGGCATAACTTCGCCTGAAGCCAAGTTCGCCTAAGGTTTAACTTCGCCTGAAGCCAAGTTCGTTTATAAAATAAATTAAAAACCTAATGGAAAATGTGTTAAGGCAGTTATCGAAAATAAAATTTTTCCAAGCTGACCTGGCAGCTTAACCCCAGCCAGGGGCTCTGCCCCTTGGACCCCGCTAGGGGCTGCCGCCCCTAGAACCCCGCTACCAGGGGCGCTGCCCCCGGACCCCCGTTCGTTGTGGGTCATATAAAGATAGAAACGCAACATAAGTAGTAGTAGCTAATTGATACGTGTAAATATTATACAGTTAGCCGTGCACAGCTCAAGAGGGGAATAACTATTAACGGAGAGCGTAACAGTATTCAGGTGAGTTTCTAGCCCCATTTATGTGTTATGTTTTCGGGGCTGTGTGCATACTCGATGTGTTGTTAATACATTTATCCTAAGTGATAAGTGTATGCCATATGTGATATATGTGATGGATATGAATGGTTGCTTGTCGGTACGCAAACGATCTTCGGATATTGCGCGTACTGTCAGGTCAAAAATAAAGGTACAAATATTATACATCGAAGATGTATGAACATTACAAATGAATACTTGTCGGGGCGTGAACGATCTTCGGATATTGCACGTATCGACAAGAGGTATGGTTGTTAAATGAATGATGTAAAGAACGCCTAGGGTGTTCTTATGCTATGATGTAATTATTGTATATGTGAAGTAGGTGTATACAGGTACACGAATGGTATGTGAGTTCTACGTTCGACATAGTAAGTTAGGATGGCAAATCCCTCTAGCTTTTGTCGGACATAGACTCGGCTGGTGATGGCGTAGTTAAGGACTGCGGGCCTTATACGTAAAGTAGATGATAGATGTAAACGTAGATAGGGACGGTGGGCCTTATACGTGTTACAGATAATAGACGACAACGTAGTTAAGGACTGCGGACCTTATACGTATTATAGATAGGCATCAGCATAGGAAAGGACTGTGGACCTTATACGTGCTGTAGTTGTATTGTGGTAGCATAGGGGAGGACTGCGGACCTCGTACGAGCTATGGTTTAGGTTGCAACATAGGGGAGGACTGTGGACCTTGTACGTGTTGTGGATGTAGGATGGTATAGGGAAGGACTGCGGACCTTGCACGTACCATAAAGGGTGAACATAGGTAAGGACTGCGGACCTTTGTACGTGTTCACGACCTTGAGTACAGGTATAGACGGTGAACTATGAACGTACTCTCGGTAGACTGAGGTTAGTGATTGTAGATATGTATGTATGTATGGTAGCAAGTATGTAAGTAAGAAAGAAAGTATGTAAGTAAGAATGAAGATATGAGTACTTATGTGTGTATGAAAGAAAGTTATGAGGTTAAGTACGTATGTATGTAATAAGGTATTGTATGGCGTTCGATTAACTAGAACTCACTCAGCGTAGCTGACTTTTAGTATGCACGCAGGTGAGCTGATTACAGAGTTAGCATGAGGATGACACACGGCATGGATTGAACGGCTGGCATCTGAAGAAAGAAGTAAAGATGTTTTAAATATAAAGTTTTGTGTTATGGTATCAAAGAAAAGGTTTAACGTTTTGTAACAAATGATTGATGTTTTATATTCCGCGAAAAGTTTTAATAAACTCTGATTTGAAGAACTGTGTTTATGAGTAAATCCGACGCTAAAGTAGGGCTACTGGGTTCGGGGCCTTACAGTACGAAATCTCAAAAAAAAAGAAAAAAAAAGGTAAAGTGGATGCGGAATTGATATGGAAAGTACCTGGTACCATTTGTTCATCCCTTTGTATAGTTCTATATATGTCGACAAATAATATATAATAAAATAATTAAACATTTTACGTAAATCTGATCTAATACATGGACTAGTAAAGTCTCTATGTTAATGCTTGAGACGTTTTGTTAGCGTCTATTATTATTAATTAGTTATCAATGTTTGTTAAAATTTAATAAACAAAGGTATTATCATTATTATTATTATTATTATTATTATTATTATTATTATTATTATTATTATTAAGCCTGTGTGTGTTGGGCTCATGAACTTGTTGAAAAGTAAGATGAGCCCACGTATATAAAGAAAAAGATAGATATTATCAGTAGAAATTTCATGGTTTAAGAAACGAAAATTGGTCCGTGAAATCAGTTGGACAATACTGAGAATCCTTGAAATCGGGTATGAATCAAGATAGAAAGAAATAGTTTCTTTGCACATTTTACTTTTCATTTCTGATCATCATTTTGTTCTTTGTTCTCACATCAGGTTCTCGTCCATCCATCCATCAAAACCCACCCCCAAGTTTGCAGCAGCAACATGGTGGGTTACTGATTCTTCTCTCAATTATGTGTTATTTGTGTTTCTAGTTGAGCTTATAATTAGCTATATCATCCTGTATTGTATTGTATTGTGTTGGGTGTAGTTGTCATATTTTGATCATGAGATATGCTATCATTTTGACCCTTTTGATTGGTGTTTTATACATGAAACTCCTGTTCAAAGTAAGCCATAGTGAGTTGAAGTGAAATTACCTTTTGATTTCGCTCATAAGAGGCTTGCTTGCTTGATTTTGTTTTGTTTTGTATTGTGTGGATCTACTGTCTGTTTGTTTGTTATTAGCTATGCAGTCGATATCGCATATATATAACCGATATATCAGTGATATATTGGTTATCAGTCCTTGTTGATATATAAATCAGAATATCGGTACCGATAATTTCAACGATATTGACCGATATATTACCGATATTCCCGATATCAGTGTTTTAAGTCTTAATTATCAACTTTTAGAGTTCAATGTTAATGTTTTAAGTCTTAAATCAATTCTTACTTGCTACGATTGTTAGTGTTTTGCAATTTGCAAAAGGTTAATTTGTTAATGGTAGGAGACTACACTGAGTTATTAATGTTAAATTGTCATATATATGAATTTAACATGATATTAAAACTACCGATATCTCACTGCGATATCTCATATATCGGTCCTTGACCGATATCAAGTATTTTTCCACATTAACTGCGTAGGTTATTAGCTTGCTTTTACTTAAAAAGAGATGTATGTTTTCATTCCAGCGATGGAGTTGGCATTATTGTTTAAGGTTATTATGCGGATTTTTGATTATGAGTTCGTTTTAGAACGATTATGATGATGCATAACGTCCTATCATTTATTTATAGAAAACATCTTATGTTATTAAATCTTGTTCAAAATAAGTTATCAACACAATGATTTTGTTTCTAGTCTTTTAGTTGGTTGGTTGATTGATTGATTTTGTTATGTTTTTCGATACCTAATTTGCCCGTTGTTGGCTTGTCTTCTATTCCTAGCTGTGATCGTCTCGTTATTACAATTTATAGTTGGACTCCAACTGATGATTGGTTCAATTCTTTTCAACAGCTAACCATGGACGAAAGTCAGCTTAACATATTGCCTTTTGATCTTATAAGGAAGTTGTTTATAAAACGGGCTTTGCGGGCCTCCCTAATGCTAAACTTGTGTGCCAACAGTTTAAAGACCTCATTAGAGGCGACAAATTTGCCAGAAGATTCAGCACAACAGATACATCGTTGTGGAACTTCTACCACACAAGGACTCTAAAAGAAGGTGACCGGGTTACCGCCATTAAATAAAGGGGTGCGGATCGAATGTCATTCGCGGTCGATTTCAGCCATTTATTGCATGATGAGGACAAAGATTAGCCGTTGCTGCCGTTCTTTGTTGTCGTTCGGAGAAGCGTTCTCTTGTTTGGATCCTCATACCACGAGTTTTTCACTTACAATCTATGGACGGGCATGAAGACTCGAATCAAGTTGCGATTTTCGGATCGATTGGGGCAATCAAGAAATGTTTCGAGGCACTAAAATAGCGGCTAATCCACATGATGACGACCACTACATCATTGCTTTCTTTCACCCTCACAAAGGAATGGCTTATGATGTATTCCACCATTCCGATTACAACCGGCCTCTGTATCCGATAGCTGGTCAAGCCGGCAACGCAACGTTCATGCACGATGAGTGGAAACACCCACTGGCGATGATGGTCCCAACAATACCTGATTACATGTTTACAAGTGTCTGTGGTCTTAACCCGGTTGTCTCCTACACGAAGAACAAGCCGTTGATGGACTCCCTACGAGCTCGTTTAAAAAGTGAAGCTAGAGATTTTCTAAACTTAGTGTATTTTTATCACAATAACGTGGGGTACTTGTTGTTCAAATGGGAATTGTTGAAGGTGAATGTGATGGGTACGTTCAGGTTCACCTAGATGGGTTGACGGCTGCGTACCGGCCTGACAAGGTGAGTCCGGTTTTAGACTTTCTCCCCCGAGACACGACTAATGTTGTTACCGGTAGGCCTCAGAGCGTTTGAGTCGTTTCACATTACCCAAACTGACGAAGACACTGTGAACGTGTCTTTTTATATGAGGCTAGCAGAGGATCTCGAGGGTGACTCACATGTCGTTCTTCTAAGGTTCAGTCATGAAGCCAAGCAGTGGATATCAGTTGCAACTAGAATTCAGGTTGACAGCAGGGCGGGGGTGTTTAGTCAAGTTTTTCCAAACAGATTGCTTATTTCTAAACATCAAGAATCTGTCATTGGTGATCAAGTGAAGCCTTTATTGATATTTGAATGTTTTGGACTTTTACTTTTGTTTAGGTGAAACCTTTATGAGTTCAATACGAAATTTGTTTGTTGTTTTGGCTCCAAACCCGGATTCCACATTCTTTCCCCCTCTTATTACCTTTTTAATACCTCCTACACTCCCCAAAATCCAACCCCATTCCCTTTATATCCATTACCTTTCTATTTAACTCATTAGAGCATTCCCAGCCGATTCTCCAAATTACGTGAGAGGGTTCTCTATTTTTTAGAGATAGTTAAAAGTGGTTGTAAGAGAATGAGAAAGAAAATGTTACTGTTCATGGTTAAATTTGGAAAAACAAATTGTTCACCTCTATAATTTTTTAATATTTTTGAAAGTAGTTGTGAGTGAAGTAGAGAGAAAATGTAATGATAAAAGTATAAAAAAATATTACTTAATTGAAAATGAGAGAGAAAAAATGATGTTTTTAGTGTAATTATAGAGATGGAGAATGGATTGAGAATGCTCTACATTTTCCCCATAACTCCATTTCACCTCCCAAATCATCAACCTCATCATCAAATTCTCCAATATTCAACCTTCATCTTCTTGGTAAGAACTCATGTTTTAAGCCAAAACTCTTAAAGTTTCATCTTATTTCTTAAAAATCACATTGTTAATCCTCTAGGATCTTACCCCAAGTTTCACAAATGTGAACTTTAGTGGAAAAATCCATGTAGAGATTTCAAGGTGTTATTTTAGCAAAACTCATTCGTGTTCTTGATTTTCTTTCAAACCATCTTGTGTTTTGGTAACAATAGACTAAGCTATTAACTATATTCATGTCATTTAGCTTAAGTTCTCAAAATGTTCAAAAGTTATAAATGCTTGTCAATCTTATGTTTTGTTTATCAAAGTTTTTCATCTTGATTGTGAGTGAAAGATTATATGGTGAAGTTGCGAAAAATAGTTCTACAACCATAAACCCACCAAGCCTTACACAAGAAAATGGATTAATATTAGTTTCTAAAATTTTCCATTAATAAATTCTAAAAAATATTCAACTCTTGTTCAAGACCCTCCAAATCATATTTTGGTTTGTAGAAGTGGTATTCCATGCAATACTTGATAAACTAACATAGTTTGTGGCTTATACCCAAAATTCTCTTGCTAACTAACAAAGTGGTTTATACTCAACCTCTCTTGATTCTAACATACCTAACAAAGTTTGTGGTTTATATTAAAACTCTCTTGATTCTAACATAATTAATAAGTTTGTGGTTTATACCCAATCTCTCTTGATACTAAATGTCATAACCCTGCAAGTTACCGTTTGATGAGTTGTTGAAGTGGTAAACCTATAACAAATTCTTGACTAAATTATTATGGCTCATGTATATATATATATAGGATTGATTTCTTTTGAGAACCACTTTGAGTTTTAAGAACTCGAAAGAACTCAACGTAACAATTTTTTTTTTCGAAATTTTTTTACACATGTATAATACGTAAGTGTAAGTGATGTACAAAAAATTACGTTATTTTTTTACACACCGAATCAACTTTTTACACATGTGTAACTAACGTTTAAACTTGTGTAATTATCAAAAATATTTATTCTCTCCCCTGCTTCATTTTTTAATTACATTTAATCTCAACCACATGTTTCATATCATTTAATTAAATATGTGGTCTAAAATTGAGTTCTTAAAGTTCTTAAAACTTACCATGGTTCTCAAAATATCCCTCCCCTATATATATATATATAGACAAATTTTACCATTCGTGCTTACACACTTCCGTTTACCTTTTAGGGTGACGTCGGTGTTCAAACTTTCAAGACTTTAATCCTTCATTTCGTATCTTAAATCGCCAAATCGTGAGTTATACTCGAACCCTTTTAAACTCTGGGATGTAACATTGTTATTAAAAAATCACATAAACTCAAACACACTCTATTTTCACTCAAGCAAACTCAATTCTAATACATGTTAAATCTATATGTTTATTTATTCAATCTACATGCTAGAATAGTTGACATGCTACTTTCATTAACTTCGCAAGCCTCCCTTGACATGTATAACGTTATAGGATTCGCACACTGCCTTTTCGTATGAGGTCTTTGTCAAGTATTCTATTACGACCTTGTTATGTTGATAATAAGAATATGCTAGTACTTAATCTATGGTTTGAAATGTAGTCATGCATGCTAGTATGAATTCTAAAACTAAACATAATTTAGTCATGTGGATTTGAGATTTATTCTATATTATGCTATGTAAATTCAAACTTGTATGCTCACCAACATTTTTGTGTTGGCGGATAGTTTTACAATGTTGCAGGAAATGTTTGAAGAATTGTTGCAAGAAAAATATTTAGGGTGGATTTAGATACACGCCAAATTCTAAAATCAAGACTATGCTATATTATTTTGTTATTATTTGTGTTTCGTTATGGACAAGTTGTATTTTCATTACCAATGAAAAACAATACTATTTAATATATTGAAATCAGTTATGCTAATGAATGTCTTTGGAATCAATCTATCATATTCGGTTGAGGGGTGACGGATTGGTATCAGAACATTGATTATAGACTACGAAAAAACAAATATTTATTTTTTTTCCTAGTTTCCTGAAGGGTAAAATAAGCAAAAATATAAGAAGCCAATTGTTATTGGGCCACGATTCTAATCAATCCCAATCATATCATATATAAGAACTAAACAAACACATTCCTTTTCTTATTTATTTGTGAAGGTTGGTCGTATCGAATCGACTCGACTCGACAGGAGAGATGGTATATTCATCCATATTTTTGTTTTTTTATTTGTTATGTCTTTGTAAGTGATTGATTTACTATAGTGTGATTGGTTGTTTTTTTGAATAATAATAATAATAATAATAATAATAATAATAATAATAATTTAGGACAAGGTATTCAATAGCTTAGTAAAGAGGAGGATGAAGAGCCGTCGCGTCAGGAAGTGTAAGTCGATCTGATCGTTTTCTTTTTTCTTTTGAACGACTAACAAAAATTTTATTAATCAAACTAGCAAGACGCTAGAAACACCATTACAACCACAAACACCAAAACGCCGCCAAAAGAACAAGAAAGACAGTATTGAAACCACAACCTCCTTTTTATCCAAAGAAATGCTAACACCTTTATTTCCTCCATCAAACTAACAAGATGAATAAGACTTCCCTTGTGAACTAATGCATTCCTCCTTTTCCACAAAATCCAAGTCGCAATCAAACACACACCGCGTGGAACACTCTTGCTTTTTTCCTTTAGGAACTTCGAAAACTTACGAAGTTCTAAAATATCCCGAAAGCTAGGAACTTCGAAAACTTGTGATCCTTTTCTACATTCACTGGTTGTAAAACATGTTATTTATAATCAATAGGTAGTAGGAAGACTCCGAAGCACTGTGTTCTTGATCTAAGCCTGAAACTGCTGTTGGTATGTAAACGCTCACTCTATCGGCTAGGGTGGGTTGTACAAATCTTTTTGTTTCTGTCTTAACACTTTTATCTATTTATTATGATTATTAACAGGTAAACAGGAACTTCTATTTGCGGATCCCGTTGTCTCTGCATCTGCATTTGCTGCCGCTTCTGATTCTGATTCTGATTCTGATTCTGATTCTGGTAATTGTTTTTTATTCACATATATAAGTGAGTGCTTATGATTCGGTTTATTGACTATTGAATTGCTGTTTTATTGTGTGTATGATAAGTGTGTTTCATTAATATGAAGAACAATATAATGAAATGTTTCAAGATTTCTCAACTCTTTATACCTCTTCTGTTCTTGTAATGAGTTTCATTTATCAATGATTGAGCTGATCATGCTAGCTGCAAAACATATTACTTTATTATAGTTATTCATTTGTAGATTTTATTTTTTTGTTTCAAACATATTATCATGTTTTGTTAATTAAATACATCCACTGATTGTAAGACATGCTATTAAGAACTTAGGCTAAAATCTTTTTCTTTTTCTTTTTTTACTAAATTAAAATCCTTTTACTCTTCTGCTGAATCATTTGTATACTTATTTATTTACTTATTTGTTGATACTATTTATAGATAACTAATAGGTGGGAGTCACGAGCGCTGTGTTTTTGCTAAACCAAAATCTGCACCCGTTCTTGGTAAACCCTGGTTGTGTTGGCATGTAAAATTCTTTTTATTTTTTTGATTTGATCATGTTGTTTAACACTTTTATCCATTTATAATTGATAGGTAGAAAGGAACCGGAGCGCCTTTTATTTGGGGTTCCCACTGATTCTGATTCTGATTCTGATTCTGATTCTGATTCTGATTCTGGTAATCTCCCGTTTGTTTTTCTTTTTAATAAATTACAGTTCAATCTTTACATGTTGTTTGTCCTTTTGTTCACTTATATTATTATATAAGTGAACAATTGTTGTTTGTTTTTTGGTTTTGGTCAAGGTATTAATCTGCCACAAGGGATGAGTGCAAGTCAATATGCTTATTATAAAGGTAACAAAACAATCTGAAACAAATCATTATGCTTATTAAATTAAGAATTTTCTAATTCCCTATTATTGTTATTATATATTATATAATTTTTGAATTGTATATCTTTTATATAGTTTCAGTCGGTCCTTGTATGAATTCATCAGCATTAGCATAACAGGCTTACCTTATTGTATGTTTTTATTTTATGCCATGAAATTTAATCCGTCCGGGTGGTGTAACAGATGAAGTGGTAGCTTGTCGGATGTATACATTACCTACAGGTAATGACACTTTCTGAACATGATCTTTGCTTAAAAGGGGTCATTGAATTAAAGATTTTTTTATTTCTCTTACGCAAAGCAGATGATGGCCGCGAAATGTTCTATGTGGGAGGTGGCATAGTTTACGGCAGCAGATATATCTGGCAGGCAACTCTAATGCTACTCCATATATAGATAGGCCGTGGGTTAAAGCACATGCTGCAAGAGCACTTGCTGCTGGTAATGACCCCCTTTTAATCACCTTTTGTATATCATTTCATATCATATCATATCATAGATCGATCATACAATGTGATGATAATTTACTTTTTTTTTTGTATAAACTGTTGGTTTGTTATTAGGTGCCAAAGTTGAATGGACATCAACATCATTGAGGATCACTCCCCCATGATTAATATTTCAAATGGTTTTCTACTTCTCTAGTTGAATGCATTGGTGATCAAGATCAAGTAAAACCTTTATTAATATTTTAAATGTTTTGGACTTTTGACTTGTCGTGTGCATGCGTAGTATCGAATTTCTAAGGTTATGATAATCTAACGTACTGTGCTTTTATCCTTTTCCACCATGCTTGCTGATCTTGGTGCTACTATCTTAACGATGACGTAGAAGTTAATCAATTACTGATAGTTTGGTATTCGTCTAGTAAATACTCAAAAGGGTATCAGTTGTATTTGCGGTTTATTTATGTTATTGTGGCTGTCTATGCTCATTGAAAAGTTTACAATGACCCACACGATACTTTTTTCTTTTTTTAACTTCAGCCTATTTGCAACTTTCTGTTAAGCATTACATGAGAAAAGTAGATAGTGAGGAAAAACATGCATGTTTTCGACGGCTTTCGCCTGATGAACGACCATTCTCTCTGTTGTCTATCGGGCGGCGGACTTGCCCATAGTTTTATTATTGCTATGTACACATATGCTAACAATATCCACTCGCCAATTGGGTTGATTGTTTTAAAACACCAAGGTGTTGGAGGTTTTGCATTCATATAGAAAATTGAAATTTACAGTTAAAAAAAGATACGTAGGTTATGAAAACAAACTAAAAATGTGCCTTGCAAGCCTTGTAATTTTATACATTTAGTTATATTTTTTGAAATATTCTAGTTGATCAATGAATTTGAGTTGTCATTGTGTCAACATATAGCGATTCAAACTCAAGTAGACGCCAACTAGTAACCGAACATAAATATATATATACTTGAGTAATTGATCATATGTTCGTTGCGAGCTAGAATTAATTACCTTTGCTCATGTTCATCTCAAGTCAACTTAATTAAGCAGGCTGACATCAGAATAGCGGTGGCAGACTCCACAGACGTCAACAAAGAACAAGTTCGTTTTAGGTTATATCATCAAGGAACTAGATTATTTGACGGTCCTGATTCGGCCGTTTTAAAGATAAAGAAGAATTACATACCAAACAACCATCTACAGACTTGGAAAACATTAAACAAAACAAATTGGATCGGGCGATTCAACTATGACACCTAATAATTAACAAACCAACAAATGCAGGCAGGCACAAATGAGGGAAACTATTAACTTATAAAGTATAGTTAGTTATCAATAACAAGCCATAAATAGTTGCGGAATTAAGGAAAGGCCATTCTAGAGAAAAGTCGAAAGCATTTTTTGAAATATTAATTGGGGCCCGAGATAACCAATGCTCTTGATGTCCATTCAACCGTGGCGCCTAATAACCAACCAAGGAAGGTAAAGCATAATGTCATTATATGTAAGACCGAACTAACTATGATATGAAAAAAATGTAGTAATAAATCAAGGAGAGGTTGTTACCAGCAGCAAGTGCTATTGCAGCTTGCTCCTTAAGACTTGGTACTTCTTTCAACGGAATATGATTCCATGGTGAAGCACGGAAGAAACACGGTCTGGGCCGGTATAACTTAATAGTGCGACCGCCCACCACGCACACGTCATCTGACAAATTAGCATTTATTAATTAATTTACTTGCCAAGCCAAGGGGACATTTTTTTAAAATTTTAATAAAAAACTAACATATCCTATAAAAGTTTTGCATAAGAGAATTAGAAATTAATGACCCCTTTCTTTTATACAAAAATCTTCAGTGTGTGTTGTTACGTTCATGATAAGCTGCGACATCAATTGAAGTAACAACACAATCTGAAGATCTTTGAAGATTATGATATGCGTGAATAAAAACGACATGTAATAATAATAATAATATGTTTACCCAACCCAACCCAACAAATTAGTGTTAATTACCAAATTCTTCATCTTCATCTTCTTCTTCGTCTGTTGAAAATTCTGATGATGATGCATAGCTTGTAACACCAGCAGGAGGACAATGAAAGATTGTGTCGATAACTATCAAGCATAAATAAACAAACAAACAAACAAATTGTAATGTGATGAATTTTATAATAATAAGAATAATATATGTTTTACATCCAAAGGTACGTAGGAAGGAGTGTTTACCATCATCATCAGCAGCAGTTGCTTTTACTTCTTCTTCTGATGCATAGCTTCGGGAGTGGTTATTGATACCTATCAATTGTAAATAAAACAAATATTATTTGATAACAAAACCGATGGATGGATGGTTTAGGGTTGGCTCTTATAGCAATCAACTTGGGCCTTTTCTTTTATGACATGATAGGAAAACGGGTGGGTTGGTTTTTTGTTTTAGACTTTTATCCTCCTTCGTCTCATCTCACGGTGTCAATAACTTATGTCGTCTATTTTAACTCAACACATGGTTAACACAACGTACACACAAGTACCGGCACTCACTATAGCAAATGAAAGAGAAAAACGCAAGATAAAATAAATTCGTAACATGCCAAAAATGATTATCGACCGAACATGAAGGCAATTAATTATTTTAAAAGATTATAGCTTCTTACTAGCCCATTACAGCCTCTTGATTTCATCTCTTATATTCTGTACCCTCTTTTCGGTCGTTTGAATTTAGTTGACTTTTCTGAGAGATGGTCAAGTTTACTAAGCCAAAAGTCTTCAAATCTCTTGAAGATCCAACAATGTATTACGTACAGTACCCTTTCTCTTACATCATGAAGCAACAAAGTTTCAATAACAAAATAACACCAATTTTCTTTGCAAACACTAAGTTTTCATTCTTACAGAACATAAATACGAGGCCGTCAAGAGGAATCACACATAGTAAGTATCAACAGCCTCAAGTAATAACCAAACTACCATCTGATTTAAGTTGTGTTTTACATTTATGTGTGTATCTAATACAACTAAGCTCACCAACCACACATGCATCAAAAGAAACATGCTCATAATTAATAATGCAACAAACATAAACAAAAAGGAAGGAGCGCCTGGTGTTCTGATCAACGGGAACTCGGCGGGTTAAAGAAAGACTCCATCACACTTGAATAAACCGTTCTCATATCATTTGGGTCAACTGGAGTTGTTTTGCTTCAACATTCTCCTTGTTGAAGTCTCTTGTAATTTAAACCTTCTATCAATGGTTGAAAACAGGGGCGGACCCACATAAAACCCGTCGGGATCCCTGGACACCAATGTTTTTTAAAAATTACCAACAGACGGTGTATTAAATTTTGTAAGGACTCCATAAAAATTAATACTTGGAACTCATACTATATACTAAGGTTGAATTGGACTAGTGGAAAGTCCCTTGTTTTTCCTTTGAGAGGTTGTAGGTTTGCAGGTTCAAGCCTCACCATATTCTTTTTTTGTTGTTTTTTATATCCTAGTCAATATTAGTTATTTAGTTAGGGTATTTTTTGTTTTTTGTTAGTTTCTCACGTATAGTGATTATCACCATACAACATATATAATATCAACATGAGCTTTGCATATTCTTTTATTATTTATCTTTTTTTTTGAACGACCAACTAAGTAACGCTGGGTACTCTGTACGCGGCCCCCATTGGCTAATTAAAGTAGCCCGAGCCGGCCACTAGTCCGTACGGACAGAGCCCTAACGGTCCAACTTTTCTATTATATTTAGTATGATAGTGATAATGCATGTAGAAAATAGCTCAAATATGTGATTTTCTTTATAAAGCTTTACTCCCATTTTATTATGTACATGTAGAAATTATATTAATCTGAATAACGAAGTAAACATCAATGTTGTAGGTACAAGTAGTGTAATCACCAAACATTCAACCTTTTTTCAGGTGTACCATCTCTTCAAATTACTTTACAAATCATTAAAGCTTACGCATTTATGATAATTTAGCCAAATTAAAGCTCCTGTTCGGCTAAACTTGTATTTTCAAGAATATATTTAAGTGTGAGCGGCCCATTAAACTTGGGCTTGTTATCTTCTATGAATAATATTTCCATTTTCATAAATTTAATAATAATAACAATAATAATAAATAATTTATGAATAATAAAAAAAAATATGAATAACATTATTCATTTTCAGAAATATAATAAACTAGCGGTACTGAATACTCTATATATTGGCGAAGCAACTGGCCAATAGGAGAAAGATAACCGGTTGCTTTCAAGGTTAAGTCATTTAAAATGGAATTGCTACTTATTTCTTGTTAGTGATAGAGAGGCATTTGCCGCCTAAGTCAAATAATTAAGGTAGTGGGAGAGTCTTTCTTCAATGAGAATAGAAAAAGGTATTTGTGCAAGACAAGACAAGAAAGGAACTCGCCCTTTGATACCAAGGGATAAGAGCGGATTGCAATCGAATGACTTGGTGAAGGTTCTCGACGAACCGAAAGGTGTTAAGGCCTTTGCTGGTGATATTCAAGTACCAAAATTAAAAAATTCAATTAGTCTCTTTCTTGGTGTCATCGTCGTTGTCAAATTTTCAAATATACACACTTTATACGTGAATTCATTTTATTGAGAATAAATTACTTAGAATGACACCTAAAATGACTGAAGGTTTTTTAGTTAGTTTCTTTACAATTGACAATTTTACTCTTTCATTAAAAAACTAAATAGAAGTAAAATAATTAAATTAAAATTGTAAACCAAATAATTAAAAAATATATATACAAATACAAAAAAGTGGGACCTACCAAACCAATTATATTTTATCTCTTCATCAACATTGCCTCCATGGTTAGACCACCATTTTTTGTGACAACCACCATAATCTTCCCTATACCACTGCAATCTTACGGTTTACTCAAACTTGTTGGAAATTGCAATGTTTCTAAAACATCCAAACCACACACAACAAAATTCAACATAAATTCAAACCCCTCTTTTCACATCAACAAAGTCCAACATATTCATTTTCTACTTTCCAACTGTTTTGACACGTTAGTGCCTTTATTTGCATACATGGTTGTAAGTATTTTATATTTTAACACTTTGAACACACCCTATAAGATTAACATAACAAATTGAAACCAACAATTTGTGTTTAGTTCAAGTGTGTTCAAACATCCCACCATTACTTGTTTTCTGAATAGTTAACTTTTTTGCAACATATTCTGTTAGCTGTTGTAATCGACTGTTTTGACCCATATACAATCCGAGTTAGTTCAACATTTAATATGATTTTTCCATAAATAGACTAGACATTAAATTTATCCCAATCAACTTTCTAATACTTAGTTATTTTCGACACCCAATTCATATATCAATTTCTCTTGATTATAATCCAAATTAAATGTTCCTAGATGTGTTATACACAACACTTATAAAATGGTTTATTTAAGGACTTTGTCAAACACCTTATAGGCATAACAAAACTTTGTCATCTTAACTACCATGGACGTGATCTATAACACCCAAATAATCAAATTTGCCATCTCAAACGATCCACAATATCACATAACATCTATTTGAGATTATTTTGGCCATCACTAGTTTAGACATTAGAATTCATATTTTATTCACATGTATCAATTCCAATATATAAACTAAATATTTCATAATACAGGCACTGACGAAACTTGGACTAAGACACCGAAGGGGCCGGATTCAAAATGTATACAAAATTTCACAAACGAAGGTGACCGGCTCAAATTTTCGGCCAAAAAGGGCTAAGTTTACACTACGTATAAAAATATTTCGGCCGAAAACGTCTAAATTTTACATTACGTATAAAGACATTTCGGCCGAAAACAGCTAAATTTTACACTACGTATAAAAATTTCGGTCAAAAACGGCTAAATTTTACACTACGTATAAAAATTTCGGCCGAAAATGGCTAAATTTTTCACTACGTATAAGAAATTTCGGTCGAAAACGGCTAAATTTTACAATACGTATAAAAAATTTGGGCCGAAAACGGCTAAATTTACACTACGTATAAAAAATTCCGGACGAAAACGGGTATATTTACACCACTGCGTAAAAAAACAGGGAGGCCAGGGCCACCCGGGCCCTAAGAAATCTTCGCCACTGTTACACAGGCACTTCAAATAGATGATTATAACTTAGGTGAGAGTGAGAAGACAGTGGTGATCCATTTCAATATATAATAGGAAAAACGTTGTATTATATTTAGCTATCAACAACCTTTTATTAAATACTAACACCCGGACACAATGGATTTGTTAACATGACGCATATATACATTATACCATACGTTGTCGTGTTTGTATAATCACATATATATTCTCCTCTCTATCTATTTCTTTGTTAACACGTATGGATCATCTCAAGTTATCAAAACATATGGTAATATGTATATAATTTTTTTAGAACGACGAACTATGTAACGCCGGGTACTTCGTACGCGGCCCCCATTGGCTAAAGGTAGCCCGAGCCGGCCACGATTCCGGACGGACAGAGCCCCTAGCGGTTCACCTATTGAGGGATTCCCCGGATAAAACCCGACCCCCACGCCGGCCAAACGGCACGACAGCGAGGAACCGGGTGAGATCGGGACTCGAACCTTGGCGCTGAGCCGGTAAAACCGGGTGAGATCAGGACTAGTAAAGCGAATGCTCTACTATTGAGCCACATAAAAAGTCTCAAAACATATCATGTTATATTAGACATGACGTAGTGTAACATCCCCAAAATTTCGATCCAAATTTGACAAACTAAGTAAAGTTGGAGGATCAAAATTATTCCCTAAAAATAAGTGTTGGGAAAATTCAAAGAAAGAAAATAAAACCATTCTATAGGGAAATTAAAATATTCCATCTTATGTTAAGGATATGGAATAAGAAAATTTCATCCTACATTGAAAGATGTAAGAAAGTGGAAGCATTCCACATGGGTATAAATAAGGAAATTAAAACCCATCCCACATGGAAAGTGGTAAAGAAATGGAAGCTCTTTATAAGGAAGAGATTTTCCATAATAATATTCTTATATGCCTAGCATGCACCCAGTGGTCTTAGCGGAGGGTGCGAAGCACCCGACGCGCACGGGCTCGGGCGATGGGCGCAATGTGGCGCTCGCATCGCCAAGAGCCGCCTTAGTATTTTTGGACAACGAGAATCAGACTAGAAATGACAAGCTATCAAAGACAAAGGACTAAAAGTGAAAAATAATATACAATGACCCATCGCGCTACGCGATGAGTCCAAGAAGACGGCCATCGCGTATCGCGATGGACCGTGATGACTCAGGGACACGTGTCACACTCAGGTGACACGTGGCAGTCATGCATAAGTGGTGGCATCGCGCTACGCGATGGCCACATGGAAGACTCCATCGCGTATCGCGATGGAGTCCAAAATCAGCTATAAAAGGGGAGGCCACGAGCTCATTCCCCACACACCTCTCCACTCTCTCTCTAGATTCTCTCTCTAGAATTACTCTCTCACTACCTCAGTTTCCGTGCCGACCCGACAATAATTACCTCGTAATCCGTGCAAATACTCGACGTGTTTCTTGAAGAGTGTGCCACCCGAAAATAACCCGACAATCTATCTCAAAGTACGTGCACAACACGACGGCCACCATATGTTGCCTCGTTTTGCGTGCCAACCTCGAAGTTCGGGCCAAGCCTCGAAGTTCTGACAATTTAAAGCACCAGTACGCGACATAGAGTAGAAGTGTTGCTCGTACAAACTTAGGTATCTAACTTCGAATACCCGTGTAAGGTAAGGGTTCTGACCTAAGTCATTATGGTATTATTATTATTATATGGCTTAGACCATAGTAAGGGATATGGCCCAAACCTTGATCATAATTATATTTACATAAGCTTTAAACATACAAAAGATTATAATAGTGTTTCTTTACAACTAAGAAACATCAGTTTTACATTCATAAGGAAATATAGTTTCTTCACGATTAAGAAACATAGCATTCGTATACAAAGAATATAGTTAAAACATTGTTTCTTCATGTGTAAGAAACATAAGATTTTACATGCATAGCAGTCAATGAATGTTTCTTCTTGAAGAAGAAACAGATTATAGATGTTCTTCATGAAGAAGAAACTCATCATATGATTTGGTAAATAAACAGAACGACTACGGGTCTAAATATTTTATTCAAACAAATGATCAATCAAGGTTTAAAGCTATTTAAACCATACTAAAGGTCTATAGCCGGATCAAGAGACGATCCGGATATTTATATACCTATTTTATTACAGGTCAATCATCAATCAATCAGTCAATCATTCAAAGTCAAGGTTTCAAACGCTCACCGATGGACAGGTGAATACGTCAACCTTTTTAATCAGTCAAAACATATTTATACTCAATGAGACGAACGGGTGTTTGTCTTAACGAGTCAATCAATGTCTACATGAGATAATGAAATCTCTAAAACATTATAATACAAAGTAGAGAATAATATAAACTCAGACCGAATACGCATGTGCCTGGATCCAAACATAACTGTTAAAGCCAATCAATCAATCAATCAAAGGCAATGAAGCCACTGGCTTAAACGGTCACGGCCAGTTCTCAGATCAGGGCCGTTTGGCTCGGGGCATACCGTTGTGTGTGTAAGGCAGTGGTACACATACCGAAAGTATAAATGCTTCCGCTGAGATTGTCAAGAAAACTACGTTTGTATTGTAATGCCATTCAAATGTTTTGTCGAGTCATACGTGTTCACCAGCATATAGCTGACGTATTTTTTTCCCACATTTCAGGGAATACAGATTAGTACAGGTAGCAAGACATTCATGGAATTAGATGCTCACAAGGTAATGATGGCTCAGTTTTTATTAAATATTGCAAACGGTATTTCAACAAGATTTATAAATAAAACACGGGGTATTTATTATCCGAGGAGTTTTCAAATAAATTAATATTTTATTCAACCAAAGTCTTCCGCTAAAATAACCCGCAACTCTGATGTATTTACAAAACAGGTACCAACTATTGGTCACATGCCTAGGCCCTAAACCGGGGTGTGACACGTAGTGCGGCGCTTTCCCACCCAAAAGGCCCTAAAACGTCGGGAACACCGTTCTCGGGGCGCTCTGGGGGGGGGTTCCCACACCGCGTCGGGTGGAGGAGGAAATGTTGGTTTTGATTGGTGGGCTTTTTATATATTATTTTTTTGTAAATAATAATAATAATAAGTAATGATTGTTCGGGCTCCATCCAATCCACTACACTATTTTTAGACAAAAAAATTCTTATGCCGACGTGAGTTCATATGTCGCAAAACGTCTAACAAAAAGGCTCAATCCACTAACTATGGTGTGATGGTACATATATTATTCATGTACTAAATTGGTCTTTCTCGAATAATGCAAAGTCTGTGGCTTACGACAACAAACTCCACCTTCCGGCGACAGCACAGCTTTGGGGCCCCCACTCATCTCACGGCTTACACCCGCCGGACTCCCACGTTCACTTTCACATATGTAACTCAAATTAATTATTTAACCATCATGTATTATTATTATTCTTCTTTCATCTTAATCCACCAATCCCATCTCGACAACGTTATCCCATTAATTTCCCCCAATCACTTCAACCATTTAATAATTATACTATATATAAATTGAAAACCAATTACTATAGTACACAATTTTCTAGTTTAGTACTTTGTGAATAAACTTTTGATTCCTTAATGAGAGGAGAATATGTTATTATACTATACATGATTATATCGACGTTACTCATTTGTTATTTTAAGAATTAATTTTTAGCCTCTAATGAGTTTTATAATGATGTTTGATTTATGTGTAGTAAAATCTTTCAAAACGTTGGTGTTATGAGGGTAGATCCTGACTACTTCTTTGTGCTTGTCTCAAGAGGGCTCATGTCCAAGATTTTTTTGACTGTTATGCCCATTGAATGTCTTGGGCAAGGGATGTCGGCAGTTGAATATATAGCCATCCTTAAATACCGGCTTATGATTCATCTTTTCCATCCAGACGAATCATGCCTCATTTTTTAAGAAAGCTTGTTTGGATAGATTTGGTGAGCATGCCATCCACTGTAAGGAGTTGTCGGGGTTCAAGTATCGTCACGACTTGGTTAGAGATGTCTTATCGGATGTGCTTAGGCGTGTCGGGATCTCAGCCAAGAAAGAGGCACATGTTAACTTTCTGACTGATCCGTGAGAAGGAAAATCTACACTGCGTCCTGAGGACGTTCTTGTGTTTGGATGGGCAGGGGGTAAGCATGCGTGTGTCGACCTCACCAGGGTGTCCCCATTGGTGGGGCTGAGAGACAGTGCTTTCGTTCCGGGATAGACGATTTTGAGGGCGGAATCTATGAAGGTTGCTAAGCATGAGACAGAGTGTTTGGAGAATCAACACGTGTTCATTCCATTTGTCTTCGACACATTTGGATCCTTAGCTCCCGAGGCGGTTCGCTTTTTTGAGCGGGTGCAGAAGGTGGTCCACAGTGACTCGCAGAGCCTGAGGAACCAATGATTGATATTTAGTAGTATAGGTTTTGCGATCCAAAATGTGATAGCGGCACAACTTGTTGCTCGCTTACCCATTATCTAGATGCAGCTTGGTTTGTGTTAAATGTTAATAAAAAAAATATTAATATTTTAAAAACAATCTATCTTTAATTCCAAAAAAAAAATTAAAATAGCAAAATCTAAATTTTGATTCGGGAGTAAATAAGGATGAAGACACATGGGAGCACTACTTCAGCGAAGGTCGATAACATCCAATATTCAAAACATATTTGTTTATTTTTTAACTTTTGAAAAGACGAAAACATTGTTTTTATGTTTTATACGTTGATTGTGTGTTTACATCGGATGGTACTGTCACGTTAACCACTAGTAGTAGTAATAATAATAGCTTATTATTTACCTAGCTACTAGTTACCATGACTATTGTTATTATTAATACTACTACCTACTTATTTATCGTATTATTTGATCTTTCTCTAATGGCTATAGGCATATTGTTTGAACATCGTCTCCTTATTTAGTTTGATACATATGGTTTTTATCCGAGGTTTCTTTGAAAGCAACCTCTTTTTTCTTTGAGATAGAGGTATGGTTTTTCTACATCTCATCATTCCCAAACCCTGCTAATAGTTTTGTTATTGGTGAGATTTATAATGAGTATGTTTGTTATTGTTTTTGTTATTCTCTTAACATTGTTTAGAACTACCCCCAATGCCTGATAAGGGTGAGCAAACAAGTCTTACCCATAATACCTAACTTGTGCCCGGTTAATGGTAGGACTCGGGAGCCGACAGTATTGTATATGATTGGGTCTGGTCAGTTCTGTTTTCGCGAGTCTTACCCACCATAACCGACCTAGACCCGGTTAATATAGTTCTCAAATCCCCGGAACCAACTCTATTGTAATATAACTGGGTCTGCTCGGTTTGGGTTTTACGCGTTTCGTGGGTTTTCTCTGGTTTATGCTCACCCTTAATACCCACACACTTATGAGACGAGATGTCAACGTCATATTAGTTTTAACGCTTTATAAGGTTTGACTCACTCATAAACTCCATCAAGAGCGCTATAAAAAAACCATATTGAGTCAGGTTTTAAACCATTGAACAGGAATGCATGCCAATGGCAATATCATTAATCTTATAGCTATTTAATTTGCTCACGTTAATCAAATGAATTTAGTTATAAAAGGGGCCACATGGTGTTTAATTAGGCTTGTCTCCTCCTTTCACTCTCAACCCTCCTCCCCACCACTTGTATATATCATCAACATATGTTTACTTACATAACCATTATGATATTATTATTATTATTATTATTATTATTATTATTATTACTATACTATTTGAATTGATTAAAACTTAGTTCATCCTTCACCTTCAACACCAACCTTAAATCACACAACTTTCTTTCCAAAAGTCAACTCAAACCTTTATGGGTATCTTTTTCTTGTCATTCTTTTGTGTTTTCTTGAATAAATATTGTAAAAAGATTGGATTTTTATGGTTCTAGATCTGAGTTTAAATCTTGTTTTTGCATTACAGGATATGGGTATCATGTGTTTGAAGATAAAGATTAAGAAAAGCTGACAGAAGAGAGTGAGCATATGCAAGCAGTTGTATATATAAAGTATACATTTGTTAAATTATTATGCGTGTGCTCACTTCTCTTGCTGTCGGCTAACTCTCCACCTGCTACAGTAACCTTAATAAACTCATTTTGTTTGTATTTCATGTGTTTTATATAATCATTTCTTGTGTATTTTATGTGTGGTAGTGGAGAAACATGAAGAAATAGAGTGACACTTGGACATGTATATATGGATATACAGAAAAAGCTGCAAGTTTTGATGACTTATCACTTATCCACTACCCATATATAATAATCTTTTATATAATAAAAACTGACCCTTCATTTTTCTTGAAGTGTAGCAATGAAAATTTGAGTTTTTGATCAGATTTTGATGAGATTCAGATGAGTTGAAGAAGATGATCTTACATGAGGTAGAGAATATTATTTTATCATTTTATGTACCTTTTTGTTAATTTTGTACGATTTATGACGGTTGATTTATTATTTAATGTGTTTTTTCTTTCCCCTTATTAATTTTTATTATTATAATATTCAACTTCGGAGTTTGAAATATTGTACTTGTTCTTGAATCTTGATGGAGAGCAAGAAGAGGGTTTTTTCTTGAAATCATTAATAAGGTACTTTCCTATTATTATTATTCTTAACTGCAAATTTAACTGTCTTTTTATTATTATTCTTTCAAAGATTAATTTTCTCCCAAATATAACTTAATGTAATTTTAATTTCTTACTGATTTAGAACACTAAATAAAACTGGGTCTGATTTATTTTCAGTTTTTGGGAAGAAAATACAAGAAAATTTGAGGTTTTCATGATTCAATTTTAAGCATGGTGTGCATCACAACTAGCTAGGGTTTCATTGTAAAGTAAGAACTTAATTGTTTGCAGGCATGTTTCTAAAAATGGGTTGTAAATTTTTTGTATCTTTATAATATCCAGCAAAGATATGCATGCAACCAGATCTTGGAAACTCTTTGGCTTTATACTATCAGGAGGCACCAAATTAATTTAAGAGGTTTTTTTCAGGCAGGTTAGTATATATGTGTTAACTTAATTACTTTGCTGGTTTTTTCTTTTTAATTTTTTAACTTGAAGACAGCATACTTTTGGTATACATATGTATATTTGTATATCTTCATAGAGTGATTTAAGGTTTAAGGATACATACTCATTCCTACTATGATTTAAGGTTTAAGGATATATACCATCAATATTGGGTGGTGTTAAATATGATTTAAAGCTAATGGAGTCTTTTTATGATTCTATAGATTGTACAATTATTCAAGCTAACTTATAGTTTCTTTAGTGTTCATGTTGTAATTTAATGTGCTAATTAGCTAGTTCAATGATTACCTATACTGTGAATAAATGTTTATATTATGTTGATTATTGCATGCCGCAGGCAGTACAATTATCTTTCCTGCAACCTCTATATAGTTATTTGCTTTAATTTATGTTTGTAAGTTATCTAGTTTAGAGAAACAAGGGAGTTCATTGTGTTGTTCAGGTCTTATCGGTTTCCTTAATGGACTACTAGGACTAGTTTATTGCATATGATTTGTTTATAGGATAAGCAATAGTGTTACCTAGGTATTCCTGACTATAGCTGATCAGCCACTTAAATTTTTTCTCAAAACTAGAGTAGCGTAATTGTTATTAAGTGTAGGCCTTTTGATCGAGTTGTCTCTGGAACGAGTTCTTCTTAAATACCATTATGATCAAACACAATGTACATGATAAAGAACAAAGATGAAACTTGAATGTGATTATTGACTTGATCAAACAAACTTCTGTTCTTCGGTACACTACAATCAAAACACCATTAACTCTAATATAGCTACTGATGGGCCGTTCCCTTTGGATGGGAACGATTATCCCATAACCGTTTTAAAAAGGTTATGATAATAATCATCAACAGCTGCTCTTATAATCAAGGAATCGATCCAAGTACCCACTTGACATATTCCTGGGTTTGTTTGTTGGCCCATGGCCCAAACGAACTCTCGCAGACCATCTCGACTAGACTAACCCAAACGGGCCCAAAGACTTTAAACAAACCATAAACAATGTTTAAATGTACTAAACGACCCAATAACGAAAAATAAACGAAAGTCTTAAGATAAACGAGACATGAATATGTGCTAATGAATTACGGCTGACATTCTCCCCCTGATTAATTCATTATTCCTTGATCTTCAAATATTGGCATCTTCATCCACCACGAACACGATCTCATCATCTTCGTGTGGATATTCAACTTCATCAACTGGGCCTTTGTATGTCTTGCTTTGCTAGCTAATCTTCACGTCTTTGATGTAAAATGAACCGCAACCGGGAGGAAAGTCTTGAGCGGCACTTACACCCAACTGCTTCCATTTTTGCTTTGGTTCCTCCACTTATTCGTCAACCAATCCACTTTAATTTATATTGAGTTCAACACCGTCTTTCACAACATGATAATACCAATAAGTCGAATCCAAGTACTTCGCATTAGCCATCTTCAACACATTTCCTTCGTCCCACATGACCAAGCCTCATATATAGCAATTGACCCCGACCGTTATTAACAAACAACTTTTCATAATCGTCTTCCGTGTTTGCAAACATGTGAAGGTTCTACAAATCAATTTTTTCCCCATTCTTCATTTTCGGTAGTTCAGGGCCACGTTGGTCACGGCTGGCTCACTCCAGGCCACCACTCCGTGGGCCACCTCTCTGAGTCTTCGTTGGTCACAGCCACGTTGGTCACCGCTGGCTTCCTCCAGGCCACCACTCCGTGGGCCACCACTCCAAACCTGGCTCTGATACCAATGTTACAAGCCAAACAGAAGAACTTAACCCAAAAGACTAGTGTGATAGGTGAGGGAACCCATTTGGCTTATAAACCCCACATCACTTGCCCATACAACCGATGTGGGACAAGTCTCATACCTTGCAATGGTTTCAGTCCGTAACATTTACCCATACCGGGCTTCAAACCTTTTGAACCGTAAGATTTGCTTGAATATTCTTCCTCTAATTTCGATTCTCACTTGTATCACCATTTATCACCAAAAAATGTCCATACCCTTGACATTTGATTCAAACATCTTCTTCAACACACATCTATCACCCTTAAAACCGTTTCAATTCTTTGAAATAGAAGTTGGTTCATACTCTAACACGTTTTTATCCGAGTTCGGATTATAACTAACGCATGGTATAATTTTCAAGTTACCACCCGCGGAAATTTTGACTTCCCATATAATAGGAAGTTATTTGATCCTTTACGTGCCTTAACCCCAAAACTATGTTTGAAAGTTTTGAGAATTTCCTTGTTTCCCATAACATGGCACTTGGTTATCGGATTGACTGATTGACATGCCAAATTAAATCCCAATTTCCCTCGGTTGTTCCATCAATGAGATAATCAATTCCTTGGGGAATGGTGATAGAGTCGAGTAACTTACATGGACAAATTGAGGCTATGTAGTCGTTCTCTTGATCATAAAAGCATGCAATTCCCGCTTTTCTTGGTCTTCCAATAGGCCTCTTGCTTATTCCAACTGGCATCCATGTGAAAGGCTTAACGGGCACTCGCATCATGCCCATTGGTCTTCCTTCCATTGCTTCAACCCCCGGCTCCCCGACGACACTTTTGCCTTTTAACGCGGGTTAGTCATTAATTCGAGCCCCCAAAGTACTTACGCTAATGCATGCCGACCGTATACCAACCGGTGACCGAACATGGGAATTCTTGGTGCGATTCCACAAATCGAATCAGAATCAACAATGACTCCTTCACCCATTGAACTTGAACTCGAGTCATAGACCGTGGCTCTGATACCACTGTAGGCCTTTTCGATAGAGTTGTCTCTGGAACAACGAGTTCTTCTTGGATACCATTATGATCAAACACAATCACAAGTTTGATAAAGAACAAAGTTCTTTAGTATGTTACAATGAAAAGAAAATTAACCCTAATATAGTTTCTAATGGCTGCGACCTTTGGATGGGAACGGTTATCCCATAACCGTTTAAAACGGTTATAATAAACATCATCAGCAACTGCTCTTATAATCAAGGAATCGATCCAACCATCCACTTAATCGATTGCTCGTTTTGTTTGTTGTCCCATGGCCCAAACAAACTCTCGCAGCCCACCTCGACTAGACCAACCCAAACGGGCCCAAAGACTTTAAACAAACCATAAACAATGTTTAAATGTACTAAACGACCCAATAATGAAAAATGAACGAAAGACTTAAAAAATAAACAAGACACGAGCATAGACTAGTGAATTACGGGTCACATTAAGTAATTCTAGAGAAGCTACTTTATGGCTATATTTTTACTATAATTTACACTCCTCATACTTGCCATAGTTGAATCATTAGTTATCACTTATCAGTCCACAAGCAGACTGCTTTAGTGGATGTTTGTAGCATGTTTTAAGGTATTAATTTTCATTATGGTAGTGCTTTTAGGTTTTTGTAGAGCTTAAGGTTTTACATTCGCTTAGATGGCCTGGCTTTATCGATGCTTTCATTTTACATGCTAACAGCTCACTTTTGCACATTTCTGATATTTTTGATTCTGGATTCTCTCTTATAAATTAACATGTACAATGACAAAGACAAAGTTAAGCCAGTTAGCTGTAGGCCCTTTAATCGGATCCTAATTAACATATAACAATATAGAAATCAAGCCTCAGCCTCATTTTGAAACTAATATTTTTGCTTAAGATGGGTTGAACATGATGATTAATCTAGTAATGTTTCACAACAAACTTGGATATTTTTTCATTATGATACTGTGTGTCATTATGGTTTCTAAAAGATCATTGTAAAGGATGAAGCTAATCTTAATTTTAGAATCTAATAGACCAGATATTAGTATTCTTCAAAGTGGCTAACTCTTAATTAACTAGTTAAGTTGGGATTAAGTGGTGATTTAGCAGATGCCTTTAGCATACTTATGTTGTGTACAATACTGCAGTTGGGACTAAGATAGGTTCATTCAATTAACAATGAGCATAGGTATATGTATATGAAGAAATTGATCGAAGTTAGACCCCCGACCTGCTAATAACTAAAGTTTAACAGCCACTAAAGTGCCCATTCAATGTAGAATTTGTTTCTTTGTAAGATGGTTTTGACAACGTAGTTTAATGCAAGAAATTAGTGTCCAATTAGCTAGGGGTATTAATGTCAAATGGCAATACCAAGAGCATTGGGAGATATATACCATTGAAATATTCCCTAAGAATATAAGTTGGAATAATGCTATTATATTACAGTATTAAGAGCATGAGGGAGTACTGTACATATATACAAGGTACCACTTATTATGAAAGATTCCTAGAAGAAAAGTAGAAAACTTTAGTTTGATTTTTAGAGGTCAAACTTACTAGCTAGTTTTCAATTTCCAAAACCAAACTTAATTTTCCTTTCAAGAAAAATTTCATAGCTACATTATAATACATAACAAAGACCCAAATTACAGAAACATGTTAATGACTAGTGTTCACTTTGTATGAAAATCACTTAGAATCACATACCATAAGTTTGTTTTGTGTATAGCTATGATCAATTTACCAATGAAACCTCAAACTTCTGCATACTCCCATTTCCATTATAATTTCAAGGACTATTAATTTGTTGCATCTTAGGTTCTTCGCCATATTTACTATCCTTAAAGTTAGAAAAAAGAATAAGCTAGTGGTTTTCATTTGCAAGGATATTTAGTATTATTGACTTAATTGATTCAGACCCTCAGAAGCATATATTATTTGAGTAAACTACGGGTTTTTTTTCCCGTGGTTTGTCTAAATTTACGGTTTTAGTCCAATAGTTTCAAATTTGCGATTTTCGTCATTGTGGTTTCATTTCACTTGCGATTAAACCCGAATTCACTTATCCCGTTAAGTCTGGTCGTGAAACCCATCAGCGTGCCATTCACGTGAGAGACAGTTTTGTCCTTTTTTCCCCAAATACACCCCAGCCCTTCACGTGAAGGGACTTGTGAATTAGGACATTATGACTGTGGTTTATTTGGGGAGAAAATGGACAAAGCCGCCCCTCACGTGAGAGGCACTTTGATGAGTTTCACGACCAAACTTAACGGGGTTAGTTAATTCGGATTTAATTGCAATGAAACCACAGGGACTAAAATCACAAATTTGAAACTATTGGATTAAAACCGCAGTTCACTTCATATATTTTGAAATTTGCTTGTATTAATAAGAAGCATATTTAGTAATTCTGGTATGATGAATGTGGATGCAGTGAATTGCATTTCCCAACACAATTTACCAGTACTCTTGTAGTGTTACCTTTACATGCTTTTTGTCAAAAGTATTACAGATGTTGTGAACTGTGGGTGCATTTTATAACTGTGAACAAATATTCTTTACATTGTGAACACACTAATAGACTTTGTATAAAACATTGATATAAAATACACACTGGTATTGACTAATATCCAACATGTTTTTATCTTGTATATATCTCTTAACTAATTACCACTGTTTTGTGTTTCAGAATTTAGGATTATGAAGTCCCATCTGTCATGAAGCACATCTACACAGCACACATATTGTTTGTTCATTCCTCTTGTTAATGAAGATGACTTGATCAAAATATGGATGTAACTGGTTTATAACTGACACTTAGGTATATATGTTTGTTTTTCTGGTATACATATATAAAATCCAATCAACTACTTAAAAGGGAATTAAATCTCATTTTTGTGATGTGTATGTGTAACACTGAAGGTGGTTAAAAATTTAGTCTTAACAAAAAGGTATTTTAATTTAAGAATGATTAATTAGTGAATATGTAAAATTTATTTCCCTGTTTTCAATATTTTTTCTCCAGTAATTAGAATTACATGATTTACATCCTTTAATTTTCACATACCACCTATTTTTACACTTATTATAATAGCTCAAATTGTTTCTAAATATTTAATCAACTAGTGATAGTAAACAAATAAGTTGTTAGTTGAGTGAATCTATATACTTAAATTTATCATAGAAGAATTACTCTGAAAACTATTAAAAAAACTAGAATATTGCATACAGTAATATATTCTATTTATCTAAATGTTGTATTTTAAATAATCTGAATTAAAAATAATTATAATGTAAATACTAGGTACAAGCCATAAACCAACTCTAACATAAAACAGTTAAAACCAAAAAAGAAAAAAATATATAATAAGTAAAAACTCACCCCTCTTCCTTCTCCTATCTGAAAATCCTAACATCACCAACGCTGTGAAATACCTTTGAACGAAGCCTCCAATGCAACCATCTTGGCGTGTCGTTGCCCGTCGTAGAGAGGCTTTCACATGACACAAAGTTATGTCACGTTGGTGTTACGTAGGCAGAGGGCATTAACTAATGTTTTACTAACGCGTAATGGTTTAATTAAATGAAAATGCAACTATTGTTTTATCTTTTTTATTTCAACTAAAATGTGAGTGGGATTATGTGATTGGATTTATTATATTGTGGTCTAGTCATTTTTGTGGAGGCATGATTAGAACTCGCTCAAAGGGACACATTCTCGTTTGACGCCTACCTATATTACATAAAGTGTAATGGTTTAACATGTTACAATTGGATGAGGAGTGCGCCTACGCACACCCCCACAACATGTGATCTATTATATTTTACTAACACGTAATGATTTAACTGAAAATACAACTATTATTTTATCTTTTTTCAACTAAAATGAGAGTGGAATTATCTGATTGGATTTATTCGGTTGTGGTCCAACCATTTTTACAAAGAAGACATGATTAAAGCTCGCCCAAAGAGACAAATTCCTGTTATGACGCCTATATTACATGAAGTGTATTGGTTTAACATGTTACAATTGAATGAGGTGACAGTGAGTGACGCTATGCATACCACCACAACATGTGGTCACTAATGTTTTACTAATGGTTTAACTAAAAATACAGCTATCATTTTATCTTTTGTTTTCAACTAAAATGAGAATGGAATTATGTGATTGGATTTTTTCGGTTGTGGCCAGTCATTTTTATAAAGAAGGCATGAGAAAAGCTCGCCAAAAAGGATAAATTCTTATTTGACGCCTATATTACTAAAGTGTAATTGTTTTTTAACATGTTACAATTGAATGAAGTGACAGGGAGTGACGCTCCGCATGGTTAACATGTTACAATTGAATGAAGTGACAGGGAGTGACGCTCCGCATGGTGCATACCACCACAACATGTGGTCTAACAATTAAAAATTGTCCCTAAAATAATTGGTATAACTTGTGAATATAAACTTATAATCAGTGTTGTAAAAATCGCTAGTCGGGCGGTGGAGTGGGGACTAGCGATTAATCGGATCAGATTTTGATGTATAATTTTCAGTTTTATATATATATGCGCACATTTTTATACGTAGTTTTCAGTTTTATACATACACAAACATATTTTGGTTGGAATCTCGCTTGAAACCGGGGGGTTTTGCTGAAATATCCCACAGAAAACGACCGATTTTGGTCGGAATCTCACCGGAAACCGTTGTTTTTGTTTGAAATCTTGCCGGAAGCCGCCAATTTTGGCTTGATTTGACCGGAAACCGGCAATTTTGGCCGGATTTTGGCCGGATTTTATCGTTGACCAATAAATTGGCCGACTAGCCCAGAATTAATAAGTGAAATGGGGACTATCGATTAATCAGGGATTAATCGGTGACTAGTCGAGATTTTTGCAACACTGCTTCTGATAACATTATTCAATGTTTTTAATAAGTAGTTAAGTAAATAAAAATATTAGAATATTATTAAAAAGGTACATATTTAAACCACCAACACGATAAGCTTGTAACTTTATTAGCCCTTTTAAGAAAGATAGAGTCGTGCTAAGATTGTGATAAGATGGTGATAATAACTATAGAAAATGATTTGTCATAGACATATTGTTCATATAGTTCCATAGGTTGTACGTTTAGATAAGATAGGATTTCCTAATTAAATTTAAAACGTGTTTTAAACGTTATGTTATTAAACAGAAGGCTTTTTTAAGGCAAACACGTTTTTTTTTTCCACCTTTTACATATACGGAAAAAAATTCATTATTTAAATGTTTCACCCAAGATTTTTAATGTCCATGAACGAAACTATTTTTTTATTTTGAACTGCTAACAATTAATCCAATTAATCATACTCTTAGAAATTTATGATGTCCAAGACATGTTAGTAATATTTGATTTTGATTACACATCTTTATGTAGGTAAATCAAGAATTTAGATGCAAATGTATGAGTTTCTTATTGGTTTATTGGAAGTTAATCCTAAAAAGAACCAAGCAGTGTAGGTTCGATAAAAAACCGGATGTGCGAAGAAATCGTGTGATACGATTAAATATAAACAAGCGGTAGTGATCGGTGAATCGGGCATAAAGGAAACGAACAAGGTCGACAAAGGAGGGACGTCAATTGGAAGTTTTTTTTTTTGGGCGGCACTCAAACATCCTGAATTTGTGGAATTAATTAAACGAGACATGCACTTAATACTTTCAACTTTCTTTCAAGCTCGTTTAAGAAATAACTTTCAATATTTCTCTTTAACTCTGAACCCGAATCCTTATTATTTAATGTAATATATGATAGTTTTAATTTAGTGCAAAAGGTTATGTGAATTTTTGTTGTAAGTCATAACTGTCATTAAATTATGGGATGTCTCAACTTTCATCCGTTGGTTGATATCACTCTCTACTTTCGATTTAATACTTCTAACTTTATCTGTTGGGAGTGGTGGAAGAAAACAAGTTGAAAGTTGAGAGTAGTGGATAACAAATTAAAAATTGAGAGTGGTATCAGCCAATAGGTTAAAATTGGGAGTATTAAAAACCAATATCCCATAAATTATATTATAGAAATTGATTATAATCATTAACTAAAACTATCTTGGTCGTTAATCCAAGGTATAAATGCAAATTGTGGTTAAAAATAAGTAGTGTTATTTATCAATCAAAAGTGACTCAAATGTACAATTCATTTGTCAAATTGACGAAGTATAACTCATCTTGATTGATTTGAAACAAACAAAAGAAGTTCAAATATGCCTCTTTGGTGTTTATAAAGGTGAGTTGGTCATGATTATTTTATCTAATTTAAAAATATAAACTCAATATAAAAAGAAGACATAATATCCAACCTTTTCCGCTAGACACGATAAAAAGATTCACTACAACAATAATTTCATGATCCAATATAATAACATGGAAATCATGAAAAAACAACATTAACCAACAATAACTAAAAATTAATTAACAAAAACAAATCACAACCTAGTTGATTGATCGCCGGACGTCCACACGATGTCCTTTAGTGCCGGCCGGAGCTCCTTGCTGCAGAACTGGTTATACTCGAGCGTGTCACCGCTCGATTTCTTCACCTCCACCACCAGCAACGACGGCGCCACTGCCCAGATATCCGCCGCTATTCCTAACTTCCCTTTCCTTTAGATTTCGTTTCCCTGTTATTATGCAGCATATTATTAATCAACTATATATAAAAATACAATAATAATAAATATGAGAAAACATATATAATTAAATATTATCTTGTTATCTGTTATTATAATAACGATATAATGCTAAAACTCTAATAATATATTTTATAATACCTGCAGTCTCAAACTGCTTTCATCTCCGCTCTTTTTCACGCTAAACTTCATCGCCTTCGCCACCGACTCCAGCTTCGCCACCAGCATCTCCGCAGGCTTAGTGGTGGCGAATCTCATCTCTTGCTTCTCCTCTCGTTTCTTCTCCTCGAACAACGGCGACAGATCGAAACCCTCAGATAACGATATTATGTGAAACGCGTTCAAAGTTTCAGTATCATTGCATTTTAGATTTACGACATCATCTTCGATTAAAAACCTAGGGTTTTTCGGTGATTCCTTTCTAAACCACGGCGATTCCATTATTTTCGATATCGTAACCCGACAATCCGGACTCGGATCCAGCATTCTCGTGATTAATTTCCGAGCGTCCGAGGAGAACCATGGCGGACACCGGAAGTCTCCACGGTAAATCTTCCGGTACATCGCGACGACGTTATCATCCTGGAACGGTAAGAACCCGGCGAGCAAAACATACAAAATAACACCACATGACCAAATATCCGCTTTCGCTCCATCGTATCCTTTTTTCCCTATCACCTCCGGTGCAACGTACGCATGGGTCCCGCACGTTGTGTGTAACAGCCCGTCCTGCCGGAGGTGATCCGAGAAAGCACTTAAACCGAAATCGGTCACCTTCAAGTTGCCGTCTTCGTCTAGTAACAGATTCTCAGGCTTTAAATCGCGATGGTAAACACCTCAGCTATGACAAAAATCAACAGCTGATATTAACTATTGAAAATAGATTCTAGCAATGTCCTCACGCAGCTTTCCTTACTCAATCTTAGAAAACAACTCTCCACCTTTAACTAGCTCCATTGCAAAATACACCTTTCATAAATAATAATTCATAGTTATTAAATATTCTATTACATAGGCCTAACGAGCAACAAGTTGTGCCTACAGGTATGCATGAAACCGAGAAAACTAATATGTAATGAAACATAGAAAAACCGAACCGAATAAAAGGATTTTATATATAATTTTAATTTTTTATTTAAAGTAAGTTTTAAGTTATAAGAATATAATAAATATGTAACTTAAAAAATTTTAGCTTAGATTTATAATAATAAATTTAGTTATAACTTACTAGTTAACAAAATAATTTAGTCCCAAATTCATTATGTGAGCCGGTTGTTTTTTCAATCAAAAAATTTTAAGGTTAGTTGCAAAACAAAAAATCCAAAAAACCGAACAGTTTTCAATTTAGAAACCGAAGTTTTGGTTTTTGGTTTGGTTTTAGCAACAAAGCCACAACAAGCTGCGCCTACAGATATGCATGAAACTGAAAAAACTAAAACCTACAGTTTGCATGTAAGGAAACATGGAAAACCGAACCGAATTTATAGACTTTGATTTTAATTTTTTTAATTTAAAGTAATTTATAAAAATATAATAAACATATAACTAAAATATTTTAGCACAAACGTATAATAAATTATTAATTTAGTTATGAGTTAACAAAATGATTTATTCTTAAATTCTAAATTCATTATTTTGGGCTAACTGAAGTTTTGGTTTTCGGTTCGGTTTTAGCTCAAACCAGACACCTTTTGAATTACAAAACCAAGTCTTTTATAAACAAGTTACCTTCGATTTACTCGCCATGACCTCATGCAGCTCGACGATATTCGGGTGTCTAACCATCTTCATAACCGAAATCTCTCGTTTAATCTGCTCCATCATCCCAGCCTTAATCACCTTTTCCTTACCAACAATCTTCATCGCCACGTGGCTGCCCGTGCGCACGTTCCGCGCGTGGTACACTTTGGCAAACGTACCATGCCCTAGCTGTCGGCCGAGCTCGTACTTCCCATGTAATACACCATTGTTTCCGTCCTCCATGTATTAATCCCGTAACTATTGTATAATATTATTATTATTCTTATTGAAGAAGAGTTGATTCAATCAATCATCCGTCTTCGACGTGTTTACGGTGGCAATTGCGGCCAGCGATGGGTCTATTAACCCGGCTACCGTTCGGGTCTCCTATCATCTCTCTGCATTCCCTAATTGGATCCAATTGATCTAATGATTTTTATTTTTTTTTGGTGGATTTGAGGGTTTTGGGATTGGGAAATTGATGGGATTGAAATTTGTGGATTTTTTATTTTTTTGGAATGATGGGAGGATGTGAGTTTATATAGAAGGGGTTGATTGAGGTGAATGTTGGTTTTATTCGTTGGATCTGTGGGCTGTGGATCCAACGGTGTGGATTGTGTGCTTGTGGTAATCATGACCGATAAATACAAATACAAATACACATACAAACCAAAGTTGGTTGCATTATTTTCGTTTTGAATTTAAATTCCTTTTATGTAATCAAATTTCACTCAATTAACTTCAGAGTAGAGGGGTATAAACCGGTTTAAAATTTAAAATTGGTTCCGGTTAAAATCGGTTCGGTTTGGTCAACGAAAGTCAAAATCAGTTTATGATTGGTTTCGGTTCAGGTTTTGAGCGGTTTTGGTTTGGGTTTTGAGCGGTTTTTGTTTGTTAACCGGTTTGAAACCGATTTTTGTGGAGAAAATTACAAAACGGTTCCGAAGTTGCGGTCTCAATCGGTTCGAAATCGGTTTGTACATAATCGGTATCAAACCGGTTCAATTTAAGTTCGATTTTCAGCTCGGTTTGGTTAACTGGTTTGTTTGCCCACCTCTACTTTTGAGTAGAGATGCATAAACCGGTTTAAAACTCAAAATCGGTTAGGTTTGGTCAAAAAGGTCAAAATCGTTTTATGATCGTTTTAGTTCGGATTGAAACTGATTTCTTGACTAAGTTACAAACGGTTTTATTTTGGGTTTTGATCAGTTTTGGTTCGAGTTGTGACTGGTTTTTGCCATGTTTAGGTCAGTTTCAGTTCGGTAAACCGGTTTTGGTGGAGAAAATTACAAATCAATTCTGAACATACGTTTCAATCGGTTTCAAACCGGTTTCTACATAATCCCTTTCAATCAGGTTCGGTTTCGGTTCAATTTTTGGATCGGTTCGGTTAATCAGTTTATCTGCTCACCTTACTTTTGAGAAATTATGTTTGAATTCTACACTCCATGTAAATCTCAGATCGGTCATGTAATTGTGGAAAGAATAGATGTTTGGTTCGTAAGAAATATCATATTGTAAATGTTACGAACATATTTTAAACACATAGATTGTGAATGAGGTGAGAACTTTATTCAAATATATTAGAAAAGAAAAGTTATGAGCATCATATTGATAAAACGGACAATATTAGATTTTGTGAGATATCAGGTTTTGCACTTAATGTTGGTTTGGTTCGTTGGTTCGTTGGTTCAATTGGTCTATAACCAAGAACCAACCAGACTCAACGAGGCCACTATGTATAAACAATTTCCAGTTTAACATATAAGTAGGGTCCGATTGTAAGAATTGTGCCTTTGATATTACGTACAAACTTTTTTTCCGAACAACTAGTATTCTTACTCTAAATACATACAGTTTGTTCAGCACGAGATTTAAAACACTCGACTTTTAAAGGAAGGAACACTAATTACATCGTCGCTTTGAAATATTAGGTACAAACTAAAACCTATTTTCTTTAAAAATGTTTTTCTATGTTAATTTTATATTTTATAGAAACATCCAAACAATTTACAATGAAGTGGCAGGTAAGCGGGCAACAAGCTGCGCCGCAAAAGGCATAAACTTTAGTTAATTGCATAAACTTTAGTTATTTAAAAACACATGATGGTCTAAGTGTCTAACGCAAAAGGCTTTTTCATTAAATTTAATCAGATATTTAGAGATCATACATTTTATAATTGCAATTTAAAATACAAATTATTATTTTTTAGTTGGTCCACATGGAAATATTTGTTAATTAAAATTTAACTAGTGCGTTTGCTTAATAACAAAATATCAGAACCAACGGCTAATAATCAATTCCACCATGTTAAATATTCCCATGTCACTTAATTAGTTACTTTAATTAATCACTAAGCTTTGTACGTTCTCTAAATTTCATCTACTCATCAACTCATCATTAAGGTTTAAGACTTTATAATTCAATCATCTTCAACAAAAGTCGTCAAAACACATAAAATTAAAGAAATTACATAAGTAATGCGAGAATCATATTATTCATGTGTACGTAGTTGTTGGCGGATATATATGTAGTTAGTAAGTTATTAAGAGTGACGGATGCATGATTCCTTTTATTAGTGAGAGAAAAATGACATTTATAATGGCATGTTATAACATGTAAAAAAGATAGGTTAAAGTATAATCTTGAAAGTTAAATAAAAATTGGGAAAGAAATATATGTGAATTTCTACGCTATCTCGTTGGATGGAAGGTCAACTTTTAGACCACTAACATTCTGGTCTTTGGGTAGATAAGAGGAAAACACGTATGCGTAGATCTGACAGGGGTTTCTCATATTGTGAGCTTGAGTAGTAGTGTTTCACGGTTGGTTAGATTGCATTAAAAGTTGCTTCATGCAAAGTGATCAAGCACGAGAAAACGTGTCTTGACAACCAACACAGGTTTAAACTGATCGCATGTGATATTTTTTAATTCCAAGCGCTTGATGATGTAGAGCTACTTAGTTGTGGTACTGTTATGAACCTACGTTCTCTGAATGTTATTTTTAAACGACTTAATTTTGTTATCAAAAAGGGCTAGCGGTGCTGTATTGATGTAAACATTGCTTTTTAATGGCTTGCTTGAAAATATGTAGACTATTGTTAATCTTAAAGATGGGGAACTCAACTAAAGCTACTCAAAAAAAACATTGAAAAATTGATATTTTAAGCACCACAAAGTTTACTGATCACAAATTTCTGGTATTCATAAATTGAAGTGGAAACTTTTTCATACTTTTGTTGGTTTCTTTTATAAGTGTGGTGCTTTTAATATTTTCACACACTTCAAACTTTGTACTACTTTTGTATATTTAAGTGTTTCACAATTATTGGTCGGTTGATTCCCAACTCATACAATTTAAATTCTATATATCAAATGGTTAACTTTTTTTAACCATAAATTTCCATAAACCCAAGCCAAATATTCTCACTAAAAAGCTGTTGTAAAAATCTCGACTATAGTCTGATTAAACTTGATTAATACTTAATTAATCACTAGCGCTAGTCTCCATCCCACTGGAGGACTAACGACTAACGATTACTACAATATCATGCGGGTAATTACAAAACAAAAACAAAGGACTCGGCCAACCGTTTCCATCTATCCCAGACTAGATTCAAACTTTTTTTCTATTCTTAATCCATAAGAAACTTAACACTTTATTATCATTCAATTCAATATATACTCAAATCTTAACTAGTATATTTTAATAGGTTCTGTTGGTTATAATAAATGTATGAAAAACTTTAATTCTTACAAAAAGCTTTAACTATAATTCGTTTTAAATATGTGTATCTACGTAATGTTATCAACCATTTATTTAACGGTTGCGTATGGAAATTATAAAAAAAAAGTTTTCTGTTTTTGGTAGACGAGCAATTTTGTTTTATTGTCAGAATTTTGTGAACGGTGAATTTTTTTCTTAATTATTGTCGTTTGTGAGATTTGAATCAAAGTCTTTTTTTTTTAACCGTAGATGTTCAAACACTTTGACTTTATTAATAAACTACCATTTCATCGATTGTTTTAATGTGATCAGATTAAATCGAAGAAGTTATTGATTGTTAAATTTTATTAAAGATTTTGTATTGATGAAAGTAAGAAAAAGTTTGATATTGCTAAAAAGTAAAGTACTATTTATAATGTGAGAAACTTAAGGCCTCAATTAGGGAAGTGCCTTTATTCCTCTAAGAGACCTGAAGAGGTAGGTCCCAGCAGAGCCCAGTTGAACCCGCAAGACTCACCTTGAAGAGGGACGTCTGCGCAAAGACCAACTGGTTCCGCAGGACCCACCATGCTCAGAGAGATGAAGACCTTACGCGCAGTACGTCAGCTGTTCCCGCAGGAAAAGCCTCCCAATGGTGAAGTACCCCGCCTGTTCCCGCAGCTGCGGATACAAGCCATCAGGGAAGGCTACCCGCACTAATAGCAAGGCTACACGCACAAGGCACTGACTCTCAATAATTCAGTAATGTCACCTGAAGAAGGAATGAGCAAGGCGGGAATACTCCCGCCCAAATGAGCCAGTCCGTACGCTTCTGGAGGATCTTTTGTACTATACCTGCCAAGGTATGGACAAAATAGACAAGATCTGACCAAAGCAGCCCATGAACCAATCACAGGGTGACAGCTCACTGACAACAGTACGACGAGGAGCACGCTCTAGTACAAAATGTCACTATCAGCCGCTGCCTACTCACCAACCCTTGTCGTGGCACGTACATAGCCTGCAGTTGGTGGAAAAGGAATAGTACACAGCCGGCCATGTCACTATCAGCCGCTGCCTACCCACCAACCACCAGCACGGCACGTGCGTAGCCCACAGTTGGTAGAAAAGGAATATTATACAGCTGGCTGTACCTGCTTGGAAACCTACCTTCGGCTATAAATACTCCAACACCTTGGAACGGTATCATACTATCTTATACCATCACATATCTTATCTGCTCTAGCTATTTCTCTTAATATACATTTATATTCAGAGCAATCTAGTCTGATTCTCACGCCGGAGGGTGGTCACAAGGAGGTACCCCCCCTTCTCAGTGACGAGCTCACGGTGTCTGTTTTGCAGGTCATCAGAAGAATAACCATCTTTACCGGACCTAACCCTCGTGGGAAACATCTACTTGACCCTAAGATTATCCGTAATCTGCCAGGGTCACTTAGTGTTTCTTCAAGACCTTTAGATGAACATGAACCAAGAACTACGTTTTCCTTAAAATATTATTTTGAAACACATTCAGATATCATATCATTCAATGAATTAAGAATACAACTACTTCACGAATTTTTACGATATAACTTCATAGCTTATAAAAGAGCGCATATATATGTGGTTGCTGAATAAGGTTAGCAGGTAAGAATCAGGTGATTCGGAAAATCTTTTTCCTGTAACAATTATATTTTCAAAGCATGAGTAACCCATAAGTTTTTTAGAGTGAACGTGCATGTATCCCACACATACTAACCAACGTTAAAATCACCTACATAAGAAGTTATTATTTGAAAGACAGTGGTTTGGAAAATAGAGTTTGTGTGAACTTAGCTAGTACAACGACATGAGAATCAAAGTTTGTTTGGAAACTAGATTGAGCACTAGAGTTCGTTTGAGTTCAACCCGACCAAATTCAAAAATCTTTAAATCAAAGTTGATGGACACTAACAAACCAAACTTAGAAAATTTGACTCTTATAAATTTTGAACACAAATGTTCCATGATTGTTCATTGAAGCTCCAATATTTTGACCATATATTGTACTTATAACAATTTTGATTTGGCTTCTTTTGTTCATTTCTTCTTTTATCTTCCTTTTAATTTCAATTCTTTTATTTATTTATGAATTTATTTTAGGTAAATAAATTGTTTTACACGTATATGTTTTATTATCGCTACGTACACGCTACAATAGTTATACTGAAAATGACCATTTATAGGTAACACGTAGGTTATGAAAACAAACAAATGTGTTTTGTGAGTCTTGCAAAGGGACAAACGAGTATTGTAATTTTATACATTTGGTTATATTTTTTTTTGATATGTTTAATTGATTGATCATGACCATGAATATGTAAACATTTTAGTTTTTGTTACTTATTAGTAGACTGAAAAGGACTTGCTAGATATTACAAGATGACTCAGATCGCAATTGCTTGTGAGTCCTAATCTTCACATAAAGAAATATAGCCACTACTTGTGTTTCAATGACAAATAGTTGATCAATAAATACGAGTCGGGTAGTCAACGTCAGTTCGGACTCAAGTTGATGCCATACACGAATAAAACAAACTTGAGTTTACATGTTCGTAGCGAGCTAGAATTGGCTTAACACGTGTTCATATCGAGCCAACTTAATTAAAGCTCCAGGAGATGACTCATGTTTTTTTTTAAATTGTTTTTGTGTTTACATGTTAATCTAGTTACAAGATAACAATAAGTGTAGATTAAACAAACCTCAAATAACACTGGTACTAAATTATAAGAGTTAATAAGTGAACTATTTTATATCTTAATAATACAAGGAAAACAATGAACAAACTACTTTCGGGTTTTAAGTGTCTACCTAAGTTTTATTGGATATTAGGTTTATTATTAAATGTAACATTTATATATTAAAGTTAAGTCATGGTCTATTTTAAGTTGTTTTATTTCGTATTGCGCACTAAATCAATTGCAAATTCTTTAAAAATTTAGAGTTTAGGTATGATAAAAAAGATAGTTTAACATGAAAAATTTAGTGTAATATGACTCGTAATTTAAAATTATAAAATTAGTATATTGAGATTTTGATTATAGGTGTAAAGTGTTGAAGGCTTGAAATCAATCCATATGGGACTCTTTAGTTCGTCCATGTGTTACTTGTTTTACTTTGACAAGTTATCAATGTTTGTAATAACTAATAAGGCTGTAGCAAACAAACAATCATTTATTCACGTTTGATTTAATAATAAATGAATATATAAACCGTTTTAAAATGACAATTTTTCTTATTCGTTTTCGTTGATTAAGAAATTATAGTCATTCATTCTCGTTAATTTAATGGATAATCAAACATGCACCGAATTATTAATAAGGTTTAATGACACGTTGGTCTAATCGGATAATTAGATAGGATTTAATGTTATCTTAGTCCAATCAGGAAATTGATCAGCGTGACTACAAAGTAACCGAAGATCTTTATGGAAAGACGGGATGTGATGGAATTAATAGAGAGTCAATCTATTGCACGAGACTGCAACTTTTGTGTGTGATGTCACAAATTTAGTTATTTATAGCTGGTCAAAACACACAACAAATTAACAATTTATAATACGATAATAATATATCTGCTACCTAAATGTCTATACAATAAATGTTGGTAAGTTTAGTTTTCTTAACTCGATTTTAGTGTTAATGGATTAACTTGATGATCTAATAATTATTATTAATTATTAATGAGTTAGGAGAATGCGGGAGTGCATAGAGGTGTACAAATCGGGTTTTTTAAATACCCGGGTTCAGGTGTGGAATCGGGTTAGGGTATGACCGGGTACGGGCAATGTTGTGAAATTCGCTAGGCGGTCCCTAGGCGGCTGACCCCCTTGGAGGGAGTACTCGGAGTACACGGGGAGTACTTGGAGAGTACTCGGACATGATAAATATAAAGAAAATTACTTTTTGGGTAATATCTATATTTCAAATATCATAAGTTTACTAATATTTATAACAAAATAAGTGAATATCAATATAAATAAGAAAAATACATTTTTAAATACTAAATTATTCTAAAAATCATTAATTAAAAAAATGATATTCGTTCTTTAATACTCTATAAATACGAATATGTTGTATTTTTAAGTTAAAATAGACCCAAGTTAACCGACTAGATGTATTTATGGCTGATGTTGACCACATTTGAACAATTTTTAGTAACTAGGCGGAGTTAAAGAAACTCCCCTCGGCATCATACCTTGTAGCGAGTACTCGGAGAGTACTCGGCCTTGTAAACCTACTTTTACAACATTGGGTACGGGTATGACCGAGTATTGGTAATAATCGGGCCGGGTTCAGGTCGGGTATTGTCTCTAAAAACCATACCCTATTCATCGGGTTCGGGTCGGGTATAGAACCGGGTATTCTAAAACCGGGTATTGGAATACTCTATTACCGGGTATTGAAAAACCCTATTTACGGGTTTTTTCAGGTTTTTTTCCGGGTATTTTTTGGGTATAGATTGAGTTTTTTTTAAAGTTTGCACTTTTTAGGGGTATTTTTCAGGTATTTATAAGGTATATTTTGGGTATACATCGGGTATTTGAAATACCTGGTTTCGGGCATTGGAAAAACCCGGTTCCGGATATGAAACCGGTTCGGGTTTTCGGGTATTACCGGGTACAAATCGGGTCCGGTTCAGGTTCGGGTTTTAGAGCCAAAATGCATACCCTATCCGTATCCTAAGGGTAGGGTTGGGTACAGGTTCGGTTATTAAAAACCCGGGTATTAAAAAACCGGTTCCGGGTTTTTATTTCGGGTCCTGTTCCGGGTTCAGTTTTTTTTTCCACCTCTAGGAGTGCATGTTCATTTATTTCCAATAATGTTTCGTGCTTTGTCGGCCCATATATCAATGAGTTGGGTTTTTGTAATTTAATAACCGATATGGGCTTAATATACATTGGTTGGGTTTTGGAGTTAAATTGAAATTGGGCTTGGATCTTATCCAGCCGGTTCATGATGGATCCAATTGTCAACAAATTAAGTCACAAATTCGCACGGTACAAATTTTTCTCACGACGTATCATCAAAGTCATTCATGTTCATCTCAAGTCTTATCCAAGTTTAATCGGATGGTGTAATCCACGATTAATGCGATTGTACTACATGTAGCAAAAATAGGTCATGTGCTAGGGTAAGTTATACTAACATCAAGATTCAAGAAATTGCTTTTCTCGTTGTTGTTGTTATTATTATATTAAAAAATATGGATCGTACAATTACTTTATTTCTTTTAGAAAGACGACTTTCTTTTTTATGTTTAGGGCATCATACTCTCGAATTTGAAGAGCTCTATTGTCATTTTGTTTAGACCATGTTGTCTTAACCGGGTTCATGTTGGCTTTAGAGTTTGGCTTCCAGAAAAACCATACCGTCAACTGTCACTTGACAATCATTATGCCGCCATAGAGCAAAACTTTCTGATGTAACACACGGTGGAACCAAAACTCGGGTGAGCTCGGAATCCGAACTGACAATCTCGCAAAGCCTAGCTCAAATCATTCATTGTCAATATCCATCTAAAGTGACACAAATAATGATTAAACTTGAGTCATAACTGAAAAACTCAAGTCTTACTAACACTAGGCCGCAAGCAGGGCCTATGCTTACTTTTTATGAACTTTATTTTAATTTTGATTTCCAAAATAGAGATTTAAGAATATACACTTGAAAAAACAAAATAACAAGAAATTCCAAATACTTCGAATTCCCCTACAAACTATTTACAATAAAAAAAAAACTCATCATCCATCCACCCGGGTTCGATCCTTATTTCCCCCGGTTATCTACAATTTACAAAAAGGATGCGAAAGTAACTGCGACGCGGTCCATCTCTTCCCCTAATCCTTCTGCAAACAACACTCGATAAAACTCCGAAACTCATCCGAAGCCCCTTCGGGCAAACTCGGCGGTTCACCAAAACATATCGCACACATCAACGTCGCCCAGTCCGGTTTTTGACCCGTTGGCAACAACGGGAAATGACCCATATAAAGTTCAAGAATAGTCAACCCGAGACTCCATATATCACCCGAGTAACCATTATAATTCGCCCCGTAACTATCCGGGTCAAACCGCTCCGGGCTCATGTACGCGCACGTGCCCACGTACGAGTCGCACGCGTCAAGCGTGCTACACATAATCTTAGACACCCCAAAGTCCGCAATCTTAGCCTCCATGTTTTTATTAACTAGGAGATTCGCGGGCTTCAGATCTCGATGAATTATCTTATGCGCGTGTAGATAATTAAGTCCGCTTAGGATCTCACGCGCTACGTTAGCGAGCTCACGCTCGGTTAACACGCCCCGCTTTTTAATAACGGAGTCTAACGTTCCCGCGTCCATATATTCCATTAATATCGCGATATCCCCGTTATCTTTTTCAAATATGTCGTGACATTTCACAACGTGCGGCGAATCTGTTCTTCGGAGAATCTCCATCTCTCTAAATATTTGTCTCCGCATAATTGGATCACTATCCGCCTGCACGACTTTTAATGCAAAAACATTTAATGTTTTTTTGTTAACAACTTTATAAACGGTCCCACCATTTCCATCTCCGAGTACCTGAATTGTGTCGTACTCGGACATACTTGTTTTCGGCTGTTGGGAAACGGTTGGAGGGAGCGGTAGAGGGAACCCAGGGCTGCGGTCGGTGATTTCGGGTAGCCGGAGACCGAGTTTTGACTGCCGGCGTTCACGAACAAGTGCCATGTCCAAAAAATAATATGTTACAAGTTATGAGTTATTACTTATTTAGGAGTAACAAAGTGTGATGACTGATGAGATGTTATGTTATATATATAAGTGGGCGTGAGGAGCACGTGGTTTGGATTTTTTTATAAAGATAAAGATATAGGAAGGCATAAGGATGGGGATGTGGGGCCCACATATTTTTAGATTATCTGCATGTAGTCTAGAAAGTGTGAGGTGGATTTTGTTTTTATCTTAGTTTTAGTATTTAATATATGGTTTAGGACATGTGTTGTTTGATGTGCACTTGCAATTTGTGCAAGTGGAGTGGGTGTTCCAGTTCTTGTCCTTAACTATTATGTTACTTACATTTTATTCCATGAAGTTTTTTATGTTTATTATCTACACATATGGTGTCTGGTTAGGAGAGTGTGTTGTCGCGTTGATGATTTCTTTTTGTTAAATAATCAACGTTAGCCGGAAAATACTTAATATAACAAAATCCGAATCCAACACATGTAACTTGCTTCTAAATAAATGCGAACATTATAATAGGTATAATCCATTGCTCGGGTCACCTCATTCATAAAATTAATAGTACTTTATTTGATTTAACTTTAAAAGCGTCCAACTCTAAGTCAGCATTCCAAAAATTTTATATAGCGGCTGCAATCGTGTACATGTGAACGTCTCGAAATTGGAGAGTTAATTCAACATATAGGTTTGTTTTTTCGTTTCCTTTTGGTTTTGCTAGCGCCACAATGAATCTTATCTAAATGATAAATAACATTTCGAGCAACACATAAAGAGATTGATGGTGTAATCTTTTGTTCAATTAAATCGCCAAGACGCCAACAAAGTCCCATTTGATGGACAAGTAAAAGGTTTAATATGATGTGTTTCTGATCGTGTCAAAACTTATCACCCTTACGTCTTTATGAAGTATGAAAAAAAAGATTGACCATTGCGTTTATAACTTTTACTCGCCATATGTAAATGACGGTTGACATATTTTGAAGATTACGTTGTAATTAATAACTTTTTAAACTTAGATACTAGTTTTTTTTTCATAAGACCCCGTTGGATCAATCTGGTGATAAGACCATAAGAGTAACAAAAAAATGTAAATAAGTCGGTATGAAATATGAAGGAGGGTGTAAAGATAAAGGTATTGTAAAAGGTATAATATGTCATTAAGACAAATATTGAGGGTGGGGTGTTATAATATTAAAAGTTGTTGAGGAGTCTTTTCATCTATGGTGGCTGCTAAGCAAGTGGGTTTGTAGCTTGTCGCATCCAACCGCACTCAAGCGTCACGCAAGTTCGTCGTAACATGATATTTTAGCGTCACAAAAAATTAATAATTGAAAGATGAAAAAGACTTGTTTGTAATATTAATAAGGCTGAGGGGTGTGGGGGGCTTTAATGGGGCTCCAACCAATAATATTATGACGTGTGGCAGAGAGAGAAACTGGATAAGGGGGGTGTTGGAGCCCCCGTTGGAGCCCCTGGCCCTGGTGTGGGGGGCTTTAATGGGGGCTTTAGTGGGGTATAATTATATAGGAAAAATATTTTTTTTTTGGTTTGTTTGGCTCCCAACGGTCAAAAAACCATCAAATCCCGTGCTTTTCTCTCAATTCTCCCGCTAACCCCATCACGCCTGCATGTTTTTTCGCGCAAGCGCCCCGTTAGCGCCCCCGCTAGCGCCCCGGTGGTGTGGTGTTAGCGCCTGGGGGCGCGAGCGGAGGGGCTCTAGCGCCCCCGTTGAAGCCCCACACCCCTCAGCCTAATAAAGCTATGCGTTAACGCCCTCCATGACATCAGCACTTTTTGGTTTGTGTTGTAAGTATATAGTATAGTAGATATATGCAAATTTGTTGTATTGTGTATTTAATATCTGGTCGTGTGAACATGAGGTATTGTAGAGCCTCGACCAGACTTGTGTCTGAGGCTGAGTGATACATGTGTCATGTGCTGTTAAGTAATTTGAAAACCTAATTAACCTACTAACCTAGATATCATGTGGTTATGATTACACGCTTTGTTTGATTACTGAGGTATAATAAGCATAACACGAAAATCTGATAAATTTGGAATAAACTAATGCTTACCTAAATTGCAATTAAGTTAAGAAACATGAAACATAAAGACATAAGAATACGAGACAAGAAACAAAGCAATTATATTCAGGTTCGAGTTTGATATATAGGTCAAAAATTTGATAAATTTGGAATAAACTACCCTGATAAGCTACACATACATAGCCTTGTTTAACATACTTGAATGACGATCGACAACCAGCTGTTGACGCTTCAATCAAACAATAACTCTATAGCGAATCAAGCTACCGAATAGTTTTTTATTGTACGATGTGGTACTTATTGACTATCATTCTACTATCCAACGCTGGAAACTAAAACATGTTGTTCTCTAATGATTAAAACAGAAAAGAAGACACGATGCAATGTCGTGTTCAAAACATCAACTCGTTCAGCAAACAAATACGATAACATATTAACATATTCAAATCATTCGGTAGTAAAAAGAAACACATTCATGTCTAGCAAAGTTACAAGTTACATTAAAAATATTTAATAACCAAACCCTAGTGCCGGTGGTGAACCGGTGATTAGAAGAAAATAATATACTACCTTTAAATAAACTAGCTGAAGTGACACCTATTATGATACTCCGACACAAGAGTATGCCTACTATACTCAACAATTAAACTTGTTTAATAATTAATTTTATAAAGACGAAATATATATCATACGTTTATAGTATCATTTGATAATTGATATTAATTAAATAAATTAAAAATATGAAATAATTCAACGCGGATCAATAGACAATATTTAACGAAGCTTAGTTGTTAGAATCAAAATCTATATAAAATTCAAGAAATAAAAGGATTAGTTTTTTAAGTATTATAAAATGATAATATGTGGAATAAAATATGAATCCTAGCCCATTGTGTTGCTTTCAAAGCCAGCCCTTGAGATAAATGACCCGCCACCACCTAGAAATGAATTTATAGGGTCAAGGTTTGTTAAGATGGAGACCTCACAAATAGCGGTGAAAAAAAAAAAAAAAAAACTGGTTTTTCAAACCGGAATCGGTTATTAACCAAAATTGGTTTCAGTTATTAACCGCTAGCACAAAAACCGGTTCCAATTAAGTTCAAACATTAGTTCTAATCGGTTTAGAGTATTCAGCCTTAAATCGGTTAATCAAAACAGGTCTTTTATTATTTTTGTATTAAAAATACCAGTTTTTTATCGGTTATAAGTTATAACCGATAAAAAACCTATCCTGGTTGATCGGTTAGGGTTTTCGAAATAGGAAAATTGGTTATTAACCAAACCAATTATCGGTCAACACGGTCAAAACCGGTTTTACCAATAACCGGTAGGCCTGTAAACGAACCGAACGTTCGGTGAACTGTTCGTGAACCGTTCGGCGGGAAGTTCATTTATTAATAAACGAACGAACACGAACAAAAATATTTGTGTTTGTTTAATTAAACGAACGAACATGAAAACATGTTCCGTTCGTTCATTTATGTTCACGAACGTTCGTTTATGTTTGTTTATTTATGTTCGTTTATGTGTTAAAAGAAAATAAATAAATATTTTTTTTGGATAAGTTATCTACTTAAAATTTTTTTATATGTTAATTTGTGTTTATTTATGTTTGTGTGTTCGTTCATTTCCTTAATAAATGAACATGAACATAAAATCTCGTTCAGTAAATGTTTGTGAACCGTGAACATATTATTTCTTTAATGAACATAAACAAGGTCTTGTTCATATTAGTTCGGTTCGTTTACAACCCTAATAACCGGTACTAAAGAAACCGGTTAACCGATTTATGCACATATACTAACAAATACGGTTGGTTCAAGTTCCTTGTTAAGCAAAATTTGTGTAATAATTTGCCGTTAAAAAAATCATGTCGCCTAAATATTGAAACTTTACAAGAAAATAAACAAAAAAGAATATTGACACCACTAACACTAACAATTTATAAAGGTATACTTTTAAGGTAAACTTTTAAGACTAATGGATTTAAGGGGTGTTTGGGATTCCTTATTTTTCTTTTTTATAACTTTTTAATAAGTTTTTAAGTTATAAATGTGTAATTTATGGAATTTATTCTCTCACAATATAAGCAATCCCAAACTCCTTATTAATTTTCAAAAACTTAATAAGTTATAAATTGATGAAAATAAGCAATCCCAAACACCCCCTTAATGTCTTAATTCATGCTTTAGTATAGACATAACAAGGTGATTATATAGCATTGTAAATAACCATAAAATAGCTACATACACCACGTACCAACCACTAACAGTCGGGATAAGAATTTTTCTCGTATACTAACCAGTACAGGTACGATATCGGTATTCTGAAACCAAAAAAATACATGCATCGTTCGCCTTAACCAACTTGGTACTGATTCTAATCACTACTAAAAAAAATGGCCCAACACATATTATAATTGGGTATTGATTTAGCCTATTTGATACCCGTACCGACTCAGCCAATTTGAGACTCGTAGCGCTACTGTTACTAAAATCATTGAAGATACCGTATCAAAATACCAATACCGGTACAAGTAATGTACTAGTAATTTCAGTGTTGCAAAAATCGCTAGTCGGTGGTCGGGCGGTGGGGTGGGGACTAGCGATTAATCAGGATTAGTCGAGATTAATCGGGATTAATCGGATCGGACTTTAAGGTATGTTTTTCAGTTTTATACATACGCACACACATTTTTATATGTAATTTCAGTTTTATACATACACAAACATATTTTGGCCGGTAATTGGCTGGAATCTCGCCGAAAATAGTTGATATGGTTCGGAATCTCGCTGGAAACCACTGATTTTGGTCGGAATCTCGCTGAAATTCGTCGATTTTGGCCGGATTTGACCGTTAACCGATTAATTGGCCGACTAGCCCAAAATTAATCAATGAAATGGGGACTAGCGATTAATCGGGGATTAATCGGTGACTAGTCGGGAATTTTGCAACACTGCTAGTAATTGCGGTAAGGTATTCGAGACTTCGAGTTACTTGAATTTGTAGATCAATAGTTGGGTTAGTGGGTTGTGGGTCCAAAATTTAATTTCTGGCTAGACAGTTGGGCTGGGCTGGGCTGGGCTGGGCCTGGACCTCTAGCTGAATTGTGCCAAGCTATTTTCGAATTGAGTCTAGAGTCGAGATTTTCTAGTAAAATTTGTTGTGTATGGGCATATGGTAATGGCATAGTTATCTAAAGTGTTCAAGGCGTGCGACTATGTGCTTATTTTAGCCTAGGCGGTTTTTTAGGCGAGTCGATGGTTTCCCGCTTCTTAATAGCCAAGGCGCAATTATAGAGGAATTTTTGTTTGTATTTTTTTATTTTATTTGTTTTGGTTAGTTTTGACTTATCATTAAACAATTGATAAAAGAACCCGAGGAAGTCCTTTGGTGAAGATGTCAGTGGCATGGTAGGCTGGAATTGAGACGACACATGCATTACACGAACTTATCGCTATTGCACTTGTTCGCAGACAAAGTGAATGTCAAGCTAAATGTGTTTCGTTCATTGATGTTGAACGTGATTTCCCATCAAGTAGATGGCACTTACATTGTCAAAATAACAAGAGTGGCCTGGTGAAGCAATCGACCCAATTCAAGTAACAGATTCCAACTACCACGTTTGCATCACCCCTATATTTGGCCTCGGTGCATGATCTAGAAATGGTAGATTTAAGTTTAGAGGACCATGATATAAGGGTAGAACCGTAGTAAACTATATACCCGCTAGTGGACCGGCGGATGTCTGGACAACCCGCCCAGTGCTCATCAAAGTATATATGCAATAAGTGAGGGAGTGAGGGTACAGCCAAGAGTAAGACTGAGAAATCGAAGCGGTTCCTTTGATGTTCCGAACTTATAATAGTCTTGAATAAGTGTGCACTCACACCTACTAACTTGTACCAATGAATATCGTGATTTCCTTTTTGGTTTACACGTAAATCACATTTAATTACTTAAAATATAGATTCAATACAATGTCGGAGTTTTATCAAATCATTATGAATTCATAATATTCTAAATTAAAATCGGACCTCTACCATTTCACACGTTGTATAAGAACAACATAAACCTAAACTTATTAGATAAATTAGCTAATATAGAAATAGTTAAAACTTTAACAAGCATATTCCACATAACAAGTCAGTAATATTAATGCCTAAAGTTTCACACTTGTTCCATAGTAACCAATCTAAATGAATCAATGAACAGTTAGTTTCAATTAAACATAACAGTATAATGCATCCTATGTTCATTTTATATAATCTTTAAAATTTACAAAATAATTAGATAAATAATCATTTGACATTGAATAAAATAAAGCTTGGTTGTTAGAATCAAAACCTATACAAAATTCAAGAAAATAAAAGAGTGGAGCATTATAAAAAGATAATTTGGACTCTTTAATAGGGAATTTTAGAAGAACAAAAAAAATACTCATTAAGATTTATAACTAATTACACTACAAATGCAGATAAAACATACTAAAACATGATAAAGTAAATACTTATTTAGGATAATTATGAAATCAGAACCTTAACCCATGTCACTTGTTACATAACCTATAAGAGAGTAACTCATTTATCCTTATAAAGTCCTTTAAAATACCCCTTGATAGCATGCTCCCTCACCACCTGTAGCCTTCATGTAGTCACTTCCACCACCACTTTACCACCATTTCCACCGCCTTTGAGCCAGCCTCTGCCACCACCATTGCTCCCACTGCCGCCACCTTTACCCCCTCCGCTGCCGCCACCCCCACCACCTTTACTCCCTCTGCTGCCGCCACCTTTACCCCCTCTGCTGCCGCCACCCCCACCACCTTTACCGCCTCCGTTGCCACCACCTCACCACCTTTGCCCCCACCGCCGCCACCACCCATTCAGCCATGCTTAGAATGCTATTTTTTTTATAAACACTTGTAAAATAACTTGATAGGGAATTGGTATGAATAAGATATATATGCCACATTACAATGTATTTATAGGGGATTTTATGGCATAAAGTAAATGAAAATTCTCACGAAGATCGAAAGGTCAAACCTTTGAGATTCCATGCAATTAGTAAGTACTGATACGGTAAAACCCCTCGGGTTTTCTAATTAGTTTCTATAATACTCCCTCCGTCCCTCTATAAGTGTCATAGTTTGAAAAATACAAAGTTTAAGAAAGTTTGAATGATTGTACTTTTTGATCAACAAATGACTTGGAAGTGGGCATTTGGAAATGGACAAACTAAAAAGGAAATGTGGACACTTTCAAAAAGACGGAGGGAGTAACAAATTAATATTCTGAATTAACACGTTAGTTAATAGAAAATAGTAAGGACTTATTTACACATATACTTTTACTGTCACGTGAGAACGTCACAACCCAAAAACAAGTATAATGGAGAAGATTAGCTAACTAGATACTAAAAAAAAATGATTAGTTGCCATCCTCATATATATATACACTGAAAAATGATTAGCTGGACTGATCTACAAACCATTGGGTTGGGGGATCGGTTTGGGATTAACCGGTTTTACAGCAGGCATGGGTTACGTCAAAAACCAGTTTAACTGGCAGAAACACCTAATTAGTACTAGTAATGATTTAATGTAATCAAATTAAGTATTTTCAGATATCTTAGATAAAATTTTGTAGATGGAAACATTATAGATAACTAAAAACTAATGACAGTGTATTATGTATATATAACAATGTTTTATAGGAAATGTTCTATTAGCATGGATATGTAAATAAACAAAGAAAAGAAGAAATGTGAAGTAGAAAAAAATAATAATATTGCCGTCCATTGAAAGTGACGAACCAAAGAAATTTCCATGTAGGAGGTGGAAATTTTTCATGTCATGTCTCCTTTATATATATTTTTTTCCGGGTACGCCCATGAAGATAAGTAACATATATAACAAGTAATCTTGTGTTTGAAAACCCGATTTGTTATATGTATAGCATTATTATGAAGTTCTCCTTCCGTCTTTTCTTTAATCACCCAAAATTTTGTATAATCTAAAAATTACATCAATCTTTAATTACATTTTCAACAAAAAAATATATATTAATCAAGATCCTTGACATTAAGCCATGTCATAATGACCCACAACAACACAATAATATTCATTTAACATTCGGTAATATACAACGATAAATACAAAATATATAGCATGCTTACGAAAGGTTAATACTTACTAGCGTCCTATATAATACACACAAATCGATTGTTTGATTCATACAAAAGTTACAACATATATGGCTTCTAAGGAGAAGTTGCTAGTCATAATGTACTATTACGATAAAATTGATCCAATGGGAATGGAACAATTCGTTGACCAAGCCCACACGTCGAGAACTGTATAATATCGAAATTGAACGAGCATTTGCGAAACAAATTAGTTGAAGATAAAAGCCTTGAAGTTGTTTTGAACAACATACATTTACAATTACTACTAATGTATGGTTTGGTCAGCAAGATGGTAAACGAGAGCTGCTATTTAGACTTAGACACCCACAAGCAGTGACGGATCCAGAAAATTTTTCCAGTGGGTTCAATACCATTCGGGTTGGTTTAACGGTCCGGTTCGGGTCGACGGTTTGATCGGTTAAGGTTTATCACATAATACAAATATTATACAATAACACAAAACAAACATCGTCATTAAAATTTAAAAAAAAAACACATAATACAAAATACAAATACGATGGTCAAATCTACTAGTTTGCATATCTATTACATTCTTCCTCTTTGGTTTTCTCGTATCAAATCTATTCATTTGCAACATGCACCAACAATATTTATTAAATTTGATACTTTAGAAAAATTAAAATTTTTATAATATTTTATTGCAAAAACCACAACAACAGTTTGAAGCTGGTAAGAAAAACAAAACATCACTAATTTCAACCAATAAAAAACATAGTGAAATCAAAAGTCAAAACATAATATAAACAATAAAAATTGCGATGGTCACTTGTTAGGGACTTAGGGGTTGATGGAGTTTGAACGTGAATGAGCATATATAATCATTAAGGTAGCGTTTGGTATGCAGTAATTATAGGAGGAATGAAATGATTCATTGCTTGGGAATGGAAAAAGTAGTGTTTGGTTGCTCAATGGAATGGAATCATCCATTACACATGAAATCCAATTCCATCAAAACCATTTCTTCCCACCCTCCCTTCTTTTTTTTCATTTCATTCCTTATTCACTCTACTTTCTCAATAACACCACCACCTAACAACATCAACCACAACTACTACTACCACCACCACCCCGCCGCCACATTCGTCGTCTCCACCACCACCTCCGCCACCACCACCGTCATTGCCGCCGCCACCACTAGCGCTACCACCGCCATCACCGCCGCCACTACTAGCGCTACCACCGCCGCCACCATTGTCACCGTAACATCACAACCATTGTCACTTCAACCGTTATCACCGTCGCTGCCACCATTGTAACCGTAACCACCACAACCATTGTCACCGCAACCACTGTCTCCGTCGCCTGACCTTCACCGCCACCACCACGTGACCTCCACCATCCTAACATCGCTATCACTACCAATGCTACCATCTCTTGACCATTGTGACCCCTCTTACCACGACAACCACCACCCTTGCCACCTGATAACCACTACCACCACCGCCGCTACCACCATTTTCGTCGCCGGAGTTACCACCACCACCGTCGCCATTACAGTTTTTTTTTATTTTTTTTTGTTAAAAAATTACTTTGAGATAAGAGTGTTTTTATTATTTATATTTTATTCCTACAATTTTTTTTGAATACCAAACAACATTAACTAATAATTCATTTCATTCTCATATTTAACCAACATGACAAAGAAATGGTAATGATCCATTTGATTACCATGTTAACCAAACATACTCTAAGGCTTTTAAAGAAAAAACAAAAGAAGGAACACAAAACCAGAGCAAAGAGGGATTCAAACCTGTGACCTTTCACAATGGATAGGGGAATTGTGGGAGGCTTGCCACTAGACCATGGATTCAATTTGTTAATATGTTCACTCATAAAATATATGTGGGTTCACTTTCATATTTTACATAAGCGTTCTATATAAAATTCGAAACTCAGTGAGTTCCTGTGAACCCGCACTATTGTACGTAGATCCGCCCCTGTCCACAAGGGTTTTAGAGAGAGTGTGTGTAAAAGAGAATTGTGTGTAAAAAAGGTGTCCAACTAACAAAAAGAATGATTGAATAGACCATGCCTTTAAATATTTCTATGAAGTTGCGGGAAATCATAAAATCATGGACATGATATGTAGTAATATATTTTTATTGATGTAAGAAATTATAAATATAATTATCTATAAGTTATTTAATAACCTCTTTATATTCACATGTTTTTGGGGGTTGCGGCGCAGCTTGTTGCCCGTTTGCCTGCCACTTTATTGTAATCGTTTTATAGTAAATTATATAAAACTTTTTTAAAAAAAAAAACGAATACACTGAAATCGGAAATCTTTATGCCCGCTACATCGTTTGAGTAAAATTTAACCAAATGTCTTATATTAAATGCTCAAATGTAAATAATTGAATCGATACCGATTTGTTGATTTTGACATCAACACTTATGGTCATTTGACATGATGTATGACTAAAAAAGTTTCGTCCAAGATTCGCTAGTGTTCGTTAGCACAACCATCAACTATAACTATTCTGACTGTTGTGGTTCATACAAGAAATTACACATGTAAATGTTGATTAGTTTGAACCAAAATTTCAAATTTTGAAATAATAAATTTTCTTAAAAGGTATCAGATTCTTATCTCATACACATGTAAGAATTGATAGGTGTTTATGCAGTTACCAAAATGAGCTAGCTTTGTTTTCTACTTCAATTTAGAAATATTGTACCACAATAGTTCTTCACGTAGCATGCAGTTTCTAAAATTGGATTCAAACAAAATAACAATGGCATGCTTATTCAGTAATTTTGTTGAACAAGACAAATCACACATTTATGTTGGTTAAGGTGAAAGTCAAAAGTAATTGGTTAATTGTAATAATAGATAGGGAATGAAAATGATAAAAATGTTCATTTACTTGTTAAACAAATATTTCGTTCATTTATATATGGGGTTTTCTTAAACTGTTCACTTCGAATCTAGTCGACTCGTTATGTAATAATCATCATCCGACTAGCTTTTCAACCTAGGTCATGTCACCTGTCAATAGTCCGTTGAGACGCTTAGATTTTTGATAAAAACCGTCGAAGGACGAGACTTTTTAGGCGTCCCGACGAGATTCTCTTTATCTTTCGACGAGATTTTTTTGACGTGTGGAAGAATCTAGTTGGTTATAATTTTGTCGGTTAAGCAGGTGGGTCAAATTGACATTTTGTTTACTTTATCTGGCCGGTAAAATAGATGTCGTTTTCCCAAAAGATGAGATAAAAGTTCCTTCACATACGGTAAAACTAATTTAAGTAAATTTAATTATGTATTTAAGAAATCTAGAATTAATATTAATAATAAGATAGAATCTTGGTTCTAAAAAGCAAGAAGCACACAAAACGACATAGTCACGCACCAATTCTCATGGGGCATTGTGATTGTATATATTTTTTTATATATATCTTATACGTTTTTGGGATCTTTTACACAAACTTTAGTAATGAGGTTTGTAATCTTGTTCAGAAAAAATAAATGTTACATTTTGTGTGGGTACTAATGGGTTAATTAAATGAATTGACTTATGTTGAATTATATTTATTTTGAAATGTGCTATAACATCTCATATCTGTGTCACTAACTTTGTTAAGTTATATCTGGCTATAAGTTGTTATATATAATGGGTTATAACAATTGTTAATGGGACATTTTTGCTTGGAATGTATCATAACATTAACTATTGTAAATGGTTCATATTAGTATGTAGTAGCTTATATTGAGTTATATCTCCTTGTAATTTGTTTAAACTTGTACTATGATGTTTTATGTCTCTGGTTTAATAGTGTGAATTTAATTATTACAGGTGCACCACTTGAAGTAAAAAGTGGCGGAGCTGGAACAAGATAAAGCAGTTAGTAGAGAAACGTGCTATGATAGAGTAAATTGAAGAAAATGCAAGTTTTTAACGGTAATAATTTAAATCATAGTGATTACTTCGAAACAAAAGTTACACGAGCAAGAAGTTCCTTTGAATTGCAAAACTTAGTCTTTTAAAAACTACATTGACTTCGGTTATGGTTTGGGCGGTTTTGCTTAAATATAACAAAAACACGTATCGCCAAATTACCCTTGGGTATAGCAACATGATGTCTAAATGGTAATCTTAATAAATCACGCAGCAAGCAACGTGCAGGTAACAATGCTCTTTGTTAAAGAAAACACAGTGACATCTTTGTAACGAATACCCATTAACCTAGAATAATGTCGTAGCACTTTAAAAGGGATGTAAATGTACCCATTATTAGTAGCTTGCATACACTAAGTTAGTTGTTCTGTTTTATTTATAATTGTGTGATTCATGATGATAAGTTATATAAAACTTGTTAAAAAATAGTGAGTATCTTGTAATGTTTTCTGATCATGTATATAGGTTTCCAAATACACAAATCATATTGCTTGTTGGAGTATAAGCCCAAGCCTTGGCTAAGTCATAGACCAAAGATGCCTCAACCATGACTCGAGACTAGTCGCCGTGCAAGTCCAGTCAACCGAACTAAAGCTAATGCAAGATAATCGTATCACACACCGTCAATGAAGTAACACCTTTGGTGGGTATTAATAATCCATACCACTTTTGTTAAATGAAATCTTTTAACTTTCTAGATATTTTGACCTTTAACTACAAATCGGAAGTAATGATAAATCTTGTACAAATTATTATGTATTTTGAGTGTAAAAACTATTCTTTCTATACTGGATTTAAAGTTTAAACAAACAACATCATGTTTTACAAAATGACAACATATTCATTCTATACATTGCTCATTTAAAAAGTCGCCATATCAAATATATATCACCATCCTATTTTATCCAAACAACCACCTATGGATCTTTCAAGAAGAAAAGTTTCCATACATATTTACACATGCCAACATAAAAGGTTAAAACAGTCCCTAGAAGTGTCATCTTAATATTTAGAAATCCGTAACTTATTTGAAAACACCTCACTCAAGATCCCCGGCCCAACTTCAACTATAAATCTTGTTCCTACCAAAATCCACTTCTGGGTTTGGTGGATGAACCTCAAAAAAACCACAGACTAGTCATTATCCTCAAAGAACCACATACTAGTCATTATCCTGTTCTAGTCTCATTAAAGATACATTCAAGGTATCTTCATCGGTTTAGTTACATGAAATGAGTGAAATGTTCCATGGCCTTCCGGTAGAAGGGTTTGTCATACCTTGGAGAGAAAGTATAAGAATGGAAGCGACTTGTAAGGTCGGTAAGCAACACTCAGCCCATCTATGTGATGTATATAAAATTATACATCTTTTTAGCATCAAATAATCTTTAAAAACTGCAACTTCTATCGTGTAATATAATTAAAATAACTACTTATCATGCTAAAATGTATTTGCAGGTGAATCTAAGCCTCAAACGAAGAAACAAATGAAAAGACAAAGAAAAATCAAAGAAAACCAAAGAAAACAGCAAAACACACCCCCATGCTTCAGACCACCACCAACTCTAATGCTCCAACCATCTCCGGCGGCCACCGATACCTCCGCTGGAAATACGTAAATCGCAGTCAAGAAGGAGGTGGACAGGGAAAAGAAGGCTATACCTCATATCCTCCCTCCTGCGTGCAATTACTCAATCCCTAATTAATTGCCGCTGCTATTAATCATATGGTCGTTCCATTCCTCTGAATTATTCGATTTTCGGTGAGAATCTGTTCGATTTACGTTCATTTCTTGATTGAATTACGCTAGATTAAAGAATTGGTGTCCAACCGACCGGTTTGGTCCGGTCTCAACAACATTGGTCTAGAGAGAGAGAGAGAGAGAGAGAGAGAGAGTGGGAGAGTGGTTTAGAGGGAAGAAGATGAAGTGGGTGAATGGGTGGTGAGTCTCATTAAAAGTACTCATTTTAGTATATTAGTTTTAAACTACACTAGTTAGGTAAATAATTTTATCAAATACACTAGGTTGGTAAAAAATTCAGCAAAATAAGATCTAAACCACCACCCACCACCCAAACAAGTACATGTCTTGTCAGTTTCTAGTGCTTCGAAAGCACTAGGTAATTCGAGAAGATGGGACTCTGGATTTGGTTGTTTCTGTTGGGAAGTGGGACGTTAACCGAGGTCCATTCGCAGGTTTTATGGCAAAATCGTAAAACAATTGCGATGAGTGGATGATCAATTTTTTGAAAATAATATACCAAGGTCCACGTGTCTTTATCCAATTCGCTTAAACGAAACCCTAAGAACTGACCCAGACCTACTTGGTGAAGATGCGGTGGAATTTCTAGGAGCAACTCCATGGGCTCGTTCAACTGCTATCCTAAGCAAAAGCTTAGATGGAACCCCCTACCTCAACATATTGTACCTCATTAAATTGAGCATACCCCTAAGTAGAAGAGACCATTTCTTCCAACCTGATGTCTTCATTATTGTCATCTTCAACAAGAGGATAAACCGAGTTTAGGATGGGTCCCAAAGGTACAGGCTACACCGGTAAACAAACACTGCTCCAGGTTGGTCAAAACCATCAAAGAGAAAGGATCTTTAAGTTCCTCACTTGTTAGACCACCGTGTGCAACGTTGGCCCGACCCGAAGTCGGGTCAAAAATAGGATCATGGTAGTTTGAATGATGGAGCCGGAACCGAGGAACTCCACGACGGTTGTGAAAAAATGATGGACCAAACCGGGATTAATTAATATATGTGAGTATTATGTGATTAATTAATAAGTAAATTAACATATAAATGTTAAAAAAACACACAAACTTGGTAGATGGACCAAACCGTTGACATTGACCATTATCGGTTAGCAAAATCAAATAAAACATTATTTATTATTTATGTTCATCCGTGTTCTTACAAGAAATTCCATTCGTCTGGTGTCCGTGAACCATCGTTTGTCCGATAAAAACTTAATAGACAAACATGAACATTGTCTTGTCCGGTTAAACTTGTTTACAACCCTACTCACGTGACATATAAAACATTTTGAAACTCTCAAATTAATTCTATATTGATTAGCATGATTTACTTTCTTCACATAATCATTGTTTTTGTCATCTTATTATTGGTCCATGTAGCAAGATACAAACGAAAATATACTAATTGAGCTGCAAGCCCGCAATGTAACATATTCTTTTTTGTTTTCCTTTTATTGGTTCATGTAGCTTGCTACATACAAAACACTAAAATATCAGAGTATAAAGGAAGCTTCAACGTACAAGATTCTTTTTTGCTTTTTTCTATTGGTCATGTAGCGTAGTACAAAGATAATTACACATGGTATATATGTTCAAGCCGTAGTATGTATAAATTAACAACATAGGTAAATATTATTGTAACAATGAATCTACTAAGTTTTATGATTGGTCTACCTAGTTCAATCATATTTTAACGATGAAACAATTCTAAAAGTTACTATTGTTATGATTATTACATGTAAGTAAAGTAAAAGTGGATAATATAATAGCCTCATAAAAATGGGAGGGTGTCACATTTAGGACGGGTTCAGATCATACTAGGTCATGTTAAAACTTGATTAAATGAGAATAAAATCGAATAACATACAGACTATTTTAGCTCGAGCTCGCTATTCGAGACGTCACATTTCCACTCCGTCGCCGATTCTTAAGTTACAGTTTCTCTTAGCACTAATCATTTTCTTATTCATCTAGTGTGGGTTGTAAATTTTTAATATTGTAATCTAAATGTTAGAATAATAAATATATATTCTAATTATTGCCATGATATTAGTTTGGTAACTAATTACTCAATATATTGATATACAATAAAGACACAGGTAAAAGAAAATTAGGATAAAAGTAAATATTTCTTTAGAATAATAAGAAATGACAACTTTAACCCTTGTATTAAGTGCCTCTTCAACTTCACATTTCTAATATTAAACTTTAAACTTGTTTTACCTTGATATTTACAAGTTGTACACTACCCAAAATTGCTCCAATGATCCTCAAATATGTACAAAAGTATGTTGCTGAAGAAACTTATAACTTTACATTTTAAATATACCTCTTGGAACCTCAGAACACCTGCACATTTACATGATTCTTGTTAAGTTTAGCCATATAAAAAATATATTAAAAAAGTGATTTGCTACTTTTTACCGGAGATTTTAGTGTCATATGTTCCGCCTTGATATCAGACTGCGTTTGTTTCAACTTTTCGTTTGAGGCCTCTTTCTCTGCCTTCTTTTTTTCCGCCTCTAACTGCTTAGCGTTTTCTTCATTTGCTTGATTGAACATCCTCACAAATTTCAGCAAAGTCGTTACGACTGAAAATAATACGGTTATATAGAATGCAAGTCATATACAACGTTGTATTCCAAAGTATCAAACCTTTAAATGTGATTTTGTAAGTACCTTGCTCGTATGGGCAACGTGCAGGATCCTCACCAAAGTATATAATTAAAGCATCCACATTTTTACCCTATAAACGCATATATTTATGGCAATTAAAGTTTAAATTTTTTGTATGTAAAAAGGAAAATTATTAAACATACCACACTAGAATAAAGAGAAGCTAATGATCTTGCTTCACCTTCTGCTGAACAAAGGAACTCCTTCAAAGCCTACCCAATAAATACAAAATTATTAATTTCGACGCATTTACGTATAACGGTCAAACAGGTATTCTTACCTTGTGGAAATTTTCAGACACAGGTCCATCATTTTCCGACATTGATAATTCCTGGCCAACTTTCTCTAACCCTTTGACAATTGCTTGCATTTCCTCAGCCAAGTATTTCAGTTGTATCTGGACAGAAACAATCAAGATAAATCAAAACATAAACGGTTTAATCATATTATAAAACTTATGAAAATCCAACTAGATTGGTTACCTTTGCTGCAGGTTCCAAACTGCTAAGATCTTTTGAAAAATCAAGGACTTCAGGTAGTTTGTCAGCAAGCACCTACAAGTATCAAGCAGAGCCACCATGAACAAAAGTGAAAACAAGCACAATTATCAATTTCTGATTGGGTATCTAAAAGAAGGAAAAAACCGAGTACCTTACAGAGGTAATGCATGAGAGTCATTCTATTGTTCCTTGCACGCGTGTCTGCAAGTTTCAGGAGGCTATCTAACCGGAACCCAATTGCAGACCCTAAAACAAATCCAAATTATTATTATCATTTACCAAGCGTGATAACATAAATGATATATTGATAAAATGAATCTTAACTTTTACCACTCACCCCTTGCGGTCCCCTGGTTCAAAGCATTTCCCAACTGGAGAATCGTTTGCATGACTCTCTTTAGTTTACCAGAACTCCGGATCTGATAGAAACACACGAAACACACGAATTATAAAAGGTTTAAACGATAATAACATCACTGATTACCCATGAAGAAAACTTGCCTGTTCTACAGCTGAATTTACCATGTTTAGGCTCTTCCTAAGATCAGAAACCTAGATGGAAACAAATATCAACCGTTAGAGCAAAATCCAAACCTATAACAAGCAGTAATTGCATGGCATAAAACTATCATCTGACCTGCGTGTTGAACTGTAACTTAAAAGAGAAAACTCTAAGCTTAGATTCTGTACGCGGAACTTTCATTAACTCCAAGAAGAACTGTTGCAAATATAAACAAAATGCATCCATCAAGTTTGAGTTAATTTGTAGACAAGTTTCAATTTAACGTGTTTAAGCTGACAAAATGTGTATTACAAACCTGTTCACATTTGCCCAATTTATCCTTCTCTCCTTCGTATCCCTGAGCACAAAAACCACTAATACTGTTTTTCTTAAATATTTCTGGCAGTTCTTTACCAGTTGAATAAAATTGCAAACGCATGAAACATCGATTTCTAGTATGCAGCAATCAAATTCTCAGAACTTAAATGACATTTCAACTAACAGTTTACCTTAAGCAGCTCCATCTCCTCTTTTGTTGGATAAAACTTTATGAGGTTGTCCACTTGATCAGCATCCATTGCTGAGTCTTCCAAAGCAAGAACATGATCCTGCCAAATGTCACAAACTAAGTGGACAACATAAATAATTCCATAGTTATAATATAAACAGTTGACCTTACCATCAATTCATTCAATGGTATTTTGACCTTTGAAAGCATGATCTCACAGTTATACGCCCCTGTGATCAATCTGCAACAAGTGCAATCAATAAATATAACCTTTTTGTGCATAAAATTGCAAGCTCATTCCACTTGCAAGAGAGAAAAACAGCCATTGGTATACTTCAAATGTAATTATAAGCGATTGAATATTCATGAATATGATGATGAGGACAATATTTACCAGTTGTACTGTTACAGGCTTATTAGCTACTGCTGCCCGAGATCTTGATTTCACGCCCCCTTGTTCTGACGTTGGGTTTGTTGCTGAGAACAGAGACTCAAGTTCTGATATATCAATCTCTGGTGCCCTATATGCGTGAACCATAAGAAAGAAAAAAAAAAGATCAATCATGCACTTTCAAAATAAAGTAAAATAAAAAGAAGGAAAAAAAAACTAACTTTGCAGCTTCACCAGATTTTTGTGTCTCAGCCCACAAGCTTCCTTGTACTGCTCTTGTGAGTTTCAACCAATGCAAAGGCTTCAGCTTCATAGATTGTTTTAAAGAACCTGTTTTTGACAAACTACGCCCCCTGGTCAAAGGCGGTGGTGGAGAAGGAGCTCCTGCAACATGGGCAGCTCTCGGTGGGGGCGGGGGTGGGACAGCACCCTTGTTTACATCTCCATTAGCAGAAACCATTGGAGGCGGCGGAGGCGACGGACCTGAGGAATCCATGAGAATGAATTGGGATGGAGAATTAAAATCAAGAGAAAGAAGATGGAGGATTGCTTTAGGGTGAATAGGGGTAGTCACTAAAGCAAAACTGGAATAACTATCAGAAGCAACTGGATCATGAACAGCATTCCGGCAATAACAGTACTTCCAATGTGAACAGTAATGGGATTCAAAACTAGAAAATAATATTAGCTCCTAACACTAAGGATCATGAACAGTATTCTGGCAATAACAGTACTTCCGATGTGAACAGTAATGGGATTCACAACTATAAAATAATGTTAGTCCTAACATTAATGTATAGAGTACAGTTGGACCAAATCTATATTTGGCTAATATTTAACATTAACATATAGAGAGTACAATTAGGCCAAATCTATATTTGGATAATATTTTACATTGTATACCAAATATATTTATATTATATACTAGGTTAGACCCCGTGGTGACACCCGGGTTGGTTAAAAATATAATAAACAAAATAAAAAAAATCATATATATAGAAAATAAGATACAAAAAATGGGTTCATATTATTAAACAATTATATTACTTTAAGTAGACATATAAATTACAATTCTCTAAAAATTTTATTGACTTTGGTTTACGGTCATCGCTATGTATCGGAAAGTTTTAATGTATATAGATTAAATTTCAATAAAACTAATAAATTTATCGAAAAAATTTAAGACTACTTTAAAAAAGTTTATTTATTTTTTTTAAGTAACGCGGTATTGCAAACTTATAAATAATTTAAATGTTTTCGTGAAAAATTTTGACCGGTACTCAAAATTTTAACTCAAAACTAAATCTTTGATTTGTTCACCCTACATATGTAACTAACAAACAATTTTCTGTTACAAAAATAACTTAAAAACAATTCTATAATTATCCTTCTGATGCGAATTTAATTTACAATATGACGCTGGTAATTTGTTGCTAACACTTGTGGTTAAAGAAAATGCAGATCCAGAATGGTCATTTGTAAACATGATCATGATCTTAAATTTATTTCATTGTTTTTTAAGTCACGAAAGTCTTGTTTCAACTACTTCAAACATCAAACCCCACTTTCTTTAAGGTAATTGATAATTATTAAATCTGTAAATACTTTAATAACATAAGAAATCATATTGTCTACATATGAAATATTTGATAGTGACGAAGTGTTAATATGAGAATGGTTTACAAACAAAATTATAAGCATGTTGCCATATTAAAAGTTAAAAACCAAAAAAAAAAACATTTTACTTATAAAGACAATGTATGTACAGTACATATAAATCAACTACGTGAATCGATCAGATTACATGATTCGGATTGAATGAATCACATTAAGAAGATTGATTGATTGAATTGCGAATCGATTGAATATGTGTATGTGAATCGATTGACTCTTATTGAAGTTATGAGTCCGATTGAATTTATGAAGGTGAAACAATTGAATACATGAATCTGAGCCACATATTCAATGTAATAGGCAATTCAATATTTGATAGTTAACTTAATTGTTGATGAATTTGAATGTAATAGGCAGACGATGATTGCTAGGATTAGAACGTTTGAATTAAAATAATTAAAAAATAATTAGAAAATGTCATGTGGCACTTTAAAGAAATTTGGTGAAAAATAAAATGAAAATTTGATGGAAAATCCACATGTTTATTATATAGAGAGATGTTTGGCTGTGGGAAGTATATATTTTGTAGAAAAATACAAAACCAACATTCTTTATTAATACATTGGTATAACTTATATGAAAATAATAAACATAATCGTGACGTAATGTTCAAGTATGAGAACTATAGTGCATACTCTTTTCATTATGTTTAATATTGTTTGGTTAGTTTTTAGCTAGTTTAATTAAGACGTACATGTTTTATATTGTTTTGCTAGTTTTTAGCTAGTTTAATTATTTTGATTTTGAAATTTAATTAAAATAATTAAAAATAATAATTAGAAAATGCCATGTGGCACTTTAAAGAAATTTGGTGAAAAACAAAATGAGACTTTGGTGGAAAATCCACCTATTTATTATATAGAGAGATTAAAATACAATATATCACTAATGATTTGTACCTTCCCTTGCAGAACGAGATGGGGGTGGTGGTGGAGAAGGACCCACTCTCTTAATTGATGATGGTGGTAGTGGTGGAGAGGGACCATCTCTCATGACTGGTGGTGGTGGTGGTGGAGTGGGGACGGCTTTTTTAACTGGCGGTGGTGGTGGCGGTGGTGGTGGCGGTGGTGCTGGTGGGGAGAGACCAGCTCTCATGACTGGTGGTGGTGGAGAGGGGCCAACTTTCATAACTGTTGTTGTTGGTGGTGGTGGTGGTGGTGGTGATGGAGAAGGACCAACTCTCATGACTGGTGGTAGTGGTGGTGGAGAGGGACCAGCTCTCATAACTGGTGGTAGTGGTGGTGGAGAGGGGCCAACTTTCATAACTGTTGTTGTTGTTGGTGGTGGTGGTGGTGGTGGTGGTGTTGAAGTTGCAGTTCTAACAGCATGAACCTTCAATTGAGGGGTTGTGGGGCCTGCTGGAGAAGACAAGGATTGAAAGGGTTTAACATCGTGATCTGATTGATCCTTTTCTAATGAGCTACTATGGAGGGTAGAGAGCGGAGATGGAGACTCGGTTACATGACCTGTGGACCGAGATCTTGAATGTTCAACTGATATGTTGTCCCTCAAAGGTGGTGTTTGAGGGTGTGTTGGAGTAGAAGGTTCAACCGTAATCTCCGAAACATTCTTTAATGACGGGCTATGAGAATGTGAAGTATGTTTAACTTCAACCTTATTATCTGCAAATTCTGGTGTTTTTAAGGGCGTGGCAGGTGTCTTCGCAGTAGAGTTTGAAGGTGACCGTGATGGTGGTCTTGCCACGTCATCAATCTTTACAGTCTCCAACTGGTGGAGAACATTTAGGGCAGCGTCACTTTTAGGGTCATGCCAATCCACACTGTTAAAGATCTCTTGAATTTTATCAAATGCTTCTATTGGGAGACCACCCTCCTCAAAACCAGCCAAATCTAATGGAACCGTAGAAGCTGCAGCATCCATATCTGAGAAAATAAGCTTCACCAAAATATATATTTGTTATATATACATATGTCAATGTAAATACACATGTAATAGATACAAATGCATTACTGTTAAGGTATACTGGAAAAACTTATGGTGAACATACCTCAGCCCTGAAGTCTTTGTGAAATAGATCTTCAGCTTCCCAAAGTATATCGATTTCATCACGACTAAGCATTAAAATATTGGACCTGATAAATGCTGTGTTGAACATGGCACGATACATCATCTTTTCCCGAGCCAGATCATCATGTAAGCTGATACACTCGATCACAATGTCGCCTTGAAGATGGCAATTGATATCAATTTTAACCAGTTCACATTCTGCCTGCATGAGACATTCGCTTTAACTTACAAAAGAATAAAGATCCGGAATACATGTATGAGGTATGCAGATTAACAAATCACACAAGATGAGGTTATTGAGGCGTCAAAATGATGACTTATATGGCTATGCATATTTGGAAATATGATTATGTAGGTCAAACATACAATTTCTTCACATTATTTCTTTTAAATACAAGTATGTTCTTCCAAAGTCAAGGTTTTATGAACAGTCATCACATTGAACTAGAGACACGTGCATGTGAGATCATATTTGTTAAAAGAACACAAATTCTTACATTCTGTTGTCAGCATATGACTTTTTTGTTCTTACAACTCTGACCTCTCGAAGATACACAAACAAAAATACAGCACTGACGCTTAGAAAATAAATAAACAATTCTCTACCCAAAGTTCATAATGGATCCTTCATGCAACATTGTGTACGTACTCATAATATGCACAAATCAAAGGCAGTTAAATTTACAGGACCATTCATTATAACAAACTCTCCTTTCAGAACATCATCAAGATACGCTAAATCCAAAAGAGGAAATGGACGCATAATGGATTTAGATGATGAGCTGATAAGGTGCAAACAAATAAAGATGAATATCAAGACAATCGATATAATAGCAAACATAATAGTATAATATACATAATTAGGTAATAGATACAGCAAAAATCTTGCCTGTTTGCAGTATCTAACATTCTTGCTCTTCTTTGGGGTTGAAAACAGAAGTTTGGAAGTTTTCTCACTAGGAAATAAAGGATCTTGACCATAAATCCTGAAAATAGGGCGACAACCACCATTTCCATCAAAATCAGGAATCGTCCGGATTATCACACAATCCAAAGTTAGAGCTCGGTCCAATGGAGGCCATTCCGAAGCCACATTTCTTCTTGATACATATTGTAAATACCTTAACTGAGAAGGTAAAGGATTTAAAGGTGACAAACGGTGCAACAAGTCACCAGGAGCTTGCTTATAAACCATATCCAATGTCTTGTATTCCCCAGTGTAACGTTTTCTGTAAATCAAGAGTGCAGCCAACATGTAAGCCAAAACGGGCCAACCGCCCCGCTCACAATGCATCAGAAGGATATTTTGCTGCCCGAGTGAAAGCCAGCTTTCACTTGATCTTAGAAAATGGTGGATAACTTCCATTGGGAGTAATGGGCAACCTTCATATTGTCTAGGGTAGTCCATAATTGTTAGGTCATAATCTGATAGAGCAGAGGCAATTTGGCTTGATTCTTTCTCACCAAAGTTAAAAATCAAGATGGAAGCATCAGGGTAATGGACCTTAAGTTGAGTAATTGTGTTTCCCACATAATTTTTATAATCTTCTTGTTTCCAAGCATAGGTAGTGAGACAGCAGCCGAAGACTAAATGTACATCAAATACATGAAACAGTCAATTGTTAATACAAGATGATTGCATTCAGTAGACATTTCAACAGATAATGCATCAAATGATGTATGTATTAATATTAATGTACTACAATAGATATCATATATTCATATTCTTGTTTTAGAACCATGGTAACATTCTATCATAATATCAATCTCAAATCTAGGGAGTAACAGTTGTCGAAAGTATACAGCTAACACCTCATCTCTTAATTAACAGCAGCTAGTGTTTGTGTTAACGTAATTTGATAATGGAAACAACCAACTGGTCAAAATGTAGCCAATATTTGCACTGTTAGATTTTAGAATTAAACAAACTTCAGATACAACTACACTACTAAAGGGCTGGCATAACAGCTCAAACACGATAAGACACGATTACTTGTGGTGCTCGACACGAACATGACACGATAACTAATCGTGTCTTTTTTTATTTCCAAACACGAACATGTTTAGAAACAATTACCTGTGGTGCTCGACAAGAATATGAAACGATAACTAATCGTGTCTTTTTTTTTCCAAACACAAACATGTTTAGAAACAACTTACACGACATGATAAGACACAATTACCCGTGGTGCTCGACATGAACATGACACAATAACTAATCGTATCTTTTCTTTTCCAAGCACGAACACGTTTAGAAACAAATTACATGATACGATAACTAACAGTGTCATTTTTCCCAAACACCAACATAAACCTGTTTAGAATCAATTTACACAATACGACCTGTTTAGGGACACTAAATATCACATATCTTGTGAAACAAAAGTTGCCAAAAGTTAAAAACATTCATAACGAATACACACATTTTACTTTTAAAGAAATTAAAAACAGTTGAAACGTAAGGTAACTAAAGCATACGCCATATATATTATACTTTTACAAAAATATAAATATAAACAGGTTTAAACAGGCGTTTAACCTGTTTGGACACGAGTTTAATCATGCCTTAACATTATCCTGTTCTACTAAAACCGAAACTTGTTCAACTCGTGTAGCGTTAATATGTTCGTGTCAGAAATTGCCACCCCTAACTAAACAGTTATCTGCTATCTCTTTCTATATGTTAATTCAAATCCGAAAAACGAAGCGATTCGGTTGAGGCGGTTATAATTCGGAGTTCATACATCTACTTGTAACGTAACTAACTAGACTATCAAATAAATCAAAATCTGAAATGAAACAGTAGTGATTAATCCACAACAACAGTAAAAATGAATGATTACCGTAGAGTCGTTCAGAGATCTCGAGGAGTCCGTCAGGCGGTTGCTTGTAGAAGAGCAGCTTACGTAACAATGCCATACGAGCTAATTCTGAAACCCTAGACCGGTAAAATTGAGTCGGTGTGGAGGTGGTTATGAGGTGAATTTGTGGCGGTTGATTTGGTGTCAGGTGTTGTTAATTGATTGATTGATTGATTGAATAATAATAATAATAATAATAATAATAATAATAATAATAATAATAATTTGTAGTGTTGAAGGAGAAGAAATGAAGAATAGAAGAGAGTTGCAGTTACACGTCAGTCAGGTCAGGTGGTAACGTGGACAGCACTGTTGTTGGACATGAAGAAGAAAGGAGACTGATTACGACCGACCAAAGTTGTAAAAATGGACCCAAATTATTATTACTATTACTATTATTATTATTATTATTATTATTATTATAACTATATATAATTTACAAGTTTTGTGTCGCAAGTGGCGTATTGGGCCACTTGACGGAACTGTATTTGTCGGCGAATTTTGATTTCTTTAGTTTAGTTACCACAATAAACGTAACAGAAACTGATCAAACGTCAATTTTTTTAGTTCTGGTACCATAACAAATCTGAAAGAAACTGGTCGAGTTCGCGCAAACTCGCGGCTTTATTTAAAGCCCATGATCGACAACGCTACCGACCGACCCCCCCCCCCCAAATTGGCCGTTGGTCCACCTCAAGTTTTTATTTTGTTTCGTTTTTTTAATTCCGGTACCGTAAGGTATGTAATCAAAACTGACCAAATTCGTGTCAAGTTACTGCCTCAATGCTCGGACAGACAATGCTTTGGTTTTACCATCGTCTGGTTTGCCAACCAACTAAACATCGTCTTTAATATTTTGTTTTTTTATATGTTAATTTGACGAATTAATATTTTGGGTTTTAACCCTCAAATTTTACCAATGGTGTCTGTATTGTTATGAACGCAGCCGGTACTGACCGAATTCGTGTCGACTCATCGTCGTAACGTTCGGGGTTTACCAACGCCCGGGTTTCAACTTATGGGTTTTGTCAGCTGCCCTGGTGTAACGCGTCGGGATGAAAATCTAGTTATTATTATAAATGACAATTTTAGTGCCGCAAAAGCTTTTATTGGGTCATTTGACGACATCTTAATGGTCAACCGTATTTTTTTTAGTTCCGGTACCGTAATGAAAATAACGTAAATTAACCGAGTGCCAATTTTGTTTTTCTTTTTATGTTTTAGTTCTGAAACCTGAAAGAACTGTCGGAAAGCGACCGAATTTGCGTAGACTCGGTGCATTTTGCTTTAGTTTAAATACCATAACGAACGTAACGAAATTCGACTGAATGCCAAATATGTTTTAGTTTATGTTTTTTTTTAATTCTAATGCGTAACAAATGTGACGACGACCAACCGAATTTGTGTAGACTCACTGCCTCAATGCCCAGGATTGACAAAGCTCGAGTTTTACGGGCGCCCACATTTTAACGGACAACGTCACCCCATTGATCCACCACAATATTTATATATTTTTTGTTTTAGTTCCGATGCCACAACGCACATAACTGAAATCGAGTCACCGATCAACTTCGCGTCGACTTACTACCTCAACGCCCGGGATTGACAACGCTTGGGTTTACCACCGCCTGGGTTTTCCTGGCATTTCCCAACGCAACGTGTCCGGTGAAATACTAGTTAGCAACAAAAAATAATAGTAATTGTTATCGACTCTGTTTTCTTCTATGAACTTTGTCTTTTTCATATAATTTAAAACTGTTATGATAAGACAATGGTAAAAAAAATCACTTTTAGACAACTTTATATGATATTTGTTACTTTTGCAGTAATCCTAACTATTACCTACGATAATATAATAAACGTCATTACTCATGGTTTTCACTTTCATAAAGAAACTTTAGTTGTATGTTCATAACCTTACTAACGTGCAGCATTATGATTGTAACAAAAAGTAATAAATTGTTCTTATAAGGAAACTCAAGTGATTTTTCGGTTTTAATGGGAGTGTCTATGGCGACTAATGTGAAAGTCAGGCATGTCATTAGTCACATACTCACATTGTCGGTATAGATTATTATCGGTATATGTCAACCATGACCCGTAGCCAACAATGGTGCTCAAGGACGGACATGCCTGGACATGTCTGCCTTGCGGCCTCCACCTAAGCTGGTGTTCCTTTTCTAGCGTTGTAGCCGATCTTGCTACCTCCTTATCTCATTTTAGCAAAATAAATTAAATTTAAAATAAGGAAATCAGTTAATAATATGTTGTATTTGCATAGGAGCGCTTTCACAATGGTTCACCACACCGCACCTCATATACCTTTCAAATCTTCTAACTCGTATGGTCAATGGTGTCCGTGTAGGCCTAGACGGTGTATGTATAGAATTTGTCTTTTGATAATACATACAAAATTTGGGTGATAATTGGTGTTTATTACTAGGGGTGCAAACGAGCCGAGCTACTCTCGAGATACCCAAGCTTGAATCGATAAAAAGCTAGAAATGAACCAAGCTTTTTCAAACTCGAGCCAAGCCAGAGCCTTAAATAAATGCCGTTTAGTTCTCGAGCACAACCTCGAGCCTTGTGTATTTTCAAGTTTTACCTTTTTTAATATTATATGTATTAATTTCACACTACACAACCGAACCCGAACCAAGCTTTGCCTCGTTTAAGGTATTATATGAGCTCAAGACGAGCTTAGGCTCGTTTGAGATTTTTCTCAAAATATACATAATTAATTAAAAACATGCATATTTTAATTAACAAGTAATAAACGAGCCACGAGCCAAGCTCAAGCTTTAATTAAAAGAGCTTGAGCTGAGCCGAGCTCAAGCTCTAGTAAGTTGAAACGAGCCTATCGAGCTCGGGCTCGACTTGGCTCGCTTACACCGCACTGAACAAAATAAAATTGAATATTTTAGCGGATCAGAATATATAGAACTAAATAGCTAAACGGATCTAGTTTTTGAGACCCGGTCTTTGTATATTAGACGAAAAGCGAGATTGACTAAAAGTAGCATCCATTTGGTGAAGTCAAAGATCATGGCATGTTACAATAGTTGTTGCTGCGTTTTATATCACAGTTGTACAAAAAACATGTATAGTTGTGCCTTAGCAAACCTATTTTTACACTATAAACTGTTGAGAAGTAGATAAACAACTGAATAAGCATATCAGAAGCCCAAAGGCAGAAAAAAAAACCTCAAATTAACCAAAACGTGCCACGTCAATTATAAAAAGCAAAACCAAGTAAAACGTGAAACGTATATTACATAGTTATTTTATAAAGGTAAAATATATAAGCACGTGTAAAGCAATTAAAGTCCTGTAATATCAATCAAGTAGCATCGTTTGCGAAACTGCAGTTGGATCTTCAGTCGACTTTCCTTGGTTAAACCGTCCTTTAAGTTCTCGGGCATTCTTTTCCGCGTGGAGCATTGCTGCAAACCTATGATAATCAAACACATTAACACTTGTTATAACTTCTAAGATAAGCATGTTAATTAAAGGAAAAAAAAATAAATTTACCTTTTTAAAGCCATCTAGCTTGTTTGTAGTGTGATGATCATAAGGTTCGTATATGCCCGTGCCTAAATTCACCCTTGTCACCGGCTTCTCTAACAACTTCTCGCCCATTTTCACTAGATTTTGCAAGTTTTCCTGTGTTGTCAAATCCATGGAAGCTATGTCACCACTTAAAGTGTCATCCTGCAAATATCCAATAACATGTTATATACATATGGGGTGGTTTTTGAATCTATAACTTATGTTGTATGTTTGTAGAAATTAAAAATGTTTAAAAAAAAAGCAAGTTTTTGAATAAATATTAACAAAGTATTACAAACACCTGAATTCGAAGATAATTTTCTTGTGAATGAAGGGCTTGGAAGACGGTAGAGATATGGTAGTCGACCATGGCGCCACTAGCATGAGAACATCCACCAACGGAGTAGAGCCACCACCAGCCAACCACCCTAAAACGCCCCAACTAGAAGACTTGACAGCGTCATACTTTTCGTGAAATTTTGGGGATCCTGTGCCCAATGACAGAACTAGAAACCGCCCGAATTCTAGTGGTATTTCTTTAGTTACTTCACTGATCGCAACCAAAGTCTACAAAAAATATATTAGCCAAATGTACAAACCACAAGGATTAGGAGTTCAGTTAACACACACACATGTATATAATCATACATTATTTTATATATATAGGGCATACCGGATTGTTGGCGGCCACTCCACCATCAATAAGATTGAATTCTTTAAGTAACCGTCCTTCAAGATCTTTGGTTTGGAATGAATGGGATGGAAGATAAGTTGGTGCTGCTGATGTTCCAATGCATATATCAGATAACTTGGCATCAAGGCCCGGGTTCAACTTCAACTGATTAAACAAACACAACTATTAGTACAAGATTATGGTGTCGAATATTTCAAGAAAAATAACATATCTTTTTTCTTAGTTATACTATATAAGTATATATGGTGTCTTAAGTGTGAAATTTAAAATACCTGGTAGCTTGAGAAGATCGTGGGCTGCAAATACTTGATGTCAAATGTCGGTATAACGACATTTGTTAATGTTTCATGAAGTCGTATTTCTTGTAGTTTTTCTTGTATAATCTTGTGTAGATATTTACCATCATATTGTGGTCCGGATATAGCTTTCATCGCTTTTGCAACAGAAGCCAATGGATCGCTACCTGTTGAGCAAAGTCAGAAAATATAATAACTAGATAACACAAAGTTTGCACAAATCATCAACTAATATGGTCTAATTATATGTGCATACCCATAGTGTGGGAAGATTTTAGGACAATGTTCGAGATAAAAACTTTTGACATCCTTAGCTGTAAAAATTGGACGACCGTCTTTATTTGGAGCAGTTAACATAGCCGTCACAAGACCACAGGTGCTTGTACCGGCAATGATATCAAAGTAGTCAGCAATTCTTGCGTTCTCCCCATCTAACATCTATCAAGTCTCAACAAGTCTTAAATCGATACTATTCTGTAAAAAATATGTATATAATTCAACCATACTCATAACTTATACATGTAGTTCGCTCTCCAGAAAATCAAGAATCACGCTTGGAATAATCCCTCGTACTCCACCGCCATCGATGCTGAGGATCGTAGTTAAATTTTTATTTGTTGGTGCTTGCAATGATGATTGTGATTCTTCCTTAAAAGACATGATGAATTACAATATTATATGAACTTTTTGGTTGTGTGAATAAATGTTGAATGTTATGTGACCTATGTATATATATAAGATGAAATTGATAAAAGACATAAATATTGCATAGAATATAGATCAAATATACAAATGACTTATTGCATATATAAAGTAGTAACTAAATCTGTGAAAATAATATATATGTGAAAAATCAAGTCCTATATATTAAAAATTTAAATTTTTTGGTAAGTATATATGTAAGAATAATGTGTTCGTCAAATGTTTTTGTTTATGATTCTCTAAGTCAACGATATATTTTATTTTTTTTGTTGGTAATGTTTAAACATTCTATTAATTATTTTAAAATGTTTGGGTTAATAAAGGAAAGTATAATTTAATTGAGTAGTTGAATCTTTTTCAATTTTAATTTATTTATTTAACAACCAAACATTATTTTTCTTTCTTAAGTATGAGGCTCATTATGGTCGACCAAAGAATGAGACTAATTAGCAACAAAGTAATTGTTACACATTTTTCTTCTATGAATTTTGTGTTTTTCATTTAATATAAACTTATTATAATAAGATAATGATAAAAAAATCACTTTAGACATTCCATAATAATTATATTGGTAATGTAATAAACGTCAATAACAACTCTCTCACTTCTACGGTTAAGGGAGTGCCAATGGCCGGGAGGTAATTTATTTGTCCATATACTTATGTGCCTCGATGCGGTTTATTTGGAACACAAGAACATATGACCATCATTGTTTGTCGACGGATGCAATTATGAAGGAGATATTGCTAAATCTTTTGTAATTGGATTAAATCTCCTTTATCCGTTATAATAGGTTGATACTTTCGAGTATTTGTTTTTCGGTTTTGTTGTTGTTGCGACTGGTGGTTTCTTCGTTTTCTTTCTTTAAAATTTGCTTTGTCGTTCAAATATATATATATATATATATACTTATGTGCAATCTTATGATTGTTATAAGAATTTATATTTTTAAGGGTGATTAGAGTTATTTTTCTATTAGAATTGGATTGTCTTTAGCAACAAAGATAAAAGTTAGGCATGTCATTAGTCACACTATTAATATATATTAATATAGACTATTATTAGCATATGTGCAATCATGACCCATTATTATAATTATCTAAAAGAACGGGTGACTTTAGTAAAAATATATAGTCTATGAGTTCATTCGAGTTATCCAAATCAATTAACGAGACAAAACGGGTGATTAGTTTAAAACTTGGTAGTCCAAATGAGCTAGCATCAACCATTACCAATATTTGGCTCCACCGCCTACTCGGTATCGCTGCCACCACCGTCGCGCTGCCACTACCGCAATTAACACCCCCACAACCACTCTGCTGTTGTCGCTATATATTAACACCGTTGCCACTCTAGCGCTGTCGCACATCTAGTTCAGGCACGCCTCTAGCAAATTAATGTTACCTTTTTTTAATCTAAAAATATAAAATTTCAATCCACTTTGATTTTGACAAAACCCATTTTGACCTGAACCAAATTGTTATTATTTTCTTTAAACAACTCGTTTGACAATAATTCATTTTACTCAGAATCCATATTGACGCTAACTCGTTCTGAACTAATATCAAGTTGGACGTGTAACATGAACATAACACTCATTACTCGTATATCTATATATAGATTATAGATAGAGGAAGACACTTAACCCCACCTAAATATGAAGAATTTCTTTTGCAAAAACTCAGGAAACATGATTTCACCCCTCTAAAAGACTAATACATGACGTGACAAACTCTCTCATTTGTCACTGAATTTGCATGAAAATGAAAAACAAACTACACTATTATTATCAAGTATAAAATCATTTGCAATAATTAATAAACGACGACGATAAGGATCACACTATATGCCACTTCCACCGTTTCATATATGTTAGATGCACACCTCTAGTAATCACATCAACATCAGTCATACGGGCACATATCATCATGTTGTTTGCCTTATACAGATTTATATGTATTAAACCCCGCTAAATCGGCTCTTTTTTTAGCACCACACTTCCAATGGCTTACACACTTCCATATTCCGGTTTTCTTTTGAAGGTAATGTCAATATATATGGTCGAATCGGTTCATTTTAGATGTAGTTTTAAATTCGTGTGTTCATATTTTTTTAGGGTAGCCAACACAAGCCAAATCACGGGCATAGATATGCATCGTTGTATCGAACAGGTACGAATCCTTACTACTAGATGTTGTTTGTTCATAACAAAAATATCATTAAAGTTAAATCAGAGTTCAGCGGGTTGTGTTTTCTTCGGCCCCTAAGACCCAAAACTTTGTTTTTAGTCGAATTGGATTTTCTACCCTTTTAGAAGTCGCGGTGCAGCTTGTTGCCTGTTTACCAGCCACTTTATTGTAATCAGTTTTATCTTAGTATATATTAAACTTTTTTTTATTCATTACACCGGTTTATTAATTTTTTAATTTTTTATAACACAATTCCAAAATAAAACTAAAACTATATGTTTCAGGTACATCTTATTTGAGATGGGAAGTTATTCCTCAATGTAAGACTACACACCATAGACATGTAATACCCTTTTCAAGGGGTAAAACAGTAAAATCAGTTGTGAGTCCCGTTACAACACCATTACCAGAGGACAATGCACAACATAGAAAAGAATTATGCGAAACTTATGGTTTTAGACAAATCGGAGAACCACTTCCCGACAACATAACCTTAAAGAATATCATTGACACTCTTCCTAAGGAGGTGTTTGAGATAGATAACATTAAAGCATGGAAATCGGTTTTAATATCCGCTACATCATATGCATTGGGTCTATTCATGATCTCTAAATTCCCTTGGTATCTTCTACCATTCGCTTGGGCCTGGACCGGAACTGCAGTTACCGGGGTAATATTATTTTTTTTCGTTTTTTACATTTCATATTATTATGGTTCGGTTAATAACCGGTTAACTATTTTGTGCATCTCTATCGGGACCTAAGACATGTGCTCTATCAAGTGGGCTAGCCCACACTGACATATATTATTCTGTTGATTTAAACGTTTGTTCCTTCAAAAGTTTTTTATAATAGGTCATGATTGTGCACACAAATCCTTTTCAAAGAACAAATTGTTAGAAGATATTGTTGGAACTTTAGCCTTCTTGCCAATAATATACCCATATGAACCGTGGCGTTTCAAACATGACAAACATCATGCAAAAACAAACATGTATGCATGATATATTATAATTTTAATTTACTTATGTTGTTTTAGTTAACTTTTTTAATTTGCTACATTGTATGAAACTTTAGGTTAAATGAAGATACAGCTTGGCAACCTATTATGCAAACACAATTTGAAGAGTCCGCAAATTTTAGGAACACAATCATATACTGTTATGGTCCTATTCGCCCCATCATGTCTATGTCACACTGGTAATGTTACACACACACGAACATATACATACATACACACACACACACACAAATGTTACACCTGATGTCATCTCTGTTAGATATTGAGCTAAATTGAATAGATGGTCAAGAATTAGTCAATGACAGTTGAGTTAGATTGGTTATGTCAAAGTTGGTAAAGTTGAAGATGTTACTCAGTTGTAACTTCATGGACTGTTTTGTTACTCAGTTGTAACTTCAGGGACTGTTTCTATTATTTCTTAAACATTGATGCTGAAGCTGTTAGCAAGGTGGTTGTTCTTATCATATGACACCTCATAAGGAGTTCTTTAAGGATTTGATCTTGGAGAAACAAGATGTGGTTCAATTGGGTGATGACAGTTCATGCCAGATTCAAGGTATAGGTACAATTTCTTTTAAGGTGAAGAATGAGTCTGTTATAGACTTAACAGATGTTAGGTATATACCTGAGTTAAAAAGAAATCTTATCTCTTTAGGAACTTTTGAGAAAAATGGTTGTTATATAGGTTTAAAAGATGGAAAGATTAAAGTTGTTAAGGGTTCACTGATCATTATGTCTGGTACTAGGAAAGAGAATAATATATATGTCTTAGATGGACATGTAGTTGAAGGTTCTGTTTCTGTGGCAGAGGGTAGTTCTGTAAATTGTGCAATGTTATGGCACAGGAGGTTAGGGCATATGAGTGATATGAGTGATCATGGTTTAAGTGAACTTAAGAAACAAGGTGTTATAGAAGATCTAGTAAGTTGTGACTATGGGGAATGTGAGAACTGTATGCTTGGAAAAGCAAAGAAAGTTAGGTTCTCTAGGGGTATTCATAGAACAAAAGGAGAATAACCTAGGTATAAGGCAAGATTAGTTGCCAAAGGGTTTACACAAAGGGCTGGGGTAGACTATGGTGAAGTGTTCTCACCTGTAGTCAAACATGCCTCTATAAGGGCAATTTTGTCATTAACAGCTGTATTTGACTTAGAGCTTGAACAACTTGATGTCAAAACAGCTTTTCTACATGGTGATTTGGAAGAAACGATATATATGAGACAACCTACTGGTTTTGAGGTTGACAAAGAAGGGAATAAAGTCTGCTTGTTACAAAAGTCTTTGTATGGTCTCTAGCAATCACCAAGGCAGTGGTATTTGAAGTTTGATAGACATGTAGTAACTCGTGGGTTTAAAAGAAGCAGTTATGATATATGTGTGTACAAGACCGGATATTGGTTATGTTGTCAGTGTTGTTAGTAGATATATCAGCAATCCTGGGAGACAACCTACTGGTTTTGAGGTTGAACAGCTGTATTACCAAGGCAGTGGTATTTGAAGTTTGATAGACATGTAGTAACTCGTGGGTTTAAAAGAAGCAGTTATGATATATGTGTGTACAAGACCGGATATTGGTTATGTTGTCAGTGTTGTTAGTAGATATATCAGCAATCCTGGGAGACAACATTGGGAAGGTATTAAATGGATTTTTAGGTATCTAAGTGGTACTATGCATAAAGGTTTAGTTTTTGGTAAAACTGATAATTCGGATCAGGTTATCAGTGGGTATGTGGACTCTGATTTTGCCAAAGATTTGGACAAAGGGAGGTCCACATCTAGTTATGTGTTTAAAGTTTTAGGTGGAGTTGTAAGCTGGAAGGCAACATTGCAAAAGGTTGTTGCCTTATCCACCACTGAGGCTGAGTTCATTGCGCTGACTGAAGCAATTAAAGAGTGTATTTGGCTTAAAGGTTTCATGTCAGAAATGGGTCTTGAAATAGAAGATGGGATGGTGTATTGTGACAATATGAGTGCTATTCATCTGTCAAAGCATCAGGTCTTTGTCTTTCATGAGAGATCAAAACATATCAGCGTAAAGCTGCATTGGATCAGAGAAGTTTTAAGTTCTAGGGAGATCAGGGTTGAGTATGTTGATACTAGACATAATGCAGCTGACATGTTAACTAAGAGTGTGCCTGGAACAAAGTTTATGCATTGTTTGGAATTATTGCATATTTCTTAGGTTCAGGGGCAGTTTTGGTATTTTTCAATTTCTGCTCAAAGGTGGAGATTGTTAGATATTGAGCTAAATTGAATAGATGGTCAAGAGTTAGTCAATGACAGTTGAGTTAGATTGGTTATGTCAAAGTTGGTAAAGTTGAAGATGTTACTCAGTTGTAACTTCAGGGACTGTTTTGTTACTCAGTTGTAACTTCAGGGACTGTTTCTGTTATTTCTTAAACATTGATGCTGAAGCTGTTAGCAAGTGGTTAGGGTTACAATTTGGGGATTATATAATCTCTGGTTCTCAGTTCAATTAGTTTTTAGTTTTCACTTTCATATTCATCTTGATTTCGTTTCTTGTAAACAATTAGGGTTTCATTGAGTAATCAAATCCTTGAAGTATTGGTTGAATCTTTTGATCGTTTAATTCTTTCGTTTGATTATCCACAAATTAGTTAACAATCTCGGTATCTAAAGATGACAATGTCAATTTATTTACTTGTAATTTGGATTGTGGTTTATCTTAAATGGTCAACATTTGGCTTGTAAGAGAACACGGATTAGCTATGTTCATGTTCGTTGACTTTAACTTAACAAGCGATCAAACACGAACAGTTAAAACGAACAAGGTTTTTTTGTCTGTGCTCGCTCGTTAAGAATAATGCATGTGTCCCTGCTCATTCATTAAATGTATAAATGAATGGCTCACGAATTCAGATGAACACACATAACTTCGTGAGAAAACCAATTAAATGTAAACATGAACATCGATATAATGTGCCTAGAAAGTTGATAAAACTACTAAGTTGTAACGAGTGATATTTTAATTCCATGAAAGTAAACTAAATTGTAGCGAGCCTAAAAACTTAAATAAATATATAAACGAACTTAAAAAAACGTAAAATAATAAACACACATGAACGTAACCAAATGAACAAACGTAAACGGATTCAAATGAACAAACGCTCACTAACATAAATGAACAAATGTGACATGTGTTTGTGTTCGTTTAACTAAATGAACAAACATCGTGCTTCGTGGTCGTTCATATATTAAACACACAAATTTCCTATCAAAAGGTTCACAAACAGTTCACTGAACGTTCGGTTCGTTAACAAGCCTAGACTGCCTAGTCAAATTTCAAAAAATAGCTAAAGATGGAATCCGTCAAATGGGTCGAACATCATTTTATTTAAGATTTAGATTCCTATTGCAATACCATTATTTCAGTAATTAATTTTTTAACACATTCATAAATCTATAAAAGTGAATATAAATTGTTATTAATCATCTTTTCAAGTTAATCTTGCATTTTAATTTGAACAAGTTTAGACCAAATGAAGTTGGTAGAGTAAAGATAAACCTCGCTTGTGTTTTTGCATTCATAGCAATTGGATGGCCATCAATTATTTACTACACGGGGATAGTCGGATGGATAAAATTCTGGTTAATGCCATGGCTGGGCTTTCACTTTTGGGCATATAACTAATTAACTATCTTCCATGTATTATACTTAATAAGAGTTATTTTAGCAAGGCAATGGATCAAATACAAAATTATTATATCGTGCAAAGTATGCAAACCGAACGAAAAAAAAGTGAGAGAGAATTTTGGTAAATTTTTCTATAGTGTAATTACACTGTATCATTAACTATAACTAGAGTAATAAATCTACGCTACAAAATTTACAAGTAATAAAATTACTCTACTTGTAAATTCTATAGTGTTATGAAATATGCTACTTGTAAATATTGTAGCGTAATTTTTATTTTAATTTTTATATTTCTAACATCAGATGTTACATTACTATAAGACTGGTCGCTATGGGGCTCCAAAGGCTGAGCTGGCGGGCGCCGAACACCGCAGTGGGGCGCGGTTCTTCGTTGGGCGCCGATGATTTGGTGGTTCAAACGGCCGGCGCGGATGAGGCTTGGATGGTGGGGCCCTCTCTCTCTCTCTATCTCTCAAACACACATACATACATATGTATATATGTATTAAAGGGGCTTCGAAGACCCCCGCACCATAGAGGGGCATCTTTCGGGTGGGGCTTCGAAGCCCCCTCACCATAGCGACCAGCCTAATTTTATTACTCTAGTTATAGTATGTGATATAGTGTAATTATGATATTCTACATATTTACCAAAATGCCACTGAATGATTTTGCTATTCGATTCGTACACTTCGCACGGGTTTTTAAGTTTGTACGTTAACCGTCCCCTTTTATCAAATTAATTTATATTGTATTTGCGGATGAGCACTTTCACCATGGTTCACCACACTGCGCCTCACATACCGTTCAAGCCTTTAGATGAATGGAATGCGGCCCAGGCCCAACTAAACGGCACCATACACTGTGATTATCCTCGCTGGTAATATTTGTATATTCCGACTTTAAGATATAATTATCATGTTAAAACTTAAGGTTTGTATGTTACAGGGTAGAGATTCTTTGTCATGATATTAATGTTCATATACCTCATCATGTTTCCCCAAAGATTCCTAGTTACATTCTTCGTGCTGCTCATAAATCTATTCAAGAGAATTGGGGAAAAGTAAGATTCATTGACACTTTAGTGTACATATTTAATTATTTAATTAAAAAAATGGTTATATATAACGGGTTGAAACTGACATTCGTATGGAATATGGTGTAGTATTTAAACGAGGCGTCATGGAACTGGCGGTTGATGAAGACAATATTGACGAAGTGTCATTTGTACAACGAGGAAAGAAATTACATCTCGTTTGAAGAGGTTGCTCCCGAGATACCCCGGCCGATTGCATTTCTTAGAAGGATAATGCCCGATAATGCATAATATACACCCATATCTTTTTTTTCCCTTTCTTTTCTTACTTTTAAATGATTAGTCGACGTTTATATTTATTTCCCTTTTAATTATGTCATTCGGTCCTTCAGACTTCAGAGTGGGACTAGTATAACCGGTAATTCGGTAAACTAGAAGTGTGTTGCTTCAATAGATGGTCCAGTTTTTAAAACATTGTTAAATAACTTAAATTTATAAAGATAAAGATTACAAACGTCTGAGGCATAACTGCTCATGCGTATGGTACAAGTGGTGGCATCATGATTTCTTTGTGAACCCATGTGTTAGCCAGCCACACAAAAGTGGTTAGTTCCAAACCATACAGGTGTCGAGACACTTTCATTATTGGTGGTCCAAGTCATGGTCTCATGGACACCAAAAACACAAACAAACAATAGATATAAATAATGAGTATGTGTCACTTTACATTTTGTATTACCTAAAGTAAAAGACATTATAGCGCGCTTGTCTAGTTTTTAGATCGTATTTTACATACCGAATGTTATCACATGTCAGCTAACTCCATAATATTATTTTAGGCTCCTATTGATATTCTCTGTACGTCATTTTTCTTGAATTAGCAATATACACAACAATTAATGTTGAGCATTGCACTTACCGTTTTAACCAATCAATTGTTAAAGTTGTCAGCATGATAGCAAAGTTAGCAAGTTGCCACAAATTTCAATCCAAGAACGAATACAAATACGTTCTTATGATGTTATTCGTGCGTGAAGAGGTAGGTCCCAGCAGAGCCCAGTTGGACCCGCAAGACTCACCTCAAAGAGGGACGTCTGCGCAGTTGAACCCGCAAGACTCACCTTCAACAGGGACGTCTGCGCAAAGGCTAAACTCGCAATTCACCTTGAAGAGACGTCTGCGCAGAAACCAACTGGATCCGCAGGACCCACCATGCTCAGAGACGTGGCGTCCTTACGCGCAGTACGCAAGCTGTTCCCGTAGGAAAAGCCTCCCAATGGTCGACGTACTCCGCCTGTTCCCGCAGCAACGGATACTAGCCATCAGGGAAGGCTACCCGCGCAGCAAAGCTACACGCACAAGGCACTTAACTCTTAAATAATTCAGTAATGTCACCTGAAGAAGGAGTGAGCAAGCCGGGAACACTCCCGCACAAAGCCGGGGACACTCCCGCACAAATGAGCCAGTCCGTACGATACTGGAGGATCTTTTGTACTGTACCTGACGAGGTATGGACAAAAGATCTGACCAAAGATACGACAGCTCACTGACAACAGTATGACGAGCAGCACGCTCTTGTACTGCATGTCACTATCAGCCGCTGCCTACTCACCAACCTGTCGGAGGACGTGCGTAGCCTGCAGTTGGTGGAACAGGAATAGTACACAGCCGGCCCGGTCACTATCAGCCGCTGCCTACCCACCAACCACCAGCATAGCACGTGCGTAGCCCACAGTTGGCAGAACATGAATACTATTTAGCCGGCTGTACCTGCTTGGAAACATACCTTCGGCTATAAATACTCCAACACCTTGGAATGGTATGGACACATTACATTACCTTATCACATCTTATCTTTTCTAGCAATCTCTTAATATACACTTATATTCAAGAGCAGTCTAGTCTGATTCTCACGCCGGAGGGTGGTCACAAGGAGGTACCCCCCCCCCATTCTAAGTGACGAGCTCACGGTGTCTGTTTTGCAGGTCACCAGAAGAACCATCTTTGCCGGACATAACCCCTCGTGGGAAACATCTATTTAACCCCCAGATTATCCGTAATCTACCCGGGTCAATTAGTGTTTCTTCAGTGCGATTCTTTGTTCTTCAGGAGATTGATGCAACATTTCTTGTCTCTCTAGTATTTTAAATATCTGTGCGATATGCAAGTGAAACAATAAAATAATAACACTTAAAAGAGAGAATACAAAACAATACGTTTTAACATGTTATTGTGATCAATACATGAAAATATAAACTTCAAATACCTTAATTGAAGTTTCATATGTCTAAAATTAAATTTTAACCAAATATTGATACATAAGTAATCAGGTTTTATAACAGAGACTAATCAAAAATACCCCTATCGATATGATATTATACAGTCGTATAATCATATATGAAATCTACACGTAGACATCTGTCATTGATTGTATAACAAGATATGGTTTCTAAAACAACATTTATATCATATGACTGATGAATTCATGCCGACTTGACGAGAGGAGTGCGTTCATTACAATAATAATAATAATAATACCAATAACGTTTTAAAGTTTTGATCATTCATAAATTTTAGTTATATAGTATGTCTTAATTAATTAATAACAAACATTTTATAATTAATCAAATCAAAGGTCCATATTGACCGATCAAACCCTACAAACGTTATTATTATGAAGGTGTAAGCTCACTCACTCACTCATACGGCACAAGAGTTATTATTAGGGTTTATGCAGCACACAAATCTACAATTCAATTCACCATGGCCGAACCACTGAGCTTGATCGATAGTAATAATAATAATATTAGTGTGACTGAAAACTCAGGTGGTGAATCGTCATTTAGAAGGATTGAGTTTCATTTAGCAAGTAAGTCGTTCACTGGATTCAATAACGATGGGGGTTTTAGTGTTGAAACCCTAAATAATAATAATAATAATAATAATAATAATAATAATAATAATATTAATAATAATAATAATAATAATGAAAGTGTCGGCTCGGATAGTGTCGGGTTATCGGGTAAGAAAAGAGATGCATCGGAGTTGTTGGATCAGGAACTCAGTTTTCAGATTACTATCAGGAGAATTGTAAGTTTATTATTATTATTATTATTATAATTATTATCAAGTTTAATTGTTTATTGATCATAAATGATTATAATATTAGGGGTGTAATTGTGTAAACGAGCCGAGCAGAGCTCAACGAGGCTCGAGCTAGGTTCGTTTTCACTTTCCAGAGCTCGAGCTTTGGCTCATTTTGAGCTCTTTTTCTAAAGCTTGAGTTCGACTCGTGAGTTGTTTTTCAAGCTCGGGTTCGGTTCGTTTGTTATTTTTTAATTAACTTTTATATGTTTAAAATGATTTTTATATATTTTGAGAAAAACCTTAAAATGAGCGGCTAAGCTCGGCTCAGGCTCGGCTGTGCGGTGTTTCGTTTAATACATGGAAGTCTATAAGAGGTAAAACTTAAAATTAGACCAGGCTCGTTAAGGCTCGACGAGCCTAAACGGGCTTCTTATATAAGGCTCGACCCTAGGCTCGATAACTAAATGAGCTTTATTTGAGGCTCGGGATCGATTTGATCTCAAGTAGCTCATGAGTCATGAGTGCCTCAACTTGTTTGCACCCCTAATAAATATAGTATAGAATTGTTATGTGGATGATTGGATTATCGAGTTGGGATGTGACAGGATAGTAAGTACTTAAATGTTATTCAAACTAATGACTTTTAGGTTAAAGTATAGTGAAGAAGTTGAGATGATCATTGGATATTTGAGGAACTTAGGTTATATTAGGGTACACTTTTCTTGTTATTGTGAGAAGTATAATTAACATTAAAATAAGACAATTAAGTTGCACAAATCACTATAGTTTAGTAATGATGAGTATTCAAGTAAGCGTTGATCAAGTATGGAACTATCTGATATCAGTCCAAGCCCTAAGTCATCGAGTTATTATCACAAAGAACACAAGTATTCGTTCATTTCACAATGAATACGATGGCTTCATGTCTACATTGGATTACATTGCATCATCATGATGGCATCTGCCGTATTGGTATCAATGTATCACCTTCAGTTACTACCATTTTACAATGTTTGTTATAGTTGAACACTTGAACCCACTACTGAAGGCTGATTTTAACTTTTTTCCCACCGAAGCTTTTATCTGATCAGATGGATGATATAGACGTATAGGACTATAAGTTTGGTCAGTCTTGCAGGTTTGATATGCGAGGTACGTTCTCAGTGGGAATTAAGTTACAAGTTGTTTTTAGTGTGGGGTCCACTATAAAAAATGTTGTACAATGATAGTGACAGGGGGTGATCCACGGAGACCAATAGGGCTGATGTCATCAAGATGATGCGATGTAACCCAATGTATATATGTAAACATGAAGCCATCGTATTCATTATTTGTAATGAATGACTGCTTGGAAAACCCTCTATACAATAGACTTCTTGTCCTTTTCTGTGATTCTCTTATCTTTCTTGTGATAGTTACTTAATGAATTGTGCGTTATCAGACAGTTCCATTCCTCCATTCCTGATTATCACTTACCTCAACAATGAGAAGCAGAGCTGGCGAACGCATAAAACTATTGAGCCGTACATATGTTTAGCATGCTTATTATCACACTTCACTAAACACGGTTACTAATTAATAAGATAAAAGTTGCCAAAAGCGTGATCTGTATAATCGCTTGGGTATTTGGGTTACTATTGGATAGTTTGTTGGAGAGCAATAATCAATTCGAGTATTTTGGGTTATTCGATAGTCAGATAAAAAGATTATAAAAATCCAAGAAGGTAGAAGACTAGAAGTTTTGGTCTTTAAGTTAAAATTAGTTGAATAGTCAGCTAGAGTCTTAGAGCCTGAGGTGGATAAATTGCACCCTGATGACTTTTAAAGTATTCATTAGGTTTACTTTTTACCTTGTATATTCATTTTGCAACCGGATGGTTTCTGTTGTTTTTTTAGATTTTTCTTTCCTTTCATAGTTCCTTTTTGCTTTCTTGAAATGTTTTTTCTTTCAGCTCTGATATTCATTTATTGTTCAACTTTTGCATTTTGTATGTTATATTTTTTAGTAAATGCATGCTTCTTCTGTTAAAATGCTGGCCATTTTTTTTGTTTTATGAACTAGTTATGACATAAACTAGATTTGATAATCTTTATATAGTGTGATATCTGGTTTTCTTATATAAGCTCTGATTTCTGAAAATTTTTGACTTGTGAACTTTTCGTCTGCTAACTTTTGTTGTAAGCCATTTTATTTTTGTTTCTACACATTACACATTTTGTATCACTCTTAATCAACCTAAGTTCTTTAAAAAAGAGGTCACAGGCTAATTTTCTTTTGACAATATATAGGGTGCTGGTTTGGAGAATCTTGGGAACACTTGCTTTCTTAATTCAGTACTACAATGTTTAACATACACCGAACCCTTAGCTGCATATTTACAGAGTGGAAAACATCAAGTTACCTGTAAGTACTATTTAACTTATATTTTTTGTTCAAGAATTAGGCCTTACAAACATTTGACTTATATTGTACTCCCTTTTCTCTATAAAGGTCGGAAATCAGGATTTTGTGCGTTATGTGCTATTCAGAATCACGTCAGTCGTGCACTACAGTTACCAGGAAGATCACTGGCACCTAAGGACCTTGTTTCAAATTTGCGTTGTATCCTGCAATATATATATGTTCACTTTCTTTTAAAGATTTCATTTTTTACTTTGTTTTCAGAAATCTTCAACATTTTGTATTATTTTCAGTTTTTTTAATCTTCTTTAACACATAATTAGGTATATCTAGAACTTTTAGGAATTCAAGACAGGAGGATGCCCATGAATACATGGTAAATTTGTTGGAATCAATGCATAAATGTTGCCTACCTAAAGAAGTGCCTACTGAATCACAAAGTGCCTATGATAAAAGTTTGGTTCACAAGATATTCGGTGGTCAACTTCGGAGTCAGGTGATCCCTTTGCAGAAGTGGCAAAACGGGTCGGGTATATGGTTTTTGTGGGTCAAACTAGGTTGGCTTGACCCAAAACGCTTTACCAAAGTTTTAATTTTTATGAATGATTAGTGTGTCAAAGTTGCCAACTTTAAAAGAATTAGTTAATCTTTTATATTTTACTCTTTTGACTCATGAGTCAAAACATTAATGAATTTATGTTGATATTTCAGGTGAAATGCATGCAGTGTAACCATTGCACAAACAAATTTGACCCGTTCTTGGATATAAGTCTGGAAATCTTGAATGCTGACACTTTATATAAGGCTTTTGCAAATTTTACTGCTAAAGAACACTTAGATGGTGGGGCTAAGGAATATCAGTGTCAGCAGTGCAAGCAAAAAGTCAAAGCTCTCAAACAGCTTACAGTTTACAGGGCCCCAAATGTTCTTACCGTCCACCTTAAGCGCTTTGGATGCTACATGTCAGGCCAAAAGATTGATAAGAAAGTTCATTTCGGTCCCATTTTGGACCTGAAACTGTTTGTCACCGGTCCATATGTAAGTCTGACCATTTTTGATAGGGTTTGATATATGTGATGATTGTGATAGATAGAGTGAAGATCGGATAATAGGGAAAAGATGGAAGAACGGTTGTATTAACGGAATCGTAAAGGTTACAAGTTCCGGGCCTAGCCCTATCTCACTGCATAAGCAAGAGCCATGGCAATGCCATATTCAACATAAACATGCTCCCCTCTCCCTATTGGCTATTGATACCTATTTATAGAAATATAATTACACTTAACCCCCTCCCAAAATAGACAAATGACAATTAGGACTAAAACTAGAATATGATTCCTATCAATTTTGACCTGCATTATTTCAATATATATTTTGATTTTACTCGTTTGGCGGTTTGGCCAATTAGAAATGAAACAAAACCCGAATCAGCTAATACATAAGTTAACGAGTTGAAATTAACGTATCTACTTTTAAACTTTTTTTTTTTTTTTTTAATTCTAACTAAAATTTGTTTGCAAAATGACGCAGGATGGTGATCTGAAGTACACACTTTATGGTGTTTTGGTTCATGCTGGTTGGAGTACACGTTCTGGTCATTATTATTGTTTTGTTAGGACGTCTAGTGGCATGTGGTATGCACTTGATGACAATCGGGTAATAATATGACTTGAAAGCGGATAAAATGGTTATTTTGTTATGTTATTTGTCTAACTTCTTGATTTGAACAGGTATATCAAGTGAGTGAAAAGACGGTTTTTGAGCAGAAAGCTTACATGTTATTTTATTTTAAAGATAGAAACAATTTTTCATCAAAAAAGGCTAAAGATGCTCATCAAAAAGAGATGATTGTGATGAATGGTGCACCCAATGGGCCAAGAGAGGCTCAAATGAAAGCCGGTCCAAGTAACCATTTATTAAATGCTCAGACATTAATGAAAAAAACTGCAGCTGTTGCTCAACAAAAAGAGAATATTGTGATGGCTGTTGCACCCAATGGGCCCAGTGTGCCAAGAGAGGCTCAAATTAAAACGGGCCTAAGTAACTGTTCATTGAATGCTCAAACGTCATTGAAAGAAACTGCAGATGTTGCTCAACAAAAAGAGAACATTGTGATGAATGGTACATCCAACGGGCCAGGTGCAGCAACAGAGGCCCAAATGAATCCTGGTCAAAGTAATGGGCTAAGTTCTGTTGCACCAAAAGAGGCCCAAACAAACACTCTTCTTAATAACATATCATTAAATGGTGACAAATCTTTGAATACTGTTAGCACACCCAATTGTTCTGATGCACCAAAAGACGCCCACATGAAAACAGGCCTGAGTGATGAATCAGTAAATGTTCAAAAGTCTTCGGCTGCTGTTGGTATTGAGGGAAATGAGCTCGGCCTAGTTGCTCCAAAAGAGACCCAAATGGAAATGGGTCTGAGTGATGGATCCTTAAATGCTCAAAAGTCTTTGGCTGCTGTCGGTGCTGAGGGAAATGGCCTCTCCCCAGTTGCACCAAAAGAGACCCAAATGGAAACGGGCCTGAATGATGCATCCTTAAATGCTCAAAAGTCTTTGGCTGCTGTTGGTACCAAGGGAAATGGGCTTGACCCAGTTGCACCAAAAGAGACCCAAACAGACTTCAAATTAAATACTGATGCGTCAGAACCAGAACAGACCCAAATGAAAGAAACTTCCGTTTCAAAAACCACCTCGGAGCCTAGTAAAACAGAAGACCATAAAAAGGTAATCTTTTAGGGGTTAAAACGGGTCATTTTGAATGGGTTAGGCACACTTTTTGTCTACATTAAATAAATCAAACTTTGCAGTGTTAAGTATGATTACAAAAGCTATATGTTACATTGTTATTCCAATAACTCTGTAATAGTTTAACTTTTGAATTGAATGACTTTGGCGGTTTTATGCAAAGAAACGCTTAACTTATGACTCGTTTGACCATTTAGCTAATCTTATATTTTACACATTTGACCACTGTAACTTTCTTAAAATTTTCTTATTTCACAACTAATTGGGAAAGTTTCAGGAAATTGATGAGGGTGAGTCAGCATTGCTGAAAATATCAGACCTTGGCAGGAAAACCCATAACACAGAATTGTCAAATGTGCCACAAAAGGAAAGTTCTATAAAGAATGCTTTTGAGCAGAAACCTCGTAAAAAAGTTAAGAACTTGTTAAAGTGTAATTTAACAAGTATGAAGTTCAGCTCAAATGTTCTTTTGGGGGCATCGTTAAACCGGAGGAAAAAAAAGAAACATAAGCGAAACAAACGGGTCAAGAACCTTGCTCAAGAGAATTTGGTCAATGGATGCTCGTCTTCATTTGTCAAAATCGTAGTACAGGAGACGGTCAAACATATTGTTGATGACAATGGATTCAAACCGAGAGTTGTTGAAGACGGTGCTGTACTTGCAACAAGTGATTCTAATAGTGGAAGTCAATCAAACCCTAAAAAATCAAATCAATCGTCTCAAAAGAGTTTTCTGCATATGCTTACCAGGGGTATTGATGAGAGAACAGGTGAGTAAAATTACTCTTTTGCCCTTTCTTCCGTACTTGGATAGTAATATAAATTTTTTTTCCTGTTTCTTTGTATTTTGAGTAAAATGGTTTGAATACTTTTGACCTACACATGTTTTTCCTCTTAATTCAGTTCCTCGGTGGGACAATGACGAGTCAGCACCATCTCAGATTTTTAGTGAAGAAAGGCGGGATTTTGCCATTGGTTATACTGGAGATCAATGGTGAGTTATAACACCACAAATAAACGTTTTAATCATACGAAACTTATGATTATTTATACGGTCTTTATATTTTATGAACTATTAATTCAACAGGGATGAAGAATATGACAGAGGAAAGAGGAAGAAAGTTAAGGTCTCGATAACTGAATTTGACGAAAGAAACCCTTTTCAAGATATTGCAAACGAGAGATTAAAGTCACACTCACAAAAACGAAAGAGTAATCTATCAAAAAAGAAAAACAAGCATTTTAAACAGTCAAGATCTAACAATGTGCCTTACAGGATATGATGCTGAAATTATGCCAAGAATATTGTTTTCTCAGATTTGACGATTGAGAATGCCCGACATATTTACCAGGTATTTTCGTAAAATTATTTTGTGAGTTGTAGATTGAGTGAGTTCCTGAGGTGTGAGGAGTATTTTGTCCGAAATTAGGATTTTGAGTTCAGGTTTTTTCGTACTACTGTTGAAAGCGGTTTAAGAAGTATTTTGATTTAAGAGGATATTGAAGTAATGTGATACCTCTAAATGTTTACAATTTTAATTGGTTCAAATGATATTTTAGCATATAACTTAATAAAGTTTTTATTTTTTGTTTGAATTATAATGCTTAAAGTGTATTATGCGATTCTTGGAATTTAAACTTAAAATGTGGTTCTGTATCGTCGTGCTTCAACGACGTTGAACAGCGTTGTTGCATGTAATGATCATAATACTATTTTCGGGTTGGTTTATTAATACTTTTTATGCTTTATTTATTATCTATTTTCTTTTGGAAAAGCAATGTGTGTTTTGGGTGAGCATTGGGCACAATGATTAACACCACTACAATTCTCATGATTGCTTTCTTCATAAACAAGCTTCCATAAGTATTCATGAAATATCATCAGGCTGCTAAATGACTTGTAATTATTTCCACAATCCATTGAATGATGTTTAATGATTCTTTGTAGATATCCATTAGCATGTGTTTATTTTTTATTGAAGCATTAGTAATTAGGGATTTGCGTCGAGTTGGAACCTGGCTGGATCGTGCCGGGCCCAGACTACGTTTTTAGAAAATCAAAATCGATGATCACTTTGATCTTTTTTAGATCGAGTAGGTCTTGGTTTGTGCAACCTGAATTCATCTAAAAAATGAAGACCTACATTTGAATCGAATCGAACCGAACACGAATTATTAAAGTAATCGATGATCACTTTAATCGCTTTTGTCTCAGGATGGGCCTATATTGTGTTTCCTGGTTACTTGGTCTAACCTATAACGCTATTGGCTGATAATAATTCATATTGATAGTGTAATTAACAAAGCTTGTAGCTTTCACGTTAGTTGTTAAAGGCAATCTCATATTTATGGCTAATTTAGCCAAGAAAAACATTTCTATATTTTTTTTTCATTAAAGAGAAACATAAATATTACATCAACATAGCAGGTAGGTGGGCAACAAGCTGCGCCGCCACTCCTTTCTGAATTGTAAACCCTAACCTGCTAAAGACATACCCGTGCCCCTTTAGAGTCGACACATTTCTATATTATATATATTAAATAGTTTTTATAACAAAACAAAAAATTCGAAACATATCAAATTTAAATATTTACAAGTTATTATCATTTTAAATCAAATATTATAAAAATGAAATATTCACTATCATCAACTAAATAAAATAACTGTTTTTTTTTATAATCACGAAGATTATTATTAGTCAATGTTGTTACCTATAAACTCATACTTTAATGAAATATATATATTTGTTGTTACATGTGAGCTCACATATATATGACTTCACAAGAGTTTCCATGTTTTATTTAAATCTATTTAAGCAGGTTCACGACAAATTGCTGTAGTTTTTGTTTGTGTTAATATAAACAAACTTTAATTACTTAATTAATCACTTAGTTTATATTTATGTCTATATATTTTGCTAACAAGATATAAAACCTTATGAAATAGATTGAAAATTGAATCGATTATTATGATTTATGCATAGTTCAAATTTAACTACTCTTAATTATATTAGTGTTCTTCAATGATTACACCATTTATGGGAATTTTGAGCAAACCATGTTTTTTATCACTTATTCCCTAACTAGAGAAAACGTAAAATTAAGAGAAGATACGACCAGTCGGTCTATGAAAATCTAATAGTGAACGTTTTTTTACCGTTTTATCAAAATCACCAAAACCCTTTTTTTTTGTAATTACAAATAAGTCAAGTTTCAATATTGCTTCATTTTTTTGTGAATCCAAAAAATAAAAAGGGAAAAATCAAAGCTAAGTGAAGAATGTTAAATGACAAAAATAATAAGTTGAAAGAAATTAGTAGAAGAAATAACTTTTTTCAACTTAAATAGTTATTCTACTTTTATCCACGCGGTAAAATATCTTATTTATGCATGTGCATATTTAAATTTCACTAATAAATCTGTTATTTAATTCCCCACAAACTAATACACGTGGTTTAAAATAATATACATGAGCATAATGGAAATATTTTCAGGAGAAGGCTAAAGGTTTTATATTATCAATATGATTGCAGCATGTTATAAAATATGTGTGACTCTAGCTTGTACTATGGTTGAGGTTCTTTGGTTTCAACATTCAACAAGGTCACCTTAAAATGTTTTTTTTTGGCAATCTTCATAATTATCAGGTTTTTAGTATACGCTTATACCGACACCAACGTGGACTCCTAATGGTAAGTGAATATCACGGACAACAAGAGGGGTAAGCAAAAGTCTTTCGGGACGAACACCTACAGACGATGAATGTGAGATGAAGGCCGGAAAGAGGAAGTCTGTTGAGGTTTATTTAGGATAGATACATTTAAAAAAGAATATTATATTATTTTAATCCGATATAAATGAAAGGAAAAATCATCAAAATAGATATGTTAACATCTTTTAAGCAAAAAAACACAAACATTGACTTTTAGCTCACTAAAAAATATATTTAAAATCAACCATCAAAAAACGTCAAATAAGTTAAGTTGGCTAAAGAGTCGGACTTTTAGCCGACACATAAAACGTTGAAAGGACCATGTGGCATGTTATTATTGGTTCAAGTGTGCGTGATGGCCAGAATCTAGCCACCCCTAGCCGTAGCATGTGACGTCGTGGCCGAGTAAAAGCCTCAACTAAAAAGTAAAACTTATCTATCAAACGTGATTGTTTTCGTAGACTTATAGTACTATTCAACGTTTTATGTGACGGCTAAAAGCTTGCCTCCTTGTCAACTTAGTTTATTTGGCATTTTCTGATTATTTGGTTCTTTTACAAGTAAATGTGTATTTTGCTTATAGACATGAAGATATGTCTTGATTTTTGATGATTTCTCCTAAATGAAAACTGTTGACAAGGAAGTAATTATATTTCCCTCAAAACATTCTTTTTGCTTTCTAAAAAGTTGATTTCATATCCATAATTACATCCAATTTCATCATGGAAAAAACCTATAATCCAACTTGAGTAAAAAATCAAAATGATGTCTACCACCCCAACTCACACACACAACAAAACACACTCAAAAACACACACAGTATGCCATCATTCATTGAATATCAACAGCTTTTTCTGTTAATCTCACCCACCCCATGACACATTTATCAACCCCTTCCACTCACCCTCTCTTCACTCACTAAAAACTGCCAAATTACCTATTCCCTATATTTCACTCTTTTTTTTTATTATTTTTATAAAAAAAGATTGAAGCCTTTTCTCATGCAACTTTAACAAAAAGACAATAAAGTTTTAAACTTTACTTCTTTTCTCTGATGGGTATATTTTCTTGAAACCAAGCAAATATTCTGGTGGTGGTGGTGGTGGTGGTGGTTGACTGGTGGGCAGGTAGTGAAAGTGAAAAAGATTTGATTTTATTGAAGGGTTTTACATTCCATCTTGTTATATCAATCTTTCTTTAGCTAATATTGAAAATGAGGGTTGCTTTATTAGGTTGCATTATGATATTAACACTTTTCTTGAAGTCAAACCTTGGTCAACAGCAAGAACAGTCTATACCCAATTCAGATGAGTTCTTCATCTCTCAGTTTTTTGAAAAAATGGGTATGAATTCTTCAAAAAGTTACAATCTTTCTTCATCTTTGTGTTCATGGCAAGTTGTGTTTTGTGACTCTAAACAACAATATGTCATTGGTCTTGTTGCTCCTAGTTTAGGCCTCACTGGTCCCATTCCTGATAACACCATTGGCAAGCTTAAAAAACTTCAGTTTCTTGATTTGAACAGTAATCAAATCACTGGTTTTTCATCAGATTTTTGGAGCTTGGTTTCACTCAAATCACTTAATCTTTCAAACAACAAGTTTTCAGATAATCTACCAACCAAAATTGGTAACTTTGGATCATTAGAAAAACTTGATCTTTCTTTAAATAATTTCACTGGTGGTCTCCCTGATTCATTCAGTTCTCTTGCTGGTTTACAAGTTCTTAACCTCAACCGAAACCGGTTCGATTCGGTTATTCCATCTGGGATCATAAACTGTCACTCTTTGACTTCTGTTGATCTTTCTTTTAACAGCTTTCATGGTAGTCTTCCTAAAGATTTTGACATATCATTTCCCAAGTTAAAAAGTTTGAATCTTGCTGAAAATTTGATTAGTGGAAGAGGTTCTGATTTTTCAAAAATGGTTTCTTTGAATTATTTGAATATTTCCAAGAATCTTTTTAAGGGTCCTGTGGTTGAAATATTTCAAGGGCCATTGGAGGTAATTGATTTGAGTAGTAATCAGTTTGAAGGTCACATTTCTCTCAATCATACCTTTGATTGGTCACACTTAACTCATCTTGATTTATCTGATAACAAGATTAGTGGAATGTTTTTTGGTAACTTAACTAAAGCTCATAATCTTAAACATCTTAATCTTGCCAAAAACAGGTTTTCCAAACAAAGATTCATCCAAATTGATGAACTTTATAGTTTAGAGTACCTTAACTTATCGAAAACCAACATCATGGGTCAAATTGATGATCAAATTTCAAAGCTAACTCATTTGAAAACACTTGATCTGTCAAGCAATCATCTTTCTGGAAAGATCCCATTTTTAACCTTCAAAACACTCCAAAATCTTGATCTTTCAAATAATAATCTATCTGGAGATATACCCTTAACACTCTTGCAAAAACTCCCATGGATGGAAAGATTCAATTTTTCTTACAATAATCTAACCCTTTGTGATTCTGATATTTCACTCGAAACCCTTCAATCCGCATTCATCGGGTCAACAAACAGTTGCCCGATCGCTGCAAACCCGACACTTTTCAAGAAAAAAGTGCATAAGCATCAAGGGTTTAAGCTTGTTTTGGGTTTATCCATCACTTTAGTCTGTTTGCTTCTATGTTTATTACTTTTTGCATTCGGGTATCGGTCAAGAACCATAATGTGGGATGTTAAAGAGTGTTCTCATCAAGAAAAGATCATTTCGGGCCCGTTTTCGTTCAAAACGGATTCAACCACTTGGGTTGCAGATTTAAAGGTTGCGTCTTTAGTCCCTGTGGTGATCTTTGAGAAACCATTGTTGAATTTCACCTTCTCTGATCTTTTATCAGCCACATCCAACTTTAGTCAAGACACCCTTTTGGCTGAAGGTCGGTTCGGGCCCGTTTATCACGGGTTTTTGGGCGGTGCAGTTCATGTAGCGATTAAGGTTCTGGTGCATGGTTCCACCATGACTGACCAAGATGCTGCAAATGAGTTTGAGTATTTTGGTCGGATCAAACACCCGAATCTTGTTCCGTTAATGGGTTACTGTTTGGCAGGTGATCAAAGAATCGCGATTTATGATTATATGGAAAATGGGAATTTGCATAATTTGTTGTATGATCTTCCTCTTGGAGTTCATGTGAGTGAAGATTGGAGTAATGATAGCTGGGAAGATCAAGAAAGTAATGAAAATGGTATTCGAAACGTGGGGTCCGGAGGTTCGTTGAATGCGTGGCGGTTTAGGCACAAGATCGGGCTCGGTGCAGCCCGTGCATTGGCATTTCTGCACCACGGGTGTTCACCGCCGATTGTTCATAGAGATGTGAAAGCGAGTAGTGTGTATCTTGATTACAATCTTGAACCAAGATTATCGGATTTTGGTCTTTCCAAAATCTTTGGAAATGGTGCCAATGATGACATGGCATGTGGGTCCCCTGGTTACATCTCGCCAGATGATGTGGTGACACCAAAATCTGACGTTTATGGATTTGGAGTGGTGCTTTTTGAGCTGATTACGGGTAAAAAGGCAGTTGGTGATGAGTATCCAAATGATGAGAACTTGAAAGCACAAGATTTGGTTAGTTGGGTTAGAGGACTCGTGCGAGTGAACCGTGGGTCACAAGCCATTGATCTGAAGATTCGAGCCACTGGTGATGAAAGTGAAATGGTGGAAGGTTTGAAAATCGGGTATCTATGCACAGCTGATGTTCCATATAAGCGACCGAGTATGCAACAAGTGGTTGGACTTCTTAAGGATATTGAACCAGTAAGAGAGGATAAAGAAAGTTAAATGAGTCTTTATTGTGAAAAAAATTAGTTTTAAACTTTAAAATTTGATGAAAAGTTTGTAACTTTTAAGTTATGTTCTTTGGAATGTAACTTATATTAATAAGATTGCTGGAGGTTCATACCAACATTTTAGTTATGTTTCATGGGGGTATTATAAGAAACAAGTAAAACTAGTTTTCAAATATCGCAGATATATCACTGCCATTAATTGCTTAGGTGATTATTAAATGAAAAATTAAGAAAACTAAACTAAATGCACACTCTAAATGTTATTTTTGCATTTCATAAATGCACGCGAAATGCCAACATATTAAAAATCAGAATCTTGTTTCATGAGATGGTAGTTGTCAAGAAATATTAGTGATTTGATAATTATTAATCCAAATTGGCAAACTTTGTTTCTTCTCAATTAAGAGATCAAATCACAAATTGTTCCATTTTCACCACATTTTAACTTGATTCAAACCTCTAAACTTGTAGCTGCCACATCATCATGATGACACTGCCTTATTTAGATGATGAGTTGGACTGAACCCATTCCACCAACGTTGGGATAGCAAATCCAGTTGCCGCCTTTTTCTTGTCGTTCCAAACGGGCCCAGCCATGTCGATATGCAGCCATTGAACTTTCTCATCAACAAACTGCAAAATGCAAAACATCAGTTTTGACTTTTTGACCTGGTCAAATGTCTAAAATACCCTTGTGTTGACTAAGGAGGTTAAACTGTCAAAACTTATGGTAATCACAATGGGTAAACTTACAACTTACACCAAATTGGAAATAAATAGATGTAACTTTCAAAAACAATTCATATGAGGTTAAATTGATGATCACAATGCACATATGTAATTTTAGCTTAACAATCAGCAAACTTTTAATGGAATCTAGTGGAACAAAACTATTATTAACATTAAGAAAAGTAGCTTAAATTTTAAGTTTTAATGAAAATTTAATATTGGAAACTAATTCAAATTTCATGTGGCAAATACCTGCTTCAAGAACAGAGCTGCAGTGATAGAACCACCCTGACGACCGCCAGTGTTGACCATATCTGCCACCCCGGATTTCATCGACTCCCAATAACTTTCCTCCATTGGCAGCCTCCAAAGTTTCTCTCCGGCAACTTCCGAGGCGGCAACCACCTCCTTAGACAATTCATCATTCGGTGTAAAGATGCCTGTTTTATTTTTTACCAAAATGTTAAGAAATATTAGAAGTTTACCATATAGTGGCATACAAACAACACATATTCTTAAGAATATATAACATATCCTCACTCAATGATATAAACGTGTCAAAATTGGATGGTTTGGGTGATGCTGCTTTGAATAAGTTTTGATTCCTTTTAAACATTAAATGCCATGTGCACAAGTGCTATTTTTTCAAATGGTATAGAATATTGGAATGAATTCATTTGTGTTGGTGGCAAATGATGTTAAATAAAAGGTACATGTTCCATATGTTTGCCACCCAAGAACATCAAAATCATGAATTAATAATGCATTGTGGCAGTAATTTCTTATTCATATATTAAGCTTCATATTATACCTGCAATTGAGGGCCCAAGAGCAACTACACAAGCTCCAGTCAAAGTTGCCAAATCAACTATCTGCAGATATGAACGAAGTATACTTTGTAGGACCCACAAAATATAAACGTCTAATAATGTTAATGGACAGCTAAATTTACCTTGTCTACACCTTGATTACAGGCATACACCAAAGCATCAGCAAGTGTAAGTCTTCCTTCAGCATCAGTGTTGTTAACCTAAAATATAAAAACCAATAATCAACGTATTCACGTGAAAGATTTAATGAACTACTTCAACTATACCAACTAGATATACCTCGATTGTCTTTCCGTTTGAGGCTGTTAATATGTCACCAGGCCTCATACCGGTCCCACTTATCATATTCTCACAAGCCGCCACTATAAAATGAACCTGTGATAATAAAACCATAACGAGCCAATTATAGCTATGTTCAATCTCAAGCGGGACAAACTGTTATAAACCGTCTGACTCACCTCTACTCCAGAGGGTTTAATTTGACCTAGGGCTTTTGCAGCACCTAACACTGCAGCTGAACCACCCATGTCAAACTTCATTAGCTCTATAGAGCAACCAGGGCCAGTCTTGATGTTGTAGCCACCGCTGAAAACAAATAATGTTCAAATTTATATCTTATACCCATAAAAAAAAGATAAAATTATCATTACCTGTCAAAAGTCAACCCCTTTCCCACTATAGCTAGCTTGGTTTTAACAGGCCCACTTGGTGGTTTATAACATAAATGTATAAACTTTGGAGGATTTGCAGAAGCAGCAGCAACACCGAGATACGAGCCCATTTTCAATTCTTTGCATTGCTCGGTATCCAGAATCTTTGCTGTAAAAACATCACTATATGCAGCAGCAACCTTTTCGGCTTCTTCTGCCAGTACCTCTGAAAGCATATATGTAAATACAGAGTAAGCAAAGATTGACGAAACTAAAAGATATGATAAGTGAGATGAACGTTGACTCACGTGGAGTGAGGACATTAGCAGGGGCATTAGTAAGCTCTTTTCCCAAAATTACCCCTGAGCAAACGTCTTCTGCATACTTAAGCTTCTTTTCTAACTCGGGCCCACTTCCGAGGCCAAAGAAGTCAACAGACTTGAGAGACGGCTTTTTTGACTCAGATTTGAATCTGTTGTCTTCATGAGTACCCAACAATGTACCTATAAAATGGTCCAAAAAAAGATAATGCAACAATGTATCTTCAAAAGTCCATCCGACCTACCAATTATAAAACCTCTAATAAACAAAAACAAATTAACTCACCTTTTGCAATTGCTGAAGCAGTGGCTAGCTTTTGTTCAAGAGTTAAGCCTTCAACAGAAGCTAATGCAACAGCAACATTGTTTGCTTGTGAAGCCTTTGCAGCTGATGCAACCAACTCACCAAAAGCACGAAAACCGGAAGTAGATGGGCCTGTTGGCTTTCCAAGCCCAATCAAGCTAACCCGTTTGGGCCCAAGATCTGAAACCCTAATAACCGTTGACTGTCCCGTCTTTCCAGCGAAATCTTCCTCAACAGACACTTCAGATAATAATCCACCTAATTTAGAATCAAGTTTTTCTAGAATCGGGTTTTGGAATTTTGAGTTTTTGTCTTTTGTCATGTCTTTTTCTGTCACACCAACTGCAAGTATGTCTCCTTTCCATTGTAACAAATCAGTTTCTTTAGCAGCAAAAGAGATCTTTCATGTTCGAAGAAAAGTAGAAGAAAGATTTAGTATTTTTATAAAAAATCCACAAAACACATTTCATTAAGGATAAGTTGATATCAATTATAACATTCTAGTTCTCGAAAGAATCTATTAGATGTGGAAAAATACGATTACAAAAAGTATGCTAGTACAATAATAATATGACTAGTAAAATAAAACATGTAAGAGGCTGTAGTCACTTAAAACGACAACTTCTAACTGATTTACAAAGATTAACTCGTTTGATCAGTTTTCTTTTAACCTAAAGATCAAGATGGTCAAATGTAAAACAACAGGCAAGTAATTATTTAAGTATCACTAAACAATTAGCAGAATTCAAGTCAATATAAGATACAATTAATATTTCAATGATACAATGAACTTATGAAACCAAATAACACACGGTGACCTTTAAAAATATTGCTCAATTTCTAAACTTATGCACATGTAAAAACCAAAATCTAATCACCGAATTCCCCCAAAATAAGTCATGTTCCACCAGATTATCTTTATAATCTCAAAATTGACAAGAAAAAAAGACTTAACTTAGATTTTAAAAAAATTATAAGTTTAAAAGAGTAATTAGTGGTGCAAACGAGCCGATCACCTCACGAGCTATTCAAGATGGTATCAATTCGAAACAACCTAAGCAGCACGAGCCAACCCTGAGCCTCAAATAAAGCAAGTTTAGTTATTGAGCCCGAGCTCAAGCCTTTGTTTAGGCTAGTCGAGCCATAACAAGTCGTGTTTAGTTTTTTAATTTTAGCCTTTTCGGAGATCTATGTATTAATTTCACACTACACAACCGAGCTCAAGCCGAGCTTTGGTCGTTTAAGGAATTGCACACGAGCTCGATCCAAGCTTAGGCTCGTTTAACGTCTTCACAAAATATATAAATATAACAAAAACTGTAAATAAACTAATTAACAAATAGCAAACAAGTCTAGACCTCACTACACAATAATAAAGCTATTTTAGCTATCAGGCCTGAGCTCGAGCGTTGTATGGTTAGATCGTTTAGGCTCGTCAAGCTATAACCAGCCTTGCGTATTTTAATATTTTAGCTCTTTTGAACTCCAATGTATTAGTTTCAAACCGACTCTAAGGTTTTCTCAAAAAAATATAAAAACTAAATACAAATAATAAACGAGCCGAGCCAGATCGAAGCTCGGGCTTGAAAAAACGACTCTAGCTCTTCGTAAGTCAACCAGATCAACGTAACCATACATGCAAGTGATGTAACTTCGTTAACTTAATTACTTGTAGTTATTTGGTCAAATAATCAATTAATATTACAAAATCAATATAAATTAATTACATAAGGATCAACGGATCAAGTGGATACAAATCTAGGTTAGTCAACACAATAATCAATCAATCAATTAATTAAACAAAATCAATCAAACTTAATTGATGTAAATTAATAATAATAATAATAATAATAATAACCTTGGGATGATCGATTAGGGCAGGATGAGTGAGGCCGAGAGTGGCCTTGGCGATAGCATGAGCCATACGAATATGCTGTCTTGGTGGAGAATAATAATAATAAGAAGAAGAAGAAGATATTGAAGTGATATAGGATATGGATCTGAAGTTATTATTATTGGTGAAGATGGAGGAGTATGGGTTAACTGCAACTCTAATGGCTGCTAATGCTATTGAAGCCATTTGGGATTGGATGGTGCGAGTATTTATAGGGGAATGAGTTAAGTTGGGTGAGGTGAGTGGAGTTGACTGACTCAGTGACTCACTATCTTATGCTTTTACGTTTTTTGGCTTTTAATATTATAATTATAAATGAATATAACTTTAATGAAAAGAAATCATAAAATATCTTTTTTGTTTTCTTTTATAAAAATTAAGTTGTTTTAATAATCCTTATTATTTTATTGTTACGGGCGGTATCAAAATTAAAAAGGTTGGTCATCAATGGTCCCATGTTAAAAAGAACTTAACGACGTTATATTTTTTTTCGAATTTCAAATTAATGTTTTAAAGCTTTGATTGGAAGGAGCAGGACCGTCTCCGAGAATTTAAATGACTCGGTCGAGCCGAAATAAAAAGTTTCGTAAGGCCCTAACGAGTTACGAAATTAAAAGGCTCCTAGGCCCAACATCTCAAATGGGTTATGGGTAAAAAATAGATTGGGCCCAATATCTAATAAAAAAATATTAAGATTTGTACCTATTTTATAAAAATATTTTAATATATATATATATATATATATATAATTTTGTGCCCCCGAAAATTAAGTGTCATGGCCGGTCGCCCGGGTTGCCCAACCTACCAACCGGCTCTGAGAAAGAGAATACGAGTCGATTGATGTAAAACTTAGTTTGAAACGATGAAACTGTGCTTCAATTCGAGTGTTTGAACTTACAGTTAACAAAAATCAAGTCATTTGTATCATATTTTCGAGCTAAGTTTTACATCAATTGAGTTGTATTATTTTTCCGATCAAAAGCCCTAAAACATTAGTTTGAAATTCGGAAATAAGTATAACGTCGTCAGCGCCGCCTCTGAGAATACAAATAAAAACCAAGGCCTGGGGCATAAAAAAGAAAAGACCCTAATATACAAACTTAAAAACTCTTATATAATAATTTAAACGAATAATAATAATAATAATAAAACAAAACATTTTTTTAGCAAAATGATCTAACTCAAACGTATGTATCTTCACATTCTTCTCAATTTGTGTCTTTCTTAAATCGTCTATTTTTCTCTTTTTACATTTTTGACTACCGGATAAGTTTTTAGACTTACGAGACATACTAGCTAAAAAAACACATATTATGTAACATCCCAAAATTTCAATAATAATATTTTAATATATTATATGTCTTTAACGGACAAGAATTTACCCGAGTTAGTAGATTATAAATAATAATGAGAGATAGATAAGTAGGCTAATTAGAGGAGTTGATGATGGACTAAAAAAGAAAGATGGGCCTTAGGTCCATGGGCTTAAGGAAGTATAAATACCCCTTAAACCCTAAATCTTTTCATTTCCATCCATATTATCCATCTTATTCTCTCTACACCTTAGAACACACACTTAAGCCATAAAATACCTTCCTTAGCCGCCACCCATTATCCAAACCATAAACCGATCATAGTAATCATAGATCTTAGATCATACAAGTAAGCTAACGAGTCCAAGGTCGTGTATCAAGCTAGCCGTGACTTTACTAACGTCTAAAGATACGTTTTAAGCTTAAAGAATACATTTTTATGAACGTTTTGCCATGACAATTGATCCTAGAGTAGATCGGGTCTAGATGTTTCATAAAAATACAAACTTGATGATTAAAATGGATGAAATGGACTCATAGATATAAACGGTTCATAAAGGAAACCCTATATCTAGCCTAGAACGTTTTAACCCTATAAAGGTTTAAGCTTTATGTCTAAAATGGGTTAGATCTTGAAGCCGTGATGGTAATGGGTGTAAAACAGTTATGAATGACAGTAAAAAGGGGTTTAAAGGTCACGATTTTAGCCTTAGAACTGTAACTGAGCAAGGTAGAAACATAGAAAATGGAATGATGAGTTGAACTGGGTGTTCTCGGCCAGATTTGAGGGTTCTCGGCCAACCCGTGTTTTCGGCCAAAACGAGAGTTCTCGGTCAACGAGAGTTCTCGGTGACCTGGGTTCTCGGTGACCTGGGTTCTCGGTCACCAAGAGTTCTCTGCCAAAGAGTTCTCGGCCAGTCCTCTGATTGGGTATTGGGCTGAATCCACTTGGGCCTAGACCCAGTTGAGCCCAGAAGAACAGTTGGACTGATTTAATTAAGCCCATAAGGTGCTAAGCCCAACTTAGAAGATAATTTATAATGTTAGTGGGAAATGTGTTAAGACAGTTAACGAAAATAAAATAATTTAAAATGTTAGTGGAAAATGTGTTAAGACAATTAACCCCAGCTAGGGGCTCTGCCCCTTGGACCCCGCTAGGGGCTGTCGCCCCTAGAACCTCGCTGCCAGGGGCGCTGCCCCCGGACCCCCTGTTCGTTGTGTGTTATGTAAAGATAGAAATACGTTATGAGTAGCAATAGTTAATTGATACATGTAAATATTATACAGTTAGCCGTGCACAGCTCAAGAAGGGAATAACTATTAACGGTGAACGTAACCGCATTCAGGTGAGTTTCTAGCCCCATTCCTTGTTATGTTTTCGGGGCTGTGTGCATACTCGATGTGATTTGTTAATACACTTATCCTAAGTGATAAGTGTATGCCCTATGTGATATATGTGTACGGTATGAATGATTGATTGTCGGTACGTGAACGATCTTCGGATATTGCACGTAATGTCAAGTTATAGTTATGAATATGAATGCTATGTATAATGTATGAATGATTGTTTGTCGGAACGTGAACGATCTTCGGATATTGCACGTACTGTCAAGTTATAGTTATGAATATGAATGTTATGTATAATGTATGAATGATTGTTTATCGGTACGTGAACGATCTTCGGATATTGCACGTACTGCTGATGTGGTCTAAGTTATATATATTATTATATAAATATTTCCTATACTTTGGAGTATATTTGGGGTTGCTTTTATTGAATAATTCGTCTAATTGGTTCATGTTTAGATATTAAATATTTCAAAAGACAATGAGCTAAAATGATACATTTTTACTAAAACTTGAGACCAACGAGTTTATGGTCAATTATATGTTATATACTACTAGTTATAGTTATTATATACATTGATTAAAAAATATATATATATCTTGCATAATAAACGAATTGTTCAAAGTATTAATACTTATTAATTTAAATTGTCTAACCTCCATGTTTGTTTGGTAAAGGAATATAACTAAAGAAAATGGATGTGTGATCGTTGTGGAGTTTTGTTCATAAAGTCCACAAAAAAAAGGAAAGAAAATAGAAACAACAATTTATTGGGTTTGGAAACGAGCCGTGAATTAAATTGGACTAATTAATTTTAATGGGCCCTTAATAAAGTTATGTTAATTTTGCAATAGAAAAACCCTACGGAAGAAATAAAGAAGGGACACCACAATTATAAGGGGGGTCGGCCCCTGTTAAGTGGACGCAATCAAAAAAGGAGCAGGGGCACCATTAGTGCGTTTGACTTTGGAATAGAAAGAAAAAGAAGAATACTGTGAAGCAAGCTCGCAGGGTGGTGAATTAAAAAACAAGCAGGTAGACTGCTGAGTTAATTTAAGCTCACAGGCTAGTAGCTCAATTATATTTATTTCTTTTTCGATGAACCGTATTATTTGTTATATCTTTGTTTCATCGTTATTATTATGATTGGCTAAACTTTTATACTGCCTTGGTTTGGATGAATACGTTTTAGACTCGTATTATTTTCGGTTTTGGATTATTTATTGATTGGTTTATGTTTTGGTAAATTTTTTATTGTGTTTGGTTGTGATACATATGCGTATTTGGTATTAATTTATTATCAATTTATTGTTCCATATGCGTCTTTGTGAATGTCTTTCATGTATGGATGCATATTAGGTTACTTACTGCTTGTTTGTAACTAGTTTATGGTTTATAGTTAACGTATTCCATAGGAACGGTATTTGAGAGTTTAGAAATACCTTATTTTCTGTCACTTGAGAGACTGGGAGGTAATTAAGTGTCGTCTGTTTTGGTCTTTTGCGGGTTTGGGTAGTGATTGCACGGGAATGAGTTACCCTAGATTCCTTTAGATTCTTACAAATCCGAATTATAACCTAATTCAATAAAAATACCCCTTCATGTCTTAGGGTGTTTTGTGATTAGAGTGACCGGGAGGTGATTTAATCTTTGGGTACCTTAGCATAGTTAGGTAAGGTGAGACCGGGAGGTGATCCGAACCATTAAACCGTTGAGCTTACATGATATTTAGGGTTCTTAGGTATTGTTGGTGAGACCGGGAGGAGATCTAGCATACTTTAGTTATTCCTTAGTGTCATATTATTAGAATTCGGTTACCGATCATAAATCCAATTCCGAGAGTTTACGAGTTGACTAATAGATTCTTTGCCTAGGTAGTTATTTCCCCTATTTGAGTTCCACCCCTATTTGTTCGTGTCAGTTTTAGAGTAAACATTATTTATTTAAGTTATTAGTCAGAGTCTAGTTTAGGTGTCGCTAGTGTCCTGTGGGTTCGACATCCGGACTTCATTAGGTTGTACTACAGTTGATAGGTACACTTGCCTGTCTAGTGGTCTAGCATTAGGATAGTCTAGATTTATAAATTTAAAACTAGAGTGTCTATGTTAGGTTAAGTTTTTATAGACCGTTTCGCACATCAACTGCCAAGTTATGATTATGAATATGAATGTTATGTATGAACTATGAATGATACGTATGTATGTTATGAATGAATGTAAGAGATAGAAAGATAGAAAAGTGACTGGAGCCTAATAATATCCAAGGCAGAAAAGGGACCGAGCCCTTTAATAATCTCGAGGCAGAAAAGGGACTGGCAGAAAAGGGACTGGACCCTAATAATATCCAAGGCAGAAAAGGGACCGAGCCCTTTAATAATCTCGAGGCAGAATAGGGACTGGACCCTAATAATATCCAAGGCAGAAAAGGGACCGAGCCCTTTAATAATCTCAAGGCAGAAAAGGGACTAGACCCTAATAATATCCAAGGCAGAAAAGGGACCGAGCCCTTTAATAATCTCGAGGCAGAAAAGAGACTAGACCATAATGATATCCAAGGCAGAAAAAGGGACCGGACCCTAATAATATTCGAGGCAGAATAGAATAAAGTAAAGTATAATTTGATTTATGAAAGTATGAATGGAAGTATGTATGTATGAAAAGTATGTTATGTTATTAACTAGAACTCACTCAGCGTAGCTGATTTTTAGTATGCATGCAGGTGAGTAGAATGAGACAGCTCGCTTGAGGGGAACACGTGGCATTGAATAAGAGGCTGACATCGGAAAACGTTTATGTTAATATTATGTTATTTTGAAAGACAAAGTGTTCATTCTAAGACAAGTTATGGACTAATGTACTGTTTATGAAAGTTTTTATATTCCGCGAATGTTTTTATTAACTCTGATGACTAGAACTATGTGAATGACTAAAAATCCAACGTCCAAACGTGAGGCACCGGTAACGGGGCCTTACATATTAACATGGCTAATCTTTTTTCGAACGGCGTTAACATGGCTAATTAACAAGTAGTAAAGCTAACATCATTTAACATTAAATAATTAAAACATAAATTAGAGATTAAGAGCAGGCTTAAGTGTGTTAACTGACTAATTATCATTATTATTAACAATTAACATGAACATATAACAGTTAACAAATAAATTGAGATTTGAAACAAAATTAAAATAAGACTAATAAGTTATATAACTTCAAAGTTAGCAACCTGTAATAGCCATATCAAGCTGGTCGCTGGCTGCCGGAATATCCTCGGACGTCGGAACTCAAAACTTGGAAACTGATGGTGATGGTTGTATGACTCATTGATGTGTTTGAATCATAACCCTCGCTACGTAATTTGGTTTTGTTAAATGTGAACTGGGTTTTTTTTTAACTAATGGGTCTAGTTCAGAATATATGTATAAAGAAAAATATTAAAATTCATGAGCCCTTAAAGGGAGTGGGCCTGGGACTTAAGCCCTCCCTGCCCACCCCTTGGGCCGGGCCTGAACATCGTTATGTCCTCAGGGGACCACTGGATACCAATTTTTTAAAATTTAAGATTACTTGTGACGATAAAATACATAGAGATTATTATTGATCAATATCATTTAATATGGATTATTAAAATCGAATATTCCTCAAAATTATGTGACTCGCTTCTACAAAATGACATGTGCTTGCGTACATGACTTTCTTTCCATTATTACGTTGGCAAATTGGCAAATAAATATACTTCAGTTGAGTGCTTTTTTTTTAACTTAACATGAAATACGTTATATTCATGATGTGTCATTGAGTCTGATACAAGAACTTACAACACTAATATCATCAATTAAGGGGCTGTTTGGTTAATTCAGATCTGAATAAGTCAGATCTGAATGAACCTCTGTCCCATTCAGCAACAATAATAATTCTGAATGATTCAGACCTAATTTTAATCATTCGAATGTTTTTCTATTTGGAACCAAACAGTCTGAAGTCTGATTAAGTCTGAATGAATTCATTCAGATGTAAACAAACAGCCCCTAAGTAAAATCTCTATAGATCTGAAAGCATATTCAATTAGCACTATCAAGAATCTATCATCAAACTACGAAGTTGATCAACTAAACGAACTTCGTGGCCGACGATTGTTAAGAGAGTAGATTTGTTAACATGAAAAAGAAATGAAATATGATTTGATTGTTGCTGCATTTAATCCACGTACTATAAGAAAAATGCACATGAGACTTATTAAGCTTGATTTATAGTCTTTAATTTCAATATGTTAATTATCGTCTCACTCGTGTCCCATTAGAAAACCGTTCTTTTGATAATACGTGACACAAATTTAGAAAGTATATATATTTTGGCTTAACTAGTTATCTTCTTCCCTTTTTTTTCGGTTATTTCATTTATCCTTAGTTTTTCGGTTATTTTCAAATTCTTCATAATTCATTGGCTAAACACAAAAAACGATTAATTAACGTCAAAACAACATAAGACCAATTTATAACTCTACAACTAGCACGAGCTATTAATCACTATATGTTTTCTATAAGTGAATTAGGTTTATAGATACACTTTGAGAACTTGAGCCATCATCTCATTTCATTTTGGAAGAATACAATGATTACCATTTAGAGCTTTTGATATCAATGACCATTTAGGCTATTTGTTATGGTATGGCAAAGGAGGCGTCATCTAACCACCTCACCATCTAAGAGCGCGATATACCACAACACCCTAAATATTATTCCGGCGACAAACTAGTTTCCCCTCCCGTCACTATTACAATAAAGGTGGAGTCCACCCCACTAACAACCAATCTTTTCTTTAATATATTTAAACCTAGTCAACTACTCAACCCATAACGCGTAAATTAACACATGGCAAGTTATTACTTATTACCCAACAACCTACGTGGCAATAACGTAACACGATGACAAGCTCCTACTAGCTATCCCACGACACAGCTTTACAGCTTTTGATAGTCATTTTGTATTGTGTGTACTTGTCTTAGCTACTTGCTAAGTGCCTTTCTTTTAATATATTTGCCATTAAAAAAAAATGACCATTTAGCAAGGCAATGCCCACATGTTTAATGACAGAAACATGACCAACAAACAAAATCAACTTCACAAACACAAACTTCAAAATCTTGATACATAGCAATAAACATTAAAAATAATGTCATAAAAATCCTCTCAAATCTCTACATACAAATTATGCAGAAGCAAGTAAAAATTTCAACAGTTTGTATAACTAAACATCAATAACATACCCTAATTCCCTATAAAAACATCCAAAGCTTGTTACATATTACTAACCCTCTCTTCCCTTCCTTAACCGATCAATCGATCTTCACCGAAGAGTAAATGAGCCTCGTGAACCAGAAGCACGCGTAGAAACCAATCGTACCCGTCAGCACAAAGAAAGCATATGACGCAATCAACATATACCCGAAGTATAAGATACCCGAAACTGGCTTTGTGATGTTAAGCTTAGTGAAGAAATAGAAAATGGTGTATAAGAATAAATACAAAGCCGACGAACCCGACGTTAAATATGATCTCCACCACCAAAGATAGTCCTCACTGCAGAGCTGGAAGTAGCATAACACGATAGTGATTTCCGCACATGTCACGATTAGTATCACAAACACGATGAAAAGGAAACCGAAGATGTAGTAAAACTGTTGTAACCAGATCGATGTTAAGATGAAAAAGAGCTCGATGAAGACTGCGCCGAAAGGAAGTATTCCACCGATCAGAATCGAGAAAGCTGAGCTCATGTACCAAGCTTGTTCGGGTATTTGTCTCGGGATCTTATTGGTTTTCACGGGATCTTCGAGTGCAGGCTTCTTAAACCCAATATAACTCCCGAAGAAAACAAGTGGGACCGAAATCCCGAACCATAGGAAAACCAAAGCAAACATGGTACCGAACGGGACCGCACCGGACGATTTCTCACCCCAGATTAACGCATTGAGTACGAAAAAGATGGCAAACGCGATACCCGGGAACATGAAGGCAGTTTTGAGGGTGATTGATTTCCATTCGGTTCCTTTAAACGATTTGTAAAGACGAGCCGACGCGTACCCGCCAAAGATACCCATGAGAACCCAGAGTATGAGTAGAGCCGTCATGAGCCCGCCTCGGTTAGATGGGGAAAGAAACCCGAGTACCGCAAATATCATGGCGAGTAATATCATACCGAAAAATTGAACACCGGTCCCGACATAAACACATAGTAAATCTGAGTTAACCGGAGGGCGGAAAACGTCACCATGAACCAATTTCCAGCCAGTTTCTTCTTGGGCTTCTTCTTGTGTTTCTAATTGGTTGTACTTTGAAATGTCGCGGTAAAGTGTTCTTAACATGATCATGGCTACCATACCCGATAAGAAAAGAACGATCATAAGCGAGTTAACGATTGAAAACCAGTGAACCTGATCGTCTGCCATCAGAAGATAAGTGTCCCATCTGGATGCCCATTTGATCTCACTTTCCTATATATATGAAACACAGTACTTATGATTACTCGCCACTAAAACAATATTAAACCCAAATCTTCGAATAAAACGTTTTAAAAGATTTTATGCATTAAAAACAGTTTTGACTACTTTATGCTTAACGTATTTTACTTAAATCATTTTTGAAATATTGGTATATTACATGTCTCGTTCGTTCATTATGTCCGTTTATCTTCGTTCGTTTACGTTCATTAATGTTCGTTAGCCTACATTTCTTTAAGTTAATTTATTTGCATAGGTATCTAAATATTTCAGCTCATTCCAATTTAGTCTGGTTATGATAATTTTCTAGGCCGAACGTATTTATGTTCATGTTTTGGTGTTCACTTATGTTTGTTTATCCATTTTCAGTTATGTTCATTCATTTACGTTCCGTGTATCATACGATATTATTGACGAACGAATATAAACTAACATAAACAGTCACGTTCTTAACGAACAAACACGAACAAGAAAAGCCACTTCGTTTAATCGTTCATGTTCAATCGTTTGCTTGATTAAAGTTAAATGAACAAACATGAACATGCTCCGTTCGTGAGTTGAAACGGCAAACTCTAAAATAGTAAATGATATCTTTAACCTAAAGACTTACCTGGAAATCAACATCATAAGTGAATATAACTTCTTTGTTATTTTCAACTTCTTGTGGAGGATCAGAGGTCAAGACGGTCCGTTTAGCATGTGCATCACATGTCGTTAGGCGGTTCTTGTCGTTCCACTTTCCATCATATTGATGCTTCACACTAAATCCAACCAAATGATCACAATTCAGTCAGATGTATAAATGTTAAGTCAACCCATTTGACCATTTCGGGTTGATGACGAGTCAAACTGAAAAAACTTTCAAAGCATCATTACCTGTAAGCATTAACTTCAAATCCCACAATTCTTGCAGAGTCTGTTTGAATGTCCCTGTGATACTTGACTATGAATGCCAAATGATTGTTGATAAAATACTTTTCTTCCTTTGTCTGAAGATACGCACAAGTTACAGTAAAACTTATATTTTACAGATAATATAATAAAAATACAGTTAAATTTGATTTAGTTATACTTACTCCTGCATATTGTATTTTGCGTCCAACAAAATATCCATGTTGATAAATAACAGGTGAATTTGTCATTGGAACAACCAAAGGTAGATTATCTAAGATCCTGTCAATAAACAATAACCAAAAATAAGAGATTGCATGAAACGGGAATAAAGATTATCCCATATTAGGTTGAAACGGAGGTTAAATAAGTATATTTGTTATAACATCACAAATCAAATGAGGTGTGAAGTAACCTACATGTTAACTCTATACTCGTCATCAATCTTCTCCTTAAACTCTTTGGTTTTTTTCTCATCCAGCACTACGCGACACACAACGTTACACATCTGTGGAATTCGCATTTGAAACTGCAATAGAAATGTAATTAAAATCATAGCATAACAAAAAACATAATAAGAAGAAAATCTCCAAATGTAACTTATTTTTTACCTCATATGGAGAATTTTCAATACGATCGCCACGAAGAACCTCTCCGAGATTCTCGGCACTGTCGACTATTTTATGAGGGCGACAGTAAGGAATGGAGTAGTAAGAATAAGGAAGCTGAGTCTTTGTAGAAGCCAATTTGTTTACTTTTACCCTCAGAGTATCTCCCTGCAACATTATAAGTATATATTCAGACACGTTACAACTAGATACACATAAGATGAAGCTTGAAACATAGTATGCATGATTACATATTGCCATAAACAGCAAAACATACAACAAGATTACATCAAAAACATGTTTAACCATTGACTATGAATTTTTTTTCCAATTTACAGTTACATACTAGGAATTATTTTCCATATTACGGTTACCAAAGTAACACTACAATGCATGAAACTTATCGTCACGCACAGTTGTTCACCATTCAATAAAGAAGCGTTAATTCAAGAACATTATGCATGAGATGTTGCCAACTTCAAATTTACAGTAAAAGTTTTCCGTGAATGCATACACGCGTATACAAATCAGTTCTTGGTATTACAAGACTAGTGGACATACAAGATCTACACTTTTAAGCATTATTATTATCAGTTTGTAGGGTCCCAAAGCTAATAACCTTACCATTTATCTTTTCTTATCTATAAATCAGATCAATTTCATGCACATAAACTAGTTCTACCGGACCTATACTCATCATAACATACATAATCCAATAACTACAAACTAACATTATAAATACAATAATCACATCGATAACTACAAGCCGAGTTTCAAAAGCTTCCGGCAAACAAATAATAAATTCTACTCACAGATATTCATTAATAACGCACACGCGCATCAGACTCTCGAACAGTCCAGTCATTTAATCAAATCAGATCAATTTAATGAACATAAACTAGTTCTGCAGGACATATCCTCATCATAACATACATAATCCTATAACTACAAGTTAGCATTATACATACAACAATCACAAATTCACAATAATGAAAGATCGATAACTAAAAGCCGAGTTTCAAAAGCTTCCAGCCAACAGAACATAAATTCTACCCGCGGATCTTCATTAATACCGCACACACGCATGAACATAAACTAGTTATAGTGGACCTATACTCATCATAACATACATAATCCAATAACTACAAGTTAGCATTATACATACAACAATCACAAATTCACAATAATGAAAGATCGAAACTACAAGCCAAGTTTCAAACGCTTCCGCTGAACAAAACATAATATCTACCCACGAATCTTCATCAACTTTCATTAACTTACGCACACGCGCATCAGACCCTCGAACAGTCCAGTCAACTAATCAAATCAGATCAATTTCATGAACATAAACTAGTTCTACAGGACTGATACTCATCAGAACATGCATAATCCAATAACTACAAGCTAACATTACAAAAAAACTATGATCACAATATCATAAATCACAAATGAAAGATCGATAACTACAAGCCGAGCTTCAAAAGCTTCCGCCGAACAAAACATAAATTCCACCCGCGGATCATCATTAATACCGCAGACTCTCGAACAGTCCATCCAATTAATCAAATCAGATCAATTTCATTAACATATACTCATCATAACAATACATAACACTACAATCAAATTAACAAAACAATTATAGTCTTCATACAATAACTACAAAACCCAACATTTCAAGATCTAAACCAACAATCACAAATTCACGAACAATTGAATCAACCCATCAAACGATTCAAACCCAACACAACAACAATAATAATAATAACATAAAGATGTAATTTTGAATACCTTGAAGAAATCTTGAGGGGCAACACCAGGAAGGTAGAAGGAGAGTCCATGGAATGATAAGAGAAGAAAGAAACAGATCCGTAAGTGAAGACCCAGATGCGATTGATTACCCATATCATGTAATTGATTGCAGATCTGGGTGTGTTTGAGTGTGTGTGTTGTGAGTTTGGTTTTAATGGTGGAAACCTGGTGCTGCACCTAATTGGGGATCAGGAAGATGAGTGGAGTGGAGATTGGCGATGGTTATATTATTCCCCGATCAAAATAATTTAGTCGGTAGATCATTTAGAGAATTCTTTTGTCATTCAACAAAAAAAAGTTCATTGCGTCCAGTACTTGTACTCCTTGTTTTTTTTTGGTAATAAGGGTGTGAGTAGAGGTGCACAAATCGGTTTTTTTTTAAAAACCGGTTCGGTTATTAACCAGACCGGTTTTTTTTGGCCCGGAAAAAAACCGGTTCGGTTAATAGCCGGACCGGTTAATAACCGGTTTTTGTATCTGAAAACCCTAACCGGTCTAACCGGTTAGGACCGGTTTAGAAACCGGTTAGAACCGGTTAATAAACCGGTTTTTTTATTAACCGGTTTTCTAATAACCGGTCTAACCGGTTAACCGGTTTTTTTTTTTTTTTTTTTTTGGGTTTAGGGTTTGGGGTTTAGGGTTTAGTTTGGAAGACCGAAGCCATTCTTTGCTTTCGTTGTTAGGGTTCTTTGCTTGGAAGATTAAAAACACATAACTTTCATTTATAGCTTTTACATTAAAAATACAAACATTAAATCGTTATCGCATATTCGTAACTCAAAAATACAAACATTAAATAATGCTTAGACACGATTACATTAACAACTTGCTGTTTCTTACTCATTATTTGCCTCCATGTTTGCTGTTTCTTTAACTAATTTTCTTCGCTACCCGATCCCGAGCTATTCCTTAGGTAATCGTCGTACGCGGCTTCTTCATCGGTCATTGGTTGAGTGTGTCCTTGATTGACCTCGTCTTCATACAAGCCCGCCTCATAGTCCATTTCCCCCTCGAGTGAGCGTTGATGTTGTGCCCTATCTAAAGAGTCCAAGTAATCCTTGTAGCAAATCGACATCTCTACAGCTGGTGGAGTGAGTCGAGTCCTCCTAATCGATATAACCCTGCCAGAAACAGAAAAAGCAGACTCCGAAGCTACCGTGGAAGCTTGGACCGTTAGTAAATCTTTGGCCATGGCGGCGAGGATCGGAAACTCATCCTCCTTACCTCTCCACCAAGCCAGCAAATCAAGACTTCTAAATTCATCCGGAGTCATGTGTTTCACAAAGTTGGTACCACCATACCTTCCAAGTTCACTGCTTGGGGTGTTTACCTTTTGACGTTTACCGGCGTCTTCCCAAATCATGTAGTACATCCCCATTTCAAGGTCGGTTTGGGATTGGGATTGGGCAACAGCTCTTAACGAGTCATGAATTTGGGAAGACGACCCGTATTTTGTAAGGTAAACATCATACATGTTTGACAATGTGGTGTTGAAAGCATTCTTTAAAGTTTGGTTATAATGGGGGTTTTGATCGTCGTTTAACTCTAGCTCATCACAAATTTTTTCTATTAAAGCTTCAACACCACCAACATTGATGCAAGGGTTTAACGCAGCAGCACATGTCAAAACAGCGGGTAGTTCTTGAAAATATTTTCTAAATTTTTCTTTCATTTTTACACCCATATCAAAATAAGGTGCACCCCTACAATGAAGTTCACTCAACTTTGTGCACATGACAGCAATTTTTGGTAAAGCAATGAGGCTTGTTGGATAGTAAACCCCGGATAAACTAGTTGTGCAAGATTTAAAAATTTGAAGGACCTCCGTAACGATCTCAATCAATAACCAGTTTCTAGGATCGTACGGTGCACATTTACCCCTATTTGACAAAATTTGATGAAACGCAATTAATGATTCTTTTTGTTGGATGGCTTTCTCAAACATATCACAAGTCGAGTTCCATCTTGTTGGACAATCCCAATTTGGCCCCAACCATTGACAATTAGCTTTTACACAAAATTTTTTGTATCTTGAAAATGTTGTATTGTTGCTAAAAACATCTCGTAACATTCTTTTAAAATTGTTTCTTTGCGTTTCGATCACGTTTAACCCATCTTGCACGGCCAAGTTGATAATATGTGCAATGCATCGGCTATGAAAAAACGCTCCATCTCAAATAGGTTTATACTTTAATTTTAAATGGCCAACTGCGGCCGTATTGTTGGACGCGTTATCAAACGAAATTGAAAAGATTTTATGTTCAATCTTGTATTGTCGAATGACTTTATCCAAGAGTTTAAAAATATTTCTACCCGTGTGCGGGTAATCAAACAATTGAAACGCAACGGTTCGTTTCATCATTTGCCACGACTCGGGGTCAACCCAATGAGCCGTCACACAAATGTATGAGTCGGGCGAACCATTAGGTACCGACCACACATCCGTTGTTAAGTTTACACCAGTTTGTAAGTTTGAAAAGTATGAAATTAGTTCGGATTTAGCGTTTTTCCATGCTTTAAGACAATCTCTTCTAAGGGTCGAACGACTTACGTGTTGGTAGGGTGGTTGAACATACTTTTGCATCATCTCCGTGAATTGAGGGTTGTCGAAGTGGTTGAAAGGAAGTGTTTGTTGAATCACAAAGTTTGAAAACTGTTGACGTACCGCTTCAAGGTCGTACGTAAACACCGTTCATTGATTCGTCATCTCCGGCTGCGAACTACTTCCCGATTCGTCCTTCAAGGCCTTGCAAAAGGGCCTTTGTACATGCGCTTTTAAAGTGGAGTTTGCATCTTTGCCATAAAACTTCAAACAATGTTTGCATCGAGCTTTTTGGCTACCGTTAGACATTTCGCATAGGTCGAAATGTTGCCAAACATCTTGGTTTCGTTTTGTGGGGATGACCCGAACGACCGTTTCTCCCGTGTTCGAGGCACCCATGTTGACGGATGAAGCAGCACTTTGGGAGGCCATGATAATCGACTACGAAATAAGAGCGTATGGAGTGGTAATGTGGTATAATTGAGCGTGAGATAACAAAATAATCGCGTATGAAATAAACGTTTAGAGCGTTTGGAGTTGTATAATCGAGTGTGATCTAACCAATACCCAACCTAAACTATATATAGATGTTTGTGGGGGTAAAATGGGAAAAAAAACGGTCAAAAAAAAAACGGCTATATAGCCGTTATACAACGGAAAATAACCGGTTTTTAACCGGTTAACCGGTTATAAAAAAACCGGTTAACCGGTTTTTTTATAACGGTCAAAAACCGGTTTATAAAAAAACCGGTTAACCGGTTTTTTTATAACCGGTTATTAAAAAAAACCGGTTTTTTTTATAACCGGTTATAAAACCGGTTTTGGCTCTAAAACGTGTAACCGATATACAAACCGGCGGTTTGTAAACTGGTCAAACCGGTTTACAAAAAACCGGTTTTCTTAAAAACCGGTTTCCGGTTTAAACCGGCAAACCGGTTCGAGGACCGGTTTTTTTGACCACCTCTAGGTGTGAGCGGTTTGATACAATTAAAAGACTAACATGAAACTGAAGATAAAGTCGTCAGTTTTATTAACAATTGTGTGCACGGTTCACTATGGTTACTAAATTATTTTATTTAATAAGAGTGTAAACGGTTCGGTTTGGTACGATTGTTATTTGCCTAACTAAAGTTATCGACTAATCTTTTATTAACTAATCGGCTTTCGATGAATCGTTTCGGTTTATTTGGTTAGTTTGTTGGTTTTGGGCTACTTGTCGATTAACTTCGGTTAATAAGCAAAATCAAACTTTGGCTATAATTTAGCTTAGAAGTACATGAAATTAAAGGATAAATAAATGAAATATAGATATAAAACATGAAATACATGAAATTGAGGTATTACAGCAATAATTCCTACAAACATATGAACATAGGAAAGGTTCGGTACGGTTCAGTTCAGTTCAACTAGTTTTAGTTAACCGATGATACAAAAGAATATCCGGTAACCGATTTTTGATTTTTGTTTAATAATTTGGTTATTGCTCAGCTCTAAATAACTCACACTGTGGTGTTTTCGTAAAAATCATACAAGCCGAATGATCATGTATTCTTACATGTCCACATAAGATAATGTGAGATCTTATACGGGCCCAACTTTATTAACCGATTGATATAACACTTGTATGATACTATGATGTTTTAGAAATCATACAATGCGTATGATGTAAAAGTTTGTTTCATCCAACTCGTATGATGTGACAAATGTGATTTGCAAAGGTTTACATAATAGGTATGCTTATATGCGTATATTTGACTGTATGTATAAAAACACCTATGTTGCAATAAGATCTCAAAAACCAATTTATTTAAAGTATAACTTGTTATTTTAGTAAAATATAGTTGGCAAAATATTGTTTTATATAGAAACCATCATTGATAGTTGGTTAAATATTAATGAGATTGCTTAAATGAAGGGATTGTGGTTGCTTCATATAGAAATTTCGTAGCCCAAGAAGCTCACACGACACTCGTTTTGGTAATGTGTAATTATCGCTACATAATTATTTTTTAAAATCATTAACATTTTCTAGTTGTTAATTATCCTAGTATTATGATTTCATATTAATTTATTATCATGATTATATCAGAAAGTGGTATTGGTAATTATAACATAAAGAAACATGATAGAAAAATGTATTTGATAAGGAGTTTGTAACCTTCACTAAAGGGGCATAATGATAAATCATAACTCAAAATTTTGTTGTGACAAAAGATTTGGTGTAGTGTTTAATCAAACATTGCTAACGTTTTTGTTGTATTTTGTCGAAACAAAAGATTTGATGTAGTGTTTAATCAAGCATTGCTAATGCTTGGACCATATCTGTTTCGATGTACACTCACTCAATTTTGACAGTTATACGATTCCAGAAGATGATCTAGAATTGGGTCAATTACGTTTATTAGAAGTTGATAATCGAGTGGTTGTACCAGCCCAAAGTCATCTACGTATTATTGTAACATCTGCTGATGTACTTCATAGTTGGGTTGTACCTTCCTCTTGTGTAAAATGTAGTGTTTGACTTTTGATAACAGACACACTAGCAACATCGTGACTGCGTGGCATGTGGTTGAGACGACAACACTTGGTCCTATGTTACAAAACAAAATTGTTAAATAGATAGTATTTGTAAGTAAAGATATAGAACAATATTCACTTATATATCAATGCATTTAGTTTCTACCTTGATTATGTATTGAATTCCATCTCTCTTATGTATGTTGCCCTCACAATAATTGACCAAACAATGGCTAAAGTTTGGAATGAAGCGGAAATTTGGGTTTTTGAAAAAAAGTTTGGAATGTGATATGAAACTGATGTAACGGTTTTTAGACGTCCAACTTTGAAGACGCTCTTAAGTAGTAAACAAAGTTGGTCATATAGCTCGCACTCCAAATTTGGATGCCTAACAACACCTTTTACACTTTTACCGCTTTCGGAGTTTTATTATTAATTTGTCATAGTAAACTGGTAATTAGAAACAAATGAAATAAATTGGCTTGGTAATTGTTATTTACCATTTAGTTATCTGAATGGCGAGCCTAAACGTATGAAGATTCAAATATTCAAGTAAAACAAAAAATAATTCAAATATTCAAGTAAAACAAAAAATAATTCATAAAAAGCCAAATTCCAGAATTATAAAATAGATCAACCAATTAATAAACACATAAATAAAAATTAACAATAAGCCTTTCAACAGAAAGACCATAATCCACGCAAAAGTCTAATAAAACACATAAAAACATATAGAACTTAAAAACCAACCATAAAACAAGCCAAAATAGACATAACAACCGTGGCAACACCAACAACCCCAACACTCGATGCACCAGAACCCGATTTAGGAGACTCTGTGGGAATTTGTGCCGGCGGAGGCGACACGACAGGAGAACCTTTAGGCGCAAGAGTTGGCGATGGAGTGCTATGTTTATGTGACAAAACCCTTACCTCCAATTTCTCACCCTTCTCACAATGTCCTTCGACGCCACTAATGAAAAAGAATGGACCCGACTTGTCCATCTTAACCATTGTTTTGCCATCGGTGTATTGTTTAATCGGCTTCGCTTTGTTACATTTGGTGTAGTCCCCTTCTTCTACTTCCAACACCGAATCCATGTTCGAGTCATACTTAAACACTAAGAAATTAAAAAAAAATCATATTACTCATTCTATATTATTGATCAACCATTTATAGACTTAAACTTATTTATTGAAGTTGGTCATTTATGTTTTCTATAGTGAAAGATATAAAATCAAATAGTGAAAAGCAACATTTAGAATTAATCAATTAATGAATAGTAGACGTTATAGTGTATATAAAAAAAACAAAAGAAAATTACCTAGCACACGCGTTATTAAAATAAGCAATTTTTTTTGTTTTCTATAGTAAATGATGTAAAAGTCAAATAATCAAAATCACTGTTTAGAATCAACCAAACAATGAATTATAAATGTTTATCAATTACAGAATGATAACGTTATATCATGTTAAAAAAAATAAAAATAAAATTACCTAGCACATCTCCGATCTTAATCCTTTCCAACTTAGCCCACTCGTTTAACGCGTCAGGAGACGTAGGGATATACCACAAGCTCTCTTTTCCACCAACCACAAGCTCTCTCGCTTCATGCGCCACAAAATTCATCGAAAACGAAACCAAACCCGTTATAAAACACAACAAGAAAAACCTAGATGAACCCATTTTCTCAATAAACAAGATCAAAATAATTAGGTAAAAGATTAGTATTGTTATTATTTTTACTTTGAAGAATGGTTTACTTGTGTGGTAAGAGTCCAATTTATAGATGTTATTGTGAAATCTCTCCAGACTGTAAATATTGCCACGTCAGAGTCATGGCCTCATAGATTGGTGTAGCCGTTTTAGGAGTTGAGAATATATCGTACTTGATAATAACGATTTTATTCAAAATTAAGCCGATTCATTTTAAGTAATAAATATTAATTATTAAATATGGTCAAGGTCAATTTAGAAATAAATTGATGGGTATATTTTTTATATTTATTGGAATTGAAGTTTGACGGTTTATTGATTAAAGATTTTTTTTAGTAAATGAGCATCATTTTAATGGTGCTTCGGTGATTTTCTCTAGGGCAAATAACTGGTTTGAGTGTTGTTTGTGTCAAATGTCGTGTGCGAATCAGTGGTTTTACCATGATGGGCCTTTGAACTAATTTTCCCTACAACAGGTGGCGTGGATGGCTTTTTGTCAATGAATGTACCCAGGTTTCTGAATTTTGTTAGTTGTTTAAAAATTGATTCTAGTTTTTTTTTTGTTTATTATTTACTTCTACTAGTAGCAGTAACAATAACAATAATAATAATATTAATAATAAGTTAATAACTGTGTCCGTTTAAGTTTAAATTTATGTATCTTACCAAATTAGAAATGGGCCTTATAGGCTCTTTTTTCTTCTATCCAGCCCACAAATTGAGCAATGCTATTTATTTCTTTATTTCCTACTAATTATAGGTTTACGGAATTAAATAATAATAATAATAATAATAATAATAATAGTAAACTTTTATTTCTCTCCGACTAGGATGTTGCCATGTTGGTGGTATTGGGGTTGATATGGAAGGTCAATTATTCGATTTTTTGGTAACAATAGTAAGTGATAATGATAAATTGAAACACTCCGTCTAATTAGCAACAGCAACTAGTAATATTAATGTTATCAACTTAGATTTTTCAATTATAATTTGTGTTACAAATTTTCATATACTCCAACTTATATGATTTAAATTTAATGACTTGTAGTATACGACGATCCACTAATATTATGCGTCTACATTGGTATGGCGTAAAAGACATTCAAAACCTATAGAGCCATCCAAGATACACTCATCCTATGCCCTATATTTATTTGGATATGAGGCTATGCTAGTTCTTTGTGTGGTTAGAAACATTGACAATTTTGTTTTTAATCTCTATATGTTCTGTAATTGAACATGTTTATCGTCGTCTTGATTTCACATTTTTAACGCATCATGTATGAATATGCATCCTATTTTTATAACTGGTGTTACATAATTCATTTTCTTCATTTATTATATTTTTTTTACTCTGATGGTAAAACCACACGTGATGGCTTAGTTTTCTGATGAAAACAAACGCCACAACTAAGGTAGCACCACGCCTCTCTTAGTATCGTGCTAAGTTTTAGATGAGTTATTAAATATGTTTTAAAATAATAATTGTGTAATGATTGAAAGGGATCATAGGGGATTTTAACACTACGCTACTTTTTACAAAACTAGTCATTGTAGACTATGATATAATATCACGTATCACATTACCCCCTATGTGTTTCGTCACCTTTACTCGTGGGATCCAATCTTGAATGTTACATGGTTTGGGATCCAATCTTGAATGTTACATGGTTTGTGACATATTGGATTGATATCCATAATTATCATGATGTGTCAATTCCACCACTAGATTAGACCGGCTAATGATAAGATGTTTGGTTGGGATTGTGCTTAATTAGTGTCCAAGATTAGATAGATCAACTAAATCAATGCAAATTATTAATATGTAACGAGCTGAACATCCTTATCAAATATAAAGTTAACAAAAATAAAACAAATCATCCTAAACCATAAATGATTGCTTACGTTCTATTTTTACAACCAAATCTTACAATCTTACAATACTAATAAAAGAAAATGTTAAATCTTATGTGTCACATTTATCCCAAATCCTAGGTAACATTTGGTATGCATGAATGACAGAGAGAATGAAATGATTCATTACGTGAGAATGGAGAAAGTGGTGTTTGGTTACTCAATGGAATGGAATCATTCATTACACATGGAATCTCATTACATCAAAACCATTCATTCCCACCCCTTCTTTTTTTTTCCATTCCTCCCTCACCATACTTTCTCAACATCACCACCACTACTGGTACCTGACCACCACCGTCCCTGTCGCCACCACCTTCGCCACCACCACCTTACCACCAGCGCTACCACCGCTACCTGACCATAACCGTCACCACCACTGTCGCTGCCTAGCCACCACCACCGTCGTCGCTACCCTACCATCGACATCACTATCAATGTTACTACCGCCACCCCACCACCACAACCACCCCGCCTATCCGACACCACCACCATTTTCATCGCCAGAGCTATCACCAACATCGTCGCCATTTCAGTTATTTTTTTTCTTTTTTTTTCGGAAAAAAAAAATATTCTGGGATAGGAATATTTTTATTATTTTTATTTCATTCCTACAATTTTTTTGGATACAAAACAACATAAAGTAATTATTCATTTCATTCCCATAAGTTAACCAAACAAAACAAAGGAATAGTAATGATCCATTTCATTCTCTTGTTCATTACATTCAATCTCTCATTCCATTCCCTCATCATCCCATTACTTCCAACCAAACATACCCCTAATCTCTCATTTCATTCATTCTAGCTATCCATGGGTCATAGGTCAATACCATTTTGTCTATTGGGTTAAAACATAATATTTTATTTGTTAAAAAAAATATCAAAAAAAAAAAAATCTTACAATACTAATAAAAGAAAATGTTAAAGTTTACGTGTCAAGCCCACATTTATCCTAAATCATAATCTCTTATTTCATTCATTCTAGCTATCCATGGGTTATAGGTCAATACCATTTTGTCTATTGGGTTATAACATAGTATGGATTACATTCATGATTGAGTTAATTGTCATTTTTATACATAAGGTTTGACCATCTGCACAACTTTAGTACTTTATTTAAATTTCTTGCAAATCAACACCCGACATTTCCAAAATCATGCTATTTTAGTATTTTTTTTTAACCCCATTTGTTTTTTCTATTAAGATAGGGATAAAATAGTGATATTTTTATTTCTCATTTGCTTAACCCTATGGTAAAAATAAAGGAGTCGAACTATTTTTTTAAGAAAACTACATTAACCGAACTACTTTTTTAACAAAAATAAAGTAACCGAACCATATTTTTTTTAACAAAATTAAACGAACTGAACAACTTAAAAAAAACAAACAAACCGAACCTCTTTTTTAAACAAAAATAAACGAACCGAGCCACCTTTTCTAACAAAAATAAAGAATGGAACCACTTTTTTAACAAAAAAAAATAAACGAACCGAACCAACCGAAATATAACTCATAAGTTCTACTTTGTACATTAAATAACTCACAAGTATCTTGAAAATCACAATTGAAATAACGGACTTAATTTAATTTAATTATTTGACAAATCTCGTGTAATACACGAGTTCAAAAGCTAGTTAATTATATATTGTGTTTCTTGTTTTCCTAAACTGATTATAAGTCTCGGATTTTACTTGATTAAACAAGACGTATGATAACACACATACTCATTAAGATTATGATACCCAATTCAAATTGTAACAAAAACATTTAAACACAAATAAAACTGTTTGAACACGGTAGATTTTATACTTGCCTTATTCGGTTGGATTTTAGTAACACTAACACTTGGTTGTTATTTGATTTGAGCAATCAACTAGATTACAATACTTGTTTATTTGTATTTATTTATTTGTTGCATAGTTTTTTACTGGTTCATATGATTAGTTGAAGAAAATTCAATTGGGTCCAGATTTGATTACACATTTACACAATAATGTAAAGTTGTAAACTTTATGCTTAGCATAATTGCATAATGTAAGGTTGTTCACGGTTCGGTTTGAAACTGTGAAACCGTTTAAACCGGTCATCGGTTCGGTTTCACGATTGATTTTTTTCTTCAAGTAACAGTCGGTTGGTGTCAAACAATTTCAAACCGTAGTGAACAGTTTGGTTTACGGTTTATATTAAAAACCAACCGTATAAAACTGAGCCGGACCGTATAGTATAATTATATTTAATCTTTTAAATATTTTATATTATATATGTCAATATTTATGTTGAATATGAACTTGTAGTGCAAATGTTTATATAATAGACATATTAACTATTAACTAAATACGTATTGAAAAATGGTTGAACCCAAATTCCAAATACAGAAGCAAGGTGAAATGAAACTCTTTTAAATGTTCTTCAATAAATTATTAAACCATAAATCAATATATATATATATACTTGATGATCTCATACTCGAAATCTCAGGCCACTTATTATGATGTATTTTTATGTTTCTAGACATATTGTGTTCAAACATGATCATTGACGAATTGTATTTATATATGTAAAACATTTTCAAATTATTTGCGGCCCAAACCGTGTAACCAAACCGTAATGAACTGTTTGGTTCGGTTCGGTTTAAGAGTTCAATGGTTTGGTTTACAAGAATAAAAACCACGAAAACCACACCCCTAGCATAAAGGACAAGAATTGGACAAGCATCCTAATAGGAGGACTAAACAGTAACTTATATTTGCAATAAACTCTCCCAACTTTTAAACATGTCATTTCTTACCCTTACACTTTAAGATTCTCTCTCTCCACTTAACCTGTTCAACTTGTTCTTAAACATGCCGACACTTTTTGTCAGGTAAGTGTCAACCATGGTGGGTAAACCAAGATATGAGAACACATATAGACATGTGAAATTACCATAATACCCTTTAGTTGCTGGATGGTGGATGAAAGATTCTTTTGTTTACTTTTGTAACAGGATTACACATATACAGTGACACCCAACCAGAAAGTTTATTAAATTGACCTCTATCTTCCATTATGATTCTGAAATTACACTTTTACCCTTGTATGACTCACAAAGAAGAATGTTTCAAACAAGTAACAAGAAGGGTAAAATAGTAATTTCATTATTGTCAACATCTCAAACAAAATATTAAAGAAACCAGGCCTAGAAACCTGTATCTTCCATAATTATTGTAAAAATTACACTTTTACCCTTGTATGACTCCACAAAGAAGATATTTCAAACAAGTAACAAGAAGGGTAAAATAGTAATTTTATCTAGTCACCATCAGAAACAAAATATTAAAGAAACCAGGCCTAGAAACAAGGCACAACCAACAACTGCAACTCATCTCTCTCTTCAATCTTTCTCTCTCAAGAAACACATTTTAAAATTTTTTTTTTTTAATATATATACATCTTTCATTTATTATCATTTATTGATAATAAATGGAAACTTTAACATACCCATCATCAGAAAACCAAAGAAAGATTATTAGTCTACACACATACATTATACATACACCCATTATCCCCTATGGTTCTTCAACTGGCCCATTTGGACCAAAAACTTATTATGTTAAAAGATAATAATCTTTGAAAAGAAATCATAATTAGAGTCTTCAAACTCCAACCAAACCAAACCCACCTCACACACACACAAACAAAGAGACCAATATTAATTATGTATATGTATATTATTATTCCAGAAATACCCTTCTGCAACCCCCCAAAATTCTCCATCTTCATCACTCCATTGTGTACCAAACCAACCGATTTATGTGGGCTTTTTGGGGCTTTCTCTTTGGTCATAGTTTCATCACCATCAACACAGAAGAAAACAGGAAAAAGCATATTTCTTTTTAAGTCTTTCTTTCTTTCTTTCTTCCTTACACACCCCTCATAATAATAATATTAACTCTTTCTTTATCTCTTTCTCTCTTCTTTATAATATTATTAATGTTATTGTTATCATATTTGAGATCTGATGAGTAATAAGAAGATGAAAGGGGTTGCTTTTGATTCATCATCTCATGATGATATTATTAGGGCAAGATTTAAGCATCAAACCCTTGTTCAAGATTATCTTCAGTTGCAAAAGGTATACTTTCTTGATCTTTATGCTTCAAGATTTGTGTTTTTGGAGTTGGATTGATTTGTTTCCTTGTGGGTTCTTCTTGTTTTAATTATATGTTGTGATATGTCATATAAGAATTCTTAATATCTCTTGATCTTATGTGTTATGTGTTTGAATAGATCTATATGTTATTTCAAGATTCTTAGGAAAATTCATGTTTTTTTTGTTACAGAATTGTTTTTTTATTACTTATTTGATATATGCTTGTACCCTTGATTATTTAGGTGTATTTTGTTAGTTACAAACTTTTGGGTGATAGGGTTTGGATTGAGAAGTGTTTAGCATAATTTTCTTGGCAAAGATTTTGTGCTTTATTCATCATATACAGAAGGGTATTTGTGTCATAAATCTTTTATGTTTTAGAGTCTTTTTTGAAGTTAATTAGGTTATTGTATGATTTTAAGTTGCGGTTGCTCGCTCTCTTTTTAGTTTAGTTTTTATTGTTGATTTTAGACTTTTAGTGTCATCTTAGTCAATTTAGTATAATTAGATTTACGTAAGTCCGCGTAGGAACAGGAATAAATATTGTTAGGAGCTAGGAGTCGAGTAAACGCTCGATCATAAATATTATTATTTTGCGCTTATTCATCCATAGAAGAGTGTTCATGTCATATCTTTTGTGTCTTGAGTCTTCTTCGAAGTTGCGGTTTCTCTTGCTCTTTTTTTTAATTTTTATTGCTGATTTTAGTGCCATCATGATCGTTTTAGTATAATTAGATTTACTTAAGACCGCATAGGAACAAGAATAAATATCTTACGAGCTAGGAGTCGAGTAAACGCTCGTTCATAAATATTACTATTTCAATGGTTCAATCGACGACTCGTAGGGGCGGATAAGGGCCCTTACTCCGTCCCTCACAGTGTATTACTATCGGCCCTATAACACTTCCTCCATCTTTGGAATTGAATCACACGATTCACAATAGATATTCATACCGTAACCTTCCAAAACTTTATAGGATATGTGGTTCTTTTTAGCACCAAAATCTTTAACATGTTACTGAATTTACAGGAAACCGAGGCTGCAAGAAACAGATTGGATGCCATGAAGCAAAAGAAACGTACTTTAGAAGCTGAAGTTAGGTACGGTATCGCTTTGCTAGCTATTTACAACATACACAATTTAGCAATCAAGAAATTTAATTTCCATCAAGATTCTAATTCTTGTTCTTGGTTTTCGCAGATTCTTGAGGCGACGCCACAAGTTTCTAAGGAAAACCAAACCGTCAATTCCGCAGCAAGTAAAATCGCATAATGTTGAAACAATCCAATACAGAAAAAGCAAGGAGAAGGGTAACCCGACAAAGATGGCAACTTTCCCCAATTTGCCCCTGATTCCCAACCAAGTCCAAAGGGGAAACACGCACACGAAGATGAAAAACATCATTCCAAGTCAACCACTTCCCGTGTTTCACTTGGACCGGAATGTAAATTCACATGGAAACAACTCGTCTCCAGTGATTGATATTAACCAGAAGTCAACTGTGGTTAAAGCTAAAGCACCTATATTCGACTTGAACCTGATATCCGTATGTTAGCTAACTTTGATTAACCATAAAACTCGTTTTGAAACAGTTAAAATGTTCTTTAAAGTTTTCTAACGTTTTATCGCTGGTTTATTTTCAGGTCGAAGAAGAGGAATTACAAGAGAGCTTTGATGATCAAAGGATAGAAATAGAACAACAAAATGATTTGAAGCTATCGATATGTAGAAATGTTGTCGATGGTTCAACAAACCGATCAGGAAAGAGGAAGATATCGTGGCAAGATCCGGTGGCTTTAAGGGTATGAACTGAACCGATGGTTTAACTAGATGGATTAGGTTAAATCTATATACTCAAGACCTAGACTTCGAATTACGTTGATGTTTTGATGGTAACTTTATGGCTTAGAATCTATGTAAAGAAAGGTTTGTGGGATTAGTGAGTCTTTTTGTTTTGTTTGTCATATGGAAACAAGGATGATGAAAATTATAATGATGTATATGTTGATATAATTATGTGTTTGACCACTTTGGCTGAGTAAACAAAAACATCTTTTTGGAAGAACTTTGTTTTTTTAAGTTAATGTTTTGTCTGTTTAATTTTTATATGTTAAGTTGTTTTTAAACTTGGAAAACAGTTTGGCATATAACATTATAACACTATTGAAAACAGTTTGGCATATATACATTATTGAAAACGGTTTGGCATATACATTATTGACAAAATCAGTTTAATGATGATGTTTATAAGCTATAACTGCCAGACTACCGAAGCAGAAGCATGTGGTTGGTTCGGGATTTTAATGGTTTGGTTACGACAATTAACAGCCGAGTTTGAAACTTGAAATCAGCCGTTGTAACCTTTAATAGTTATGTATTATAATCACGAACCATCAAACTCGAGATTGTCTGTTACATTTACTAGTATTTTAATCACATCTTTCTGTTCAAACTGTAAGCGGTAAAATCAGTTGGTTGGTTGTTTTCTAAAATCGTAGTCAGTAGTTCAACTTAAATTTTTCAGTAAAAAAAACGGACGGTAATACCCTTGTATGTTGTAACATTCTTAAAAGTCAAAGTCAAAGTCAAAGCACAAATGTCATAAACTCAAATCAAACACCATACTTCAGAATTCAGATGGCATCTAAAATTTCAAATTCAATAACAATTCATTACAATACTCCACTGCAGAGTCTAAACATATGGGGAAAAAGTATAAAATAAACTTCAAGTATGAAATGTAAACCTGACGCATTTGGGTTACTTTTTATACGGGCACAGCCGAATTATAATGCTCGCCAAGCCCAAACGCATGCTTATGATATGACAAAACAATACTCGAATCCAAAGAATCGCCACATTTATACTCTTTTCCCTTTTCCACATCAGGAAAATATCCAGAAAATATCATGATATGTTTCTTAAACCAATGAGTCAACGCACCGAGTTCGAGTTGACCACCCCAAGCAACCATTGACTTGACTTCATGATAATAACTCTCAAACCTCTTTTCCATATCATCATCTGTAAGGGTTTCTGACAGAAAAAAAGGAAGAAAATCCGACGCATTTTTCCTCATGTAATCAACTACCAGTTTTCTAACTTCTTGAAATGTGTAGAAAGTTGACCTTTTGACTTTTAACTGGTCTTCAACCACTTGATACAGACAATGCCCGTCTGGTTTAACGTCATTTATCATCAAACCAAGGGTTTCAAGTTTTCTATCTAATCTTTCGTTTTCAACCATTCGATCACTTACAATGTTGCTTTATTCTTCTTGTATTCTTTCTTCACGGACTGCTTCTTCTTGGGCCCCTTTATTTTCCTTTTTGCACTTTTAGTCGGTTTTGAAGGATCGGTTTGGTTGGTAACGGAGACTCGGCTATAGCTTTTGTCAAAATATCAATATCAATACTATATTCTTTCATTTTTCCAGTAGCAGTTGTGTTTGCATAACCAACAGAAGCGAGTTCGGTTACATATTTTTCCTTAAGTTCAGTAGTTATAACGAAAACACAAACTATATAGTTAGAACTGTAAATAGTTCTGATTTGGTCTCTTTAATCTCTACACAGCCATACAATAACACAAAGCTGTTTTTTATTCAGGATTAATTATCTCCCAACTTGAACTTCAAAATTTTGTTTTCTGTTTTATCTTTTATTTGTGTTTTATCTCTAAAGTTGTTTCAGCTTTTGTTTGTTTAGCAAATAAACGAGCATGAACTAAGAATCTCGTTAATTTGATTAACTAAAAATGAATGAACACGAACAGAAGCCATGTTCGTTCAATTGTTTTCTTTATGTCTTCACTTTCATTTATGTTCGTTAATGTCTGACTTGGATGACAACATTAGATCTCTTTCCAGTTTCCATGTTACGCTGACACGTTTTAAAGGCTGTCAACAACCCACTGATCATCTGATCAAAACTCACCAAAGAGATATTATATATTCATATATCAAACATAACATGAAAATTATAAAAAAAAATCACAAAAAACACCCATGTGTAGATAAAAATCAATTCATGACATATATTATATATCCCTAACAAAGATAAATTAACCTAAACAACGTGACCAACATAACCATACATAGTTACATACACCTATTCATCAGATTTCCTTTGTGCACGCGCTTTCGCCTTCATCCGACGGTTTTTCAAATGCTTTTTGCCTTTCTTATGATCCCTCATAACCACCTCATCATAAGCTCCAGTCTTACACATCTTGCACCAAAACTTGTACTTTTTTCTCATCTTTCCACCATCACTTTTCTTCACATTTGTAACACTCCTAGTTACCCCTAATCCAATCTCACCACCAGTAATATTATTCCCTTTCAAACTCTTTACCTCAGGTGTTTGTTTCTTTGCAGATATCTTCATAGATGCCTTCATAGATGTCTTCATAACTCCGAGCCCAATGTCACCGCCAGTACCGATATTATTACCTTTCAAAGAGTCCACTTTTGCCTGGTGTTTTTTACCTGCTAAATGGTCATTCAGACCGTGCTCAGATGTAGCGGTAATGTTACACACTGTGCATTTCCATTCCTCGGTTATTATTTTCGAACCAAACCCGCTTGAACTTGCAACAGACGGTGACACTTGGCGTTTTGATCCTGACACATTCACACCGGTTGGCTTTGGCTGTAACATATTATTACAAGTAGTGATGACTGATGATCAAACAACACTAGCATTCTGAATATCTATATCTAGACATTAGACAAGATTGAGTATATATAAGATTACATGCATTGATATAACATTAAAAATAATACGACATCAAGTCATGGTTGTAAAAATCCCGACTAGGCGCCGTGTACTTGCTACAAGGTATGGTGTCGAGGCGACTTTCTTTAGCTCTGCCTAGTTACTCGGAATTGATTAAAAATGGTCAACCTCCACCACAATTGGATCTAGTCGGTCAAGTCGAGCGGATTTTGACTTTAAAAAGTTATACATAATTCATATTTCTATAACATTAAAAAACGACTATCATTTTTTTAATTAATTATTTTCAAAACTTATATACTTTAGTATTTATAAATGTATCGTATTTATATTGACATTCACGTATTTTGTTATAAATATTAGTAGATTTATGATACTTGACATATATATATAATCTTTATAATTTACCACGGTCCGAGTACTCCCCGAGTACTCGCAACTCTCTAGTCGACTGCCCTGGAGCGCCTAACGACTTTTGCAAATTGCAACCATGCATCGGGTACATATAACTTTGTACATTTATGTGATCACTGATCATAACCAAACAGTACTTGCTAACTAGAGAATATTTTCTTTAGTATCGTAGAACATAGAACCAGACACATGTCACATGCATATACTCAGTTTAAAATTCAAAACCAAAACTTTAGGATTTTAACTTTTAATCATTTTAGCTAGCAAAAAGCACTCAATTATTGTTGGGATCATGTGGCATCCTTACACATGATCATGATAAAATTTTCAAGAAACCCTAATTCAGATTTGTCATTATACAGTACTTAGACCATGTGTAGTTAGAACTAGACACATCTGGGCATTTTACGCCATGTGACGCCTCGTCAGCTTTTGGGCATTTTGCAAAAAGTGGGCGCAAAAGACACCAAAACGCCTCTCTCTACCACTCTCTCACAAAAACCTCAAAATTTGTGTCATACCCGCGTTTTGTAGAAAACGCTATTGCCAAAAAGAACCCCCCCCCCCCCCGGCGTTTTCGACCCAAAATGTTGGCCGACTACATATGGTCGTTATTTTATAATTTTGTTAAGAAAGATTAGTGTCGTTTTCTTCCTGTAACATTCTATTATTGTCTGGCCCCTAGCGTCTTGCTAGGTGTTTAATAAAATTCGCCTATATTTAAATAAACAACTAACCAACATAATAAGCTGATCAGGTGATGGAGGCATCCGTTGGAACGGAACCGGAACCGGAGCCTGAACAGCCTCAAGCGCTCCGAACGTCACCGTAGTGATACCCACCGCCACCATACCTCTCCTCACGCGCCACGGGGACTGTTATACCGTACGGTGAGAACTGTTCACCATGCAACCGCATATCCGGCTCACACGGGTGGTACGAACGCAGCGGTTGCACTAGCATCAACGCCGGCGCCTCTCTCACCGGTGCCATGCCTTGTAATCCGTCTGTTACAACATTCAAATCAGATTTTTAGGTTTTACAATTTTTACAAACCATGGAAACTTTAACTAAAAACTTTATAAAATCAAATAAAAAAATACTAATAATAATAATAATAATAATAACAGTAATAACGTCTTACATCTAATCCTACACCAAGTATCTTTTAAAGTTTGACCACTTAGGCTGAGGGGTGTGGGGCTTCAACGGGGGCGCTAGAGCCCCTCTGCTCGCGCCCCCAGGCGCTAGCACCACACCCCCGGGGCGCGAGAGGGGCGCGAGCACGAAAAACAAAGCAGGCGCAAGCACCTTCGCGGGACGAATATGGCGTAAAGGGGCATGGGAAAACGTGAAAGAGCCGTTGGAGCTTAAAAATGAGCCGTTGGGCTCTTATTTAATAAAAAAAAAATTTTTTTTTCCTATATATAACCCATTTCATCTAAAACAATTATCACAACTTCCAAAAAAAACCCAAAATCAACTCATCTTCCAAACTTTTTTTTAAAAACATGGCTGGAAATTGGTACCCAAACCTAGATTCAGATTATATTGACGACGATTTATGGTCGTCACCGGACCAACCGATGTTTTATTCGGAGCCGCAACAATCATCCGGCTTTCAACCATCCAACATACAACCGTCTCCTAACTTTGTTGTTCCGGAGACACAAGAATCACACGGTGAAGCTACGGGACAAAGAAGACGCGTCCACCGGAAAAAACAAGTTGCAACGGACGGGTCGGGACCGGCTTCGACTCCGAGGACGAAACGGAAAACCACTCCGTGGTCATCGGATGAGAAGGAAGCCTTGTGACGGGACGCCAAGGGGAAAAAACCGGCTGAGGGGGAAGCCGTAAACATCGCCAATCTTGTTGAATCCCTCAATAAATTCAACAAAACCATGGAGGTGGTCTCTAATGACAAAAAGGAAAAAATTCGAATGAGAGATTTGGACTTCCTTACTAGAGACTTCAGTAACCTAAATCCGGTCGATCAAATGCTAATGGAAAAGCAAAAGAAACGTATCCGAAAGAGGTTGATCGAAGAAGACCAAGCCGAAGAATAAGAATAATGTTTTTTTAGTACTTTTATTTTTATTTTATTTTTAGATATTAATGTATTTTTTTTTAATGTGTGTTTTTTTTAATAATTTATGAGTTTTTTTAATAATACGTTTTTTGAATGTATTTATAAAAAAAAAAAAAAAAAAAATCCGCTGGAGCCCCTGCTGGAGCCCCTCCACACCAGGGCCAGGGGCTCCAACGTGGGCTCCAACACCCCCCTTATCCAGTTTCGCTCTCTACCACACGTCACAATATTATTGGCTGGAGCCCCCACTCGCGCCCCCGTTAGACACCCCTCAGCCTTATGGTCAAAACGAACATCTAATAATAATAATAATAATAATAATAATAATTACAAAATAATGGGTGAGTGCGTACGGATCATGGGTTGGTTGGACAAGTACGAGTAGTTTAAAGAAGACGACGACGGAGATGACGTGGAGATGACGTAATTGTAGCGCTTCTGCGTATCAAATCTTCGATGGTTGAACTCCATTGTTGTTGTTAGAGAGAGTGTGGAGTGAATGAATATTATTAGGGTTTCACAAATGTTATAACGGCAGCGATGGTCTTGTTTCCGTACGTTTGGTACAATATAATCATGATATATTATGGTTTTAAATAAGTTTAACTAACGAAATGGATGGTGACGGTCCCACACTTAAATATGTTTGTTTCCAATGATCAACGACTAATTATGGAAGTGTAACTCCATTAATCCCATGTTGCCGGAAAAAAACATTTTAGATAGAAAACTCCTATTTTATGTATTGGAAATAGTTGGTGATGTTGTTCTGTTGTTCATATAGCTAGTGGTGGTCAATGGCGGTAGTGTTCATGAAGTGGTGGTCAGCGATGGTGTTTAGGTGATGGTGGTGTTCAGGTTGAGTTTTCTTGAGTTTTATGGTAAAACACGTTTTCTGGTGCCCGACGACTACACTTTCTTTAATTGTGGATCATTGGAAGTAACATGTTAAAAAGTGGGGCCGTCACCAGCCATTTCATCAGTTGGAAATCACAATGAATAAAAAGTAATAATTTAAATTAATTAAAACCAATATATATGATAATTGCAAAACCATATAATAATAAGAATAAAGTTGTATTTTGTATTTTAAAATATCACACGTATTACGTAACACGATTACATAACATTTAATGATAAATTTCTTACTTCCCAGGATTTAAAAACCGTATATTCACAACACTAAACCGGTATTGAAACTGTGTATGTAAACATATTGCAAACTAAATAACTCGAAACCGTGTATTTTGAAATTATAAAGGAAATGAAATATATTTTAAAAGAAATATTTTAAAAAGTATAGAAAAACAATGATGTTATATCAATGTTTTAGAACTTTTCTTATTTGATTTATTTGTTCGGTCAATAATGGATAATATTTCCCTAAATGTATTATATAATATTCAAAAAGTAAAAATTTTAAAAATAGTATATATATATACTTATGTAGAGAAAAGATTCAATACAATAATTGCTTACGTACAAGGTTACAAGAATACTTATATTTCTTGAAATCGATCTATGAAATCACATCACAAGATCTCAAAATCGTCAATATATATCCAATTAATCATTGGTTCACCGAAATAAACAGTTTTGGATCGTTAATCGATCAATTTTTTACTTTTTTTTTTCACGTAAACCGTTTTTGAGCGTTTTAAGTTTTCGGCTGAGCGTTTTAAGTTTTCGGCTGAGCGTTATAGTATTTTTGTCTTTGATTGCCTCGCATACCTATCATGCATTAAGTCATTATTGCATAGTATCTCGACCCTAGTTATGTATATGCAATATATATTTCAAATCTATAATGATAAAGTAACTCTCCGTAAAAGCACCAAGAGTATAAAATAGGCTGTTTCTAACATCTTGTTAGTGCTTTAGTTATAGAATAGGTTGTTTGTGACAACTTGCTAGTGCTTAATTTTAAAAATTTGTCGTTCAAAATAATTATAAAGGAGGGTAAAGAAATTGTGTTTTATTTTCAGTTTTCACGTGATATCTTTTTAAGAAGGTTGCTGAAGAAACACTAACCAGACCCCAGACATATTACTGGTAACCTGGGGGTTGGAGAGATGTTTCCCACGAGGGGTTAGACCCTTGGAAGACGGTTCTTCTGATAACCTGCAAAACAGACACCGTGAGCTCGTCACTGAGAAGGGGGGGGGGGTTCCTCCTTGTGACCACCCTCCGGCGTGAGAATCAGACTAGATTGCTCTTTAAATATAAAAGTATATTAAGAGATTGCTAGAGCAGATATCAGGTATAATATGATGATAATATGATAATATAAGATGATCATACCATTGGGGTATTTATAGCCGAATGTAGGTTTCCAAGGGGTTTAGCCGGCCCAACACGCTACCAACTGTAACCTATGCACGTGCCCTGCCTGTGAGTGGTGGATAGGTAGCGGCTGACACAGAGCAGGCGTGTCGTGCACTCTTCCTCTTCTGCCAACTACAGGCTAGGCACGTGGTATGGCAGGAGTTGGTGGGTAGGCGGCGGCTATTGGTCACAGTGCTGTGGCGTGCTGTCTGCCATGCTGCTGTCAGTGAGCTGTCGCATTCTTGGTCAGATCTTTTGTCTGTACCTCGTCAGGTATCACACAAAAGATCCTCCATCATACGGACTGGTTCATTTAGGCGGGAGTTTTCCCCCTCCCGCCTTTGCTCATTCCTTCAGGTGACACTGGGGAGAGTTAAGTGCCTAGTGCGTGTAGCCATGCTGCGCGGGTGGCCTTCCCTCATGGCTTGTATCCGAGGCTGCGGGAACAGCCGAGTCCTTCACCATGGGAGGCATTTCCTGCGGGACCAGCTTGCATACTGCGCGTAAGGACGTCACTTCTCTGAGCATGGTTGGTCCTGCGGATCCAGTTGGTCTCTGCGCAGACGTCCCTGTTTAAGGTGAGTCTTGCGGGTCCAACTGGGCTCTGCTGGGACCTACCTCTTCAAGTCCCCCCAGTCCAATGTTCTTCTCATGCGTGTTTAATAAAGTGAGGTGAACTTTTGGACTTAAAAGGGTTTTGAAAAGGGTTTTGTAAGGTTTTCCATGGGAAGTCCTTGTCACTTGCAGAAATGCCCGAGTTTCCTGCTTGGTCTTTGGGTATGATGCGGGTAGGTCTGTAACCTCCTCGCAGGTCAGGAGCATTGAGTCCCAGTTGTGTGGATTCTCCATGAGGTTTTGGTAGTTTTGAACATAGTGATCAATTATGTTAAAACCACCAATTCCATCCTGGAGCTTCAAACAACGTAGTTCTCGACGTTCCCGCTATGCGGGGATGTTATTTCCTTTTCCGCAAGCATTGCCCAGAAGATCCTTCTTGGTTTCAATTCCCAGCGGAGCGCTAGGTATGTGAAGGGTTTTGCCTTAACACTGTACCTGCGCTCGTCTTACGGTTACTTTACTTCCAAGGTATTCCTGGCGTCAATTCCCTGCGGGTGCTAGGTATGTGAAGGGTTTTGCCTTTACACTGTACCCGCACCTGTCTTATAGTTACTTGGTTGCCGAGGTACTTGGCTTCAATTCCCTGCGGGTGCTAGGTATGTGAAGGGTTTTGCCTTAACACTGTACCCGCATCCGTCTTATGGTTACTTGTTCGCCAAGGTTTTCTTGACTTCAATTCCCTGCGGGTGCTAGGTATGTGAAGGGTTTTGCCTTTACACTGTACCCGCATCCGTCTTATGGTTACTTGTTCGCCAAGGTTTTCTTGGCTTCAATTCCCTGCGGGTGCTAGGTATGTGAAGGGTTTTGCCTTAACACTGTACCCGCATCCGTCTTATGGTTACTTGTTCGCCAAGGTTTTCTTGGCTTCAATTCCCTGCGGGTGCTAGGTATGTGAAGGGTTTTGTCTTAACACTGTACCCGCATCCGTCTTATGGTTACTTGTTCGCCAAGGTTTTCTTGGCTTCAATTCCCTGCGGGTGCTAGGTATGTGAAGGGTTTTGCCTTAACACTGTACCCGCATCCGTCTTATGGTTACTTGTTCGCCAAGGAAAGGGGGTATTTTCCCGCTTCTCTTTTTTTTTTTTTTTCTTTAAATTTTGAATTTTGAAATTCGAAAGGTTGGTGGAAAGATAGGAACAGTCCAAACCTCTGGAACGTCGCGCGACGGTTTCTTCTGACTGTGTCAGGACGTGCAGGAAGTTATGGTGACGTGACATTATATGGTCATTCCAGACGCTTTTTCAGGCGCGTGGGCGCGATTTTTCGGGCGCGTGGCCGCGAAATTACTGGCACACGTCCTGTCAACAGCTGTTGCCAGTCTGCTTTTTGCCACGTGTCATAGTTTCATTGCACATTTGATTTCTCTCTCCTCCGCATTAAATTCACCGCATTAATTGCGATTACTATATAAAGGGGGGGAGGGTTATTTGCAATCCACACTTTCCACTTTCATCTCTTCTTCTCAAGTAATTTCCGGCGAATTTTTCTGTTCAGTAAAGCATTACCCTGAAATCTCTTTTCATCTTTCTTCCACCATGTCTTCTCATGATGCTGATGACCAGAAGACTGCTGGCGAATGCCAGTGCTCTCTTCCTGTCGATCTGTACCAGTATATCGTCAGGAAGTTCATGCTCGAGTCTCTCGAGCCTGAGTTTCCTGAACCCCACCATACTGTGTACGATGCCCCTAGTGGCAAGATCGGGGTTTATGCTGCATTCTTTGTCTACGGAAACCTTAGGTTTCCGTTGACAAAGTTTGTGTACCGTGTCCTGGAGAGGCACGGTGTGCACCTGACAGAGGTGCACCCCATGGCCATTGCCAAGGTCCGGCACTTTGAGTGGGTGTGCCGGATACTGGGCCTTGAGCCCCTCGTTGACCGTCTGATGACCTTCTACACTTGGAGGTGCATCCAGGGGTGGTACACTCTTACAACCCGTATCAAGGGTTTAAAGATTTGTACCACCGAGCGGAGTCTTCGCTCATGGAGAAGAGAGTTCTTCTTCATATCCGCTCGCGCCATCCCCATCGCCATGAAGTTCAAGAATGGCCAGGCGCTTCCGAACCTTCCCGCCCTCAACTACGAGGAGGCAGAATGGTTCTCGAAGATATCTCGGGTCCAGTCCCCGGTTTTCCGTTTTCCGGAGTCGGCGATGGTGATGCTGGGGATGAGCCGGGTGTGGAAGGCGGCGAATGCGGATAAGGTTCCGATCGTCCTTGAATATGGTTCGAACTCTATCCCTTATGGTACGTCTTGTTTCATTTTGCTGACTTCGATTTTTTCTAACTTTCTTGTTGATTTCAGAGGGTAACGATCTTCAATCGCTCCTGAATCCGCGGGAGGAAGATGGCCCCGCACGGATGGGTACTCGTGCCCTGGACGAGAACGAGTTGCCCATCCTAGAGCAAACTGCGAGTCGGTTCGTGGAGGTTTACCCGCCGGGTCAAGAGATCCTGAGCCATCGACGGCCAGGTAAGCCTATCTTCTACCCTGAACCCCTCAATGCTGTGCCTGCTGCTGGAGTTGTTGACATTTCTTCTTCTGAGGAATCCGCAGAAGGTCCTCCGTTGGTGCGGAAGAAAAAGGCTGCCGCCGGGAAGGGCAAGGAGAAGGTGTCCACTGCCGGCCCGGTAGTCCTATCTGACTCCGAGTCAGATAGTGTAGAGGTGGCGGGGAAGCCCGGTGGTGAGGAAACCACCGCTCCGGAGGCTGTAGCTGTTACCTCCGGGGAGGCAGCGACAACGACGGTTACCGGTGTCAAGAGGATGGCTCCATCGGGTTCGCCCCCGCTCGTCCGTGCGTTCAAGCTCAAGAAACCCCGTAAGTACCCCCATAATTCTTGTCTAGATTTGTTGTTTCAAATAAATTTTCTAACACTTTTGCTTGTGCAGGTGTGGATGTTGACGCATTCCAGGGTGGAGTTGGAGCAAGTATTCCCCCGCCAATGACGGTAGGCTCGGTCAGCCTTCCCGAGGCGTCGACCCAGGCGTCTACGCCTGCTTCCGCTGGTTCCAGCCTTCCTGAGGCTGTTCCAGCTGAGAAGGTGTCTCCGCCGGCCGTGAGTGCAATTTTTACAGCATCTTTCACGGAGCCGGCGGTTATCGTTGCTGAGGAGGCGGTGCCAACAATGGCTTCCACAGCGGCTGCCACTATACCTGCGCCACCGGCACCGACGGCCGGACCATCAGGTACGCGCCGGGCTTTCCGCCGATCTATGCCACCTTCCCGTCTGCCTGACCTGTTGGATGGATTTCCTTTAGGTTCAGGTGATGGGTTTGGCGGCTATCGGCCTGTTATTGACCCTACAGGTACGTAGGGTTCTTTTTCCCGTATATATTTTTATCGTCTTTTCCTAACTGCCTTTGTTTCTTTTGCAGTGTCGGATTCCAATGAAGTGTATGTTCCAAGATGGAACATACGCCGAGGAACAACCCTTCGCACCCCTGTGGAGTGCGTGGACTGGGCTCGCCACGCTGCTCCTCATGGTGCGTTGGGGGAAGCCATGGCTAGCTACCAAGAGGGTAGGCTAACCAATGAGCTTCGGGTTCTCCAGGCCCGGACGCAGCCCCGCGTCGAGCTGCTTTGTCGTGAGAACGACAAGTTGAAAGCAGCTCGCGCCAAAGATGTATCTGAAGCGCGGGCTCTTCGGGAGGAGAACCGGCAGTTGGCCGCTGCCGCAGCCGAGAAGGAGAAGGCATTCAAGGCCCTCGAGGTTGAAGTCCAGGCGCGACTCGAGGCCCGCTCCAAGGCTGCCCAAGCTGTGAATGAACAGCTTCGGCTGGCCAAGGAGACTGCGCGAAACTCAACTGAGAGGGCTGCCAAGGCTGAAGCTGTTGCTGAGCCGCTTCGCGAAGAGAATGAGCAGCTTAAATGCAAATTAAAGGCTCTTCAGCATGCTCATGACGCCTTGGCAATGGAAGATGCCAAGAAGCTGCAGGAGATCCTTGACCAGAGGGGGGTGCTTGACCGCACTGAAAGGAAACTCAAAAGCGTCGAAGAGGCTGCCGCCAAGGAAGTTCAACTTGCCAACCTTGATAAGAGCGGAGCCGAACGTGCTTACAAAGAAAGTCAAGCTACCCTCCAATGGCTGCTTCGAGAAGCGTTGCCTCAGGTATCTTTAACTTTTTCTTTACGCTTTCTGCTCGTAATTAGAAAATGTTCTAACTTGTATTCTCTTGTAGGTTGTGCGTCGGGTCCTTTCGGAGACCTCTTATGACGATGCGATGAGCACAGCCCTCAACGCTTCTCATGAGGATGGGGAGAAGACTGGCTTCCTGCTTGGTCTAGGGTTTGCTGAGAGGGGCTTTCCGCCCTCCAACTTCCCTTTATTCAATGTTAATACTGAAGCTGCTTATGACCAAGCTGTGAACCAGTACGCTGCCTTCCCGCATCCAGTGGTGGAGAAGGTGAACGAAGCTGCTGCTGCTGATGATGGGCTAAACATCCTTAAGGCTTTCCTTGGGCAGCCGCACTCTGACGGTGCTGGTCCAAGCGGAGGTGGCCCTGAAGCCTGATCCTGAAGATCCCTTCCCACTGCTAGGATAGACTTAGCTTTGTATAGATTTCTTTTAGGCAGGTAGTTACCCGGCCACTGTTGTAATATATCATTGAAATATACGATTGTTATTCCTTTCATTGGATTCTTTGCTTTATAAACTTATGACTTGCATACTTAGTTTAAATTAGCAATTTTCCAAGTGTTCAGAATAATAACCTTTGAACGTGGTTGATAATAGGTGTGAAGTTTTGCTTCCTCTTTCGTGATTGTGCGGGTAGAACCGTCACTTGTACTTAGTAGGATGACAAGACTTTACCCTTATCTGACCTGCGTGTAGGTTTCTCTTACCTTTTGAGGATAAGTTAACCTTTGAACGTGGTTGATAATAGGTGTGAAGTTTTGCTTCCCCTTTCGTGATTGTGCGGGTAGAACCGTCACTTGCACTTAGTAGGATGGCAAGACTTTACCCTTATCTGACCTGCGTGTAGGTTTTTCTCATCTTTTTAAGAATTTTGTTTTGAACCGTTCGACGCGCGGTTGTTGGTGCAGTTCCCTCGAATGATTCATGCGGGATAGACCGGCACTTTCATTTAATGGGATGAACTCCTTCAACTGACCTGCGTGAAGGTTTGCCACGTTATTGGGTTCGTGCGGGTAAGACCGCCTTCCCACGCAACGACTTCACGTAATGTGAATGTCGTCCAGTGTTGGATAGTTTTAACCGTTCGACGCGCGGTTGTTGACAGGTTATTATTCAGTTTCCTTAATGATTCATGCGGATAGACCGGCACTTTCATTTTTGGGTGCTGAACTTTTTCCCCTTCAACTGACCTGCGTGAAGGTTTGTCACGTTATTGGGTTCGTGCGGGTAGGACCGCCTTCCCATGCAATGACTTCACGTAATTATGCGGTGAAAACCGGCATATTAGTGTCCAGAAAAGTATAAATGTAAAATCATCAGCTTCGATGTTCTAGAGAGAATCATTTCCATTAGAAGTGGCTCTTGGCCTTTTCTTTACAAATTGGAATTGATTTACATGCAAACTGTGTAAATGAGCTCCCTTCCATGTTGTTGGGATGGGAGCGCCATCGAGCCGACACGCACCTGTTTCGGGATCTCGTTCTTTACGCAGCATGTAGTCTCTACTGAAGCTGATTTTTTATTCGTGTTTACCCCAGCCGTGGTTCCACACGCACCTGCCTGCCTGCTTAGCTTTTATTTCGCCACGAGGTGCGCGAGCGTCCCATCTCTGACGAACGTTTCGACCATGTCTTTTACGTCTATGCATTCTTCAGTGTTGTGGCCTTTTGTTCTGTGATAGTCACAGTACTTGCTCCGATCAGCATCGTGACGATGTCGGATTTCTGGAGGCTTTGGCCATGGGAGCTCTTCAGTAGCAAATATGTCAGTGACGCTTTTGGTAAGTGGCGTCCATCTGGGGTTCCGGTGCGGCTTTACATTATCCCTTTCACCCAATCGGTGCTGTAAGCCGGATGAGGTGTCAAAGTTTACCCTTGACTGCCAAATGCCTTGCTTCCGTTTTTTGTTCAATCGGGCGGTGAGGACGTTGTCCTCTCTCGTCCTCTGGGTGTAAAGGTTTGTGCTCTGCGGAAGGTCTCTACCCAGTTGCTTCTCCGTTTCCGCATAGCGTTTGGCTGCTGTCATGATGCCATCCCATGTGGATGGCATTCCATCTTTACCCGTTAGGGTCCGGATAAGCTCTGGGTCCTGCGCGCCCTGGATGAAGGCTGCGCGAACAAGATCCTCGCTGATATTGCCCAAACTTAACTTCTTTGAGTTGAAGCGAGTGATGAAGTTTGGCAGAGATTCATCTTCTTCCCGTGTGCATTTAAGGATTGTCCATTGCTCCTCGGTATACTTTCGCTGCTGGCTGAAGTGTTGGCTAAACTTCTGCTGGAAGTCTGCCCAGTCGTAAATGTGGTTAACCGGTAAACGATCAAACCAAGCCCTAGCAGCCCCCACCAGCGTCATTTGGAACATGTAACACCACGTGGGTTCCGTCCAATTGCTAACGGTTGCCCCCGCTATGAACCTGTTCAAATGGTCGTCTGGATCAGATAGGCCGTCATATGTGCCTATGTTAGGCATTTGTTTAGCGCTCTTCGGGGCAATTGCTTCAGCAATGTCCCTTGCAAATTTGGACGTTCCTGCATTTGTAACGTTTGGTCTGAACGTTTTAGAGAAGTCTCGTGGACTTCCATCTATGCTTTTTGGTTTGAAGGCTTGTCCAAAATGCCTTTTCGGTTGGGTTTCCGTTTCTTTACGCTTCCCTTTTGCCTTATGACGAGGGTTCGCGTCGGAGTCGGATTCCTCCGAGTCATCCTCCCAGTATTCGAATTCGTCGGCCTGTTGCACGGAACGCAAGCGTTCGTTCAACTCAGCCTGGAATTCCTTTTGTCGTGCCTCCGCCCATGCCTTGACTTCGTCGAGAGTCTGGCGGGGGAGTCTTCGTTTTTCAAACTGGGTATCGGTGGATCCCAGTAGGCGGTCATTTACTGCACTTGCCCCTGCTTTAATAAGTGGGGTAGTGTTCGTAAAATTTACTTCACTTGCTCCGGCTTCGGTAGCCGGAGTAGTGTTTGTAAAAACTGTGTTGCCGGTATTCCCCCCAATAGCTGGGGTTGTGGTTACCGGAATTTCTCTAACCATCTTTTGTATAAAGTTTTGAAAAAACTGGAGAAAATTGTAGTTCTAGCTTTATGCACGGATGGCGCCAATGAAGAAACACCAGTCGAACCCCGACCGATTACTGGTAACCTGGGGGTTGGAGAGATGTTTCCCACGAGGGGTTAGACCCTTGGAAGACTGTTCTTCTGATAACCTGCAAAACAGACACCGTGAGCTCGTCACTGAGAAGGGGGGGGGGGTTCCTCCTTGTGACCACCCTCCGGCGTGAGAATCAGACTAGATTGCTCTTTAAATATAAAAGTATATTAAGAGATTGCTAGAGCAGATATCAGGTATAATATGATGATAATATGATAATATAAGATGATCATACCATTGGGGTATTTATAGCCGAAGGTAGGTTTCCAAGGGGTTTAGCCGGCCCAACACGCTACCAACTGTAACCTATGCACGTGCCCTGCCTGTGAGTGGTGGATAGGTAGCGGCTGACACAGAGCAGGCGTGTCGTGCACTCTTCCTCTTCTGCCAACTACAGGCTAGGCACGTGGTATGGCAGGAGTTGGTGGGTAGGCGGCGGCTATTGGTCACAGTGCTGTGGCGTGCTGTCTGCCATGCTGCTGTCAGTGAGCTGTCGCATTCTTGGTCAGATCTTTTGTCTGTACCTCGTCAGGTATCACACAAAAGATCCTCCATCATACGGACTGGTTCATTTAGGCGGGAGTTTTCCCCCTCCCGCCTTTGCTCATTCCTTCAGGTGACACTGGGGAGAGTTAAGTGCCTAGTGCGTGTAGCCATGCTGCGCGGGTGGCCTTCCCTCATGGCTTGTATCCGAGGCTGCGGGAACAGGCGGAGTCCTTCACCATGGGAGGCATTTCCTGCGGGACCAGCTTGCATACTGCGCGTAAGGACGTCACTTCTCTGAGCATGGTTGGTCCTGCGGATCCAGTTGGTCTCTGCGCAGACGTCCCTGTTTAAGGTGAGTCTTGCGGGTCCAACTGGGCTCTGCTGGGACCTACCTCTTCAGTTGCCATATGTGAAGAAGCACAATGATGTTCTAGGGAAGAAGAATTGCTATATTTTGTCTTTTTGAAAATGAAAGAATTCAAGATTTGAAGAAGGTTGGTGGGATGGTCAAAGTCACCATTCATATTGATTTCGTCAATTCATGGGAACTAAAGTTAAATTTTGAGTTATGTACGGTTTTAGTCACTGAGGTTTGCTTAGTTTTCGGTCCGGATATTTTTTTCTTTTTAGTTACTCAGTTTTCTTCTTGTCTCGGTTTATTCAAAAACTTAACACCGTCAGTTGTTGATGTTAACTTTCTCCATGGTGCATTGGTGCCCATTCACATGAGGAATTTTGTGATTTTATTTGAGTTATTTTTTAATAACCTAGAAACCTAAAGAATGTGAAAAGTTTTGTCCCAATTTACATCGGTCTTCCTTATACATCGTTCTGGTTTGACAGATTAGGTATTTTTCTTCATCTATCATAGTTATTCAACGTACTACTATTAATTTGTGCTTGTACTAATTTCATGTTGACGAGATAGGAATACATGAATAATAGGCACAACCATAAATAAGTTGACTTATATGACCTTAAATAACCCGTAAAAATTAACTTTTTTTATTTAGTATATGGATTATAGCTTTTATCTTTTAACATTTAGCTTCACGGGTCGTGCTCGTGTCAACCTGATGGGTTCATTGGTAACTCGTTTAACAGATTTATTTTTACATATTTTCCAATAATGTGTTTTATGTAATAAGGGGACAATTTGACATGGTTCAAAGAGAATTGTTTAAAAAGGAAAAGAACAAAAATAAAAATTTAACAATCTTGTTAAGCAGGTCGTGAACGTGTCAATTTGCAAATAGTCGTGTCGTTTTTAGATTTATGTGTTTGACACCATTTTTGGGTCCGGATAGCCTTTTTGGTTTCATGTCGGGTTTGACTCGTCAACCCAAAAGTAAAAAGGCCTACCCATTTAGCCATCCTAGGCTTCTAGCTATATCATATGAGAAGTATAATGTACCAAACTCACTCTTCATGGGCTAGAATTACAAATTATTATTACAAAAATAGCCAACAAATCAAACAAAAAACCACAATGAACAAACTGCCTACATCTTGTTTGGTTCAGAAACCTCACAATTCATACAAATACTTCTCAAAAAGTGGTTGTTCACTTGCATCTAAACACACTGCCAATGTCACACTTCTATCATTCTTTGGGCTCGGTAGAACATATACGGTCCCCTCGTACAATATGATCGCGGGCCCCATAAAAATGGGCCGACCCCACCCAAAATCCGCATCATGGACAGGCAGTCTAGTCCATGCATTTATATTAAGGTTCGGGCTAGCAAAATAACTCGGTCCACGAATTAGAGCCGATAGGTCGGGTTGTGTCTCGAGGTAATCAATAGCTGATCTTAAATAGTCATTGTCCATTTTGGTCAACGTGTTGTGAATAAGTTTCGCAGCGTTGACCAATGGTTCGGATGTAAGAGTACCCGACTCAGCTACCGGGGTAGCGGTAAAGACCACGTTCCCGAGGTAGCCAGGTGGGAGGTGTGGTCTCAGTCTTGACCGCCCGTCAGTGGCTACATACAGCTTGGTCAATTGGTCAACCGGGAGCCCACGAGCCTTGCACGCGCACCGCCAAATGTGGGCTGAGAGGATCTCGTACGTGCTGTAGTTGGGCCCGCCGTCGGTCCTGGCTTTCGCTTTCAACACGTTTTGTTGTTCGAGTGTGAGTTTTAGCATGGCGGTGGAGGATTTAGAACCCGGTTTTCGGGTGGTGGTGGTCATGGTGGGGGGTGGGTGGTATTCAACATGGTCATGGGTTGGAGTGGGTGGCTCGCGGGCTCGTAAGAGGGTTCGGTCAATGAAGGGTGGGATGGCTACTGAGAACCCACGAGCCATATCGGACCATGTGTTTATGAAATGGAGAGATGATAAACCATCTGATAATGTATGGTGTACACCGCAACCTAATGAGACTCCTCCACATTTAAAATATGTTACCTATAGAGTATAAAAGTCAAAATTAGAACAAGATTTATAAATTGTGGTAAAACTTAAAATTAAAAGTTAGTTTACCTACTCATCTAACTAAATTATGCACTTATGACTTGTAACTTGTAACATACAATAGGCATTATATGTGGTCTGGAAATTTTATGGGCATTCATACTACCTTAGTAAAGATATTTGGACCACATAGATACAGCTTTGAATGTTTATAGGGTGGCCTCACATGCCTTTATAACGTAATATCCACGCAAATGGCATGAGTTGGGTAATAAGAATACAATTTGAGTTTGACAAAACTTTTTTTTTTATCATAAAATTAGGAAGACTACAAAATTTTCAATTGTTCTAGAAATCATATATTTTTAGCCATTAAAAAAGGACATAGTTATACTCAAGGTTTCCAACATTTTTTAAATCAAACAACTGGAAAACTTTATGTATTTATTATTATTACTTCATGCTTATCTTTATATTTTTTTATGTTATATAGAATAGACGGTTGACATTCCGTCTCAGAAAAATTCACTCGAGGATCCAAACGCTGTTAAAAGAATAAAGAAATGCATAAAACTACTCAATTTTTTTGGGCAGATCTGTTACTAAAAGATAGATCTAGCAACTATTAAAAATCAAGTTGTTCACATGTTTCATGTTGTGTTGGATGCTATCATTTAATTCTAACTCTATGCATCAAATGACTTATTGTTTGTGATGTGAACCAAGATCTCATGACCTAGTGTATTCATATTATGTTATTTTTTGAACCTAATTTTCTTATTTCAATTGGGCAATGGAGTTTTGTTCTTCAAGGATTTTTTTTGGTTTCGGGTTTTTCAACGTGGTTCGGAAAAAAATGTGACCCAATAACTAACCCTTTTTAGGGTTCGGGTTCAAGTTATTTGCATTGTCTAAACATATTGTAAGCCAAAGCTTGAAACAAAACAGATAGATCTTAATGAGTTATTTGCTCATGGATTTTAGCGAGCTATTTGCTCTATTTTAAGTTTAGACTCGCATAACGTGAGTCAAAGCTTGATACAAAGCAAATAGATCTTATTGAGATATTTGTTCATAAATTTTAGCGAGCCATTTGCTCTATTTCAAGCTTTGACTCGCATAATGTGAGTCAAAGCTTGAAACAGAGCAAATAAATCTTAATGAACTATTTGCTCATAGATCTTAGCGAGTTATTTGCTCAGTTTTAAGCTATGACTCACATACGTCAGTGGAAGCTTGAAACATAGCAAATAAATCTTATTTAATTACCAATTTAATACCCGTACCTGTGCAAAAAACAGCGGATAAGACGAAATGTCGCCCGAGTAGTCAACGCTGGGCGTAAGGCTCCGAAACTCGGGCGAAGGCGTAAACTCTCCAAAATCATCCAAACTCGTATCCGACTCCGCTTCAACGAACAAAGCGCCTTCTCCATTACAGTTAATCACAATCCTACCACTCTCATCTCTACCCAACCGCCCAGCCATCGGATAAAACGAGACAAGCACATCCGCCAACGCCTTTTTCATCGCATTCGGGTCGAAAAAGTTGGAAGATCCATTTGGTCTGTAGAAGTAAACAGTTAGAATATGAATCCTACCAACAACTAAGTCCAAATTAGATGTCCAAAGCTGGTTGTAAGAATCAGGTGTTGTCTTTGCAGGTGGAATGAGTGATGAGTTGGTTATTGTTATGTTCATGGTTTTCTTTTGTTCGGAATTCATAAGGAAAGACTAGACAACAAATGTGTGTGGGTGTTTGGGGGGAATAATAATAATAATAATAATAATAATAATAGTATGAGAGAGGATTGGTAATTGGTTTGGGGTTGCACACATTTTGCTATTGGTGTGTGAGCCTTTATATAGAGATTGGAGTTGGGAGATTTTTAATATATTTTAACTTTTTTTTAATTGTATTTGAATGGTGGAATTAGTTGTCAAATGCCATTGAGTCTTCTTCTTCTTTTTTTATTTTTGTTATTTTTTTTACTGCGACTTTCTTGTGAACAGGAGAGCTCCAGTATTCTGCTCTGATTAGATTATTTTGTTTTAACCAAGTATACGCCGGTTTAAGAGTTTGGCTTTCGCGATTTTTTGGGAAACCATATAGTTGTCTGTTACTTAATAGTTGTTGTGTTGTCACAAAAGCAGAACTGTAACATATGATGGGACGAAAACCCAGATAGTCTTGAAATTCAAATTGACAACCATGTACAACGTCTAATTTAAAACTTATATTACCTTAATTCATCAAAAATAATACATTAAATTTTGAAATCTTACTGAAAAACCCCAAGGTTTTTATGATTACGCCACAAGTGGTGGATTCAAGGAGTCTTTTCTCTTGTTTTATTTATTTTGGTAATGAATATAATATAAGTTAAAATGTAAAAGGTTATGAAATGTAAAATGAATAAATAATTATTTTGATGTTGCCAATGTTAATTGCTTCACATGGTATCCCGGCTGCCGCCGTCACCTTGAATTTTTTATTTATTTATCTTGGTTCTAGATTAATCGTTCATAGATAACCTAATTCGAGAGTATGGTTATCAAACCATGATTATATTTTTTTCTAGCGGTTAACGAATCTTTCAATAGGTTACTGTCTAAATTTACCATATCATGATATACTTGTCTTTCATTCGGGGGGGAAACCTTCTCTCAAGGTCAACGCTCGTGCACACTCGCCCGAAGACATAAGAGTGCGGTGAGATAAAACTCGTTCAGTTTAAGAATCCAACTAATGAACACCACCTGCTCGTCTAGTCTTCCACTATCACCTGGTGTCGCCAAAACTAAATGTTGGGGCAGGATTTCAAACATGGGTCGCATAAAACACCAAATTTCTTCCTTAGACATGTCAATGAACCAAACAATTGTAAACAACTTATCAAAAAGTTAGTTTATATTATAAATGAACAAATACGAATACAAATTGCTACGATGCACTATTCAATGAACCAAACAATTGTAAACAACTTATCAGAAAGTTAGTTTATATTATAAATGAACAAATACGAATGCAAATTGCTACGATGCACTATGACGAGAAGTTGGGGAACTAACTTAGGTTAACTTCATTTGCGATGATAACTAACTTATTTTCAATCAAAATAATGTAAGTGGTTTTGAAATAGCGTAAATAAAAATTAGGGGCATACCAAGTTAGCTTTCCAATACAGTGAGATTCAAAATGACAAGAGTCACAGTTAAAAATGTCACAAGTCATATTACATTGCCTATAAGAATTATTATTGATTAATTGGTCACGTATAGTTTATAAAATTAAAACTCAATTTGCCTAAGAACCTAAACCCAAACTAAAATTATTGTACTTTTGAGTTTTTAGGCTTAAAATGATGATGATTAAGATTTTGAATAGTTAACATTTTGTATCATGGTTGAGACTTGACAAGTCACATAGGACCACCATGCCAAACAAATTCTTAAACCACATTCTTGTACTATATAGAAAAGGTGAAAGCTCATAGACCACAATTTTTTCTTGTCATTGAAGACAAGTGAACACAATTATTTGAGTGGTTTAAGTTACAACTCTAGTTTGTTCATACATTGATATCCTAGTAGACTTGCACAAGTAGAATTTAACCAAATAGCAAGAGGTTTACAATTTGAATTTCAATATTGGTAACATTTATTATTGATGATTATCAAGACGTTTGTTTATGAGTTAAAGAGGTTACCGGTTGTACTGTCTTATTCAATTAGTCAAAATAAATAAATTATAAGTTGGGTGTGGCTCAATGGTAGAGCACTCACTTTATAAGTGAGATGTAGGGGGTTCAAACCTCAGTATCACCAATTTATATGAGAGATATGAGGGATGACCCTGGCTTGCCAGGGTTCGAGTCCTGATCTCACCCGGTTTTACCGGCTCCTCGTTGTCGTGCCGTTTGGCGAGCGTAAGGGTCGGGTTTTATCCGGTGAATCCCTCAATAGATGGACCGCTAGGGGCTCCGTCTGTCCGGACTAGTGGCCGGCTCGGGCTACCTTTAGCAAATGGGGGCCGCGTACGGAATACCCAGCGTTACTTAGTTGGCCGTTCTGAAAAAAATAAAATTAGTCAAATAAATTCGGATGATTTGTCCTTCCAGGCTTCCCTAAATACGCATATACTCGTTTTGTAAGTGTTACCTAATCTATAAATAAATGAAAGAAAGAACCAACTACAAGACAACGATTTTAATGCTATTTATTTGATTGGTGTGAAATCCTAGCCACAACGTATATACCCATAAAATTCTCATAACTATCGGACTCAATCTCGAAATAAATGCATGTCAAGTATTAAAAGTATGTACCGTGTAACGTCTCTCACCCAGTCTGTTGATCCAATTCATAAATTCGAAGTTACACTCTAGACAGTGAGTTATTGAAGTGGTAACATAATTAGAAACTATATTAATTGATAATTGTGAAGATAATATTTTTACAAGTTGCACAATATTATATAAGCTTCTAGAAAGTCTTCTAAAAATATCATGTAAATTATAATGCTAAATAGTTGATAGATGGTCCCCACTTAAAAACGTTTTTTTCCGGCCGGAAGTCGCTACATATCAAGTTCGAGATCCTTGCATGATTTTTATCGTTATGAACCTTTATGCACCGGGTTTTCTGCTAAACAGAAGATGATGAGTTTAGGCTACCCAATACTTTTACAATCTCATGCGTATGAGTCCGTCTTTTGTCATCAGGTTACCCAGCAACCAAACTTTATTCGCTGGGTATCCGAATAAATAAATGAACGATTGGATTTGGAACAAATATTTTAATAATTAATATATATCTAAATGTGAAAATATAGCTTATATATTTTGGCAACATTATTATATATGTCACCTTCATGTGGAGAAAAATGAGGTTGGAGACGTGATGATCATCTATATTTATTGTGATTCCAACTTGTCTATATTATCACAAAAAAAATGCATAACATGGGAAACCCCTACCTAACCGCTCTTTTTTTAAATTGAAGCCTTCTAGAAGGTCATGTTAATTATGAAACCTAACCAATTTACTATGAGAAAATTTACCATTTATGTTTATTTTATTATTTATATGAAATACTGTATAACTCAGTAAAAAAATATATATACAGTTACTTAACTATTAAGTTATTTTAATTTTACCTCCTATACCATCGAGTAAGTTATTTTAATTTTACCTCCTATACCATCGAGTGTGTTTTTTACTGTTTAATTATACCTTCATTAAGCTCGAGTAGGTTCAAGCTTAACTTGAGCTACGAGAGGCTAGTTTCGAGTTTTTTTTCTAAAGCTTGAATTTGGCTCGTGAGTTGTTTTTCAAACTCGAGCTCGGCTCATTTATTATTTATTAGTTAATTATTATACATTTTTATTTTTTAATTATTTTTATGTATTTTGAGATAAACTTAAACAAGCCTAAGCTCAGCTCGAGCTCGTGTAGAACCTTAAGCGAGCTAGAGCTCGGCTTGAGCTTGGCTGTGAAGTGTGAAACTAATACATTAAACTATCAAAGTCCAAAAGAGGTAAAGGCTCGTAAGTTGTTTTTCGAGATTAAGCTTGGCTCGTTTATTATTTATTAAATAGTTTATGCTCGCTTTTTTTTGTTATTTTATATATTTTGAGAATTACTTAAATGATCAAAGCTCGGCTCGATCTCGTGGAGTACCTTCAACAAGCCAAATCTCGGCTCGAGTTTGGTTATGGAGTGTGAAACTAATACATCAACCTATCAAAGTTCAAAAGAGGTCAAATTTAAAAGTACACAACGATCGTTTGCACTCTTGTTAAAAACTTAGCTCACCAAACTGACTTGATTTGAAATTAGCCGAATACCATTGGGTCCTAGCTTGGATCGAAATTTACATGACCATTATGATTTATAAACTCAAGGACAAATAAACGTTAAACCAATTCAACTCACTCTTTAAATAGCCTTAGTCAGAGCGGCTCACCGCTCAAGGGGGAGTAAAATAAAGTAACAACTATTTAATTCTAGTTTTGAAATTGTTAGATTACATGACTCGTAGACAATAATTATACGTATGCATAGATGTGGAGTCATGGTATTGAAATTGAAACAAACAAAAATGTATTGATTAGAGGGGACGGGGCGGTGCATGGTGGCCTCCCCGTCACGCGTGATGGGGTTGGACACACCGCCGCCGGTTATTTGGTCACGCGCAAATCACAATTTTGCGTGATGGTCATCACGCTTGGTGGGGGTGGTTTCCAAGAAAGAATGTAACCGTTGGGTGGGATCTAGCCGTTGGGGGGGGGGGGTTTAAATAAAAAAAAACCAATATAAAACGAAAACAAAAACATAACCAAATCCAAATCAAAACCAAATTCAACTCAAAAACACTCTCAAACTTCACCTTCATTCACAACAAAAAAATATAGAATTTCCGAAACACTCGATGCCATTAGACACCGATAGCTCTTCGTCTTCGGACGATGACATTCTCGAATGGTTCCCGTTGCTATACAAAGAACTTGAAGGCCCGAGCCGTCCAAAGAAAAAGCTGGTGGAGCGTGATCGTATACATGCCCACAACGTGCGGGATGAACATATTCATCATCGGTTGAGATGGGATCTTGTTACCCATATAGGTTCTTTAGGTTTGGAATTTCCGGATTCAGACGAGGAGTAAACGTTCGTTGTAACTTTTATTTTTTATTTCTAGATTTTAAGTTGAATTATATTCTATTAAACTATTGTTTTTATTTTTAAGTTCTATTAAATATTGTTTTAATTTTTAAAGTTAAAAAAAAAATTCCATCACACCATACCACCACCCCTAGTAAAAAACCATCACATGTGATGAAATTTGGGTTGGTAATGTGACACAATGTAATTGGGTGGGGTGTGTCATGAGTGATCACACCACATCCCCCCCCCCCCAACCCCCCAACCCAAGAGCTGCAACTTGATAACGTATAAGGTTAACTGTACAATACCACAAATGGTTTCCAATAAGATTACAAACATAAAAATATAGCAAAACATTGATACAGAAAACGAAATTTACTAGACTATAATTTACGGCATATTAAGTTATTCGATGCCATCATCATGCAATAAAAAAAAAGACTTCGTTTTCAAGTCCACCGCCAATTTGATGATTTACTCGTAATATTAAAATAATATAATCCCTCAATTAAAGGGAGGTTGGGTTATACTCACACACTTATTATTTTATACTTATGTTAAAGACAAAAATGTCATATTTATTTGATGACAAATAATATATTTTATGCATTTTTATGTTTCAATCTCCAATATTAGTACATATTATATTCTATTAAAATCAACTAGGTAAAAGTGTCTCGATCATCTATAGATTTGTTGTCATGACTCATCATATATAGCTTTATTTCTTTTCATGTGAAAATAAACGCGTTTAATTAATAAAGTGTTTGTCTTATAAGTAGCTCGATTTAGTAATTGGTTTCTTACTGTTTTCCCATTTTGTTCATCGGAGTAGACAAAGTGGTGTTCTCAAAGGAAGGATTGAGAAGGATTTTGGGTTGGTCGCGACCATCATAGGGTGTTGTTCTCACTCGTTTTTCACTATTCTTAATAATAATAATAATAATAATAATAATAATAAAGGGAAGGCTTTTGTGTTTGTGAGAGGGGTGGGGGTGGGGGTGTGAGGGGGGGGGGGGGGGTAGGGTGTTCATCGAATTGAATAACGAATTTTCAAGTTAATCGAATCGAATAATTCGAATAATTTATTTTTTTGCTGGTATTCGTCTTCGTTTAAAAGTTGGATTATTCGATTCGTATTCGTATTACATCCCATATTCGAAATTCGATTATATTCGTATTTGAAACTCGAATTCGAATAAATTTGAATTGATTCAAGTTAGCATATGCTAAAAACTTCAAAAATCATAATCATCAATGTAAAACACATAAATATAAGTTTAAAGTAGCTACAATACCATATGAAAATAAGTTCAAAATTAAGTATTGACAAAATTAAGAAATATCAGTATGAGTTATTGGGATTTATTATTATGTTTTGACATTTATTATTTAAGGATTTGACCTAAATTAACAAATTAAATATATATTAATATATTATATAATTTGAATTCGAATTTCTAATCGAATCGAATAAAAAATCATGAATTCGTATTCGATTACTATACTCGAATACGAATCGAATCAAATTCGAATATTTTTTAAATCGAATTCGAATCTTCATATTCGAATTCGAATCGGATCGAATTTCGAATGTTTCGAATTCGAATCAAATTTTGAACACCTCTATGGGGGGTGGCTAAGGGTGGACAAAGTGTGTTATAGACGGGATCGGTACTGATCAATACAGGTGAGAACATCAACCCATGGTGATTGGTATCGAGGCAAAAGGCGTCCTGCACGGATTGATGATGTCAAATTTATAAAAGAACAAAGAACAAATGGGTTGAGGAAAACAATTTGGTTAATATTATTTAAACAAAAGGCGCTATATACTTTGAAATGCATATTGAAAAGTATTAACTATGTATAACTACAATCATAGGCAATGATAAAAATCTTAGATGTCTTATACTCATGGATACATACATTATTGATACAAATAAATTTAATGACCCATAGGGACAACCACACATTGTACATAATGTATGGGTTGTGTTGTTCCAGAACCTTTTACAAGTGATTCAACTTTATTGAACATATTTTTGGTATAATGACCAAACCAACCTTAATTCATGCCTTCATTCCTTTTATCAAACAAATTATTTTCACACCACGCAATGTAATTATAAGTTAGTAAAATCTCACTTGGCAAATGTAATAATGTATTTAGGTTCGGATTGACGTTAACAAATATAATTTATCTCAATTTCTTTTTTAAATTGTTCAGTAGTTGTTCTTCACTAATCTCTTATACATGGCAAGGTGATGACTATCGTCAGAACATCTTTTTGATATGTACTGAAATATTCAAATCGATACCTGCGAATTTGGTATTTGTGACACTCAACAGGAATATGCTAATCATTTATACTTTATGGCAACTCGCTAATAAGGTTTGGATCTTAATAAGTTTGTGGTGTCAAATACCCCCCCCCCCCAAACACTATTTTCACTTTTACGGTTCGGGACCTCCTCGAAATACATAAGTTTGTCCCATTGTGTAACAAAAAGAAGGTGGTGCATAGTATTATAATGACAGGCCGACATGGTGACATGTTGGTGTATTTGGAAAGCGAGAATCGAGACTATCTTTGAAGATAAAGCGGAGGAGACATTAAATCTTTGGGCTTTCTTTGGATTAAAAATAGGTCCTCGTTTAAAATTTTAAATTGGAAAGATTGATGTCATTTTTATCTTGTAACTCGGTTTTTTTGTCTATTTTATCCGGTTAAATGAAAGTTGCCATCCAGAAAATATAAAACAAAAAGAAAACGTTTAATACACTTTAATTTAGAAATTCATGTTACCTCACATGTCACCTTCCATCATAATAACATGAATATATTTATTTCACTATCGAGTTACCAATAGTTATTGTGAGAGTGAATTTCAACCGTTCAATGGACCACTTCTTTGTAGTATTAGGTACTAACGAATCCCATACACGTACACGAATCGAAAATATTAAACGTCATGTCACTATCAATTGTTAACTCAAAGTCCATTTTGTTCTAGAAGCTTTCTATTTATAACATATAGTTGTAACATATTAAAATTTTAATTATTTCATAAAATGCAACCGGCCTTCTTGTTCAATAACATAGAGTTCTGAAGTTTCAAACATGACTCAATATAGATTTTTCTCATATTGTGGGCATCTTGTTGATGATATTATATGATGAATCATGCCGCTTAAAAATAGTATAAACGATTGATATTCGTGCACTTTGATGGTTCTAAACGTAGTTAACAAAAATATGTTAATTTATTAAGGGGGTATTTGGGTTAGCTTTTATTTTTATGCTTGTGCTTATATATTAAATTAGCTTATAGCTATTT